>NC_070608.1:51095625-52338750 GCF_027172205.1 Podarcis raffonei | reverse complement strand
CTGGAACCCAAATGATTGAATTTTTAGGTATCTAAATTTAATGAAGAGTTCTTGACATGCCAGCCTCATCAGTCACAGGAGCCTATGCCTCCAAGCTGGTGATGCAGTTACAGCATAGACAAGGGTCTACTGCTTCAGCAAGAACTAGGCCTCTGAATGCTCATTCCTCTTCCCCCACCTCCATGCACAGAGTTCTTGCTCAACAAAATGTATCCGTGAAACGCAGTGACAGAGCAGTGAAGCTAACATATGAGTCCTCTTAGTTTCACACCTTTTAGTTTAATAGATTTTGCTTGGAACGCATTTTTATTTTGTTCACATTTGTCTTTAGGCTGGCTCAGAGATCAAAAGAAGTAATATTTAAGAAGGTGTTGTGGAAATATTTCTATTTCACTACTACTGAGAAGAAAATGAATCTCTAGGCTGGGTTTCCCCCGCTTTCTTTCTGGTTAGAAAGTTCTTCATCAAAATGAAGCAATCTGTTTTTCTTCTATTATATTTTATTATTTTGCAGAGGACTGACATATGCCAGCAAATAAACTGGGGGAGAAAGCTCCACTGAACTAAGTGGTACTTACGTTTGAGTAATCATTGTGAGGCTGCAATACTGCATCACAACCCTGCATAGAAATAGGCTAGCTATGGTTCTCCAGATGAAAAGGCAAGCAACATCTCATAGCCAAACCACTTCACATTACTTCAGCTCTTTAGAAGAGTTTCCTATTAAGCTAGTTCTACAGAGGGATGGGGAACTGAAGGCAGAAAGTGCGCTATTGGAAGGAGTGGAAGAGATTTGGGGCTAGGGACAGGAAAGTTTGTCAATTCTGGTTTCTCTTATTTCCAATATTCAGTTCTCCACATGAAGATTCATCAGCATTTTTGTGCAAATTTCTTCTGATATTGCAATTTCTTCCAATGTACACATTTCTGCGAAGCAGTCTTTCCTAATATAATGCAATTCTGTATGTTATTTTCACTAATATGTGCGTTTTTGTGAACACGTTATTCCAGCATATGCATTTATGTACACATTACTTGGCTGGAGAGCTGACATTAAAGGACGGCTGTGTTTTGATTCATACACAGTTTCAGAAAGTGTAAATTGAGTAGACTCACCTTCAATGAGAACAGAATTTAATTTCTCCCCCATCCCTTGTTGGAAGATGGAAAGTTAACCAAGGACGGTGACATGTGAGGAGGAATGATAGCCCAAACTGAACATTGCTAAACACGTTTTAAAGCCTAATACAATAAAGTGTTGTATATTTTTAAACGCTCCCCATTTGTTATATAAATCATATTTGAAATTGCATTATGTCTTAAATATCCTCCTGATCATCATCACTGTGAAAAGGGACAAAACATTCTTTTTGTTTGTTAAATAGGAGATCTGCTGTAGCAGAAGCTTCACAGTAGCTTAGATGGCATATGCACTTATTGGCCCAATCACACACATGAAGGGAGCATTCACAAGCTCAACAATTGCTCCTGCTCGCTACTGCATTTAAAACTTATGCATGTCAGTCTTCAGACTATAGATGAACCTTACATACTGCCTGATACCCAAATGATAATTTACATCCATTGTTTAATTTGCTCTGATGAATGGGGAAAGCAAACATGATAATTATCATTATCACCATTATCACCTATCATCATCTGGGTGGCCTTTCAGCAAACTTTACAGAACTGTTCCCTGCTGAACAATTCTCCCATTGTTATTTTCTCAGCAGCCTTTATTCTCTCATAATCATAGTACACCCACTGAAACCAATAGTGGTGTCCATTGCAAAATTATTCACCTGCTGTTGTGTGGGCAGGGCAGTCCCTCCCCCTACCTGGCTGATCCCTGGCAATGACTCCCCAGGCGGGATTGGGCGATTGGCTGAGGCAGGCGGAGACCCCCAGGTATCCAGCCTAGGGAGGGCGAAGCCAGCCCGTACTACCGGGAACCACACTGGGATCTGGGGGGCTATGCACGACCATGCAAAAGGTGCCCCGCATTTGATGTGGGGAGCGATCATTGCAAAATTTGCCTCGATATCAGTCTGTCTCTACAGTTCACCAAATGTCAAAACTATGAACAGTCAACAAAGGGTAAGGAAAACAATGCATTCATTGGTCCATGTCTATGCTGTGTATCTCTGCATGTTTGGAAGGCATCTGAATTATAGCAGGGCTTCCAAGCCCCTAAAAAATCCCATCTTTCTTGCTGATTTGGTTATTGTAGGATGGAAGAACCATTCACTCCTTAACAAGAAAGGTGTATGCTCACCATCATGTTGGGACCAAGTGGATTTCCTCCTCTTCGTTGAAACTCCAATTTGAATCTTCCTCTCCAATATTGATCCTATCTCCCTGCCACTGCTGGATTCTAAAATGACCCAGCCAAACGGATGTCAGAATTCTGATGTTGGTGGTACCAAAAAGGGTGTGTGCCAGAGGACCAGGAAGTGGTTTGAATCCTTCAAATCCATCCTGGTTCCCAATGTCATGAGTTGTTTCCACTGGGAGGGAAAAAGTAAAAACAAACAAAAACACTTTTAAAAAACATTTGAAAGATGGAATGAAGGAACTAAGTGTGGGAATGTTAAGGATAGTAGGAAAGGATATATTGAATAGGTATTATCTTTTCTTCACTCACGCTAGTAAGTGATGTAGCAGAGCAAATTCCCCTCAATATAGCTGGAAGCTAGTTTGAAGATTTGTTTGAATCTCTTAGTTAAGATTATTTCCTGGTGTCCCCTTTAATCACTCTTAAAAGAATAAAGACACAGGAGTCTTTCTGAGTAAAGTAACAAAAAGTTTACTCACATTTCAGTTCATGATATAATCCCTGAAAGGCAGGCTTTACTTGGTAGTTACACAATAAACAGTGAGTTCATCAAAAATTACATTAATACAACAAAATGGCTGCAGGAGAGCAGCATAGCAGCAAAAAGATAGAACAAGCAAGACAAGAGGAAAACAACTGAGAAAATGGCTGTGTGACTTGGCTCTTTTGTGGAGTGAGCCAGAGCCAGGGAAATAAGGAATGTTGCTTTTGACGGTACCAATGGATTACATCCCACACAAAGAATATTCCCCTGCCTTCACATTTGCCCTGCCAGCTTGAGCCTGGCAGGGTGTTTGGCAATGCAGCTGTAGCAACTTTAGATTTGGTCCCTCCTTCACCTTAGGATTGAAGCCCTAGCAAGTCAAGGTTCATGAAAGAAAGAGGTATACAGTCATACCTCGGGCTACAGATGCTTCAGGTTGCGTTTTTTCGGGTTATGGACCGCCGAAACCTGGAAGTACCAGAATGGGTTACTTCCGGGTTTCAGAGGTTGCACATGTGCAGAAGCGCCGAATCCGCAACCCGGGCATGTGCAGACGTGGGTTGCGAACGCTGCGGGTTGCGAACATGCATCCAGCACGGATCATGTCGCAACCCAAGTGTCCACTGTATTGGATTGAAATGTGAAAACAGAAGGGAGAGGGGAACAATACTATAGACAACGAGGCTTGCAAAAACCTACTCTTTAGCCAGCAGTGGAAAGATATCAAATCCTCACTTTGGTATTTCTGAAATGTAAAGCTAAAACAAAAGTCTCCCTGCACTGGCCACATCTGTCTTCCCATCTCTTCTCATGGGAATTCAAGTGCATGTTTGATGGGGTAAGGAATGAGGGTGCTCTTATGCTCCTCCATTATTCTGCCGCAACTGTGCTCCTATCTGATCTCAAAGGAAGACATGTCAAAATACAATTTAAAAATTGGAAAGTTGGAATATGGTTTCTCAACCAAAAGCAGTTGTTTAAATGCCAGACTTTGCATAACTCTGTAGAAGGATATTTAATACTGGATATTCTCCAGAATCCTTTTCCACACCACTTTGGCTCCAGGCATTAAGGGGGAAAGACTAAAGTTTCATTTGCCTTTCACAGTAATGTATAACATACCGTATTTTTCGCACCATAGGACGCACTTTTTCGCCTTCAAAAATGAAGGGGAAATGTGTGTGCGTCCTATGGAGCGAAGACAGCATAGCCCCGCGACCCTCTGCCGGCTGGAGAGGTGACGTGCGGCTATTGCAGCAGCCTCTATAGCCGCGCGCCATCTCTCCAGCTGGGAGAGGGCGCGCAGGGCTAAAGAAGCCCCGCGCGCGCTCTCCCGGCTGGAGAGATGGCGCGCGGCTATAGAGGCTCCTGCCATAGCCGCGTGTCACCTCTCCAGCTGGGAGAGGGTCACGGGGGGCTTCTTTAGCCCTGCGCGCACTCTCCTGGCTGGAGAGATGGTGCACGGCTATAGAGGCTGCTGCAATAGCCGCACGTCACCTCTCCAGCTGGGAGAGGGTCGCGGGGGACTTCTTTAGCCCCCCGCATGCTCTCCCGGCTGGAGAGATGGTGCGCGGCTATAGAGGCTGCTGCAATAGCTGCGTGTCACCTCTCCAGCTGGGAGAGGGTAAGCGGGGCTTCTTTAGCAGGAGCCTCTATAGCCGCGCGCCATCTCTCCAGCCAGGAGAGCGCGCGCGCGGCTAAAGAAGCCATAGCCCCGCGACCCTCTCCCGGCTGGAGAGGTGACACGCGGCTATGGCAGCAGCCTCTCTGCTGCGCGCCTTTGCGCTGCTCCCCGACCTGCTCTTTGGGGCTGGTGGTGGGCTTCCCCCCGCCAGCCCCAAAGAGCAGGTCGAAAGGAACCTGAAGCCTGCAGAGCGAGAGGGGTCGGTGCGCACCGACCCCTCTCGCTCTCCAGGCTTCCAAGGTAGCCGCCTGAAGGCGACTGAACGCACCTTAAACGGCACCTTGTTTTAGAGGGGGAAAACAAGAGGGGAAAAATTCTCCCCCTCTCTGCGCAGCGCCTCCTGCCGCTTCGCTGAAGGGGCGCTGGACAGAGAGGGGGAGAATTTTTTTTTCTTGTTCACCCCCCTCTAAAACAAGGTGTGTCCTATTGTCCGGTGCATCCTTTAGTGCAAAAAATACGGTAAGTAATTATTATTAAGTATTTGCAAACTGGGCGGGCATTTTTCAATATCCCATTTACAGACAGACCACTCTTATGGTTTAGGGCACATACTGTAACTGGATGCAGAGATCTGGCAGAAAAGCAGCCCTTGTGCCTGAGCTGGGAATTATGGCTTTAAAAGGAAGTCCAACTTGGGGCCAAATAAATAAGCACACCCAAACCTTGCAAGTCAGTTCCAGATTCTGCCCAATTCCTAGCTGCCTATGTTGAAATCCTTACCTTCTCTAATCTCCACCAGTCCATTTGAACCTGAGAATTTGCACACAAGCTGCATACACACCATACATTTAAGGCAGGCTTAGAATCCTGGGATCTGTAGTTCACAGAGCTAAGATTCCTAGCACCCTTAAAAAACTACACTTCCTGGGATCCTGTTTTTAAATGCAGGGGGTGTCTGCATCCAGGATGTCAAATAATAAGAAAGCCTTCCAGATCCTTTCGAATAAATGCTCTCTCATTTGCTAAGCAAAAATGGCATCCAGATTTTACAGGGTGCTGATGAGAACTGGGATGTTTCCGAGCTATTCCTCACCCCCCGCCCATGCTATGAAAAGAAGCTAGTAACAACCGGCGTACTCAATCTAAGCATACCCAAATGGACTGTAATCTGAAGGTTCACATTTCTAATGCTTCCAAAGCCTCTAAGTCTGGATCTGCACACTGACAGAGCAGAGATGATTAGGGGGAAACGTGCCTTGTTGAGATTGGTCGATGTGTTTCTAGCCGATATAACCTCTATTTCAACACAGTGCCTTCTTATAATAAAATGATTTGAGGGAAGACGCGCAGATCATAATTGTTTTGCACCCAGTATTACAAGTTTAATTGCTACATCTAAGTGCTCTGTATGTCTTGCACCTGCTCTTGAGAACATTTCTCGCTGGCACAGACTATTATTACTTTCCCCCCAGTGAGGTTAAAATATTAAACCCGACCTTTCACTGCCCACCAATTAGGAACCACCCACGTCAATTTCTTAATATGCAGCTACTAGTCGCGCTAACCTTTACGTTCTTGGCCTTGGCAGTTTATCCATAAGATGCAGGAAGTAGCGAAAAAGATTCTGATTTACTCAGATGCATGTGGATGACATGTATAGTTTGTAAAGGCAATTCTCAGTAATAAAGGCATTTCCGCCCCACCCCCAAGCAGGTTGAACAAATTGTCTGTGATTGTATGCTATGTGAACATTTTGTGATCTGTTCAAATAGCTGTGTAAATAGCAATCCGATAAATTAATGAAAAATGTTTTATTTTGAAAGGGGATTTTTTTTTAATATTGTGTGGCACACAAAGTTAACCTTCCTTCGAAATACAGTCATGTGACCTGGCTTTCCCACCCTCTCCTCCCACTCCTGGCTCCTTGTGCTCTCTAGGAAACCTCTGCTACAGAAAGCGGGACTCTCAGGAAAATCTTGGGATTGGGCACCAGGGGTTGGGGGGGTTGCCAACAAGAGGGGGGAATCAGTGGAATTTGGAGGAGGAGTGTTGCCCCTGCCCCTGGATGGGGAACAAAATGGGAGTGGGTTTTGTAAGCCAGGTCTATAGTCCCTCACCCCCCCCCCCGGCTCTGATTATTATATGTGATGTTGGCTTTCTCCTCTTAAATTTTAAAGCTGAATTCCATTACTTGGCATTACCTGTGCTAGATTTTGACACTATATTCTGCCTCCCTTTGGACATGAGGAATAATACTGGATTTCTCCTAGATTGCTATGAGTTCCTGCAGGTGACCTACTTATTGAGCATTTATCCCGATTTGTTTGCAGAAAGCTTAAATGGAGGTTAAATGATATCTGGACTTCACAGAGCATTTGGTTTGATTAGTTGGTGAGGTGGTTATACATAAATGAATACTGTATTCTTCCTGATTTGCTTGTGGGGTGTATATACAACTTCCTGTTCATCATTGCTTCAGTCCAAAACTCGCAATGCATTTCCCCATCAATTTCCTAACCACAAAACCTCAAACAGTTAATGAAATGGCAGAGCATTTCTGATGGGGATAATGGGATGTGAAAGAATGCTTTCCTCTCTAATCATTCCTCCCTATGTACCCTGTGCACATACCTGATGGATTTCTCCATTCATGAGAGCGGAGGAGAAAAAATTCTTTATTTGCATTTCAGTGGAAGGCTCTGCAGATGTAGAAGCTGTGCAGTGGGTTCACTACAGCCCTTAGTACTAAAAAGAAAAGGGAAAAAAAGCTGTCATGAAATTGGGACTCCCTAGTAGGAAAGCAGTTTGTGCTGGTTTTTGAGCAATATCCAAGCTTTTAAAAGTGTGGTCTTTGGCTTATACCGACGTGTTGCACATATTTTTGGAAGCTTACTCCATGGATACCAGCTGTTTCTCAGATTAGCAACTGATATGAACACCCAGTCACTCCTTTTTTTGTTCCTCACTGACTCAGTTTCAAGAGATTCTCATGCTAGACTGGCACCAGTACAAAAAATGAAATGAGTCCTTGGCTGCAAACTCATATCTGCTATTTTTGTGGCTTTATTATAATTAAACCTACCAAGCTCCTGCTTTTTATAGTTGATATGTAAGGAAGGACCAGAAATCTGCCAAAAGTAAAATAGGCTGCACTGAACTTTTCATCATACAAGCATTTGCGTAGCAGAAAAGAAAAGCAACTCTAAGCATCATCTTCCATTTGAATGTAACTAGGGTCCACCTCAACCAGGAGACTATTTTAAATATTTATTTGGATAAAGCCAGCTGCAGACTTGCATGATGGAAATGTCTCTTCTGGGAGTTGTCAAATTTTATTCAGTCATTTGTGCTTCATGTTGATCGTCTTAGAATTTTTTTCCTGTATGCCAACTGTACTAGGATCCCACCAAACACAAAATCTATAAGCTATTGAAGAGCGTGAGAGTCCTTTCAGGACCTAATATTTATTCATCAGTGGCATGAGTTTTCAACAGAGTAGTGAAAAGTAATGTGCTATAAAAGCTTCTGGAACACTTTAAAAATTATCTATCTTATCTATCTATCTATCTATCTATCTATCTATCTATCTATCTATCTATCATCTATCTATCTATCTTGATATTTTAAGTATATACCTAAAAATGAAAAGTGTGACTGCTCAATGTTGGCTCACATTCACTAGCCTAGGTGTGGCCAAACTTGGCCCGCCAGCTGTTTTGGGACTACAACTCCCATCATCCCTAGCTAACAGGACCGGTGGTCAGGGATGATGGGAACTGTAATCCCAAAACAGCTGGAGGGCCGAGTTTGGCCACGTCTGCACTGGCCATATTGAGTCTGCCACCATGTTGCCATTATTTTTATTCCATTTATATTCCATAGTATATATTCCACAAGCTCGCAGTGACCAACATGGTTTTGTTGCTCTCCATTTTATGCTCACAGTAGCTCTGTAACCCCCTATGGGTTAGACTAAGAGACAGTGACTAACCCAAGGTCAACCAGTGAAATGTCTGAATGGGGTTTGAGTCCTGGTCTCCCAGGTCCTAGTGCAACATGTTGACCACTACATCACACTTGCTGTATTTATTATTTTCTACCCCATAAGTATCCACTTATATCAGCATATAGGGTGGTATATTAATATTATTATTAATAATAATAATAATAATAGTAGTAGTAGTAGTAATAAAATAATAGTGCATGAGAATTATTGTCACTGTGGGTTATGGAATTTCATATTAAGCAAGTGAAATCAAATGTCATTTTTCATAGAAGGTAGTGCAACAAACACAAGCTGTCCTCTGCCTATAGTGATAAAGTAAGCTGGCTTTTAGTCAGTACCACATCATGAGAAATACTTAGAATGATCACAACATAGCACAATTTGCTGACACCTTCCCAAGGTTCCTCGATAAATCACTCCTAGAAATGTACAAAGCTAATGTGGCAGTCTGAGAGTAAATGTGGCGGCTACCCATCATCTATGTAAATAGCATGTTATGTTATAAAGAGGGGGAGCATCCTTTCTGTGTTTAAAATCATTATAATATGTAGGGGGGAAAACATGCTATTACCCAAGTTGGAGATTTCACACTGATCCTCAGTTATTTTCCCAGGCTGGTGTAACTCATTTATTTCTTTGCGACCTGATTAAATAGAAGGGTCCACAACACATGTTGCTTTTAAAAGGCAGAAGTGCACTTTACTGAATTGCATCCTTCTCTTAAGAGACGTGGAAAAAAATGTACAGCTGGAAGGATAATACATCACCTAATGCTTGAAATTCCAGCACCACTTTTGCCAGAGGGCCCTTCACAGGTTGTTCTCTGCAAGGAAGTTTATACCGAACGTGGTTTTATTTCCATGCATTTGCCCTCTGCACCGCTGTGAAATTTTCTAACCAGGTGGATAGAAGCACAGTATGGAAAGATGCAGATGGGTAGTGGTTAGAATATCAGGCATTTTAGGGAGAATGCAATGGCATTCCATCCATGGATGCTTAGTTCAGCTTTCAACAGTAACCATCAAAGCAAACACTGGGGACAAAGATGCTTTTCCCCACACCCCATACAATTTTTCCTTGCATGATTTTTAAATAAACAAATAAAAGGGTGGGGTGGGGAGATGGAGGCAATTCAGAACCCCTGGATCACCTCATAATGAGGGACTGCGGATTCTGAAGTGGGCCACTGATCTGTTCCAGGTCATAATCCACCCAGATTGGATAAGGCGAGTCTGCTTTGGAATCCAACTAAGGCAGATTCTTCTTCCACCCCTAAGTCCTCTTCTGTGGGTGGGTGGGGAGTAATGTGAAGGTTTCAGAACAGCCAACATCCTTTTGAGTAAAAGTTGCTTCACTGTAGGACATTAGCAGCCTGTTTACTTTGAAACCAAACCAACTGAGTCATTTGTAGTACAGTCTCCATTCACACTAACAACGCTCCTAAATAAATAAATAAATAAAAGGTAATTATGTTGCCTTCTGCACTGTACTGTGAATTTTGCTAACTTGGTTTTTCATGCAGTAAACACATGCTTCTTAAGCCACCTCCATGTGTGACTTGCATTATTGCCTCAGAGGCTGAGGAAAGGGGCTGTGGGGCTGCACCTGTAGCCCCACCTCATGACATCTTTTATATGGGAATTGGATATTATACTGCTTGTGAAGGATAAGGACAAGTGCAAGGATATTACGACCAATAAAAGCATTTTCTGAAATAATTTGTATTAAAGATTCTCTTGAATTACAAAAGAATGTGCAATGTTGCTTTTCAACAAATATTCTCAAAAGACCCAAGCCCAGCATAGGGGCTATGTTTGCCCAGTCACCAATTTAGTTTGTGTCACACTCCTTTAGTGTGATACAAAGTGATGCCTGCGCTGCTTATACCAAGAACAAGATCTGAACCCCCTGGAGCCCAGTGTCTTTAAATATTTGACCAAGTGACTAATTTCATCCCAGTGTAACTGATGAAAATGAAACAAAGCAAAGAGAGGTCTCCGCAGAGCAACAAAACAGGTTCTGCAAATGGGATAGTGTGCAAAAGCAATAGAATAAGACAATTTCTTTGAAATGGTTCCAGAAAGCCTTTGCAGATACTCTCGGCATAAGAAGTGCCAGCCCAGCCTGCCCCCTAGTGACACCTAAGCAAGTCTCCCATTCATCTCGGTGCCAGGGAGGGGGTCGCTTACCTGAGTCCTCCCTCCAAGCTACTAATCAATCACACACAGGCATCGAATGGGTTACCAGGTTCGATTGGCTTCTTCTCCAGCACCAGCTACAGAACATCAAACAGCAAGTCTAAAACACGGCATGTTCTCTCCAGCTCCGGAAGGTTAACTTGAATATTTATAGGGGCTGGGGAATGCTGGCAACCAGCCAGCCCCATCACAGGCTCCCACTTGGGGGGCTAATTGTTACCATCTGCCTGAGGGGCTCCACCCAGTGATACTTGCTCACAGGATCACTACTTCATGACACTCAGGGCCAAAATGCACTGCACCCTACAGAATATCACTAGGGCGGTGTCTCAAAAACAGGCATTTTCTGCTGCTGCCCCTGTAATGTGGAATGTAACTCAGAGCTGAAGCAACGGTCGACAGTGGCTTCAAATGCTTTTCCTTGATCCAGAAAACTGGACCCTAATTTATGTGTAAGAATCCCCCAAATCTCTGCTTTATTTGCTTTTTAATGTTTTCATACTGTTTTATTAGTTTTAGGTTGTATTTTTGTTTTAATGAAGATTGATTTTACATTGTAGGTATTTTAAGGGTATTTTAAAGCTTTAAAATAATTAATTTTTTGCTTCGTGAGATGCCTACAGCAACATCTTGAGACACACTTTCATTGCATATATTTTTTTCGGGGGGGGGGGAGGCATTGTTATCCAGACTGCCTTGCCACAAGGAGAGGGGGTCGTAATCCCAATCATAGCTGGAGGGAGACAGTGATAAATCTCCCCTCCCTGTGTGTTGTGGCTTAGATAACAACACCCCCCTCCCCTCATCTGAAGTCAAGGAAAATCCAGAGACATCACTGTATGATGCTCATTAAGTGTTAAATGTTTGGCCTTCAATTGCCACTACCATCAAAGTACAACCTCTCCATGCCCCATTCCTCACATATTTACAATGGGAGATTTTAGGGCACTCCCAGAGAAAATGTGTTTATTGAACATTGATCCTGATTTGTTTTCCCAAAGCTTATGCGAAGGAAAGACAATGTCTGAGCTTTACTAAGCATTTGTTTTGATTTGTTCGCATCCCTCCTCGCTTCATCCCAATTTCCTTGCACATCTTCCCGTTAATCAGTTGATTATCCCACACTTATTAGTTCATTTCCCCACTGGCGGAGGAAGAGGGGTGCTGGGAGGCAGCACACCAGCCCCGGCAGCGTGATCCCGTTGGGGTTCCATTGCGGCTGCTGCCCCGCCCCCAGAACACACACTCTGCCCCCAGAACACACACCACGCCCCCAGGACGCACACCAGCCCTGCCCCTGGCTGCTCTCCGCCCCCCCCCCCGTGCCTGAGCTTGAAGCTCCGCCCCTGCATTTCCCCATCACTTTCTTAAATGCAAAAGATCCTTCAAAAAGAAAAAGTAGGCTTCTTGTGCCTGAGCTCTTTAATCCACTTTTAATTGTGCAAACCTAAATTTCCAGTATTCAAATGAACCCGTCCTACAAAAAGGGAGCGCTATAGCCAGCTAACTCCTACTCAGAGTAGACCGACTGAAATTAGCAGGCCTAAATTAGTCATGTCCATTAATTTCAAAGGGTCTACTCTGAGTAGGTCTAACAATGGATACAGTATTAACAGTCTGAAGGTAACCTTTACGTTATAACTTCCTTTCCTTCTGGTACAAACAAGGAGCTATCTGTACTTTAAATTATATTGCTCTTTGCTGCCCTTCTGTTTCCTTTTAAGGTTTTGAACCTGACTGTTCCCCCGTTGTACAGTTTTTGTCCTTGATATTAAGAACTGAAAGCGGCATTATTATCTTCTTCCCATCTTTTTCTCTCCCCTCAGGTCTTTGAAACCCTTTCAAGCTATTTTCTGCTCTTGAAACCATTAGGTTTGACTGCTCCCTTTTCACAGTGACTCACAAACACCACTGTCACCCAATGAAGGGTGCTGGACGGAAAGTTGGCAACTCTACCAGCTGCCAGTTAGCTTCCAAACTCCAGTCAAGGCACTGGTGTTCACATTCAAAGCCTTGCGGAGCCTCCAGGCCACATATGTGAGGGAAGCCTTCCTCAATCTGGTGCCATGCAATACATTGTTTTGCCATACATTGTTTTGCAATACAACTCCCATTATCCCCAGTCAGCATGGCTAATTGTCAGGTTGCTGAGAGTTGTAGTTTAAAGATCTGGAGGGCACCAGGTTGGGGAAGGCTGTGTGACAGATGCAGGGTTGAGTTCCCATCCTGCATTACATAGTTGATACCTCAGTCTTGGAGCCTTCACTATGGGACGTTGGGTCAGATGAGCTGCAAGAAGCAAGACCGCACTGTGAATCCCAAAAGGCTGTGGAATGATGTGTCTGATGTTGTGAGAGGTTCTTACGTTTCCCTCAAGGGGGCTCTAAAACAGGGATGGGAAACCCCAGACCCGGGGACCAAATATTCCTCCCTGGCCTCTGGCCCTTGGGATTCTCCTCAAGCCACACCCCATTACTACTCTCCCTGCTTTGAACTCCCCTTGAGGATCTCTGGAAATACTTCTTGCTTGTCTCAGTGGGGGAAAATGTGTGCAGAAATTAGCCTCCCATCCAAAGGTAAGATTCACATTTGCTTCTCTGCTCAGTTCCCACTTTTACCTCTGAGCCGCCCCGCCCCCCACCGGCATGTGAGCCCCAGAAGGTTGAAGGGAATGTGGCTGAAAATGTTCCTCACACCTGAAACAGACATATTAGCCTCTGTTTTGACCTCTGATTTTGGCCTCTGATTTCAGTACCACAGGTTCATTTTTCTCCGATTACTAGCTGTGTATAAGTAACCCTTTGCTATGAGATTTGACAACTGGTGCTAGCTTAGATGACTTTTAAATGGGATTAGACAAATACATGGGTGAGGGGTCAATCAGTGACTATGAGCCATGATGGCTCAATGCATCTTCCAGGTTCTGTAAAAGGTAAAGGACCCCTGGATGGTTAAGTCCAATCAAACATGACTATGGGGTTGCAGCGTTCATCTCGCTTTCAGACCGAGAGAGCAGGCGTTTGTCCACAGACAGATTTCCGGATCATGTGGCCAGCATGACTAAACTGCTTCTGACACAATGGAACACCATGACGGAAGCCAGAGCGCACGGAAACACCATTTACCTTCCCACTGCAGCAGTACCTATTTATCTACTTGCACTGGCATGCTTTCGGACTCCTAGGTTGGCAGGAGCTGGGACAGGGCAACGGGAGCTCACCCGCCATGCAGATTCAAACCGTCAACCTTCTGATCAGCAAGCCCAAGAGGTTCAGTGGTTTAGACCACAGTGCCACCCGCTCTGTTCCATCTGCTGGGGGGCGGGGCGAATGTGAAGTAGGGTCAGCCCTACCATTAGATCGAGTGACATAGAGGCCACCAAATGAAAGAGCACCAATCATTTCAGTAATTACAACGACATAAGAACATATTAAGTTCCCTCAAAGAGTCAGGTCATTGGTCCATCTTGCTCAGTAGTATCAGGGTTCATCCACCCTGATGAAGACTGCTGAAGAACTCAAAAGCTGGTCCCCCAAACCATTATTGCTGAAATGTGGCTTTTGCATTGCTCCTCTTCCCCATATGGACCAACACAGCAACTTTTGCTTCTTAAATTTGCTCTGCATTCTTGCTTAGGATGATGCTGACGATGAAGATTTGGCGATAGGACACATCGGAATTTCCTAAGCACTGTATTTCCACTTAACCCTGGAGAGGCTGTTAAATCTCAGCCTGCATAAACATTCGGGAAGGGGTTTTAGATAAAAGCAATAACCCCTCTCGACTCGCTCGCTCGCACCTTTTCTCACCCTCCTAACACCTCTGATCCCACCTCCCCCCACCCCCATTTCCAATGTCTTGCCCCCAGCCACCTTCCTTTCCTCCCCTGAGCTTGCACGAGCTGAGCTCAGGGCAGGCTAAGGGCAGCGGCTTCACCGTCTGGCGCGGAGCATGTGTGCGCGGCCTCTGCACATGCTCAGTGGGAAGGGGGCGCCCAGCAGGCGTTACAAAGCCGAGCTGAAAATGAGCACATTCCTGCTCTGGCGAAGGCAGCGGCAAGACCCGCCCTCGCTCCGCCTGGCTTGAGAGATTTGCTGCCGCCGCCGCCGCCTCGACTCTTGCTGCTTTCTCGGCTGCCTGAACTGCCGACCGCAGCGGCGGAGCTGAGCGAAGGAGCCAGACGCCGGTGCCGCCGCCAGCCAGCAGCCGGAGCAGGAAGGAGCGCGGCGGAGTCCCAGCCGGAGAAGCCTCCGGCGGAGTCTTCCCTGGGTCGAGCAGCATCCCCCGTCCGGGGATCGCCGCGGCGGGAGTCAAGTTCTTTGCAGGAGTTGCATCTGGAAGACGGCTCCAGGCTGCTGGTGACGATTCCTCGAGAAAAAGGGAGAGAAGAGTCCCTTGCTCTGCATGCAGGACCACTTTTTTCTCTTGGTTGACACTGGCTGCCTTCTTCCCCATTTGGAAAGTCGTTTCGGAGCTGGCTTGATGGAAGTTCGAACTCAGACGTAGTAGCAGCATCATTGCACTTTTTTTCTTTTTTGGAGGGGGAGAGAGAGCAAAGGATGGGAACGGGAGAAATGACAGGCGGCACCCAGGTCTGGGGACAGAGCCTTTCGATGGGCAGCTGAAGTTCAGGCTTCGCTACTTAAGACGAAACCGGGCGAATGCAAATCCAGCTAGAAGAGGAGGGGAGAAGAAGAGAAAGGAGCGATGTGGCAACCGGATAGTTCTACTCCTGTTTCCTCTTGATATACTGGCATCATTGCTGATGGGATACGACCCCCGACCCCCAAAGTAAGCTGCTCTTTAAGGTACGTCTTTCTTAAAAACGTTTGTTAAACAATGTAAAGGGAGAGCATGAGGTCTTTTTCTCTTTGTTTGGTTCTGTACGGCCGACCTCCTGTTGGCGATGACTTTTAAATATTTGCAGCTGTTGGCAAAGAAAAACTTGTTCTAACTTCTTCAGCCCGGAGACATTTATTTGGGGGGTATACTAATTGGCTCATAGCGCCCTCTGGTGACTTGCAAGGGACTGTCTCGATTAGTAAGTCACAGGTGAAGATAGGGTGGGGGGCACAAATGCAAAATGTACACAGTTATGCACAACGATTGCATTGCGGGATTTTTTAAATTGTAAAGTTTGCCTTTGAAAAAGAAAAAGCCGTTTGAGTTGCAGGTTGCAGTGTACAGAGACATGAATGGGTGTCTTAATTGTAGAACAGCTTGGTGTTAAAACAACAACAACAACTTTTGTTAATTCTGTTATGTTTGAAGATGACAGGCAAATAGCAGTCCAGATTGTGCTTTTGAAGGAAGGCTATTTTGCTTAACTAGTAAAATAGTGCTTTACTAAATGAAGCATTACATCAATTTATGAGATTTTCTGAATACTGAACAGTTATTCAGTTAGAAGTAAAATATATTAAAAAGTAGATTTTAAAAACAGTTAAAAAGTTATCATATTACTTCTGACATGAATATGTAGAAAAACTATTTACAGTGAGATGATCTTTAAAAAACAAAACCAGTAGTTGGCTATCATATGAACACTTTTCTTGTACATTTTGAGGGACACATGTTTGTCTGTTTGTTTTAACAGAGGAGATCAACATGCAAAGCGAACAGATTCCAGAGCCAGCTATCTGTGCATCCCATTTCGTATTTTTAATTTGGCTTTGTGATGAGGCAATAGAACTAATTGAAACTCAGAGACAGGGTCTGGCTTCGCAGACTGATGAGGACCTGAAGATAATGAAAGGCGACATGAAAGCAGCGAGTCTGTTAGACGATCATCAAACCCAACAGAATTTTCACAACTGGAGGTTAGCAAGTGTGAGAAGGATGGCAGCTCTGCCAAAATTGGCCAATGGAGACATTTTGCTGAGTATCCCTTCCCCACCAAAATAAAGGACAAACTTCTGCGGATGTGTGTGAACTAGGAGAGAATGGGACAGAAGAGGGCAACTTGAACTCAGTAGTTCATATCTTTGGCACTAAATTACATTTGTTTCCTCATTTGCTGTACATGTATTGTTATCAGTGCCATCCTATCACAACAGAAGAAATCAATGATTATTTTTTAAAAAAAAACAAAACTAAATAAGAACACTTCCACGAGTAACACCCTGGATGTGTTTTTCTTCATGGTTCAATAGACATCCTTTCTGTCATTAAATTTACTTGTTAGTCTAATGTACATAGAAGCTAGTGAAAGGTTTCATTGTTTTTTAGCCCTCTGGGCAAAAAACACTTTTCAGCGTGGCCAAAGGGTTTCTAGTCTAAGCGCCTGCACGCCAGCGTTTTTCCAGTGCTGTGTCAACTGATCGCTTCAGCTCAGAACTGTGTGTACCTGGTAGCACAAGGTCCCCTCCGCTACTCCCGCCTGGGTTTGTGTAAAAAGCTTTCAAGTGTATTTTTCCCACGCTGGCGAGTCTGATTCATGTTTGAAATCTGAACAGTGGTTTTGTTTTTTCGAAAGAGGTGTATGCCCGAAGGGAGGAAACTGCCTAATGGATCATGGCTCTAATGTTTACAGGACATTCCTTATTTCTAGCCTTAGTGATGTTGGCAGCCTCTACTTTTGAAGAGTCTGTAAGCAATTACTCTGACTGGGTGACTTTTACAGAGGATGTGGATCCGTATGAGAAACAGAGGCTAGATGATTTCAGGACTAGTCAGAAGACGAAAAAGGCCGTGCTTCACCCAAGCTTATATTTTAGTGCTGAAGAGCTCCCAGCGCTGAGACAGAAATCTCACACCAGCCATCTCCACCTCTTCAGAGCCCTCAGAAATGCGGTGTCAGTGATGCTGTCCAGTCCATCATACTACCTCCCTCCCCCCAAGCATGCTGATTTCGCTGCCAAGTGGAATGAGATATATGGGAACAATCTCCCTCCTTTAGCCTTTTACTGCCTCCTGTGCCCGGAAGATAAAGCTGCCTTTGATTTTGTGCTAGAATATATGGACAGAATGGCTGGATACAAAGACTGGCTGGTGGAGAATGCCCCAGGTGACGAAGTTCCTCTGGGCCACTCCTTAACCGGTTTTGCCACCGCTTTTGATTTTTTATATGCCTCATTGGATGATGTCAGAAGGCAAAAATACTTTGCCAAGATATGGGCTGTGACTGAGGAAATGTATGAGTATTCCAAAGTCCGTTCCTGGGGCAAGCAGCTTCTTCATAACCACCAGGCCACTAACATGCTGGCATTGCTCATTGGGGCCCTGGTCACTGGAGGGGGCCTAGAGTCCCAAGCAAATGCCTGGAAACACGCCGTGGTGGACGTGATGGAGAAAACCATGTTTTTGCTCAACCACATTGTTGATGGCTCTTTGGACGAAGGCGTGGCTTACGGTAGCTACACCGCCAAATCGATCACTCAGTATATATTTCTGGCGCAGCGCCACTTTGGGATTAACAACCTTGAAAACCACTGGCTCAAAATGCACTTTTGGTTTTACTACGCTACCCTTCTGCCGGGCTTTCAGAGGACTGTCGGCATAGCCGATTCAAATTACAATTGGTTTTACGGCCCCGAAAGCCAGCTGATTTTCCTGGATAAGTTTGTACTGAAGAGTGGGGTAGGCAATTGGCTTGCACAACAAATTAGAAAGCACCGCCCAAAGGATGGTCCAATGGTGCCCTCCACTGCCCAGAGGTGGAGCACGCTTCACACCGAGTACATATGGTACGACCCGGGGTTAACTCCCCACCCTCCACCTGATTATGGCACTCCTAAAATGCATGTGTTCCCTAACTGGGGGGTAGTTACGTACGGAGCAGGTTTGCCTAACGCTCAGACAAATACCTTTGTTTCTTTTAAATCTGGGAAGCTGGGTGGCCGTGCTGTCTATGACATAGTCCATTTTCAGCCCTATTCTTGGATTGATGGGTGGCGAAGCTTTAACCCAGGCCATGAACATCCAGATCAGAACTCTTTTACCTTTGCTCCAAATGGGCAGGTGTTTGTCTCCGAGGCCCTCTATGGACCCAAGCTGAGCCACCTGAATAACGTTCTGGTGTTCGCTCCATCTCCCACAAGCCAGTGCAATCAGCCTTGGGAGGGTCAGCTTGGGGAATGCACACAGTGGCTTAAGTGGACTGGGGATGAAGTTGGGGAAGCTGCTGGTGAGATCATTACATCGTCTCAGCACGAGGAGATGATGTTTGTGAGCGGTGAGGCAGCGCCTGCCTACTCATCAGCAATGAAGCTGAAAAGCGTGTACCGTTCTCTGCTCCTGCTGAATCCTCAAATGTTGCTAGTGGTGGACCATGTGGAGAAAGAGGAGGACTCTCCCATTGACTCCATCAGTGCCTTTTTTCATAACCTTGACATTGACTTTAAATACGTACCATATAAATTTATGAGCAAATATAATGGAGCCATGATGGACGTCTGGGATGCCCACTATAAAATGTTTTGGTTTGACCATCATGGGAATAGCCCTGTCGCTAGGATACAAGAGGCAGAACAGGCGGCCGAATTCAAAAAGCGGTGGACTCAGTTTGTAAACGTCACTTTCTCTGCAAAGACCACTGTAGCAAGGATTGCCTACATTTTCTATGGGCCGTATGTCAATATTTCTAGCTGTAGGTTTGTTGACGATGCCCGATCAGGGTATCAGATTTCTCTCAATGTCAACAATACAGAAACAGTTCTCTCTGTCGTTACAGACTATCTAAATCTGAGGACAAGGTTCAGCTATTTAGGCTTTGGTGGCTACGCCAAGGTAGCCACTCAGGGAAAGGTGACGAGGTTTGGCCTGGGCACCGAAACTGTAGCAAAAGAGGCACCCAGCAAAAGGATCGCTTTCCCCTTTGGATTTAAAGTGAATGTCGTTGCAGGGTTGATCTTAGGGATTAGCTTGGCTTTGCTGGCCTTCCAGTGGCACTTTTACATTTCCTTCAGCAGACTCTTGCGTTGGATCCTCATCCTGGTCATCACGTTGTGGTTTGTCGAGCTGGTTGATGTGTGGAGCTCTTGCACTCAGCCCATCTGCGGAAAGTGGAGCAGCGATGCAATGAGTGCGGAGCGCAGCACAGGGAAGGACCAGACACACCCTGTGAGTTTGCCTGATGTGGTCATTACCTCCCTTCCCAGCTCAGGTGCGGAAATCCTGAAGCAGCTGTTCTTCAACAGCAGTGACTTCCTATACATCAGGATCCCTTCAGGCTACCTTGACGTCCCTGAAGCTGAGTTTGAGATCGACTCCTTCGTCGATGCCTGCGAGTGGAAGGCGTCTGATGTTCGGAGCGGCCGTTTCCGGCTGTTCCAGGGCTGGCTGCATTCCCTAGTCAAAGACACAAAACTCCACCTTCAGAATATCCATTTACATGAAACCAGCAGAAGTAAGTCTGTGCAGCATTCTGCTGCCAGACTGGACAAAAAGCGGCGGCCCAGAAAAAGAGAATCCATAGCGGAGCAAAGAAGCCGATTGAGAGGGAGTTCAGAGAAAGATGCTGATTACATTAGGGAGCTCAGGAGACACATAGCCTCTTATCCTAATGCACGCCCCGTGCTTAGCCTGAGCAGTGGGAGCTGGACATTAAAGCTGCCTTTCTTTCAAGAAATCATAGGCCCTTCCTTGAGAGCGCTCTATGTAGTACGAGACCCCCGGGCATGGATCTACTCAGTACTCCACAAAAGCCAGCCAAGCCTTTACTCCTTGAGGAAGGTTCCCCAGCGCTTAGCGATGCTGTTTAAAGCAGAGGGCAGGAAAGAAAAGTGTAGTTTAAATGCAGGCTATGCTTTTGAATACGAATCGCTGAGGGAGGAACTCTCCGATTCAAATTCAAACGCCGTCTCTGTGATGTCCCATTTGTGGCTGGCAAACACGGCGGCAGCCCTGAGACTCAATGGGGATTTGCTGCTGGAGAATTACCGGCTGCTCAAGTTCGAAGACCTAGTCAACTTCCCCCAAAAGGTGGCCGAATCCATCTATGCCTTTCTGGGCATCCCTCTGTCTCCTGCTAGCTTAAACCAAATCCTATTTGCCACATCCACCAACCTTTTCTACCTTCCTTACGAAGGAGAGGTCTCCCCGGCCAGCATCCAGGCTTGGCGACATGAGATGCCTCGCGAGGAAATTAAGCAGATCGAGGACATCTGTTTGACTCTAATGGACCGCTTAGGCTATCCAAAGTTTACCGATTTAGAAGCTGCGGGTCAGCGGTAGTTTGCACTAAGGATCCCCAGGCTCTTCAATTTGTAGATAAGAATCCAAAAAGCTGGTTTATTCTTGTAAAATGTCTGTACAGTCTGTTACACTTGCAGAGAGAGAGATTATTTTAAAGGAAATGAGATATTTGGTCTGGTAAGCTTCCCCCACCCTCCCTTTTCCTTCCTAAACAACAACACTGAGAAAAAGCCCCCTCGTAATTACTTTTGCTGCCTTTGAAAATAAAGCTGTGTGAATCTTTGCATTTGTTTCCAGATGGGGACTGACTATAGCTCAGAGGATGGGTAATAGGATCAGGGCCTTACATTCCTTGGCTCTTGGCATGAATCCCAGCCGGGCAGGGAGTTGCCAAGTGTCACTGCTATCTGCTGGTTATTTGGTGGCCAGTGTTGGGAGGAGGTTGGGCTCAGCCCTAGTTTTCAATGAACAACTGTTTGTATTGCAAAGCAGACTTGGCGTTTGGCAGCAGTGATCTCCCATGGGCTGGATTTACTGACATGTTATGTCTGCTTTTAACTACCCCAGCGGTGCTGAGAAGCCATAAAGTCAACCTAACCAGCCAGTTAAACTGTGTTTTATGATTGCCTGACATCACTGAAGTGACAGAAAGCAGATCACACACACACACTGGCACAATCTTGGCATCCTATTGGCAGCCTTAGCAAAGAGACCAAGACCCAAACTGACATGGAAGCATATTAATACTATTTCATGTGTTTCTTCCATTCCTCAGCAGTAAGGAATCTGAATCTGTAAGGTAATTTCAGGATAGCGGTTCCTACTGTTACTGTGCTGTGAGTAAATAATTCATAGTCAGAAGTAATGATAAATATACATACAGAGCCCATTTCTGTGATTGTCTTTCTGACATGGGCATCTTCTGTTGTTTTATCTGGATTACATCTGCACAAAATCTTCTTCATCTTGAAACCAAGTCGGGCATGCAGAATCAGTTGCCTGAAAAATAAGGGACATATAGATGGGGAGAACCATGGGCAGATTAAGCAGTAACTGGGGCTGTGCCAACAATGCCCATCTTGGTTTTGCTTTTCTCAGGGATGGGGGATCAGATGTTGCTGGAATACAACTCCCACCATCCCTGACCACTTCCCATGTTAGCTGGGGCTGATGAGAGTTGAAGGGTTTCCTGTTCCTTTGCTGTGCTAATAGGTATTCGACCAATGCAGGTACACAAATAAATTAGAGTCACCTTTCTTCTCTCTCCACAAGTTCTTTCCACACAATCTACATGCTACCTGCTTGGGAGTGTGGATGTGTGTAGTGTGTATCTGGTGTTCGCAGGGGCATAGTATAACTTGTGGGCTTTGAATTAAGTTCCAGCTCTCTGTTGGGAACAATGGAGAAAATGTATGGTGTTGCATTACAGTATTTGATGCCCTTCTCATTGAAATGTATTTATTTATCCATTCATTGTTAATGATGTGGTTAATAGGATGTATATCACAGTTTTATCTATATCCTACAAACTAGAGAATAGCTCCGCAGACTTTTAACACAATGACTGCAGTGTAAAATTGCAGCCTAAGGCCGATTCCTCCTTTTCCTAAAGAGTTGACTTTTTAATGCCAGATTTTAAGGGTCGAGATGGCTATGGTAGCATCTTCATGTGGCAGGAAGAAAATAAATGCCACTTTCATCAGCTGGAACAGATTCAAGAGAATATTTTAACACCCCAGTTCTTAAATCACAGAGATAAATACTTGCTCAAGGAGTGGGAACATGTGCAACACTACCCTGATTTCTCAGGGCCCCTTACTCTTGACTTCTGGAGTAAATTTGCTGATATAACGGGGCTTACCTTTCAGATTGCCAACTGGAGGAAGCAGGGACTAGGTTGGTTTTAAAATCGTTTTTTTAATTTCTAAACAGCCCCCAGCACATACTAGGCATTTTCTAAATAATAAATCACAATGGTGACTAACAGCCATGGCCATAGGCAGGATTTTTGTTAGGGGGAACAGGCCTTTTAGACAATCCCAACATGTCTAATCAGAAGTAAGTGTTATTGAATTCAGTGGGGTTTATGGCCAGAGAAGTGGGATTAGGATTGCAGGCTCACTTGCAAGTAAATTTGTTTAGGATTGTGGCTTTACTACAATGAATTTGTAAAGAATGCTAGGATGACCTTATGCTTTCTCACTTCATAGGTTTACTTTCCACCTGTGTGTCAAATTCCGGTTAATGATGAATGATATTTAATCTCGCCAATCCATTTCCAAAATCTGTTTGCATTTTCATGTCTAGTAAACCAGTTCCATCATTCCTTGAATTGCACTGAAAATATATATCTTTAAAGGCAGCCACCCTCTTCCACACTATTCTAACCCCTATCCAAGTAGCAGGCAGTTCTCCCTCTCCCCCCTTTAAAATGGAATGTATTCTCCTGATCTCTTGCTTCACATTCTCTGCAGAAGCATGCCTATTGTAAATGTCTGCAGATGTGTGTACCAAGCTCTAAGCTATCAGAGACGCCTGTTTCTTACTCCTTTTCTGTCTAGCATTTCCTTACAAATGAAGTTGCTATAAAATATGTTTCATCTTCTTTGTTTGAACCAGAATCGGGGTTTGGTGCCACAGTGTTGAAATGTGCCAGATGAGTAATTGCCTTTCATTTGGGTGACAAAAAATTAGCTGATGTCAAGAGATTTAATGAGTTTGTCTCCTCACACTGTTAGGAAATTCTCCTGATGATCCTGAATGCTTTGCTGTGATGTCCTCTCCCCCCCACCCTTCCTGTCCTCCACTAACATGTTGCAACATTCTGTGATCTCTCATTCTGACCTAGATAAAAGTAGCTCATTCCCAGCCGTTCATTATTATGTCAAAATGTGCCTCTAGCCTGATAGAGCTGTTGATATGTTGCAGTTTCACTGAGTGTAACTTGGCTGTCACTTGTCCTGGATTAGAAGAGGGACTGGCAGCCCTCTTTCTTTTTCCCAGGCTGTCCTCTGGCTAGGTAGACTGTCACATGCTAAAGGAAATGGCAAAGTGTATTAATGTGCACTGATGTGTCAGTGAAACCTTGGATCATCACTTTCGTTCATGCCAGGCTGTTTCTCTCTCCTGCCATCCTAGTATCAAACATATGCAAAATGAGGTGGTTCTTTTTTCTTTCTTTTTTAAAGACATTGCCAAAGTGAATCTTCACTCTTCAAACTGCTCGGCTGACTTCCAGTGCCTTGTTCAAGGATCAGGGTTTAACACAAAGAATTTCCTTTCAGTGAAGATTTGAGAGAAACCAGCAAAATGGCTGGTCTCTGATAATACTTTCAACACTGCTGATGGTAGGAAATTGAGAGTTCAGTGAAGCTAGGGAGACAGTGTTGCGTGCCATTCTTCAAACAAGAAAGGGTTTGTAACGCATGTCCTTGATATGGTGATCGTTAAAATATTCACCTTGATGAGAAAATACCAATAATTGTAGCTTCTCTTTCCACAGAGTGAGCACCTTGAAACATGGGACAAATAGAACACTGGAATGAAATTTGAAAGTAGCTTTTATTTTTGCTTCAGCTTCACAGCATTCACTCTGAGCATCAACGGGAATGCTGTTGTACTTGTCTCCTGCCTGTGGGCTTCCTCTGGGCATCTGGTTGAGCAGCATGAGAACAGAATGCTGGACTGGATAGACCTTTTAGTTCGAGCCCAGCAGGCTCTTCTTATCTGTTTCTATGGCATACCGTATTTTTCACTCTATAAGACGCACCAGACCACAAGACGCACCTAGTTTTTGGAGGAGGAAAACAAGAAAAAAAATATTCTGAATCTCAGAAGCCAGAACAGCAAGAGGGATTGCTGCACAGTGAAAGCAGCAATCCCTCTTGCTGTTCTGGCTTCTGGGATAGCTGCACAGCCTGCATTCGCTCCATAAGAGGCACACACATTTCCCGTTGCTTTTTAGGAGGGGGAAAAGTGAGTCTTATAGAGCAAAAAATACGGTAACTGATATATGATCCCATATAGCACCCAGCTCATCAGGGCAGCTCCAGGCACACCCTGGCCTCTTGGTAATGTGAAGGGACTATCTCAAACAAACAAAATGACTTAATTCTTTTCCTAGATATGTTTTGCATACTTCTGGTGTGCTAAAATGGAAAAATGGGAGCCAATGCAGTGACTGCTCAGAGTGTATTTGTTCCTGTGTGTGACAGAAAGAGTTCTAATATATGTGTATTGTAACTTCTCCTATGTAACCATCACTGAAATGAACAAGGGCTATGCTCTTGGGGAGTCCTTGGCCCTGTCACTGCAGAATTCCCCAGTGCTGCTTGCCTGTAATACTGATCTACCAAACTGGCCTACCAAATGCAGACCACTTTATATTATGAACCGCCTTCTTTTGGAACAGCACCCCACAGGTTTGCTGTACAGAGATGCTGCATTTGAAATGGCTGAAAGGCACAGTGTAGCCTGAGTATCCATCACCTAAGTCATTAACTGCATGCGTTGTGTACATACATATTTTTGTGTAATGTTTTTGTGTAATTTCCTGCTGGTCAGTAAATATTCCCAGGGGTGGGCGGAAAGGAAGCTTGTACTGCAACTGCAGTGATATATAATGAAGAAAAATCGCTGTTTTGAAAACCACAAATGGGGAAAGTTCTATTTGTAAGCAACATTGTTAAATTACACTCCACAAATGGGCCACACGGTGCCTTTGCAACAGAAACAATGACAGTGGAATCAAGCTGGAATACTTGCTTGCTTGGGAAAGAGGAAGGAAGCATGAATATCTTCTTCTTCTTCTTCTTTGGCGATCACTCATAGCCGAGTAAGATTGTCTTCCAGAAACATGGTTTTAACAGTGAGTCCGTAAGTGACTGTGGAGGCCAAATCTGCATCCATGCGTCCTTCCGCTGTGGGGGCGTATTAATCACAAGGCGGTAGCTAATAGTGGAGGAAAATGGAAACAGGGTTTTACTTTAAAATATTTTAGTGTTTGCAATAAATATTCCTTAAATGACTTCTAATTCTGTTCAGAGCTAATACTTCTGTATCCTGAAAATGTTTGTGTATAAAGGAAGTCCATTAGTTTTTCAACCAGATGGTACAAAGAAGCAGAATCTGATAATGGTGGGATGCATTCCGTGGTTCATATTTTAAAATCCCCCCTGCCCCCCCCATGTGAAGGGTGTATATTGGTGTAGGGCTTGGGAGGGAGGGAAGTAAGATGTCAGCTGGGATTCTGGTGCTGATGCCTGATCCTGAATAGCTGCTCTCATTTGTTGTCTCTTCTCCCTCTTATTTTTCTTGCATGCCTGAGGAAAGGAAAGGAAGCATGAAACAGCCATGTATTATAGAACATTTGAAAAATACAAGTGTTTTAAAATATGATTTTGAAATATGTGTAAGTCACATAGGTGTACCGCAAATATCCGATTTCCATTATTAGAAGTCTCTCCTTAGATATGACACTAAATGCACTTTATTCTGCGTGAGGCTTCTATTTTGTTTTTGTGTTAGATGCTGTGGGATTGGCAATCAGGTTTTCTTCATCAATAATATTCTTCCTATTATAACAGAAAACGTGAATTTGTTGGAAGAAAGTTCATGTTTTGTCAGAACAAAGGTTCATCAAGTGAACAATGGTCTTCTAGACACTTTTGGAAAGCTTATCAGCAAGGCATGATGGCATCAGCTATTGCCTGTGACCTTTTTCCCAGCATCTGATTTTAAGGAGTATTTCAAAAAGATGCATTATTTTGTTTTTCTTAATATGAAAGTTCCATTTAATTATCATGGATGGATGGTGATAGTACTACCTTCCATTAATTTGTCTAATAGTTTCTGAAAGTCAGTTACTTTTGTGGCAATCACTGTATTTTGTGATAGTTAATTTTTTTAGTTAATTCAGTTCATGCTTGTAGTAACTGAGTGCTGTTTGTGTGTTTGTGTGTACTGTGTGTGTGTGTGTGTGTTCATCTCAAGTGTGGTTTACAAAGGGTAGACGTGTGGCAAAACAGACATATCTATGATCTTTCCACTTTTCCTCCCTGTATTTTTCAATTTTGAAATACAGTATCATAAATGATGAGATCCCTTGGTTGTTTTAAAAAAGAAGCTGGAAGGTAGGATTTATCTTTTTTTTCCACTAAAGAAATTGATGATATGTAGTCTAGTTCAAAGGTGGAACTTGCAGATGTGATTTGAATGAATAGCCTCATAAATCTTTTATCTACAGGCCTGGGAGACTTCCTGTTGTGGGGTCATATGTTAAAGAGAACAAAAGAAAGTAAGGGGCAAAGTAAAGGAAACTTTAAGTATGCCAGAAGTTTTGAAGTGGTTGTTATGTTTCTTGGATCTATAGGATCTATACATTCTCATATGGATAAAGAAACCTGGTTTGTTCCCTCCCACAAGCAAGCATTCTAATTCTGCAGATATCAGTTGAACAATTTCAATATTGTAGGATGGATGGGGCCTTGAGATCATCTAGTGAAATCCTATTAACTAAGGCAGGTTTGCTTCCACTCATTCCAGTTACAGTGTGCCTTGGGCAAAAATCATGCCAATTTCGCCAGATAGCATAGGTCTTCATTGCTCTACATTATTTGGTTGTTTTAATCCAAGTACTGTGATGTCCCTGTATTTCCCACAGTTGTCCGTATGATGTATTCTCCACTCGATTTATGGGCAGAGGAATTGGAGGAGGATCATTCAGAGCAGTTACTCAACTCTCACTTGGAGGTGGGACCACCATTTGGCAGTGGCAGCTGCCTTTTTCTCCACCAGCCCCATCATTCTTCTCCCTCCCTACTACAAATGACAGGAAAAGTCACTGCGTTGGCAGCCTAGCCAGAAAGTGTTCTCCACATTGCCTTTGACCTTGCACTAGGGCATTGTGGGGTGGGGGGAATGTTGGCCACCAAACACACAAAGAGTATTTACAGAAAATTCTTCAAGGTGGCTTTCAGATTTTTTTAAGAGAGGGGTTAGAAATTCATCATCATCATCATCTTTCTCAAAAAAAAAATGTCTCCAAAGAAATTTTGGCTGAGCTCTAATCATCATAGTATTTCGTACAATGCAAAAGTGATTTTGAATTCTGAGGGTTTGATTCAGGGGGCAACAACTTTAGAAATACGGAAGAAACATTGAAAATTTTGATAGAGTTGGTGGCATTTCTCATAAAGGATCCACAGAAGGAGGTGAGGTGAAATTCTATATATTTTGGAAGATGGTTTGACATACTAAGCTTTCCCCATAAACAGTTTATTTTATGATTTTAGGCCAATGCCTCCTTTTTTTTGCCTTTTCTAAAATGGAGCCTGTGACATTGCTGAGGCACATACTGAGGCCTATAAGATGGATCTTTTCAATCTTTTAGTGCAGGCATGTCCAACAGGTAGATCGTGATCTACCGGTAGATCGCAGAATGTCTATGATAGATCGTGGTAGATTGTGTGACGTGTTCTCCCCTCCCAAAAAAATAAGAGCTCAATAGCCTTGGCTCTCCTAAAAAAGCTCAACAACATTGCCTGAAAATAACAATGGGTTGATCACAGCTAGTATTTTAATAATGTGAGTAGTTCGCAGTCTCTTGAGAGTTGGACGTGCCTGTTTTAGTGGTATGAATTCAGGTGTTTGGAGCATTGTTGTCGCTGCGTGAAATTTCCTTTTTGATTCTTCAATCCAATGATACAGGTTTGCCAGTTACTATTCTTTTGGTTGGCAAAGGTGTATAAAGCTTTTTCAAACTGAAGTCCAGACAAAATGTCATATTTCTCTAGCCTTCCATTGTAACTTTGATAAAGGATAGAGAATCCTTTCAAAAAAATACAAATTATGACCTTTACACAAATTTCATTTTTTTTAACGTAACAAAGAACAGCTTATAGTTTGTGGCATTGGTGAAGTTATGCATTAATCACCTATGGCAGTGTAGGACATCCTCTTTGGGCTGCAGGGAGGGTCACCTCAGTGGGGGGTTGTTGAGTTGCTTAGCTGACTTGAGGAAGTTTTCCTTCATGTCAGATGAGCAGCCTCAACAAAGTCCTACTACACCTCTGTATCATGAGAAGACCATCCTCAGAGCTTGAAGAGGATGTCCTCCTTGGGCTCTGGGCAGGGTCTCCTCATGAGGCACAAGGACTCTTCAGGGTGCCTCCCAATTACTCACATTTCACTTATGCACATGGGGCACAGGACGTAATCCCTGTGTAAGTGGGGTGTCGCCTGTATTTAGTTAGGAAACATGTTTGCCAATGTCCTTGCATCAGTCTGTGTGGTTCCAACAGAACATTTTCCCTCAAAGAAATAAAACCACAGCATAAAAAGGAAAACAATGAAGAATATTCTGAAACAAAGATGTATCACATAAAAAGCATGTGCGTGACTAATGAAGTGTTTGCCGAAACAGGAGAGCTTCAGTTGAAGAACAACAATGAGGGAAGAGGCTAAGCAGATCTCGCCCTTTGTGAGGCATTACACGTTCTGAGAATAAGACACTTTAAGAAGGCCTTCTCTGCCATCCCAAATTATTATGTACTGCTTATCTTTTTATTTTATTAAAAAGGCATTAGAAAGGGCCTTTGACATTATTTCATTCCCATAATGAGTTAATAATTAATAACTAAGCATCAATATTCAGCTAACTCAAGAATCAGATATGCTTTTGCAGCAAATTGGAACCCTGTTGTATCTATTACTGGGAGTCTTCAGCCAAGGCTGATTTCCAATTTATCCAAAGGGTATCTTTCCAAATGACTGTGGTCCATGTAACGGGCATTTCCAATTTGCCTCCATCAGATAAAGGAGACTACAGTTAGATAACTTTCCCTGAAGCCCAGTAAAACTTGTGGATTTTCTACAAATAAAGAAAATCCACAAGTTTTACTGGGTTTCCAAAGACATTAGCGATTTATTTGTGGAGTAGGCAGACTTAGGGAGTCACTAGTGAGTACTGAGAGGAAAGGAGCAGGTTGGCTACAGTCTTATGAGACAGCAAATGAAAACTTGATGCAGATCTTTCCATAATGTCTTTTGCCAGACAAGTGGGAAGCAATGTATTTTTGACAACTGGAAATAGAAACCTTAGGAATACCATAGGAAGTAATGGAAATGTGTTTAAAGCTGCTTAGCTGGCATGAACCACATCCATTTTGCTGCCAACAGAACAGGTCTGAAGATCGCAGTGACCTTCTGAATGGAATACTGAAATCATGTGGAAATAATCTAACCTGGCCTCTTTTTGTGTTTTCAGAGGAAAACATGAAACAGCAGGCCAGTTTCATAGCTGCTGCTATGATTTTTATTCTTTTTTTAAAAAAAGAAAGAGAGCCAGGAATTGTTTTGGCAAGAAATAAGGCTTGAAACAATATCAGCAAAAGCAAGATTAGCTACATGGTGGAATATCGTTTGAGTCTTGGCACCAAAACCAGGTGTCAGGGCTAAGCTAGATTTAATTGATCCCTAGCTAGTCTTAGCTGATCCCAACAGCATGACATGGTTGGACACTATCCACCGAGGTCTCCTGCAAGGCCCCTTTGAAATGAATGGGAGCTGCACAAAAGAAAATAGCTTGCCCACCTTCCTAACCTGTACACAGATGGAATAAAACACACAAAAGGATGTATTTGTCATCTGTTAAAACCAAACACCTCAATTATGATTCATGAAAGAGTTTTCCAGGGACAGCATTTCAGTACGTTCTGTTTCATATACACAATGTCAACTGGTAACCTCTCATTTGAAAAGGTTTATTTTAACCTCTTATACATAACACTTTCATTTTTCTGATTGTTTTTTACCACTTCATGGTGTTGCATATTTTATCTCTTGGAATTTAATAAATAAGTCTGTAATGGGGAAATTTTTTTTACTAAAAGCAAAATTAATTTCTGACAGATTATATTTGTGATGTATTTTCTAGTAGAGAAATAATATATAACTGTACTAAATATTGTTTATTTCTGCTCTCTTTTTTACATTTCTAAGCAGTATTATTTCTATTTATTAATAGCATTTATACCACAGCCATAAAACAATTCCAAAAACAAAGATAGTAAAAGGTGCAATCCTAATCCTAGATCGGTTGGAGTAAGCAAATTAGGATGTGGAAGTTCTCCAGCTCAACCAGCAAGGTACCAGCTCAGCAGGGCTACACTTGTATAAGCCCCCTCCCCCAGCTGAACCAGAGATACAATGACTAAATACCACTATTGCATAACAAATCTACATAAAAACAGAGCTTTTGAGATTAAAAAAGCAATGGACAACTACAGTGGAAAATGTGTGATAACAACATATTGGTGATATATAACCCCTGTACATATTTTGTGAAAAGAAATCAGGGCAATTGCTCAATATACACTTCATCTGGAAGGATGACTGGTTTCACCCCAAATATTTATTTGACATGTGCCCGTATCAGATTACTTGCAGGTAGACAAGCAATTCTTAGTAAATTGCTAAAATTAAATGTCTAGCTAACCAAAAGTAATTCTCTGGATGTTTGGATTACTACAGAATAGCACAAGTCTATCACTGGCAGCAACATATACATAACAATTTTTAAAACAATCCTTTAATTAAAACTATCAATAAGAACAACAATATACGAATACTAAATACCAAACCTGGCAGTCTTACTCATTTAAATGCCTGGGGTGGTAAGTGTATTTTTACTTGTCGGCCAAATCCCATCACAGTCTCCAGAAGCCTTTTTCATGCATCATCATCTAGCAGGCCAAGCCCAATAATGGGATGATGGGAAACATCACTGCAGGTCCTGGGTGGATGGTACAAATCAATCAGTATAATACAAATCAGTCAGGGGCAAGCTAAGAACTTGATGCGTGCCAGTAAGCATTTATAATGGGACTGCAGCCAGTTGACAACATGGCGGGCTTAATTTGTAAAGGAGGTTGCGAGAGGAGAAATAGGAAGCCAAACAATCAGCATGGGAAAACAGAAGTCTTTTTATTGTTTAAGAAGTCCAGAACAACATATTTATTATTATTTGTTTGTTTGTTTCATTTATATTCCACCCATTTTTCCAAGGAGCTCAAGGTACATGGCTCCCCCCTCCTCATTTAATCCCCACAACAACCCTGTGAGGTAGGTTAGGCTGAGAAGCAATGACTGGCCCAAAGCTACACAGTGAGTTTCATGGCTGAGATGGGATTTTAACCTGGGTCTGACACTCTTAAGTGCTAGCTGTCATGTGAGAGACACTGAATATTTCAGGTGTGATATGAAATCTCGTGCATCTGATAAAACACCAGACTCTGAATAAATGCTGCTCAGGTGTTACTCGATTCTCCCCTTCATCGCAGTCCCAAGAAAAAGAAAAAGAAGAAGAAGAAGAAGAAGAAGAAGAAGAAGAAGAAGAAGAAGAAAGAGTCAATGTCTCTTTAAGGTCACTTCGTCTAGCGTCAGGAGACAATTTGCTGTGCACCTTCTGTTGCAGGTTGTTTTCTTGAGCTCCAGCCCAAAGGATTATGGAAGGTGAGTAGTGGGCTTAGGGTTTTGTGCTCCTAGTCCTTGCTCTCTCTACTGCTTGGGGGATGCATTCTGCCCTGGACTTTCTGATGGCCAGCTGCTCCAGGGCCAGGATCCATCTAAGACATTTTGCTTTCTGAGGTGATATCCCACAAGTCCAAGATCAGAAGCCAATGGGGCATGCAGAATCTTGTTTCACCAATGGTAATGGGACAGCAGACTAGCTTCGGGTGTGAATACAGGAAACCTATACCAGACAAGTATCCCATTTTGAGTGGGACATTCTGGATTGACAGAAACCGCCCTGGCTTCCAATCGCAATCCCAGATGTCCCAATTTCTCTTCCATCACTGCTGCCCTGGCTTCCAAAAGTGCCAGCTTCTAGAAGAGTGGCAGTGGCCTCTGGAAGTATGGTGACAGCAGTGGCAGTGGCATGGAGATGGAGGCCGTGGCATAGAGACCAAGGCTGCAATGGCAGAGAGAGTGAGAGACAGGCCTGCTGTTGGCACTGAGATGCTCACCCAGAATGTCCCTATGTGGCTGCCATATAGTGCATGCTCTAAGGGGGCCTCAGGTTGCTAGGGCATGAGCTGGCAAAGATAAGGCAGCAGTAGGGCTGTGGTGGTGGCATAGTGCAGGAGGGGTGTGTGTGTGTCCTGATTTGCCCTCTCAAAAAGTTGGAGGGTATGGAAACTCCTCACCAGCATTCCCCAACCACTAGCATATGCCAGGGGTAGCCACCTAATGCTGCCTAATAGTAGAACTAGCCCTGGCCAAGGAAGCAGGAATTTCCTCCACTCCTGTCAAGAGAGGAAGGCAAGGTTTGTACAGCTAAGCCCAACTGGTCCCCACTCTTTTCCCCAACACTGCTTCCTCATTCTGTGCTACCTTTGTCCTTTTTACGGGGCTGGGGCACAGCCACATGGAAGCAAAGTCAAATGACTTTGGCTGGAATGTTTGTGTGATCTATTTAATAACCAAGTCCTTTCAGAAAGAACAGACTTTGTTGTTCAGAGTTTCATTTGGGAAAAAGAAGGATAACAAAGCTTTGCTTTAGCTAAGGAAAGTTTGGGCAATGAATTTATTGACACAAGTATCTGAGTTAGAGGTCTTGTGTGAAAACCCATAATAGCTATTTTTCATTGGGCTCCAGAGTCCCACAATTTTCTTTCTTTCAGTTTGCTTTTAGTGAAGTTTTTGTAATTCATTATAGGTAAACAAAGCAATAAAGTAATATTTATACTGTTTGCAGTCTCCCAGTTTCAATTATTATTTGAAAAATAGTGAGCCACTTCTGTTGTTTTTATATTTGCTGTTTCGGATAAAAGATCACTCTGTCTGGAAGATATAAACATCCTTTGCTTCCAGGATAGCCAATTGATTATATCTTTATTAGACTTGTCAGAGTTTTATTTTGTAAGTATAACTACTAAAAGGAGTTGGTGGTTTGGAAGCTGTTAGTGATGGATGAGGTGTAAAATGGATCCTTTTGCCACTCAAATGACTTGAATCGATACTGAATTTATGACTGGTAGATAGAGCTAGGGTCATGAATGAATACTGGAGCTATTTTATTCTAAGTCTGCAAAGAGTTTAGTGTGTCTCAATTAGATTCACATCAAATAAATCATAATTGCTATAAACCATCCATCAGGAATGTACATGCTTAAAAATCAGGCATGCTGATTCACAATTCATACGTCATTAAGATGGTGCAATAGTCACTGGACAAATTTGTCCATGTAGTTGGCTCTCACATCAACTCAATAACTCATGGATTCATCAGTTACAGGAGGCTATGTCGCGAATTCCTCGCGGTGCTTAAGCAGAAATGCTCAGAGTTCCAGGTTCTTCAGTGCAGTATTATTTATTGTGAGCTAAATATATACAAATATCTACAGAAGCAGTTCATACAGTCAGACAGAGTACCTGGCTGCACCTTAAAGCAAATAGGAAGACTCCTTCTCTCTGACCACACTCCTCTACACCACCACCTTTACTGCTGGATAGGTTTCCCTTTTAAACTGATGACAGCCAATCAACTGTCAGCACATTAGTGCTGAGTCGTTCTCACCCAGCACCTCCATAGAAAGTATTGCATCAGCCTGTTGCATCAACCAGCAAACTCAAGCCTGCAGACTTACTATCTTACGCAGCATTCTGTGAATCCAGACAGGCTGCATGGATCATACTGACAATACTCTTTCCCCTTGACCTTTGCTCCTTGCATGGGAAGCAAGACCATAATCAGGACAAAATGTTATTGGTTAGAGGGCTGTAAAAACACATACCTTTTTCAAAGGGATATGCTGCAAAGGACATTAACTTTTCTGACTTGAACTCAAACTTTTCTTCTAAGAGCAAAACAGACTTCACCCGTATGGAAAAGGATTTTCCCATCTCACCACTTTGCATCCCAAAAATCTGAAGTTCCAGGGAATGGTGTAGGATACGATTCTTAATGGGGAGGAGCATATGAAGGAGACAGTTGACAGAAATTGCAACCTGTGTGAAAAGAAAAGCAACTCAAGATCCAAGCCACTGTTTTCTTTCTCTGTTATTGAGACATTAGCATAAATACATGTGGTCATGGTTTTTTTAACAACACACATCTGGACAAAGTATTGTTAGATTATGGTTTATGGAATTGGAGAAACAAACTGATCAGTGAATGATGACACTGCAATCAAAAAGTTATCAAGTCGTGCAGGAAAAGAAAAAGAGTTCCTGAACAATATCAATCTATCTCTCTGTGTTACTGGTGTGTAGGGGTCGATTCATGGTTACTGGGGAATAGGGTTGTGCTTCTGATTCTGTCCCCAGCTGTCAGGCACACTGCTTGACCATTAGTAGGGCTGTCTGCATGAGCAGGTGCTTCTCCTTTTCCTTTGTAATCACCTAAGATTAACAAAAGCCACTTGCATCCTCATTTACATCTCTTAGGAACACAGTATCTATCAATGATGCTCAATAGGTCTGTAATGTGCCCCTTAGAGCACAAACCTATGTATGTCTATTCAGAAGTAAGTCTGACTGGCTTGGTTTGCATATCACGATAAGCCAAACCATGGCAGCAGGGATGCAAGAATGTGTGTGAACTCCTGGAAAGAAGATTGTGGTTTTCTTCGCTCCTTTCTTGTTGTCCTGCTGCTGAGCTAAGCAACGATTTGGCTTAGTATTTTGTCCAAACAAGTTCATGGCTCTCTCCAGAATAACCATGAGCTGTAACCAAGATTTGTCCGATGGATTACAGCTCATGGTTTGTCCAGGAGACCTATACCACAAGCCCAGTTTTGGATGACATACTGAACCAGACCCTGGCTTAGCTTAGCTTAGCTTAGCACAGCACAGCACAGCACAGCACAACACACCAGCACAATGAGGATGCTGAAAGATCTTCTAAGCCCTAGATTGGCTTAGCAAGATGAGTGAACCAGGCCACTGAGATCAATGGGTCTTACCCCCAGATAAATGGTTATAGGATTTCAGCTATATTCTGAAAAGAACCCCCTCCTCAACACATTTAAGCTTCTATCATTTATAGTTGATGGTTGTTTTCCAAATTTGAGTAGTTTCAGAAAGAAAGAGTGAAAACCTCCCTCCCCTTCATCCTCCTCCAGAGAGAAGGTGGGGGCTGACTCTGCGAACAAATAGACACAATTGTGCTTAACTGCATTAAATGTTATCGCATATGAACAAGTCTCTGAAGATGGGAGGGGAGCACATTTCCCGGGCATCTCTAGGCCTGGGTTTCTAAGCTGCTGTAAATTTTCAATTAGGTTGGAGACAAAAGCTGTCATGCTAAATTACAGCGGATGAGGAAGCAGCACGGAGTTTGCAAGAGAAATGTCAGCATGGGACAGTGACTTTAAACTGATGGCAGGTCGGCATACTCCGTAGGAGTTGGAATATTGATGGGGCCGTAGCAGAGCTTTGCTGCCTGGCTCAGATCCTTGGCCGTCTTTACAAGCATTTCTTTTGACCTTCTTCCATTTCCAATAAAAGCGGAAATAGCCCACTGCTCATTTTCATAGGGAGAGGTTGTTTTGTTTAAAAATCCATTTTCTCTTTGTATCATTTCTCACTGTTCATCTTTTCAGTGATTTGTTAGTCTATCTATTCCTACCCAGCTCAACACATATAGACTAGGAAGATGTCCTCTGAAGAATAAGCTCTGCTTTTGGGGACATGACTTTAGGACCATTTGCACCTGAAATTAAAAGTCAAAATGACATATCTCCCTGTGTTTTCCCCAATGCATGTGGACTTAAGTGACATGTAGTGATCTTTCTTGTGCTTCTTGTTATGAGGCTACACATACCCAAATTTTGCTGCATTTATTGTGGATTTCAACAACAACAAAAGTGAATTTGTGTACTTTTAGTTGTGTTCACTTCCAACTATAATTGAGGGCTCCTACATTGCTTAGTACCACTTGAAAGGGATGTCTGAGGAATCTGTGGAAACCAGACTATCAAGCAGATTTCCTTCCATCTGCCCATTTGACCCCCATCACAGCATAGACTCTTGCTATGAAGGCTTTTTCTGAAGTTGTTTACAAGGCAAGTTGTTGCAATTACATTATAGGACCATAGGCTTGTAGAGTTGGAAGGGACTCTGAGGATCATCTAGTCCAACGTGCTACAACAGGAATTTCAAATGATGTATAATTGCAGCTTTCCCAAAAGGTGCCTCATTGTTGTTTTTCTGAAGTCTTGCATGCTGTACATTGCTAGAAGCAGCCCGCATGCACCAAGTTTGCAATCCTAACCATGTCTACTCAGAAATAAGTCCCATTGAATTCAGTGAGGATCGCTCCCAGGCAAATGGGGTTAGGATTGAAGCCTCAATCAGCTTCTTACTGTCAATTTTTAAAAAATCAAGTAGAGTGCAATTTTCATTGTTCTTTTCCAAAGGAAAGAAGTTGATAAATTTTGCTACCTATGGACTTTATCTATGATCCTTAAAGTTTGAGCTCCTTTGTAAAAGTGGAGAGAATTTGACTGGATTTGACTGATCTTTTTTTGACCATCCATTCCCTAAATCAGAGATGGGAAAACGGATCTGGCCAGTGGACAAGACCATTATCATCCCCATCCTTCACAGGCCATGTTTTAACAGGTGGGTAGGGCCAGTTATCTATCAATCATCTGATGTCATGAGGACATCAGGTGTCCCATTTTTGCCTATATGTCTTAAAATAAAACCATATGGGCAAAGGCATAGCCCATGTGAAGCACTGTGCATGGAACTTGTGAAGTCATTTGAATAGTGCTGTGCGAGCTCATGATCAGCATGGGTAGTTCACAACACCAGAGAAACAGCTGATTGTTGGGTCTTCTGAAGCCTAGTGTACCTGACTTCACCAGCTTGAATGACCTACTGATTGTTGGAGTTTGGGAAACCAGATACACAGCACTGTGCAGGTATCATCAATCATCTGATCAATGGTTCCTACAAGCCCCCTTTCAGCTCAGCCATGTCCTTACCTGCCTCATTCCTCTGGAAACTTTGAAGGGAGCACACAGGGGTGATTATAATTGGTTTGTAAATTTCAGTTGATGATTAAAACATGTGTGCCTATTATACATCATAGGGTACATAAAAATGTATATTTTGTTATCAGTGGACAATGAAATGGAAGAAAGAACTGGGGAAAATAAACCGATTGCAGCAAAATGGAAAATACCAGATGAGTGTATTCATACATATCCACCACTCCTATACACTGCAACACAAATTGCACACTACAGCTTGAGAGGATCAACTTTGGGCTGCACAGGGTGGAGAAACCTGTGGATCATCAGATGTTGCTGCTGGCCTACCATTATTCCTGACCATTGGCCATACTGCCTGGGGCTGATGGGAGCTGGAGCCCAATTACATTTGGTGATCCATCATTTTAGTCAAATAATGCCTCCCTTGGAGCCAAAGAGAAGTTAAAATTTTCATTTTGGAGTTTGAGAGAAGTAAAATTTGCAGTATACGTTTTCGAAGGAGGATCTAATTTTTAAGAGTTGTGGTTTTTTTTAAGTTACCAGGGAAATTAAAGTATAGACTAATTGATTCTGTAATGTTCTTTCCTTGACAAAATAATTAACATTTTCCAGAGCATGGGATGAATGAATCAGTCCTGTGTTAATGGATTTAAAAGCTGTTAAAGACAAGGGGAACGACAGAATGGATTGCGATTGACGACATTACTTTTATGTGCATTTTGGGTGGGAGGTGACAGAAAGGAATTGATTGATTTATCCTGATATTAATTTATTGTAGAGCAGTGGATTGTGGATACATGGTAATATTATAGCAAAATGCACTTAAAGGTCATTTTTTAAATCATTCTCTTAAAAAATATTTTAAAAAATAGGTGTGCTGTTTTTGTCCCATAAATTGTCCTTTCTACTTGTGATTTCTAAATGTGAGCCAAACAAAGTGTTTCTTGTTGACATCCAATATTCTATACTTGGGAACACCAAGATGGTACCCATGGACACAATTGATTTCCCCCCGCCTTCAGTTCTTCATCCAAGAACGCAGATAGCAGGGAGGGAAGCATTTTTGACATGTTTGCCAGTGACAGGAGGAATGGCCATAGCTTAGCGCCAGAGCATCTGTTTCGCCTGCAAATGGTCCCAGGTTTAATCCTGGTTATCTGCACATATGGCTAGGAGCAGAGGCATAGCAAGGTCAGGTGGAACCCAGTGTGGATTTATTTTGTCGTCGTCCCATCAACGGCTCAGGGTAGGCTTGGGAGTCACGGGCTGGTGGTGCGCCGAATGTCACCCCCCTCAGCATTTACACCTGGGGTGGTCCACCACCTCCGCACCCCCCTTCCTACACCTCTGGCTAGGAACAGTAGCAGTCTGCCCCATTTCTGTGCCTGAGGTGAAGTGGGTAGGTGCTGCCTCCCCTCCCAAAGCCTCTTTCCTGGGTCATGTGTCAGCACCAGGCAGATCTCACCAGGCAAGATCTTGCGAGATCTCTTGGAGCACACAAGATCTTGTGATATTTCATTGAAAGCTGCTGTTGCTGCTTCACCAGTGGAGGCAGGAGGCGGGGCAGGGTACCTGTGAGGAAGCCGCCTCTTGAAGGTCTACTGCCTGAGGTGGCTGCCTCAGCCTGCTATCTTGGGAGGCCAGCCCTGGTTAGGAGGGCCCCACATCTGAAACCCTGGAGAGCTACTAGCAATCAGTGTCTGTGTATGAACTATACCATTGAAGCACATTTCCCCCTTTCAAAGAATTCTGAGCACTGAAGTTTGTTAAGGATTTCTGGAAATTGTACTTCTGTGAGGGGTGGACTACAGTGCTCAGAGTTCTTTGAAGGAAAGAATGTGCTTTAAAAGTATAATGTATAAGCAGTCAGTGTGGACATTATTGAGATGGAACAAATGATCTGGCTTGGTGAAAGGCAGCTGCTTATGTCAACAATGTACCTCAACAGTGTGTGTGGAGGGCAGGCCTAGTCTTCATAGCCCTGTAGCTTTCCTCATCTGGGCTTTATAGAGATCCACCATCATCGGGGACGCGGGTGGCGCTGTGGTCTAAACCACAGAGCCTAGGTCTTGCCTATCAGAAGGTTAGCGGTTCGAATCCCCACAATGGGGTGAGCTCCCATTGCTCGGTCCCTGCTCCTGCCCACCTAGCAGTTTGAAAGTGCAAGTAGATAAATAGGTACTGCTCCAGCAGGAAGGTAAATGGTGTTTCCGTGTGCTGCTCTGGTTCGCAGAAGTGGCTTAGTCATGCTGGCCCCCGGCTCCCTCGGCCAGTAAAGCAAGATGAGCACCGCAACCCCAGAGTCGTCCACAACTGGACCTAACGGTCAGGGGTACCTTTACCTTTTTACCATCATCTTATTTAAAAAAAAACTCTTTGCATGCATTACTTTTTAAAAAAATCTATGCATATATATCTTTGTTCTACATATACAGATGCCCCAGGTTAATGGAGAAAGCCTATAAACATTCTAAGGGAACCTCTGTGTTGTCCTATGAGTGTTCCTGCAGAGCTTTGAAATAGGGTCATTAAGTGCTAAACTCCCCATTATTGAGGCAGTACAGTCTTAATGATTTTGGCCCAGCTGGGCCTGAATAATGAATGAATAAGTGGTATAAAATAATTATGACAGCTTTAAATGGAACATTTGCAAGTCTTAGCACAACGCTGACTGCAAAGTAAAACCTGTGTATGCAAGTTTAATTGAGTTTATTACATTAAAATATGGTTGCTGCAGAAAGGAATCGCACAGCAGTATTATAATAAAAATGGTGGCCCGGAGAATTGGAACCTGCTTGGAATTTTTAAATGAAATTCAAAAGAGGAGTTGAAAAGCTATTAGAAGAAAGTTTGTTAGGATAACTGGTTGTCAATGCTCATGGCGTTCTTTCGTAATTTGAAAGATCCAGTGGTTCAAATAAAATGAACAGGATACATAAGCATTTCAGGCCGCCTTTGCACGTTCTCAAAGTCAGCATGGCATTGGCTCATATAAATGCTCCCATTGCACCTACAACATGCTAGCCCAATGCAGGTGATGCATGTGAATAGGCAGGTGTGATGAAAGGAGCAGCCTGCCCCCACTACTTCCCCAGAATGCCAATTTTTCTGGGCTTAGGCTAATGTAAATTTTGCCAGTCTGTGCTCAGCTGGCTTAGCCCCAGTTTATCTGGAGTTGGGACTGATGCTGCTGTAGCTGGGCTGAGCTGGGAACCCACTGGCTGATCTGGAGAACCACCACAGGTCAACTCACTCAACCCAGCAGAGCTAGGCCTGCATTGTGAATGTTTACCTATCTCTTTTACCTAACCAAGTGAGGATTATAAATACTAGCATTTCCACTCATGCTGAGAATAGTTTGCCGTTTATTGACGTCATCGTTTGCTTGGCTGACTTCTTTTGTTTTGCTCTGGGATGGACTTGAATTCTAGATGTGAGCTGTTCTTCATTTTTATTTGCCTTCTCCAGCTTAAACATAGCACTTGGATATATTTGCATTGTAAACTTCCCTGGGATAAATGTTTTTGAAGAGCAGTTTAGAAATGTCTTAAATATAACAAATCAGCTAATTTATAGCCAGAGGGAAAGTTTTGACATTCCAGGAAATAAATGCTTACAATGGAGAGTATTGATGGCTGTGCTAGTGCAGCGTAATGACAAAGGTCATTATAGGTACTGCCAGAGTGTTATTCTACTGTTATAGGCAGGAGGGTATACTGGCATACATCTTAAAAATTAGAGTGTCTGACCCTGAGAAATCAGTCAGTTATGATTGACAAATGGATGTTTCTGTAATTTCTTGGGAATTTGCTAAATCTGTTCCCCCAAGCATTGCTTAGAAAAGCTTTGGGGCTTGTTCATCTTTGATCATAATCCTCACTCTGCTCTCTGTTACTCAGTAAATTAAATTATGTGTTTATATTAGGGGAAATATTCAGCAGTGGTAGTTATTTACCAATCCCTCTTCCCAGGGAACAGTGGGAAATGTAGCTTTGGGAGGGGAATAGGGTTCTCCTCAAAGAATCATAGAGTTGGAAGGGATCCTGAGAATCATCTGGTCCAGTGTTTTCCAAACTTGGGTCTCCAGATGTTTTTGGTCTTGTCAGCCAAGGATGATGGGAGTTGTAGTCCAAACACAGAGCCAAGTTTGGGAAACACAAATCTAGTCCAACCCCCTGCAATGCAATAATATGCAGCTGTCCCTTATGGGGATCGAACCTGCAACCTTGGCGTTGTCAGCACCCTTAAGAAATGACATCTCCCAGGGGGGCAACTTCACCCGCAGATTACCCAACACCTGCCCCCAATCCGGAAGGAATGAGGGGGCAGGGGGCGCTGGGTGCAAAGCACCATGCATCTCTTTGGCAACTCTTCAAAGTTGCTGCCGTGAGCAACAAATACCTGTTTTTTAAGATGAAAATTTGGACTTAATTAACGGGCATGCTCTGAGCGAGGGGAGATAAACTACGCTGCTAACTGATTCAGCCACTGGGGTGCCAAAGGATTCAAGTGGAAGAGAGGATTACCATCAGTATGGGACTGGTATGTCAGAACGGAAGGGAGGTGAGCCTCCTTTGCTTCCTTCGGATATACTTTGTATATGCTATCTTACCTGGCAAATCTCCCTGGAAGGACTGACTGCTGGATTGTTTATGTACTCAAGCGGGACTGTAGAGTATTGTATTATTGATATAATTTTGGTCTAATTATTAACTGTGTGGAAACGATTTATGAATTTGCAATTACCTTCAACGAATTGTTAAGACTAGAAGAAGGAAATTATGGTTTCTTGCTAAAGTACAGGCTTATTTCTTTTGGAATGAGATAAAACAAAGAAGTTTAGACATATGCCTGGTACAATTGGAAAAAGCCAGATTTCCTCCATTTTGGGACATGTCACAGTGGATAATCACAGGCACGAGGAAGCGAAAGTGAAACGCCATGGAGAGAATCTGAGTACAAAGAATATAAAGAAGGAAAAAAGAAAATAAACACCCACACAGAAATATACTGTTTTGGTTGAACTTGCTTGCCAGATGAACTCAGAGGCTGTTAAAAATAAATGAAGGATTAACATCAGATTGATTTATTGGAACTACCTGGAGAAGCAGCATAAATGTGAGATGATCATCACTCCCCAACCTCAGAGCATGGGAAGCCAACCAAAATTTATAATTTGGCATAACATTTGGACTGTTTGGTTATTTTATAATTTGGAATGTTTTTAATGTGATTTTTATTGGATTGTTAAAATGGAAAACTTAATATTATTAGGGGGGGTCAAGAAAAAGAAACGACATCTCCCAAAATTATTTGGGGGAAGCCATGACTGTTTAAAGGAGCATCATAGTGCTTTACATGCATGGTGTGAATGTGGCCCAAACCTGATATTCCTCAGCGTTTCTCATAAGCGTAGTGCTTGAATTACGGTGTAGGCAGCACAGTCCTGGCCCTGTTGCTCCCCCCCATCCCCACCAGCAGCAACTGTTTAGCAGATTATGTGTGTGTGTGTGTGTGTGTGTGTGTGTGTGTGTGTGTGTCTAAAAGTGAAAGGAGTCAGTGGATGAGATTTCTCTCCCATATAGCATGCTGTAAAACAGGGAATTGTGCTAAATTAAACAATGGTTTTAAATACACCATGTGAAACCTTTGATGGCTACATCAGACTGAGCTGGGAATGAACTGACTCCCTACAGCATTATCCTACTGTCCTGTTCTCCACTGTAAAGTTCTATTTCACTGCTCTAAATACAGAAAGGGTAGACTGTGGAGGAATTGCACCATGTCAATTCACCCAGCATTTGAAAATTAGAAGCTTTCAAAGACTTTGTCAGCCGACTCAAAATACTTCAATATTTTTTTAGACTGTTGAGTAAAGCATCACTTTGTCAGAAAACTGCAGTGTTTGAACACTGTGCTAGTTTCATGGAACCATTATGATCTAATTGAGACTTAAGTCCAGCGAATAACATATGGTGAGCATTGATCGTTTCCTTTTGATGCATTTTTTTAAATTTGCATTGTCTATCAATGCCTTTCACAGATCATTAACCTTACTCTTGTTTATCTAAATTTCTCCTGAGTTGGCAATCATTTTCAGGCATTGCACCAGTCAATCAAGTTCACACTAATACCCAGACTATCCATTCTGCAGTTTCATCATTGTCACATCCAGTCAAGTCACTTAATAAAAAACCTTTATCAGCCATTTGTGTGAAGTTGGAGTATAATTTTTGCGTGCATTTTTGTGCATCTCCCATCTCTTTCTCTTGCCTTTGTTCAAAAAAATGGAATGTGATCGTTGATGTGATGAAACATTCAGAGTGAAACATCTCCTATTAGGTTTGTATCACTAAGGCCCATGTCAAGGGAAGAGACAGATAATTTGCTTCCAAGGTTATTTTATAGTCTGATAGTTCATGTTTTCCGCAACCGGGACCTGTCACAAAATGTTACAGTATGGAGAGCTTCTGTTCAGAATTCCAGCCAGCCACCCCTGCCATTTTCCAGAATATTCCACTCTATTCTACTATGCCAGGTATTTATTTATCAGGCATATTTATAATCCACCCTCCATCCCAGCTTCACAGGGTGGCATCGTTGAGAACCAGAATGAAACATTACAATTAAAAAAGCATAAAACAAAAATGCAGACTTAAGTTACCAATAAAAAAACAGTAGCAGTTTCAGACATTAAAATGCTTAGTATCTCTCATCACTCCCCAAAAGCCTTCTCAAAGAGGTTTGCCTTCACCTGTCACCAGCATGGTGAACTGCACCTCATGTCAAGGCTTCAGGGAATCCTATCTCTCCCATGGTGGGATGCCAAGAAGCAAAAAAACCCCAAGGTGGTTTATTAAATATTTACAGAGAGAGAAGAAGGAATGCAGTCTGTCTTAGATAATGGTATTGCTCCAAGTCCCCCCCCCCAGTCCCTCCTATTCTACATCACCCCTGCGCTGGCTGATCTGTGCTTTCTGTCTCTGTGCTTTCTGTTCTAATACCCTCAAGCCATGCCTGGTTCTGGGAGGGGGCATCAGGAATGCTTTCAAGAGACACTGAGTCTGTTAGCTGTCTCTCCCCTGGTGCTTCTTCTTGCTGCTCCCTCAATATTTCCCAGCTTCTCCCCTCTGCAGCCTCTGAACTATGACCTTCTGAAAACCACTGTTCTAAATCTATACTGTCCTCTTCTCAAGAAGGTGCAGGAAGAGGGGGTTTCCACCATTTCTCTTCTGTCTAGCCCCTGGCACCTCACTGGATAACTTGTTCTAAATAAAAGGGGTCACCACAGAGAGAGTTATTACAGTTTCTCCCCTCCAGTATTTATTCAACATCCCACAGTCCATTGGAGCCAATTCCATTGGAGGTTCCTTCGCTCCCCCATAAAATATTTAAGGGGCTGGGTCCCTCAAAGTTGATGGGCATTGCAATTCAAATGGTGAGTGTGTATTGCGTCTTGTGATTGATTATGTGTGGCGGGGCTTACCTGGCCCCCCAATATTTTATTCAACTTCACATCCTGGCATAGTCAATTAGCATGCTCTGTCCTTATGGAGGTGTTTGGGGTTTTCTCTCTTCCACTTAAGGTTCTCTCTCAAAAGCTTTTTTGTTTTTTACTATGTAGCCCTGGTGGTTTGTCCTAGCTTCCAAAAGCGTCCTCTTGTAAATGGATGGTGCTGTTTTGGCTACATAACAATTTATACCTGGAGAATGAGTTTGCTATTCAGTGATATGATACTGCATTGGGCCAGTACTTTTCTAAAAGATACGTGAAGCAACACTCCACTGCAGAATGGGGCTGAAAAGTGGTACATGACACCAGTCAAGCTTGCAAAAATATATCATTTGCCCGATAATAAATGCTGGAAATGTAGAGAAAATGAAGGTACATTCTTTCACCTTTGGTGGACGTGCCCAAAGATTAAGGCTTTCTGGGAGATGATCTATAATGAAATGAAAAAGGTATTTAAATATACCTTCCTGAAGAAACCAGAGGCCTTTCTCCTGGGCATAGTTGGCCAATTGGTGCCAAAGAAGGATAGAACTTTCTTTATGTATGCAACAACAGCAGCAAGAATACTTATTGCAAAGTATTGGAAGACACAAGATTTACCCACCCTGGAAGAGTGGCAGATGAAGGTAATGGACTATATGGAATTGGCGGAAATGACTGGCAGAATCCGAGACCTGGGAGAAGAGTTGGTGGAAAAAGAGTGGAAGAAATTTAAAGACTATCTGCAGAAATATTGTAAAGTTAATGAATGTTAAAATGATGTTGGATTGAAAATAAGTGGCATTAGCAACAAAGTTAATAAGAATATGCAAAAATGGACTGATAATGGATGAAAATATAGAGTTAAAAAATGTTAAGATATAGAGTTAAGATAAATGAAAGAGGGCAAGGATTTGCTGATTTGATTATGTAAATAGGAATACAAAAAGGGGAGGTGTGAGGAGGTCCAAGAATTAAGCAAAGGAGCTTAAAACTATGAAAAACGGTTTTGTTTTTAAATTTTCTCTTATTCTTTGTTTCGTTTTTTGTATGTTGTATTTTTTATTTTTGTTCTTTCTTTTGTGTATTTTTGTATTTATGTCTCTGTAAAACTCTAATAAATATTTCTTTTAAAAAAAAACAGAATGGGGCTGAAAATAACTATTTGTGCAAAAAAGAGTCTTCAGAAGCAACAGAAATAACCAGAGACACACAGTGAAATTTTTGCTTAGTGACCAGCAGTTAGGGAAGGGCACATCTATCAATTACGGTTTCTCTTAGCTTCTCATTCTTCCATTCAAGTTCTTCACATTTCCACATTGATTTGCTTTAATAGTAATAAAAAAAGTATTCACAGAATTTTAATGCATTTTTTGCACGCATTTTTGTATGCATTTTCCTCCATTGCAATGCAAATCTGCACATATCCACTTATATATGCATTTCTTGTGCACATTACTTGACTGGAGAACTACAATGAAAAATTCAGAAAATGTGAATTTCAAAGGATGGCTGTGCTTCGGTTTACATATTGTTTCTGAAAGGTCAAATTAGGTAGATTTGCCTTTAAATGAATGAAATTTCTCTCTCATTCCTAAATTCCTTTGCAAATTCCTCATCCACTGAGTCAATTTTCTTACAAAGTGCCACATAATGTTTGTTTTGCACTTAGCAAGAAATTGATCTTTTAGAAAGGCTGATGTGGAAATGTGGAGAATTGAACTTATGAATGGGAAAAATGAGAAATGGAGAGAACCCAAAAGTTTTGCTATTCCTATGTCTATTCCAACCGCCACATCAGAGTTGATCTGAGGTGGGATGTGGGACCATCTCCCTAAATATCTGGTTCCAGACTATTTAATAGTTCAAGCACAGTCATAAATCTGTCCCCTGGTGCTCACTTAGGTACATAGTATCCAACTTGCATGGAAAATAGATAGTCCTAAGAGTCCTTTGATATTCACTTGGTTTCCACTTGGCAAATGGATTTCAGCAATAAATCCTTCTTGCTGCACTTCATAAGAAAGTCTTCTAGGAGCCATCTTCATTATTCATTAACATTACCCAAAGCAGAAGTTTTCTCCAAGCACTGGGATAATGGACAATGAAGGCCAATAAGCTGTGTGGTCGATGAGGTTTGTGGAAATGAATGGACCTTTGGGGAATAGGGGAGCTGTGATTTCTGCCATTAACAATTACATTTTTATGGCCCAAGATTGAATTAAGTTGTTGAAATGGGAAATTGATGCAGGAGCTTTGAGGGAATATTATGCAAAATATAGAAAACCAGGCATAGGAAAGTCACCAGACTTATAAATGTGGACATGATCAAGTATAGTAAGCACAAATTAAGCCAGATTGCCTTCACCAGACAATACAGGGAAGACCCATCTCATGAACGGATTCTGCTTGGCGAGTTTATGATACAGGAAACTCCTTGTTCAGAGTTACAGATGCCTTTGGGAGCATTTGAATCCTCAGAGATGGCTGTCTGTGTGATGCCACAGTCGCAATGATGTGTATGCAAGGAAATGCTAATTAGACATCTCAGATAGTATAGGCTTCAAAATTAATGATGCAGGAGAGAGGGGAAGCCAAGACAATGTGTCCTTTAGAAATTAATTAAAATGCACCACTCTGCCCTTTCATGCTGTAATGACATTTTAGGGGGGTGGGGAGTAATTTATGTATTCAAGTCTCTGGTGGCCAGTTGGGAAAATGGTACACTTGTTTGTTTTTCAATTTGTTATGCCAGTGTGCGTTTAGGTTGAAAAGGGGTCTATAATTGCTGGCAGCTGTAGTTAGCAAATGTTTAGTATGCAACATATAGTCTTTTCTGTGAGTTCTGCATACTTCAGTGACCACGGAAGTTAAATAAGTCACCTATGATTTATCTTGCTTTATTTAAACCATTTAGGATCAAAAGCATTGCACTTGTCTGGGCAAGCCCATGAACGCGCAATGCGAACCTTCTTTGTTCTTATGCTGTCAGATGTGGCCCCACAAATGAGAGGTGCCAGAACATTTTGCCAAAGGATTCGTTAACAGTTTGTGCTCTGTTACAAGTGCCTCAGACTAATGAATGAGCTTCCCACAATGCCCTGCATTTGTCATTGCTGCTTACCATGGTCATTGACAGGGAGAGCATGGTTTTCCCCTGCCGGCTCTGATGCCATGCAACAAATCTACATGACTGGTTTTTTTAGGTGGGATTTTCTGCAAATAGGAGACAGAGAGGAGAGAGAATCAACGTTTTAGGACAAGGCAATGTTATGGTTAAAATACTTTAAGAGAAAAGGCCCATTTTGGGAGTGGAGTGAAACAGAGGGCAACCAAAATGGCCAAGTAGCAACTCCCCTATGAGGAAAGGTTGCCGTGTCTCGGATTTTTCGGTTTAGAGAAAAAGCAAATAAGAGGTGCTTATAAAATTATGCAAGGCATTGCATTTTTTTCTCCCTTTCTTCTAAAACTGGAACTTGTAGACATCCAGTGAAGCTGAATGTTGGAAAACTCAGAACAAATAAAAGAAAGTACCTGTCATGGTGGTCTGGTCTATGGGTGATTGAAGTCCCGGATGAGGACGTCAGGATCGGGGGCAAGATGGTGGAGAGGGAGCAGGAATGAGAGTCCAGAAGCCAGGGGATCTGAGGGTCAGGAAGCAGGGAGTCATGCAGTCAAGGGTCCAAGGGTCAAGAAGAAAGGAGTCATGAAGTCAAGGGTCCGAGGGTCGAGAAAGTCAAGAAGCCAAGGTCTGAAGATGCCAAATGCAGCAAGGCAGGAACATGTTGCTGTGGCAAAGAGCCGAAAGGAAACACTGACCTTATATCCCTTCTCAGCTCTTGCCACCAGGTGCAGTGAGTTACCAAGCGGCCTCACCTGTGTGGCCACGCCTTGCTTCTCCAGAACAAACTTCGGAAGGCCCCAGTCCTGCAAAGCCCTACTGGTCACAGGGCCTGGCTCCTGCATGCACTCCTGGCAGTACCTCTTCATGCAATGTATAGTTAAACCACAGAACTCGCTCCCACAGGATGCAGCAACAGCCACCAACTTAGATGGCTGAACAATAGTATTAGACAAATTCATGGATGGTAAGGCTATCAATAGCTGCCAGCTATAATCTGTCTCCATGGTCAGAGGCAGTAATGCTTCTAAATACCAGTTGCTGAAAACCACAGGAAAGAAGAGTGCTCTTGTGGCTGGATCCTGCTTGTGGGTTTTGCACAGGCATCTAATTGGCCATGGTGAAGGAACAGGATGCTGGATTAGGTGGGTTGTTGGCCAGATCCAGCAGGCTCTTTTTATGCTCTTAGAGCACAATACAGTACCACTGGGGACTGTATCAGGTCTTGTGGTTCTGAACTCCAGGAAGGTGGATAGAAGGAAGGAAGGGATATAGTGTCTAGAGATCATAGAACCATGTGAAACTTTACATGCCAACTCAGTTTCATGATTTTGAAGGGGAAACCCTATGATCCTTTATCAACCACTATGTCCATAACACTTCATAGCATTTATAGTACAAAAATCTGGTTTAAAGAATCAGATCATAGTGGGAAGGATGAAGAGTGGAAAATAAGTGGCTTGGCGTGGCCAGTTGTGATGGATTTAAATGCATTTTCTGATCCTTAAGAGTTCTGTATGAACTGTATCTGTATCTGTACTTCCGCCTATGGAGCCACAGGACAGCTGGAAATCTCTTTAGCTACCACATCTGCTTTCTATTTCTTCAGGATCAGTGCTTTCATTGTGAACCTCCTTCAGCTGGAGTTGTTCCATACAGAACACCAGACTTCTAAAGAAAAGAAACTGTCTGTGAAGGAAGACAAACTGTGAAAACAACCATGACCCCTAGTGGGAAAGGTTTATTGGAATGGATAACTGTAAACATTCCAGTGTTTGAAAGTGCACAAAGGTGATGTCAAGTACACTTTTGTTTAAGTCACCTTCCTTCTGTCGTTACATCTATACTCTGTTGTTACTTAGTGCAGTATGCTCAGTGTTTCTACCATAGTTTATACTTTTGACAATATTTTAAGCAAAGTCAAATCTTTTGAAATATTATTTGATGGGACTCTAAGTGGCTTTCAGATAAAAACAAGAGCAGGTGAAGACAGAAAATTCATTTATGAAAATACAATTAAAACTAAGGTTACCAGATTTTTTTCAATGAATCTGGGGACACTTTTCAACTTCAATGGATTTTGTATGGGCACTGATACTTTACCTCCACTATAAGAGAAACTATGCCTCTGAATACCACTTGTTGGAAATTACAACTGGGGAAGACACTCAGATCTGTTTGCTAGTTTCCCATCAGCATCTGGTTTCTCATTGTTAGAACAGGAAACTGAACTAGATTGGCCTTTGGCCTGATCCAATCAGGCTCATCTTATATTCTTCTGATTATATGCACAGCATTGTACATTCATTGTGCATCTTTGTGATGAATATGCATATGATCTTAGAAACTTCACTCTCAAGTTGTATATTGTGAAGCATAACTGCTTCAAATCAATGCTAGTAGTACATTAAGCCTTTTGAACACCATCACTTCACTCAAACCAAATGTTTCTCTTTTAGAAGTTTGTGAACTTAGAAAACTTCAGTGTAATGAAATGTGAATAATAATAATAAAAATAAAAACTAAACTAAACTGAGGAAGTGTTGGTATTTGGTGAATTGTTTCATTAACTTCTGGTCAGCCAATGATACATTTCCCGTTAATGTGATGCAGCAGATTTGTAACATTCATCATCCAGTGCTTGCTCTGGAGCGCCCAAGGATGTGTCTGTATAAATCAGAACAACTTAAAGAGGCAGGGAAAGGGCATCCAAGGACAAACCACAAGCTAAATGGAGCCAAAGTGAGTTCTTAAAAGCAAAACTGTTGGTTACCCTTCTTTAATATGAAGCAGTAGCTCATGCAGTCATAACTGTTCCAGCCCACTGAGATCAAATTGGAGTATCACATACGGAGATGTGTGGTCTCGGCAGGACTTCATCAATATATTAAAGATTAAAAAATACTGCAGTCTTCTGTATTTCGCAGGTCAACTTCTTGCATTTATCCTCATGTTCTCTAGTTAGGAGGAGTAGTCTGAGGTTACATGAATGATTTGTGCTCTTGACGCTATTGGGGCAGTCACATGCCATCTAGCTTTTAATAGTGTTTGTGCCTGAAAAGGTTTTGGGGCAGTCCAATCAGTGCAAATCCCAGCTCGTCCTCCTGAAATCCCTTTTTTTTTTTGTTTAAAATATCACAGATGTTCTGGTTTATTTTTTGCCCTTATAGGCACTTCCAAACAGCAATAATGTGGTAGCGCTGGAGAAGCAACACAGTACAATCTTAAAGCAGTATATATCCACCACTGATGCACTGTTGTTGTGCTAAGATAGTGATGGCCAAACTTGGCCCTCCAGCTGTTTTGGGACTACAACTCCCATCATTCCTAGCTAACAGGACCAGTGGTCAATGATGATTGGAATTGTAGTCCCAAAGCAGCTGGAGGGCCAAGTTTGGCCATCACTGTGCTAAGATGTTGCAGAATGCACCTACAATAAAACACCAGTCTGGAAGGGTCGTAACTTCCTGTATAGTAAGCTAATGAAATGGTAAGTATTTGCTTGAAGTTAAGAGAATATAAATAAACATTGCAATCCTGATTCCCCACCCCTGCAGTTGGATTTTGTGTCTTATGCCTCCTGACTGAGCCACACACTCCTCCCCCCTGGGAAAACCCATGGTTTTGTGCTGAATCAGATTGTCGTTTGTTCCAATTTAGTGCTAAAGAGTGGTTTTTTTTCTGGGGGAAAGTGGGGAGGCAAAAGCAAAATTGCTCAGACCTGTGTCTAGAAAGCATAGGACAAATGGAGAACTGCTGTGCTTTCTTGGCATGGGCAAGTCAAAGTGTCGATGAGGCCTCAGTGGAAACAGTGTATTCAGTTCCTGAATTCTGAGTGAGTTCATATAAGCATTTATAACACTGTGCTCATCAACTGCCACAGATCCTTTGTTATCTACTGCAATAATTCTCTACTGAATATTTTCCTATAAAAAGTATTCTAATATTAGGTCATCTGTGGATGAGCATGCATGTGTGAGCCATTCCTTGAGGCACTATCTGCATGTGCTCTGCATTGCCAGATAAACTGACAATTGATTGACTCTCATTTTATCTCTGTTTGCAATGCTCCTCTCCCTGTTGGTTTTATTGCTCTGTTTAACTGAAGTGCTGCTCCTCTGCTTTTCTTTCAGGCAATTTTATTTTTTTTAACTAAGCAGATGGCCAGCTCACTGCCTTTACTGCCAGTGCCTCCTCTCTGCTATTTTTTGGAGAGTTGGCAATGCTCCCTGTATACCATTTTGGAATTTCTCTATTCCTACCATTCTAGCTGCTGGTGGCCACTAGACTTTTGAAATTCATTAAATAATGGAAGGCATGCGGGGGAGAGACACAGAAAAGCTTTTGGATGCATTAACAGTTCTTCGGGGAGTTTAACTCTTTAGACTATCGAACAGATGCAAGTGGAGAGTAAAATATTTATAGTACTAAAAGTAGTTGGAGAATAAACACAATCTCGGCTGTGTTATCTTTCTTTGGAAAGCAAAATGGAGTGGGGACGGGTGAGGAGGTATACAGTCCTTTAAGGAAAGCGAGTGTGTTTTGCTTTGTAATTGTTTGACATCCCTACAATGGGCAATTATTTGACAGCAAAAAGTGGATCTGGGATGCAGCAGTTTTGTCCCCAAAGACTTCTCACATAAGAAATACTTTTTTCTGTTTGAGAGGGTTTGATATTCATTTGTTTTCTTCCATCAGAGCCAAAGAAGAACTCTCAGTTTGGAAAGTAGGTCAATTTTAAGCTGACCGATACCTGGGAAGGACATTGTTCTATATAAGTTGTTCACCAGCCCACATCAATTGGGACTTGGGACCATTGGAACTGGTGGAGTGGAAGGCAAGGAGACCAAGACTAAACGGAGCTAAAGCCAATGACAGGTAGAGCGATGCCCTGACTGGAACATAAGAAACTGCCTTATCCTTAGTCAGACTAGTAGCCTATCTAACTCATTATTGTCTACACTGGCTGGTAGCATCTTTATAGGATTGCAGATCCTCTACCTGGAGGTGCCAGGCATTGAATCTGGGGCCTCTGCATGAAAAGCAAATGATCTACCACTGAGCCATGGCCCATCCCTCACTGGTTGTAACTAAGAATGCAAGCAGGTTGTGGCTGACTAAGAGCAGGCTGGCGTTGGTGGGATAATGCCCTATTTGCCCTAGTGGACCATCCTCCACCGGTTCACATGCCTGTAGCATTGGCATGTCAGTTGTCAAGTACCTGAGCTTTGCATCTTTTTGATGGGAACATTGGCATGTACTGCACATGATACTACTGTATGTAGAAAACATTTATACCTGATGGTCTATAAATAAGAAACCCCCCTTTAAATGGAATAGGCTTTAAGTTTACAAACACTTTCCTGTGAGTTAACTCTGTTGAACACACAGTGAGATTGACTTCGGAGTATACAAGCATAGGATTGCTCTTTTATATATCATTTTAATCAACCATGAAAGCTTATGCTATAAAACGTGTTCAGGTTAAGGTACTATAAGATTCTGTGTTGTTTTTGCTGCAACAGGCTTAACGTGGACACCCTACTGGAAATAGGATTGCACTGTTACAAATAAATGAATCTGTGGATTGCTCTGGTAGTGATTTTCCAGCTTTCATTACTTTCACTCCAGATAAACAAGGAAAGCTATAGGTGGGCTCAGAGGAATTGCTGTCTTTACCTCCTTGTCCTCCTTCTTGCCTTGCGAATAAGGATCTGGCTGTTGGGTTGCTGTAGGGCCTCTGGAAGCTTGTGTTAGAGGCTCCAGGCTTCCTAAGGGCAAGCAGCTGTTCTCCTTCTCACCAAGCATTCAACAAGTGCAGAGAAAGATAAAGAAAAGTCTTAGACTTGGGTCTAGGGTGTTTGGATTTAGCTGCTACCATGCCTTCAGAAAATTATTCTGCTGGAAAAAAAGAAAGGAATATTTTGTGATAATAACCAGTTAGCAGGGCCTTCTTGCTGATCTTGCTACTGCTGTTGGCCTAGGGGGAGGGAGAAAATTGGGTTAATAAGAACCTACCTAATTTACACTTCCATAAATGTTGGGGAAACCGAAACACAGGTATGCTTCAAAATTTGCAGCAGATTCTGCGGTGTAGTTTGATAAAAAAGAAATGCGTACAACAATGAATATATTAGGAGAAAGCATGCATCAATAGGTATATATTTGTGACAATTGCATACAAAACTGCACTCTATTAGGGAACATTTCATGCAAAATTACATACAATTAGGGGGGAACTTCTTGCAAAAACATGCCAAAATGCTGATAATTTTCCAGGACTGAAAAAATAAAATGCACTGCATTTAAAACTATGAAATGAAGTCAAGAGAAACCAACATTTACAGATTCATCCAGCCCTACTCTGGACTTGCTGCTGGGGCAACCCCTATATGTGCATGAGTCAACTTGAACAAGTTAATGGAATAAGCCTATGGATGACTCCCCTTTAAGCTTCCATGGGATTTGGACTGCTGATTGCATAGATGTCTGAGGTATCTGGATGTTTTTGTGTAACCTGTTGCTTACACATAGGCTTCCTGAACACAGAAGTAGGAACCCTCATACTAGTTGTAATCCTGTCATCATCTCCTTCAGTACACATGGCCATGCCAATGTGTGAACATCCAGGGAGCATCCTGTGATTCCCCCTTCATGCAATTTATATGTGAAGGTGTGTGTATATATTTATATGCAGGTGTGCAATCCATGATAGCACTCTTACAGAAGCCAACAAAACCAAAAAAATTTTTCCTTCCAGTAGCACCTTAAAGACCAACTAAGTTAGTTCTTGGTATGAGCTTTCGTGTGCATGAACACTTCTTCAGATACCTTCAGATATCTGAAGAAGTGTGCATGCACACGAAAGCTCATACCAAGAACTAACTTAGTTGGTCTTTAAGGTGCTACTGGAAGGAAAAAAAAATTTGGTTTTGACTATGGCAGACCAACACGGCTACCTTTCTGTAACCAGAAGCCAACAAGTAAGCAGAAAGAGAACCAATTTGACAGAAAGGAGCTTTCTAATACATGTAAAGCCTTTTAAAGTTTAAATTCTTAGCCTTTACATGTTCACTTATGGCTAAGTGAAAAACCAAATTCTGATAATATCTTCTGTGGTTGATTTTCTCAGTGTTACACCACAAAGTGAAATCAAGGGCAATCCATGATCAATACTAGTTTGCTCAGTAGATGTGGCCTAACGAACAATCTTAAAGTGATGCCATTTCTCATAATTCAATTTGCACTGATTTCTGCAGTAAACAACATTGTGATTCCCTCCTCCACCCCCACATAGGGATAACATCTACAGAAGCCATCGCTAAGAAACAATAGCCACAGTGACATTTATAAACTTTGTCCCATATCACATTCATTGGCATGTACCATATTTTTCCTTGTATAAGACTAGGTTTTTTTCCTAAAAAATGATGCCCAAAATTTGGGGGCATCTTATACACGTGTAGATCTCCCTCCGTTTTCTTAAATCTGAGTCCCCCAAATAAGGGGCTTCTTATACATAGGGGCGTCTTATACACGTAAAAAAACAGTACACTTTAAATGTGTTTACAAATGTGGGTTAAGAAGATAAATCAGAAAATAATCCTTCTCTTTTGTAAGTGCAAAAGACAATAGCTGCTGCTTAGTACTTAATCAGTGTGTTGGAAACATGAATGTGTAGGTGACTTCCATGCCTGAAAGAAAAAGGCAAGATACAGGTAACTGGGCAATTACTACCACAAATTTATTTACCATTACCAAGCAGATTTGCAGCAGTTCTATCTAGTACTGTGTTGAAATCCACCCTGTAGTTTCTTGAAAGTTTTATTTGCAAAGTTTAATCTATTTAAGCTCAAAGATGGGTTCTTTCCTGCTTTAAGAGCTCCACAGCAATAATGGAAGCCATGATCCAGGGAATGCATGTCTGTACGCATTACTTGCTGGGAAAACTCCATTGCAAAATTCAGAGAAGTGTGACTCTCGAAGGATGGCTGCATTTTGGTTTGCATATTGTTTCAGGAAGGGCAAATTAGGTAAATCCAAATAAGGTTTAATCACCTTTAAATGTGAACTGAATTAAATTTGTCCTCTATCCCTACAGAGGACACTCACCTGTGACTCTCCTGGTGCTCCCCCCCCCCGCCCTGCCCTATGTCACCAACCTATTTAAGCAGACATCACCCCTGTCAAAAAGAAGAAACACCATGGTGCATATGTAGCAGCAAAACTAGATGCCTTCATTTGCCTCATCTGCAATAAAACACATCTCGACAGCCACAGCAGATGCTGTAACTCTCCAGAGGTTTGACTTTATGCCCAATGACACACTCTTCCATTGTCTCTTGATACAGATGTATGCTGACAACCACCCTTGTCAATAGTGCAATCGCCCCTCCAAGTGCAGTATAATGTATATGTAAAATGCCCAGTATTCACAGACAAACAGGAAAATAGACCAAAAAAATCTACCCAATCCCAAAGCGCCCAGTCTTACCTATATTGACACCTGTTGGCAGGAATAGGTGATCCATCATGCCATAAAAAGACAAACCAGAAAGGGGGCATTGTGTGGTCCCACTGTCCAACATATCCACATGATTTTAGCTTATTCCACCTCCCTTCAAGAGCAGACCCAATGCAAACCCTTTGGGCCTTGTGAGAAGAGGAGTATGTTTCTCTCATCAGTGAACACTGCTCCTAAAATTCCTGCAAGCAGAGTTGAGGTCAACACAATTTGTGGTGAGCAAAATGCTGCTTATCTTAGGTAGCATCCTGTGTCAGCCCTACTCAAAGTAGACACATTGAAAATAATGGGCGTAACTAACTCAAGTCAATTAATTTCCGTTGGTTTGCTATCAACTAAAAACAATCTCATTATCCTCAAAACTGCTGACCCTACCTCTTCCTTCCCCAAGTTGAAGAAAGCCACCCTAGGAATCAGATAAAAGGTGAGGAGGTCACAGATGAGAGCACTGCTACATTCCAATGGTGTATCTTCCTACTACCAGGGAAAGATCATTGTCTCCCCTTCTGCCTCAAAGTACGTTCCTCCATCTTAGGTCAAAGGAGGAAGGATGTTGTGGAGGCAGTATTGGGTGCAGACCACCGACTCATTTCAGAGCGTGCATGATGTGGGTGCACACCCAATCAGATGTGTGTATGCATAGATGCACAGCACAAACACTTAGGCAGAGTAAGGCGAAATGGTGCTTCCCAGTAACGTTACATGAATGAATTAGAGAAACAAAGCTCTGAGGGATTGCAGTAATTCAGTGAACAACAAATTGAAATCTGACATTTGTTGACTTTTAAGATTACTGGTAGTCAGCTGCAGAGGGAAAACAATATATAATATGTTTTCCTTTCTGACTTATTTTCTTAATCCCTATAAAATGTCAGATGGAAGGTGACAGAGAGCAACTCTCCCGTGCCACTGTGTAACAAGGAAAATCCTTGCCATGTGACCAAGCAATACAGGCAGAACATAATTTCTGCTGACAGCACAGCAGCAAAGTTGTACTCATGCTGGCAAGACTGCACATAGCACATGAATTTGGGTGACATTTATTGCCCAGCTTTTCTTTTTCTCTCTTTTTTTTATTTTCCTTTGGCTGACTCTGTACGTATTGTTGACCTGTTAATTCCTCCACCAGGCATCAGGTGCACCACACTGACAGAGACCTCTCCGAGGAATGCTTTGTCTTCTTGCGGCATCTGTGGTAAAAACAGAGCAGGTTTTCGGGTTCTGATCTTCGCCACACCCATTCATAAATAATACACATTGTGGGACCCAGTGTTCTCAGCCAGCACAAGGAGAAGATAAATCATGCATAACAGACCTGCAAATACCTTATTTACTTCTGCTTTTTAACTGGTCGTGGCAAAAACATCCGTCATGGCAGCCTTGACAACTCTGTTGACTCTGAAGTATGAAGCAGCTTTGATGGGAGTCAAGTGATCTATCGGTCCAAAAACCAATCCCCCACAAACCAATGCAGGTTGTTTGGTTCTTTTGGTCTTTGGAGAGCTGTTGTGCTTTGAGAAAGGAAGGAAAAGGCTAATTCAGCTAGTGCTTTTCCCTTCCCTACTTTTTTCCTGGTAGTTCTGTCGTTTTAACAGTAAACTTCTTTTCTTAGGGTTGACAGATAACAATCATGTGATTCATGGGTAATGGTAGTTTTCAAGCCATAGACTCAGTCTCTGAAGATGTCATGAATGCTGTTCATGTGTGGCCCCCTGCCCTAATCTGGGCTGTAGGGATGAACCTGCTAGATCTACCTCTCATCCCTGTAACTGTCTGGGGTGACTGTTCGAAGCGGAGAGCCTGCTTCTACTCATAAAGGCTCCTAACATGGTCAGAACCCCAGTTTTCCAGAGGTTTACATTGCACAAGAAGACCCAATATTACAGAAGCTACACCACACCAGACTCTTCAACGCAGAGAAGGCAATGGGAATGGAGGGGTAGAACTAATAGGCAGCTCCTTTTCATATTACATAGCAGACATGCATCATATTCTGTGTTTCCCCCCAGTACTTATTTAAGGTCACCCTTTTCTAATAAGCCTTTTAACTGGATATTTTTATCAAAGTCTGTACTTGTACTTGTACTGTTGTTTTAAAATATACTTTTAGTGTTGATGTTTTTATTGTCAGTTTGGGATGTTTTCTAGAAAATGATTCTTAAATGAAATAATGTGTGTGTGTGCGTGTGCGCGCGTGTGTGTGTGCACAGAGAGAGTTATTTTCTTTCTGCTTGTCAGGAAAACATATCCACCAGGGGTTGAAATTTTAACAGAAAATATAACAGTGTGAAAGTGGGCAGCACAACATACTTGTTTTGAAGATTTGGAGGTACAGTAGGGCTGTATCTACATTTCAAATGTATATCAGCTCAAATGACAGCTAATCTCTGATTCTAGTCTTACAGTTCATATCATGAACAGAACAGAACAGACACAGCAGGATTTTTCAGAAAGCAGGTTGAGCCTGTAGTGCTGACAATTGGAAAAACACTGTTTTGACTTGTAAAGCAAGTAAAATTTGCACAGAATCACTGGGGGAGAATAAATATTGGAATACAAGCAGGAGAGAAGACTGTGAATTGATATTTCCATTTTGTGATGAGGAAAGCAGCCTGGAATATTGCAGCTGTCAGTTTAATTGTCTATTCACCCACAGAATCCTACGTGACCATGAAAGAAAATTATTCGGGCTGCAAGTGACTTGATGCTGAGCAGTTTCTGTAAGTGGGTGGGGATATTTGCAAATAATTTCAGAACACAACTGTGGTCCTTAACTGTGTTTACACACATGTAAATCCTATTGAATTCCATGGATCTTCCTTCCTGGTGGTTCAACTATATATGATATGAGAGATCAATTATCAGGACCACCTGCAATTTAAACATAATAAGAGTGAATATTTGTGGGAGATACACTGGATTGGAAGCATAGCACAGTGGGAGGGAGAGCTTACACTTCTCAAACCCTTTTCTAAATAAACCATCAGTCTAAGCTTGTGTTTGCTTTGAGTGAATTATTTGCTGGAGCTATTTCAACTACTAAGTAATTATGGTAGAAGAAGGAAATCATTCAGCAAAGAGAAATCCCACCTTCTGTCCAGGGTATTCCCAGTGCCTATTTGCCACACCAACACATGTCAGAACAACTGAAGAAGGGGTGTAGCTTAGCAGAAGAGCATCAAGTACAGTATGCATAAAGATGGACCCAAGTTCAATTCCTGGCATCAACTAGTTGGGCTGGGAATGTCCCTTGCCCGAAACCTGTTGCACCTGCTAGTACACTGTCCTGCCAGTAAGAGACATTGTTCCAGTCTGTTTCCCCTTCCTTGCACTGAACCAGACCCAAACAGGGCAGTGGCAGACTTTGGGCTCTCACATTTCAGCAGTGCCATGTGTGGTGTTAAAATTTGGTGCCCCATGCTTCTCTTCCTCTGTTCTACAGCACTATTGTGGCGCCCCCTACAGCTCAGCACTTGGTGCTGCTGCACTGGTTGCACCACCCTAAAACTGCCTCTAAACAGGATATCGCCATAGTGCTTATCCCACACAAGTGAAATCTGAGTATTTCTCTTACTATTCGCATCTCTGTAAGAATTCTATTGTAAGTCCCTTACCAAGCCAGATGTGTCCAGGCCTTCCCTTGATATATGCAAATAAATTTCTAGGAACTGTCATCCAATTCACCTTTTGACATGCAAAGTCTTGCTGACATCTACACTATAGGTGACATGGAGAAAACCAGATTAACCTAGATTCCTATTGAATTGAGATGATCTACTTTACAATTGAAGTTTTGGGGTGAGAGGCACAAACATGGGAACCCAGAGACACAGTAAGACAGGTTTGGGGAACCACCTATTACTATAACTCCAACTCCCATCAGCACCAGTTGTCATGGCCAATGGTATGCGATGAAAGGAGTTTATTCATCCTAAAAAAAAAATTCTCAACCACTTAACAGTAAAAAACACCAAAATGATGCACACAAAAAATGGATGACACATATTATCATAAAATAAATATGAAATATAATAATTTCTGCATATCGACGGTAACTAGCAGTATGTTTGACCCAACAAAAAACTAATCTAGGACCGCCTGGGTGAAAATAAGTTTTTAGCATGTGCCAGAAACAATAATCTTTTGCTCCTGCCTCGCATCCAGGGGAAGAGTGGACCAAGCAGCAGGTGCTACCACACTGAAGGCCCTTGACTGTAGTTCAATGACATCAGGAGGGCCACAGGTCATCCAGTCTTGCTGTAAGGAGTGAAGAGATAGCGTGAACTTTTGAAGCAGTGGTACTCAATGAATGCAAGCACCTCTTCCTAAATCACAGGGAGCAAAACCAAAAAAGGCACACCTCACCACAAGCAGCCTCCCATCTCAATTGCACTCTCCCCTTATCCTACCATCTGCCAACCCTTCCCCAAAGGGGAAAAAAGAAAACCTCACTTTTGAGAAGGGGGACAGAACTACAGGTGGTAGAAGTGGTGTAGTGTTCTGACCAACCATCTTTTCCCAATGGTGTCACCATCTCCAAAGAGTCTTTTTTTCAGTAATGATGATGTAAAGTCACCATGACTAGGATCATTTTACATTTCCTTCTACAGTGAGAATGGAAGAGCTCAGGCCCTATCTGTCTAGACCACACTCCCAGCCCAGGTGTACCTGCTCTCCTCAGCATGTACCAAGGAAGAGAGAGAGAGAGAGAGAGAGAGAGAGCTTTGTCCAGTTTGTCATCTGACTGCACTGACGTGTGGCCTCTGAAAGGTTGCCCAGAAGGAAAGATAATCCTCAAACAGGAAAAAAAAGTTTCCCTAACACCGTTCTACAGTATCCCTATTATTTAGAATTTACTATATGGTTTTAGGGTGGGTCCCTACTCTCATGACTTCATGAGTGTTCTCTAAATTATTTGCTTTGATGTCTTGACACCAGCCATGACAGTTGATTTCCAACAGAGGCACCTGACAATAGTAACTCCCATACTGCATAAGTACTTTATTTTATCACACAGGATTGTTGATAAAAGAAGAAGAAAATTCACGAAGTGGCAATATTTCAAATGAAAATTACTATGCAGACTCAGTAATATATCTACTAGATATGATAGAATACTTCCTTTACTGTTATTTTTCTTTATGGAAATAATCTTTCATGAGGAATATTTATAACTATTGCCTCGCCCGATCATTTCTAGTGGTGATTTAAAAGAGAACTTTTATGCCACCCTGTGAAATTGCATGGAAGTTTTATCTCGTCACTGTAGTGAATTGCATCCCTTTCTAAGAGAACAGCTGCGGATTCAGATATGAAAAGGTGTCTGCTGATGCCTCAAGTCTGGTTGATGATCTGTGATGCGGAGCTGTTAGCATAATTGAGTTACCTCTATTACCACAGTGCTTGAGAGCCTGTCAATGTATCGCCCATAAACCCATCTTCCCAGGGGCTTATCTGACAGCTGTATAAGCAGTTCCCAATGGGAAGCACAATACAAATTGCAAAGCTATAGAGGAAACTATATTGAGGAGTGTACTGTTATGATGGATCCATTTCCCAAATGCAAGCCAGGACCCCAAAGAGCTTGATTGAAATGACTTCTTCTGGACTTCTAGTGAAAAGAACACTCTGGGAAAAAGGAGGAGGAAATATTTAATCTGGAGACATTAAAGCAGGGGTGGAGAACATGTGGACCTCCAGATGGGTTGGGACTCCCAACTCCCATCAGCCCCAGTAGGCATGCCCAGTGGTCACAGATGATAGGAGATGAGGTCTGGCAACACCTCACAGGTTCCCTATCCCTGTGTTAAAACCACTCAGTGCTTGTTGTAAGCTCTTTAAAGCATGAAGGGGAGTCTTCTATTATTTTCAAGTCCCAGTGCATTGAAACACAAAAGGGATAGCTTCCAAGGAAGTAGCTATGTTAGCCAGTTTCAGCAAAAACTAAGAGACAAATTTAAAACCTAACAAGTTCAGGAGTCATCATGGTGTCTCAAGATTCTGTCGTAAAAATTGAGAATTTCTTTTTCCTGTCTCTTTGATTAACATTATTTTTTTAAAAAAGAGATAAATAAAGCAAACACTTGGGCAATCTGATATTTTGAACTGGATCTAGCTGTGCTGGCAAGGCAGATATACAAGGCACACACAAATCTACCTTCCCTTCCTTGTCACCACTACCATCTTGATATCCCTTTAAGAAGCCTCGTTAATTTGAAAGGGGAAAAAAAAACCCAGGCACAGGGAAGTAGCAGGATGGAGCCCCATGCTAGGACAAAGAAAAGCAAGGAGAGAATTTGGGCAAAAGAAAGACCATAATCAACCACGTGCATATTGTGAAATTGACATATGATTCCTTATTCTAGGAAAAAAATATTGTATGTGCAAGGATGTTCAATTACCTCTCCTCTCCCCTTAGAATAGGTCATAACAACTGAGCATATGAGGATCTTGTACTGCAAGGGACGGAGATTGACCTTGTCTGTGTTCATTCTTCTCCTAGCAAAGGAGATCCATTTAAGCCTCTTTGTATTCAGTTTCATCGTTAGCTTATATAATATTTTTGTTTATGACAGAAATTGTGGTCTAGTGCTGGCTAGATTTTCTAAAATCTACTGTTCTCTCTCTCTCTCTCTCTCTCTCGGATACTGCTTTTAAGTTGCCTTAAGCTATTCTTGTTTTATGATGGGTTTTAGCCTGACGCTACTTTGAGAGGCCAAAGTGAGCCGAAAATGCAACATTTTTATAAATAAATAAAGCATATCGCTGGCTCTCCTCATCCCACCCCTGTAAAAATAGCTCCTCACACCACCAAATGTACTTTAGTGGGGATGAGGGATTGCTGCTGTGCGGCTGGGGTGTGGTTAGATTGCTACAGTGGCACAAAGAGGGCAAGTTATGTCCTTGTCACCAGAAGTATGTTTTCACCCCCTCCCTGCTTTTGACTGCAAAATCTTCTAAGTCCATCCAAGTTTCCCTAATTTTTCTTGCTCCATCTTCATAGCAGCTCCTAGGAAAAGGAAGCTGGAAGAGGCAGCTCATAGGCTAGCCAACAAATTCAGGTTTTGGATAGGCTCTCAGAACTGTCTCTCCTCTTTTGGTCACCAGCTCAACACTTCCCCTTCATTTCCCTAACTCATGTATGGTCTATTTGCACATTTTATTTCCTTCTTTTATTTTATTTTTATCCTGCATTTCCAGGAAGTTTGCCTACTAACAACAAATGCAATAACCACTGGAAGATGGTGGAATCTCCTTCATTGGAGGTTATTAAACACAGGCTGGGTGGCTATCTCTCAAGGATTCTTTAACTGTGGTTCCTGCATTGCAGAGATTGAATTAGATGACCTTTGGGGTCCCTTCCAACTCTACATTTCAATGATTCTATGAGCATCATTACCGTTTTTGTCATCATCATCAGTAGACCAATCAAAACAACGGCAAATAGCAAAGACCATCACATCCAATAATTAAAAACCCATAAACTTATATGGCTGCTCCTGGCCCCACCCTTGGTATCAGGCACCCTGACTGGCCCCACTTCTAGATGCCCACAGGTTAGCATGTTCCTCTTCAAAGAAAAAACCCCACTATGTGCCAGCACTAGCTCATTCATAAGCTTCCACATGACTGGGAGAAAGAGACATCAGGTGGAATGTGTATACTTATCTCTTTGACAGCATGTCTGGCAACAGAGCCAAGAGTACAATCCCACTCCCTAAATAGTGGTGAGAGGAACGTGTAAGTGTCAAACAGCATCAAAACTGATGATATTATAGGCCAAGGCCTTTCTACAGGAAAAAGTTGTCACCTAGTAGGCAGAGACAGATCTATGGAAGTGAGCGGTTACACTGCGCACGAAATCTCGGGGGTGCCACAGGGGATACTACAGTTATTATTTAGAAAGGAGTGTGAGAGGCGAGAGTGCACCAAATTTTGGCGTTGCACAGGGCATCACTGAAATTTGAGACCCCCAAGGTCTCAAATGGTCTCCCTCACTGCGGTAGGGAGAAGAAGTTGGACTTCCTGTGGCACTTACACATAAGCCACTTATCATCAACAGTTCTGTGTGAAGAATTACAGAAAAAGAGAGACAAAGGCTACCTCAGAGCTTGCCATCACAGGTCCAATTGCATTCTGGGAAGGCTCTTGATCACTTTTTATATGTAGATATTGTTTATTGTGGATTTGTACCTTAAAAGGCAGGATATAAATAGTTCTAGTACAGTGGTACCTTGGGTTACATACGCTTCAGGTTACATACGTTTCAGGTTACAGACTCCACTAACCCAGAAATAGTACCTCGGGTTAAGAACTTTGCTTCAGAATGAGAACAGAAATCGTGCTCCGGCGGCACAGTGGCAGCAGGAGGCCCCATTAGCTAAAGTGGTGCTTCAGGTTAAGAACATTTTCGGGTTAAGAACAGACATCCTGAAAGAATTAAGTACTTAACCTGAGGTACCACTGTACATAAATTTTATTATTTCGTTATTTAGAAAATTTTGAAATCCCTTTGATGAAAAGTTTGTCCTAGCAGTGTGCCTCCACTATTACTGTGCTTCCAACCCACCAAGTGATCCATTGCTGGAGGAAGGGCAGCCGCTCCAGGAAGAATATTTCATCTGGGGGAAGCCTCTCATCCCCCACAGTCAGCTTAGAAGGATTTCTTTTAGAGAGCTATGATACAATTTTGTTGCTGTTTTGTCTTGAATATGTCCTGAGTTGTAGCTAATAATTGATAATACTGCTGCTATTGAGAGGTATAGATTGTGCTGTGAACTTTTAAGATGCTTTGGGTGGGCTATGTCCCCCAAACAGCTTGCGTACATGATTTTATAAACCAGTAAGTATTTGACTCCCTGCCACCCTCTTGTTTGCTGTTAACTTCCACCCTTATCCTACTGTGCCACTGTGATCCTGGCTTGCCCTTTAACACTACTTACATTGTCCAAGAGGCGAGACTCCTGGGAGCTGTATGCCTGGTGTTATGAAGAGAATGACTTATAGACAAGATTTAGACTCTCTTCTGGAACAGTCCAAGTGAGTTCAGGAGTCTCCATTCAAATGCTTTGGGAATAGAATTGATTTTTCATAAAGGTTTTTTTCTTTCTCCCGAAGTTCAAAGCTGACTCTCGTTTCTTACTAAAAGCAAGGAAGCTCTTCCACAAATCAAGAGGATTAATTAACTTGGATTACAAAACCAGAAAAGCTCCTTCCCACCATCCCATTTCTTTTTTTATCAGCCCAATCATTCCTCAGTAAATATTTAATTGGGGTCTTTGCAAAGCTGGGAAGGTTTCTGTGGAATAGTGTAATTGAAGCTGCCAAGTATAAAACATTTCATTCACTCTGTCTCTCCCCCTCCCCTGACAAGATGAACTCAAATGCCCCAAGCTGTGATTACTGAAACTCCATCCTGGGGAATTTTTCTCCCCTCCCCACCTTACAAAGAACTAGACGGATATATGGGGAAGTAAAGGAACCTAAAGCTATTTGTGGGCTATATTTATAATCTTGTTTCTTGACTTCAGCACACATGTCTCCAGCTTCCTCAGATACACTAGCTACTTGTGAAGGAGTGTGAATTAGAGGAGCTTGAGGGGGAGAGTGGAATATGCAAGCCTGCCTCAAGAATGCAGAAAAGGCTTCAGTACACTTGAATTTGATTAGGACAGTTGCATTTGTTGCTGTGGTGTATATATGGGGGACAAGGGATGGGATAGATTTTTGACTCAGTTCACTTTCATGGGTGAAACTGTTTAGTTCACACTTTCTCATACAATACCAAAACACACCCACCCTCTCAAATTCGCACTTCTCTGAATTTTCAGTGCAGTACTCCAGGCAAGTAATGTGTACAAAAACACATATACTAGGATAGTGTGTGCACAAAAATGTGTATGGTAATGAATATATCATACAAAAAATGGACTATATAAGGGGAAACTGTCCAAGGGTCACATGGCAATAGTGGGCGGAACCAGAGACAAAAGTGCAATGAAAGTAAATTTAGCTTTGTATAGTAAGGTATGTTTACATACACCTGCACATTTATCTCTGTCCTCTATCTAGACAAGCAAAATGCATTATCAAAGGATACATTGCATGGCAAAAACACTTGTTTGAAACAGGGCCAGTGGTCTGGATAGAGTTCTGATGGCCAGATAGAGAGGCCTAAAGAGCTGCATTTAGCCCCTAGGAATGTAGTTCATGACCACTGCATTACAGGGACATTGTGCAGAAAAAAGATGGCGGACCCCACAGGTACTAGGGACTGCCATCTTTTTATGTGTATGATTAGCATCATATAACATACCACCCCTTCTGATGGCTTTGAACTCAAAAGTTTTAAACAGGTGCAGTGCAAGCAGCTCAAAATGGTTTTAAAATCATGAAGAAGAAGAAGCCCTCATACCACCTCATAAGGACTTCCAGCTTAATTGAAGTAATTTGAAAGTGAGGAGAATGTTTAGGATTATTTAGGTGTTGTGTTTTTCTTTTTCAAAGATCTGCACAGATTTGGGATGGAATTTGCTGTTTTTTTTTCATGTGCCCTGAATATGGGGTTAGTTACTTAGTTAGTTAGTTAGTTAGCTAGCTAGCTAGCTAGCTAGTTTCTGTATCACTTTTCTACAATCATCTCTAGGCAATGTACAAAAAATACTGTATGGGGCCAAGACACTTTCACTCACCCCTACTGAAAAGCAAAGTGGAAGCAGATATGTGTATTGCAGGGAAATTAAGGGAAGGAGAGTTAAAATATATTCAGAAAGCTGATGCTTCAAAAGAAAAGTATCAGTGGATTTTAAGGCCAAATCCAAATCCAATGTCGTCAACCAAAGTTCAGGTTATAACCAAGAAACAAAAACAAAACAAATGAGGGGGGGAATTGTCCCACTTGTTTTGTTTTGTATTTGTATTGTATTTCCTAATTGTGCCTCACTTTGATTTTCTGTGAATTTTGTTCTCTACAGCTTGTGAGACTTGAAAGATCTGTCAGTCCCCCAGGAACAGTGATTAGTCTTTTCTACTGAGCCTGTGAATTACATCAGAGTCTGAAGAAGAATGAACCTTCCTTCTATTAATGAGAAGAGCCAGTGATAAAAGCAGGAAGCCACAAGGCTAAATATTATTAGTCCAAGCCAAGAAACATAGAATTGTAGAGTTGGAAGGGAGACTGTGGATCATTTAGTCCAACTCCCTGCAAGGTAGGAATATGCAGCTGTCCAATACAGGGTTTGAACTTGCAACCTTGGCATTATCAGCATTATGCTCTAATGAACTGAGCTATCTAGGCTGACATGTCCCAAGTCTTTTGGTATAACTTAGAGATGGATGAATCTGTCAATTTGGGGTTTTCTAGGTTTCTCACTTCCCCCATCTTAAATTCAGTTCTCAACATCTCTGCAGCTATTCTTAAAAAAAAAAACCTCATGAAAGATTACCAGCTTTTTGAGATGCAGTTTTGAATAATATGAACATTTTGCAAGCAATTTTCTGAAATATTGCATTTTTTGTAACTTATTTTTGCTAATAGGTCATTTTTGCACACATTGTTTGGTTGGAAAACTTAATGGTAAAATTTGGAGAGGTGAAATCTTTGAAGGAAAGCTGTGTTTCAACTTGCATATTGATTTTAGAAGTGTGAACTGGGTAGTTTCTCATTTAAATGCAAACAAAATTGAATTTCTCCCTCCATCCTTATCTATCAACTTTCCTCAAATCTTTTTTTGGTATAATTATGCATGAGCCATTGTTATAACAATATCATAAAATGAGCCCTTCTGTTGAAAAACTCTGAATTTGCAAAGCTGGATATCTGTGGAAGTTTCTTGAGACCTAGAGTACCTTCATCCCACCTATAATTTAATTTTCAATTAGAAATTGTCTTTCTCTGGACACAATAATCCTGTTATGCAGTATCTTACAGTTCTATCTAAGCCCAGAGATTTCTGCCAGAGCTGCAGTTGGTTTGATCCTGCAGCTTTCTCAAATCTTAATCTGTCCCTTCTTGCATCAAATAGTGCAGCATTTTCTTGAGTGGATGACTGATGTCTGCAAATTTCTAACTGGAAAGGACAATTTCTTTGACACACACAAAAAATGCAGTTAAAGTGCTCATTCCAATTAACTGTGAATGAATGCACTTTTACTGTACACTAATTGAAAACACCTTATGGAACAAGTTTTTGTTGTGGAACTGCTTAATTGCTCACAGTGGGTAGGATCAGCATGTTATCTGGATCATGCTCATGAACTGAACATTTTCATTAAAGTGAAACAAATAGGGCCATTATTAGGATCATCAGTACACAATTAATAATGTTAATGTTAAAGTATTTACATAAAAATAAATATTTTGAACAGGATAGTTGATTATACTGATTGTTTTCAATGCCTCTGATGTCAGGCATGGTTTTTGGAATTTGTACTGAAGTCTTGCTCTATGTAATTTTAAAAATAGTTGTATTTCATCCCTTGACTTTGAACAGAGCTGATGTTAGCACCTGACATAGCCTGGTAGCACAGAACAGGATGTCTTGCCCAGGACATCTTCAAATCTGGAAGCTAGCCCCTATCTCAGAATATAAACTTCAGTTAAGTTTCTGATTCCCATCTGCTTACTACAAGTAGATCATATTTGACTATGTGAGGCTTGCTGAAATGGATGAGCCTCAGTCTCAAGAAACAGGAGACAGCCATCAATACAGACAGCTGAATGACATTTAAAAAAAAATAACCATGGAATCTGATTGATTAATTAATGCACTAACCTCCTCTTTCAGAAATAAATACCCATATATCCATCTCAAGAAGAAAAAGACAAACATAAAACATTAATCTATTGCAGGAAGTTTCATTTAGGCTCCAAGAAGTAATCATATTTATTTTATTTAACCATATTTGCATTCTACTTTGCTGCAGTTTCTGGGGATCCTGCAGTTGTGTAGATGGGACTAGAGCTCTAGAAGGGCTGAAAAGCCCCCTGTGTTTGGACTGTGCATCCCTTGTGGCAAAGAAAGGAATCCGGCGGTTGTGGATCCTGTCCGACGCCCTTGCTGGTGGCTAGGGCCCTGGCACGACCCCCGGTGACATCAGGGGGAGCTTTCAGTTGTATTTGCCTCAACAGGCTCCTCCCACTGGTGGTTAACCCTTGTTAGACTCACCCCTCCCAGAGGGGGTGGAGTCATGCTCTGTTGTTTTATCCAATGCCTAAGCCAATACCTCTCACATGCTGTAATCAATAAAGTTGTGGCCTTTTTTAGCCCATTAACCTAATATACTGTGTCCATGTGTCTTTCTTATCCCCAAGCGGGTGGTGGGTCCTTGAATCACAAAGCATGAGCTGACAAGAAACAAGCCCCCTGCTCCCCAGGCAACCATATTGAAAATGTTTATTTTGAAGTGATGTACTTGGTTTATATTAGCAGGGTAACTCAAAGGCTATTTGGGCACAGAACTGGAATAGCAGTGTTTAATGAATCTTACAGTACAGGCACAGTTGATTTAGTAAGGAAAATGGCCAACCCATGTTCATCCCAGTATGATTCATGTGACCCTTTGATAAATCAAAGTGAACAACCTGATGTCACATATTGCATTAGATGATATATAAATGGGTGATTGCTTTTTGGTACCTGTTTATAAATAACAGATCTACCCCTGAATGCTGATTTCAAGGAATAATATTTTGTGAAAATGGGAGGGAGGGAAGCATCAAATATATCTAACTATACTAGTTCTTGCTTTTCCCTAAGCAAGTTAGAAAGCTTTTTATGTTGCCTCTAATTATGTTGCACGTGGCAAACTGAAAGTAGGGAGGAAGCACTTCCAGAACTAGGCAGGTGCTGACAAGTGTGTTTGTCTATGGTGATCTAAATATTTATCATAGCTAGCCCTCAACATCCACCAGTGCCATGCTCTGAATTGTCATTGGTTTAGGGGAGGAGAAATAGGACCCCACTCCCTATTCTTCAGATACTAGTGTACCCAGTCTGCCATAGAAAATAATGGTGAATAATTCCCAGGTTACACCACAAACTAAATATTCACAGCTTTAAATTAATGTTGTAAAGTCACCTCATGGTAGCTCAGGGTAACTGAGCTTAAAATAGTTGATGTGGGGGGCGGGGCAGATCTAATCCCAAAGAAATCTCAATTGAATTAGGTAGTATTGCTAGGGATTTGCTAGAAATATCATTACTGATGCTGGAAATAGGAAATGTTTGTAAAGCCAATGCATCGCATAACAAAAGGTGGCATATAGCTGAATGAGCAAAATTATACTCCTATAATTTGCATCTATCATTGTACAGTGCCACATTTGGTTAGTCATAACACTGTTCCTTATGAACATCTCTTAACCAGTATTCAGAAAAGAGATGATTTTTTATTTTTATTTTTTAAAAAAACAGCCTAATTCGTATTCTGTGTCAAGAGTAAGAAGATTGTTCGTGTTCATACAAGTAGAATGGGTGGCAGGGGAGACTTGCAGTGATAGTAAAAAGAACATTGATGTAATATTCTGGTTTATACAATATTCTCAAGTGACACATTTCACTTATTTTTACACTCACAAAACATTAATATTCCATCTGATATTGAAGCTGTCAAAGGGAAGCATGGAAATGTCTGCAGCTGAGCTGGGCAATCCTATAAAATTTAACCTTGCAGGAATTTTGAATTTTCAAGTTCTTCCAGGATGCTTTTAACTACTCATGTACTTGTCTGGAGTGGAGTGGGAGTGAATGAAATCAAGCGAACAGTTCTCAGTGCATTGGGTTTCAAAATGGCCGCTTCACCCGGCAGTAGTCGTATACAATGGGAAGCCACGTGATAACTGCATAAGAGAGAGGACAGCTAGCAAAAGAGATGGCTGTTATTCTTGCTCTGTTTATTCAAGGCAGGGCAAATACTCCCATTTCACAGGACCATTTGTCCTGGGTCAAAATTTGTTGACTTGGAAGGGGTGGTGGTATTTCTTAAAAAAAGAAGTATTTCCTTGCATGTGTAATGACTGAGGGGTTTTTTGTTTTTGTTTCTTTAGTTTTGCTGACACTTCAGACAGTGGTTTGACTGATCTGAAAGCATTCCTGGGACAAAGTGTTCCTGACCATGATGACATAGCATTCCCAGAGGAATCATTGAGGGGTAAAACAGTTCTCCCCATTGGCTAAAGAAAATTAAACTTGGGGACTGTTTTATACTATGTGGCGCTGTGGGTAAAAGCGTCAGCGCCTAGGGCTTGCCGATCGAAAGGTCGGCGGTTCGAATCCCCGCGGCGGGGTGCGCTCCCGCTGCTCGGTCCCAGCGCCTGCCAACCTAGCAGTTCGAAAGCACCCCCTGGTGCAAGTAGATAAATAGGGGCCGCTTACTAGCGGGAAGGTAAACGGCGTTTCTGTGTGCGGCTCTGGCTCGCCAGAGCAGCGATGTCACGCTGGCCACGTGACCCGGAAGTGTCTCCAGACAGCGCTGGCCCCTGGCCTCTTGAGTGAGATGGGCGCACAACCCTAGAGTCTGTCAAGACTGGCCCGTATGGGCAGGGGTACCTTTACCTTTTATCTAGCCAGTACTCTAGTAGCAGCTCTTCAAGGACTCCTTTGAAGTCCTGCCCAGAGATAGGAAGGACCTGGGACATCCTGCATGCAAAGCATGTGTTCTGTCACTGATCAGTGACACCTCCATTAACACTCCTCTCTATATGCATAGTTTAGCATGTGAGCCTGTTCATGAAGATGACCATGGATGACCAGCACAAGATTATCTGGAAAAGGTACTTTGGATCTCATTATAGATGCAGCTAAGAAAGCCATTCTAGCCAGTGGGGCTGGTGCACTGAGCAGCACTCAGAAAGTACATGGCAAATCCAGCACTGATTTCATCATACAGCATTGATGTACACTATCCCAGGGAATGCATACCCTGATCAAGTGTATATAAAAAGAATTTCTTCAGACTGACAAGTAACACAGGTACTGCTCCATTGAAAACAAAGCATTTTCTCTGGAAATGAACATGCAGTTTTGTAAAAAAAAATGTTCTGTGCTTTTCAGTGCTACTAAATACATTGAGTTTGACCCGGGGTGTGTGTGTGTCAAATTATGCAATGGAGGTAATGCCAATTGAGTTTGAAAATAAATAGGTGAAACTAGTATGACTCGGTAGGTTACTTCTCTGTTTTGGCAAGGATATATTGCTCTGCAGCTTGTATATAAGCACTAATAAGAAAGAGGGAGGTACTTGCACAGAACATTTTCCCTTGTATTGCAAATTTGACCTTGTACAATGTGCCAAAATGAGCAGAGCACTACTTGGGGGATCAACTGATCATGATGTATAGCCATAAGGTCTCCAGTGGAGTTGTTGGTATGCTGTGTCAGGGCCCACCTGGGGAGAGAGATTTGAAGCCTGACTAGAAAAGGGAGGGGGGAGTCGAATACCTTCCAATCGATTTGTCTGTCTGGTCAAGACCTATTTAGAAACCTTGTGTTTGCAAATCACTGAAGCAATAGGTTTTAATGGCTTCAGAGGAGCCATTAAGATTTTTCGCATTGAGGGAAGTGTTGCTGTAACACCAAACACTTGAGGAGGTTTTGTAGAAAGCCTCACAGAAACAACTTTTCAAATTGATTGACTCTCACTAAACGCACTGCAATAGCAGACATAATTAAGCTGAGCTGGTTGCTGTCAGGGTTTCTGAGACTTAAAATGCCACAGGCAGCAAAACAGGCCATTAGAGGAGAGTGTAGATATCATTGTATTTGCACCATTGACTATTTATCAGTGTTGGTTGCTGCCTGCTCTTTCCCTTCTCAGATATCAGAACCAGCAAAGTGTAGTGATTAGACTGTTCAATTAGAACAGGAGTGGGGGAACTTTTGCAGCTCCAGGGCAATCTTTCTTTCTGGATGATATTGGGTCAGCAGTTGCCTTTAGACAGTAGGCTGGTTTCTGTCAGAGTTCAAGGAAATATTCCAGCCAGGCAAAAGCTGTGCAGGTTCAAAGCAGAGCCAGCAAGAGGTAAGATTTTGCACCTCTGAATTCAGTGAAATCCAAAAGTAACGGGGAGAGCACTGTTGCATTCAGATCCAGCAAGTGAACTTCCTGTGGGCATCTGATTGACACAGTGAGAACAGGATGTTTCTGGTATTATTGCCACTCCAGTACTGATTAGATTTGTAACTGCTTTTCTCAACATCTCGCTGCATAAGGTAAATTCCTACCTGCCCTGTTTTTAAAATAATTACCTCCTCCAAAATCTGTGCTTACAATTTTCAAGGACAATCAAAAGGAAATGGCATTTAGGATGCAACATAAACTCAGCCGGAGGGATATGGCACTCTTTGCAAAGTTTATTTTAGATCTTTAACACAGGGTTTGTTTGTTTTTTCCTAATCCCTTCCCCAGTACAACACAACTGAATCTGCCTCATTTATTTTAAGTCCATGCTATGGCACCAAGAGTGTGCACCAGCTGTGTTATTATACACTAGAACTGCAGGGGTTTCATAGCAAGTAACTCTAAGTATGGTTAAAGACACTTTGAACTAATGTTCAGGTGAAGCAAAATTGAGGACAGTCAAGCTGGCACCCTCCAGATGTTTTAGACTCCAATCCCCATCAGTCCCAACTAGCAGGGTCAATGACCAGGGATTATGGGAGTTGTAGTCTACAGCATCTGGAAGGTAAATGATACAGCCTTAAAATAAATATTTTGGGAAGTAGAAAATATTGAGCAGGCTCTGTATATTTGTAGAATTGCAAGAAAGGACCTAAATGAACTTAGGTTCTCAGGTGCTACCTTCTCCTCTTCCCTTCTGTAGCTTCTATTTTTAATGAACTACAGTTTTTGTGTCAGCATAAGCTAGACAAACCATGGTTAATCTTACCTATACCGTGGTATATGTATTTAATTCGTTTCTGTTATGTATTTAATTCATTTCAGAGATCCATTCTTAACCTGAAACTGTTCTTAACATGAAGCACCACTTTAGTTAATGGGGCCTCCTGCTGCCACCACACCCCCGGAGCACAATTTCTGTTCTCATCCTGAGGTAAAGTTCTTAACCCGAGGTACTACTTCCGGGTTAGCGGAGTCTGTAACCCGAAGTGTTTGTAACCCAAGGTGTTTGTAACCTGAGGTACCACTGTAGTTAATTGAAACAAGCCAACTTCAAACCATAGTTTATGAAACGTGACAGGGTAAAATGTTGTTTGGTTGGACTCTGACTTCTTCACAGAAGGTTTATGGTATCCCACAGAAGAATCCCGCTGATATGGGGGAGGTGACTTTTGATCATTCTCTTGCAGTGCGACCAGTGCCACCTACTATACTATGGGGGGCATGGAATGATGTGCAAGGCTGCAGGGAAAGTGGGGAGTTGGCAAACATGATGCTATCCACCAATGGAAGCACCTGGTAGGCACCCCCAGAATCTTCACACAGGAGAGATTTCTACCCATGCAGGTGGAGTCCATATCCAACCCACTATGTGGAGAATTTCTCCCAAGATCTGCAATGACAGGGGAAAGCAGAAAAGTTTGATTTTTTGACCATTCATGCATTTGCCACAGTTCAGGATGCTCTGTCAAGAATGGTATAGACCACCTCATATAATCTTCTAGATTTAGACAGCCACTTCTTTAACTATTACCACAACCAACCAATCAACCAAGGTCAATATGACTCTATGTGTCTCCATGACAGATGAGACTGATGCTAAGTTTAACTTCAAATGAGTGAAGAAAAAATGACCAGGCTTATGGTTTATTATTTATTTACTGGTTTATTTATTCAATCTGTAATCTGGGTGGCTTCCAATAAATAAGTAAAAACAACAATTTAAATAGATTGGTTGTAGTACTTACTCATCTTGCCGAAAGGGGATGTTGCATAGGGAAGATACATTAGATCATTTTAAAAATGTATAAATCATGCAACTGAAAATGGTCAGTTTGAAATGCAAAAACATAAATTACAGGGCAACATAAATGAAAGTCAAATAGCACACCAATCAACTGTTTTAAAATGACAAACACATACGAACATGAAAAGCAACAAATGATGCCTTGGTTATCTGTATCAGCTGTAGCATTACTTTATTTGTTCTGACTTCTTTTTTTAAAAGCTAAGCAGAGAGTATATTGAATTATGATGCTATCTGGAGACAGGAAGTCTCCAAATAAAAGGCTGCTTAGCAGCACAAATCTTAGCAGAGGCTAGCATGCATCCCATAATTGCAGTTTCAGTTGCACATAATGCAACTGCCAGTACAGTACATGGATTTCAGAAACATTACTCAGAATAAGTCCATTTGTTTGGGATATGAATCCTTTGAACCGAATCTGCCACTGTCCTAAACTCAGAGCTTGAAGCGGGAGACTTGACTGATTTTTCTTCTTCAAATAGCAGAGGTGTTAGGGCAAAATGCTGGTGGTGTGGAACATTGCTTATTTTGGAGGACCGTTGCATATCAGATTCCTGCAATCCATAGAAAACACGTTTCAGTTCACGTTGGCCCACTGCGTATGCACACAGCTTATAGGAAGGCATGCATGTGTGCAGTATAGGGATGTCCCAGGTGTATCTCCTGCCACCATTTCTGGTTCCTAGCAGGGAATATGGTCTGCTACCATGCAAACATGCTCTGGGTGAAATAATAGATACGAAGGAGTCATGTTACTTGAATTCCCTCTGAATATATATAATTGCCTTACATTTCTACAATCCATGGTAAAAAAGAAGAAGAATGCATTAAGTCTCATTATTCTAGAAAGAATTCAGCCCTTGGATAGTTCTCCCAAACTTTCTGAGCCAATCCAAGGGCCCATTGTTCCTCTCCTCCTTTACTGGCATAGTAAGAGAACATCATATACATGGATTGGAACACACCATAGGTAACAAAACATAGGGGGTACTTTAGGATAAAACTGCCCAGGCGCCATGAGCTACAAAGGTGACTATTTCCATTTCTTATGTTTCCAATATTTAATTCAGGCTCTAGTTTATTTATTTAAAAACCATAATGAAAATCCAGCAACATTTCATTGCCGATTTCTCCTAATACACACATTTCTATGCAACCCTCCCTCCATATATAAATTTTCAGAGAAGTGCAGATTTCAAAGGGCGACTGTATTTTGGTTCAAGTATGGTTCGGGAAAGTGTGAATTAATCAGTTGCACCTTTAAATGTCAATTAGATCAAATTTATCCTCACATCCTTAGTTGAGGGGAAAGCACAGAGACAGAAATGGGTTGGGACGCCAACCCAAATGGACTGGACTCAAGACTAGTAGAAGCAAATTGAAAGACAGTACCACCACCACCCCACGTGGGATGGTGCACATCTTCAGCCCTTTGAGGACAATTTGGTGACATGTTTTGAAGCTCACTTCAGTTCTGAGGTGAGCTTCGGTGAACCATTGACATTTATTCCCAAGCCTGGTTTGGGGAACTTAGCCAATATTCAGACCAATAAGCAACATGCTGTTCTTTCTAAATCCAAAGTTAGAGGAACCCCAATAATAGTAGCAAGTGGGATGAGCTCCTGATAGTCAAATACTTCTTACTCCTTTCACAAAGTTCAGCTAAAAGTTTTCTGTCCTGTGTTTACTCAGAAATCCTTGAAAGAAGTGAGAACTCAAAGGGATGTGGTATCCATTTTGTTTTGGGGGGAAAACATTCCCCCCTGTGGAGTTCCTAGAACAAAAGGCTTCCCTTTGCCTTGTGTCCTACTGCTTTAGTTTGCCTATAAGATACTGGCACATACAGCCTATGAAGTGCATATTTTCATTGGCAAGTGTCTTGCAAGATTGGCATGAATAATTCCCTCCTGTGTTGGCTGAGCTCAGAAAGCAAAACACGTTTAATGTGGAATCGACTGATGTTTCTTAGAACAGCTGTTCTTGAAAACAAAAATGACATCAAAATTGATGAAAGTGTGTCATTTTCCCCACAGGTCTTATAAACATCCTTTCCAAACAAATGACAACAGATAAGTTATCTGCAAGCTATTTTCTTCTTCCATGGGTAGAAGTCTGCCTCTGCTAATTGAGCTAAAAGAAATTTGAAATGTAAGAAAAGTGATCAAATGTAATTGAGTTAATGCACAGAAGTGCAGCATTTGGACAGAGGAGGAAAAGGAAATCTTTTTGGTTTTCACTGTGGGAAGGAGATGACTATTTCAGTCTCTGGCTGCGTTCAACTGACTGAAATGTGACTTGGAAGAAACAGGGCAAAGGACATAGATTGTGGATTGAGCAGAACAATGCAAAGTCTACACACATTCATTGGCTCTCTACTCACTAGGGTGAGAAATTCAATTCAATTCATATTTAAAAGTGAAACTACCGAAGTCACACTGTCTGAAACAATGCACAAAATGAAACACAGCCATTCAAAACTGACACAGACATGCACATAGCAGTGTAAAGTGTGCATACAATGCATACATTCAAAAATACATTACATTAGGGGAAGTTGCTTTGCAAAAATATGTATTTTAGGAGAAATTTGCTGCTGAATCTTCAAGAGCACTTCAAAAGAAAGAAAATACAAGCTGATGTGGAAATATGGAGAACTGAATTTAAGACTGAAAAATGAGGGGGGGAAAGAAATTGTAACATTTCCCATTTCCTTTGAACTGCCATATGCTTAATTTGTGTGTGTGCATGTGTGCACGTGCATGGTGTGTGTGTGTGTGTGTGTGTGTGTGTGTGTGTGTGTATTTAAAGCCCCAGAACTAATTTGGAACTGGATCCAGGGTGAGTGATCCCCAGGTAGAGCATAAGACTCTTAATCTCAGGGTCACGGGCTAAAGCCCCATGCTGGGCAAAAGAGTCCTGCATTGCAGCTGATTGGACCAAATTACCCTTGTGTTTCCTTCCAGCTCTACAATTCTATGATTCTATGATTTTGAGCCCAGGGAGTGTCAGCTATGAGCAACCCCTGCATCATGGTCATGTGACAGATGGGGTGCAGCCCCAGCATCAAAGGTACCATTTTGGCTATATAAGGACTAAGAGAACTGAATTCTCTGTTAGCATGTCGGCAACTGAGTGCAATAAAAAGTTGCAGCGCAGAGTGTTTCAGAATAGGATTCAATACATTTCATGTCCTCCCTCCAACAGTCAGTCAATTTTCTATCCCACAATGATCATGCTCAGACCACTATGAGCTGCTTTTGGTGGGGTGGGGGGAATTGGTTCCTCCTGCTTACTATCTTTTTCCAAAGTTTCTTCTTCTTCTTTTACTTCTACAAACCTCAGGGGTTACCACTAGCCTAGTGATACCTTCTCCTTTGTTATTAGTGGTGTATTTTTGGTTACATAAACATGTGCACTGGAAGACTTGGGGTCAGTATTGGTGTATAGATTATGATTATGATAGCGTACTTTTCCACTGCTTTCACATGGCAAGGAAACAGATACGGAAAAGTGGTTCCACTGCTTCAGGAAATGGAATGACCCATTTTCAAGGGCTGCACATTTATGTAGAAAGAATGTACTTCATCCATGGTGCTGTTTACATTTCTTGTTCAGTGTCCTTTGAGCTAGGAGAGACAAACGCGCAACTGTCTTGCCAGCTCCCTTTGTATTTCAAAGTGACTGGAACAATGCACAAGATAAAATAATTTGTCTGATCTACTGGTGCTGAGCATCTTGCCATTTTGAAAGAGCAGGGAGCCTCATGCATATTTGATTGTTCCTCTGAAGCAGCAGGACTCTGAGGTAAATGTTGGAGCTTTTGTTTCACCTCAGCCTTGGCAGTTCCTTCCAACCACTAAACTGGTCGCTTGGAGTGAGACCCTCTCTAAGGATATAAACAGGAAATAACTTTGTGTAATGGGATATGCAAAAAGTTGGTTGTTGTTTTTTAAAGAGCTAGCTTTGTATTGACATTTCTCTTCCTGCCGTGTCATGCAAGAAAGGTCACTCATTCTTCTATTGATGATTCAAATTACACTTACTGTTGTGGGAAGCAGAGCACTTTTACCAGCCCCCTGCAAGGCTGACCTTTTATTTGAATGAAACATTTATTCCAAAAGAAATGGGCAGTGGACAGATAAAATCAGGGCCTGATTTGTTGTTGTTGTTGTTGTTGTTGATAACTGATTATTGATCAAGAATTTACTATATTTTTGTTATGGTCTTCATTGGCACATGGGAGAAGTCTGGAAATCTGAGACACTGAACAGCAAGATCTTTCCTAATTCTTATATATTTGTAGCTAGGTGAATTAAAAAACAAGAACAAAAATACAGAATTGCTCTAAATGTTTGACTGCATTCCAGCTGGTTCTGGTTCCATGTGGGACTGGAGTAAAGCTTGCCCTGTCCTGGTCCAGAATGTTTTTTTGCAATTGAAATCTACACAACTCCCCCAAAAGTTGGGAAATATTTTCTTTTCTGTTTTAACATGGGGTGCCTTTCTGTCTTCTCTACATTGCTTTTAAAAAGACATTACAGACTCTGGTGTCTAATATTCTGAGCTCCTGGCAATGTACATGTTGAAAACAAAACAAGTCCCCCTGGAAGCCATGGATCCTTATGATGCACCACCACTCTTGGGGAAAACTATGTTGGAACAATAAACATATGTGCACTTATGTTGGTGTGGATAAATGTCTCAGTTGAGGAGCAGAATCCACACTAGGATTTGGCAAATTGCTGCCACATCACTACCACAGATTTCTGTATTCTTTGCACCTATGAAAAATTACCCCACATAGTGGCTTAGGAAGCAGAAATCTATTTTGCCATACAAAAATGCTTCCTTATGAGAATCCAGCTTTCAGGGTGATAAAACAATAAGGGCTTCCCATTTATGTAGGTTAGCATTTTGAAAGCTTGCCTAGGCTGTCTAGTATGCTCCCTTCTCCTCTATGCTTAGTGGAAACAAGCCAAATCCAAATTATATTTTGCAAAGCTGGCTTGTTTTCACTAACTGTAGTTAAGCTAAACCATAGTTTAGGGTCATAATGAACTGCAGCTATTCTAAAAGAGAAGTAGATACTTACAATCTCATGATTGTTGCCATGCCAGAAGAAAGTGACTAGGAGGCATGTGGGAGCCCAAGGCTTACCAAGGTCCAATCTAGAGTTTAGCATTATACTTACATGCATTTAATGTGTGCATTTATATCATTGAAGATATGTTACATGCACATGTGATTGTAAATTACAGAAGGAGATCGGCAATATATTGGCAAGCTGACTTCCAGAGAAGATTGTTCTTTGCAACTTATTGATAAGTTCAGAGAAGTCAAGGGTTCCCCAGAGCACAATTTGAAAACTTGTAGCATGAACAGTGTTAACGTGTAGCAGAAGCAAATTACATTATCTCTGACATCTTGATGTATGGGAAAGATTGTATAATTTATCACGGCATAGATCATTATCTATTAGTTCACACATTACATTGATCACAAGAATGAGTGACTCCCATGAATGACTGGAAAAAGGACAAGAGCCAAGGAGCCCTTATCCCTGATGTTTCATATGACTATAAAGCCATTTTTACCAATATAACACAAAGGCCTATTCACTCAGTACTTTTATTAACAGCAAGCAATGGTCAGTGTTTCCATACCCTTTATGTACCTATTCATCATGAGCACAAAATGTAGAAGCATACTGCATCTTTATTTGTATTGCTGTTCCTAGGTTCACATGAAGATTTCAAAACACTTTGCTGAATAACAAATGAAGTCTCCTCCAGTTGTCTATGTAAGTATTATTCACTATGCTGTGATTTTTAAGTTGTAGTTCCTTATGAAAACAGTACTGGGGAAGAAATGCTTTGTGTTCTGTAATGTGACATTACAATGACATTTAAGAGAGGCCTTAATTCACTTTGTATATTAAAAACTGACATGCTGTCTATTTAAAATGATGAATTGCATAATATCTTGATCTCTAGTGAGCTACAACTGATGAAATTTCATTAACTTGTCCTGTCTGCATTTGTGACACCCCATAAAGGTGCAAAACACTTCCTGGCCTTTCCCATTATTGCTGTAGGCACAAACCAACCAGAGTCAAGTATTTTCAGGTCCAAATGATTTCAATATGTGAGCTGAGCAAATGCTGAAATTTCTCTTGTTGAGACTAGTGGGATTTAAATTAGGAGTGCTTAACTATGGCTGACATGTACCCTTCAACAAATATTTCTGTGACACTACATTTACAGTGTTAATAATGATTGACAGAATACTGTAAGCTAGACATGCTGATCTGAAAGATAAAAATGTCCCTCTACCTGAATAACAGCAGCTTCACAGTCTGCTGACTTAAGGAAAAGTGATGAAAACTAAGCTTAAAATTTCATGTATCTTATGTAAGTCCTATTGTTGAAATATCTTTGTAATGATTGTGCTGTTGATCATAGAATCATAGAAGTGAGAACTTGGGAGGGACCTGGTGGGTCATCTAGTCCAACCTCCTGCAATGCAGGAATCTCAACTAAAGCAGTTAGTGCAGAATGTTGCAGCGACTATGGAGTGTGGTGCTCCCAAAAACTGCTTTGAGGTTTTCTACAATCAAGCAGTATATAAATTTCAAATCAACACAAAAATGTGTCATTTTATTTTTAAACTGCCTGGCAAACTTGCCATAGCAGGCCTTCAATGGCTCCAACACTCTGCTCCCAAAAGATATTGGCATAATATGTTGGAACTTACCCCGCTTGCATTCTAGCCTTCATCCAATCTATTTCACAGCTCTGGGCTCTACAATATGAGAGAGGATACTCAACACCAATCCTAGCAGGCTGGCAGATCTTGCTATTCCATAGTGAGACCAAGACCTCAACTAGATTGCTGGCTCTGACTTCTGGAATATTCCCCAGAGCATTCATAAATCCCTCAGATTCCATAAGTCTCTGAGGGTCAACCATCTCATCTCTGCAGAAGGAGATTTGCACTGCAAGACTAAACTTCACCAGATAATGGTCTAACCATGACAATGGCATTAATTCAACCCCCTCTCTAATATTGGGAGGGGGGAAGCCACATGCTAAGCCATTGACTAATTGGACCAGGTAATTGTTAATATTGCTCTTTTAATGCTGATGTCTCATTGATTTCAATAAGATTTAATCAGGCTCAGCTTTAAACAAATTTGAACTACTAAATTTTGTGCAAGATATCTAATGCAATGTTTATTATTTCTTAGTATGCACAAAATATCCAACTGGCCTTCTAAATGTGCATTGTAATAGCAGAATCTAAGGAAATAGCTTGCAATCTATACTGGATAATGTGCATAGTAGTCAAATAATGTCATTGATTTTGGACATTTTCCAACTTTAACAAAGATAGCTTAAAACCTGGTGGAACATTATCTAAGTAGGACCGAGTAATGTGTGCATTGGCTGTATAATTTAGTTGACTTTGGAATTTTTCCAGCTTTGCTTGGATGACATAGATTCAGACGAAACTGTAGAGAGAAAATCAGATCCTCTGGAAGCAGCCAGGACCACCACAAACAATATTGGAAATCACTTTAATACCATTTGCAGTTCTCTGACTTAGGTATGCTATTAATAACTTAGATGAGGTTTGTTTTAATTCTTATTTGTAGAAGACATATATACAGTGTGCAAAGGGTTCTAAAGTGAAAAACCCAGCTGCTACCACTAAAAGACAGGTGATAGGAGAGAAGAGCCTAGTAGACTTTTCAATGACCATGACGAGAAGCCAGAAAGGAATGATAAGGCCCAGAGTTGCATGGGTATTCTCCACAGTGTCAAGCATAGTCCATTGATTGCACCAGGAACTTTCTAGACACCATATTTCATCCTTTGCACCATCTACGCACTGATGAGTCACTTCCTTTCTTTTGTTGCCCCCCAACAGCACGTGTTAGTAAACACTCCTCTCCACAACTCTCCTGAATTAACAAGCATAAATGAATATGTGAACACATGTTGTTGGCAACAGTATCATAACACCAGGAAAAAATGTATTGTTGGCATTGTATTAATGTCCAACAAACTTGTATTGATGTATGTGGATACCTGCACCAGCACAAAATATTGGTATGTTAATAACCCACTTGGGCACTAATCTGGAGTAGTATAGGGACTGAGAACGAGGACTGAAGACCAGTTGGGGGAAACCAGAATACAAGAGCATCTCAGGGCTGAAGGAGAAACCTTGAGACAGGAGCAAAAAGCAAGTCAGAAGCCCAGGACTGAAGAGCAACCAAAGAATATAAGAACATAAGAAGAGCTCTGCTGGATCAGACCAATGGACCATCTAGTTGAGCATTCCTCTTAACACAGTGGACAACCAGATGTCTATGGGAAGCCAGCATGCACAATCTGATCAAAACAGCATTCTCCCTACTGTGATTCTCAGTCTAATCCTCTTTTAAAGCCATCCAAGTTGGTGACAATCACTGCCTCCTGAGAGAGTGAGTTCCATAGTTTATCTATGTGTTGTGTAAAGAAGCAGTTTCTTTTATCTATCCTGAATTTTCCAAGGTTCAGCTTCATGAGATGCTCCAATATTCTATTGTGAGAGAGGGACGAAAACTTTTATCTATCCACTTTCTCCATACCAAGCATAATTTTAGACACTTCTGTCATGTTGGCTCTTACTCACCTTTCCTCTACCTGAAAAAGCCACAAATGTTGAAACCGTTCCTCATAGGCAACCATCCCCTTGATCATTTTAGTGTGCTAGAGGTCAGGAAGACTTTTCTGTTTGAGCAAGGCTTAGCTGGAACAGAAAACTCTTTTGTAGTCTTCCTGTCAATGAGAATTCAATGACAAGCCTTGATGATGGGGTCCGTCTGGATTCTGAAGAAACTACAGCTGTAAACCCCACTTACCTGGCAGTAAGTCCCATTAAATTCAATAGTATGTCTGGTTTTGCTGTAAGCTGCATAGGCAAATACTGCAACTTGAGAAACTCAATTTGGGATGCTTGAGAAAGTCAGTCACTGTTAATTCTGATGCAAACTGAGCTGTTCCCCATCTCCTGGGCTAAAAAGCATATAAAAGCACAACTATCATTTGGATTTTGTACTTTTGTAATTCTTAGCTAAAAAATGCAGCAAAATATATTAAAAATCGTATAGGATAATATCTGTTTAGAAAGGTAGATACCTAATTAACTATATATTTTGTGCAATGTATAAATGCAAGTGTGTGTGTCTGTCAGAGAGAGAGAGAGAGAGAGAGAGAGAGAGAGAGAGAGAGAGGATGGAATGGACTTAGAAATAATGGTAAAATTTATATGGACTACAAATTATATCAGTCTGCCCAACCCAACTGCAACACACAGTTCAGTACCCTGCTGTACTGAGAAGCTGTACACAGGTCAAGCAAACTTCCACTGAGACAATACATCTGCCATTGGCCAGACAAGGTGGAGTTATTCCTAGGTTCTTCTCTAAGTAGCTCTAGTGATGTGGCTTGCCACATGGGAAGAAGTTTCTGGCACCACCTTTCACAACTCAGCTCAGGTGCTTTGCTTAGTTATGAAACTGAGTTAGAGATATTTTATAGCAGTTTAACAGTCAAAACCACCTGTCAGACAGGTCTACATTTACTTTTTCTCAAACACATGTTTGATGGAGTTTGGCCACATTAATTAGTGAACTGATGATTGTGAATTACAGTGGTACCTCAGATTACATACGCTTCAGGTTACAGACTCTGCTAACCCAGAAATAGTACCTCGGGTTAAGAACTTTGCTTCAGGATGAGAACAGAAATTGTGCTCCGGCGGCGCAGCAGCAGCAGGAGGCCCCATTAGTTAAAATGGTGCTTCAGGTTAAGAACAGTTTCAGGTTAAGAACGGACCTCCAGAACGAATTAAGTACTTAACCCAAGGTACCACTGTATTTCTCCCACAAGATGAAGGGATTTCCTCATAATTTCTTTAAGAACTTGTAAGATGGCAGTAAAGTTTTCAGAATGTCTCCTGAACTTCAAAACCATTGCTATTTTATATATTCCTCTAAATTAAATAATTGGAATTTATTTTGTTTACCTTGTAAATCTTGCATTGCCGTCATCCAGGAATATGCTATTCTTCCCCTGATTTAAATGATGTGCTGTCTTTGACTTTATGACCACAGAAGTAATGTACTAGGGTTTGGGGATGAAATTAGGCTGTGAGGCTCATCTACCAACTGTCCATCTACCTGTCCATTTAACATTTTGTCTTTATTTTTACCTCCTAATTGCTTGTAGTACCACACATTAATTACCCTCTGCGTGAAGAGATTTAGTCTCAAGTCTCCTGCTACCAGGTCTTTTCTTAGCTTCAGTTCATGCCCTCTTATTTTTCAGCCCATTACCCTGCCTAATTTCAAGGCTTCCACCTTCCCGTTGCCCTTCAGAAATTCTATATGTTAATCATTGTCCATCTTAATTATAGCTGGAATAAATATTATATGTTGCTCTTTTCTTATATGTGTGGCTTGATCCTTCATTATTCTTTATTACCTTTCCCCCCATCCTTCTAGGGTTCAACCTGGTACATTAATATTTTTTTTTTGAGAGCTTCAATAAAGATCTTAATGCTCAACTGAGCAGTTCTGCTGTGCTTTCTTCTGTTTCTCCCCCATCTCTTTACAAACCCAGTATTTTGTTTATTTTACTAATTGCTGTCAGCCTCAACAGCGGGCTGGTGGCTTTAATTTCTTTGCCAATTATCCGTTAAGCTTTTCATTGTGGGCAAAGCACAACGTCTCTGGGTTAAAAGTGCTGTTTGAAGCTGTGGTAAAACATCAAACAATGAAGATCAGGGTTAAAATTGTATTGGCAGCATTTAAAATGCAAAAGCGTGTGTCTTCAAAAGCATAAGGAGAGTGTTGTTAGCCAGCTCTCATCAAAAACAAAGCTGGATCAGAGCAAAGGCCTATCCAGTTCAGTGAATTTTTCCCACAATGGCCCACAAGATTGCCTTGGAAAAGTCACCAGCAGGACATGATATCTCTGCCAAAGGATGTCTTGTGTCTTCAATAACTGTTTTGTGAATAACTGCAGTTTGTGTAGCTATTCTGCATTTTGATTTCCCCTGGCCTCACTGTTTACAATTTAGTTCTCATCCCAGACTTGGGGAGTTTTATCTTCTATCCCTTTCCTAAAAATCGTTAACATGGGATCCCTCTTTTTCACAGCTTCTGTGCACTGGGTTGACATATTCCTTTGGCTATCTTCTACAGCTTCAAGATACCATTCTTGAAGAGCAACAGCTAACTCAATTTCCCATCCATGTATATGGGAAACTAGATGATGATGATGATGATGATGATGATGATGATGATTAGGTCTCTGCATGCATCACTTTACACTTACTTTATATTGAATCTCATTTGAACACTGAACCCTCATAGTAGGTCCACAGTGCTATTTAAGATTAAGTCCAGAGTTTTTTGTTGTTGTTTTTGTTTTATTTATCCCCCGCCCTCCCCAGCCAGAGTAAAATTACAGTAAAAACATAATAGGTAAAAAAACCCCAATTTAAAATACAGGTTAAAATGCAATTTAAAATGCAGCCTCATTTTAAAAGTAGCCCATAGATCAAAACCATAAGGGGAGGGAAACATAAGGGTCAGACTGAGTCCAAACCAAAGTCCAGGCAGAACAGCTCTGTCTTGCAGGCCCTGCGGAAAGATGTCAAGTCCCACAGGGCCCTAGTCTCTCGTGACAGAGCATTCCACCAAGTCGGGCCAGTACTGAAAAGGCCCTGGCCCTAGTTGAGACCAATCTAACCACCTTTTGACCTGAGACCTCCAAAATGTTGTCATTTGTGGACCTTAAGGTCCTCCATAGGGCATACCAGGAGAGGTGGTCCCATAGATACATGGGTCCTAGGCTGCATAGAGCTTTAAAGGTCAAAACCAGCACCTTAAACCTGACCCTGGTCTCTATGACTTCCACTCAAGGGCACAGTTCAAGGGTATCAAAAAATGTTAATCCTGTTATGTGCCTGTGGACTTTTCCACACTTACCATTTACAGTGATACAGTTGCTGATTGATCCTACATATTTTTAATAGTAAATTTGTAGCTGATTGTCTGCCACGTCACTATTATCAGAGAGAGTGTGCAGGTGAGCTTTCCCTTTCCCACTAATGGCCCAAACTGGGAAAAGTTGTGTGGTTGCAGTGATATCAGTTACACATCCTCATGTTCCTCCAGCCAGTACACATTGGTGTTATGAACATGAATAGGGGGATAGCCCTTCTGCTTCTCCCCTCCCCTTATAATGTTTAATCTTCTGGAAGTCTAACCTTATAGGAGCATAGGAGATCTGAAGAGGTTAAACAAGAGAAACTATGTCTGTTTCAGCTGTTGCTCATCCTAGAACTCCCAGAGCTACCTGCCATTTTCTCCTCAGATATTGTCATGGGGAAATTAATTTGGGGAGGGAAGGAGGAAAAAAGGAAAGGTGGACTTTTGGCCACAGAAGCCCTCAGAGGAAGCCATTGCTGAGATTACAAACCTCCTGACTATAACAGAAGAATGGTAAGCATAAAAAAAATTAAAGGAATAACACTGCATATTTAGGTAAGTATTGACACCAGCTTACCTCTAAAACTTAGCTCTTGAAGTCTCCATGAAACCCCATGGCCATTGTGGCTGGTCCCTGAACTCCCACCGCGATCTGCTACATCTCTCATCTGAACTGAGGAGCTTGCAAACTGATAGCTCACCCCTGGTATGAAACAGATGTCTCCAAACCCACGCCCACCAACCCTTACCCCTCACACACAGAAAGTTTGATGGTGCTTGTATACATGCCACACACATGAAAATATTGAGGATCCATTCCAGATCTTTCACAAATTCTGGATTTTTTAAAATATTTTTTTGCAGTAGACAAAAGAAAGGGGGCTTGAATAAATTATCCAGAATTCTAGCTGAAAAGTTCCATTAACAAAAAATGGGGGGGGGGGACACACAGCAATTATAGCACCGTAAAAGGGAAGTGCAGAAAAGCCTTGAAACTTACTTTTAGCCAGTTTATGTGAGGGCAGTTGAAGTCATCCATTACTGCAACCCTTTCTCAGTTGGATGCCTCTCTGATTTCACTCTTCATTGCATTTGCATATGAACGCATATACACGATAACCCTCTCCAAGTGTCTCTGGCATGTACACTTTCCGTTGCAAACTCTTTGACTTGCCATTTTAATAGGGAGAGGTAAGCTCTGGCAGAGGTCAGGGACATTCTAAGATGGCCATTGACTTCCAGGCACAATGTGGGAGCATCACCTTTATCTTTCTTTTTGAGGGTATATGTACAATGTAAGGAGATGTCTGCCATCTATATTGTGTTCTTAATGACTCCTGGAAGTAACATTGCATTGAGGTCTATGGCTTCATACAGGTCTATAGTTACATCCAAGGCCTTTCCCTTTAACTCTGTCTTTCGTTCTCTCTTCCCCAAATCACCTCTGAGTTATATATCTTGTTCAGCGATCTGACACACTATAATGCTTTTAAGACAAAGCTAACTGTCTCTCTGCCAAGGCTCAGATTGTAAAGATTTAACAAGAAGTGCTTACTTTTTGTCAACTATCATTGAAAGCACCTGCAGAGGCTGTTACTAGAACTCAGCTTTGTTTGAAGAATTATTTCACCACAACCATGCTTCACAAGCCTTGACCAAGTACCACCCCTGGATGTGAATTTACGGATCTGGCATCTTGACCATGAATCTCCACATGCTCATCTAAGGTATGGATGTAAACTATGTAAACTATGTGAGAACAATGTAGATTATTCAGGGTCCTTGTTCACAAATGGTTTGTACACATATAAGGTGGCGCTGTGGTCTAAACCACTGAGCCTCTTGGGCTTGCCTATCAGAAGGTCGGCAGTTTGAATCTCAACAGGGTGAGCTCCAGTTGCTCTGTCCCTGCTTCTGCCAACCTAACAGTTCGAAAGCATGCCAGTGCAAGTAGATAAACAGGTACTGCTGTGGTGGGAAGGTAAACAGCATTTCCATGTGCTCTGGCACTCCTCATATTGTCCTGTTGCACCAGAAGTGGTTTAGTCATGCTGGCCAAATGACCTGGAAAGCTGTCTGTGGACAAATCGGGTCCTCCCTTAAAGAGGGCATGTATTGCGGTGAGACCTGGACAACCGACACCCTGTGTTGTGGGTGGGCACAATTGGTTAGCCAGAGCACCCGACTGGTAGGTCCCTCATTGCTGGGTTTAATCTGGCCAATGGGGTGCAGTCTAAATGGGTCGAGACCAGCAGAAAATGGTCTTGGGCAATGGTACCTGCTCACCTCTAAACCTTGGTTTATTACCCCTCTTAAGGCTCCCAAACTATTTGAATTCCCTAACTTCTTCGGCTCATAGATATGCCTTTGTAAAGGCAAGATTCAACACCTTCCCATCGAACGTGCTGAGAAATAGATTCTCCAATGGACAGATATCGCTCTTATGTGATTGTAATTGTGGGGCACCGGAATCGTTGCATCACATAATTTTTGATTGTGCATTTCACTCATCGGCCAGGAGCAAGTTTCTTGCTCAATATCTAAAGGGTATTGCCGATGATACGAATGAAGCCAAACTGAGATATCTATTAAATGATGATGACCCCCTAAGATCACTCATGGTTGCCAGATTCTTGATCAGCGTTCTATCCCTAAAGAAGAGAAACGGACTCCTGTGTGGCTCGGATAATCCCTCTAAACTATGATCTATGTTTTAGGATGTAATTAGGTGATATCACCATTGATGTCTTCTACTAATTTATGAGTAGAGGGCGATGTTTATGTTACAAATTTATTGTAATGTATGATGCTGGTCTTTTGTTTTTGATTTGCTTTGGTTCTTGTCTGTTTTTTGTAAGTTTTGGCGGTTTTAAATTTGGAGGTTTAAGTACATTATGTTGGTACGGGAAACTGTCGTGTGATGGGCCAATGGCCGTAATAAAGTTCAATACAATGGGTCGAGGGACCTATATATACCTTTGCACGTGACCCAGAGCTTCCTCTTCCGGCTCGTTCGTCAGAACACCCACCCACCTCACCCTACTTTTAGGACTTGTAGTGCTTGACCTTGCTATGCTATCGTGTGTCATCTGTCATTGGGACAGGGGCACGACAGGACTTTTCCCCGCTTGGCTAATTGGCTGTTGTCATTTGGGTTTCGCCTGCCGCATAGCAAATCGTCACAACTTGTAAGGTTGCAGATAGGCTCTGGTTCAGGTGATAGGGATGGGAGAACGCTCTCACCATCCCTATGTGAAGGGTATTCTGTTAAAGGAATCCAGGGATTTGATGGTTTGGTCAACCCCTGTGAGGGGGTTGTGCCCGTGCCTGAGTCCAAGGGGACATTTGGGTGGCGGAGTTGTGTGTACATTGTGTTGTAGAATTTTTATTTTCCAACTGAACAAAGTCTTACAAGTGTAAAAGTTCGGAGCATTTCAAAGAACAATAGCATGTTGCCTTATCAGCTCTACAGTAGAAGCACTGAGACTTGGAGGGAGAATCGAGTGCCAAATATTCCTCCTTAAAATTGTATTTTTTTTCACTTGGAAGAGCATTACTGTAGCAATGTATCTGCTAAGCATTAAAAATCAATATAATGGAAAGGCAGTTCAAATTTAATTGCACATTTTATGGAAAGAGAAGTGCAAAGTTTATACCTAAGCTCTTGAAAAGTGAGCACCCAGTCTGGTTGTATAATTAAGATAGAATCGCAGGAAAGTGAGCAGATGGATTCATTAATTGCTTCAATTATGGGGATATATTGATGCAATAAAAGTTATACAGCCATGAATCATCTCAGTAGTATCCACACCCTGTGGATATTTCTTCATCACCTCCTAAAGAGTCTGCAAATATTTTGTTGTTGATTTAGATACCATTATACCATATCAAAACTAAACTAAGTATGGAGTATTAATTTCTGATACAGAACTTGGGCTTTGTTTTTGGCTCACGTCTTTACCCAGCAGAGAAGCTGAGAAGTGGGTATGGTGAATACTGATGTAGCAAGACCACAGCCATCAAGCTATCTTTTTAAAAAGATTCTAGCCCTCCTAGAAAGAAAGCTATGAAGCAAAATGTGCAGGTACCCTTCTAAGCAATTTCTATGAGATAAGCCAGCCTAGCTGCTCTTGCCTTTCACTGTTTTAGGCAATGACTGAAGCCCTTCTTTCCCTAGGGTGCATCTTTCCTGTTCAGGGTTTCCCTAAAATCAGGTAGTTCCTATAAGTTATTTTCTGAAAACACTACTACAAAATAAGAGCAGGTGGATATTAAAGAATCCCCTTCCCTGAAAAGGAAATGCAAAATGTAAAAACTTTGTATATCAGCATAGGCATGTCTCCTGTTGTGCAGGACCTAGACCAGACATTCATTGAGAATTCATTGTATAGTTAACCTACAGTACAGTTCTATACATATTGTTGCACACCACCCCAATCTCTGAGCAGTTTGAGACGCCAGGGCTTCCAGGCACTTACTCAGGGTTTGGTTTCCTTAGAATGAGAGACGGCAGAGACTGTGGTGTCTTTAGGATATAGGGTTTATTTACACATATATACAACCTGAGCCTGTGGTGGAGGTGCTCACAGCATTAACACCCCAAGAGGCTCTTGCTTCTGCCATAGCCTTGGATCCTAGCAGGAATCAGATACAGCTCTGTCTCCAAGCTGCCCAGCCTGCAGCCTGCATCTTCTAGCTTCTAGCTTCTAGCTTGCATACACAACTCACAGAGTTGCTTCCTTCATTACCTTAGTGACCCATACTTAGATGGCCATTACCAAGAAGCTGTCCTGGCTATTCCAGCAATTTGAATCCCTGCTTGTTCCAGAAATTTGAAGTAACTCAGAAATACAGTCTATGTCCCCCATTAAGTCTGTTTGCGTTTAATGGAGCTCACTCCCAGGTAAGTGAGTGCAGGGTTCCAGCCTAGGCTTTGCTTTAGGGTTGGCTAAACAGAGTTCTTCTGCCTTTAACAACTGTGTTCAATAATTTAAGTCTTTTCTTGTATAAGAATACAGCTACATGGAAAGCTTCACCTGCTCACATTATGTCTGTCAGACATTTTATTATGTGCTTGTAATTATTCAGTGCCGGATTTACTTATAAGCTAAACAAGCTATAGCTTAGGGCCCCACTCTCTTGGGCCCCCCCAAAAAAAAATTAAAGAAAAAAACTTGGATGCACATTTCCAGAATATAAGATCAAAAACAAATAAAATAAAAGCTACATAAAGTTAGAGCTTAATAATTATTTCACTATTAATATACTTCTTAATTGTATTTCACTATTAATATACTTCTTCTTAATTGTATTTCACTTCAACAATTACTTTGATAAAATACATATTTTGTTATGTGCAAATGGCTTTAGATAACCATTAGGTCCATAAATTACCATATAGCATATATTTAACACAAAAAACAGGGCGCCATTACCTTCAGTAGCTTAGGGCCTCATCAAACCTAAATCTGGCCCTGTACATATTACAGAAATACCAAATGTTTCTGGGATCACTTCCTCCAAAGGAAATCAAACCTGGGTAAGCACTGCATCTGTGGAACTTCTCACTGTTCAGGGAGGTGAGGTGCAGGTAACAAACCATCAAATCAAGGACGTAGGTAAGTTGAGAGGTGGCTCTTTTCAAAAATATTTCATGTGAGTTAATCCAGCCTGCTCAGCATCATCAGTGCTACGTGACAACTTAGCCAATTGATTGCTTTGAGGCTGTCCTGGCAGACTACGTGGAAGCTATTAGCTACTGCGAAATTCTGCTGACTGATTCCTAGCTATAGCTAGGGAAAAATTCCAGCTCTGGGCTTTTCAGTGCTTGCTCTGAACTCCCAGTTTGTATCTGTTGTTGGTTTTTCTCCCTTTCCTTCAGCACTGCTTTAGGGCAGAACGCATCATTAAGTTCAAGCAGTTTACTGAAGTTTTGCAATACTTTGACACACACACACACACACACACACACACACACTGCTGTCAAGCAGCACTCAATCCCTGCATCATCAGTTCAAGGACAAGGAGCATGAGCTAGTCTCAAGCATGAGACATGTAGCCAAAGATCCATTGATTGTAGGTTTCTACCTGGATCCTTTAGTGCAGGGGTTGGCAAGGTTTTCCTCGCCAGGGCTGGTTCACTCCAGCAGTGATTTCCGGTGTCTGTGTCTGCGCAGATGCAATTTCTGGCATCTGAGCATGCGCAGACATGATTTCTGGCATCGGAGAAGTAAGTCCCCGTGTTGCGCTGTGCTGGTTTAGCACAGCGCACAGGGACTCACCAAGCGGGCGGCTCGTGGGCCACTTAAAAGCTCCCCGTGGTCCGCTTGTGTCCCATGGGTCTTAGGCTGCCTACCCCTGCTTTAGTGACTTTTAAAATATAGCTTCTGTTATTGTTGAATTATTGTAGGCATAATTCAAGGTTCTGGCTGTGAGCTTTGAAGTTTTAAATGTTCAGAGACCTGCATTGCTTCCGAAAGGTCTTTTCCAGGAAGTAGCTCTTGTTTACTTGAGATCTACTGGCCAGAGTTGATTCCTCCTTTGTAAAGGCGTTTGTTTGCTTTTGGAACAGACTCTTTCGGTCTGGTAGTTCAAAGCTGGAATTGTCTCCCAAGTGGCAACACTAGCTGGGTTTTTGTTTGCTTGTTTTATGTGAGAGAAAAACTGTTCTTCTCCTTTTGTGTCTTTTAAGAGTATTTCCTCCCTTCTCATATAAATCATTTCAAACATTGAAAAATTTCCCCCTGTGGGCACTGTAGCCTTTATTTTAGAAACAAGAATATGTGACTTCCTTGGGGAATCTAGTTTGTTCTGAGCTAGAGGTTTCCACTTCCCTTAACTGGATGCTATAGCGTTAGGAAAGTTATTCTTGCCCATTGGGAGGGAGTAGCTGAGATGAAGCCATTCTGTACCTTTAGCATGAGCTCTGGCCTGGGGTACAGTGTGCCTTTGGGCGCACGTACTGGATGATGGCGCTGTGGTCTAAACCACTGAGCCTAGGGCTTGCCAATCAGAAGGTCAGCGGTTCGAATCCCCGCGACGGGGTGAGCTCCCGTTGCTCGGTCCCTTGCTCCTGCCAACCTAGCAGTTCGAAAGCACGTCATAGCGCAAGTAGATAAATAGGTACTGCTCCGGCGGGAAGGTAAACGGCTTTTCTGTGCGCTGCTCTGGTTCGCCAGAAGTGGCTTAGTCATGCTGGCCACATGACCCGGAAGCTGTACGCCGGCTCCCTCAGCCAATAAAGCAAGATGAGCGTCGCAACCCCAGAGTCGGCCACGACTGGACCTAATGGTCAGGGGTCCCTTTACCTTTACTGGATGAGGTACATCAAGATTGGAGAACCTTTGGCCCTCCAGGTGTTCTTGGTCTTCAATGCCCATTAACCTCAGCTAGCATAACCAATGGCCAGGAATGATGGGCTTTGTAGTCCAGCAACATTGGGGTTTCATAGGTTTCCCACTGCTGAGCTACACATATACACATTCAGTTGTTATAAGAATTGTTTCACAGTCTTAGCCTACTTTTTGATTCTTTGTCCCCTTTGTTAGCTCAGTTTTTAGAAGTCTTCCATAATCCGCCCCCCCCATTATTACAAATCTCTAGTCGTCATTGTATGACCCCAAACTAGAAGTTCCTTCACTCGATCCTGGAACATGGAAAGAACATTACCAGGTGTTTTAATAACTGGGGGAGCCTGTTGTGGTCTGCTCAGACTGGGGCTGGGGTTGTAACTTGTTAAATGAATATATTTATAATATTTTAGACCTTATTAAAAAATCTGAGAAAATGGCAGAGTTGAAGCCAAATTTTACATTCTAAAACCCATTTTCTAAACCCCATTGTACTAATGAATTCAAGGAAATGAGTTAAAGCCTTCTATATGGATTTATTCCAGACATAAATTGAAATAATTTATAAGCAGTAAGACACAGTTCACACTAGATTGCAACATTTGCAAGTTAATTTATTTGGAGTTTGTTTTTTTTTAAAAAGAGAACGAAACTGAATGGGTCAGTAGTTTCATATTTACTAAAGATGACTAGTTATTAAAATATGCTCAGTCCTTTACTGAACCTCTAGAGACTCATTACAGTTTAAAACTTTTATAATTGAATTCATAGTTATGTCTGAAGTTAGTCTAGGGAATGTGCTAAACCTTTTTTTAAAAATAATAATAATTTCTGAATAATGTATGAACTTTAATTGGAAAATTTAAAGTGAAGATTGTCTCTTTGTGTCTGCTATGGTCCTGAAATTCACAGGATTGAAATATATGTATCTCTCTTGATAACGGAGTGATTACATTGGCTTGCTGCAAATGGTGATATGCTATCCTCAAAGGTTCAGAGTTTGAATTGAGATAATTGTCATGAATTCACAGGCTGTTAAGTCCTTCCATTCTGCCCAACTCCTTGGCCTATATTTTGTTTAATTTTTATCCTGCTGAGGTATAAGTGCAAGGAAATAATGTTACTTTGGTGTCTGATGCCCAAGGAAAGGCAAGAGATGGAATAGGGCTTTCCAATCACAGAAGGCTTGTAGCGACTGTCAGAATTATTTCCTACTACACGTTCTGTGAGGCTTCTATATATTGTGTGCCTCATTAAGAAACTAATGTGTGAAATGAGTTCATTTAAATCCCTCAACTATGCTTAGTTTTGTTTGTTTATATTGATTTGTGAATCTGCTACATTTTCCCACTGTACTAGAATATTGGAACCATTATGAAATTCTGGGCTGCTAACTATACCTTCTGAGTTTTCCCATAAACATCCCTCAGCTCTCTTAAGAAGTCGTGTTTCCCACAATGTCACTTCACCCTTGCTCCCACTTAAATAAATTATAGGCCGTTACCCTGTAAAGACATTTTCTAATCCCAACTGTGCTCAAGGAACATTTGACCTCTTTGTTCTTAACAAAATATTGGACACATTGTATGCACAGGGTTGACCCCTTCTGTGTGCTAGAAGTATTTAGACATCACCTACTCCTGACTATCATAAAAGAAGACTTTCGGGTAACAAATTCATCTGAGATGTAGAGAAAACTATTTCAGGGTGACAATGTACTATGCATACATTTGAAGGAGTTGGACTAAAATGATAGTTTAAAACGTTTTTTTTTTGCTAGGATTCACAGATCAGCTCAGTAAAGCATTATAGCCATAAGTGCAAAACTCATGAGGACTTGACACAAAAGCAAAATACCTCAAAGTTTTATTTCTGAGACGGATCTCCAGGCACAGGCATCAGACAGCAATGCTTAATCAGGCTTTTGTTCAATAGAGTCTGAATCAAGGGAAATTCACAGAACATTTTTGGAGGGGGAGGGGACCAACAATTGGTCAACCATGAGAGAAAACAGGGGAAAGTCACAATACAACGACCTTGTTCTGCTGGGAAAAATATGAAAACTGTTAACTAGTATGCATTCTCCACAGTTGTATTGTTTTTATTTATTTAATTGGATAAATATTGAGGGAAACAACAACATTTAAACAAACAGCAATAAAATACAATAGAAGAAATAAGCATGTAATAAAACCAATAAAATAATTGGCAGCAAGAACAGAAAATTAAAAGCAGATCATTACATACTCATTACAACACTATGTGAACAGAGTCTTGCACAGTGTCATAGGATCATTTAATGGCAGACCTGGGGTGCCTTTCTCACTCAAGCAGTTTCCTCCAGTCCAGTATCATTAAAGGGAACAGGCCCTATCGTCTAGATAGCACTAAGGAACACCTCATAACATTAGCCCCTAGAATTAACTGCTAGCAAATACTGTTTCCACAGGGACCACATTCTCCTTACTAGGCTTGCCATTAAATGCAAACTGAATCAAATTGTTGCCTAACCTGACCCCTCACAGGCTTACAATTCTCAGCACCCTTAACAAACTACAGTTCCCAGGAGTTTTTGGAGGAAATCATGGGGTTTCAATATGTTATAAATGTTCTTTGTGGATATGACCTTGCTTTTCCTTTGCTCCAGGCAGGAAAAGGCACCAGCTGCTCTGAGGTGAATATGTCTTCCTGTGCCCACAAACTGGCATCTACTACTGACTTTGAATTAAAAAAAGTCCTCACTCATAGGCCATGGCAATTATTATTGAAGAGAATACTTAGTACCACAGTGTAGATGAAACCTATTGGATAGAATTGTTCTCTTGGCAGAGCATGCCATGTTCATAATTATATCTTTTATTATATTTTTATCGGATTGTATACTTGAAGGCATTAGCACAACAGAAACCATGGGACTGTAATGACTTTGCTTCCTGCTGCAGTGAATATACTTCATCAGAAAACGGCTTAATGAAAATCTAAAATTGCAAACAATGGTGGTGGTTTGCTCTTTTTTTAAACCTGGATGGACGTGCCAGTTCTAGTGCAACTGTCTAGTGTGTTGCAGTTATCAGATCTGGCTCCAGGCACCCAGACAATATGATTATCACAGATCTTTATCCAGTTTTAAATCTGCTTGAGAATGAAACTCTGTGTCTTATCCCCCCACCCCGCTTTTCTTTTCTTTTCTCCCACCCACTGACTAATAGCTTGTGTTGCAAAGCTTTAATTAAGAGGAAGAAGAAGTGATTCTCATCTGCAATTTTCTCATTTCTTATCACTTTGTAGACAAAAGGATTTTGCCACCGTCAATCATTAGCTTTGTGATACCAAAAAGGGATTTTTATCGCCTATTATCTGAGTGACAAAAATGCTCCTTTCCTCTTTTATCTTTGAGGAGAGCGAAAAGAGGATGCAGAGGGGGGTGGGGAAGAGCATGATGCATTTGTTTTCTCTTTTGCCAAGTAGGAGACAAAATGCTATGGAAAAGACAGGTGGCTGCGTTGTAAGGTCATCTAGGCTGATCTCTCTTCCGCAGGGTGTCCAGCCCGAGAGACTCATTATGAACAGATTTTTCTGCTGGTTTGACACAGGTGCTTTGTTGTGAAGATCTATGCAGCTTCCCTTTCTCTACGCCTCCAAATAAGAGACCATAACAAATGCGTGTAACAAAAGCATAAAAAGTGGGATAAAATCATGAATTTTTAATCATATCGGCTGGCATTTGTCTTTGTGATAACATATATCAATTCTCTGTCTCGCTTACCCTGAGAGATTTAACTCACCATTCCCATTTGTTTTCCTTTTGCTCATTTTTGTTATCTATGAATGTGAGGCTTCTCCAGCTGGAGGATTTGCTTAGGGTTTTGTGGCTGCCCGGTGCAACAGAGGGCATTAAAGCACAACAGACCAAGGTTGACCCACTGAATGCAAGCAGATTACTCAGACAGGTTTTGTCCTTTGGTGTACATAAGTTAGAGAAACATGTGTGTTACAGACTTTCTGGATCATGTTGCAATTTAATAACGCAACACTGTTAATTTATTATGGCAAGAGTTGGGACCCATTGCAACATTTGCAAACCAGAGAGACTGTCATGGCCAACACACACACACTGTTCTCTTGGTTACAAAAGAATGCTTCTTTTATGCTTACTTTCAGTGGGAGAAGGGGACTCTAAGGGCAACTGGGAATGCCTCTGGGCACATGTTTAACTATAAGTGTCACACAGTTAGTCATTCGCAGGGTGGTGAATGCTTCTCTCTGTGAGGGAGCCTTCCCAGATCCACTGAAAGAGGCGTTATCAACCCGCTTCTTAAAAAACCATCTTTAGATGCGGCCAATATGGCTAGCTATCGCCCAGTCTCAAATCTTCCATATTTGGGCAAGGTGATTGAGCGAGTAGTTTCTGAACAACTCCAGGTACATCTGGAAGAAGTGTTGTCATGTTCTATCTCTTGCTGCCATGCAGTCACTTTTTTGTCTTAATCTAAATTTGCTGTCTGCTGGCTCTATGAGATGAACTCATCCCTATGAGATGAACTCAGTTTGTTGTGTAACCACTAAGCAAAGCCTGCTTTTCAAGGATCAAATCGTGAACTGAAATGTGAGTAAACTTTTTGTTGCTTTACTCAAATACTCCTGTGTCTTTATTCTTTTAAGAGGGATTAAAGGGGACACCAGGAAATAATATTAACTAAGAGATTCAAACAAATCTGCAAACTAGCTTCCAGCTATATTGAGGGGAATCTGCTCTGCTACATCACTTACTAGTTTGAGTGAAGGAAGGATAATACTTATTTAAGATATCCTTTCCTTCTTTCCTTAACATTCCCACAGCAAGACCCTCTTGGAGTGATTATGCTGTGAACCCCTCCTTCACAGGCTCAGGCTATAGATATGTGCAAATATATACAGTGGTACCCTCTAGTTATGAACTTAATTCATTCCAGAGGTCCATTCTTAACCTGAAACTGTTCTTAACTAGAGGCATGCTTTCGCTAATGGGGCCTCTTGCTGCCGCTGCACCGCAGGTACACAATTTCTGTTCTCATCTTGGGGCTAAGTTCTCAACTCGAGGTAACTCTTCCAGGTTAGCAGAGTTTGTAACCTGAGGAGTTTGTAACCTGAGGCGTTTGTAACTCGAGGTACCACTGTATATCCTAAAGGCAATACAGTCTCTGCTGTGCCTCATTTCCCAAAGGAAACCCTTGGTAAGCAAGCCTGGAACCCCTGGAATTTTACACTGCTTGGAGATTAGGGTGGCATCCATTAGTACGATACTGGAGATACCCTGGCAGTGGCAACTGGCAGAGCTAAGTGGAGGGTCATTTCCACTGGATCAAAAAACCCCTACAGCCTAGCACAATAAGTTTTTGGATTGCTCTTCCAGTTTCGGTGGGAATTAGTAAGCATTATTTTAACAATGCTGAAACCAAAATAGCTGAACATTATATAAAAATAAGGGAGAGAGAATATCTTACTCCACATTAATGAACTTAGAAGACTCATTAACATCCTGCACTCTAACCTTTTCAGATGTGTTGTAAAACTATTTGGGGTGGCTTTCAGGGTTTTCTCTTTGGGAACTGGGGATAAATGCACATAGGATGATGTCTTTTTATGATGAGATTTTATATTCTTGCTCAGGGGTTCTGTTGCTTTTGCTACAGTCCAGCAATGGCTGCAACTTAATTAATATTCATTGATTTATTTGCATGCATAGAAACATATTTATATTAATGGATATGGTCCTTAGTACTGCCAATATTCATAATTGTATTCCAAATTGCATGATAGCCTGGTAATATGGTGAGTTTGTCAAACATGGGGAGTCATAAATTACTCACTTGCCAGCACTTGTTTATGAATTTTTGGAAGCTGTCTAATTAGACATCACTAGGTTAAATTAGGCTATTTCTCCAACGCTGTTGTATCTGGTTGATGGAAGGAAAGAAGGGATGTTTTATGCAGGTGTTTGTCTTCAAACCTTGATATTTGTAATGATTTCATTCCTAAAGAGGGCACCTTTCATATTTCACGCCTTGCTGCAAAACATAGATGAAGCACACCTGGAAAACTCTCAAGATAAAATGCTCTCAAATTAATATGCCATTCACTAAAGAAATAGAGTAGGAAAAGATTGTTCATGATTAACATTTTGTCGCATTTCAGTTCTCTCTTTTGTTAAAGATGTCAGTTGGAGCTTTTAGCCAAGAAAACATTTACTGAAGGACTTAACCTTTTAGTTTCAAAGTATTTCATGAAGCATATTCTAGCTCTACTGAAACTTTTCAAAAAGTTTGTTATTTATTATTTAATTAATTTATCCCTGAAATTTCCTCTGAGGATCACAGGGTGGCTTGCAGTATAAAAGCACAAAAGGGCATAACATAACAACAAACGAAGCACGCTCAGACCTATCAAAATAAATGGACTCAAAAAAGACAACCCCATGGATTTCAATGAAAGCTGAAAACAAAATAATATTAATATACAATTTCCTACAGTTACCTTGTTCCCTGTAGTCCACCAAGCACTTCTGATATTATCCCCTGTGAAGCACTATACCCATTCCAAAGCACTGGGATGCTTTCTGTCCCACAAACTTCCTCTTACCTCATTTCTCTTTTCCTCAAGCCTACTTCTTTTAGTCATATATATTCAATAAATTAATAATAATAATAATAATGAATAATCTTGCCTGTATGCTACCAGCACTTCAGATTCTGTACCCCTCCAACTTTTTCAATTCCTCAGCATTCCCTTTTCCTCCAAAAACCTTACTGTTGCTCCTAATACTCCTTTGCTAATATTCTGACATTTGTGGTCTTTACACAGTTTAAATGATCATGTTGTGAATGTTCCAATGCCATCACAGCCAATCACAGCAGAGGCATTAGCATGCCATATCATTTATAGTACTGTATAGAGAAAGCCAAGCTGGGTTTAATGGAGGAAGAATAGGAGCATAATCCAGGCTGCTGGAACAAGAAATATATCTCAAGCATTACAATAATTTTTACAGGCTCATCTCTTTAAACTTGGATGAGGATTTATCTCTAAAAGATGCACATATTTTTGCCAGCAAATATCCATATTCATATATTCTTGAGGCTCTTCAATTGCTTGCTAATCACCATATTAACTTTACATACTAAAGAGGGGAAAAACAAGTCCAGGGAGATCTAGCAAATAATAACATTCAATTAGGGAAAAAGGTTACTCTTGTTTAAAAGAGCAATTATGCAAATATGCCATAAACATGCTGGAAACATCAAGCAGCATGTGATAGTTAAATTGGCTTTAGCAATTTGTGTTTTGAAGTTTGCAGTTCATCTATGCATCATTGAGTCCCACATCATAAGGAATAATTACAATATTAATAACACAGACGGTCTTAGATCTGTTTAAGAAGTAGACACACACAGCTGTGACCTTGCTTGCTCCAACTCCCCTCCACTCGCGTCCACAGCAACTCATTGAACTGTACCCTTTCTACCTCATGCTGCTGCTGCCACTGCATATCCCAAGACTAATTTTCCTTCCATCCCATGGAAGGAAAGAAGGAAAGGCTGATGGGGCCACCTTAGTTTCAATATCATCTTTGCTGCTGCTACTGAGGCTTTGTCAGTGGTCTTCCCCACCACCATTGGGCTGAACTGGGTTTGAGGTTACTTCAGGGCAGCAGAGAAGAGAAGTAGTGGTATTTGTCTCTCCTTCATGTCTTCCATACTTTTCCTTCTTAACTAGAGGGAGGGAAAGGCATGGAAACATGAAGGAGAGGTTGCCAGGGCTACTCAGCTGCAATAGTGTCTTCACTGGTCCTGTTCCTGATTCATTAATGGTTTCCTCCCCTAAATCCATTCAGTTCTGCTTGGTTTGGGGACTCCTATTGGTAACTTGCAGCAGCCCTCAAAGCATGTACAAAGCAGGACTGAACTCCTAGTGTATCAATTGTTCTGTGCACAGTATCTTGCTTTGTGCAGTATCTCCCCACCCCAGTGGGCCAACTATGACATGTGACATGAGATGATTCACAGGTGTGTGGTGCCATCAACCTGTCCCATCAAGGTGGGGGAGATAAAGATTGGGCCCACCAGGCCAAAAAAGAAGAAGAAGAGTAAAAACGGTACTGTTTTTACAGAGAATATTATGTTGGGGACTCCAGATGTGATTCCCAACATGATGTGTTGGCTTTTAGTGGTTATAACGGTGATCTGCGAATTGGGAATTTCATTGCTCAACTCTCATGCTTTGAAGTTGCGAGAAATCTCAGCCACAATTCTATGCAATTACTTAATATCCCTGAATAGCACTGATTTAAAAGATCATATTAATCTTTTAATATGGATAAGGAGCAATCTTTTAATATGGATAAGGAGGATAAGGAGCAAAAGGGGAAGTTCAAGAATTAATCCCTGGCATCTACAGGTACGGCTGAGAAAAAGTCATAGTCTGAAATCCTGAGAGCTGAAGACAAAGACAAAGCTGAGCTAGATGGATCTACTGATCTGCAGTGGATCCTAAAAAGAAAACAAATAAATATATTCTGAATATCCAGCATATATGCTCAAGAAAATATAAGAAAATTTCTGTTCTTCTTTTTGTTGGAAACTGAATTAGTATATCAAGACATGCTGGATATATGCCAGAAATGCTTTTCCAAAAATAAGCCAAATGTATCAACCCTGGCCGGTTAAGTAAATATTTTTCAGCCAAATTCAAAATAAGGCTTTCCCTCTGGAGTAAATGCTAAATATGCTAAGGTCTTTTACATGACACTTAATTCATTGAAGGGCAGGATATAAATACCCAAATAAGAAAAACTGCAAAACATAGAGGCAAAATATTTGTGCCATATGTTTACAGTAAATTTTCCCGACTCTCTTCAAAAGCCCAGAGAGTGGAACTAAATCCTTTCAACTTCAGTCAGATCACAATGATAAACGTGTATATTGTATGGCTGCTGCCTGATAAGCGCTCAACCTTTTATGCTTTGTTTGAAGAAAAAAGGATTGTTATCTGATCTTTTTATAGGCTGGCTGGCTCTGTGGACTGTGACTAAACCTTTGGACCTTAAGTTTCAGCAAAGAGTTCGTTGTATCGCTATGCCGTTAAGGTATCCTAGCATTATTTTTTAATCACGCTGCAGGTACTGTCATCCTTGGGAGCCAAATCTTTTGTTTGGCTCTACGTGAAAGCTAATACACATCTGCTGAATATATGTGGAAAGATTCCAGTTGGCCATTAATATCAAGGCTGCATATATTCAAAGACCAAGGACACATTAATTCCAAGTGAGGACTATGAAAATCAATGTTAATGAGCCTTGTGGTGATTATAAATCTTCCTAGAAGTAAATAAACTGAGCTCAGTTAAACATCAACTTATGTATCCTCTACTGTAAGCGTTTTGATTTACTACAGTCTATTTAGGGAGACCTAATGCAATGCTTTTTGTCCATATGTTCTTTAAACAAATCCCCAATGGTTTCACTTGCTATGTGAGCTTTCTTTTCTCATTCCTTGTTCTGCATTCCTAAGCACCAGGTTCAGCTTCCACAGCAAATGCTATTTTTCGGGTGTGATGTCTGTATGTACTCCAAAGGCACCTTGCTTTATGCATGTCTTGCAGAGAAGTCTATGGATGGGCATCTTGTGTTCATTTCAGTTCACATGGATGCAAAATTGAGCTGGTTCAATGGGGGCCCAGCTGAGCTTTGTGATACATTGGCTTTGCATACAGAAGCCAGCTTCCACATCTAGATCTTCCTTGCTTGGTTGAAGCAACCAAATGTATATGCTTTGAAAATAATGTATAGAAATTCAGTCTGTTGGGGGGGAATTGCTTGCAAAAATGTATATAATAGGCAAAATGGGGGGAGGGAACTCAGCTATACAGCTGCAAATATAATGTTTTAAGTCTGTTTTAAGTGCTTTATACAATTGTGACACTAGAAGGCGATGGTGACCTTAATGGCAAATTCAAAACCATTTTTAAAAAGGATTTTCACAGCGTTTTTTAAATATTTATTTTCTATATAATTTTACATACATGCCAAAAAAGAGTACAGTTATACAAATAATACAAGTTACCGAATACCAAAAAGCTACTAATAAGAAGAAAAAATAAGAAAATGATACATATTGAAAAGAAAAAAAGGAAAAAAGAGAGAAATGGTTTTTTTAAAAAAAGTCAAAAGGAAAATAGAAAAAGTTGACTTACTTCGACCACTATGTAGTTTATATGATCTCATATCTTTAGTTGTCTGTAATCATTTTGATGGGATGTCTTTACAAATTATATGAAGAAAGTCGGTTCCCCAAATTATAATTGGCTTAGTCTAGACTAAAAATTCGACAGGTAAACAAATAGTGTCTCCATTCACAGTGTTTTTTATATGTGTCTAGATTCCACCTGGGTCAAGATCTGGTCATGTCCAGTTCCCTACCCCTGGTATAAAGGATCAATATATTTGTAACTTTGTTGTTGGTATTAATGTTGTTCCATATTCCATAGCGAATATTTCAATAGTCATTAATTATACACTGAGAAAAATCACCACAAAAGCATAAGGCAGTCTGTGCATTAATTGTCCAGTTTTTAAAGATACCTTACAGTTGGCTATGTATGTAAGAGAATCTAAATGTGCATGCAAAGGCTTTATTTGGTTGAGTCATTTTTTGTGGTGGAGAGAAATGAAGGGTGTTTTTTTTAAATATATATATAAAAAATTATTAGTAGCTTCATTCATTTTAGGACATCAGTGGAAACACATTGTAGAAACGTGTATTCCAATGTAAATGGAAAGCAAAACGATAGTTATTTAATTTTACCTTCATTTAATTGACTGGTTCAGGCCAGTGTGGTATCATTAAGAACGGATCATGCAAATGCCTGCTGAGAAATATTTGCAAAGCACTTTGAGGGAAAACTTGCACAGTCTATGTTGAACATGATGCCACAATTAGTGTGGGTCTATTTGAAGTTCCTGGAGCACTGTCTAGTTACAGCCTCTGAGCTTTTATAGCACATTTTTTAAATGATAAAAATTGTCTGTGTTTCCAAGGAAACTTATAGCTGAATCTAGAGCTTCCTGTCTGCTAATGTAAGGGTAGGGGGAAGAATCTGCGAAAATTGCTTCCCATCCCTTTCTCTCCTGAAAACAAAACTCTGTTGAGCACAAATTCGGATACAACCCCATTATATGGTGTTTGTGTTCTTGCAGATTGATGGATATTGTGTGCAGTGCTCAGACACAAAATTATGTTTGGTGAGGGCTGGGGCAGTGGGAGACTGTTCATGCTAACGCCAAACCTAGTCAGGTCACATCCTATGAATGAGCTGATCAGACAAAGAAGGCTGGATTGCCAAGAGATGGAGATAGGTTTGTGTGGACTGCCATTACTTGCTTATGAGCTTCCTGACTTCAACCATGATTCTAGTGCATCCCTAATAGTAAGGGACAATTTTCTCCTGATTTCTTTTTCAAATCTTCCTTAATTGTTTGTTTGTTTTGCTACCTTTATTGAACAGTATGTGTTTAAGTATCTCCCCTCACTCAAGCATGGATGGTGTTTATGAATGGAGTCCATTACAGTGATGACCACATGACAAGACATTTCCTGGCCTCAGAATCAACTGGTGCAGTGCTGAGTGGGATAACATATTCTCAGTTCTTTGGTTTGTCCTTAATACCCTTGACAATAAAGTCCTCTTGATCCATTTCAAAATGCCCTTGTTTGACTTCAGCTTTCCCGGAGCCATTATTTGATGAGCTTTCTTCTGTTTTTGTTACTCTTCTGTTCTCTTCTGTTTTTGTCCATTCTCCATGAGGAGAATGAAATCATTAACTAATGTGTTGCTATCACTAGTCCTCCCCCCCCCCCCGACTGGATAGTCCCACATTGGCTGTCAGAGTGCCTGCTGGATGTTTCTTCAGACCACAGGCATGTCTGATTGTGAACCTGAAATATATTAGTATCAGGAGAGTCATTTTTCCAACTGGTCAAGAAGCACTAATTTTGTACAACCATATGATCTTGCTCTATCCTTTCTCCCTAAAATCAGAGAGGCAAACCACAATACATTTGGATAGCAGCTCAGCAAAGGAAGATCCTCTGCAGAACAAACAAACAAAACACCAGAACAGAATCCTGAGCTTTTGGCAATGATAAAAATGCACTCCTGGTTTAACTGTTGAATATTAGGCAGCATGTGTGAATGACACCTCAGAACCCTGGCAGAAAAAAGGAAGTCATCTTTTCTTGTGTATTGCACATGCACCCACAGAGAACACCTTGAAGGTGCTATATTAAGTTACCCAATAACTTTTATATGCTGGTCTTTGCTGTGACCTACAAGAAAGAGATGAGACCCTTTCATGTTTCAGTTCAGATCACCATATGTATGTTTGCTGAGATGTAGCACCACCTATATTAACCATGTAAATATTTCACCAAGGTAGAAATCTAATAGCAGATGGCATGACGGGGATGCACTGGTTATCTGACTTCCATGCTGCCCAGTTGATGCTACATACCAGGAAAGAGATGAGTGAGGTCACACCAATTTTGGTATGGTTCAAACATACCAGCAGAACCAATCCGGTGCTCCTGCTATTGCTTTTGAACTGTGCCAACTTCATGACCACCTTGCCCTGTCCACCTTTCTGGCCTGGTATGACTCCGTCAGAGAGTTATCAGGTATCTGGCACAGCCCTATAATGTCATCTGCTAAGATGCAGTAGCCCTGATATTTCCTGTAGCACATGTTGGACAATAAGCACTGGATTTCATATTGTGCAATTATTGTCATCCTTATGTTAGTGCAACAGCCCTTATGCTGGTGGTTGAAGAATGTTAAATCTGGGTCAAACTCATATTCCATTGTATTTAACAGGAAGAGATAAGAATTCATCTCTGGTTTACATTTTAATCCGAGGTGGAGGGAAATGTGAGGGGCTTCATGTTCTATTTGGAACCTAAACTTGGAGTTTACTGGAATCCCATACACCATGTGGACCAGTTCATGTTGTCAGTTTTGTGCCCGTGATTACATGAAAAATGTACCACATATGAACCAGGTTTTTGGTGGATAGAGTAGTTGATTCTTGGTGGCGACTTTTGTAATCGCACTGGCACATTTGTCAGTGACAGCATTTCCTGAGATTGCTATGGCACATTTTTCAGTAGCACATTTTTCATGCAGAGACATTCTCTGCAAGAATATGTCCTCAGGGAGTACTGCGCAAAGACAAAATTGACTCTGTAAACCAGGCCTATTTCTCTGCAGAGTCTATGCTCTATTCACTCATAACAACTCTGCGATTGGTCATTTGGCGGTGTTTGTATTTTTTTATTTTTTTTGAGTTGGACAAATGTACCTTGAATAACATTGGGAGGTGGAAAAGGGGAAGAGAGTTGAAAAGAAAAAACATTTAGCAACAGTTTGTGTTAGTATGTTGCATTTTCTGGGTGGTTGAACCATACATTTCTCAAACAACTGTATACACAGTTTGTCCCATTGTTTCACTTTTCAGTTTTGCAGAGAGTAATTATTGCATTTTAGAAATGACAGTTACATCTGTGTTGAAACACCTTGGGCTAATTGACCTATTAAGGATTTAATCGTAGAATGTTCATCTATAAGGGATCTGTATTAAATTGTAGCAAATGATATATCTATATCCTTAACTTAGTTGCTTCGTTATTTCATTAGTTACTTCTGTCATTCATCATTCCTCAGCAGAGAACTGGTAAAGTACAAAGAAGTCCCAAAGAAATCCCTTGCCTCGCTTGAACCTTGATTAAAAATATCAAAAGCTGTTAGGCAAAGGGAAATGATTTTATTCCTCTCATTAATTTCAATTTCTACCAGGATGATGTGACATATTAATCTACAGAGGTGTGACAAATGCCCTGAAGATCACTCGGTGTTAATCAAATTAACAGTTGTCATACTTTGTTTATCTTTTAAGGTTATTGATGAGGCAAGCTCTTCGTGGTTTGGTTTCTATAATCCACTGCTACATAGAAATTTCCAGTTATGAACAGCTTTTTGGAATAACATGGAACAGCTTAAACAAAGCCCAGATTCTGAAGTATTCAGTTTAACTCTTCAGTTGTTCATCACTCATGGCAAAAAAGACCAGCTATAGCATGCCTAAGGGTCCAATTACTCATTAGGTGAAGCAGCACTTTTTAAAAAAGTGTTTAGCAGTGACTGTCTAGAAACCTGTTTTCTCTGTTCATATCCTATCCCGAAATATGTTTTCTTTTACTCAGACCTCTGAGCAAAGTTGTTTCCTTAGAAGGAGCTCTTTCCCATTAATTGGAAGGTGATATCACCTATCATGAAGGTGATATCATGTCTCACTGCTTATTTAACTTATATGCAGAACTGATCATGCGAAAGGCTGGGCTGGATGAATCCCAAACCGGAATTAAGATTACCAGAAGAAATATCAACAACCTCAGATATGCAGATGACACAACCTTGATGGCAGAAAGTGAGGAGGAATTAAAGAACCTTTTAATGAGGGTGGAAGAGGAGAGTGCAAAATATGGTCTGAAGCTCAACATCAAAAAAACAAAGATCATGGCCACTGGGCCCATCACCTCGTGGCAAATAGAAGGGGAAGAAATGGAGGCAGTGAGAGATTTTACTTTCTTGGGCTCCATGATCACTGCAGATGGTGACAGCAGTCACGAAATTAAAAGACGGCTGCTTCTTGGGAGAAAAGCAATGACAAACCTAGACAGCATCTTAAAAAGCAGAGACATCACCTTGCCAACAAAGGTCCGTATAGTTAAAGCTATGGTTTTCCCAGTAATGATGTATGGAAGTGAGAGCTGGACCATAAAGAAGGCTGATCGCCGAAGAATTGATGCTTTTGAATTATGGTGTTGGAGGAGACTCTTGAGAGTCCCATGGACTGCAAGAAGATCAAACCTCTCCATTCTGAAGGAAATCAGCCCTGAGTGCTCACTGGAAGAACAGATTGTCAAGCTGAGGCTCCAGTACTTTGGCCACCTCATGAGAAGAGAAGACTCCCTGGAAAAGACCCTGATGTTGGGAAAGATTGATGGCACATGGAGAAGGGGACGACAGAGGATGAGATTGTGGACAGTGTTCTCGAAGCTACCAGCATGAGTCTGACCAAACTGTGGGAGGCAGTGGAAGACAGGAGTGCCTGGTGTGCTCTGGTCCATTGGGTCATGAAGAGTCGGACATGACTAAATGACTAAACAACAACATCATGACTTACCTCTGTGCTATCAGACTGTTTTAGGTCTTCAAGACCACAATGGCTGTTCACTAACTGGAAGAGATTTGTAATATTCTCTAAAGTTCTGGGAGTTGTAGCCTGTGAGTCTTCCAACTGGCTTGGAAGACTTAAGGGGCAAGCCTTGTTAAAGGTATAACCTCTTGATTTGAATTGAATTAATTTTATAATTAATGATTTTAGAATGTTGTACTATTTTATTGTTGTTAGCCGCCCTGAGCCCGGCTTCGGCTGGGGAGGGCAGGATATAAATAAAATTTATTATTATTATTATTATTATTATTATTATTATTATTATTATTATTATCTTGGTCAAACTGCTACTCAGTAGTTTTTGTGGACTTGAGGCTCAAGGGCATAGAGTTTGATTTTTAGCCCTTGTCCCTGTGACTCTCAAGTAACATCCAGTAAGGTTCTGGGAGTCTCCAGGTCCAGACTGGTTGGACTGCAGAGTGGTTGCAGGGATAGTCCCCCCCCCCCAGGCCATTTGGCACCATCTCAACCAACATGAACTGTGTCCTTAGGTTTACAGGGCAAGTTCTGGATAATGGCTTTTCCTTGTTCATCAGAAATAGAAGCCACATGGGACTCTGATTTGTATGAGGTCCAAAGCACACAGAGAGGAATTTTGAACTCAGATGGACGATTGGGAAAAAATTATGGCAAAAAAGACTTAAAATTCACAGCTTGCTACACAATAAAGGAATTTTTTATGAAAATGCTATATAGATGGTACATGACCCCCAGCAAACTGGCCAATATATATATAACAAATTCAAATGCATGCTGGAGGTGTAAGCAAATGGAAGGAACAATGTGCCATATGTGGTGGGGTTGTGACAAAATAAAAACAAAAATTAGGATATTGTCTATGAAGAATTAAAAAAAATATTTAGACAAACATTTGTGAAGACACCAGAAGCCTTTCTTCTGGGTATTCTGACAATTGATATCTCAAATGATAAAAGGAGGGTGTTCCCATATGCTACAGCTGCAGCAAGAATGTTGATCACTAAAAATTGAAAAGGGGATAGGACACCTATGAAGGAAGAATGGAAAATCAAATTGTGTTAGCAAAAATGACAGAAGTAATTAGAAATCAACCAAACTTAAGGTTTAAAAAGGAGCGGGACTGTTTTAAATGGTATCTAGAAAAATATTGTTCTCAAACAAAATCTTTGTTTTGTTTCGACTAAAGCTTGCAAAGTAAATAACAGATAGATAATATATATTATGTAAGAGAAGTGAAATAAGGAAAACAACACAGTTAAAAAGATAAGGAAGAAGTCGCAATAAGGTGGAGGGAAGTCACTTGTGAAGAAGTATTGATTTATTTTGGTTTACATTCATGTATAAGTAACATATTTTGAAGAAGGAATAGAAAATGTGTGTAATTAATCAATGTAAAAATCAATAAAGAATATTAGATAGATAGATAGATGATAGATAGATAGATAGATGATAGATAGATAGATAGATAGATGATAGATAGATGATAGATAGATAAGGATAGATTAGATAGATAAATAGATAGATGATAGATAGATAGATAGATAGATAGATAGATAGATAGATAGATGATAGATAGATAGATAGATAGATGATAGATAGATAGATGATAGATATAGATAGATAGATGATAGATAGATAGATAGATAGATAGATAGATGATAGATAGATAGATAGATAGATAGATGATAGATAGATAGATAGATAGATAGATGATAGATAGATGATAGATAGATGATAGATAGATAGATAGATGATAGATAGATAGATAGATAGATAGATAGATATAGATAGATAGATAGATAGATGATAGATAGATGATAGATAGATAGATAGATAGATAGATGATAGATAGATGATAGATATCACACAGGGAGGAATTTTGAACCCTATCCTCTCCACACAGTACTGCCACAGAAATTCACTACTACACTATTTTCCCCTGAGGAAAATAGTTTTCTGCAAGCTGCACCCTTGGAGATGGCGGTGATTTGTTGTAGGGAGAAAGGGGTTAACACTTCTTGTTCCCAATCTGCTGTCATTTCTGAAACAATGAAATTATTCATTGCTAAGCACAGTTGTTTGCTGCTGCTGCTGCTGCTGCTGCTAATAATAATAATAATAATAATAATAATAATAATAATAATAATAATTTTTTGCATAAATTTTTTTTTATAAATAATTTTTTTGCATGAGTTACGCTCAAACTCCATTTTGTGATTATTATTCTTATTTTTTAGAGAAGCTATGATTAAGCAAAATGAAGGGAGCAAATATTGGAATATAAATTGTGCACAACCAATCTGAAATGTCTGCTCAGTTGTAACAGATGCCCAGACTAGTAAAAAATACTTTAAAATGTACACCAGATGACTGCTGTCTTTGCTGCATATAAATCTCATCCAATCTCTGTATTTAATGCTCTTGTGTCATTTTCTCAGCATTGCTTTGGCTTGCAGCATGACTGGGTATAAAACAATGTGACACATAATAATTCAGCTTAATTAAACACATGTGGGGGGGGGGACCTCCATTCATATTTTGTTTGTCAATGCCTTGCCAAAACATTATAACTTCAATAGAAACAAAAGGGGGGAAAATAATTTTTAAAGACACAGTCTTTCACTTGGACTTTGAATATCTGGAAATCACTACAAAGTGAATCTTTAGGCATGCAGCAATCACTGAAAAATAAATTTTGATTTGTCTATGGGAAGAATCTTAAACTTCTAAATTTTTTGTGGCTGGTTTTGTTTGGTGAGGGTTTTGGAGTCTTGGTGTGGTACCCACATAACACGTCCCCTCAGCACAATAATTTGTCCTTATACAATGGAATTTCCCCACTCTTGTATGCTCAGCATGCCCCATACACTCCCCAAATCTGCTCCATAGGGTTGGAGGAATCCCTAAAACATATTTAGGTGGTCCTCAGAGGAGAAAAGAGATAAAAGTTCCCCTGTACAAGCATAAATTATTGCACTGATGAAACAAGTTACTCAGGGTTATATTGGATACAACCTGTAATGGTTCTAGGGGTTGCTTGTGTGTAAGTTGCCGCCACTCCTGGCTAGGTTACCTGGTTGAACCCTTTCTGTCTGGACAGCCTCTAGCTTCGTGGCTGTCTCAGTCACTGGCAGAATCCGTCAGTGGGCGTTTCTTGAACTTCTTCCAGCAAAGAAGTTCTTTGACGCCAAGTCTCCTCCTACTCTCCCTGCGCGGAAGTCTTCTGCGCAGGGAGGGTGTGGGCAGCGGAGTACCTGTACTCTCTCCGCTGGTCTCCAGTGAGGAGTCTTGGAGCCTCCTCTCCGATTCCCCCATCTGCCCCCCTTCTCCACTGGTGTTAATCTGATTTCCTTCCTCAGCAGATGGGCTGCCTCTCTCCCTACTGGGACCCTCTCCGGCATCCCTCTGGAGCCTTCCCTCCGCCTCTAGCTCCGATGGCAGTTCCCTGACACAACCCTTGATTTCTAGCTCATGTCACAGGTATAACCCACCTTCCCAAGTATAACAATTTAGGGAAAGATATCAGTCCTTGCTTTGTGAATGGTACACATTGCAAAAGTACCTACAAATAGAATTCCTGTGGCAAATGTTCCCTCTTGAGTATATAAGAATAATACTTCTTTCACTTACTTTATAGATTATAGATGAGGAGCATTTGCATATTAGAGGATTCAAAAATTGTATCGCTCCACCTATAGTCGGAAGTGGTACCTCATTCAGCAGATGCCATCACATTGGATAAAAAAGAAAAGAAAACTAGTATTTCTCTTCAGTCTGCTTCATGTATAAACTAGGCCTTAGATGTTTGTCAGCGAGTGCGCAAAAAACAAGCATTGTATACAAATGTGTGAACTAGGCCATAAAATTGTGAATGAATGGATAAGAATGATCATAAGAATAAAAATCAGGGCACACTTTATTTTATTTGTTCATTTGAAATATTTTTGTACCCTCCTTCATCATATCACATTACAGGGTGGTGGGCAACAGAAGTGTATTGTTTTGTCTCTGTTGTGTTTCCCATCCTGGGCTCCTTGGGGAGGAAGGATAGGATATAAAGAACAGAAAATAAAACCATTCCAGAAAAAAGAGCAGACAAAACCTTAAAATCAGCTTAATTAAATCAGAAAATGCCCGAGCAGAAATAAAATAAGTTTTGTCTGATGGCTAAATGATAGAATACAGTGGTACCTCGGGTTAAGTACTTAATTCGTTCTCCGTTATTAACCTGAAACTGTTCTTAACCTGAAGCACCACTTTAGCTAATGGGGCCTCCTGCTGCCGCCGTGCCACCGGAGCACAATTTCTGTTCTCATCCTGAAGCAAAGTTCTTAACCTGAAGCACTATTTCTGGGTTAGCGGAGTCTGTAACCTGAAGCGTATGTAACCTAAAGCGTATGTAACCTGAGGTACCAGTGTATGTTTGTTTACTATCAAAATTATTGTATTGTATTGTACTGTACATGTCCTTCACCCTAAGGTCCCAGGCAGGTTACAACATTAAAACACAACATTAAAAACAGCTGAAAACAACTTAGAATCACAAACGAGGGACCATAAGATGTGTGTGTGTGTGTGTGTGTGTGTGTGTGTGTGTATCTGATCATTTTGTATCAGAAATTTTGTGGCAATTTTTAAATAGCGGTAATAAAAGAAATGAGGTTTACAGAAGAAGCTGAGGCATCCTAGAAAAGACAGCAATGAGTTAAACTCCCCCCCTTTTTTCTTTAAGGAAACTTTCTGTCATGACATGGTTTGTTGATAACCCAAAGAGGAAAAGAAGTACTTCCATATTTTTTTACTTCAGCTGTGTGAGGTCATAGGCATGATTGCTCTGAAAGTTCAGATACAAATAAGACAAATGTTCTTTGCAATTTTGATGAAATTGTGAATTGCCTCCATTAAGATACAAAGAAAGGGTTTTAAACTGTCACCACCAGCACTCTTACTGCTGTTTGATAAGTCGCTTGAGGGTACTGAAATTTTATTTTAATAACAGCAAATTTTGTATGTCAGCCATAACACTACTTAACGTCACTGTCACATACATGATGTCTATAGCTGTGGTTTGATTTGCGGAGGCAATGGAAATGGCTGCTGTCAGGCTTGGAATGGACGAGGAACAAAATCTGTCATGAACCTTGAGAACTTAATATATCACTAACGACAGTTAATTTAGCAGCTGTGACCCATGTAGGCAAGAGAATGAATAGCAATTCTGCTCAGCAACAATATTTTCCCTGCACTAGGCCCAAACAGATTCAAGCTTTGTCTTCACTGTAGCTTAGGAAAAAATTGATCACTGTAGTAGGAACTAAGTTCTCAAAATGCATCATTGTGGGTACCCCAAAGAACAAAAGAAAATTGTTTCAGCTACTCAAAGGTAGCAAAAGACTAAAGGAGTAAGGATCAAATGGCAATTTTCACTTGTGTCCTAGGAACAGGGTGAACCAATGTAATGTGTGGCCTATGAATGACAGCGCTGCCACATTTTTTGAGCAAGGTCTCCTTAGGAAATCCATCAATCACAGTAAGCTGGCTGAAAGTGACTAGTGATGAATTGCCAGAGATAGAGGAGGTTCACAGGGAGATCTATCCAGTCAAGAAAATGGGAGAAACTGATCGTGCTTCCCTTAGCAACTGCTTTTGCCACATTAAAGAGTCCTCTACATTAGCCATGAGAACCTTGACCCTTTTTCAGTGGTGCTGTTGCAGGTTACCCTATTCTAGCTGAGCAACATCCTGAGGTTACACTCAGCAATGTAAATTCTCCTTCAATCTCCATCCCATAAACAAAGAAAGGCAGGCAAACACCTGAGGTTTCTCCCTTTAAAGCCTTCTTTGCAAAGAATGTTATTTTTGCAACCCCTCTTTCATCATACCTCCTCCTCTTCTTTTCCCTCTCACTTTCCTTTTGTTTCTCTTTGGGCTCTTTCCCCCATTCCCTATGTCTCTCTTTCATTTCCCCTTTAAAGAGCTTCTTCATTAGTTCTTCGAATAGCCACTTGAAAAGGCAGGGAGTAGCATCTCGTCACATTATGGTATCATGGATACAATGGAAGAAGGTGTTGATCTCTGAAGTGTCAATTCAATGAAGTAGGTGTGTGAGAAGGAAGGTGCAAGAAAGGATAGGAGGCAGAAAGTAGATACAAAATTGAGACACTTTTCTAAAGGTGGAAAATGGCAAAAGAAAATGTGAGGACCAGAAGGGAACATTTTGATGCATTATAAAATAATGGATCCTTGGTCGTCTTTCCAGATGCTAAAGCTAGATTTAATGATACCGTACAAAGAACCCTATTTCTTTCTAGGATAAAAAAAGGAACAAGTGACATAATTACAAGAAAACCTGAAAAAGCAGGGACCATAATGAAAAGTAGACCACATATTCCATTGTAGATTGAAATGTTTTTATTCATTGCTATTGTTATTCTACTCTAGCTAAAAATGACAACAACTCTCTGAGTGGGCTGTGTAAAAAGCAATTTGCAAGGAAATAATGCAAATCTGAGCAACCACAATAAACATAAAAAAGGCAAAACCTTCTTAAAAACTGAATAAAAAACAATAGGATGGGCTAGAATCATGTATTAAATGCCTGGGAAAACAAAAAGATCATTGTCCAGTGCCAAAAGGAAAACACAAAGTGCCAGGCAGACTTCTCTGGAGAGAACATTCCATAATTGGGTTGCCACAACTAAGAAGACTCTCTCTGAGGTAGCCACCTCTCTCACCTTAAATGACACCCACATAAGGACATTTACTAATGATCTTAACATATAGCTAGGCTCATACTAAGGACATATTCTTGTACTGAGTCATAAGAACAGTGTAAAGTCAAAACCAGCACTTTGAGTTTGCCCCCCAAATTCTGGGAACCACTACAGTTGGCATAGCATGTAATGATAAGGCTATCAAATTCATACCTTCCGAAACAGTACACAAACCAAACCTCTGAAATTTGCATTCCTCTGAATTTTGCAATGCAGTCCTCAAGCCCTAGATTTTGGATGCAGAAATTCCATGCTGCTGTGGGAAATGTGCCTGATCACACCTTTTCTTCCCAGCCCTGCTGTTTGTCCCCCTCCTACACTTATGATGGGAGGTAATAATAGAACAAGGAATCAAGTGGGTGGACCAAGGTATGTATTGTATCCCACCCCACTGAGAGATGTAAAGATCTTCATTTGGTGTTCAGGGAAAGATATGGTGACCCTACAACATTCATATCTATAGAATTTATTAAATTTCTATTCTCCTCTTCCTCTCAAAGGAGGCAAGGGTGGCACCGTCTCAATTGTAGCAAATGATAACAAGCATCATTGCAACTTTCTAAATAAATTGTTGTTTTAATCTGTGCACCGAAATAGAGTTGGGCTACCAAAACTTTAAGAATAACAGACTCAAACAGCAGTTCATCTATCACCATCACCATCATCAGATGCTTCATTGTAACCAAGTTGGCTAAACCATCCTAATCGTAGTCAAAGTCCTACTCTTCTTTGCATTTCGGTAACATGAACAATTGCCCTATTACTGTATACTGGAGTAGCCAATCTGATGCCCTCCAAGTAATGTTGGACTACATATCCCATTATTCCTGGCTGTTAGCCATTTTGGCTAGTACTGATAGGAGATAAAAGTGCCACGTTGACCTTCCCTGCTTTAAACATTGTTCATACCCTTTTCTACCTTTTGTCCTGTGATTTTTTTGTATTTTGGGCACCTTGTAAACCATTATATTGGCATTGCTGCAAAAATTGCTGTTTTGCAGAATTGGAATTAAAATGTTTTAAAGGTCCTGTATGTGAAAAAAAGCAACAAATCAGAAAACTTTATTTTCATAGATTAAAAAAAACACAGTTTTAAATGGAATGTAGGGTAATCTGATTTCTGATTACTCTGCATTTCTAAAAGCCATGTGGAGGAAAGTACCGGCAGCTTGTTATTCTGAAACCTTTGCAGATGGACCTGCAGTAGCCAGCACAGTATAGCTGAGCACAGCTAATGTCATCCACCTCAACTTTGATGCTATTGATAGCATAGAGAACATCTCAGCAGTTTTTCTTCTTGTGGTTCATTTTGCAGCAACAACTTATGATACCTGAAAGATCATCTCACCCCTTATGTACATGGTCGATCACTGCGCTTGGCAGGTGAGGGCCTCCTGCAGATGCCGTCTCAACAGGAGGTCCATAGTGCACAATTTAGAAGTCAGGCTTTTAACGTCGTAGAACCTGCCCTTTTCAGTTTTCTCCCATTAAATATTAGGCAAGTGACATTTCTGTTACCCTTTTCACTCCTGCTGAAGACCTTCTTTGTCAAACCAGCTTTAAAGAAGATATACAGTATTTCCCAGTCTGCATCTCTATTGGAATAGTTTTAAAGAAGTTTTTTTGTTTTGTTTTATTACTTGTTGATTGCCAACCCAGGCTCCTTTTGGGAGCAAGTGTGGGGTATAAATGTAATAAATAATAAAAATTACTCAGCTGCCAAGGCAGAGTGGAAGTCTCTCTTCTTTCTGACTACTGTACTTCCTTTCAAGTCTCCCTTATTTTGTAGACTACACTTGCTCATCAGTATTTCTAATCATTTACTGGGTTCATCACAGACCAAGAAGTCAAACTGTCAGAAGAATTGGTCTACTTTACATAAAACGGGTGTTCCTAATACAGAGTCACTATTTTTTTGAATCTAAATTATTTTCCCCTCTTTTCCTGCATTTCAGTGTAAATGGGAGTGTAATAATTTGTATTTTAAACCTTTGTGTGGGGCAGTAAAGCTGACAATTTTACATTTTAATTCATTATCTCTGTTCTGTTTGGAGGAATAGGTAGGATAAATATTAGTTCACAAGCCCACATTTCTATAAAGATCTGATCTGCATCTTTCAACACTGCCTGAATCTTTAGATTGTCTTTCTGTGAACTGAATTCAAGGTTGGAAAAATGAGAGATGAGAAGGCAAGCTGCACAACAGTGGCCGGGACAGAGGAGCAAGAAAGGAAAGACTCTGAGAGGTGGGGGGAAAGTAGAGGTCTGAATAGGTTGGTGAAAGTGGAACACTGAGGGTTTTGTTTTATTTTTAAAAAGAGTGAGATATAGCTGATTCCCCTCGCAGGGAGTCGACGTTGCAGACAGATCATGAACCTGCCTCGTGCACATGGGGCTTAGGTAGCTACGCATCACAGGGAGTTCCTGGCCAAGTCATTTCATTTTGGCCAATTCGATCGGCCGAAGGAGGTGTGGCTTAGCCCATTTAAACAAGCCGCAGCCAGGCTCATGCCCTCTTTTACCTCACTCCCACTTGCACAGTTCTCCCTCCCTCCCTAAGGTTAGTTCCTTATCCTCTGACCTTGCTATGGACTTCGGTTGGTCACCTTCGTTGTCCAGGGGGCCTGGTAGGAGTTTTTTCCACTTGGCAAATTAGCACCAGTCACCTGATTTTTCGACTATCTTGTAGCAAATTGTCACAACTTTGTAACATTGGGCAGTTAGGCATTGGAGTATTCGGTTGGAGGTGAGGGGAGCTGGCGGCCATCACCTACCCCTCCAATTTCAAGGGTATTCCATTAAAGCAGCCTTTCTCAACCTTGGGTCCCCAGATGTTTTTGGCCTACAACTCGCATCATCCCTGACCACTGGTCCTGTGAGCTAGGGATCATGGGAGTTGTAGGCCCAAAACATCTGGGGACCCAAGGTTGAGAACCACTGCGTTAAAGGAATCCAGGGGGCGTGTCCTCTGTCTGAAGCCCAGACAGGGGCCAGGGCCATAGCACGACCTCTATCGGTGACCCTGGGGGGAATTCCTAGTTGATGTGCATCAACAGGGCTCCCCCTATCGGTGGTTAACCCTTACTAGACTCCCAGCAGGCGGGCAAGAGTCAGATATAGTCATTGGTTCCAATGCCTAAGCCAATACCACTCACATTCTGTAATCAATCAAGTTGTGGCCTTTTTCAGTCCATTAACCTAAATTCTGGTGTCAAGTGTCTTTATTCTTCAATGGGGGAGGTTTCAGGACCTTGCCATGCAAAGTGGAGATCTGTAAATAAAGAAGCTAACAACTAAAAGCTATCAGTGGTACAGCAGAACCTCTCCCAGTTCCCTTCTCACTGCAATCAAACCTTTCCCATGGTTTAAAACTGTCCTTTCCCCCTCTCAGTGTCCTTTGATCTCTGTCTTACTCAAACCTTTATTGTAGTTTGAAAGCACCATTTCCCTCTGTGTTCCTCCATCCCTGCTTTACATAAACTTCTGCTGTGTTTTAACCCCCCCCCACTTTTATCTCAAACTTCTTCCTTTTTTAAAACCACCAATTTCCCCTCTCAGTGCCCATCCCTTCTCACATGCCATGACCACTTAGGCTGTGCAAACTGTCTTCTTTTTCTCTTCCACCTTGCCCTGACTTCAAGCAAACCTAGTAATGTGATGCAGTATTACAGAGCTTGCGGTGGGGACTGTGCATGATCATCATGGCACTCTAAATCTGATTCTTTCTTGTCTCTCCTTTTACAGAAAACTTTTTTTTCAGTTCACTGAGTTCCAAAAGCTGGAATATGAGTGTGAATGCTTTCCCCCTCGGGACATGCCCTCAACTGCTATTGCACTCAGCAGAATTGCCAGGCTGTTCCAACTGCTTACATCCAACTGATACTTCTCAGATCACCGTTAAAGGTCATCTTTACAAATATATTTCAAAGTCATCCTTATAAGATTCACAAAATGCACCGGGGGCAGGAGGGAAGAGAAATAAATGCTTTTCATTTATACCTTCAATCCTGAAGTACTGTTGTAATGGCTTTAGGGGTTGCTTGTGCGTAAATAGCCGCCGCTCTGGGCTAGGTTGGCTGGTTAAACCATTTCTCGCTGGACAGCCATCCACTCGATGGCTGTTCAGTCGCTGGCAGAATCCATCAGTGGGCGTTTCTTAAACCTTTTCCAACATAAAAGTTGTTTGACGCCCAGTCTCCTCCTACTCTCCCTGCGCGGAAGTCTTCTGTGCAGAGAGGGCGTGGGTAGCGGAGGACCTGTGCTCTCCCCGCTGGTGTCCAGTGAAGAGTCCCGGAGCCTGCTCTCTGCTTCCCCCATTGGCCCCCCTCTATCCCTGGTGTAGCGCTGATTTTCTTCCCCAACAGGAGACTTGCCTCTCTCCCTGCTTGGCCTCTCTTCAGCATCGTTGTGGGGCCTCGCCTCCTCCTCTAGTTCCAATGGCAGTTCCCTGACATCCATCTCCCCCCCCCAGAACCCCCTCCACCCCCGGCCCGACCTTTGGATCCAACTTCGTCCCTGTCCTCGGCCGACGATGCGGGAAATCCTCGGAAGGAGCTGTCGCCATCCTCAGAGGATTTAAAACGCGCTTCCCACCCGCTCTGATCTCTCCCCACGGGGTGGGCCTCCCAGTCTGAATCCTCCCTCTCCGACGCTTCTCCTCCCTCCTCTTCGGAGTCAGGAAAACCCTCAAACTCCTCCTCGTCATCGGTGGTGCCAAATTGCTCCTCCCAGAATCTCGCTGGTGGTTTTGGTTTGTGTGGGAACCGACTGTGGAACTCTTCCACTAGATACCCGTCATTGATTGCCTCCGCGGGAACCCACGTGTCTTCGGACCGGGGTTCTCCCTCCCAAGCGACCAAGTACTCTACCTTGCGCCCCCGCCACCTGGAATCGAGTATTTCCGTGGCTTGGTTGTGGTGTTCCCTCTCCTCTACTTGCGGGTGTGTGGTGACTTCTCCCTCCTGTCCCGGGAATTCCCGCCCCTCCCTGTACGGAGAGAGTAGGGACCTATGGAACACCGGGTGTAACTTCATGCTGTCAGGCAGCTTGAGCCTAAATGCCACGGGGTTCACCTGCTGTGTTACCTCAAAAGGTCCCAGTCGCCTCGGCTGCAACTTCTTGCACCCTCCCTTAAAGGGTAACCCTCGGGTTGACAACCACACCCGGTCCCCCACCCGTATGGTCTCCCCTTCCCGACGGTGCTTGTCTGCCTGCCTCTTGTAAATTTCCTTGGCCCTCTCCAAATTCATCTGGAGTTGCTGGTGCAAGGCCTCCATTTCTTCCACAAACTGCTCTGCTGCAGGTATGCTCCACCCTTCCTCCCCCCTCCCCGGGAAGGCCCTGGGGTGACACCCATAATTGGCCATGAACGGGCTCATTCCCGTGGACACGTGTTCAGCGTTATTGTACACAAATTCAGCCAGCGCTAGTTTCTCTACCCAATCGTTCTGTCTCTCGCTGACGTAGCAGCATAGGTATTGCTGGAGTATACTGTTCGCTCGTTCCGCTTGTCCGTTGGTTTCCGGGTGTCGCGCCGTCGAGAACCGCACCTCGACCTGCAGCAAGCTCATGAGCTTCCTCCAGAACCTTGAAGTAAATTGTTTCCCGCGATCTGAGATGACCCTCGAGGGAGCCCCATGCAACCTGAAGATGTGATCCACAAACAATCTGGCTGTTTCCTCTGCCGTCACCGCATGTGAGCAAGCTATGAAATGGCACATTTTTGTCAGTAGATCGACTACTACCATGACTGCTGTCTTCCCTCTTGATTTGGGCAAATCAGTCATAAAATCTATGGACACCACCTCCCAGGGTCTTCCCGGCATGGGTAAGGGTTCCAGTAACCCTGCAGGGGCCGCCCTCTCCCCCTTTGCCCTCTGGCAGCGGTCGCATCCCCGTACATAGTCCCATACATCTTCCCTTACCCTTGGCCACCAGAACTGCCTGGTGACAAGCAGCATGGTCTTGTGCTGACCAAAGTACCCCGCTGTTGGGTTGTCGTGGAGTCGTTTGAGTACCCTTCCCCTCAAGGTCTCCCCCAGTACATACAGCGCTCCCTTATAGTACAGTACCCCTTCCTTTTCTTCAAACTCTCCATGGTTTTCCCTTCCTTCCCGTAGTTCCCTGATTTTAGTTTGGGCAAACTCGTCGTCCCTGGTGAGACCGGCTAGTTCTCGTTTCCCAACCAACACTCCCCCACACACCCATTTGTCCTCGGGGAACACGTGTCGGGCTTCCGGCGGTCCCTCTCCTTCCATGTACTCCAGCTTCCGGGAGAGAGCATCGGCTCTAACATTCTCCTCTCCCGGTACATACCGGATCTCGAAGGAAAACTTGGAGAACTCTTGTGCCCATCGAATCTGTCTCTGGTTGAGTACTTGCGCAGTCCTCCAGTACTCCAAGTTCTTGTGATCCGTGCAAACCTGGATCTTGTGCCGCACCCCTATTAACAGATGTCTCCATCGGCGAAACGCTGCATAGATAGCTAGCAGTTCGCGGTCATACACCGTGTAGTTCTGCTCCGACTTGTTCAGCTTCCTCGAGAAAAAGGCGCACGGCCTCCAGTCTTGCTGGGTTCCTGGCTGCAAAAGTACGGCTCCTATGGCCTGGTCTGACGCGTTGGTCTCTAGCCTCATGGGCTTCTCCAGATCCACGTGCAGGAGCTGCTCTTCCGACGCGAACGCTTTCTTCAGGCTTTCAAAGGATTGCTGGGCCCCTTCCGTCCAGACAAACTTCTTTTTGCTACTGAGACAGTCTGTGATGGGTGCTGTTAAATGGGCGAAGTTCTTGATGAACTTCCTGTAGAAGTTGCTGAACCCTAGGAACCTCTGCACGTCCTTCCGGGTCTTGGGGGCCTTCCATTCCAGTACTGCCTGCACCTTGCTGGGGTCCATAGCTAGGCCCTTGTCTGACAACTTGTATCCCAGAAACTCGACCTCCCTTGTGTGAAATTGGCATTTTTCCAGCTTGACCCACAACTGGTGCTTCTGTAGTGTCTTTAGCATTTCCCTGACGTCTCTGACATGTTGCTTCTCATTGTCAGAATAGATTAAGACGTCGTCCAAGAAGGCTACACAGTTTTTGTACAGCAGGGACCCCAACACGTGGTGCATGAAAGCTTGAAAGCAGGCGGAGCCCGACTGTAATCCGAAGGGCATAACTAAGTACTCGAAGGCTCCTAGGGGGGTGAACATGGTGGTTTTTGAATTCGTCCCCCTCCCTCATCCTGATCAAATTGTATGCCCCCCTGAGGTCCAGCTTGGTAAAAAATTTCCCCTGCCTCACCCGTGTTAAAATGTCATCAATCCTGGGCATTGGGAAGGTCACGGGTTCTGACACCAGGTTGATGCCCCGGTAGTCCACAACGAGCCTGGGCTTATTAGTATCCTTTTTGTCCACAAAGAACACCGGACTGCCCCCCACCGCCTTTGATTCTCTTATGAAACCTCTTTTCAGGTTCTTGTCAATAAATTCCCGCAACTCCTGCATCTCCCTGTCCGACATGGCATACAGTTTACCCACTGGCAGCTGAGCCCCTGGGAGTAGGTTGATTTGGCAGTCAAAGGGTCTATGGGGGGGTAGTCTATCCGCCTCCTTCTCGCTGAAGACCTCCTGCAGGTCAGCATATTGGGGTGGCACCTTCCCTTTTGGCTCCACCACCATTCCCGCCACCCTGGCCACTGTCATCCTTGGGGTCCCCCCCCATGCAGTGTTCCAAGCAGTAAGCTGACCCAAAGGTGACTGTCCACTGATGCCATGCCACTACTGGATCATGCAGTGACAGCCAGCTCATTCCCAGTATTATTGGGGGTCCTGACAGTGTGGCTATGTGAAAGGCAATGGTCTCTGTGTGCCTGGAAACCCTCATTCTCATTGGTGGGGTCTGGTGCGTCACCTCCCCTCCCAGAAGTTCCCGGCCGTCGATGGTGGTCACTTGCAAGGGAAAATCCAGAGGCAGCAGGTGGAGTTGGTGTTCTAGAGCGAAGCTCTTGCTGAAGAAATTGCAGGAACTGCCTGAATCCAGCAGCCCCTTCACCTTGACTGGGTGCCCATTTGGGAGTTCTAGCACCACTTCTATGGCTATCGCTGCCCTGGGAGGGTCTGGTTGGGGCACTTCTATTGGTTGTTGGCTTGGCTGCTGCCCCCGCTGATTGGCAGCCAAGCTTGGCCGTTTCCCTGGTCCTGATCCGTTTCCTCCTTCCCCTCACAGCCCACAGCTCCCACCATCCTTTGCCAGGCCTTTCTTTGAGGGCAGACCCTGGCAAAATGTCCTGGCCGTTGGCAGAGAAACACTTCTTGTGGGTTTTCCAATCCTTTCCCTCCCTCTTGCGCCCTTCAGTGGTGTTTGAAACCTCTCTCTCGCACGCACCATCTATTTCCATTGGCTCAGCCAGCTGGGGAGGCTGCCGCGGTATTTCAGGAATGCGGTAGTCATGGTAACGTTCCCCTCTCCCTTTGCTCTTCTCCTGCGCCTGCGCTTCCTGTCTCGCTCCAATCGTAAGCACAGCCTTGGTCAGCTGGTCCATCGACTGCAGGCGGGGCGCGCGGGAAAGCTCATCCTTGACCGTTGGGGACAACCCCTCCTCAAATAACATCTGAATGGGTTCCGCGTCCAGATCCCACCCAAGCCGGTGGATTAACATCGCAAAGCGCGACCAGTACTCTCTAACAGATTGGCTCCACTGCTTGCACCCCATCAATTGCCGTCGAACCACATTTTGCTCCACTTCACTTGAAAACATTGCATTCATTGCCTGAAAAAATTTCCTGACGTTTTTCAAGGCGGCATTTTGCGTTCCATTAGGGGCCTGATCCATTCCCGCGCCACATCCTCCAGATGCCCCACAATGTAGGCCACCCTCTCCCCATCATCCGCAAAGTCATCATGCTGCAGTTCCAAAGCGTACTCTATTTCCATTTGGAACGCGTTGTAGTCCTGGGGCTTTCCCCCAAACTTGTGCACCAGCCCCGGTACCTTCCTTGCGATGGGGGTGGGTCTGACCTGTGCATCCTGAGCCCTCCGTTCTTCCAGCCTCACCGTCAGCAGAGCCACATGCTGTTCTAAATCTCGGTTCCTCTCCACCAGATTCTGCACTCCAGCTGCTCGCTCCGTGGCGCCGGCTTCTCCTGTTTGACTCATTATGCTCCCCTGCCTGTCGCTGCGCACAAGCAACTTTAGGGACTGACGGATTGCTATAATGGCTTTAGGGGTTGCTTGTGCTTAAATAGCTGCTGCTCTGGGCTAGGTTGGCTGGTTAAACCATTTCTCGCTGGACAGCCATCCACTCGATGGCTGTTCAGTTGCTGGCAGAATCCGTCAGTGGGCGTTTCTTAAACCTTTTCCAACATAAAAGTTGTTTGACGCCCAGTCTCCTCCTACTCTCCCTGCGCGGAAGTCTTCTGTGCAGGGAGGGCGTGGGTAGCGGAGGACCTGTGCTCTCCCCGCTGGTGTCCAGTGAAGAGTCCCAGAGCCTGCTCTCTGCTTCCCCCATTGGCCCCCCTCTATCCCTGGTGTAGCGCTGATTTTCTTCCCCAACAGGAGACTTGCCTCTCTCCCTGCTTGGCCCCTCTCCAGCATCGTTGTGGGGCCTCGCCTCCTCCTCTAGTTCTGATGGCAGTTCCCTGACAACTGTGTTTCCCCGTTCCAAGATCCTGGATTGTAATATGTATTTTTCCTCCTTAAGCAAATGTATTATGGAGATACATAGGGATAAATAGCACAGAGAGTGACTTCCAAATATGTATTGTTTTCCAAAATAGCAGCTCCTTTTTCCAATACTGCCAACACCATTTAGAGCTGATGGTTGATCATAGGATGAACAAAATGAAAGGGAAATAAGAAAAGGTCTCAGTATGTGCTGGATTGGTTACATTTCAGGAGCAATATTAGAAGCAGTGTCAAGGTTGTCAACATATTGTGCCTGCTGCAGGAATATAGGCACTAAATCCTATTTTCCTTCTTATCAGGCCCCAGAAAGGGACAAGATTAGACATGGCCACACAAAGTTGTTGTTTTTTTAAAGGAAAGACTCCTTGCACTCTGCTCCTCCTTTCTTCCCAGCCAGGGCGGCCCTACCCTGTGCCTGCCCCTCACAGACAGCCCATTATGCTAGGCTGGACTTTGGCAGTGGCAGCCTCTCCTTCCCCCTTCCCCACTCTCCAGCAGCTGCAACGAACCTTTCAAGGAAGGAGGCTGGCAGTGGCGGCAGTGGAGAGGCAAGGGGAGTGTCTCTGGAAAATCAGGACACTTGAAGGGTATCACATGTACATGTAGTATGAGTGTGTGAGGGGAACCACATCCCTAACAATTAATCAGAGCAGCTCTGGCTGTTACAACCACTTGATTTGAAAGGTTGGACAGTTGCAACAGAACTCGTGGTTTTGTTCTTCCCATTCTTCTTCTGCTGGTTGACCTAGAATTGTTAAGAAAGACCTTGGGTGGTATCCAGCTGGTACCCCCATATCCAAGACCAATGCAGGTCATAGCTGTCAACGTTTTCCCTTTTTTAAGGGAAATTCCCTTATTCCGAATAGGATTCCTTGCAAGAAAAGAGAAAAGTTGACAGCTATGATACAGATATGAACTGGGATAATATACCTGTTGCATTTTTCATTTGCAAAGCATATTTATATAATTGTATAATATTGATCAAACACACTTATATATGTTTGGTTAGCCGCATATATTCTTTGTTATGGAGAAGGTACATTTCAAAATTGAGACAAGAAGAAAAAATGTTGAGTCAGGAAAAAAAGTTACCCTGGATAAAGGATCTGTTTATTGAATCCATCTGGTATATTTAAGCTACTAAAACACTTGAAACGGCTTAGGAGCTTAGCAATCAAATTTGTTCTGGCAATAGAAATGCAAAACCTTTTAAATACATTTTTTTTGTTTCGTTTCGTATTGGAGATCTATTTCTGTTCCATTCATGGTTTATTGCAATTCAGCCCCTTGGCATTGCCTTATCCTGAAGCTTTACAAAAACCATTGCAAAACCTCTGGGAAAGAACATCAAGATGTTTTCCCTTTCATTTAATCTTAAAATATGGGTTAAAGGTCTTTCCTTTGAGTTTTGCAGCTTCATTTTACAGTGTGAGATCTTCACCATTGTCCCTACTTATATCTGCAATAGAAATACATTGCCCCAAAAACTCATGTGAGTCTATAAAAATATTGCATAGGAAAAAGGTCACCGGTTCCTGCTGGGAAACATGAGAAAAGCAAACAAAAACCTTTGCATTTTCTCATATTTCTCTCTCTCACTTGTAGGGAAAAAATGTTTGCATATTATTAACAAATCGTTGTCTTTAAAAGATATATAACAGGGGGAGTAGGGATTTCTCAGGCTAAGAGTCACATTGCCTTATGGACAATGGTATGGTTCACATACCATTGATGGGTGAGACCAGAAGCAAAAATGAATGGAGTAATGGATTATCTTTGTTCAGTAGGCTATATTCCAGTTATGCAAAAGTCAGAGGATTCTACAAGGACATATCTCTTTATTCTCCATTCAGATTAGCTAGAAACATTGTCACAATTCAACAACACATTCCAGCCAGGCTAAAGCACTTCAGGAGGTCACAGAGCAGGGCTGGCTGTGAGAGGAGGCACAGGCTATATGCCAAGAGCCTCCTAACCCCAGGATCCAGCATGTGTTTACAGTGGATGCTCCGGTTGCGAACATGATCTGTGCGGAATGCACGTTCGCAACCCACAGCGTTCGCAACCCGCATCTGCTCGCCTGTGCACGCGCAGGTTGCAATTCGGTGCTTCTGCACATGCACAACCACTGAAACCCAGAAGTAACCCATTCCAGTACTTCCAAGTTTTGGCGGTCCATAACACGAAAAAATGCAACCTGAAGCAGCTGTAACCCGAGGTATGAATGTAATATGAAAAAGGATTCAAATTCCTGGTGAGGTGATAGTCTAGGCAATAGACCATTAAGACAACAAAGTAAGTGGATCTGTGCAGGATAGCAAATGGGTAGGCCCCCTCCCTCAACTTGCTGGTACAGTGGTACCACTGGTTACATACTTAATTCGTTCCGGAGGTCCGTTCTTAACCTGAAACTGTTCTTAACCTGAAGCACCACTTTAGCTAATGGGGCCTCCCGCTACTGCTGCACCACCGCTGCACGATTTCTGTTCTCATCCTGAAGCAAAGTTCTTAACCCAAGGTACTATTTCTGGGTTAGTGGAGTCTGTAACCTGAAGCATATGTAACCCGAGGTACCACTGTAGTTAGAAGAACAAAGGCCAGAGTGAATAGTTGAGAGGTGAGTGATGTGAGCTAGAAGCTAGAAGAAAATCTGCAGACTGGGAAGCCAGAGAGAGTCAAAGTGATGTTTGCTTTCTTTTTGAATCCAAGGCTGCAGTTAAGGGGAAAGCAAGTCCCTCTTGGGGTGTTAATGCTGTGAACATCTCAGCCATGGACTCAGATTGTATATATGTGTAAATAAACCATCCATCAAAAAGACACCACTGTGTCCACTGTGCCTCCCTGCCGGAAAGAAAGCATGCTCTCTGGGCAAGTGTCTGGAACACCTTGTCTCTTGCACTGCTCAGAGATTGGGAGGTCGTGCAACAATATCATCAGCGACCAGATAAAATTTCTGACATCTTCTAAATTTGAAAAGATTCAGCATGAGATCAGCTATCGGAATAGACTCCATGTTATTCTTAAAGGTTCCACAGCTGTACGTGCAGCAATTGTGCTTGAGGATACATCAACAGAAGTGTAGTGACCAGATAAGTAGGAATTCTGCTTTGGTCAAACTTGACTAGGAATGCTGTGTCCAGTTCAGGGCTCCAACAAACTGCAGGATGTTCAGAGGAAGGCAACAACAATAATGGGGGTTTGAAGATCAAGTGTTATGAGGAAAGGTTGAAGGTGTTGGGTATTATTAACCTGAGAAAATATTATTAAGTTGTGACATGTTAGCCATCATCAAACATGTTAAGGGCTGCCACAAATATGCATCAAAATTGTTTTCTGTTGCTCCAGACTCCAGAGGGTAGGACTAATGGGTTGAAGCAATGGATTGAATTTTCAAGAGAAAAGGATTTAGGTTAAACATTAGGAATTTTCTGATGGTATTAGCTGTTTGACAGTAAAACAGACTTCTTCAGAAATAGTGAGGAAATTCAAAGCTCTCTTGTCTTCCCAGGCTGTGCATCACTGCCACTTACTGAAGAGGCAGGGGGATGAGCAAGACAATGGGAGCTCAGGTCAGTGTGGACTCAGTGTGGGGCTGTCAGATTGGCTCTGCCATTCCATTCACACCAAACTGAGTTCCTATAAATGTGTTGGTTCATGTTAATGAGACCAATTAAAGGTTGCAACACTAATTGTAGATCAGTTTCTTTGGACAAGCCATGCTGACTATAAACCAATTAACTTGTCCCTTATTTAAACCAGCTTTTGTTTCTCTTGTTCCTAAGGTCAACAGAGTTAGAATCCATGCAGACATGACTTCCAGAGTGTTAGGCTGTGTTAGTCACTTTCAACAAAAACAATGGCATATTGTGGCATCTTATTTATACTCTAAACAAATAAGCTCCAATATGAGGAAATCCTCATCTACTTTTTAAAAAGGAATAAATAACATGATTTAATGAGATCTGACTTTAATGCATAAATTTTGGAAATTGAGTTTATAATCTCTTAAAAGTGAATGAATGAACCCTATAAACAGTAAACACATTGACTAAAGCTTGCTTTTCTTTTTAAATGTCTGGACTAGACTGGAAAAAATGACTTTAGGTTAAGTATTATAAATCTGACACAACAGCTCATGTATTGCATTTATCGTTATGACAAATTATGAATATTTATGACTGTACTGGTTGCTAGATGGCCTGGCAATAACTTTCCATTTCAGAAGAAATATACTTTCCCCTTCCCCTTGTACCTACTAGCCTTTGCTTTGGAAATTTCTGGGCATATAGGCAGGGATTTAAAGAAATACTTAGACTTCCATGAGGAACTTATGCTTGCCCAGTGGAATAGAATTCAGCCACAGATCTCAAGCAGGGAAACATAAGGTGGCAGTGATCACCCATGTTATTATTGAGGGAGGCCTTTACTGCAATGTAAAGGTAAATGACCCCTGGATGGTTAGGTCCAATCAAAGGCGACTATGGGGTGCAGTGCTCATCTTGCTTCAAGGGCCAAGGGAGCTGGCGTTCGTCCACAGACAGCTTTCTGGGTCATGTGACCAGCATGACTAAACCACTTCGGGTGCAATGGAACACCGTGATGGAACCCAGAGCACATAGAAATGTCATTTATGTTCCCGCTGCAGTGGTACCTATTTATTTACTTGCACTGGTGTGCTTTCAAGCTGCTAAGTTGACAGAAGCTGGGACAGAGCAACATGAGCTCACCCCATTGCATGGATTCAAGATTCAAACTGCCAATCTTCCAATCAGCGAGCTCAAGAGGCTCAGTGGTTGAGACCACAGCACCACCCACGTACCTAGTCATACTGCAATGCTTATTGAAATATTATTTTCCTCTTCAGGTGTCCATTCCATTTGGTGTATATACTGGAAGGTTGTGACCAGGAAAATTATGTATTCTACTTATGTCCACCCTGCTGTCTAATAGTCTTGCTTCTTGAGCTAACTGGGGCAGTGGTGGAACTTCATGCTCCAGCACTGGGGGGCGGGGCTGGTGCGCATCAAGGGGGTGTGATGCATGTCCTGGGGTGTGGCACGCCTCCTGTGGGGACACGGCATCCAGTGCGGGCGGGGGGGAGCCGCGATGGCACCCCGCCGGGATCGCATTGCCAGGGGCAGTGCACTCCCTCTGCACTCCTCTTCCTCCGCCACTGAACTGGGGTGGTCTCTGGTATTGCATCAGAGACCATAATACCTAGTTTTATTGTCTCCAGTGTTTATTCTAGGCCCTCCTTCTTAGGAGTTACCAATATACTTTGTGTATAAAAATGCTGATTTTTATTCTGACTTTGTGTCTGGTTGTTGTTGTTATATTGTTTTCCGCTTGCATTGCCTGAGGATATGGTCACATTTTTTTACCTGTGCTTTAGATGTTTTCCCATCCTGGCTAATATAACGCTACCAGAAAGGGTAGTGTTGTGGCTAATGCAGCTTTTCAGAAACTATTAGGTCTCAAGGATGTGGTGGTAAAGTGACTTTTAAAGAAATCCCTAACTGGACCTAATGGTGTTGGAAAATTATGAACCAATCTTAAATACCCCCCCCCCCTTCTTGACACGGTGTTGGAGCAGCTGGTGCCATCCCAGCTACAGATTTTCCTGGATTAAATTGATTTCCTATACACATCACAATCTGGCTTCTAGCTTGGTCAGGGAACTGAAATGAGCTTTGTCACTTCAAGAAAACCTTTGCCAGGACCTTCACCATCTGTTCCTCTTGATTGTGCTGGACCTTTTGGTATTGTTCAGTACCATTGACTGTGGTCTCCTTATGAATCATCTCTTTGGGATGGGCATTAGATGAGCCATTTTGTTTTAGTTCTGGTCCTTTCTTAAGAATATGTCTGGAAGATCATGACTGATGATTTTTCTTCAGTATTCAGCAGATTGGATCCTAACATCCAAGCAAACCACTGGAGCTAGGTGGAAATGTGAGTTGGCTGGTCAGATAACCTTCACTAAAGGGTGCATCAGGGTGGTTACCTTAGAGCCAAATTCTTTCTCTGCACATCCTAAACGCAAGCTGTGACAAATAGGAAGCCAATTAAAACCAAATTAGCCCATCAGATGTGCATAATAATAATAATAATAATAATAATAATAATAATAATAATAATAAATCCTACTTATATATCAAAGGTAACTGGCTACTCTTGCACTGTTCAAAGGATGGGGAGTTGCTGCTAACACTGAAAAGAGGCCAAATAAGTTGATATTTCCTTTTTAAAGGGTGTAGCCACTGCCTCCCACCAGCCACTTCAGTGGTATAATTCCCTCTCCTGCATCTCCTCCCATCCATTGGGAGTAATCCTTGCGAGACTTCTTCTGTGTATAGGAGGGAGGCAAAGTTAGCCATCAAGTTTAATGGTACCTACTCCTATGTATGTGTGTGTAGTTTGGATTGCATCTTGGGGGGGGGGACTGCTTTAATTAAAAGTAATTCATCCCATGTACTATGTCAAGCGCACATCAACAACTGTGCACCCTGTTGAGTTATAACCCCCTCTAATCCACAAAACACATTTGCCTCAATTCATTCAGAAAGCTGGACATGTTGCCATGCTGCCTTCACAGACAGTCGCTTTAATGAGAAATGCAATCCCTGACATTTTTGGCATGTGTTTGATTGATGGTGTTTGCATAGCAATACACTTTCTTGTTTACTGTTTCTAAGGAAAGAACCTGCAGTTCTATCTTAGTTTTAGACTGATTAAAGTGAAAACCTTTCAGCGTTTGATAAAGAACAGAAAATATTAGATATATTTCATGAGCTGCAAGATCAAAAAGTGTGTATTTTTATAGCAATTAGAAAGTAGAATAATAATGATAATCGTAGGAGGTATATGCATGGATGATGAGCACTTACATGAAAGAATGTCAAATTTTGACAATCCAAGATGGAGATTTAAGGTTTCACTATTGACTTTGACATTTATGCCACATCTTCATTACTTGATTAAAGTAAAGTTAAGAAGGCAAAGGTAAACATTTTAATATTAATTAAACATTCATATTTTAATTTAACATCAGGTTATTAGATGCAAAACAAGTCAACATTAAGATGTTTCATATATTGATGATTTAATTCTAAGTAGTAGATTAAATCATTAATCAACTCCAGTTATCTAATGCAGTCATTTGCTGCTCAGTTTACTGGCAGCGACTTTTGAAACTTTTACTAAAACTGAACCATTATCTGCTACACATTATAGATGAGAGATGGGAGTCATCTAATAGCTCAGATTTAGCCATCTGAAGATACAAATGTACCAAGTTATTTCAGACAGTTTGCAGGGAAGCTAAACTATCTCTCATGATGTGCTGTTCTTAGAAAGCTGACGTTTATTTTTAACAGATGTCATGGCACTTGGGGCTCCCCCCCCCAGCAGATGGGGGGGGGGGAGAGAGCAAAAGCTCACCAAGTCCTTTTCAGTCACATTCCCAACAATGCCATGAAAACTAGAGACTGTCTGAATTCTGATAATGATATATTGGAACTTGAGGCCCTTGATCCAGGATGCCCAGAGACAGTTTTTCTTGAGACCAACTCCCCTATTACGCCAAACACCTCCCATTCCCCAATTCATATTCAGAGGCACAGGTGGAAAATAAAGGAAGGATGCTAGTGGGTTAGGTTTAAAACTCAAGGGCTGCCATTTTAACTATCTCCAGTTGTCAGCAGTGCAGATTGAGCATGAAGGTCAATCAGAACCTCGAACAGGAATGACTAATCCATGACTCTCCAGATGCTGGTGTCCTACAGCTCCCATAATCCCACCCATGCTGGTGGGGGCTGATGGGAGTTTGAGTCCAAAAACTATTGTTGTTATCCCACCTTTTACTTAGAACTAGGGCTCAAGGCGGCTCACAAAAATTAAAACAAACATGGATGAAACATAGAAAACTAAAAAGATAATAGTGAAAGAGTAGTTAAGCTTTACGAGAAGTAAAATGATATAAAAACAAATTATAAAATATGGAGACAAATCTAGACAACATAGTAGCATCATCATAATCATCATCATCATCAGTGTCTATCCTTGTCTTCTCCCAAAAGAGCCCAGGGCTGAAAACATATGTTTTAAAATTCCTCCTGAAAGTCAATAACACTTCATGGATTACTTGCGCGGAAGGTAAGCATGATGAAAGGGGCTGTGGCCTTGCACCTTAAGTCGGGCAGCAAGGATCCTGAAACCTTGCGTCCAAACTTCTTGCTTCTTCTGAATCCCACATTTGTATCTGCTGCCATTCTATGCCTAGGGGCAGCATACTGCCCTCCTCCTCATTTATCACCATACTTTCCAGAGCACTGTCTGTACCTTCTGCCTCCCAGGCCATCCTTCAAACAGGTCAATAACATCATTCAGTGAACAGATGAAGGAAACAGGGCCAAACAGTGTCACTAAAACAGTTTCCAAAGCTGACGAGAGGAAAGAGAGTGTCTTGGTCAGCAGGACAGCATGGGATAGGTGGAAAAGAGTGAAGTACTACTGAACATCTACCATAGGTTTCACTGAAATGTAACTACTTTCTTTTTCAGAACTAGAGAAAGGTATACTATTTTGAATTGAAGAAAACTGGGGGAAAGTGATTTGCTTCTTTGTCTCACAATGTTTTGTAAGGAGAAAAGAAATAGTTTTCATAATTTGCACAAGCTGATTTAGTAAGTATTTGAGGTGGGGCGCATACTTGTGAGCAGTAAGAGTGTAAATGGAAACATTAAGGCTTCTTCCACTCCAGACTGACAAGTTCCCTAGCTACACAATTCAATGTAGATATTTTTGGAATCTTTTGGAGTTAAACTACTTAAGTAGTATAATTTGTCAAGGGAAAATTGGGCTACTTATGAATACGCTGGGTGTATTAAAAAGCAAGAGGGATGTGAAATTTTGAAATACAATATATTCCATAAAGAGAGTAAAGCAGAGTTGGAACAGCTACAAACTGCAGTCAGTGAAATTTATGCACCCTTTGTGCACAGGACTGCAGCCTGGTTGATCCTTCAGAATAAAAATGGTGATATAGTATTTTGTGTTGGACCAGTTTGTATTTAAAATGCTAGAATTTAGTAAGATTTCAAATTACTGGATATAAAGTATGCATGGACCCAAAGATTTGCCATGTACATGTACTCTTGAAACTGTGTTGATGTGGGCTTCTTGTCATCAGCCTTCAAGAAATTGGAATATATATTTCAACCACAATCACACTCTAGGTCAGAATTGGTGACATTTATGGGGAATGCAGCTTCAGGTTCTGGGAACTGTCCTGCTTTAAACATTGGTACCGTTAAGCTAAGTGTTGAAACAGAGGGCTTTTTCTTAACTTCCCTGATTCTCCCTTTTCAAGTTGAACCTTCATGGCTGCCGGGGATATGATAAATTCTTTGGTATTGTCCACCATCTTGCTATCCTCCTGCAGCATTTATTCTGCAACATGTTCAGGTTCCCTCTCCATTTATTAGCTGGGAGTTTCCAAACCTCCATCTATTGGTCCACAGTGGTGTGTCAACATCATAGAAAGGTCACATGCCCCCTAAAACCAATCAGATACCCTGCTTTGACTTGTCTCCAGTTTTCCCCTACTCTTGTTGGCTAGGAGTTTAAAACTTCATCCTATTGGTCCACAGTGGTGTGCCATCTTCACCATGTCATGGGGGCCCTCAGAGGTGGGATTTCAGGGGTAGAATGTGTTGCATCATCAATAAAACTCTAGAGGGATCAATTAAACAGTAGGGGACAGGGGCATAAACATTTGACAGAAGGTAGTATTCTTATACTACTGGGGTACAAAAGGATAGGAGGGGGGATCCATTGCACTAGCAGAAGTCATTTAATGGGCTTTAGCTAAAGGGATTAGTTTGTTGAATCTCACCCTAATAATTTGAATTTTCTGAAACTTTGCTGATAAAAAGCAAATTATGAGGGAAAAATGCAGGGTGTGAATATATTATCCCTTCTGTTTTGTAATATCAACACTTACTGCAGCCACACAGAATTCTTGTAAGGAGGAACAAAGATGAGGTAGTACAATATAGACTTGGCTTTGGAAAGAAAAAAGTATGATTAAATAGTCCTATTTTAACCAGCAATTTGAACAATTCTTATTGACATTAAAGGGAATAAATTTAAATATCCTTAGGATAGAATGAATATCAATATTATTGACGATCCAATCGTTTTACCAACCAGTGCTGCTGCACAATTACCATTCATTTCAGCTGATTTGAGCATACCACTCCTCCCTTCACAGAAATGAATAGTGGCTACATTGTCCAGTCTTGCATGAGCAGCAGAAACTATGTCCTATGCCTTTTCTTATTACATCATCATGCCATTTCATAGAAACATAGTCCAAGTCATTTAGGACTTTCAAGATCAATGCCTTCACCTTGACTTTTGCTGCAGACAACTACAAGATATATGACTGGTGTTACAACAGAAGATGTACACCAATCCAAGAAGTTCTAAACCAACAAGGCTGCTTCTGCTGAGCCTTTCCTCTTTGTAAGCCTACTCAGCAAGTACCAACACTCCTTCTTTGCTCACAGCTCTGTTTCTGGCATCTGGAGGAGGGAGAGGGGAGCCTCTCTCGTATACCAGGTGAATGGGCAGGTGCAGGAGAAATGGGAATAGTGGGAACAATTGCAGCACTTTAAGGGCTAATCAGTCAGCTTCAATTGCTCCCATTAGGCAGGCTCTCCCATTGTGTTTTACAGATACAACCTGTCCATTACAGTATTTTAAGAAGACATAATTTGACAAAGCTAGTGCGGAGTCAAAATTGCCCGCAAATATGTCTATACAGAAAGTAAGTAATTTAGCAGGCAGATTACACAAGAAACATATCACAGCCATCATTATACAAAGTGACAGGAACTAATAGGAGACAGTTAGAATTTATTGTTCAGAAATTACAAAATGCCCTGCATTTCTCAGTTGAAATGCCCTTTCTTTCTTTGCTTCTTTCAGTTGTTGACTATTCAGAAAACCCATATATTCTCTGGTGGCATTTGCTCTATTCTGTGGCATTAACGTCACAAAGAGAAAAACTGCACCCAGCAAGCTAGTGTTCAAAGCACAGGCTCCCTCTGTTTGTGCTTGTAAAAATTGCTAAAAAAAAGAAAAATACCAAAACCCTGCGAATTAAATCCTAACAGTTCTCTCCTTTCCCCTCTTACACAATTGTAGTCAATGTTCACTCTATTTTCACCAACGTGCTTAGGTTTCAAACTTTATTATTTGCCAAATCCCTCCAAATAAAGAAAATGCTGGTATATATTTAAAATAAACAGCTGCAGAAATTAAAACCATATGCTCTGTACTGTTTCCCTTTTCATTCATGCATGGCATGAAAATGAGCAGATATAATCATTAGGAGCAGAAATGAGGCTGAGGAGAGGCTGGGGCCGCAACAAAAGGCAGCAGTAAACGCCCCCTCAGAGGCACCTGGTTGAGTGCCTGCCGAGGGGCGTGGGCGCCAGCCAGGTGAGCGGAGGAGGCAGGGGGCTAACGCCCCCTTGCTAGGGGCGGAGCTCGGGCTCCCGCCCACAACCACTCCCCTCTCTTCCAGGGAGGAGAGTCTTTGTTGATATTAGTTTTTTTTTCCTGTTTGTTCGAAGCCATTCACTTATATTGTCTCAGCAGAATTTCCAATGACCCTGCAATGCAGCACATAATTAGACTATGGAACTCACTCCCACAGGAGGCAGGGATGGCAACAAACCTGGATGGGTTTAAAAGAGGAATAGACCAATGAATGGAGGTTAATACTGTCAATGGCTGCATGCTCTCCCTTGGTGATTGGAGGCTGTATGCTTTTAAACACCAGTTGCTGGAAACCACAAAAGGCAGAGGCGGATTGAGGGGAATGTGACTGGTCCAGTCGCACTGGGTGCAGAGCCTTGGAGATACCACAATTATGATGTAGAATGGAAGGCGAGAGGCAGGGGACACATAGGGTGCTGCTGAAATTTGGGACCCCAAGGTCCACCATTGCAGAAGGGGACAGCGCTCTTGTGTGCAGCTTCTGCCGGTGGCTTTCCTACAAGCATCTAGTTGGCCACTGGGAGAACAAGATGCTGGTCTAGATGGGCCATTGACCTAGTCCAGCAGGCTGTTATGTTCTTATGAAACTCCCCCCCCAAGGCCTTATTCCTCCTTTATTGGCTTTCAGAGATCAGATCAAACTGACCTTCTTGGAGAAAGTTGTTTGGGTTACCCTTCTGGGAAGAATTCACATCTACACCACCTTGTCATTACCCAGGTGAGGACCAACCATCTTTTGAATGAACCACAGAACCAAGGAAACTACTTTCAAGTCCAGCATCCAGATTTAGGGACCCAGGGTTTATTATAGCTATTGCAATAGGACAGAACTCACTCAACTCAACATGCCAGTTGAGAAGGTCTGCCCCAAGGCACTTCAGAACAATAGCTTATATAGTAGTTCAAACACAGCAAACAAAGAATCATAAAACATCTTCACATACGTCATGAAAGGTTACAGGTCATGAGAAGTAAAACACACATGGCTACATACTGGTATCTTCGCCCCCGCAATCACCTTGGAGTGGCCCCGATATGCCCAGACCACTTGACCATTTTAGGTCTTGGAGGTCTGATGTTACCTTGGCAACCTAGCCTTCAGTGAGGGAAGAAGATCATAAAATCCTCTTCCTGGGTCTCAGATAGCTTCAGGGAGAGCTGATTTACACTCTGGTGCTAAAGCAACCTGCCATTTGTACCACTTTCAGTGGTAGATAATGAGAGATGGAATGCAAGGTAGGAGGGGGAAACTTGCAAATGCAGAACACACAAAAATCAAGCCTAATACATTCTAAAAGGTTAAATGCAATTGATGTGAAGCATTGAATCATTATTAAAATAATAAAAATATACACCTGGGGTCTCTAATTCTTATATTACCATGATTATCTCCTTTTCTTATTTCTGCTACTCTGATCGGCTGCTTCTAAATTAGTATTTATAGGGTTGTTTTTAAAAATGTGATATGATTTCAGATGTTTTATTATTAAATTTAATATAACTTGAGAGGTGCCTTGGAAACTTAGAAGATAAACAAATGAAATTAGGCTTAAAAGCTTTCAGTAGCATCTGATTTTATTCTTTTGAGATTGAAGGAATGTCTAATAAACTCCTCTTTTGGCAAATATTTTTTAATCATTCTTTTTAAATTGTACATGTATTGTACAAGTAGCCCTCATTTCAGATACTTAAGAGTGAGATCCCATTCTAACAAGCTGCCACAATTTGATGATTTCATTCCTGATGACTAAGTCAATGCTGTGTGCCACTGAGATATGTGCCTGCTACCTACTGTCACTTTTGTATTGCATTAATCCATCTCAGCCAATTCCAGGCATTGTTGTATACCCTTTGCTGAATGTGACAGTGGGGTGACTTTTCTCCTGGAAACCAATTAATTGGCCTCCCCCCTTTGCCTCCTGGCCTTTTAGTTTCCTTTGATGGCACATTATTAATCTCTGTTGCATTTTAAGGGTTGTTTACAGACTTTCAGTGATTATCCTTGGAAACTCAGTGTCTTGTTTGTTTTTATAGCATTTGTGTGGCGAGGCCCCATGACCACCCTATTCCCTAAGGTGCAAATAACTAGACAACATACAGCATATTGGGTTTTTGGCATCAAATAAGGACACAATTTCATTGGTTACAGGCCATAGGCATAGGTAAGCAACAGCGCATATCACTCCCGTCCATGTGTTAAATCGGGGCGTCCCCCAAGCGGTCCCCATTGGAGGAGTACTATGGCCCTAGCCCCTTTCTGGGCATCAGACAGGAACCCTTCTCCTGGATCCTTTTAACAAGATACCCTTACAACCTCCCTTCCAACCAAGACTAGGCTTACCCAATGCCTATCCACCTTACAAAGTTGTGACGATTGCTGTGAGGTAGGTGAACACCCAAATGGCGGAGCCAATTTGCCAGATGGGAAAAATTCCTGTCTGGCCCCTGAGTCCAGCGACTGACACTGTCCATAGTAAGGTCGTACCATTGCCAAAAAAACCCCCTAAGCTGAGAGAGGGTGGTTGGGAGAACTGGCGTGGCGAGAGAGCACCAAAAGTCCCTGTCGGTCCAGTATTTATCCTTTCCCTGGGTGTGGTGCCAAGCACCACTACTGGTCAGTTGACACCACGCCCAGGTGAACACCCCCTAGATTCCTGCTGCCATTGGCCAATTTGGTGGCAGGGGTATGATCCAGCTGGCAATAGACCGGTGCACAGGAGAGATGCAGTGCCTGCCTGCAAAGCTGCCTGCCCAAGGAGGGCAAATGGACTTCTCCACCAAATATCAACCAATTTCCCCTCTGTTTGAATGCTAACAACAGCCTACTGTATGTGTAGGTTTTTTTTTTTATTTGGCTTCTAACAGTATGCTTTCCCCACACTTCAGGATTTAAGAGCTTCAGGCTGCAATCTTCTATTCAATTACCTAGGAGTAAGCTCTGCTGAACACAATAAAACTTACTTCTAAGTAGACATGTGTAAGATTGCACACTTTGAAGCAATTGGGTGCGTGCATAAAATTCTTCTAAAGGCCATACACTGTTATTATTTATTTATTTTTAGTAAGGAGCACTACTTTTTCAAGATTGCTTCATATAATGGATGCAATTGTTTCAAGTATTCTACAGAAGAAAATGGAAATTTGATAGAATCTCATTTTTGCACAGGCCTGGGACATAGAAAGCTACCTTATATTGAGTCAAACCAGTGTTCCATATAATTTCTGTCTATAGTGTCAGACTGCAGATCTCTACAGATTCAAGACAGGAGTCCTAATTGAGTATTGAACCTGGGACTTTTAGCACCCAAGGCATGTACTCTACCCCCAAGTCACAAAATTGCACAATGCCCCATTTCATCAAATCCCACAATTTGATGGAATATTAGATACTTCTTAAATTAGGAAATGAAAGCATGGCAGATTTGGTTATTGTTGGGGATTTTTTCAGCTGGAACTCAGAAGAACTCAGTTCTGATACCTCTTAGGCGGTTACCATTTCTATTCTAAGAAACAGGTAGGTAGCTGTGTTGGTCTGCCATAGTCGAAACAAACAAACAAAAAAACCTGTGCATGCACACAAAAGCTCATCCCAATAACTAACTTAGTTGGTCTCCAAGGTGCTACTGGAAGGATATTATTATTATTGTTATTATTATTATTATTATTATTATTATTTGTTATTCTAAGAAAATGAGGGAGCTGTCCATGGTGAGTTCTGACACCTCTTTTTCTAGAAAAATAGCACTGCTAACACCTTGTTATGTGGGTATATTGGGTTTAGTTATCATTGCCGATTTCCAGATACAACCATTGAACTTTTCCAATGCAATCACTCCTGTAATCTAAACTACAGGGGGAAAACATGCAATAGCAGTGCATAAAATTTGCCTTCCAAATTATTCTTAGCTTTAAGCTTTGGTACTGTATCCTTAATGTTCATATATTAGACATAGACATCAATATTCATGAACTACACTCTTAAACAAAAATTATATGCATGGATCATCAGTACAAATGGCAGAGCTAACATATATAGCATAGATAAGTAATAGAAGTAAAAAGCAAATTACAGCTTCCAACATTAATTGCGGCATACCCATATGTAGAAACCATATGCCAGTATATGGATCATTTATAGAGTGCATTCTAATGAGGTTTAACACAATCACCAAACAGTATTTAATGACCAGATCTTAAAAAGAACCCAAAAAGCACTGCTGTCAATTTCCAGAAACCAAATATTTATTCTGAGTTGACTCTCTCCTGGGTTTTGCTTACAGGTATTTGCTGAACATTAAAATGACCTCCATATATCTTCTGTGTGTGTGGAATAAATGAGAGTTCTTTGATTGATTAGCCAATTAACAAAATGTTCTCTAGCTTATACATGTGCATATTAATGAGTATTTAGATGACAAAAAGAATTAAAGGACTACAAATAAATCAAATAGGGTAAGCAGGCATATAGGATATAGATATATAGATATGTCTCATATATTTAACCTGTTTATAAATCTTTGGTTTTTATGACAAATGATCATTTAATGCAAGTTAGTATTGTTCCTAGCATAGCTGTCAAAGTTTATATGTACTTTCACCCTACAAGTTTTCCTCAAGGAAGTAGGAGGTTGGAAGCCAGGGAGGAACAACCTACATCAACAGTGCAAGGAGTGGAAGATCAGAGAACATTTGTGGGCAGGAGCTAGGTAGAGAGACTCCTCTACAAGGCAGGGACCTGGAAGACAGGGGTAAAGTGGAGAGGCCCCCCCCTCTATGTGGCAGGAGGCTCTGAAGGACAATGGCAATGTCCCTCATGGAAATGCTCCCCTGCTGCACACAATCAGGCTTAGCTAATCTGTGCAGTATCAAACTACAGTCAAGGAAGCTTTGTTTTTGACTGCTCCCCCATATGGGAAAAAACCCACATAGCTTCAATCCCATGCAACAGTCTTGGAAGAAAGGTTGTATACTATTGTTCTTCCTGATACGTCCTGATTCTATGTGCATGCAATGCCATTTTCTTTCTATCAGGGAGGGGGATAATTCCCCCACCTAAAGTCTGTAATTGTAGAGTCTAACAGCAAGATTGCATTATGTGATTCTGCAGTCTACATAGATTGGCTCCCAGGCAAGGGCAGGTGCTTATAGGTGAAAAGAAAGGTTGAAGATGGGTCTCAAAGATAAGTGAGAATTTTTCACTGGATGAAGGAACATAATTCATTGGGGAGGTTTGACATGGTCAGCAATGTGAAAAAATAGACAATCTTAGTTACAAAGTTTGAGCAGGAGTGAGAAGATGAAGGTTCAATAAATGAACTGGACAGTAACAATTTTGCGGCAATCAGGAGGACAAAAATACAGAATCTGTAGGGCAGATCAATGCTTTGATAATGATGAGGAAGACTAGCTACAAAAGGTTGCAGAAATCACAGACGGAGAAACTGAATCAAGGAAGGCAACAATTGTCAAGAAATGACAAATACTGTGTTTTAAGGATGTGATGTTGGGGAGTTGAATAGGTTTGATAAGGGTCTTTAGGTACACATCTCTTTTACACCATTGTGAGTTTCCAGCTTTGTGCCAAGCACAGGACCTGCATCTTTGAAAATAGCTCTTGTGACATCTGCAACCTTTGTTCTTCAAAAGTTTGTTCAATGATCTCATATGGGAGATCAGATAGTCTCTGTCCCCAAACTACATTAATTCATTCATTGCATAGGGGTTGTCCGTGCTTGTAAGTACTTTTCCAGGGTTCCTGAGAGCAGGGGAAACACTCTATCCATATACCATTAAATGAATACACCTTGACTTGGGGAAGAACCCCTTTTGAAAGCATTAGTTAAAAGTTAAAACAATTTTCATATGCATTTTCCCAAGAGTTTTTCCTAGGGGCAATTACTACAATTCTACAATCATAGGCAGTATTTACTTATTAAAATCCCAAGACTTTTTGCCTGAGATGCAAAGAGTTATGTGCCTTCTAATGAAATGTGTTTCTTCTCGAGAACCACAAGTTTCAGAGTTTCTTAGTTCATGCTGGCATTTTCTGTTTGATGAAGTTAACAGGGTAGCCAATAGATTACAGGAGATGGAACAAGCCCAGGCAAGACTTGATCCCAGAAACAGTCAAAGTCATTTCACAAGCTAAATTTGCAGGCCTCGGAAGTTATGTGACTAAAGAAGCTCTTCTTAATTTACAAGTTTATAAGCTTCACAGAGATACCAGTGGGGTTTTGGGGGGGAATTCCTCCCTCTGAGAATTTTGGACATTTTTAGAGCAGTGCTAAGTTTCCTGAAGGGATGCGGGTGGCGCTGTGGGTTAAACTACAGAGCCTAGGACTTGCCGATCAGAAGGTCAGCGGTTTGAATCCCCGTGACGGGGTGAGCTCCCGTTGCTCGGTCCCTGCTCCTGGCAACTTAGCAGTTCAAAAGCACGTCAAAGTGCAAGTAGATAAATAGGTACCGCTCCGGCGGGAGGTAAATGGCGTTTCCATGCACTGCTCTGGTTCACCAGAAGCGGCTTAGTCATGCTGGCCACATGACTCAGAAGCTGTACGCCGGCTCCTTCGGCCAATAAAGTGAGATGAGTGCTGCAACCCCAGAGTCGGTCACGACTGGACCTAATGGTCAGGGGTCCCTTTACCTTTTAAGTTTCCTGAAAGAACAATAACCATTTCATATTTAAACACATGCGTCATTACATTTATTTATTGAAATAAATGTGTTTCTCTTTTTAAAAAAATGTGTCAAAAAGCATGACATAAACATGCTCTTTTCAGTTCACTCTCCACTGAAGACTGATTCTTAAAAAATGTCCTGTGCTGATTTCCAGTTCAGACATCCTACTTCTCAAACCACCCTTCCCCTATTCCATTCTGCAAAGCTCCCCAGCACATGTGTAGCATCATTTTTTTCATTATTACTTCAGAATAGTCCACACACTTTTTTTTAAAAAAAAGATAACATAGTGAGTCCTAGCCAATGATGGCCTAATATAAATACCCTCCCCCAATAGATAGAAGTAAATTGGACATTGGGTGAAAACATCCCTGCCCACTCTCTGGGAGACAGCTTGAAATGCAGAGGGTGAGAAATGGTCTCACTGATTTTCAAGCCACTAATGTGTAATGGTAGTCTAGACAGTCCACAAATAAATAAATAAATAAAATAATGTGAGCACTTATGAATGACAGCATACGATTGCTGGGTTGACATGCTGGAAGTCATCTTGCACCCTCTGCTATATGCTGTGAGCCGCTTTATTCCCTAGCCCATTTCCTGTTTGCCTTCATATCACTTAGCTTGCATTTATCCATTGTTAGAATGGACTGACCTTAACATCATTCCTGTTGAAAAGCCATGTTAGGGTTGTCTGGGATGATGAGACTTAATAGAATGAAAGCTTTTTAAAAGTAGGAAAGTGATATGTTGAGTTCATCCAGTCATGGCTTGTTACACACACACACACACACACACACACACACACACACACTGAAACCAAGTTTTTAAAGTATTCTTGGTTGCAGAAAGAGGCAACTTTAGACAAAACTTTTTTAATATCTGACTTCAAGGACTTTTTGACTTCACCTTTTCTTGAAGTACTCATTTCATTGCTTGGTATAACTAGATGGTGCTTTCCCACAACAAACTGTTTGATGAGTATAGCAGTATTTTCAGATAAAGCCAGGTGTGTACCAAGCCAATCAGTGTGCTTCCATGAGCTTATAGGAAAGAAACCCATGCATTGTATTTGAAAATGAAAAAAATATTAATAATGCTAACAGGCAATTCACAGTGTTTCACTCTTTTCTTATGACTCAATTTTACCTTGTTGCCTTATTTTTAACTTACCTATTAGTTGTTACTGACAAGTTAATTTTAAAGGTTTTCTAACTTTTAACATTTTTGTGTTTCCTATGACTGTTAGTAGTCAGTTTCAATCTGTTCAATTTTTTTAGCTTCAGAAATGAAGGCTTGGGATTTTACTCCAAATATTAAACAAGTACAATACATCAAGTAAAACCAACAAATCCTTAGTTTCCACATACTTTTTAATTTTAATTTGATTTAATTTTTAACTGGACCAGCTCTTGTGTTTTTGAAGCAAGGCTCTGCTGTTTTATCTCCTTACAGTGAAGAGACGGACACTTGGCAGGCCTGATTTGTTACTTGAGCATTCAGTTGATTTCAGACCCACAGTCAAAACAGTGGCCAGATATCATGGGAGCTCTCCAAGGTGCTGAACACCAGTCTCTGCATCTGCTTTGTTTATCACTGCTGGAGAATTTCCTCTGGGCTTGCTGAGAAACACTCAAAACAAATACTCTTTCTTTATTTCCTGATTTTTAAAAGCATCATTTAATTTTTTAAAACCAAAATTCTAATTGGAATCAGTCACTGCCACTCACCAGGAGGAAAGAGTCAGCAGGGAGCTCAGCACTGTATGGGCACACCAGCAAAACAAATTTGCTGCTCCTGACCGTGTGCTCCCACAGCACCAACCTCCTCGCTGACTCATCCCTTCCTTTTTCCAACCTGGGGAGCGGCAGTGATACCGCTAAAAGGAGGCCAGATGTGTCTGTATGCTACTGACTGGAATCCAAGTGTTCCCATGTAAGCTGCAAATTGTATACACTGCTCTTTATTTCTTCATCTAAGTAGTTTAAAGCAAGATGACAGTGCTGGCCCCAGGGTTAATCGATGCTCCTCCTCCTTCTGCAGACAAACAGATGAGATTCATTTGTCTCCATCATTATTAACTTTCAGGAGCAATGTCAAAACATTCCTGTTTACCCGGGCATTTGGTGGCTGACCAGTACTGCTCCTGACAACCTTGTAATCACTGGATGAAGGAAAGCTTTTAACTATCACTGTTTCCAGAATGTTTTTACTGTAATTGTTTTTACAATAATGTATTAGTTGTTTTATGATGCTTTAAAAAAACCCAAACAAGCGGGCCCCCCCCCCAATGTAGATATGTTTGCTGTCCTGGGGTCTTTTGTGAGGAAGTGCAGGATATAACTTAAATGAATAATGGATCTAATAATTATCACCCTTTGACTGTGTATTTCCAAATGCTAGCTGTGTATCCATTTTGTAGTAGCTTGAACTGGCTTACACTATTTCAGTTTGTTTATAACATAGTAGTAGATGGAACTTTCCACATCCCTTATCTCCATGCCAGGAAAAGCTTCAGCTGGTCAATGTGTAGGAAACAAGTTGTAGAAGAAAAAGGGGGCAAACTCCAATGCTTTTCATCGAAGTAAGGAAACCCAAGGGAGAAAATGCAACCAAGTTGGTCAGTATTTGTTGGGACGTCTATAGAAAACACAAAACATTACTTTCTTATTTGGTAGCTCTCCTGTGCCACCTAGTGCCTTCAGTTTGCAGTTCCAGGCTATAGTCTTATATTGAAAAGGGGTTCTGTACTCATCTTCCATCCTTAAAAGACGAATTAAATATCATTAATGGCTTGTTAAAGTTCATTAGTGTTAACACAGCTTTTAAATGAATATAGTCTCATTAAATAATTGAAGTACAGAGGGAACAGGGGCATGCATGATATACTCACAAGCTTCAGAATGTGAATGTTGGTAGGATCAGACCTGCTTCACCCTGCAACAGAGCCCAGTGCCTCTAGGATAATAAATGGCATTGGTCTTGAAATTCCAGAAATTTTACCTTTATTTTCAGGCAGTTTAAAAAAAATCACAAAAACAAGATTGAATTGATTTATAGGTGAACATATGTAAAAGTGACCCTGAGTGTAAATAGATATATTTGCCCATCCCTATGCAAGATGAGGTAGAGGGTTTTTTGAATAGTATATTTAGTAAACTCTTTTTTAATAAGAAAATGTATGCCATCTGTGAACATTTGCTAGTTTCTTTTGCATGAAATTTAGACTAGATGAATTATGGTTTCCACCACTGATGTTAACAACGGCTTAATCTAATATCAGTGCAGTGCATTGTTGGCAGCAATGTCTAATCTCATTTGCTACAGCACATCTGAGTTCATTGCTGTCATGTTTTAGTGGCTAATTGTTTGCATGGGCACATCCAGGAAGCACCTCAAGTTACTTATTGCTACACTATATAGTCCTTACATTCACATCTCTATTAATTCTCCTTTATAATGATTTCTGAACAATGAAACTTGAGTTAGGAAGATAAAAATATAATCTTTAATGGCTTCCTTGGAAGAGAATCCTGCTTTGCTGTAATTTGTTATTAGCAAGGGCATCTTTTATTACTCTCTTAATCTTAGGTCATTTGATCATAAATCCATATTTAAAAAACTTTAGCCTGAATGAAAACTAAAACGGATTATGTAAGAGCTAAGAATTCAGATATGAGACAAAAAGCATATGCACTCTTCAACTTTTTTAAAAAAATAAATAAATAAGGAAAATGAAAATAGTTAAAGTATATTTTCTGCTTGCAGCACAGATAACTGGGATTAATTTTTAGATGTTGTAGAAAGACTGATCATTGCTGCAGGTTACAGTTAACTTGTGTTTTAATTCAGATAAGGCATACCAGCAAAAAGATAGAGCTAGTAGAAATGTAGGTTTCATTATTGGCTCAGATGAGGATTAATGCAATATTATGTTTGCAGATTTTCAGAACCCATGAAATGAATTGATGCTTAAATATGTAGGGATGGAATAAAATTTTAGTTCATATTTTAATGTGAACTGACCTACTCCCCAGTTCCCAGATCTATATGCAGCTCACATCACAATCAAGAACTGTATCTCACCCTTGCCTGAATTCTGTGATTGTGATCTAAGTCTGCAAGGACTTCATAACCAAGACCCAAATTTTGACCTTACTGTAGCAATGTTCTCAAATATAATACTTGACTTTTCTACATTGTACAACACAAGTGCATAACATTAAGACTCTGGGGAAATTTTTGACTGGCGCTTCTGTCCAAGCCCTGGGCTGTTGTCACAATTGTGGCTGGGTGCCCTCTTCCACATTATGGAGCCTGGCTGGCTCCAGGTGCTGTGGAGGCTCTTGTAGTAGCTTGCTGTGACTTGTTTGCAGAGCATTTTGAGGATAAAATCACTTGCATCCACTGGGATCTTGACTCTGCTGTAACAACAAAGGGGTTGTCCAGAGCAATATCTAGTCCTGTTGTGTTGGATGAGGATGTGGACAAGGTGCTTGGATAGATCAGGGTAACCACTTGCACTCTGGACACTTACCCATCATGGCTGATAAAAACTAGCAGGGAAGGGACAGCTGGCTTGGCCAGGGAGGGGATTAATCAGGTCTGCTGAGAGGGAGTGGTTCCTCCCTGCTTGAAGGAGGCAGTGGGAAAACCACTCCTCGAGAATCGCTCCAGCTGCCAATCTCCCAGAGTTCTTGAAGAAAACTGATTTTCTAGATCCATTTCAATTGAGGTTTAGGCCCAGGTTTTGCACAGAAACTGCTTTGGTCACCTCTGTCAGGAGAGAGACAGGGGAAATGTGTCCTTGTTAATTCACCTCGACCTCTCAGCAGCTTTTAATCCCATCAACCACGGCATCCCTCTGGAGCATCTGTCTGAGTTAGGGGTTGGTGGCACCACTTTGTGGTGGTTCTGGCCCTACTTGGATGGTCATTTCCAGAAGGTGATGCTTGGTGAGTGCCCTTCAGCCATGTGGAGTCTTCAATTTGGGCTTTCTCAGGGTTCAATTTTTATCTCCTATACTGTTTAGCATCTACATCAAACCACTGAGTGGGGTAATCTGCAGTTTTGGAGTTTTAGCTTTATGTGTTCATTGTCCTCCACACAGGTTTAAATATATCTTGTTCTGGTGAGAGTTTATTTATTGAGGAGCATTTGAATTTCCAGGTATCTCTTCACCATAGCTGATCCTATGGGGTGGATGTGGGGCAAGTGAAATAAAGAGTAACAGATGTGCTATGCCAGCAGTCACGTGCACGTATGAGCCCACAGTATGAACTGGCAGATAACTTTTGGGAAGCAGATAATTTCTCCTTGCCCAAAACACAAATACAAACTAAGAAGGTTTATGAATACCAAGCTAGTTCCATATTAAGCTCAGGAGAACTGGCTCAATGACTTGTGTCTACTAGTTCAGTAGAATTGTTTTAATATTAGACTCAATTTTATCAGTCATTGCTGATCTTCCAAGTAAAGGTATCTCTGCACATTTGGGAATCTACACTAGAGGAATAAGCAGAACAGAGGATAAGCCAATCTTCTGGTTTTAAAAATAGAAGAAAAGTATTATGATTTAATATCCATGACAAGTGTTTTTATTTCCCCGAAAAATCCAGTTTCCCCTGTGAACAGAACAGTTATCAATAATATAACTTTAGCAGATTAATGATCTTTCAGAACCAGGGAATTAGATAAATCACATAATCCTGTGGTCTTTCTTTTTTCACTTTTTGCTCCATTTCCCCACTCCTGCTTCCCTTGATTATTTTTTAGAAAAGGTGTAAGTCAATGTTATTCAGTTAAGTCATTGGCCTGTTCTACTATCTATCTGGCTCCTTTTCCAGTCCCAGGGATCTCTTTTTGGTATTAGGAGAGAATGTGAGCATGTCTGTGCATGAACAGTGTGAATTAAAGGATCACCACACATGTAAATCTGGGGTGGAAACCTATGGCCCCCAGATGATATTGGGCTCTGGCTCTGATCAGCTGTTGCCAGCATGGGCAATGATCAGGAATGATAAGATCTGTGCTCCAACATTGTTTAGAGGACTATAAACTAGATTGTTATATAAATGAAAATAGCCCAAAAAACCCAGTGAAAAGTAGGAGAGCGGTGGTCAGAGAGAGACAAGAAAAAGGAAGGGTTTTGCAGATTTTGCAAATTTAATAAGGAACAAAATCATGTTAACGTGTGTGTGTGCATTTTAACTAAAGTTATCTTTTCCCTTAAAAATAAAATAAGCACTCCTTCTAGCCACTGTACATGTCAAAAGTTTACATAACTCATGTAATAAACTTTGGAACAGGGAGGAGGAGCAAATAACATGTAAGAATACTAGATTTGTGTGTGCCTTTTATTATTCTAAGCCCTAGGTAATGGTTGGATGAATTTTAAAGACCTGATTCATACAGAGGAGATTCCCCTTCTGAATTACCAAGGTCAGATAATTAAGTGAGAAAATCCTTTCCTAATTCTTGCCCTCCAAAGTATTGTAATCCATTCAAGACATTAAACATTACTGGATTAATGGCTGTTAATGTCAGCCTGCTCCTGCACCATGTCTGCGTTGGTCGATGATATAAAAGAGAAAACACTGAGAGGTCAAAAGAGGGCAATTGGGAAGAATCTTTCTTCGGAGTGCATTAAAGAGTACAGCATTACAAGAAGCCTTAGCTCTTCCCTCAGAGAATTACTGGAACTGCCGCAGTGGATCTGTCTTCATCATCACACATGACATGTTTTGGCTCAGAAATGGAGGAATCATGTCAGAAAACAGCAGCTACTAACTTTGGTCCACAGCAGAAAACAGCATTAAAAGAGCCTGATACAGAAGATCAGTTGCTATAAGGGCAAGAGACAGTGTCCTTTCTATATTACAAAGGATGCAAGAGGGTGTTAGGCTATTTCTGTTTGTTCAAATCATTAATATTAGAAGTATTTTCAATGTTTTTGGCAATTTATCTTATATTTTGTTTGCACGAAATAGTTTGAGTGGGGTGAAGCTGAGAGCACACTTGGTTCTTCTGCTTAGGAATGGCTTCCTTAATACTTCTCATTGTTTGTTCAGGTTTCCATATCCTACATGTGTGGTATGTATAAAGTTTGTTTCTGGTCATCCTATCTTGAGATTCTGATGTCTTATGTCATTTTGATTGATTTTGTGGCATTTTGTTGTACTTTGCCATACATGTTGTTCAATGTGCTGTTTGCTGTCTTGGTGGCCTTTGGGCTGAAAAGTGGTATATAAATAAATAAATAGCAACAATCCCCTCTAAGCAAGTGAGCAGTGATTAAAGCAAAAAGATAAAAAGTTCAGCAGCCTTCACTTGCCTTGTCATCTGCTGGGATGATAGCAGTAAGGAGGCTATAGGACTTCTTGCTCAAAGACTGCCTAGAGCTACTGAGTGTGGTAGAGGGGAGAACAGGTATTTCAGAGGTCACTTTTTAAGAGCTATTCTAGCTCTAACCATTTTAGTAGATAGAAATTAGCTGCAAGCATACTGCCCATTTTTTGATTCCATCATCATCATCATCATGTTCCATTGTCATTGGTTCACGTTAACACAAATGGCACTTAAGTAAAGGGAAGTTAAAACATACCAGGTCCAGCCACTAGCAAATCATTCTCAAGGGAACAATAATGATCATAATTAATTAAGAATGATGATTTAATTTTCGTGAAATCAATGTGCAGTAACACAGAGGTCAATGGAAAATTGATCATCAAGCCCACACAAAGGCTGTACAAATGGCAAGTCCATAATTTTATGTTTTGCTTTCAAAGCTTCCCTGCACGTTCCCTCATTAGAACTATTTGCATGAGTATAGAAGTGGTAATCAATGAATACACTTAAATGAAATGCCATCCAAAAAAGATTCATTCATGTTACCTGAGTAACCTTGATTAGATAGCTTCTTGTTGATGTTTCGGTGCATTTTCTAATTATTACTTGGAATGTTTTCTGTTTCAGTATTACCTTTTCACCTATGGATTTTGTTTAAATCATTTCAAATTAATTTCCTTCCCCTTCCTTCCTTCCTTCCTTATCTGATCTACTTACCGTATTTTTTGCTCTATAAGACTCACCTTTTCCCTCCTAAAAAGTAAGGGGAAATGTGTGTGCATCTTATGGAGCTAATGCAGGCTGCGCAGCTATCCCAGAAGCCAGAACAGCAAGAGGGATTGCTGCTTTCACTGTGCAGCGATCCCTCTTGCTGTTCTGGCTTCTGAGATTCAGAATATTTTTTTTCTTGTTTTCCTCCTCCAAAAACTAGGTGCGTCTTGTGGTCTGGTGTGTCTTATAGAGTGAAAAATACGGTATATTAAAGCCAGTAGGAGGTAGGAAAAATAAGACGTTGACACAAACACACGTTTTGCATAAGACACAAAGGTGCAAAATAGTCTATATGGTCTAGTAATGGTCCAGTCAAATGGCCCATCATGGTATTCTACACAAAGTTCTTCTGTGTCCCAAGCTATTTCTTTTGAATTTCAATTGTTAAACCTTTGTACAACCTCTTGCTCTTGCATATGACATCAGCTGAGGGGCTTGTTTTGAGAAAATGGCATTGTAGGGCGAACAGGGGCCCATGCTGGGCCAAATTTCACCCATGATTTAGAGGCTGACCACCTCTGTCCTAAAGCATAGAGTAGCATATTTTTATACTTTCTCTATTGCCCTTCAGAAAATCCCTAATTTCGCTCTCTTTCTTTGTGTCTTTTGACTCGTGTAGCAAGTTGATAAGTGAAATAAGATCCTTTGCTAGTAATGGAAACTAGCAAAGTTCTGGAAACTATAATATGAAGATATTCAAAGAAATGTGCTATGTTTGTTTTCTCTCTATTAACTATGATTGGTCATGGCTGATCAGATGATGTTATATAAAACTGTATGGTATTCTGTTTTGTTAGTTTTGCTATTGGCTGGTCTGTGGTTTTAATTATAATTAAAATTGTGTTAATTTTATAGTGGTCTATCCTGATTTTAATTCGGATATTTTCATAACTTGTCCTGGGACCATTAAACGAAGATGTCATGAGTCCTGAGGTGTCACCAGGTTCAGGCATGGAGTAGCAGGCTCAGAAAAATGAGGAGTGGAACAGGAGTATGATATGGGGTCTGAGACAGGGGAACAGAGGCTGGAGAAGGTAAGCACTTTCTCAGAATACTTCTGCTCTGGATAGGGACTCCCACCTCCCCTCTTTACTTCCAGGGAGAGGAGCACAGCAGTTGAATACGAGAGACAACCAACCAACCATTAGGGGTTAAGGAACCAGAGTCAGAAGTGGAAGATCACCCAAGACCAGGTGGTCTTCCCATTGCTGGGAACAGGCCTATCCCATTGAGTCATCTCTGCTGCTTTGATGCAGTTCTGAACTCCTTGGCCTCACTGTGGAATCCCTAAGCTTGAACCACTCTTCTAGCTCAGCTAGTCTTGCCTTCCCTGTCACCTAATCTGAGAGTAAAGGGTGTTGTGATTCACTACATGTTGCAGAACTTATACCTCTGGTTTTCCTCCTTATTCTCAAGTAACAGCCTTTGTCATCATGGTCTGAGTGGTAATCAGGACAGCAGGTTGTCATGATGGTGGTGTGATGGTGGTGAAAGTCTAATGTAGTTCTTTCTGGAAAGATTGACCTCTTCCTTTCCTTATGGAGTAATCTAAAAATTGATATTGGTTTTTCATTCATACCCTCTCTCATTGGTCCAGTTTCCAATCCCACCCTCCTCTCCAAAAACCATCCAATATGCTTCTAGGTTTTGTATGACACACCCTAACTTTGTTCTTCTTCTTCTTCTTTCACTTTTTTGTCCCTCTTTCTTGAATGTCATGTTTAAGATTCACAATCCTGAATTTCATTTAATGTAATATTTCTGAACTAACATGTCTCTTGATTAGCCATTCAAAAGATAATAGCATATATCCCAATGATGATATGAAATCAGCATTCTCTTCAGCTGTTTTCTTTTTCAACTCAGTATGGACAAAAAAAAACCCCAACCAAATGCATTTCAATAGCTTTACCATTCTGATTCAAGTGAGAGTTTTCACGATGCAAAGCCAGTTTTCTCAGTCAATCAAGACTCTGTTTCCAGGTAATACAAGAAAAAATAATCACTTGTCCCAGGAATGCAACACACATCATTTTTGAACACTCTGTCAGGATGTGCTTTCACATCCCCAGATATGAGCATGAATACAGAAGTAACAAATGTCACTGCCAAAAAGCAGCCTCCATATTATTAAAGATGAAATCTCCCACAACAACTGGCAGTCTGCGTAACTCTAGAAATGTGTTGTGCTGACTCTTTGTCACGAACCTCCAATTTGTGTCTTTTATTTTTTAGATCAAAAACAAAGTGGCATGTCGTACATTCTGCAGAAGAAACACCAATTTAATCCCTTCCATTTTACTGGCAAATTGAGGTAAAAGTTTCTGGTTTTATACTGTCAGGTGAAAACTATCAAATGCAGAAAAATGCAAGAACAAAGTTTCCTGCTAAAACTTACACTTTTTTTGTTTGTTTGTTTCTCATAACCCACTCTTTGTCACAAGATCCTAGAGTAGGTTACAACAAATTCATGCTTAAAAACTTAAATCCCAGTAGAAGAATGTTAAAATGGCAATATATTACTAAACTGCAGTTCTCCATAGAGCTGCCATTCATAAAAACTTTAAAAGTCTGTGAATAATAATAATAATAATAATAGTCTTCAGCAGGTGCCTAAATCTGTATAATGTTGGCACCAGCCTGAGATCCTGTTGTTGTATCCCTATGACTACTTAGTGGGTTTGTGGCAGTAGAAAGAATTGAACTAGAAGCTAGAGTTTTCAAGGTCAGCAGGTGTCATGAGGAATATTCATAGAGAGAAATTAACTCTTTATTGTCAAAAGTGCACTTGCAAGTTAGAAAAGGCAATGTCCACCAGTCCTACATCTCTCAGCTACTCCTAGGTGTGCACCAGATGGAGGCAGTTGTCACAACAGAGAGGTCCCTCCCCCAACTGAGCTGCACGCAATCAGGAGAAGACTATGCCTGTGTGTCAACTGCTTCTGCTCCCCCCTCTTCAATCCTTGTCTGGTCCTGGGAGGCAGTGAAGCAGGAAGGGTGGGGACAGGAGGCGGCGGCGTGGAAGCCTTGAATCTACACCAGCCTGACTTGTCTCTTCCTCCTCCTGCACCTGTTCTTCACTCTCCAGTCCTGCAACTTCTCTTGCCTCTGACTCTCATATTATTATTATTATTATTATTATTATTATTATTATTATTATTATTACCATCACCACCACTACTACTACAGGCTCCCCAGATCACCTATTCAGGCAAGCAGCGCACCACGTAACATATTAAGAGACCATAATGGGAGAAAGACCAGGGGAGATGCAGGGCTGATCTTTCCAGCAAGTGCCCATATGTCTCATGTAGCATCTAGTTTTTAACCTCAGGAATTCTGAAACAATTCATGAAATACCTTTTGTGATGTGCTAATTTGTCTGCTCTGCTCATCATGTTCCTACGATTTTGCTGCAGCGTTTTCTGAATGTGATGTCTACATCACTCACTCCGTTCGGTCCGAACTCTCCAAGCAACATGCAGTAAAAGCCTTTACTACCTGCTGGGTACATAGCCTCAAATGTAATAATAATTTATAATAATAATTTATTATTTATACCCCGCCCATCTGGCTGGGTTTCCCCAGCCACTCTGGGCGGCTTCCAACAAAATATTAAAATACAGTGGTCTGTTAAACATTAAAAGCTTCCCTAAACATGGCTGCCTTCAGATGTCTTCTAAAAGTCTGGTAGTTGTTCTTCTCTTTGACATCTGGTGGGAGGGTGTTCCCCAGAGTGGGTGCCACTACCGAGAAGGCCCTCTGCCTGGTTCCCTGTAACTTGGCTTCTCGCAGTGAGGGAACCGCCAGAAGGCCCTCGGTGCTGGACCTCAGTGTCCGGGCAGAACGATGAGGATGGAGACGCTCCTTCAGCTATACTGGTCCGAGGCTGTTTAGGGCTTTAAAGGTCAACACCAACACTTTGAATTGTGCTCAGAAATGTACTGGGAGCCAATGTAGATCTTTCAAGACCAGTGTTATGTAGCACTGCTGAGAGATAAAAGCAACCCTTTTGAATATGGGGCTGCTTTCTTCCCTTAATCTCAGGCTGTAGCAGTCAAGCTGAGCCACATGATCTGGTTATATCTGCTATGCGTTGGATAATGACAGTATGGGCTAGAAAAATGAAGAGTTTCAATAGAAAAGAAGGAAGATGCCTTACACTGAGTCAGATCATTGGTCTATATAGCTCAGTATTGTCTACACTGATGGTAGGGTTTCAGAAAAGGGTGTTCCCCAGTGTTTCTCTGCAGCCCTACCTGAACATTCAATGATCTGATGTCTTATAAGGTCAGGTGATTGGCAAGTGGGCAGTTCACCGACTTATCAAAGTGGCTTGTGGACAGTTGCCCATTTCCATGTCTGGATCCTGCATAAGATTTGTAGATATTTTCCTTGCACCATAAAGACCACTGTGTGTATATTATTCTTGCTGCTCTATCTTGCACATGCTTTTGGAGACATCTTTTTTTAGCAGTTATGATGTTGGACCCTTTATGCTTTTGCCCTGAGGTTATTCCCTTTTGTCCTCTATGGAAACAGCTTCTGTAAAATTCATAACTCCCTGTTCAATCAGCGTTGTACATAAAGTCCCTATTTTGCACAAATTGCTCTTGCTATTTTTATCTCACCTTTTCTTAGAAAACAAACAAACAAACAAACATGATGACACTGTCTATATTTCCAAGCAAAAGAAAATAATTAGAAAATAATTAGGAATTCTCAACACGAGACAGGTGGTTGCTCAAACATTCCCCCCCCCCACTCAGAAAAGTGAAAAAAACAATGTACTGAGCAGTTGAAGTCCATAATATACGCTAGGATACTTTGTCAGTGAGAATGCTGGAAGTAAAAGATGAGCCATCTGCTGTCTTCAGCCTTCCCTCCTGCCAGTTTCCATCTTTATTTACCTTTGCAATGTAAGTTTAGGAAAAGAGGGGAGGAGGGAAACTGGTGGCAGAAATGCCTGGGGTTTGGCAGATGCTGAAGTAACTCAATTGTGAGCTGAGCTGGAAAAAACAACAACTGGAAAACAGTTTGGATCAGCTGGTTATTTGCCGACCATTTCCAATTGAGTAATTCATTGCTCATACTTTTATTGAAATTCTGAAGATTCATTTCGAAGGAAGGCTAGGAAACTCCTCTTGAATGCTGTTAACAGTCAGCATACACTAGACTAGACTAGACTTGTCCTCAAATGGGAAACTGGCATGGCAGTTAAGAGCAGAAATACTCAGCACACGTTTATTTCCAAGCAATAAATGCAGCTGTTCTTGAACATGGATTTCACACCCACCCACCATTTGCATTCTAGCCATCTTTGGAATGATGCTTTGGGTTGACAGGATATGCTTTACACTAAAATACTAAAACAATCTTGACCTCTTTCTCCTAAAATGTTGATATTTTTATTGTTTTGTCTATTGTTGCTAAGAAACTATTTTTTTAAAAAAAATGAATGAACCATGGACCATCAGGCTCTTCTTATATCCTTACTTTCTTAAATAAGACAAGAATGACGAGGCCAATGAGTGAGTTGAGATGAAGACAACTTGTGAGAATCAGCCTTATTCTGATGGTTATGAAACACCATTTGATTTATATTTTTAAGTCTTATTCTGGAAACTGCCTTGTGAGTTCTCTGCCCTAAAAGGTGCAATTATGATGATCATGATGATACCCAAGAAGGATTTTATGAAAATTCTGGGGTGTGAGATGATTATAAACCTGTTCGGCTTCCAGTGTTTAGGAATCATTGCTAAGGATCCAGCTCTAAGCAGTTTACATTCTAAATTTTGACAGTGGAGGAGACAATAAAAACAGAGACTTGAAAGAGTAAACGAAGAGAACAAGATAACAGAAGATGAATGTGAGCGACATAATCTGTTAATAAGATGTAACTCATTGTATTTAAACATGGATACAGGTAGATGAAGAAATACTGTTTGTACCTAAGAGGCATTTAACAATATTAAGAGTGTAATCTTAAGAAGCTTATAGTTCTCAGCTAAAAGAAATAATGTTCTCTGTGCCATCCATTTTCCTCTCTCTTCTTTTTCTGTAATTATTTTTTTATTGATTTGGTTCCCAGTGGCCAATTGCATCATCTCCTGAGTCACTAGCTTTGAGGCGTTGAATACTTGCTTAATTTTTCTACTCAGCTATCACAGTCAGCAGTAAACAGCTCTGTGGATTCCCCTCTAGGCTATGTGCCTTTGGTCATATTGTTGCTTGCAATCCAGCTTGGATCAGAGGCTTATACCTGCAGGTTTAGAAATATATGTTCCTTTCACAATCTCTTGCTTAATCCACATCTGCAACGGCAGGAATCTATTAGATTTGTGATTATTCTCATTTCATTTTTATTTTTCCATCTTGTCTCTTGTCATTTAATACATTGACATTCTTATCATTATCGCCATGGACTTCTGCTATGAGGTAGAATGGAAAACCAGTGGCTATATAATGCATTTCCTTCTTAGATGATACTATATACCGTATGTGCCAGCAATGGAACAGTCTGAGTGGGCTGATACAGAAATCAACAGGGGAATCAACTGAGTTGATATTTAAGTGTTGATTTAAGTGGTAAGAATAAACATTTTCAGTGTATTTCCACAAATAGTTCATGTTGTGGAGGGGGGTAGATGGAGGGAATCTGAATACATTCTATGATGTGTTTTTCAATAAAATATACTGGTTGTTGATTCAGGATAGGCAAAAGGAAGTATTTGCTCATGTAACATTTTATTAAATTGTGGAATTTATTGTCATGAGATATGGAAATGGTCACCAGCACAGATGGTTTTAAAAGGTAATTGGACAATGTAATGGACAATGCATTCATCAATGGACATTTGCCATAGAGAATTAAAAAAAATCACAAAAGCAGTATGACACTGAATAACAGTTGAAGAACGGGCAACAATGAGGAAGACATATTGCCTGCATTCCCTACTTGTGTGTTTCCAAGATACATCTGGTTGGCCACAGATTGGCTGCTTGGACTTTGGGGCTGAACAAGCATGGCTCCTCTTTTTATTTTCTTTCAGCTAGCCTGATTACAGCCTAAGCAAGGCAAAGCGCTTATAAGATGATAAACCTACCAGTAAGTATCCTACCTTACTTTAACCAGAGTGTAGATCACTCAACTTGTAACTTACAGACTCTAAGGCAAGGGTGAAGCATCCATGGCCAACCAAATGATCCCCTGCCATTTGCCATGTTGGCTGGAGCTGATGGGAATCCAACAACATCTGGCAAGCTCTAGGGTTAAAAATGGTTCGATATTTTTTATCTAAAAATGCTAGCACTTCCTAGCAAATTTCTGTGTAATATATATTTTTTGCACCGTTCTTTATCCATATAATTTAACATCAAATTTCTGGGACAATAATAGAATTCTCTCTGTGTTGTTTTTTTTTAAGGTCTGCCTTGAATATTCTGCTAAGGTGTGAACTGAGCTGGTGGATACTAGAGAACAAGAACAAACCTAACTGTTGTTGTTTTTAAAGTCAATAATGCCTCTGTAATGCCAATTACAGAGTGTGCTGCTAAATTGGCATCCCATTTCCCAATCTAATTTGAACTGTACTCTGAAGTCCTCCTTATCAGGTGCGGGGTTGCGTGATTATGCAGGCTTTGTTTCTTGGAGAGTAATCTTTTATTATTATTATTTCTAAGGGCTTACCAGACTAAGCAGCGAAAGCTCAGCATAGAGTTCATTTAAAATATAATATACTGTTTGCATTATGAATCAGAATAATAGAAACTCAGCTGGGGCTTATTACGAACCATTGTGTGCATGAGAAACTCTGTTTTTACTTAATAGTTCCATGTTCAGTGGCCTCAGGGAACAATAGTATTGTGATACCCTTGATGATGCAGGGAATTAACCCACTTCCAAAGCAGTTGAAATCTATCTTTATCTATTTATCTATCTGTCTACACACAAACACAGATGCATGCACATACCTCATAGCCTATGTGCAAATGATGAGGGAGGCTATAGAAAACTTTAAATAACAACTCCCTGTAATGACTAGGAAAGCTGGAAAGGTTCAATCTTTGAAAGTCCCTTTACAAACTGTCCTGATCTGCTCCTGCAATGCGCAGATCAGAACTTGCCCACTGACTTTCACACCTTTTGACTGTTCCAGTGCAGTCTCAGCTCAGAAAGTATGAGCTCAGAAAGCATTTAAAGTGGATATTTTCATAGAAAATACGTTTAGAAATGTGCACCTTGAGAGAAGAAACACAGGGTGATATCCAACATTGGTCATACTCAGCTATCAATCATTGACTCATGTTTTCAATGAGGTTACTCTTTGAATGACTTAGTGGGATATCGCCTGTATTCTATGTATATGTATGCAAATAAATAACAGATTAATGAGGAAATGGGGCAGGATGGTCTTACAGAAGTGATACAGAACAGAAATAGACTGATTCACTCATGCCTCATAACCACCCAGAGCCTGTAGCACTGCCATGTTCCAAGGGTTGTTAAGCACATCACCTTAATGCTTTTAGAATTTTATTTCATATTTAGTGGAGAGGTGGTGGTGGTGATATTTGATGTGATTCATCCCACAAGAGCACAATCTGTCTACTTCTGGGGTCCTAGGTGTGATTGTGCAGGACCCTGATCTGGGTTCTCTGTGTGATGTCAGGTCAAGCAATGTCAATTCTCTGAATTCTGCAAACTTTTCAAGTGTCACATCTTCAGGGTGACAGTTTCATGAGTTTTGTCCATGTCCACTGAGTCTGCTGGATTCCAGTGTATATTGCTGATTATAGTTCTATTTCACCTTTCTTCCCAAAGGACCTCAGGGCAGTGTGCAACACCACCAGTTAAAACATACCTGATTCTTGAAATAGAATAGAAATTTGAAAATGAAATAACCTTTATTCTTTTTTTTCTAAGAATGCTTGTATATGGGCACTTACAGACAAACAAGCACATATAGCAAAGCTGTCAATGGAGTCCTCTCCTCCTTCAAGGAGCTCTGGCCTGTCCCTGACAGAAGCTGGTAGGTCATTGATGAGGGACCTCAAGCCCTGGGGTCAAACCATGCAGTTCCTACCTCCCACAAATTCCCAGCATTGAATCTATGAGGTATGATGAGGCAAGTTTGTGTGTGTGGAGGGGGTAAGGAATGGTTTTTAGAGCATACAATTCCTTCTTTGCACTTAGCTGAGCCTGTTCTGTGCCCCATTTGAGCACAGCACATTGCTAATCAGCGTTGCTGCGTTGGAGATATTTTGAGGTAAAGGTTGCTAGTTAGAATTATTTACAGAAGAGCAAGGCCAATGAGATTTATTGGCATGCTTTGATTGTACCAATTTACTTGTGACCCGAGTACATGTATTGATTGCTATAAGCGTTTCAGCAAGCATCCAAGTAAACATTTCCTGAATTGTTGGGAACAGCCTTTTTTTGTTGCAGCTTACTTTTTGATTCAGTAACTCCCACTGAGACAGAAAAAGGAATGCAGAACGTCTTTAAAAGTCTTTCAGCACCGAGAATGGTGCAATACAAGATATGAAAGTATTCCTGTGACAATGTGTTCCTGTTTGTTAATTGTGGCACATGTACAAGCACACGCACATACACTCATACATTCTTAATATATAATAAAAACTCAAGGCTGTGATCATGCTGCAGTTTGTGTGGCTGCCAATAGCTGGCCATGTGAATTGTAGCATGATGACAGAACAGCAGGTGGGATGACCCAGGCAGGTGAGGGAGGTAGTAGGCAGCACTGGTAAGTTGTAGAGGAACAGTCAAGACAGAACAGGCCAGCTGCCCAGGAACTGTGATGCTCTGCTGCCTCTATGCACCTCACACCACACCTGGCATTTGGGCCTTAGCAGTGTTAGAAGGCAAGGAACATATATGCAGCAAGTGGGCACATAACTCTTGTTTTTAAATCACATTGGACTATATAGACTCTGTCAGAAAGGCAGAATATGCACGATTTCACCTCAGGTTGCCTGATTTCTAAAATAAGACCAGATTGCCATCTGGTGGGCAATACAAAACCTGCACTAAAAGAGAAGTAACTGGGTGAATTGATCTGTTACATCAGAGCTTTTGCATAGCTTGGTAAAATGGTGTCCTTTGAAAGACAACCTGACAGGTGCATAGTGATGGCAAATGGTCTGTGAAAAAGGAATGATTTTTTTTTAAAAAAAAAGATAAGAATAGTTCAGCAATATTTGTTTGTCTGTGATGAACGTTGTAATGATTTCAAGGCATAATAAGCACACAGAAGTGGAATGAAAAAGAAAGAAATGAGCCTTGCTGATCCCCTCGCTGCATTGTTTAAAGGAGTTGTTGTGACACTCTTGTATTTATATTTTACAATTTTTTTTCTGATTGTGCATGATCCATTGCATGGCATATTGGAAAACTTGTTGATTCTGTGTTCAGAACACTGGGAGGTTATTGGAATCTTTTCACAACAACAACATAGTTCTATATTGAATTATGCTTGTCAAAGTGAAATACCTAACAATTCTTGGCTGAGCTGGTGTGGTAGCACAGAACGTTCAGTTGTTCGGGGCTGGGAAGAAGCCCCTGATTGTAGACCAGCGTAATGGCAAGGAACACAGAGACAAGAAGCCTGAAGGAGGACTTCAGAGTAGGCAGTGGATAGAGAATGAAGAAATGAGGGGAGTAAAAGTGGAAAATTAGACTTTAGGAAAAGGGCAGAGGAAACAAGGAATTGAGACACAAAGGAACTCAACAGAAAGGATTTGCAAAGAAAGTTCACTGTGCCTAGAAGATCAGAAAGGGCTGTTAGCAAAGTCATGTAATTAACCCATAAGTTACAAATGGAATGATCCCAGCTTTTGCTATGGGGAAAGGGTCAGGGTAGCTAAAGCATATGGGATACATGTAGCAGTGGTCCTATAGTTTCTGTTTGTGTTGTAAACAGAAAAGCAGGGAAGAATGAATGGTGAAAGCATCAAGTTGAAGAAACATAGACCCAAAAGAAACCAGGACTGGTGCATATTTATCCTTGTTCTAAGGACAAGAAGGATAGCTGGTAGGGAAAGAGTTGGAGGGAAAGGGGTTTGGAGTAACTTTGGACCACTGAACTAGAGAGACATATGATTTCCAGATCTAGACCCCAGAACTTGATAAGGTAATTCTGCTGTAGCTTCTACTGACATTACAACATGGTTACATGGCAACACAGATGGACCAAAAAGGGCCACACAATGTGTGTGTATTGGTCTCACATATTGATTTGAATGAACCAACCAATTATTTCATGATTAGCTTACAAAACAAGTAATTGCTGTGAACTAATTGTTGCTTTTGAATAATCAGAACCAGAGTTGGTTTACATGGTTATTTGGCAATTTGCTCAGGGGATGTATGATCTAAAAGACCGAGGACTTAAGAAGAAGAAGAAATCAGCAGGTGTGATCTATGAACCATAAAAAGGTAAAGGACCCCTGACAGTTAAGTCCAGTCGCAAATGACTCTGGAGTTGCGGTGCTCATCTCACTTTACAGGCCGAGGGAGCTGGTGTTTGTCTGCAGACAGTTTTTCTGGGTCATGTGGCCAGCATGACTAAGCCGCTTCTGGCATAATGGAAACCAAAACCAGAGCAGCGCATGGAAATGCCATTTACCTTCCTGCTGGAGCGGTACCTATTTATCTACTTGCACTTTTTGGCATGCTTTCAAACTGCTAGGTTGGCAGGAGCTGGGACTGAGCAATGGGAGCTCACCCCTTCACGAGGATTCAAACCACCGACCTTCTGATCGGCAAGCCCAGGAGGCTCAGTGGTTTAGACCACAGTGCCACCCGCGTCCCCTATCAACCATGCATGCACACAAACAGCAAAAGCAGAGTATGCAGTACGGAACAGAACCATGCAAGGTCACTTCCTGATACATTTCTTATGTGTTCAGATAATGTTGTCTGTATTTACAAAACAAGCACTACTCCACATAGCCGATTATACTGAATTATAAATGTGCTGCTGCCTGTTCCATCACTCTGCTCTTGTAGCACATGGGTATGCCAAGTGCTCCATCTCAGTGCTTAGAGTGGACATCAAGCACACTTCCAGCACTGCTGTCACAACTGCCATTCGCTCTGCTGCTTTGTTCATCACCTTCTGCCTCCCATCTGGCATGGTGGTCCCAGCAGGGCACATACCACGGTGACAGCAGTGAGTGCAATGATGGCAACATGGCTGCCATCACCCATAATTGTGTGATATCTGGTAGACTTTTTGACAGTTTGTCAAGCATACATAATCTACACCTAGTTATCATCATAGCAAGTGCAGGGTGTGTTTGCTTCAGCTAAAACAGATAATAAACAATGGTCTGGGGGTCCCTTCCTTCCCATACACTTCAATATTTCTCTGATGAAAATAGGGACATTACTACTACTAATAATAATAATCATCATCATCATCATCATCATCATCATATCCCACCCATCTGACTGGGTTGCCCCAGCTGCCATGGGTAGCTTCCAACACATACAAAAACATACCATATTGGCCCGAATATAAGCCACACATTTTTTCCCAAATTCTGACCGTGAAAAGTTAAAGTATGGCTTAAATTTGTGACCTTACAAAAATGGGCTTTTACAATATCGCTGCTGAAACAGACATACGGTAAAATGGAACAAAAAAATGTTTTAGTGCCAATTTGTGAGCTTGCGACTGTTGTGCAATTAATTCTAATGTTATTCATTGCTTTCCCCATATTTTACAGTGCAGTATTGATTTTTTATTTGTATTTACGGTGCTACAGTGTTTAACCCATTTGTATGTCCTCTCTAGTACCCATAGGATTTTTTTTTCTACATATGCCATTTATGGGTGTGAGTGCCTGCAGAATTTTTTTTTTTTTTAAAAAAATATTTTTATTCCAGAATTTTTCCATAACATACATAAACATACAAAGACAAAAACAAAACAAAAAACATGTACCATTTCATATCCTGATTTCTTATACCTTCCTTCCCCGACTTCCTCATGCCTCCCTTTTCTGTATTCCAAATTCTTATCAATTACTCAGCAAATCTTCCCTTATTTTAATTTAAGTTTAAACTAATCTTCCTTATTCTCCTTGTCTTAACCATTACTAATAGTAACCGTTTACTTTCCAGTCCATCATCATTCTAACTTTCATTAACTTTGTGATATTTCTTTAAATAGTCCTTGAATTTTTTCCATTCTTCTTGCGCTGTTTCTCTTCCCTGGTTTCGGATTCTGCTCGTCATTTCTGCCAAACCCATGTAGTCTATCACCTTCATCTGCCATTCTTCCAGTGTGGGTAGATCTTGCGTCTTCCAGTACTTCGCAATGAGTATTCTAGCTGCTGTTGTAGCATACATGAAAAAAGTTATATCTGTCTTTAACACCCCTTGGCCGACAATACCCAAGAGAAAGGCCTCTGGTTTCTTGGTGAAAGTATATTTAAATACCTTTTTGAGTTCATTATAGATCATTTCCCAGAATGCCTTAATCTTCGGGCACGTCCACCAAAGGTGAAAAAATGTACCTTCCTTTTCTTTACATTTCCAACATTTATTGTCAGGCAAATGGTAAATCTTTGCAAGCTTGACCGGGGTTATGTACCACCTATAGATCATTTTCATAATATTTTCTCTTAGGGCATTACATGCCGTAAATTTCATCCCGGTGGTCCACAACTTTTCCCAATCAGCAAACAAAATATTATGACCAATGTCCTGAGCCCATTTAATCATAGCTGATTTAACCGTTTCATCTTGTGTATTCCATTTCAGCAGCAAATTATACATTTTTGACAAATTCTTAGTACTGGGTTCTAACAATTCAGTCTCCAATTTGGATTTTTCCACCTGGAAGCCAACTTTACTGTCCAGTTTAAACACTTCATTTATTTGGTGATAATGCAACCAATCTCTCACCTTCCCTTTTAGTTTCTCAAAGCTCTGCAATCTCAGTTTGTCCCCTTCCTTTTCCAAAATTTCCCAGTATCTTGGCCACTTAGACTCCATATTTAACTTTTTAACTGCCTTAGCTTCCATTGGCGACAACCACCTTGGAGTTTTGTTTTCCAGCAAATCTTTATATCTAACCCAAACATTTAATAATGCTTTTCTGACAATATGGTTTTTAAAACTTTTATGTGCTTTAACCTTGTCATACCACAGATATGCATGCCACCCAAAAATATTGTTAAAACCTTCCAAGTCCAAAATGTCTGTGTTTTCAAGAAGCAGCCATTCTTTCAGCCAGCAGAAAGCTGCCGCTTCATAGTACAGTTTGAAGTCTGGCAGGGCAAACCCCCCTCTTTCCTTTGAATCCGTTAATATCTTAAATTTAATTCTGGGCTTTTTGCCCTGCCAGACAAATTTAGATATGTCTTTTTGCCACCTCTTGAAACAGTCCATTTTGTCCATTATTTGCAGTGCTTGAAACAAAAACAGCATTCTTGGCAATACATTCATCTTTATAACTGCAATTCGACCTAACAAGGAAAGCTTTAAATTTGACCAAATCTCCAAGTCTTTTTTCACTTCTGTCCAAGTTTTTTCATAATTATCTTTAAATAAATTCACATTCTTAGCTGTCATGTTTATACCCAAATATTTCACTTTTTTAACCACAGTCAACCCTGTCTCATTCTGAAACCTTTCTTTTTCAACCTGTGTTAGATTTTTCTCCAATACCTTTGTTTTTAACTTATTCAATTTAAATCCTGCCAATTGACCAAACTCTTGGATTATTTCCAAAACTCTTTTCGTACTAGCTTCTGGCTCTTGCAATGTAAGTACTAGGTCATCTGCAAATGCTCTCAGTTTATATTGTTTAGCTCCGATTTTCCCCTCCATAATCTTGTTACAGACTTCCTTCAAAGGTTGTATCAACCCTTCCTTCAGTACTTTATAATATTTGGAAGTCAGTCCATCCGGTCCTGGGGATTTGCCCAACGCCATGCCTTGAATGGCATCTTCTATTTCTTGTGCTGATATCTCCTGGTTCAAAATGGTCTTACTTTCCTGCGAGACCTTTTTCAGCCCATTTTCCTCGAGGAATTGTTGTATATCCATTTCCTTCTGCGGCCCTTGTGTGTAAAGTTGTCTAAAGTAGTTCTGAAAACAGTTCCTAATTTCAGCTGGGTTGCTTATATTCTTTCCTTCCACTTCTATATTTGTTACCGTGTTGAGTTTTTGTCTCTTCTTTATTTGCCAAGCCAATAACTTGCCACATTTGTCAGCAGATTCAAAGGTCTTTTGTCTCATTTGCTTAATTTTCCACTCTAATTCTTGATTCGTCAGTTCCATATATTGTGTTTGATAAAATTTGATTTCTCTTAGAATCTCTTTTGATTTTGGCTTCAATCTTAGTTTCTTTTCCCCTTCTTTTATCTTTTCCAGAATTTTTTCCTTCCTCTCATTTTGTTTTCTTTTCTTTAATGTGTTTTGTTGTATCAAAAACCCTCTCATCACGGCTTTGCTTGCGTCCCATACTATTCTTTTTTCTACTTTAGTCCTTAAATTGATTTCAAAATAATCTTTCAGAGTCTTTTGGGCCTTCTTGCAAATCTCCTCATCTCTAAGTAAAGTGTCATTCATTCTCCATCTAAAGGAACCAGTTGTTGTTTGTCTCATCACCATCTTTACTGCATTGTGGTCGGAGAAAGTTTTTGGGCAGATTTCCACTCTCTTTATATTCTGCGCCATACTGCTAGTCACCCAGATTTGGTCGATCCTTGTCCATGTCATTTTGGCTTCAGAGAAGAAGGTTCCCTCTCTTTCTAGTGGGTGTTTTGTTCTCCAAATATCTATCAAGTCCATATTGTCAGTCATTTCGAAAAAGGTCTTTGGTAGTCTTCCATCTTTTGTTACTACCTGTCTTTGTGCTTTGTCCATATTTGTTGAAACTACTCCATTCATGTCTCCCATCATAATTAGATTATAATCCATATAGTCCATCAAAGTCTCATGCAACTTCTTGAAAAATTCAGCTTTCCCTTCATTTGGCGCATAGACTCCCACTATCAGATACTTTTCTCCTTGAGATTGGATTTCAATTGCCAAATATCTTCCTTGGTCGTCTTTGAAGATTTGTTTCGGTTGCAGCTTTTCCTTTGCATAAATCACTACTCCTCTCTTTTTTACTCTGTCTGAAGATATAAATTCTTGTCCCAGTCTTTTATTTATTAATAATTTCCTATGTGCTCTTGTCACATGGGTCTCTTGTAGACAAATCAAGTCCAATTGGTCTTTCTTTAGAGCATGAAATATATTTTTCCTTTTTCTGGGAATATTTAAGCCGTTACAATTCCAAGTTAGAAGTTGCAGAGCCATGATGGGGTTATTTACTCTTTCCTCCTACAGCTCCCAATTTTTGTTCCTCGTTTGTCGGTGGTTCCGTGTCCGTATCTAGTGAAGGATGCCCTTGCCCTGGAAACGTCTCTTTCTGTAGGTCTTCTTCGTGTTCTCCTAAGAACTTGTCTTTATCACTCACTGTCTTTATTCTTCTTTTCTTCCCCTTGTATTTAAAAGACAAGCCTTGGGGAAACTCCCACCTAAATTGAATGTAGTTCCTTTTCAGCAGTATCACCAGGTCCTTGTAGTGTCCTCTTGCGTCCAAGATGCTTTTAGGAATATCTTTAAAAATCTCGATGTGAAAATCTTCAATTCGAAGGGTTGTTTGGTAATGCAGGTTCAGTATTTTGTCCCGTTCCTCCTTTGTTTTTTTTTTTGTTTTTTTTTTTTTTTATAAATTTTTTTATTGCTTTTTTCCAGAATCTAAATCCATCGTCAATAACACAACAAAAGCGGTTTTACAGAAAGAAAAAGAAATTAAACAAGAAAAAATTCATTTTTCGAAGTCTTTTTTTTTTTTTTCATCATCCACTGGACTTCCCCATCTCCTCCATCCCTGCATTCTTTATAATAAATATAAACAGCAAATTAATACCTTGTTTCCTGTGTTTTTGTATTTTCATCTAATTATTCACTCTGAAATTAAAACTTTTCTCAATCATTAACTTTGTTTCTATCAACTCCGAATTTCAATACTGAAGCATATTTACCTCAAACCTTAGCAAATTTTTAACATTCATATATCTTATAATGTTTTTGTAAATAGTCCTTAAATAGTCCCGTTCCTCCTTTGATCTCAGAGTTATTAAACAGTCTCTGGGTCTGTTCTTCCTCTGCCTTGCTCCCAGTCTAAATGCACTTTCTATCTTAAATTCTTCTTTGTCCAACTCCTGCTTCCAAAAGTCAGAAAATTCTTTTGTCAGGTAGTCCACCAGGTTCTCTCCTTCCTTTTCTGGCACAAGTCTGATCCTTAGGTTCCTCTCCTTGCGTTGCATATCTTGCATAGAAAGTGCCAGTTCATACTCATCTAGTTTCTTGAACACTGGTGGAAACTTTCCCTCAGCAGCAGTTGCAATTTCTTTAGCTTCCTCGGCTATCTTTCTTGTTGTAGATGATTCTTCCAATAATTTCCCAATTGCTTCTGCATTTGAGTTCACTTTGTTCCCAAGGTCAGTTATACTTTTTGTATTTGAGTCAATTTTCCCAGAGATTTCTTCAATTTTCTTATTTGTTTCAGCAACTTGTATTTTAGTTTCAGCAACTTGTGCTTTAGTTTCTGCACCTTGCTTTTTTAGTTCCTCCAAAGAATCATTTATCTTCTCCAATACCTTGGCAAATGATTCTTCTGTAGACATTGTTTTCACTCTTGCCTTTGGGGCAGCTGTAGTTCCAGAGGCTCCTGATACAGAAGCCCTTCTCTGTATGAAAGAATCAATTTTATATTGTTTGCCAGATCTCAAGGTTGTTTCTTGTAAATCCCCTTTCTCTTTACCATCTGCCATAACAAGTTCTTTTAGTCAAGGTCATTCCCACACTCTTAAGCTGTCAAACAAAAGTTCTCAGATTTTACACTTCACTTGTTGCTGTAACAATTTGTAAGTCCTCTAGAGGGCGCAGAGTCAATTTTTTTTACTTCTCCAAATAGTCCCACACTCTCCTAAAAGTAAACAAAAGTTTTCCTAGTCCCTTCCAATTGTTCTTTTCTCTTTCTAAGGGACCCAAGTCAATAATGTCCTGTAAGTAACTTTACAATGCAACAAAATATGTATTTCAAGTTGAGAGTAACCAAAGTCAATTAAAGATACTTTTTAACCTTCTTATAGCAACAGTCCTTAGCCGGTTCCTTTTCTCCGGCAGTCCGATCCCAGGTTTAAGAACAGCGGTATTTAACTCAGTTCTTTAAAGTTGGCAGAAAAACACTTTAAAATCTTCTTCCCCCCCCTTCTGCCTTCGGGGAGGGAGTTCTTTGCTTTGGTGGTGGATTTTTTAATTCCCACAAATTTCCTCTCAAGCAGTTACAGCTGGAGTGCCTTTCGCTTTGATCTTGCTACAGAACGGAAAGCAGACTTCCTTTTTAGTGCTTATCCGTCTCGGTGCCCAATTTCTTAACTTTTAATGTCCAATTGTAATTTAGCGGTCAATCCTACTCACGGATAGTTGTTCTTTTAATCCAATTTCGCCGGAAGAAATCAGCGCTCTCCGCTAATGGCGACGCGGCTTCGCTTCGCAGGCTGGGTGAAGACGACTCTCAGCACCGCTCCTCACACCCTCCGCTGATCCGCAGCCTTTAAAAAGGCTATTTCACAGCGTCGGGGGGGCGCAAAGGTGCCCGCCGAGTCTCCAGTTCACAGACAACACGCCTGTGATTTTTAAGGGTCCCCGCTCCGCCGTAGCTGACAGGACCCGAACCTACGAAGCAGATCTCTCCCGGAGCTCCGGGAGAAATCCGCCATTAAGCGCTGGCGCTAACCGGAAGTCTGAGTGCCTGCAGAATTTTAAGGGAGCAGCATATATTCAGGTATTATCCTTTTTTATCCCCCCCCCTTGAATTTTAAAGGCGTGGCTTATTTGCGGGTGTGGCTTATATTCGGGCCAATACGGTAATAAAACATTAAAGAACTTTCCTATCCGGGGCTGCCTTCAGAGTCTTCTAAAGGTTATCTCTCTTTGGCATGAGGGTCACATAACTCCACACCCTCCAACATTTATCCGATGAAAATAGGGACGTCCTAAGGAAAATTGGGACATTCCAGAATCAAATCAGAAACCGGGACCGCTTCTGTAAATCAGAGCTGTCCCTGGAAAACTGTGTAACGCTTGTCAATGAGGATTTTGTTGTCCAAATCATCATAGATTAAAGCATTTGGGCAGGTTTCCTTTAAGCCAGTGATACCTGACAGCTGTACCTTAAACTGCATGGCTCCATAGCATGATATTGTGCCCTGCCCCTAAATAACATAGCCAGAATCCCTGGAGGGAAGACTCTTATTATTGCTGGGATACTTTGTAATCTTAGGCTGCTAAAATGAAGCTGTTAGGCTAATCCTCTCAACCACAGAGCTCCCAACTAGCAGTGCAGCTGATAAGGATTTGGGCCCTTATCAACCTCAAGCAGGATTATCTCTTCTAATTTTAACATGAAAGTCAGTTCCCTTAGTTAGCACTTTTTTAATGGAGTAGTTTCAAAATTTGACCTGAGCTCAATAATCTCCTTTTCAACTAATCTGCATTCTAACCAGATGGTAAAAGGCCTGGGTATCTTGGGACTTAACATGGATTTTTTTCCTTCTTTGTCAGTGCAAGAATAATATAGGTAGTAATTCTAATATACTTTCAAAAAAAAAAAACCTTCCCTGGTGTGGGTGGGTGGGTGTGACAGAGGGAGAAAGAATTGGATGTATACGTTTAGACTATGCACCAACATTCCTCAGTCAAAGAAATGAGTGTGCCCCACAATCTATATTTTTTCTCACATTTGTGCTGGAACCTGCAAATTAGCTAGTCTCCCTTCAGCTTGCTCCTTCATCGTGTTGCAGGACCCCCCCCCCCAATCATTCAGTTTGTACAGACACGACACACACACACTCACACATGACATACACGACGTTTCTGTTATAAATTCATAGTAAATCAACCATACATCGGATTTACACCGGTTCACTTTTATTTTATTCCATGAAGGAAGGACTATCAAAGGGGGATGGTTTGATAATCCCTTAACGATACGAGCCATACACAGGAGCCCTAGCCAGTTGGCATGACAACCTTGATGGTCCCAGACAGAAGACCATCAAGGTCACAACTGACTTGCATATGGGAGTGGATTCAACATGGCCTGGAACAAAGGACAATGATCAGATCTTCCCTCTGGGGGCAGGAAACTGCCAGCTCCCCATTGTCTCCTCGAAGTGACTCATGCAGAGGGGGAAAGGAGGAACCAGCCAGGTGACAAGACACTCAGGTTACCTCCACAACTCCTCCCTCAACCCCTCCTTTCTGTGATGTGTCAATGATGTAGTCATGATGTAGTTGTGATGTAATTCTAGGGGTGTAGTTTGGGGGATTAGTAACTAATAAAAGTTTGGGTGCTCTTTTGTTTGGGGCTTCCATTTTGTTTCACCTGGTGGCAGGTGGGAGTCCTGTCGCGACAGTCTTCAATAAAGACCAAGCCTACTGGCTGCTGTTTTGCTCTGGTATTCCTGGCTGGTGTCCTTGTTTTTTTGTCCAAGGGAGCCCTCTTTGTTAACAATTGGCTGTGTACAAATGATGCAGCTGTGAGCAGGCCATGATTCGATAGTGTCAGTCACATAATTGACAGTGACAATACGGAATTCTGTCACTATGTAGCTTCATTGTCAAGCCAGCCCGAGTGACGGCAATGCTTCCTGTCCTCAGGGATGATCGATGGGAAGGGGGAAGGTGGTGGCCGTCATTCTCTCATATTCTGGGGTGTATCATTTCTGTCATCACAGGGAGAAAAATGTAAGAATGGGAGGGCAGGGGTCAGGCCAGTCTTTCAGGCCTTCATTTGATGAAAAAGTTCTAATAACTTCTGTAATTGGCAGTGTGTTCACTTTCTAATGTCCATTTTCCACAGCTGTCAACTTCAGTGGCAACTAGAAATATAAAGCTGTGTGCTCTGCAGGGAGGGAGTAGACTCAAAGCAAAGTGATAGCACCACACAGTAAGTTCTCGGTCCTAAATATTACTGGATTGGTGGTGACAACTACCACAGTCGGACCCTCCAAGTGTCCCTAATGTCCAGGGACGTCCATGATTCAGAGAAGCCATCCTAGTTTCTGATCTGATCCTGGAATGTCCCACGTTTCCTTAGGATGTCCCTATTTTTATTGGAGAGATGTTGGAGGGTATGGAGTTATCCGACCCCCAAGCTGTCTGAAGGCAATCCTGTATAGGGAAGTTTTTAAAAATGTTTTGTTATGGTTTTTTTTATATGTTGGAAGCTGTCCAGAGTGGCTGGGGCAACCCAGTAAGATGTGTGGTGTATAAATACAGTCGTACCTTGAATCTCGAATGCCTTGGCTCCCAAACAAATCGGCTCCTCAACAATCAAAACCTGGAAGTGAGTGTTTCGGTTTTTGAATGCTCTTTTGGAAGCCGAACGTCCAACTGGGCTTCTGCAGCTTCTGATTGGCTGCTGGAGCTTCCTGAAGCCAATCAGAAGCCGCACTTTGGTTTCTGAACACCTTGGAATTCGAACAGAATTCTGGAACAGATTCTGTTTGGCTTACAAGGTATGACTGTAGTAAAATTATCATTATGGAATGGGACGTCCCTATTTTCATCAGAGAAATGTAGTATGTCTTTGGCAACATCTTTACAGCAACTCTAGCATGTGGTGTGTTTTAGGAGTTCAGCCTACACTAGAGTAGGACCCTGGCAGAGACACATGCCCAACTGGTATGTTCTCTCCCTCCTGGTCTTTCATTTGGGAGCTTCAAAAGCTTTCTTCAGCCCAAACATCACAGTGACCAATGCCAACCGACACCAGCACACTTAGGGATCCGCAGAGTTTGCAAAATCTCCAGGGCCTGATGGATTAACCTCTAAATACTATAGAACTTTGAAGGACTATTTGATTCAACCACTAAAGGAGATTTGTAATGAAATTATGGAGGGGAAAAAGGCTCCGGAGTCGTGGAAAGAAGCCTTCATCACACTTATACCTAAAACTGAGTCTGAGAAGACAAACTTAAGAACTATCGCCCCATATCTCTGCTCAATGTGGATTATAAAATCTTTGCTGATATTTTGGCTAAAAGACTTTAAAAAGTTTTAGCAGAAATGATACATAAAGATCAGGCTGGCTTTCTCCCTGGTAGGCATTTATCTGATAATATGAGAAATGTAATTAACATTTTGGAAAAGTTACAAGTGAATATCAATACAAAAGCGGTTTTGATATTCGTGGATGCAGAGAAAACCTTTGACAACATTTCTTGGATTTTTATGAAGAGAAACCTGCAGGGAATGGGGGTTGGTCAAAATTTTGAAAATGGTATAGGTGCGATTTATTCTGAACAAAAGGCAAAACTTATAGTTAACAACATAGTGACAGAAGAATTTAAAATTGAGAAAGGGACACGACAAGGCTGCCCAATTTCCCCATTGCTTTTTATTTCGGTCCTGGAGGTTTTGCTAAATATGATCAGAAGGGACCAGTTGATTCATGGTATTCAGGTCGAAGCTAAACAATATAAACTTAAAGCCTTCGCAGATGATCTTGTATTGACATTACAAGAGCCAGTACCTAGTGCCAAGAGGGCTCTAGAATTAATCCAGGAGTTTGGTCATGTGGCAGGCTTCAAGTTAAATAAGCTTAAAACTAAGGTTTTGGAGAAAAACCTGACGCCAATGGAGAGAGAGAGGTTTCAGAAAGAGACAGATTTAACATTGGTAAAGAAGGTAAAATACTTGGGGGTGAACATGACTGCTAAGAATGTAAATTTATTTAAAGATAATTATGAGAAATGTTGGTCAGAAGTGAAGAAAGATTTAGAAATTTGGTCGAATTTGAAGCTTTCCTTGCTTGGTCGAATTGCTGTTATTAAGATGAATGTATTGCCGAGAATGCTGTTTTTGTTTCAATCACTGCAAATTATTGACAAGATGGACTGTTTCAAGAGGTGGCAAAGAGATATCTCTAGATTTGTCTGGCAGGGCAAAAAGCCCAGAATAAAATTTAAGATACTTACGGATGCTAAAGACAGAGGGGGGTTTGCCCTGCCGGACCTTAGACTTTACTATGAATCAGCAGCTTTTTGCTGGTTGAAGAAATGGCTACTTCTTGAGAACACTGACATTCTAGATATTGAGGCTACGATAATGTATTCGGGTGGCATGCATATTTGTGGTATGACAAGGTTAAAGCGCATAAAGCATTTAAAAACCATATTGTCAGGAAAGCATTGTTTAATGTCTGGATAAGATATAAAGATTTTTTGGAGAATAAAACTCCAAGGTGGTTATCACCTATGGAAGCGAAAGCTATGAAAAAACTTAATATGGAGGCTAAATGGCCAAAGTATTGTGAAATTTTGGAACAGGAAGGTGACAAGCTGAAATTGCAGAGTTATGAGAAGCTTAAAGGGAAGGTGCGAGACTGGTTACATTATTTTCAAATAAGAGAGGTTTATAATCAAGACAGAAAAATTGGTTTCCAGGTGGAAAAATCAAAGTTGGAAACAGAATTGCTAGAACCCAATGCTAAGATATTATCAAGAATGTATAATTTGCTGTTGAAATGGAGTACTGAGGAAGAAACGGTAAAATCTGCTATGATTAAATGGGCACAAGATATAGGACACAATATTATGTTTGCTGACTGGGAGCAGTTGTGGACCACTGGGATTAAATTTACGGCATGTAATGCCTTAAGAGAGAATATTATGAAAATGACGTACAGGTGGTACATGACCCCAGTCAAGCTTGCAAAAATATACCATCTGCCCGATAATAAATGTTGGAAATGTAAAGAAATTGAAGGCACATTCTTTCACCTTTGGTGGACGTGCCCGAGGATCAAGGCTTTCTGGGAGATGGTTTATAATGAATTGAAAAAGATATTCAAATACACTTTTGTGAAGAAACCAGAGGCCTTTCTCCTGGGCATAGTTGGCCAATTGGTGCCAAAGAAGGATAGAACTTTTTTTATGTACGCTACAGCAGCAGCAAGAATACTCATTGCAAAGCATTGGAAGACACAAGAATTACCCACCTTGGAAGAATGGCAGATGCAAGTAATCGACTATATGGAAATGGCTGAGATGACTGGCAGAATCCGAGACCAGGGAGAAGAGTTGGTGGAAGAAGATTGGAGGAAATTTAAAATTTATTTACAGAAGCAGTGTAAAATGTATGAATGCTGATGACATTGAAATGAAATGAAGGGGTTTTAGTGACGAGAGTGAAAGTTTGAAATTATAAATTTGGGAGGTAGGATACTTAAGGACAAAGTGGTAGGATATGAATTTGCTGAACCAACTGTCAAAAAGGGATACAAAAAAGGGAGACGTGAGGAAGTCAGGAAAATAAGTTAATCAATGTTGAATAATTAGAAAAGAGTGACTTGTGTTTTTTCTTATTTTACTTCTGTGTGTTGATTGTTGTTTTTTTCTTTTTTTTCTTTTCTCTTTTTTTTTAGGTTAAATGTTTGTATTTTAGGTATTTTATGTATTGTGAAATCTTGGTTTTGTGCTTTTATTGTCCTTTGTTTGGTGATGTCTTTCCTTATTGTTAAATTTAATAAAATATTATTATTTTTTTTAAAAAATAGGGATCCGCAGAGTTTGCACATCATGAATGACAGACCTCAGCAACTCAGCATTTTGGCTAATCTACTGTCACTGTGTTCCCTGAAGTGGGACTATTGTTCTTTGTTTTTTTCTCTTTGCTGTCTGATGCTAGAGAGAGGGAGCCATGTTGCAGTCTCTCTGTGTGTTTATATGTAAATAAACACACACAGAGACTGCAACATGGCTCCCTCTCTCTCTCTAGCATCAGACAGCAAAGAGAAAAAGAGCAAAGAGAAAAAAACAAAGAACAATAGTCCCACTTCAGGGAACACAGTAACAAAAACATCCTGTCTCCATCACTTCCCACTCTGTGGAGTCAAAACATATCACGTCATGTGAAAGACAACAAACATATGACTGCAATCACAGAGCAGGAATTATAACAGTGTGGCCCATTTTCCTTGTTTTTCTTACTGCTTGATCAGTCAATCTGGTGATAGATTTCTACAACTTCTGCATCTTAAGACAACATGGAAGAAAATCTGTGCAGACGGACAGTTACCGAAGGATGTAACAAAATGCTGGGTGAAGGGGGATGTAAAACTTTTTATTTGGTACTTTGTTATAATGTGATATCCAACCAGAAAACCCTATGGAGGAATGAAATTTACCTTCCATCATTTCTGGTGCCCCTATAAGGTAGATGAAATCTTTAAAAGCATCTCAGAGAATCAGACAAGAGTTTCTTCTTACCAGGTGGGCAAACAGAACTAAATTTAGATATGCTGGGAAACAGGGAGATATCTGATAGTAATGCAGCCTTCTGTCCTGTTTAAATTATAACTCTAATTGATTATTGATTTCTGGAGACATGGTTCAATTTCCCTTCTGCTTTAGATAGATTGCAGTTTGGGGAAATAGCTATTTGAGAACTGAGAGGAAGTGTTGAGGAATTAGTTATACAAATAAAAGTGGATTCATTTTGAAGAAGGATAGCAATTGTATGTTCGGCTCATCACTGCAACCAGTCTTATTTAAGGGCGGTCTTGAAGTGATTGCCAATTAACAGGGAAATGGCACAATTTCACTAGTATAACTAGGAGTGGGGCATGGAAACAGCTTTAAAAGTATGGCAGATATTATCTTAATTCCAACTTTGGTTTGCAGGAAAGCAGGCTTCATTTTTTAAACAAGAGTATTCATTTTAAACCATCCCGCTTGTAAAAAGGTGTTACAGAGCCATGGTTACCATTTATCTCCTTTGTGGAAGCCCTTCAAGTTTCTGATCAAATCTTGACCAGGTGCAGGCGCATATCTATTTTATGACTACAGCTACATAAATTGTGTCCTCCCTAAAAGAGGGCACATGTTGTGGTGAGACCTGGAGACTGACCTCCTGGTTGTGGGTGGGTATATTGGACAGCCACAACACCCGATTGGTAGGTCCCTCGTTGCTGGGTTTAATCTGGCCAATGGGGTGCAGTCTAAATGGATCAAGGTACATATATATATACCTTTGCATGTGACCCAGAGCTTCCTCTTTCAGCTCGTGCATCGGAACACCCGCCCACCTCTCCCTACTTTTAGGGCTTGTTGTGCTTGACCTTGCTATGCCGTCATGTGTCGTCTGTTGTTGGGACAGGGGCACAGCAGGAATTTTTCCCACTTGGCTGATTGGCTGTTGTCATTTGGGTTTCGCCTGCCACATAGCAAATCGTCACAACTTGTAAGGTTGCAGATAGGCACTGATAGGGATGGGAGAATGCTCTTGCCATCCTTATGTGAAGGGTATTCTGTTAAAGGAATCCAGGGACTCAAGTTGGTTTGGTCGACCCCTGAGAGGGGGTTGTGCCCATGCCTGAGTCCAGGGGAGCATCTGGGGAGTGAACAGAGTCTTTTCCTGGGCTTTTCACCTACCCCAGGCATTCACCCTTGGCTGACTGAGAGCCCGTGTGGTGTAGTGGTTAAGAGCGATAGACTCTTAATCTGGGGAACCGGGTTTGTGTCTCCGCTCCTCCACATGCAGTTGCTGGGTGCCCTTGGGCTAGTCACACTTCTTTGAAGTCTCTCAGCCCCACTCACCTCACAGAGTGTTTGTTGTGGGGGAGGAAGGGAAAGGAGAATGTTAGCCGCTTTTAGACTCCTTAGGGTAGTGATAAAGCAGGATATCAAACCCAAACTCTTCTTCCAAACTCTGACCTGTGCTGGTGCCCTGGGTAAGCTACCTGCAAGGGTGCAGGGAGCTAGTTGAACCAGAGCCTATGCAACCACTCAATTCTCTCTAATCAATAAAGTTGTGGCCTAAATTCTGCCAAAAACCAAAACTAAAATTTGAGTCAAATGTGTCTTTATTTAGGGGGGAGGTCTCTGGGTCTGAACACGCAACTGAAGTTGCAATCCTATTCCCAAACCCACTCTGCCAGAAGGGGCTTAGGATTCAAACAACCTTCACAAGTGAGGTACAGGCTACCGCTGATAGTTGGCACTAAAATGGAGCATTGCAGGAATGAGTGGGGATGATGCTGAGCCAGACAAGGATCCACTGGATCCTCAGCCAGTCAAGTTCCAGAGAGGGAGAACAGTAAAACAACAACCACAACTGCAAAATATCCCTTCCTTCCTTCTTTTTTATGTTGTCACCCATGTTCAAGCATATTAAATTTAACAGAATTACCAAAAAGAACAAAATTAACTGACAGTTCACGTCTCCTTCACAAATTATTGATAAATGAGGAGCTGCGCTTTAGAGGTGGTGGTGTCCAACATTATTTTCCTAGTGAATTATTTTTTTTAACTGTATCAAATCTCTCTCCCATCCCAACTACTCAGTGATGTCTCTCCTGATGGTGCTTGATCACAGCCTGCTTCTTTCACTTTTTGACTTTTGCTCTATAAACTAAAACCTAAAAGGGAAAAAAACACACACCTGCAAATAGACAATAACTTTCATCTTATTTGTCAGTAATGCAAGGATGTGATTTTACCATCTTACCAAATAAATATCATGTGACGGAGAGTAATACTTTTTGCTTGCTATTTTTGCACTGTTTTGCTTTGCCATTGTCTCCTGTGATATCTGGTTGATCAATGTGTAATGAAATCTTACCAAGATCTTTAAAGCAAGTTATTGACAAAACAATTATGCTTGATTTAATGCAAAGTCATTAGCTCTTCCCTCATACTGCCCTGTGCTCCCTTATATGCCATTTTTAGAGTTTAGTTGTATCTCTGTAAAATCTGACACTTGTATATCAGATGTTGCTGCTCAGTCACATTCTACTATGTTGAGGGGCAGATCCAGTGTGGGGCTTTGAATAATGTGATATGCTAGGCTTGGTGTTTAAGTATCCATCAAGGTTATGTAGGGGAATAAGAAATCTGCTATACTGTTCTTGCTGAAAATGGCTTATGCTCTCTCACCTGTTCCTACTTAGTCAACCATGTCTTCCCTGTCATTCTGACACTACCTCACCCTTCTTCCTCTTTCCACTTGCTCAACCCAACCTCCCATTCCTCCATCCCATCAGGTCATAGGAAGCTGCCTTATTTATCAAATTACTCTATTGGCCCATCTACCTCAATTTTGCCTACAGAACAGTTAGGGAGCCTCCAAACCTTGGGCCAAATTAAAGCCAGGAGGGATGCTCATGGAGCCCACAAGGCTGTTTCCCCACAAACCAAGGCACCTATCTACTACAGCAGACATAAGGAAAGGGAAAAGGGAAACAATCTGTTTGCCTGGGTGGTTTGACAATAAACCATGGAGTCAAAGGAACCTTTTTTTCTTTTTCTTTTTGGGCAGATCAGCTTAAATGCATGGGGGGAAACATGCACCAAAAGGAAAACATGATGACATCAAGTGATTGGCAGTCCCACCTGCCAAAGTGGCCTGCAGGGCTTGAGGGAAGTCAGTGGTTGGACCCAGTTCCTCAGTTCTGGCCTATAGTGACTAGCAGCAGTTCCCCAGGATGTCAGGCAAGACTTTTCCCAGCCTTACTCAGAGATATCAGGGATTGAACTTGAAACCTTCTGCATACAAAGCAGGTGCTCCAACACTGAGCAATTGTCCTTCCCTTGCCCCCTAATCCTCCCTTCACTCAAGCCTGCAGCTACCAGCCCATCTCTTTTTCTGTGTGGAGACTATTCCACTGACTCTCCTCTCACCAACTAGATGGTCTCTGCAGAAACAAAAGCCCCCATGTTTAAGATGTGGGTACATCTTCATGACCACAGCCAAGATAGCTCTTCTCTCAGACTTGATCTGCTTTGGATGGCTTTAGAGACAAGGTTGAAAGAAGAGGCGGAGGAAGAAGACGTCTTCCATGCAAATTCTGGGTTTAGCTGGCATTCCATTAACTCATTGCACTCAGGTTTGTTTACATAGTGAATTCATATTTATGTGGACTATTCTTTGGGTTTGTATATACCCACATCGTTTGTAGATTCCAATTATTCCCCATGGACATATAGACACAGAAAACTGCCTTACACTATGTCTCACCCCTGGTCCATCTAGGTCAGTACTGTTGAGTACTGCCCAGGTTTTGGGCAGAATTTTTTCTCAGCCCTTCCTAGAGATGTCGGGGATTTAACCAGAGACTTTCATCAGCAAAGCAAATGTTCTACCACTAAGCAATGGTCCTTCCCTTAGGAAGAACCACTTTGAGTCTTTATAACTAATTTTATCTGTCCTACCTTTACCTGAAAACACTGTTGCTCACCACCATCGCCCTCATTCAACTCTTGCAGTAAGATGTTTACATGATTCTTTCCCTTTAGGATCATATGGGAGTTAGAAGAAGCTTCTCTGTGCTTGCAAATACTTCACTTTGAGATCATGCCGTTCTTTGCAAAAGTGAAACTTTACTTGGATCAGAATGTTGTTCATCCTCTTTGAAATCTTAAAAGGTTTAATTAGAACACTGTAAGGATTCATCTTTTCCAGTGAGAATAAGTCCAGCTTTCTTAATCTTTTCTGTATGACTTCAATCTTTGAAGCTTTGCTTCTCTCTGATTGTGCTATACTGCATTAATGATAGCATAAAAGGTATGAATAAACATTCAGATGCTTGGATCTTAGAGTTTCAACTTCACCTCATTAATTTTGATGTCCTATAAACTATACATATTTGCTACTCAAGATTTCTGAAGACTTTTGAGTGGGGTTACTAGGCTTGCTGGTGCAATCATGATAACTGAAAGATGAAAGGGTTTGCTATTTCAGGGGGAAAGCAACAGCTGGTCTAAATTCAAACAAAGTGGCAAGCAAATTAATGCCAAAAGTTTGTTAATGTGAGAAATTTACATTCAGTGAATTCTGTATTAGAGAAACAGTCCAGCAGTGTGTTCATCATCTCCAACCAGAAGATGCACACATTCTTTATTATGGTCCAAAGATCCACAAAAACAATTTTGAAAGCAAAGTACAGCAGAATTTGCATTTGCATCTGGAATTCAATTGGGCATGTCAGTACCCAATTACCATTGTTGGTTTACCAAAGCTAGATTAAATGTATTCCCATCTTGAAGTCCTAAGTGGCAGACCAGAAGATGTTTGTTGTTTTGTTGTTTAGTCGTTTAGTCGTGTCTGGTTCTTCGTGACCCCATGGACCAGAGCATGCCAGGTACTCCTGTCTTCCACAGAAGTAATAATCTATAGTCATTTTCAGGCATACTCTAATCATGTGCAGTAAACATGCAAGGAGGGTCAATGGGAAGAAGCAGGCTGCTCTGCCCCTGGTTTCCTTCTGTGAGTTGGAGGGGAATCGTCAAATGTTGGGAGGTTCTTGTACTAATGGAGGCTACCTGCATATTTCAGAACTTGGATTCCACACACACACAAACGCACATACCCCACAAAAAAGACAGGACAACCAAGAAAAGCATTTTAGGCATCAGAGGGCAAATAATAGCAAGATAGAAATACCACAGAACTTCACAAGGGGCCCATTTGTTTGGGGGAAGGGGAATCCCATCTACTTACCTGAAATTTCAAGTAACAACATAAGGAATTGACTGATTATGAATAATGAGATGCAGTTGTTTTGGGCAGTTGATTCCAGAGATGTACCTTTTTATTGCCTTCACTTTCATTTGTCTGTTGCGACGGCAGGAATATAGGAAGCTGCCTTTATACTGAGTCCATTTACCTCAGTATTTTTCTCTATTTTTTTAGTTTCTGAAAACGCTTGTAACAAACAACTCCCATGCACCCTCACCTCACCACCAAGAAACATTCCATGCAACATTCCATGCAACATAAACAATACCATCAAACATTAAGCAGGTTTGTTCAACAGTTTACAGTTGGATTATGTCAGATAAGTGTCTTCTGCTCTCCATCTTAATAGATGGTAGCTGTTGGAGAGAGGACAACATTGTCCTTTCCACTGTACTGAATAAACATGTAACATAGAGTTTCAAAGTCATATTTGATCTTTGTGTTCCTTAGTGCCCTGTGACGCTTTCCAGTAACAGCTATGTTCCATAGTCTAAATCCAAAAGCCCCAGCAACTGCACCACTATAAATGGTAGGTGTGGAAAGGCCATGACTCAGACCAATGACTCCTTAAGCCCAATGCTGTGTTCTCTTATTAGTAGCAACTCTCTAGGATCAGCCCAGAGCCTTTCCTCTCCAGCCTGGCTTACCTGTGTGCACTAATTGCAGATGCTTGATAATGAGCCTGCTTATTGTGATGACGTTATAAACAAGCAGTTTCTTGACTGTGGAAAAAGCTAAAATGTAAAGGGTAGTATGTAACTAATGTGTCTCATCATCACAAGGATTTCCACTTTCTGCATGGCCCCTAATCTGTTATAGATGTTTCCCCAGTCCTCTGGAACAGGTTTGGTGAGGGTATGGGGTGCATGTAGCGTGAAGAAGTCAGGAAGATCCATCACACAAGCATAAATCTTTGTGCCACTAAGGCACATTAATTGGATACTCTTCCATGTGATTACCTTTTCTCAACCAAGAACCGAAGTAAAAGGTGGAGAGAAGGAATTTGATATTATATTTGGGCACTGCAGATACAAACCAGTCTTAGACTGTCCTAGTACCTAGTCACACAGATTTGAGGTAAACATTCTGCCATTGTGACATAAACAAGAAAGCAAGGAGAAACCACCAAAGTAGCTCATTTCCAAACATCATTTCAAAAATGGTGTGTGCAAAATAAAATGCATTTTTGTATAAAGGCTCAAATCTTTTTTTGACACACACACACACACACACACACACACACACAAACCCAGCAAAGTTTTCTGATACTTAATTATAGCCCATTATAATATAGCCAAAAGGTATGGTTTGTAATGTATCATAATCATGTTTAATTTCAGATATAATTTGCAGCAAATTATCTCCTGTACAAAAGAGAAATGATTGCTGTATACAGTCTTAGATAGTAAACGCAAGCAGAAAATACCTCTCAAATCCAAAACATCCAAGTCAAAATGGAATATAAACAGAATAACGTCAGTCTACAGCCGCTGCACACAAACATCCCACCCCACTACATGCAAACATGCTGAAGCAGTAGAGGTGAAGTAGAGCAAAGTCAAGCCCACAGGCTGACCAAATCTCCCCATTTGCCCCGCAAGCCCAGGTGTGGGGCAGGTAAAGATGGAATTTGGCTGGAAGGGAACTGCAGCTGATTGTTGGGTCTTGGGCAGAGCTGTTCATGAAGCTTCAAAATATCAAATGCCCACCTGATTGTCAGTGCATTGAGGGCTGTGGCTTTCCCCACATGGTGTGATTTCGCACCATGTGTGGAGAAATGTCAGTATTACATCAGGCATTTGACGGGTTGGCAGACCACAACACACACAAGAACTTCTCAAATAACAGGATCATGTGCTCAGAAGGAAGTCAATCACACCCACAAGCCACATTCCTCCCACATCCACTGGCCAAACTCTTCAGGCACACATTCAGTGGTTAGGAGGAGGCTTGCCTGCGTATGCCTGTCAGCCTCCTTCTTGTGAACAGAAACTGTGGACAGTCAGAGTTCCCACTCATGTGGAAGAGTTATAGGCACAGGCATTCGTATGCATGCAGACCTCTTTCACTATAACATTGGACATAGGTTTACTAGGAGGCATAGACAATGGGAGTAGATTGTTTCTTTTCATGCTATCATTTGGTGTCCCCACATTACCTGCTGACATGATGGGAGATGTCAGGATATTGAGTCATGGTTGGCATCTGTCTGTCTCGGGAGACAATGGCGGAGTGCGCCTTCAGGGTGAAGTCAAACCATTGGAGAGTTACAGCGCCTGCTGTGGCTGTAGAGATTGATACTGGAGAGACAAGTTTTGATGCAGCTGGGGCAGATGAAGGTGTCCGGTTTCCCTGTTACAGATGCACCATGGTGTTTCTTCTTTTTGCGTTCCTCCCAGTGATCACTCCTCCTCTGGTCACTGCTGTGGATACACAACCTGACTGGTTCTCTCCAGGCTCTGCAGTCATCTGCAAGGGATTCCAACATGACGGGATTAATGTTGCCAGTCTTCATGTCACATTTGCAGACATCTGTGCAATACAGAGTTGTTCTGCCAATGGGCCTGGGGTCTGAAGCCTGCTCCTGTCACTGTAACAGGAGTGCAAACATGCTGGGATGTGGGGAAGGGGAAGCACATCTTTGTTTGAAACTCTGTCCTGCCATGGGATGCCCAAATCTTCCTGATACAGGGTGCGTGGAAGGCATTGGGGCATTGTTCCTGGTGGGTATAAGTTGCCCATATCTAACTACCATAAAGCGGCGAGCTCAACACACAAGCCTGATATATTTTCATCTTGGAATTTGTTGTTAGCATCGCATTCTGAATGGCAGTCCTGACCCATATCATGGCTTTGGGGGGGGGGTCAGTGATTGATGGTGGTATATAAAAGTAATAATTGCTGCTTGTGGTCATGATTCAAAATAAATGGTAGTGTTAGATAACATCTGTGTTGTGGCTCTCATTTTAGTTGTGATTTGAGATACTAGAATGCACAGAACATGTCCTCATATTCATACTAGATGTGGTGGGATAAGGGTGACACTTTAGACGGAGATTTGGTTTCACAAGTGGTATGTCGTTCTTCTTCCCATATGCCTGCAGCAACTGTTATCATTATAGCAGAAATGCTGAAGAAATCTTAGATTAGACTGCTTGAGGGATGTGCAACAACAACAAAGTTTGGCAGGATTCTTTTTTAAAAATAGGCCTGTGGATCAATGTTGATTTTTATTCCAAGCTATCTCTGGAAAGGAAAGGAAAAGTTGTTAATGTTGTAGTGTATAATGTCCCAATCATTGATTTTAAGGATTTTAGACACATATTTATACATTTGCAGTTTTGGGGCATGGGTGGCATGCTCTGAAAGTAATATATAACTAAGTGTTACATTCCCATTAAAACAGTGTTTTCTATTCTCACATTTATTCTTAGGCCTAGTGGAGACTTGCAGCTGATAATTCTTGAGCTGATATTGGCCCTGCAAATCAGTTCAGAACTGTCATGTTTTCTAATCCCCTAGGATTTTAACAAACATTCACCCTTTCCTTTCCATCCTATCAATGTACACATACAATCCTATTCAGATTCCTTATTGACTTTAGAGAGTTTTCACAAGTGACAAACTGATTGCAGTTTGAGGTTGGGGTTTTTTAGGGATTAGACTTAGGTAGATGGACCGATGGCCTATGTTCCCATCAACTGACTCAGCAGAACCCATCTGTGTCATTTAGTTTCACTTCCTTTGGGTGAAATCCAGCAGAGCACTAAGTGAATGTTCCGTCAGCGCAAGGATTTCTGCTTGCAAAGCTGAACATTCTTCTGCTCTGCTCCCCACTCCACCAAACCCATTCAATGGATTCTCCCAACCTCTGGGGCAGATTTGGGGAGGGAGCAGGGCACATTTTGGGGTGGGGGAGGAGAATGGGGAAACTCCCATTGCGCAAGTGGAAATCTTTGTGCTGGCAGGACAGATTAGCTAAGCACCACCCTATATTTTCAGGCTACTTACGTTAGTAACCATCTTGTCTTCTAACACAATGGCTGATCTTTCCTTTCTGAGATGAAAGGAAAGAAAGAATTAGCCTGAATTGTCCTGAAATGGGGGGAAGGGGTCAAGCTGACATAGGATATCTGCTGAAATGATATATTTGAATTAGTGCCGTGCAGAAAATTTCGCTTAAAAAAACCCCCCATCATTTATCACTTTATTAGAGTTGCCATATTTCAAAAGGTTAAAATATGGACACAATACTTGTTGAGCTTTTGGGGGGCCAAAGTTGTTGAGCTTTTTTTAATGAGAAAAGTAATTGCATTTGTAAATTTTGAAAGGGAGGGGGAAAATTGCTGAAATTCTCATGGGTGAGGTGCAGAGTTTTTGTTTTGCTTATCTTATTGCCAAAGAGCCCAAAGTGTACTTGTGGATGTCCTTCCTTCCTTCCTTCCTTCCTTCCACAAATCATCTATCTCATGGTCTGAACTCTGCAGGCTTCCTGGGTGCTTGTCTTTCCTGAAAACTTCATGACATCCTCGGCTGGACTTTCCTGTAAGCACCAGAAGGTAGGGAGGCTCCCACATGTGCACCTGACAGGTGTTTGGTGTTTTGTTTTTTTAAAAAAAATGTCAAGTCTTTTTACTTTTAAACAGATCAGTATGTAATTATTTTGTCCTTAAAAACAGGATCAGTGACCATGCCAATCTCAGGTGCCCGGTAGCCAGCCTTGCTTTGTTCCTGTACTTCAATTAAAGCTTAGGGAAATAAGTCATGAAATGAAGTCTCTCATGCAGCCTTTTTTTCAGTTCAGAGAGTGTGGGCAGCTGGGGAGGCTGCAAAGTCTCGACACACCATCCACAACCATCTCACATTTTTAAGGTCAACTCAACTTGACTCTTCACCAAAAGAAAGGAAGAAATTTGAAAGTGACCCAAGAAAAGAGAAGAAAATTTAAGCCTCTTTCACTAGGGAAGGGAATTTATGAGAAACTGGAGGACAGGTTTTGGGCTAGCACTAATTGGAACTTCTCTTTCCCCACTGATAATAGAAGCCATGAGATCAGCAAACAAGAAAGGACCTTTTCTTTCTTCTCTTATGGATGAAAGAGAAAGATAGCAGAGAATAGTACAGGAATGTCACCTGGAGAAATGTCTCTGCTTCAAATAAATTAAAGCACTCATGCATTTCAAAGGCACATTAAATGTGCTTGCAACTCATAATCTTTTCTATGTTGGGTGGTGTTTGTTAACACTCAGGTAGTCAACCTGGTGAACTCCAGATTTTGTTCAGTCCAACCCCCCTCAGCCCGAGCCAGTATTGCCATTGATAAGGGATCATGGGCTTTGTATTCCACTACAAGGACTCCAGGTTGGCTATCCCTGTGTCAACGAGGTGTTCTCCAAATGGCTCTTTCTGGAAGTACAATAGTAATAAGGTAGTGCTTGAAATACTCAAGATAACAAATTTTTATTTAGCATAATTTTCTCTTTTAAAAAAGAAAAGAAAAAAGAACCTTCTGACTCACTCCCACTAACCCCCAATCCTACAAAGGTTCAGGGTTTAATTTCTTTGAACTTGAACTGTCTCTCTGTGTGTCTTGAAATTTCTCCTCTCAAGCTCATTATAGATGAAAGAAACATTGACTCTCTTCCCCCCTTCCAACGTTTTTCAAAATCCAAATGATGTTTTCAAGATTCTGCATTAATATTAACTTTTTGATCATCATTGAAATTACATCTTGACATTTTATTCTAATGCCTTCTCCATACACTTAGTAAAGACTTTCATCAGAGGAAAACTGCGATTGGCATGGGAAATAAATTAGAAGGGGTGGGAAGGAGCGCTCCGATACTTTGTGTTGCAAAAGTCAAGTGAGATAACAGGCTTCTTCTAAAGGTGCGGGGAGAAAAAAAACCTTAAAACCATAAATATTAGTTTCTGACTTTAAAATTAAACTTTATTGATGCTGGTTTTCTTTACTCCCTCCTACCCACTCTATTTACAGTTCAAGAGTTTCTTGAAATAATTTTCAAGTAGGGCAAAATAGTGCTGGAACTTCTAAAGGTGCTTTTTATCTAACATTATTAAAAAATCTTCATGGAAATATTAAGGGCAGGCTTTAAGAAAACACACAGCTCTGAGATGATGCTGCTGTAATGGAAGGCAGTGATGAAATTCCAATTAATGTCAATGTCAGTAAAGGTAGGCAGACAACGTGTGGCTTTGGGGCTGCACTCAGGTGGCAGTTTATTCCATTTCCCCCTGACATTTCCCTACCTGATAATTTCTGCATTTTATTCTATCTTTCACATGACTTAAGAGTCATTTCTCAAAGTCTAGCAGAATGTAGTGAAAGTTTGGCACTCATTTCTGTGTTACCTGCTTCCAGAAAAGAAAAGAAAAGAAAATGTAATCCCAATAACCCAGAATCATGGGAGTAAAGTGATGGAATTTTGGGGCAGTATACCAGAATACAGTTCTTTCCCATCATAGGGGAACACAAATGAACAGGGGTCTCTCTCTCTCTCTCTCTCTCTCTCTCTCTCTCTCTCTCTCTGTGTGTGTGTGTGTGAACAGAAAAGATAGGGAAGTAGTGACATGTCCAATGATATTTTGTTGTTGTGTCATACCTTCCTACTGGAGCGAATGAAATTTAGTGTTAGTCAAAAAGCCTCAATTTCATACCATAACAGGTGCAACAATGTGAAGGGAACATTAGAAATTGGGGCAGAAGCACTACCATTATATGAAGTAAAATTAACACAATAAATCCAATAGCTGAATGCAGACTAAGCATCCAACTCTAACATCTCAGCAAACTTTTTCAGCAGGGGGCCGGTCCACTGTCCCTCAGACCTTGTGGGGGGCTGGACTATATTTTGAAGGGGGGAAAATGAATGAATTTCTATGCCCCACAAATAACCCAGAGACACATTTTAAATAAAAGCATACATTCTTCTCATATAAAAACACAAGGCAGGCCCCACAAATAACCCAGAGATGCATTTTAAATAAAAGGACACATTCTACTCATGTAAAAACATGCTGATTCCTGGACCGTCTGCGGGCCGGATTTAGAAGGCAATTGGGCTGGATCCGGCCCCCAGGCCTTAGTTTGCCTACCCATGATCTAGGCAGTTTAATACTACTGGCACTGTCCTGTTTGTCAGAAATTCCACAATTTATCTTGTGGACCCATAAGTGGCCCAGATACAGTCATCAGCATCTACATTTTTGTCTGAGTCACAGAAGGATTGTTCCCCCTCTATTAGAAGGGGTAGAGAAAAGCAAGAATCTGTTGTCCAGTTACACAGAAGCCTACAGATCCTTTTGGCTGAAAAATCTACAGAAAATACATGAAGGGCTTGTTGGCATTTGCCCAAGTGAACTGACAGAATCTTGTTTCTTTCCACCTCTTCTAACAGAGAGGAACAATCCTTCTGTGGCCAAGACAAAGATCTAAATAGTGGTGGTTGTATCTGGACCAGTTCTAAGCAAGAAGTCACTTCCAGACAATCTGATTTGTTTGCGGAGACATTAAACGATATCAACTATTTAATAGGCACTCATCCTGATTTGTTGTAGGCAATCTCACAGGTTTATCCCATGCTTTCAAATGCATTTCCTTATTACAAGGATCTTTAGAAAAGCAGATTTGTTTCTTGTTTTTGCAACCTTAAGTTCAATTCTCCATATTTCCATGTCCGTTTACTTTTTTTTTAAGTCCTTATGAAAATTCATTTGCCATTTTGTGTGAATTTCTCCTAATACACACATGCTTTAGTATATTTTGTATGCTATCTTCATCAATATATGCATTTTGGCACATCTTACTCTTCCAGTATAAGCATTTTTGTACACATTACCTAACGGGATAACTGCATTGGAAAATTATGAAAAGTGCAAATTTAGAATGATGGTTGCGTCTCAGTTTGCATATAAGTTGGGAAAGTGCAAATTAGATAGGTTTGTATTTAAATGCAAACTGAATCACATTTATCCTCTATCCCTAGTTGAAGGACTGATTCAGGATTGCCCTTTACATCTATGAGCATCTTACAAGCACAGAAGACAACTCAAGTGACTTGTGGAACAGCAAATAAGAATGTTGAGGTAACAGAACTTTAAGCAAATACCTTGAATCTGAGCCTGCAAATACTGTATTAAAACCTAAGTAGTCAAGGTAGCAAAGGAAGCATGACAGAAGACAACAATTTGAATAACTGCAAAATGAAATCACATTTGGTAAAACTTGGTAGGAATCAATCCATAGAACTTGAACATTTTCTACAATCAACAACTCACAGGTTCAAAACCCTATGGATTGAAGCCCGACATTGGCAGAGAGGGCAGGCAACTTGACTGATTTCTTTCCTTGACTTTTGAAAATCTGCTCTGGGTGGTCGGGGGCAAAGCAGCTGCAAGGGAAGGAAGGATTTGGTGAAAGTTGACTCAAGCAACAGGATTCCTCCACTGGATACAACAGCTCCTTTAAATGGGAGGAGCTCTTCTATTCATGAAACCAGAAAATTGGGTCAAATCCTACAATCCACGAATGCATGTATGGTATGTAACCTTCCTTATATTTGATATCTCTTTCTGCGCGAATCTCCAAACCAGATGTTTTCATGTGGCACTGTGGTCTAAACCACTGGGCCTCTTCGGCTTGTCAATCAGAAGGTCAGCAGTTTGAATCCCTGTCACAGGGTGAGCTCCCATTGCTCTGTCCCAGCTCCTGCCAACCTAGCAGTTCGAAAGCATGCCAGTGCAAGTAGATAAATGGGTACTGCTGTGGCAGGAAGTTAAACAGCGTTTCCGTGAGTTCTGGCTTCCATCATGGGGTTCCGTTGCACCAGAAGCAGTTTTGTCATGCTGGCCACATGACCCAGAAAACTGTATGTGGACAAATGCTGGTTTCCTCAGCCTGCAAGTGAGATGAGTACTGCACCCCATAGTCACCTTTGACTGGACTTAACGGTCCTTTTTTTTTTTTTTACCTTAAGTGAAACTAGGAGTAGAGAAGAATGAAGGGAGAAGATTAGTCTGCCTATAAATGGCAACAACAAAAGCCAGATCTTTTCTATTCATCCATTGCCTTCTTGAATTATCATTGTGTCCACAAGCTAGTCTGCTTGGGCACAATAAAACAAATTGCTTCTTCATGCATATTCCCCAAGGACTATATATGTGACAGGTTAGTATAAGATAAATAGTTATAATGCAAACCTAAATTATGGAGGCCCAGCAAGTTTTCTCTGATGCTTACACAACTTGTGCCAAGTAAGATTTGGGTCTTCCTTACAGCTTAATCAAATTGAGAAAGATGCATCTTCAGTGCATTGATCACCATCAGTATATGAAGCTGTGTTACAGCTGGATGATAGGCTCTTTTTTTGCTACTGTGTACATATTTTTACTTCACGTAAATTGGAAAGGAACCCTCCCATAAACAGATGGTTTAACAGCTAACAAGGCTCTTTCATGCTGAGGGTAGTTTGGTGGTACGGTATTTGCAGATAGCAGCATATTTCATTTCCAGATCATTTTGGAATCAGTGAAAGGATGTAGAATTTCCCTATCACTCTGCTCTGCTACACTATCTGTGAGTCTCATAAATGAAACATGAGCATTTTATATTAAAAGAATAAAAAGGAATAAAGGGATTTAAAAATATGATCCTCTATGCCACTAGATGTCCCTATATAACAAACTTTCAGACAAGAAAGGACACCGTGGTACAGAACAGACCTCATCCCTAAGAAACGGAGCACTGAGCACAGCATACAAATAATTGTCATAAAAGCAGACTGAGTGGAAATTTTCCATTCTTTTTAGACGATAATTTCAGTAACTACTGACAACACTGAAATTACCCACAACCCACCACAACAGATTTGCAGTATTGATAGTCAGTGTCATACAAGTACCTACATAATGTCCTTTTGTGTAAAAAAACCAGACACTGTATATTCAAATCAATTGAACATCAATTGTATGTTCAAGGCAAATGAATGGATAGCACAATAAGCTTTGAAGGGTCTGTGTACAACGTCCTACATAGTAGTTTTTAAGCCAACATTGATGGAATCTTAGTGGGATGCCTTTATAGTCCAAATGTGCACCAGGAACTGGCACTGAAACAGCATTGTGTGGGAGAGTCCTGGCCAAACAGCTTTATCGTGAGTCTTGCGAATGCTCAGTTGTGTGGACGTTCTCGATTGTATGGAGAGCCAGTGTGGTGCGGTGGTTAGAGTGCTAGAGTAGGGTGTCAGAGGCCAGGAGTCAAATCACCACTCAGCCATGAAGCCTACTAGATCCCCTTGAGCCAGTCCCTGTCTCTCAGCCTGCTGTTAGGCTCAAATGGTAGAGAGCCATGTATGCCACCTTGACCTCTTTGAAGGAGAGAAGGGTTATAGATGGGAGGAGGAGAGCTATTGCTACAAAGATAAAATGTCACTGTCTGTGCTGTATCTTTGTCCTTCGGTCCTTCCAGGTTCTGATGCATTGGTTCTTTGTGGCGGTAGTTCTTCTGCTTGCACTTCTTTTGCTAACAAATTAATAAAACATTGGCTATTTTAAAAAGAAAGAGCTGCTGTTGTTAGTACAAGTGGGAGAAATTGTGTAAGCAGGGGTACCAGCCAATCAGGCATTCAAACATCTGACAGGGCTTGGTTCAGTGGTCTGCAAGGTGGTTTATTGTCTACCATCCTATGTCAGCACTGGTCCCTGGTGAAATTCTGAACCGGGACAAATACGTAAGAGAACAGGAGAATAAAATAGAAAGTGGCTTCACCGTTTCCATCCCGCAGTTCAAAGAGCCTGACTAGCAAGGGTTATTTCGAAAGAAGCGGGCTTGGAAGTCAATATTTCACAAAGACAAGGTTTCTAAATTATGTTAACGTGGAGCCAAGAAAACTTCTCCTATGATAAATGAGCATTGTTTGAGGAACAGAAATGTGTCAAATGATAGTAAAGTAATTTAGACAGTGGTGTGCTGCAGGGATACTCACATGTTTTGAACAGGATCTAGGATGTTGATATACAACAATTATTCTGTTGTCTCCCTGAGGTCTCAGTATGGGCATGAGAATCACTCCATAAATCCTAACATATTCATTTCCTGGGTAATGTTGCTATACTTGCTTGTTATTGCTTTTCCATGTTTTTGTTTTTATTTTTGCTACTGCAGAAGAGGACTTTTAGTTTTCTCCTGTTACAGTATCAAAATTTGTTTTTCTGTATATCTTCCAAAATACAAAAGGATGTAAAATGTCAATATGTTCTGCAGTTTGTGAAGCACTTGCCCGCATTTAACACACCTTCGGTGAGGTTTAACAGAGGGGTGGAGAGGTCCTTCACCCAGAGGTTTAGCAGGTTTCCGGGTAAATCACCTTCCCTCCCCATTAAATTCATCTGCAGGGGAGAGTAGGAAGAGATGCTTCATGGAGCAGTTTAGCAAGGTGCTCTGGAAAGCCCCCCCCCATTAAAGCTCACTTCAGGCATCCAGCGCCCACATCTCCTTCAAACCCCCAGTGAGGTGTGAAAGCTCTTTGCAAACATATCCTCAGAAGGATGTTTACAAAGGGCAGTTTGAAAGGCCCATGGTTCAATTTGAAGTTCCAACAATCAAAGATTCAAAGGGAAGCATGCCTGGGGTGGGAGGAACTGTGGGGCTGGAGGGCTGGAAGGAACTTGGGGGAGGTTGTGTGAGGAATAAAGGGTGGGGAGTTGACAAGGGGTAGAGGTTTGGCAAGTGAGTAGGTGGTGTTGGTGAATGGAATGGACAGGGACAGAGCCATGTGTGTGTGTGTGTGTGTGGTACGTTGGATTTCTTAAAATTGGGGTGTACACTGTACACATTGTGTGATAATGTGCCTCCATTGATGGATACTGGAGTATTTTGGCGTGTCGTTCCTCTTCCATGCTGTTTGTTGATCTAAAGTGCATTGTGCTTGTTCTTGTCGTTTAGTTGGTTCCAACTCTTCATGACCCCATGGACCAGAGCACGCCAGGCACTCCTGTCTTCCACTGCCTCCCGCAGTTTGGTCAAACTCATGTTTGTAGCTTCGAGAATACTGTCCAATCATCTCGTCCTCTGTCGTCCACTTCTCCTTGTGCCCTCAATCTTTCCCAGCATCAGGGTCTTTTCCAGGAAGTCTTCTCTTCTCATAAGGTGGCCAAAGTACTGGAGCCTCAGCTTCAGGATCTGTCCTTCCAGTGAGCACTCAGGGCTGATTTCCATAAGAATGGATAGGTTTGATCTTCTTGCAGCCCATGGGACTCTCAAAAGTCTTCTCCAGCACCATAATTCAAAAGCATCAATTCTTCGGCGATCAGCCTTCTTTATGGTCCAGCTCTCACTTCCATACATACTACTTGGAAAACCATAGCTTTAACTATTTGGACCGTTGTCGGGAAGGTGATGTCTCTGCTTTTTAAAATGCTGTCCATGTTTGTCACAGCTTTTCTCCCAAGAAGCAGGTGTCTTTTAATTTCGTGACTGCTGTCCCCATCTGCAGTGATCATGGAGCCCAAGAAAGTAAAATCTCTCACTGCCTCTCCTTCATGGATCACTGCCTTGTATAACTCAGAGAAGCTATGAGCTATGCCGTGTAGGGCCACCCAAGACAGACAGGTCATAGTGGAGAGTTTTGACTAAATGTGATCCACCTGGAGCAGGAACTAGCAAGCCACTCCAGTATCCCTGCCAAGAAAACTCCATGGACAAAAACAACAGGCATTGTGTTAGCTTGATTCTAATCTGTTTTCTTCCAGGAATGCATTTCTCTGTGTACACTTTCATGCAGCAAGTGTACACAGAGAGCACTTTCTCAGGTCACCTTCTGCTGGGGGAGACTTGCTGATATTGCAGAGCTCTGCCACTCCCCCTCACCATAATTAACTTCTCTTTAATTAAACCAGGCAAAATAGGAAACAATACAGTAACTGAGCTGCCTCTGTGTATGGACATATATTCTCTGTGTATCACTATGTATGAACACACTAGCCCCCAGCATCTCTCTTATAAAAGACTGTGAAATACATAAATATTTGAAAAAGGTCTGTGGAAACACCAACTGAGGCGAGGGGAACAGAGAACACTGTTGTGTGCTAGGTTGAAAACATGCTCACCTGTGCGTACAGAAAGCACAGAGAGTAGCTGCTACTGCAGACAGTGTTGTTGCATGAAGGTCTGCACAACTGCAAATCGATTTTGCCAAGTGTACTGTGAAAAAACGACACATGTGCATTTCAGAGGCCATATGTATATATAGCCAATAACTTCACAGATAATAATGAGGCAGCCTTGTTAGCCCAGCAGCGTTGCCATGTCAGAATTGCATGCATGGATTTGTCTATGCTTTTCTTCCTTAGAAAGTGAGAAGTGATGTTCATGACTAGTATGGCAGATGCTACTGCCACAAGTGCTCTCCACATTCAAACTGTTGAATTGGGCCCTAGTGGAAGTGACCTTATGCTCAAGAGACTGCTCTCTTTCCTGTGCCTCATCTCAGTGGCCTGTACCAATCAAATTGCTGGCTGGTTTCTTCTAATGCATGAACTCCCTCTGTTGGACCCCACAATGAATTTGCACCCACTTTGCTCATTCAGAAGCACTTGTCTGAATTTGTTGGTGAAAATAATACACAAGAATGCATCGTATTTGTGGAAATTCAAGACAACCCCCATAAAAATAAGTTCCTACTGCAAAGAATATGAGTTTCCCAAAAACTCTGAATATGAGTTCTGTCACAAAAGGCCTCAATTTGGAGAAAGTAAGTTGAATATGTCCTGGTCCTTTTGGGATTTAAGTTAGGTCATTTCAGCAGCATCACCACCAGAGTTTGCAAAATGTCACACTGGTGTTTCGTTTTTTTCTTTTGCTACTTTGCTGTTTTGAACTTGCCTTTAAAAAATTTTTTCCAATCCACTAAAAATAAATTATTCCTTCTTCTCGTGAAGATAACAGAGGGCACTTGTGTAATCAAAGCTTAGAAAACTGCCATTTTACACGTTTCCTTCTACAAATTCACAGTATACATTTCTGTGCAGACCTTGTAAGCTTAACATATACAGATGGTAATTAAATGTTTAACTCTTGCCATTTTAATTGCACTATTTCCTTTAACACTTTTTGAGTAGAATATATTGAGAATGATCACTTGTGGATGTTTGAAGGACAGCCTTGCAGTCGTGCTCTTCCTTTGTCTGCTTATAAATTACACTTAAGCGTCTTTATGGTGACATCAACATAATGATGTATTACGCTGCCATGTAATCAGTAAGATATTTCCCTAGCAATATATTACTTCAAGCCATCAACCTAGGCGCATTACAGCAGTATTACTTTGACAATCATTTAAACTAGCATATCATCAGTACTGCTGAGCATCCCTCAGACGACAGAATATGTTAATACATCATCAGACTGATGCTGCTGTAATATAGAATATAAGCATAAAAGGGGTGATGCAATTACAATGGGTAGGCTTTCTCATGCAGCTGAAATATGGCATTAGCATAATGGTGGAATGATGGAGCTGTGGGAGTCAGCCTTTCTGAAGTATCTCCTCAAGATATTTGCAAGAGTTGATAGTATACACCTCAAAATATACTTAGTATGGGACTGCTCCCAGCTGGTACAGAGGCTGTGTATAAGAGGGTAACTTTATCAGCTTTGCTGACAGGAAGGAAAAGTGCATGCATAACAGTCAAAACTTAGAATTGTGCCTGAGTGGAAGCTGGTTTTCATTCTTGAGAACAAGTAGTGTGTCGTTTCTATGGCCGGTCTCAGTTAATAGTCTGACTACTATATTCTGGACCATGCAAAGCTTCTGAACAGTCTTCAAAGGCAGGGGCATAAAATCATAGAACCGTGGAGTTGAAAGGGACTCTGAGAATCATCTAGGCCACCCCCTGCAATGCAGGAATTTACAGTTGTCCCATACAGGGATCGAACCTGCAACCTTGGCATTATCAGCAGCATGCTCTAACCAACATATAAAATTCCTTACAATAGTCCAGTCATGAAGTTATAAGGGCATGCATCATAATAGCTAAATCCCCATCTCTTGGATAGGGCAAAAGCAGGGTGCAAACCAAAACTGGTAAAAAGGCTGACTGTAGCTGTGATCTGATTGGATCGTAGGAACAAAGGATGCTGTTAGGCTTTATACATGACTTGGATGAAGGAATTGAGGGGATGCTCATCAAATTTGCAGATGACAACAAACTGGGATGGTTAGCTAACTCTCACCTTTCTCTGCATCACCTATTTTCCTATCACTAGAGCAAAGGACGGAGACTTTTTTTCAGCCTGCGGGTCACATTTTCTTCTGGGCCACATTCCAGGGGCCACATGGCAGTGGTGGGCAGAGACAGAGGCCAAAGCAGATAGGGCAACAAATGTAATATTTATTTATTTTTACCTTTGCACGATAGACTAGTTTCTACACTCTCTCACACACACACCACTCTCTATCCTCTATCCAGGGAAACAAAATGCATTATCAGAGTACAAGGTCACATTCTAGCCGGGCAAAAAATACCTTTAGGGGGCATGACATAGGTAGTGAAGGGTGTGTGTGGTCTGAAGAGGGGGGATGTGGCTAGGGAAGAGGTGGTCTGGAAAGAGTCGGAGAGACCCCATATGGAGAGGCTGCATAGGGTCCATGGGCCTGAGATTCCTTATCCTTGCATAAGAGCCATGGAACTTACAGAAAATCATAATGAGACTTTGCTTCTCCAAAGTGGTACTAACCAATATATTTCTCTCTCCTTGCCACTAGGAACCTCTGATATTTAGACCACTTAGCTGTTCCAACTCTTATATGTCTTCATCAATGGGTCAAATGAACAACTTCTTCTTCTTCTTCTTCTTCTTCTTCTTCTTCTTCTTCTTCTTCTTCTTCTTCTTCTTCCTCCTCCTCCTCCTCCTCCTCCTCCTCCTCCTCCTCCTCTTCCTCTTCCGCTGAAAAAAAAACAATTCAAAAGTTCCTCTATGTTTCACTCAGCAGTTCCAATGAACAGAGGTGGGCGGGAGTAGGCAGCAAGCAAAAAGGCTTGCATTTTATATAGATGAGATTGCTCCTAACAATGCTTAACTGCTGAAATACAACTTCTCAATTCCTACTTCAAATTAAAAGTGCAGAGTTGATGCTCCCTTATAAATTCTCATAACAGAGTTGGAGGGCTCTCAAGTCCCAGGTAGATTTGGCCCTCTTCATTTTTATTAAGGATGTTTCTCTCTGCCTCCGCTGATTAATAAAGGTTGCATTGACAAGCGACACTGCAATGACACAAAGTGGTTGGGAGGTAATTTATAAAGAACCCTTTTTTATATGCTTAATTTCTTCATTTTCCTTGTCTTATCTGCTGCCACTTTCAGCCAATCTACTGTAGCTGACTCAGTCGGTGAAATGTCGTGGATCAATTTAGTAGAAGCCATTAAAATAATTCACCAAACTGGAAAATGCACATATTCCATGTACAGTAACTGAAATATATCATGCAAAAGGAGCCATTCTATCAAATCTTCAATTATAGTTTTGAATGTAAGTGGACTCTTCTAGGTTCGTGTTTTGTCCATAGCAGTTTGCAGGGATGTTGAAATGCATATGAATTATTCACAGCTTCTTATGGCCTGGTCACACTTTTACTGAAGAGGATTCTAAAATCTACCAACTTCAAAGAAAGGTGGAATTGGCCTCCATATCTCCATCAGCCCCTAATATTACCCAAGCCAAAAGCTTTAAAGCAGACCAGGATGGGGCTAGAATGTTGACCCCAACTTGTCAGCTGCTGAGCCAGCTGAGAGAGGCTGTTGAAAGTTGGCTTCTCTGAGGTGGCTATTGCTCTCAGAGCACTATGGAGCCAACCTAGCATTTTGATTGATCTGCATTTAGTTTGATCTGCAGCTGTCAATCATGCCTGTTCTGCATCAGTAGAAGTGGTGGAAAGAAACAGAGGCAGAGACTTGGAAGAAGGCACTGAAGATGGAGGACAAGATGAGGCGGAATGAAGCCTGGTGCCAGACATTACTCCTGGAGCACTGGAAAACAGCATGGGTCAAGGGTCTGGTAAGGGAGAGGGTTGCTGGAGCATATAGGTGGGAGAGAAAGGGGTCACCTTTCAAAATCAGAGGAGTAAAGAGAAAGGCAGACCTCAGCGGAGTACTTGAAAGCAGAAATGTACTTGTGAGGTGCTTCGGCCAAGGTTTTTCTTAAAAAATAATAATCCTTGAATGAGTTCTTTTCAAGAGTGGGTGGGGCTGCGCAGAAGAACTACTTTCCCAACACAAACATTGCTGCCACTTCCCAGGATAATGTGGGGTGCAGCAGGTTTGTGGTGAGGTCAGGGTGACCTGGGTGGAGCCATTCCTTTTTTAAAAAAGCATCTAGCATAAGAAACATACAAACCATTTCCCTGGTTGAAGCAGCTCAGGAAGTCTTCATAAATAAATTGCCACTTTTGCAAGTGGGTGCTCTTATGTGCTGGTAGTAAACAAATCAGGAGAGCTGCAGAATCTACTTAGAAATTCATTAGTAAGTAACTCTCAGCACAAACCCCTCTGGAGTAGCAAACTTGTATCTCAAGGAACTTTCTGACTTGTGTGATGACTTGCATGCTTGAATGATCTTCTCTGCTTTCCCATACTCTTAAATGGTCTTCTTCCTGACTTCCAGTTTGCTAAGAGCAACAATCAATGCACTTGTTCTGATAGCGTAAGGAATTATGTTCATGCAACTGAACTCCCTCCTCCCTTGTCTCTCTGTGTGAGCCCTACACCCTCCCCAAATCTTCTAAGAGAACAAGATTCATGGTGAGTATTTTCTTTTTATAGAAAAATAACACTGATTGTTCTGATATGTTTGTTGCACTCACCCATGGAGATCCATGTCTAACTTCAGTCTTTGTAGATTCAGCTTAAATAATTCCAGCACACAGGTCCCTTCAGGGTGATTTCCTCCAGTTATTCATACCCGCAACCCACAAATGGGCTGATGATCTCAAGGCTTTCTTGCTTATCAACCACCTTTTATTTTCCTTACTAACTTCTTCTATTGAGCTTCTGGGAGTTTTTCCTTCAAATATTATTGGTGGTATTCAATTACATTTTACTCAAAGCAGACCCGTTGAAACTAATAGGCATAATGTAGTCATCATCATTAACTTCAGTGAATATACTCTATTTAAAACTTAGTTGCATTCTACCCTGTATGCTTGTGTTTTAAAATCATTTCAATTCTGTTATTTCAGTGTGAGCAGTCATTGATTGAATGTCTCAACTCGGTAGGTGTGCAATCAAGGTCCCAATCATTGCATTTTAACTACCAGAGACGGGAAAGGACATGTTGCAAGGCATCACTAAAGTGGCAAGTACAATATGAGAAACTCACACAAAAATCCAACATAAACTCAGTTCAATTTAGGATCATAGAATTGTAGAGTGGGAAGGGACCCTGGGGGTCATCTTGTCTAACCCCCTGCAATGCAGAATTCTTAACTAAAGCATTCATGACAGATAGCCATTCAACCTCTGCTTAAAAACTTCCAAGGAAGGAGAGTCCAAGGGAGTCTATTCCACTTTCAAACAGCCCTTACCACCAGAAAGTTTGTCCTAGTGTTTAGTCAGAATGTCCTTTCTTGTAACTTGAATCCGCTGGTTCAGGTCCTACCCTCTGAAGCAGGAGAAAACAAACTTCCCCCATCTCTCATGTGACAGCCCTTTAGATATTTGAAGATGGCTATCATATTTCCTCTCAGTATCCTTTTACCCAGACTAAACATACCCAATTCCCTCAACCGTTCTTCATAAAGTTTGGTTTCCAGACTCCTGATCATTTTTGTCACCCTCTGTACATGTTCCAGCTTGTCAATATCCTTCCTAAATCGTGGTGCCCAGAAATAGACACAGTTCTCCTGGTGATGTGAGGTTCATTTTAGTGCCTGTTAAGTTTCAAGCAAAAAGGTTCTATCTTATTTTTATACAAGCGGTGTGTTTCATAATCTCCAGACAGAACTTTGTAGTTGAGAACACTGATGTACCCTGCTGTTATTTATAAATTTGCCATCTGGTCTTAGGCTAATTTTCCAGCCTTAGCATTCTTCACCTTTGCAATGGAAGCATCATTTAGTTGCCTTGGTGATCAAGTCTTTCTATAGCCCCACCTAATGTATTTTTAGGGTTTGATTACCATTCCTGATCTATAGAAACTCATGTCTTAAGACTTGTTCTATAGGTGTGCCACTTTACGGTAAGAAATGGTTCATGGGCCGCAGCTGGAAAATGACTGGATCCAAATCACACACCTATCTCTTTATATATTTAGGTTTCAGGCAAAAATGTTTCTCTTCAACCAGGCATTTAGCTGATTAACATTTTTATGGCTTTGAAATGTGCCTGTGAGATTGGGGTCACTGGTATTTTTTTGTTTTTATTAATTTTGTGTTCCCATTTTGTATGTTTAAGTTGTGAACTGCCCCATGATCTTCACATGAAGGGTGGACATACAAATTTAATAAATAAAACTAAACTAAAATTAAAAAAAAACTGAAGAGGGTTAATATTTCACCCTAATCCCTAAAAGGTTGCATATGTGTTGATAAGGACCTATGTGTGTATGGTAGGAAATGAAATCAATAAGAGAGACTGTAAACTGTTTCAATATGCAGTGACTGCCGCAAGGTTACTTCTGGCCCAAAGATGGAAACAGGAAGAAATTCCAATAGTGGAAGAATGGAGAAGGAAATTGACCGAATATGCAGAATTGGACAAATTGACTGGGAAGATTCGATACCAGAAGGACCAAAAGTTTATTGAGGACTGGGGAAAATTTACAGAATATCTGAAAAATATATGTGATACACAGACAACGCTTGTTGGTTTTGAAGAGACTCTGTGAAATAGTAAGAAATACTGCAAAAAAGAGAGTAAGAGGAAAAGGAGTGGGGAAAGGCAATATCATGTTTAGAAATGCGTCAATAAATAGAAATTTTTCGAAAGATTGACAGAGAAACTGAGGGAAGTCAAAAATTGAAGCATGAGTGTAAAATAATTTGTTGACTGTATAAAACTTGTTTGGAAAATTAATAAAAATTATTTAAAAAAAAGATAAGGACCTATGTATACAAGAGGGTGCATTAATAATAAGGGATTGTGTGTATGGTGCTTGTTGCTATACCAGGACTGAAAATGTGCTTTTTAAGAAATGTCTTCCTGGTAATGCTGATGGTGTTAATTACCTGTGGCAATTTGAGGTGGAAGGACATATTCCAGCCATGCTCTTCATAGCAAGAAATGATCACTATTGCCAAAGCTGATAATCTCTTACAGAGAAAATCTCCCTCTGCGGCCTGCTGTAGAAAAAGACCTTTTGGTTTTGACTCATTTTTAATGGAGAGCTATCTCCCCCTCTGTTTCTTCCAGCATCAATAATATTGATGTGTAGGTCTGAACTATGTTCCAAATGTCTGAAGCAATGCGAACCTCATTATTTACCAAATAGATATGAAAATGAACGCTGTTCTGGGAAACTCTTGAGTAATTATGGGCAAAGAATCCCAACTGATAATGTAAGAATGAACATTTCACTGAACATTAATTAACATTATATTGGCAGGGTTGAAAAACCAACAACAATTAAAGAACCAGGTGAAAATAATTAATGTGAATTTGTCCAGACTTCTTGATGCTGTGATGCTTAGAAATTGTTTTGCCAGTAAATGAATGAGCACCGGTGCAGATTTCTTTTTTAATTAAAAGACAAGTATGTAAATTAGAGAAGGGGAACCAGTGGCCCTCCAAATGTTGTTGGATTCAAATTCCCATCAGCCCAGCTGGCATGATGAGCGGTCAGGGATTATGAGAGTTGTAGTCCAGCAAAGATCTGGAAGATCATAGATACCCACCTCTCCTATAAGCCCACATAGACTTCTAATGCAAGACAGGGTACTTTACGGGACATAAGAAGACCTGGATTCAAATGCAACCATAAAGCTCCCAAGGTCTTCCTGAACTGGTCATCGATTCCTAGCCTACCCTGCGAGGTGTTGACACTCCATCACAACTGCCTTCCTGCTAGGGAAGAAACCTGCAAAGGAATGCCCTGGACCCTGAAGATTTCTTTAAAAAAAAAATAAATTATTAACCGGCCAATCAAATCAAATCAAATCACAAAAATTTCGAATTACAAAGCCGAATTTTAAATTTTGTTGAGGGAACCCATATTTCAAGATCCAAAGGGGGATTCTGATCATCTTCTTGCCACTGCGTTAATGTCCAAATCAGTCCAAACAAAGTTCATAATTCTATCCAGTCTTATCTTGCTGTTTCCACATCACATCTTGTTCATATATTTTCTCTTTTTTCTTTATGATCTCTTCTGATAGTCTCCTTAAGCCGATAAACACCAATAATAATCCTGTGTGAATTTTTCCGTTCCTCCAATCCTCCAATCGAGATGGTTTCCATATATCATCGCCTTCATAGATAACAGCACTCTTTCCATCATTAATTACAGAACTGTTGTTCTTAAGTCCCACTGAGGAGTTTCACCCACAATATAAAAACAGCTCTATTTCTCTATTTCTCCTCTCAGACTTAAGTCCTCCAACAGAACTCCCAATATGGCGACGGAATTTTTAACTGCGTCATTCCAAAGCCCTTATACATTCCATGCACTTCTTAAAACATGCTTTGGTTCGAAAGTTTATCTCCACACCGCCTTAAATCCACAGCTTAAGTCCTTAAAACGGCATTTCTGACTTGTGAGGGGGGGGATTCTTGTTTAATCACATAAAGGAAAGAAAGGAAAGTTTTTCCCCCTCCCCCACCAGTCCCTTTGCCATACTGAGTCTTGGCGTATCTTCTCATGATTTATACTTGTTCCTCCGACTCGTCTTGTTTTATCAGAGATCTCTTCTGTTAGCAGTCTTTACTCCCCCTTCTTCCTTGAGATATGTGCATTCGCTTCATCCAAATTGTTTCTTTTGAAGTTTTTGCAGCTAGTAGCACGGATCAGAGACGGCGTCCAGGAGCGCCGAAATCCCACAGGAGGGCATTGTGCCTAGTGCCCCCATCCCCACAAATTCGGGGGTGGTATAGGGCACAGCAGGCAAGAGCAGTCCCCCACCACAATCCGGGGGGGTTAGGGAGGCTATTTACTCCCATCACAGCCTCCAATTTACCTCGTGTGGGTCGGAGAGATGTTATTGTCAGACATCTTCTGATGCGCCCCTAGTGGTCCCTTGGACCCTGAAGATTTCAGCCTTCTTGCTCTCGGTTGGGAGGTGTGTGGGTAAAGAGATGCAGTGTCTTCTTCTCCCACCCTTCTCCTGAACATAAAATCTTACTTAGGACTGCAGCCTAAGTAATGTGTCTTAGGATCCAAGTCACTCTCATGAGGCTAATTTGTCAGCATCACATAGTTGTGGGTCTTCTAGCTTAGTTTTTATTTAACCGGAAATATCCTGTAGGTGTCCACATTATGCTTTTAATGATGTTTTCAGGTTCAGTTAACTACAGAAATAAAGCTTTTAAAGCATGCACCTATTGATTTTGTGAAGAGTCACAGATTTTATTAAGTGAACAAACAGCAGCTATATCAACAAGCAAATTGAGAACATTCAAAAACAAACAAAAGCACACCCACAAAGAGACATCCATTAAAATTAAGTGTTGTTTCATATAGATCCATGGTACTGCAAATGAATGAGTACTGTTTACAAGGAACGCTAACAAAAAATACAGAAATTGTCAAGAACATTTGATTGTGTAAATGTTTGTCCATATTATATGTTAGGAGGGTAGACCCATTGAAAAATGGTGACTTGACAAAGAGTTACCAGTGTTTTTATAGCTACCAGAATAAGAGCGGCAAAAAAACCATGTTGTTTATTTATTCATGTATATACTGCTTCATATATCAAAGAAAATATATAAGTGGTTTACAAGATCCAAATAATAAGTGAATGCTTTTATTCATTGCAATCCCTAAACTATTCACCAGTCCAGGGAGATGTTGCTGTAGGTGCCAGGCAAGTCTCTTTGGAGAGAGGCTCTCACTCTTGTCACCACCCCCGTGAAAGATGAAACAATTTTCACTTTAAAAAACAATCATAGGATGGTATTCAACTCATTATGTCAGCATGAAGATTTCTACTTCCACAATTTAGCTGCTCCCCTCTCCTAGCTCTGTGTTTGTTCTGAGGGTTCCCCCAAACCCATGGAACAGATGTGGGTGTGGGATGCATAAGGGGAAGAGATTTCCCTAGCACAAGTGAAAATCCTTCTGCTGATGGAATAAATTAGCTGGATACTGCCCATCATCTTCCCATAAAGCCTGTTGTTATCAAGACGGAATCCTGTCTGTGGCTTGCCTTGTGAATCCTCAGAACAGCCTCAGAGACATATACACACAACAATGTGAAGGCCCAGAAGGGGATGAATTGAACATGTTTTATTGAAACACACACACACACACACACACACACACACACACACAATGGGTAAACCTAATCACAGGTGTTCCTTTGTCAGATAAAGTTAGGAATAATGTTCATGATCCACCTGTGCAAATAATAGAATTTGTCCCACGGAAGAGAAGTATTTCAAATGAAGTATAAGCATTCTCTGAAGTGAAACAATAACATTAGCAGACGTCCTCCATAAGGGAATGTTCCATTTGGAAATTTGATTTGTAAGATCTCAGACTTTTCGCTGTGAAACTGATGAGCCCGTAAATCATAATAATGGAAGCACTATCCAAGGTTCATGAAATCAATTCTGTACAACTCCAAAGAAGTAAATAAAAACACGCAAATCTAAAGAAACGAACTGGTTCGAATCGGAACAGCTGGGAAAACTCAGTGGGGAAGCTGCAGGCAACCACGACTTCTGTCATGGCAGACAAGTCAGTACTTGACAGGCCTGTCAAAGGGATCAGGACAGTTGCCATAGGCATCAAGAAGTGACAGCGATTGTCGGGGACTTGGAATCAATGCAGAGGCTGCTGCGCAAAGCAGATCAGTTGGATGGCAGCTAAGGCCGTTCACAGCAAAAAATCTTCCCCTGCAGCCGCAGGAGGGAGGGGGGTAGAAGACACAGGCAAGCATGTAATTCAAAGCAATTGATATTGCATACTTTATTTGACTCTTCAGAGGTTTCTTGTACAACAAGATAAAACACACAGGGCTCACATGAGGAGCCTCAAACATAGGGTTGGGTAAATCTGTCAGTTTTGTTTGCTCTCCGTTTCTCATTTTTCCACCGTTCAGTTTTCTACATCAGTAGATGATGGTGGTTTAAGAAGTCCTCATGAAAACTCTTCAGCATTTTAGTGTACATCCCCCCCCCCATATACACATTTCTGTAAGGAATTTTGCTTGACTGTGTTTCAGCAAAGGGTCTTGCTGCTCAGTTGTATCCTGTTCTTCAGTGTGAGAATACTTTAAATTCTGTCCTTGTCACAAAACCAGTTGAATCTGTCACCCCTTTTTTTGGGGGGGGGGACATTTTGGCTTGTCTGTACTCCATGTTCCACTACCTCTTCACACTACAGTCATGCCTTGGGTTACAGACGCTTCAGGTTGTGCGTTTTCGGCTTGCGCACCGTGCCAAACCCAGAAGCAGTGGCGTAGCGTGGGGGTGCAGGGGGGGGCGGCCGCACCGGGCACAACATCTGGGGGTTAGGGTTAGGGGGCGCAAATCCACGGGTTAGGGGGCGCAAATTACTTGCCTTGCCCCGGGTGCTGACAGCCCACGCTACGCCACTGCCCAGAAGTACTGGAACGGGTTACTTCTGGGTTTTGGCGCTCGTGCATGAGCAGATCCGCTAAATTGCATTTTGTGCATGCGCAGAAGCACCAAATTGTGACCCGTGCATGCGCAGATGTGGCGCTGCAGGTTGCGAATGCTGTGGGTTGTGAACGTGCCTCCTGCACGGATCATGTTCGCAACCCGAGCGTCCACTGTATAAGTTTTCAAGCTCTTGTACATATGTAAAACTTCCCTAGAGGCGAAAGATTCAGCATACCACCTGTTCCAAGCCTTGCCTTGCAGTGCTGCTGCAGAGTTATCCTCCACTAGATGCATGGACCAAGTTTCTTGCCATCAATTAGTCAATTAAACAGGGCTGGCTTAACAGTGTTCAATCTGCTTGAGATCATTGAGAATCCAGATGGGCACATTAATTTTCCTAGTTCCTTCCGGGACTCTAATGTTCTTCTGTTTAAAGTTGACTTCCTATTTATAATGTAATCTACCTGCCAATATTGTCTTCACCTTTTACTAATTCAATTACTCCTTACAGTGCCTAGATGAAGACTCGGGCTGCATTTAGAGATTGCAAGATGACAACTGGAAAATAGGATGTTTCTCTAAGGCAGCGTAAACTGATTAGATGCATGTTAGCAGAGACAACGTGCCTTTCTTTCTGCAGAGGCTTTAATTGTTTCCTGGATGCTGGTTCCTCTTTTGTATAAGCTTTGGGTGTTATTTAAAAAGAAAGAACAGGGAGAGCATTTGTTGGGGAAAACAAATGCATCATGAGAGCGGACCATTAGCACCTATCCAAAGCCATAATGAGTTCATTGCTCCTGACAAAACTTATTCTGAATCCACTCTGAACATTCTTAGAGAAATGTTCTGCATTGGATTGGGGTTTCCACAGAGCTGAATGAGAATGGATGGCCATCTAATGAAGGTTTCATGAAATTATTGTTAGCATTGGGGGGTGGAGGCCTTTTGTTTCCTTTGGAATTCCTCATATATTTTACTTGCTTTAGACTAGACTTCGTGGCAACTCTCATTTAAGAAAAATGGTCCAAATTTCTCTTTAGCCAACAATTTTTCCCTGATCCTTTACACCAGTCTGAGGCCATAAAAATAACATTTAAAAATGTATGCCAGAGCTCCAAAACAGATATTCATTTCTGACTAGTGCTGCTGATGTGTGAAGCTCCGAGAATATATAATTGGCACAATTCAATACATTACAGCAGCTTTCCTTAACCTGGTGACTGCCAGAAGTTTTGGACTACAATTCCCATCATCCCTGGCTATTGGTGATGATAGCAGTGGATGATGGGAGTTCTAGTTCTAGATGGGAATATCCAATCCTGCATACTTTCTTTTCCAATCTCTGTCCCTCTCAGCTCCTCCAGTTGACCTATTTATTAAGCATTCCTCTTGATTTACTTGTGCAAAGCTTTTGTGATGATCGATTGTATCCAGTCTTTATTGAGCACTCATTCTGCTTTGTTTGTGAGGTTAGGACTTGTCTTATAGAAAGTAGATTTGTTGCATTCAGGTGAGGGTGCTTTAATTCACCTTAATTGTGCAAACCTTAATTTCCTAATATGCACTGGAATCTCTCCCACAAAACACTGACAGTGTGGAGGAGTCTACTCTCTCCCCACCCCCCACCCCCACCCCACTTTCTCCTACTCCTTCTGCCCCTTCTGGGGGGGGTGTGAATGATGGGTGACAGCCAACTGTTCTCTCACTGTCAGATGGAAAAGGAGAGTACGTATGCATTTATTTATTTTTTTGGTTTTTTCTAAAGCAGATAAGTGACATGACCACTCAGCAGTGATGCACAAACCCTCACCAAAACGTGACCCCACAAATTGGCAGCCATTCTGTAATAGAAACAGTTCAATTGAACCAGGCCTATTTTCAATCAGCACAGAACAGTTTCAGTGAAAGCGAAGGCTTGCTGTAATTACCAGAGAACAACCAACAGCATAGCTTTATCCCGTGACTTATTTTTTGTTAACATAATCATACCTGCTGACTCTGGAACATCAAGAAAGCACACACAATTGAAATGATCTATGGTAATTAATTCCAATCTCTCTCTCTCTCTCTCTCTCTCTCTCTCTCTCTCTCTCTCCCTCCCTCTCAGTTGTATGCTACAGAAAACATTTTCTTCCTTCCTGGGAAAGAAAATAGCTTTTTCATTATCAGTCCTTCTAAAGGGTGGAAGGGTGGAAGAGAGCCAGTGTGGTGTAGTGGTTAAGAGCGGTAGTCTTGCTATCTGGGGAACCGCTCCTCCACATGCAGCTGCTGGGTGACCTTGGGCTAGTCACACTTCTCTGAAGTCTCTCAGCCCCACTCACCTCACAGAGTGTTTGTTGTGGGGGAGGAAGAGAAAGGAGAATGTTAGCCGCTTTGAGACTCCTTAGGGTAGTGATAAAGCGGGGTATCAAATCCAAACTCCTCTTCATGAGGCCTGTGCACTGGTTTTGGGTGCATTCAGAGGAATCTGGATATTGACCGAGTCAGGCTGAGATAGCCTTGGATTGCTGTGAGTTGGGTTGGGCAGCCCAGAGCAATTAGGAGCTGTCAGGGGGTGAGGTATAAGAAAGAGAGGCAGGCATGGGCAGAAAGAAGGGGAAATTATGAAAAAGAGGGACATACCAGGCAGCTATGTCTTTGTGTGAGAAGGTGGTGGTGGATGGATGCAAGGGCCAATCCAATACATTTTGCCTGATACTGTCTCCATCCCAATGATGGTGCTCCCTGGCAGATCCAGGTCCTCACTCCCTGCTCCCACAGTGCTGCCAGCCCCATCATCACAACTGTACCCTCACCTGCTGCAGCAGCAGTAGCAGGGTCTAGAGTGCAATGGCAGCGGTGAAGGCAATGGAACTGTGTTGATGCCATAGATGAAGCCCCAGCAGGGTTGGCAGCAGTGCAGTGACAGGGGATGGGATCAGATCTGCCACCCCGCCTAATGCACAGTCCTCCTGTGGTGGATGCTTCTTCTTCTCACTCACTACACACAGGATTGAATCATCCTGCTTGCTAGTCTTGGCTTTTCTTGAAATTCAGTAAAAACTCATTTTCTGGGCAAAGTTTTGATGTTGTGGCCCATCCCCTTCCTTGAAATCTTATGGAGATACTCTGTTGTCCAGGTCAGAGAGCCCCAGTGCTTCTGTTAATTCGGCAAACCATGTTACCAGCCTGTCCTCTGACAGGAACAGTGACTAGCACCAAAGGCCTGTCAGCAGAACCAGATCTATCTTCTGCTCACCCTTGAAATGGACAATGAACCTCTGCAAATCAGTACTTTGGGCAGGAGGCAACATCATGCAATCAAAATGTTTATGTTTTAGAAGGCAACATATAAATTATACATATGAGAGTCATCTTAAGATCAAAAGAGTTGATATCTGTTGGTACAACAATCATGGTTAAATTGTCATGGGTGCTCAAGTCATCAGCACAACACTGAACCCTATAGAAGCTTCCTTTCCTCAGAACAGCAAGGCAACGGTCCAACAAGTTTTGCATCAATGTACATATGGTCCATTGAAGAAACAACTCAGCAATTAACATGACTGCTTTAAATGTAAATCAGTTCAAAAGCTGGCCCATTGGCTCTCCCTCTTCTCCTCCCAAAGTCAATTCTTTGGTGCTAGCTTAGCCTTGCATTGTTAACTTGCTTCACTGTAGTGCCGAACTGAATCAAAGGCAGGTGTAATGTTTGCTTTGTTCCCTGTGGATAGAAAGGAGCAGAAGGTAGTTCTCATTCAGCCCATCTGTAACCAGGAATTTGTGAAACTTTCATGTTATTCTTGTAAATGTGTTTATTGTTTAAATAGAAGTAATTATTTTTCTTCTCCTGCTGGAAGCTTAAGGCTTCTGCCAAATGTCTTTAGCATTCTGCTAGCAGATATAGCATTTTATAATGCAGCCCATATGTTCGATTGTTTTTAAGGGTAGGTAGTAACAGCGCTGGGGAAGTGTGGAAATGGAGATTCAACTTCTAAAGGAGGAAAATCTGCTAAGTAGCGGCTTGGTCATTATAAGCAAATGCTCAATAAAAAGCTATTTGGGAAATGTCACTGCTACTTGGCTGTATCACCACTGCTTGTAAAGCAAATATTGCCTTACTGACACAATGGCACTCCTGCTCTTTAGCAGGGGTGAATTTGCCACCACCACCCTTTGAGGAGAAGACATGAGTTGACATGAGAAGACATGAGACTCCCTCTCCCAAGGGGAGGGAGTCTTGGGAATATCATGGGCTGGAGCGCTCAATAGGAAGGGGGATATCAGGTTGCTATTTCAACCTGCTCTGATCCCTCAATATCCTTCTTTTCTTTTGAAGTGCTGCTCCCCTTTCCCTCTACAGTGTGTGGTCTTGTTAGTCACCCTTTCCAAGGGAATAAGTAGGAATTTTTGAGGAAGTTCCTGATTGGCCCTTGTGATTCCTCCTTTTTGCCTACATTGGTTTACGGTTGATGTATTTGGTGTGTGATCTGTTTGGCATTCAGCATGAATATTTAAGGACTTAATTGACAGGCAGCCTGAGGCATCATTGGGTTAAGAGCATTCTTGAGTTGCATTGCACAACCTGGGGATTCCTTGGGCTCACATACTCAAGGCTCACTTAGCAAGAAGAGAGTATTTTTTCCGAGTACTTGGCTGGGGATTCGCAGGATGTGGTTGTTTTTATGCCCAGGAGAGTGAAGGAATGTGTCCCTCATATTCATTGATTTGATACTCTTGATTCAACACTTACATAATGTGGTTTTTTTGGCAGTGCTTCTGCTGTTATATCTGAATAAATATTCCATTTCCACCATTACACCGTCTCATGAGTCTTCTTCTAGGGTGTGCTGGCAAAGCCATGGTTTTATTTTTACTTGTTTGAAAACTATATGGTTCCTTACCCTCATAATGCCCACAGAAATAATGGAAGCTGAGTAGTAGTGTCCTGAGTTGGATCATCTGCCTGTCAGAGGGCAAAAGATAAAGAGAGATCATACAGAACTGATGGGTGAGATAAAAGTTTGAAAACAAATTATGATGCATAAAAGGCTCCCTTGTTCATCCTTTCCTTTTAAGTGAAATGGGGTATAACCGGAGTCCTGTTTCCTGTAGCAGGAACCAATGAGTGATATGCTGTGGGGCAGCTGGGATAAGGTGAACAAAAGCCCTTGCCTGCTAAAGACATATTTTCTCTCACTGCTTCTGAACTTTTTTTAAAAAAGGGATCAGTATTGCCTCTGGATAAGGATCTAGCAACTCTGTATTTGTCTTTGTGTGAAGTGAAAGAGAGAGAATGCAATGAAACAGCTTGTTTATAGAGACTAGGGAAATTTCTTTAAAACAATATTACTTGGGGTAACAGCTTTTTAAACATTAGGTTAAGCATTGGGAAGAACACTGTCCTTTAATGGCTTACAGAGCTATTCTTAAAACAGTGGCACAGCAGGGGGAGAATGGGACTTAGAAGCTGTGAAACATTTTGTTGATTCACAGCCTAAAGGTAACTCAAGAGAACCTTAAAGAGAACTGATTTTTTTAAAAAATGTGAGTGTTGTAATGAGCTTTGCTTATATGGATGGGGGGGGGGGGAGAAGAGAATATGGGTGAAAAGGAATACACTTAATCTTTATCCAGTGAAGAGTGCCTAGGGGAAGAAAAGTAGGATTTGTTAAAAGTCAGAAGGAGCATGTGGTGGAACCCAAAGGCAGATCTAGGGGAGCATGAATGGTTCCATTGCACTGGGTGCAGAGCTTCTGTGGTACCACAGTAGGCACCACAACTATGACATGCAGCAGAAGGCAAAAGGTGGAAGGACGCCAGATTTTGGCATTGTTCAGGGAGCCACTGAAATTTGAGACACCCAGGTCCACCACTGTGGAACCAAGCAACTGAAGGTACATTTCATTAGCTCATTTCCATTCATACAAGTGCATTTCTAGGGGCTACATACAAAGTTATGGCTTCTATGGAATCAGGACAACATCTTGAGATGTTCTTATCTGGACACAGTTGTCCACAGCGTACAAATCACATTACATTTTGTATGGGAAAATGCTTCCGACCTTGAGTACTCTGTAGATTTTAGCTATAGAAGTGTAATGAATTACCCAATTTTTCTTTCCCCAGTGCCATTTTTTTTGTGCCTAAAAAAAGTGGTTGGTTTTTAACTCCCAGGATTGAGCATTTATTTGCGACACCACTCTGCTTCATGAACTTTTCCTTTTGTGGGTGGGTGTTTGTAATTTTGAAACACTCTCCAGTGTGGCAGTTGAGAACTCCAGGAACATAAAAGACTTTGTCAAGTTCAGTTCCTTGTTTGTAATAGAGTATGAAATTGACAAAATTCTGCTGTGAGAATCTTCCCTTTCCCCATCTGTGCACCATCCTCCAGGGACTAAGAAAGCCCTATTCAGTTGGTACTAATGTGAGAGGGTAACAAAAATACAAAAGAACCATGGGACTGTGTACTGCACTCCTGTTTTTGCATGGCTTCTTCTGGCTCCCCACATGTTCTCAGCAAATATTTGGAGTGAGAGGGCCTATTGTACTAAGTAGGCTCTCTGATTTAAAATGCTGATTGTGCAGGGTTCTAGGTCACAAGGTGAGCCTCCACAAGCTACCTGCTGCATGTATTTGAATCAGAAGCTGGAAAGAAGACACATGGAAGCCCCAAAGAGCCATGCAATGAAGGCTAAAGGTGTAGCCCCATAACACTAATGTTGCCCCTTCACACAAGTAATTACAGTGGTACTGTGATGGCCTGGGAATCCGATTCAGAGGCTGAACCGGAGGAACCCCAGCCTGCACAGGAGTCCCCGCCTCCAGGGCCGGCTGAACTGGGGCAGGGCCTTGGATCTGAAGCACCTGCACCTGTGCTGGATACTCAGGAGCAGGCACCAGGTGAATCCTCTCTGGCTCCGGAGGTGATTGAAGACACAGTGCCTACAGGTGCGCCTCTCCCAGCCCTGTCAGGGGAAGGTGAGTCTCCGCCTGGGTCCATTAACCCTCCAGCCTCTCCTGAGCTGCAGAGGCTCAGGGCAGAGAGGCGGAGGGAACTGGTTTCTCCCAGGAGGAGTGCTTGCCTTAAGGCCAGGAGAGGCGGATCTCCTGGGGGCCGGGACCGCCCCTGGCCTCAGAGAAGATAAAGGCGAGTCAGCCCGGTCCCAGGTTGCGGGAGCAACGTCGTTGAAGAGCTGTTTCGGCCAGCACCCTGTCCTGTTCCTTGAGAGTTCCTGTCCTTGCCCTGCTCCTCGCCCTGGAGCCCGCTTCGCCCGTGGAGGACCGTCTGCTGACCCTCGACTCAGGTCCTGGACCTCGCCCCACGGTAACCTCCCCCTGGGACCAGCACAGGTACCTCGGGTTAAGTACTTAATTCGTTCCGGAGGTCCATTCTTAACCTGAAACTGTTCTTAACATGAAGCACCACTTTAGCTAATGTGGCTTCCCACTGCTGCTCCTGCGCCACCGCTGCGCGATTTCTGTTCTCATCCTGAAGCAAAGTTCTTAACCTGAGGTACTATTTCTGCGTTAGCGGAGTCTGTAACCTGAAGCGTATGTGACCTGATGTACCACTGTAATAGGGATGGTGCAGAAATTCATTTTTTTATTTGTATTTTAATTAGAAACTATTTCTTGAAGCCATACATGAACCAAAACACAATTATCCTTTGATAATTCTCTGAATTAACACTTCTCTGAATTTTGTGACACAGTTTCTCAACCAACCCACATATACCAACATGCATATATTTGGGGAAAGTGGACATAAAATGCATACATTAGTGGAAATAACACACAAAAATGCATTATAGAAGGAGAAACTGGTTGAAAAAAATGTGTATATTAAGGAAAATGTGCACTGAAATGCTGACAAATATTCATTATGATTTTTTTAAAATAATCACAAATTTCCAGGCAGGTAGCTAAATTTATGATCGTAAAAAGAGCTGAGAAATTTCTAAAGTGACAGAGTTGTCTGCCCCTTATTAGGAAAAACAAGCCTGAACTTGGAAAGAGTTCACAGAAGACAGAAAAATACGAGAGGAGAGGAGGTTAAACCTTTGTAGCAGGGGTAAGGAACATTTTTAAGCCTGTGGACTATATATTCTTTCGTGAGCAACTCTCCAGGGGCAACATGGCCAGAGGAAAAAAAGTGAGTAGAGCAACAGATGCCATTCCTGCCTTTGCACATCAGGCTACATTCCAGTCACCCAAGAGCAATATATTTCTAGGCTATCTGGAAGTATTATCACAGTTCAATGACATATTCCAGCTACACTCAGCAAGGGCATGGAGCAGGGCTTGTGAGGAGTTTGGCTTGGACCGATAGCCCTGAGGGCCACATTTGGCCTCCAGGCTGAGGTTCCCCACACCTGCCCCATAGGATTGAGCTGTTCTACGTCAATTCAGTGAGTTGTTCTTAAATAAATGCTGAGTTGTGAATTGCTTCTTCTCATTTCAACCTTTAGTAGCAAATTCTATATTGCAGCACACACAAAAGCACCTTCCTTTGGGACATGCTTTATTACCATTCTTAAGATTTAGCAACAAAAATCTTTCCAGAAATACTTCCTTTTGCCTGTGGCATGGATTTGATTTTGCAGATCATTTGTGCCTCTCAGATTTTAGTCAATGCCTCTTCAATTTGTTATTAGATTGTGCTAAACTTTAGAATCCCTCTAGTTACCCAGCTTGAGAGATTTAAAGGTTGCGAGCTTCCAGAATAGGTTTATAGTCAATGTACTTTTCTTTTCTTTTCTTTCCCTTTTTTTTAAAAAAGAAGATTAAAGAAAATTACAATACAATCTCTGAGGGTCTTCCTGGCATTTTCAATAGCCCTTTTCAGTTGAATCATATGGTTATGTAAAATGTTACAGAAACCTGTTCAGTTACATTTGGTGGGGGAAAATATTCTATTTAACAAGAGATCTTTAAATAATGCCTCTTGAGAATTATGTTCTTTCTTCACATCCCTGTCAACCATTTAAGAGGCATGTCCCATCTGTTTAATTTTTTCACTTCTTGATAACTAGAGTTTAGAGAAAATTAAAAGCAATGTTTATGGAAGGTCCAAGGTTGTAGAGATGCATTAATTTTCCAGTTTTGGTTTTTCTCAGTTTCCCATTTTTAATTTCATTTTGCTCTATTTCCAGTTTACAGTTGAACTTTTTGAAAAGTCTACAGAAAAATGTGTACCAGTTATCATGTGTGTGTCTCCTGATACATTCTTTTTCTACCAGACACATATTTGAAGCCATTTTTTTCCCTACTGTGTTGCACTTTTTCTGTAAACTTTTACCCATACCATAAAAAATAATAATAATTGAAGCAGTGGAGATGTCAAAGGATAGTTGTGCTTACTGGGTCAGAAAATGTGAATTAGGTAGATTCACATTAAAATGAGAAACTAACGGATTTTTTGCCGTTCCTAGTTTTAGACAATAGAAATACTGAAACAATATAACAAAACACTTGGGGAGCAATCCTACACTCCAGAAACTGGCATAAAGCCAATGTAAATTAAGATGGCCTAATATTCCACCAGTTTCAAACCCTCTTCGCCAGTAGTCCTGCTGCTGCTGCTGCTCTGCCTAATCCTGTCTGGCAAAAGGGAAACAAGCATTTAAAATGATGTTCTGTAGTGGGTTGCCAGGTCATGTGACCAAGCTAAACAGGCTTAGGATCCCCCAACTCTGGTCTGCTCCACTATGTCCCCCAAACTCATATTCCCCCCTTTGGGAGGAATTATACAGGCTTGGGCTCTGTCAGCTGAGCTGAGAATCAGCTAACCTAGCCAGAAATTGGTTGCATCCATAGCTGCTCATCCTGGGAGATCTTGCCATAGTATTGCACGCTTAGTATAACATAGTATCATATGACACGGCCCAGTCACAGAGCACATACTTTACATGCATAAGTTTCTTCATTTAATTCCTGGCATCACAAGAAAAGGCTGAAAGAGACCTCTGCCTGAAACCCTAGAGAGCTGCTTCCAATCAGCGTAAACAATATTGAGCTACATGGATCAATGTTCTGAGTTGGTATATAGGGCAACTTCCAATATTCTCAAATCCCTTCTGCTTTTGTAAAATAAATGACTACCTGACACCCTATAATCAGATTCCTGAGGCTCCCAGGTTTGATTCTGGGGGATTGCTAAGAAACAAAATTAGTGAATAAAAAAAATCAGAAACAGAATTAGGGAATAAGAATCTATTTCTAGAACTTCATTATAATTAAGCTCAGTCAACCCATTCTATAATATTAGATTGCAAATAAGACTAAACAACTGATTAAGCTAGTAGTGTTTGTGCTTGTGGAAGGGGGCAGGTATTGGTTTGGGTTTTGTATTGTTTTATTGTGTGTTTTCACATTTTGTATTTTTATGTTGTGAACTGTCCTGTGGTCTCCGGATGAAGGGTGGAAAACAAATTTAATAAATAATATAAATAATAAATAATAGTATTTTCTGTGTGTACGCAGGGATACTCAGCCACAAAACTGAAGATATTATTCTGTAAATATTAGAATAAATCTAGAACTGTATCTGTTTTGATTTTATTCTAATGAGGTATGTAATAGAAAATCTAACAGTGCTTAAAGTAACAGATTTTTGTTAGCTAAGCTTGACTGCTGGTGAAAAATTGTGGGCAAACATATTAGGTTAGAAATTTAAAATTGCTCAAAGTAACTCGGTTAGAATTTAGGAAAAAGCTAATGGAAAATACCTTGAGGGTAGCAAATTACTAGTCTGAAACCTCATTCTCTTGAAACAATTATTTCAGGAAGCGAATTGAACAACAAACTCCATTGGTGGACAAACATGGCTTTTCAGTATTAGTGGAAGAATATGAAACAAGCCATGTCTAATGCAAGTTACAGGTATACTTTAGGAGACCTATCCTGTACTGGCAAATTTGCTGTAGTGGTGCTATGCAAAGAAGTGATTCTGTTACTAAAGCATAGGTGGAGAAGAGGGTAGGAACTTCTGCTTCCATTTCTTCAGTCATCATGTTTTGTGTCCATCCATTCAGTGATTATTTCTTCCTTTTCAACCCCCCCCCCTGAAATTTCATTTCTACAAGATGATTTCCAGTGCAGCCATAGACCCATATACCAAGCATTTGCTGTTACCAGTTTCTCTTTCTCTTCTCACTCACGTGAACGAACCCTGACACTATAATAACCAACTTCTTTAACTTTTGTCCTATCCATTGTGGTCCTATCCATTGTGGTAGAATCCAAGGCCTCTGGGAAGGGATGGCGTTCATTTTGAGTTTTGTACATTGCCTAGGATACTGTTGTGGTTAAATATTGATTTACCACAACTATTCGCTATGGCAATAACAGACTGATATTATTATTTCCAGTGGGTATTATAAGCCTCTGCTTTTGAAGATTATCACTTTCATTTAGAGTTTATCCTCTTTGTTTGGTTTTTTAAAAAAAATGAAAGAAGGAAAGGCACTTCAGTTCACTTATGCAAGTACGCTTTGACTGTTAATCATTTGCCTGAGGCATCTCTGAGCATTATAAAGGGGATCCAAATCAAATACATGGGTTAATTTGACAATTTCCAGAGATAAGTGCATCTTATGTGCAATATAGGTCAATGTTACAATCCGCTAATCACTTCTGCTGCTTAGCCTCCATTCATTTCCACTGAGCTTCTGACTGGGACCTCCCTCTGCTACTCCTACTGGGAAAGATGGAGATACTGCAGCGGCATCACTTATTGCAACCCAATTACATATGATGTAGAATAAGAGGCGAAATACATAAAAGTATTTTACTCCAAAGGACAAGCAGGAAACCTAAAATGAATTATGAGTCCTCTCCACAAGCCCCTTTTTCTATGGGTTAATTCGATGACTGGAAAATAAATCATACTGTCTTACAGGGATAATGAGAAAAACAAATTTGCTGTTGTTTCTTATCAAGTTGGGACTAGCAACTGCACTCCTCAGATGGAGCTCTGTTGAGTGAACCGTATGCCCCAGAGGTGCACTTGGCCTATACTGGAAACTGGACTTTTAGTGCTGCAGCTCCTGTTCTCTAGAATCAGTTACCATCTGAAATCAGGCTAGCATCATGATGTTTAGGTATCTACTGAAGACAGTTTTGTTTAAAAGGGATTTCCTGAGATACAAGACAGTCATTTATGGAATATCAATTTTATAATTAAAGCAATTTGTGTTTTGTAGATAGAGTTTTATTGTTTTGGGAACTTGCTGAATTTATTTTATAGCTTATGATTTTGTGCTTTACTCTGTTTTTATCTTGTATACTTCTTCAATAGCTTGATGGGTGAAGCTGATGCATCTTGTGACTGTGAAGCAGTCTTCTGCTTCTTCACAGCCACAAGATGTAGCAACTGAAGCCAACTTCAAAAGATGATCACACAAATTCATGGAAGATATCTCTCAATGGCTACTAGCCAAGATTATTGTGTTCTACTGCCACTGTTGTACGTGCCATGCCTCTGAATATTTGTTCTTGGACAAGACAAGTTGGGCAACCATTTCCTGTATCCTCAGTGCCACAATTTGTAAATCAGGGCCACATATTGAGATTGCTCTTCACAATTGGTGACGCCCCCCCCCCCCCCAGGATATGTGGCAGCTTCAGGAGAGGGTGATTTGCACTGGGATCATGGCATGGAGGGTGGGGTGGGTGTGGAGAGTTGACACAATCTTCTCCAATTCCTTATCTCAATCCAAATGCAGCTGAGGGGGCAGAGAGCTGCTTTTTAAAAAAGAGACGGGTAAAAATGCAAATATGAATTTAATGTAAAGTGCAGTTTAGGCCTCTGGAAACAAGAAGAAAACCAGAGCCAGAAGTGCAGCATGCTAGATGTACATATAGAACAGAAGGTGAAAAGGAATGTCAGCAGCAGTACATTTTCCCTGAAGGTTTCTGATAGAGCAACCTTTTGACAATCCAGTTCATAGTCACCCACCTTATCAACATTTCAGTTTAACAGAGTGACTTTGGGAATACTGCAGTATGAGTTCTGCCTCAATAGTTGCAACATGTTCTCTAATAGGTGCCAATTTGAACACAGCAGCAGCAGGTGGGTGAATTAGTGAGTCAAAAATTTGTGGAGTTCAGGTACTTGCAAGTTATGTAGACAGTCAGAAAAGGTCAGCATCTTTTTGTTGCCCAAACTGATTCCCTTGCCTGATCAAGAGGCATGTATAGAAAACACATGCACCACTTGGATGGATGGCATTATGACAGAATCTGGACTGTGGATATGTGTACGTTTATGTGTACAGAGGATAATACAATTTCATCTTTTTGCTTGCCTAGCCACGGTAGTGTCTCATCCAGGGCAGGATTTAGGTTTGATGAGGCCCTAAGCTACTGAAGGTAATGGGGCCCTTTATATGTCCAGCTGACCTTTGTCAACAACATATTGTTGCTGTTTTGTTGTTGAATATATGCAATATGGTAATTTATGGATCTAATAGGTATCTAAAGCAATTTGCACATAACTAATTGTTGAACTGAAATACAATTAAGAAGAAGTATATTAATAGTGAATTGGGGGGGGCAAGAGAGTGGGGCCCTAAGCTATAGCTTGTTTAGCTTATGTGTAAATCCTGGTCTCATCTATCAGCTGAGGGAACTGTGTTCAGTTCGCCAATAAGAATTTGGGAGCTCAGTCCATGCACCAAAAGAGGTGCTTCCACATTGCTGCTTGGGTGGAAGAGACAGTTTGTCTTCTCTGCTGTCCCTTCTCCTCCCACACTGAAGAAAATATAAATCATTCACATGAAAATAATGGATGAGTTAGACTATTCATTACAAACACCACATTTCCTCGGTTTCACTGACAAGTCCCATCTTGTGATTATGTTGTGTGGAGGTAAAAACGTCTGTGGAATTAATGACAAATCTGTCAAGGCCTTTATCCAGTGCCCTGTTTGAAATGATTAAACTCATTGAGTGTTTGCTTAATCTATTTTTCCCTTTTCACATATAGCATGCTTGGCACCTGGGGCAAGCCCATCTAATAATTTTCAATTGAATAAAACCATAACTCATGACCCAATAAATTATTAAGGAGCCCTGTGTTGCATCTGATTCATCATTCATCTTACCACAATGCCAGAAAGCCTACAGAATTCTCTAACAGTTCTCACAATGAAAAATAGTTCTATTAAAATTTATGAATACGGCGTGGTATATATTAAAGCATACACTGCTACAGAATTATCTGTCAAATTGTTACCCCCCCTCCCTTCCACCAACATCTTGTATTAATAATTGTGTTGGTAAAGAAAACTCACCTCATTAGCGCTTTTATTCCCATCTCTGAAAATGCTTTTGAGATTACAGGGATTGTAAAATGACAGTTCTCCTACAGTATCCATGTTGTAGACTAACAATTATCTCAGCCCGGTGCATATGTGTGTTTGTTTGTGTGTGTTTGACAAAGGATGAGCTTGTAGCTTTTAACTGTTCTTAATGAAAGCATTTCTTAGTTGTTACTTCTTTAAATGGATTCCCCTCCCTCAGTTGCCACTGGATAATTTATATAATCTTAACTACACAGTGGTGGCTGGTGTCCATTAGGACTGACAGGACACAAGATAGGGAAACTAAAAGTTGGTGAGACCAGAATTTTAGTTTTAATCTCCTCCTCCTCCCTGATAGTTAGGAGGAGTGAGCTGCCAGTGGAACCCTCTGGGCAGATTGTAAAGAGGAAGGCAGCAAGGTGGAAGCTGGCTGAGATCAAACTTAATTTCAATTCTCCACATTTCCACGTTTTCTATTATTATTATTATTTATTTCCTCATGTAAATTTTTCAGTGAATTTTTCCTAATGTACACATCTTTGTAAATAATGTGGCTTATATAATGCATTTCTGTATATTATTTTCAGTAATATATTATTTTTCTGCATATTTTACCCTAGTACATGCATTATGTACAAATGACTTGGCTGGAGAATTGCATTGCAAAATTCAGAGAAGTGCAAATTCTGAAGGATGGGTGTGTTTCGGTTCACATATTGTTTCAAAAAGTGCAAAGGAGATAGGTTTGCCTCTAAATATAAATGAATTGGAATTTCTCCCCCATCCCTGTGCTGGACATGAAATGTTTCTTTTTCTTTTACCATTTGAATAATAATGCTGACATTTAGGAATGTATTTTTAGTGCCTTTGATTACTTGTAATAACTGTATTATCATTAAAATTGTATTATTATTAAAATTGCCAACGTGTTTGGAAAGCATTTTGACCATTTTTCTCATCAAGTGGAATTGTAATGATGTGCAAGAATTTAGAATAAGGTGAGAAGAGAAGACTCCCTGGAAAAGACCCTGATGTTGGGAAAGATGGAGGGCACAAGGAGAAGGGGACAACAGAGGACGAGATGGTTGGATAGTATTCTCGAAGCTACCAGCATGAGTTTTGACCAAACTGCGGGAGGCAGTGGAAGACAGGAGTGACTGGCGTGCTCTGGTCCATGGGGTCACGAATAGTCGGACATGACTAAATGACTAAACAACAACAATCCTATCAGAGATCAAACCATTGTTTACCAAGGGGTATGTTTTAATGGCTGGTACAGCAAAGAAGGACTTATTTCTGAATCTGAAGAAACAACATCTTTCAGAGAGTAAAAACTAGAGTGCACACCAAATAGGCTATGGTATTTATTTAGTAAAGGAGGGGGGGGGAACAAGCGAGAAACTTCTGTTCAGTTTGAAATTTCTTTGGATTGCTTTAATTTACACAGTGTTAAAAGACTCCCCACTGATGCTTCCTGTCTATCTTTTGGGACAAAGCTTCCCATCTTTATGTGAACAAACAGTATCCCCAGCAGCACAATCAGCAGGAGGCCTTTAAAATGCCAAAGTTATATAGTTTGGTACATTTAAGCCAGATGCTTTTTCACAGGGCATGTAAGCAGACTACAAATAACAGAATAAATAATTACATGTTCATGACTCTGTGTTACCTGTACTCAATTACCTGCTATTGAGACAGTTCCCCACCTGCAGTCACAGCACAGCAGGAGGAGCAAGTTGCTGTGGAAGTCAAGAAAAGAGCTTCAAGAAAGTAGCATGCAATTACTGCTTCTCCTCTGCTTGGCTGTACACAAGTGACCATTTACCAAGTCATAACTTACCATACAGAGCAGAAGTATATAATCATACTCTAAAGTAGTTAACTGCATTGTCTTGCCAAGCTGGGGGGGCGGGGAGAGATATCTACCCACACTTCAACACCTGATCAGAAATCTAGGGAATCAAGGGAGTTATTATGATTATCCATAACATTTGGCAAAACAGTCTAGCTAACCAGCTTATCAAATGGTAACATGCATACCATGATGAATTAGCACACCTCATCTGTATTCATCCACTGCCTACATGCATATGAAAATTCACTCGAAGGCTTACAAAAATGAAAATATGATGTCCTATATATTTAATGGTGAATTTTAAAAAAATCTTCCTATTTCTTTCCTGCTCTTCCACCCCGATCTACAAAATCTGGAACCATTCCTCTTTTTGCCTTGACTACTTAGCACTTTTCTCACTGGCAACTTTTCTTCTGCCTTGGTCTCCTTGCTTTTAATCAAACCTGGGCCTGCTGCTTTTATCAAACCAGGCCTCTACCAGGGCTCCCCCCTGCAGCTCAAGCACAAATATTGAAGTTGTTCATCCAAGGAACCTGCTAGCTTTGCCAAACTCTTACTTCTTTTTAGCAAGGATACATGAAACCATCAAAGGTGCCTTCACAAGGAAGACTGTTTTGTTTCAAAGGCAGTGTTTAAAAGCTTGCCATTACAACCTGATGTAGTATCCAATACAGGATAACTCATGTTTGAGTCAAAGGATATTCCTTAAAATATTATCATTAAATTCAAATGCTTTGGTGGGGGGGGGGGAATGAAGTTTTAGAGAGATGCAGCAGAGGTTACAAGGCTTTCTGTTATTTTTGGACTATGGAAGAGTGAAGGAAATGAGTATCTATTGAAATCATATATATATATATATATATATATATATATATATATATATATATATATATATATGGACTTTTTCTGCCACCTTCTTTTAGGGGCACCTTAGTATGAACAAGGCCCAACATAACATTTGCAGCAGCAGCAGCAGGAGAATTGGCATTATTTCACAAGGCATTTTCTATGCTAGTGGAGGTTGGAAATATAGACAACAGGCAACAGTGAGTTGGACAAGGGCCATTTTTTATTAACATTAAACACATTTGCATGGAGTGAACATGTATAAGAATCTTATTTTCTTTTAAAAAAATACTATGCTTGATATTTTGTGAGCTGAACACTCCTCTGTCCACCTTCTTAGACTCTTCCCAAAATCCAGCCCATCATTCTTTGTGCTTTCAACCTCCTTTCTGGACTCCTTTTCAGATTTCCCTGAAATTCCCCCAATCCTGTTAACAATACACTTCCTTGGTGTAGGCAAAACAACAACAACACACAGCAGTAAGGAAGCCATTATGAATGTGGAGGGGACAAGATCTACTCAACTCCAAATGGTGGCCAGCTAATCCTGCACTGATATCTCAGGAAGAGTGGGCTTGGTGCCAAGAGCAGATGGCATGTTTGGCAGCTCCCCACTCCCAACATGACCTGCATGCATCAACACACTGTACTTCCCACTCCCTCCTTTCTGGAAACAAGTGCCCACCTGCAAACAGATTACCACTCAGATCTCTCCATGGCTGTGCAGTTGAATATTGCACAAGTGGTAGACCAAACAGAAGTACAGTATATTAGTAGAAAACAGTGTACAAATGAGTACAAAATACGGAGAAACCCTTCTGCCAGTCCAAGCCACCCATTGGATTTGGCTGTTGTGGTGCGTTTAGAATAGGACTCCCTTAATGGTTTTTGCACCTGTGGGCTTCCAGAACTGGATCTCACCCTTTCTGATATATTGCCTCTGCCTTTGAGAACACATTTCTATAGTCGTGTTCCTACAATACCGTAGCATGTGAATGTTCAGGTTTGATGGAAACTAGTCTGTGTTCCCTATTCTTTTTCTTATCCCAGGTGATGATTCTGATCCTTGAAGCATTCTCAACAAAACCTTGCAATACGGCACAGTACTTTTACATGAAATTTGTAGAACTGAAATTAGTCTGGTAGCCCAGGGTGTGCAATATTCCACACAATTAAAATGGCATCAAATTAATAGCAATTATGTATGAGTCACTATGCAAACTTAATTTGCATAGTGGTTCTGTAAAATAGTGAATGGATTAAATTGGCAATTACTTGTAATAAGTTAGCTGTTAACTATCAGTAATAGAAAAATATGGGGGGACAGAGAAGGAGAGCAAATTTGTCAACCTTTTCCAAAATGATCTGGGCATTTTCATAAATATTGCAGTTCAAAGCAAGATAAAATAAATCCATTGACTGTGTTCTGAAATGTGGCACAGAGCAATATTTTGACTATATTTCATTTGGAATCACATAAAGTCAGGAAATGTCTCTAATTTTGCATGTCAACGCAGCTGGCTTCCCACCCACACTTCATTACTTGTGCTGTATAATGCCATTTTTTGTGATTTTTGTGTAAAGTAATCACTATGATCTGATAGAAACAGAAAGTGACGGTTTCCCCTCTCTTCTAATTATATGTTGGTCTTTAAAATCAGACAGTGATGCTTTGCAGAAAGGCACAGTTCAATACTTTTTATATGGGAAAGCTATCTACAATAAACCACACATTCACGTTTACAGATATGTGTACTGCATAGCTAATATTCATTTATCTACCTAAGTTCTTTTTTAAAACCAAGAGAGATGATCGTTTTCAAACTACATTAGTCTCATTTATCTCCATGATGTCTTTAATGTTATAAGATGTTGCAGCAACATTACTGTCTCCTGCAGGCCTGTACCAGCCTTTAGCTACTCAGGCACATTATTAGATTGTCAACATAATTCAGACATCTCATATAAAAACGAGCCAACCCACTGGCTCCAGCGCTCCGTAAATGTATTTGCCTGATGTAATAGCTTTACATTTATTGAATCTTCTTTTTTATCATTTGTATACAAAGAGCTTACGGAATCATATCCACCAGTGTGACACTATATTTTTCGTCAATCACTTAGCCTCACTACTCATGGTTACTGCAATAAATTTTGATTTGTCATGTGTTAACTGCAGAAAAATAAAATAAGGAGTAGAACTCTGCATTGATTACAAAATGTCAGTGGCTGTGTTGCTCAAGACCATAACAACGAGAATAATGATTTTGATCCCTAGTTGATGCAAATTAGTCTTACACTTTGGTACAGAACTTCATAAAACACCTGTGGAGACTTGGATGGGAGCTCCAGAATCAAGTTAGAATCTAGGGAATACTTTTGAAAGTATTCCAGGTACTACATTTAAGGTAAAACATCCAAATCTAGAATACTAGCCAGTTCTGATAAATATAAATGTTTATTGCAAGTTTACTCAGAAGTTACATTGTATTCAATTTAGTTTACTTCCAGGCAAGAATGCATATGATTAAATCAGTGAATATTATGCTTTACAGAGAAACAGTAGTAAGTGTTGGTAGGAAGACATGCGTGCACTTTAAAACCCCTGTCTTTTGGAAATAATCCCATAATAATAGGTGTTTATTTTTCAACTGAAGCTATCTGCTTCTTGCTGTCTTATACCCTGATTTTCAACTATTATAAGAGAGAGAGAAAATCACTGCCTATGGTAGCAGGAGTCTCAGGTCCCTGTAATTGCATTGCTCACAAATATAGGAGACATTGTAGGTACCCTAATAGCATAATTTATGCATGTTGTAGAACAGATCTACATCAGCCTCAGCAAGCATAGCCAATGATGAGGGATCATAGAAGTTGCAGTTCAGAAACATTTGGGTAGCAAAAAGTTCCTGCTACAGAACAATTATTGGTGTTTTCTTCCTTCCATCCTTGCAAAGGATGGATAACCATGCACAAAGAAAGGATCTCTTGTAGCTGTACTCTAGAATCTATTGTGACATATAGAAGATTGCAAATAGCTTTACCCTGCCCCTTTCCTTTAATATCATGACCACATGGCACAGGAAGAATTTGCAGGGACAATTTCAGTGGCTTTGATTTTATAACTAGTAGTGGGAAATAGATACAAACTCTGATTAAAAGCTGTGAAATGCTTATGTGTGGTATCCAACTAAGAGCAGATATACATTTAAAGCACACTCAACACGAATTCAAAGCACAAGACTACCCCAGAGAATCTTGGGAGCTGTAGCACCCTTAAAATACTACGTTTCAGAGGATGCTTTATGAGAAGTGGGATCATCTTTAGAATGGTCCTGGTTGCAGGTATGCCCTCAGCTCAGCTCCTCTCCCCACCCTGGCATGGTCAGAGTAACGTTTTCATGCCAGGGTGGCATCATGATCACCCCAAGCCTATTGGATCGTGGGGGGTTTAAAAGTGGCAGCGCAACATGGGCTGTGCCTCATGCTGCCAAACACCCACCCATCCTCCCTGTAATTTATGTTTTCTCTGGCCTTGCTTTGGACGTTGGTTGGTTGGGACAGGGGCTAGATAGGAATTTTTCCATTTGGCAGATTAGCACTGGCCACTTGGTTTTTGCCTACCTCTTAGCAATCGTCACAACTTTGTAAGGTTTGGCGGTTAGGCATTGGCTCATTGATTTGTGGGGGAGGGGAAGTCAGCCATCGCCTGCCCCTCCATTTACCAAGGGTATTCCGTTAAAGGAATCCAGGGCCTGGTTCCTGTCCAAAGTCTGCTTGAGGGGCTAGGGCCATGCCAGGCCTCTGGGAACACCGAAGAAAGCTACAGGCAGGTTCCCCCATTGTGGCTTCCTCTTGGGGTGGTTTACCCTTATTGACTACCTGCAAAGCGGGCAGGAGCCTAATATAGTCTATGCCAATGCCTAAACCAATACCACTCACATTTCTGTAATTCAATAAAGTTGTAGCCTTAAATTTTGCCAATAAACTTAAACTAAATATTCTGTGAATTTATTTTAACAAGGGGCTGGTCTGGGGGCCTTGCTGTGCAAGTCATATGCTTTAAATGTGCATTGGGTGTGCTTCAAATGCATGCTATAGATCTGCCCTCCATCATACTCCTACCCTGGGCCTACCCTGAATAGGCCTCAGCCAGTTACTGCCTGTTGACAATTTAACAATCTGCAGATATGTCCTTTGTCGTATCTTCTTTTTTTCACTGGATGGAAGGAGTTTCTATTAGGAGAAAGGAAAGAAATATATTTAGTGTACTTTCCAGCATGATTACAAAACTTCCTCCTCAACTGTTTTAGAAGGGGGGAAAGAGAGATGACATTGACAAGGAACTGCATGAGTCAAAGGAAGAATTTCTCTAGGATTAAAAGCACGAACTATTAATTACCTTAATATTTTGTGTGAACACTGCACATCAAAACACCCTGAAGTAATGTCAAACAGCATTAGACTGTTAACTTCATTATAAGCAATGAAGCAAATTTTTATCTCTTGCTTGACAAAAGAGTCACTGTGCCATGGTTGGATGGGAGATGGGAGGTTTTGCACATAACCACAGAGTATATTTAGCTGGTGCTTCCCACAGTAAGAAATTAACTAACTAACTAACTAACTAACTAACTAACTAAAATAATAAAGGTTTCTTTTACTGTGTTTTGAGCAAGAGAAATAACAAACAAGTGGGAGATCCTTTGCATGGAGAAGACTAAGAAATTGGGTGACAGAAGGCACAACGCTCAAAAGGGAAGCAGGGCCCAACCTGGTGATAACATGATAAATGATTTAAGGAGGGTGCTGCATCCCAAGTTAGGAAAAGAGGTAATAAGGGAACATCTAGCTACTTTAAATGAATTCAGATCTCCAGGGCCTGATGAACTGCACCCAAGGGCACTAAAAGAGCTTGCAGATGTAATCTCAGAACCTGGGATTCTTTATAGTTTCTAACTGGCCTTCTGTGTCTTAAGTATCTCAGAGGACACCATTAAAAGGGGCTTCGGTGTTAAATTTGTTAATTTCCCCACTTTATTTTTCTTTGTTTGAGCTACACATGAGATTGAAAGACTGTATCTATTTTGAATATTTTGTATGATCAATCCACTTTTATAAATAAGCCTTCTGAATCTGCACTGAAAGTTCCTCTCCCCCCCCCCCCAATGTCATTGTTACAATGAAAATGAGAATTCCAGTTTGCAAACAGAACCACCTTCCTTTTCACAGAGCAAATGAAAAATGTCTATTCATTATATGTGATCCTATTTTACCAGCAAGGCTCTGATGCCAGTAATGAAAGGCAGTTATTGTTTTGCTGAGAGATTATGAAGGAATAACACTCATCACAAAAGTGGACATCAGTAGGAGGAGAAATATGATCTTCTGATAATGCAAACTTATTAGATGGCCTCTGATAGTCCCATGTGAAACTCTACAATAAATTGCCTTGCTGTGGTGGCAGTGACTTTTAAAAATACCATTTATAAGTAAAAGCTTGACCTTCAGATTTATGTGAAATTAATCAAACTTCATCAAAGGACAGACCAGCTCTTACAAAGGCCAAGTGTTGTTAAAATGTTGCCAGAGCCTCTCCCACCATAATGTTGAGAACTCTGGGGAGCAGATTATAGTATAATGGAGTTGAGCCACGATATGAGGTTCTATAAATAGAATGGATTCAAATGGCATAAATCCAGGCATGACGTGCTCATCAATGTCAGAAGCTTTAGGAGATCAGTTGTAAGGTAAGGAGCTGTCTTCTATCGAGTCAGTTTAATGATCTTTCTAGTCCAGTGTGATCGATCTTGACAAGGCAGGGAATCACCAATTTAAGGCAGTGTGCTGACAACCTTTAAAAAGGGGCAATTTAAGTAACTCCCTTTGTAGTGCTGTCTAATTAATCGCGCCAGACCAATAATAATAATAATAATAATAATAATAATAATAATAATAATAGCACCAGAACACCTATGCAAATGTCCACATTGGTGAAAATGCTGATTTGTGTCTTTTTAAACCAAAGCAAGAAAAAGAACTTAAAGAGCAATCCTAACACCTGGTTCAAGAGCAGCAGAGTTGAATGCAGTGTTCAAACTGCTGCCACTTCTGAAGGTCTCCTGCTCCTGCTGGCCGGGGCAGAAGGCAGGGTGTGGCAGTTGATTATCGAAGAGTCTAGAGTTGCCATATTTCAAAAAGTTAAAAACCAGGACATCCCAAAATTTGTTTAGTTCCCCCCCGAGAAACCCCAAAGTTGTTGAGCTGCCTTTCAAAAATTCTGCCTGGACTTCAATTCTGTCTTTGATCTGGACATATGGCAGCCCTAAGAGAATCAGACCCACTCTAGCCTGGCTTAGGATCCAATAGATCCACTGCTTGCTCAGCTCAGCTTGCATTATTCCCTCATGTTGTCTCCTCATGCCAACTACTGCCCACAAGAAGACTGCCAGCATTAGCCAGCATTAGCCTGTCAATAGCTCGATAAGTCAAATCAAATCAAATACCTTTATTGGCATCACAGTATAAAACATTTCAGGTCACTGGGATAATTAAAAGGACACAGGTGAAGCTGTTGAGGGTCATAAGGTCACACAGCAGAATATCTAAGTACACACAATCACAGTGTGAATCTTGGTCAGTCAGTAGACACAGAAGGGGCCCTCTATTGTGGTGGAGCTCTCTGTCTGCAGATTCCAGTGGAGGAAAACATGCACTGCATCCTTAGTACAGATCCAGTGGTAAGATCGGTCTGTCAATTTCAGCGCTGCAGAAGGGGTGTATTGGGGGGGGACTGCTTCATTTCTGAACAAGGGGTGTATTGAGAGGGAGATGATAAAAGATTGAGGCTGTGTGCAAGTGCATTGACAATTGTGCAGTTCTGTGAAGAACAAAGTAGCACTTACAGGTTATTTAATATCCTTTATTTTTTTTAAAAAAATATGGAGGTGGGGATAGGGAACGTTCCAGCTTCTAGCTCAACAGAGTTGTATATACTTTTGGAAAGCATTCAAATTTCCCAAATGCCTGCTGAAAATGAATCCTTGTTCAAACTATTTGAAGATCTGAATAGCAATAAAGGACTATATGATGACTCTTCTTCAGATTGTGTGCCAATAGAATATTTTAAGCATGAATATGAGATGTAGATATACTTAATAACACCAATGAAATGTGTGATGAGGCTTCACACAAAAGCAGATTTAATCTCCAAGAACCTATTTGCAAACATTGGGAAACTGACATCAGTGGGAGTTTTGCAGCAGAACCAAAGAATCCATTGTATTGAATAGATAGAAGTAGCAGCCAAAATGCTATTTAACCACAGGAGGTTATGCTTGTTATCTGTGAAGCAACAGCACCACATGAAATAAAAAGAAATGCACACCAAGTATGTTTATGGAATAAAAATGTTTATATTGAATGCTTTATCACTCACATTTTAAAGGGCTAAGTATCAGTATCAAACCTTATTTCAGTCAGACCAGCATAAAAGGGAGAAGAGTGTGCACAATAACTCAGTGTTGAAAGTCTTAGCTGTTTGAAACCAATGAGGTCACAAAATTGAAGCCCGATTGATAGCACATCCAGCACTGAAATGGGATACTGTGATCTAGGCAAAGTATTTACCTTCTCATCTCACTGTGTCCTCTGGATATTGGGTCATCCATAGGGATGCAGAAGAAATTCTATTCACTTTGAATTTTAATACAAATCTAACTAATCCATAAAGTAGAGGGGGGAGAAGCAAGTTGGTGGGGAACTGTAGCGATGGTGCAGCAAATCTGGTGTCCCTGCCAATATGTTTGCACTGTGCTGATCTCTTCCTGGTAATCAGCAGCAACTCGGCTGTTGGGATATCAGGCAAGTGCTGCTCTCCCATGCTGTCTGCTACTTCTGGCCAATGGTCAGATATGATGAGAGTTATGCTCCAATGATATCTATATGGCCACAGGTTCTTCCTTCTGAGTGTTTAAGCTTGCCCTGTGGAGATGACTGACACCTGACATGGTTTAAAAGTGCAAAACAGACACCTGTTGTTGACAATCCTCCCACTATTAAATGAGCACATACACCATGGAAACCAGGCTTTTTGCCATACTATTTCCAACTCTTAAAAAAAACAAACTACTTTCCATCTTCTCAAAAGACTCCACATGGAGCCCATAAGATCTGCACAAGTCCTTAAACAGGATGCTCTGAGAACATGCATTTCCGTACCTATTAGACCTCATAAAGCAAATCTACATCTGTATTTTGCTATTGTGACAGATGAATCAGTGAAGTGTGTTTATTTGATCTTTTTGGGAAGTGGTGGTTTTCTTGTTAAGTCTGAGAAACCATATTCTGAGAATCTCTCAGTCCTGTTCCGCACACAAAAAGCTTTTCAGCTCTCATTGTTGTAGCCTGTTATTATAATTTCAGTTCCAAGCCCATTTCAAAAGATAATGGCTGACTCTCTTATTTAATTCCCCCTTCCCACCCACACACACATGATGGCATATTGTAAATCACATTTCTTAAGAGGATTCAAAAACCAATGTTTTAATAAAAGCACACTGCAAAGCTGGAGGGATTACCAACACCTGTTTAGTTCATTATCAAAATCCACTCACATTTCAGAGCAGGAAATATAAGATTTCCAAAAGTGCTCATTATTCCGCTCCATTAAAATCAAGGGTCTTAGACTACTGTCCCTTAGGTTTTTTGTTTTCTAAAAAAATAATCAGAAGGACAGGTTTGTTGCATACAATTTTGTATCTGAGATAGAACAGGCTATTAACATAACTATTAAGTCTTCTTAAGCACCCATTTTTCTGTTTCCTTTCTGCACAAAAACAAGGCTATTTGCTCTTACACTTGGGCAGAACATGCTCGACTGAATCCTAAAAGAGTAAGATAAAATTATGGCTTATTGTACAGTTTTCTGAAATACTGAAAGATCCCACTGATATCAGTGAAAGATATCAAAGCATTAAACCTAATCCATTCAAATTACAGTGGTAGCTCTGGTTACAAACTTACTGTATTTTTCTGTATATAAGACTAGGTTTTTTAAAAATGTCAAAAATTAGGGGGTGTCTTATACTCTGGGCCTTCTCCCCCCATTTTCTTAAATCTGAGTCCCCCAAAATAGGGGGCATCTTATACATGGGGTTGTCTTATAGACAGAAAAATATGGTAATTCTTTCCGGAGGTCCATCCTTAACCTGAAACCATTCTTAACCTGAGGTTCCACTTTAGCTAATGGGGCATCCCACTGCCACCGTGCCACCACTGCACAATTTCTGTTCTCATCCTGAGGTAAAGTACTTAACCTGAGGTACAAGGTACCACTGTAAGGTAAAGGTAAAGGTACCCCTGCCCGTACGGGCCAGTCGTGTCCGACTCTAGGGTTGTGCGCCCATCTCACTTAAGAGGCCGGGGGCCAGCGCTGTCCGGAGACACTTCCGAGTCACGTGGCCAGTGTGACGAAGCTGTTCTGGCGAGCCAGCACCAGCGCAGCACACCGAAATGCCATTTACCTTCCCGCTATAAAGCGGTACCTATTTATCTACTTGCACTTAAGAGTGCTTTCAAACTGCTAGGTGGGCAGGAGCTGGGACCGAAAGACGGGAGTCACCCCGCCGCAGGGATTCGAACCGCCGACAATACGATCGGCAAGCCCTAGGCACTGAGGTTTTACCCACAGCGCCACCCGCGTCCCACTGTACTGGAATTTAAAAGTATTTTACTATGGCTGGCTGATGGCATTGCAAAAACATTATTTATTGCATAAAGTTTATTTATACAATGCTCTTTTATATGAAAACATATCCATGCATCATTATAGGACACAAACACACACACACACAAGAGACAATGGAGTGTGCCTTCAGAGGTGAAGTCAAACCGCTAGAGAATCACAGCACCTGCTGTGGCTGTGGAGATGGGTAACTGCTGCCTCCTGCATAGTTTTTGCTGTGTTTGCAGCAGCAAAGTTACCTCTCTGGGGGACAAGCCTGGTCAGTATGTATATGTGTGTGTGCATGCATATAAATGTTTAAAACCTCATCATCTGAGAAGAAAAGAGTACACCTTCCTAAGTCAATTTAAAGTGGGGTGGGTGAATCGGACCCTGCAAGCACCTGGAAGGGCCTGTGGGGGTACAGATGGACTTGTGGACATCACACATGTGACTGATGCTGCTAGGGCCTCATCATTCTAACCTACTTCTATCAAAGTGGTTGTTGTTGTGACCCCATGGACCAGAGCACGCCAGGTAAAAGTGGTATGCTGCAACAAACTTCTCCCTACAGGCCTTACTTGATAGACACAACTATACAGGAGAAGGGAGGCAGAAGGATACAGCAGATCCAAGCCATCTACATGCTTTAAAGGCAACTGACAACCAGCATAGGCCAACCTAAATAGGTTCTCTGTCCAAGAAGAAGGCAAGAATCCAGCTTACAGGAGAAAGATATTATGTTCTGGCTCTGAGGTGGTCAAGAGGACCCGCCGAACTGTGTGGGGTGGAAGAGGGTAGCTCATTCTACCTGGCAAGCTGAAATGCTGCGCTGGTGGAAGAATTGACATAGTGGGGCACTGAATTCCTCCCAGAATCTATTACTGAACCCACTGGATGAAGCAGCCTCCAAACCTGCTCTTCTAGGGAAACCATTTCATTATATCCTTTCAGTTCATCTTCTTTCATATCTTTCCCCCCATGCAAATTTGTCATTTCCAGTCTGATTGCCAACTTTTGCTTCTCCCACACAATGTCCTCATTCCACTGTAATGGGGTGTTAATTTTTCAAATGCAGCTTCCCTGATGTCATACTCACTGGGTATAAACTGCTCCAGGGATTCCTTGCATGTGTATTCCTTTATCCTGTTAATGTCACCATTAGTTCTGATTGCCTCCTTAACTGCCTTCTTGTCTTCTGTTGAGGGCGTCACAGATTCTCATTGCAGTTCTCCTTTTTGGCAATTTTACTTTAATGCTTTGTTTGTTTTCAATCTTCCCTTTATTTGTACAGGGGAGATTTTGTCTCGATTATCTTCCAAAGAGGATTCCAGTTGTGTTATCGGGTGGTGGCGAAAGTGGTTTTCTATCATCCTGGACAGTTTTATACTTGTTTAATAGAGTAAGAGTTTCTGTTTCAGGGACGTTGTTTGCCTTATTTAGTCGGGTTTTAGGCATGCACAATATAAATGGCTTCTTCACAGCATCTTTTCAATTTCCTTCTGTTGGTGTTCCTGGTAATATTATTCAGAGTTATGACCACTTGCAGCTGTGTAATTTTGTGGTTGTAGACCAGAGGAAACTCTGCATATCAATAACTTTCTACTGCCTCCTGAACTCTCTTTACTCTGAACCTTCTTAGTGGCTGGAATTCACTGGAAGAGTATTCCAAACTCCTGGCCTCCTCAGCATGGCCACTTAAACGGGCCATGGCCAAAGAGGTGGGAGGGGGAAATGCTCTTTTGCTATGTGAACTCTCAGGCTGGTGCAGAGGACAAACCTGGATTGGATCTACTGCCATCATGTGAAGACAGCAGGACCAGCTCAGGATCTAGTGGATCATTTGCTCACCCAGTTCTGCCCATGAAATGTCATGTTTTGGAAGTTTACACAATATCACAGGTGGGGATACCACTGGTAATAGTTCCCCAAAACCTGGCTTAGTGCTAGGCAGGTTTAATTACTTAGTTTGGTTTATATTTTTAAGCAAATACACCTGACCAACACTTCCTTGATTAGAACATTTTTCTCCATCACTTTTTATACTACAGTAATACCTCTGCGAATGTCCACCTTGTCTAGCATCCATTCCAGCGAACGTACGTGGCAAACCCGGAAGTACCGGAATGGGTTGCTTCCGGGTTTGCTGCTTGCACATGTGCAGAAGTGCAAACCCTTCCATGCACGTGCGCAGACATGGCACTTTGCCCTGCGTCCTTTTCGGCTACTTGCCGGGGCTCTGGAATGGATCCTGGCCGCAAAACGAGGTATGACTGTACTAATATTGCAATACAGTGTGTAGAAAAATGTAGAAATGTGCATTTCATATCTTTTCCCTCCCAAGTTCCAACTTCTCCCAAATCCCCTTCTGCAAACATGGCTGCAAGGAACTGTTTGATGTTTCCAACATCACCAATGTATATATATTTTTTTCAAAATTAAGCCTCATGGCAAACAGGACAGGTAATGGGGCAATCACAGCTGCTGAGGGAATGAATAAACCCCCGCAGGCTGTTAAACCAATAACAAATTCCCCTGCTATATCTGTAATTAGGGGATGCAGGTGGCACTGTGGTCTAAATTGCTGAGCCTCTTGGGCTTACCGATCAGAAGGTTGGCAGTTCAAATCCCCGCAATGGGGTGAGGTCGCATTGCTCGGTCCCAGCTTCTGCCAACCTAGCAGTTCAAAAGGACGTCAAAGTGCAAGTAGATAAATAGGTACCACTCTGGCAGGAAGTTAAACAGTGTTTCCGTGTACTGCTCTGGTTTCGTCATGCTGGCCACATGACCCAGAAAAACTGTTTGCAGACAAACGTGGGCTCCCTCAGCCTGTAAAGCGAGATGAGTGTCGCAACCCCAGAGTCGTCTGCGACTGGACTTAACTCAGGGGTCCTTTACCTTTACCTTTTTATGTCTGTAATTAACTAAAGACAAGTAAGGGATGTAGCTGCACACTGTGCTTTAAGCATGATGTGTCATGTTACCCCCCAGTTTCCTGCCCTATTGTTCTATTCATTTGCATCACCCTGCACCCCAATAGTAGCTCATTTCTTAAAGCTTTTGATTGCATCCCAATCAAATCCAAATTAATACCACCTCCCCCGATGATTAGATGACATAATTTACACATAATCTCTCCCAGTAGTTAGGTGACTTCTAATTGCCACACAAGGAAAGTAATCAGTAAGTTTTCTTTTACCCTTAAATAGTAATATTGCCATATTGTTATGTAGCATACCCCCCTCACTTTCTCTCTCTCTCTGATTTAAAAAATGAGAGACACAAAAGGTTTCCAATGGAGCAGCAACACAATATGACACCTGAATATTGCAATTATTTTATTTTGGATCAAAGAATTGTGGTAAACTATTCTGAAATCTATCATGCTTTTTGAGGACTCACCCTTTCATGATTTAGGCTTTACTATCCTGAAAAGTGGAAGTAGAAGGCCAGGAAGAATTGCCTAGAAACCATTCTTGGTCTTCTAATTTCATAAATTATTTTCTGGTATGTGAAATTCCATAGCTAAAAGTCAACAGCTTTTCTTTACCATCATTTGAGAAATATTTATTTAAGGCAAGTTATTGTTTTTGGCTCTCAGGCAGATCTCATTTTAAAAACCTTATTCATTATTATTTTTTAGGTCCAGGACTGCCCCCCTCCCAAGTAGGAAACTGATCTTCCTTGGTGATTGAGATTTATTATATTAAATGGGCCTTGAACAGTGATCATACTCATTATCTTGTGCATCTCAGTCATTCGTCATTTTAGTGCACACTGACATTTTCCCCAGAGATTGTTTCTTTATTATTACAAACTTCTTCAATAATTTGTTGGGGTGCCAAAGTGCAGCAGCAACAGCAAAGACTTATTTGGGGACACAAAACTGTAGCGTGCATTTTCATTGCAAGAAGCTAAGTACATGAAGCAGCCCAGACCCTGCAAAATCTTCTCCCTGACACCTTGTTTGACTCAGGAATGAGCTGCTGCAGGGGAAATGTGGCAGGCGGCAGGGAAAGGAGCAGGCAATATTTTGGCAGGACTGTTGAATCTAGACAGATGCTATTAATGCCTAAGCTGGCTGGCTGTCACCTGCTCAGCCAATCAGAGCATAAAGTTAGGCTTTCTGCCTCTGTCTAACTGTCTGACATATTTTTATTCTGCATTTCTCCAAAGAGCTCAAGGTACATAGCTCACTCTTCACAAGTTTGTCTGGGAAGTAGGTTAGGTTGATAGTTACCAATTGGCCCAAGGTCACCCATTGTTTTTCATATGGGTTATTTATTTATTATTTAGGCTTCATTCACCTGCCCTCACCTGGGTTTTGCCTGCTTTGACCTGCTGAGATTTTCACATGCTGGCCCATACTGTTCTGATTAGGCTGCGTGCACGAGCTGCTCCATGTCTAGTGCTGCATTTCAGACTATTGGAAGTGGGACACTGCAAGTTCTACTGCAATTTCCTATTACCTCACTTACTCTTTTTTGTCAACTGTGCAAATGATTGTACAGTTTCAGCATCTCTATTTCAAGAGCTAGCTGCAGGATTACGCACTCCTTTTGCTCTTGCTGAGACTGAGAGTCTTGCCACTAGACATACTTGCTTGGGAATGGTAGTTGATGCTGTTGCAACGATAGCCTGTTTGTCAAAATAGAAACAAAACCCAATTCCTTAGTTAAATAATTGCATGATTACTGGAGGTTAAAAATGCTACCCTCTAGGAATTTGATACGTTGTGTCGTTTTGTTATGTTGTCATTTTTGAAGACAACTTTGTACCATAAAAAGACAGTGTGCTTTCCACATATTAATTAAATTAAAGCAGACCAGAAATCTGATCTCAGGAATTGAGATTTGGTGTTTCTTTGGGGCATGAACTGCAAATTCACTTGGATACTTGAGTTTTGGAATATTCTTTTGGTGTGTTTAGCCTTGGTTAAGGCTTGACAGACTAGTGGTTGGTTAGCATTGAATAGAAGCCTTCTGGACTTCCTCCTCACCTCCCCTGCCACTTCCTGATGGCTGTTCAGAGCCAATAACTTAGAATATCCTTTTCTCAAGGATGTCATGAAACAAATAGACAGCTGGACCTTGGGAAGTATCAACAGGAATTAATGCATTCTATTAATACTCAGTGCTGTTGAATATTCTTCTAAGCTAGAAATGCCATAGTAATCTGCCAAGTTCAATTTCCAACGCAGATATCATAGTTCCGTTGGGGCAAACAAATATCCTAGACCCACCACATGTCCAATTATTTCAAATTTAATTTCCATTGGGAAAATAATTTATCAGCAGCTGGCTGCACTAATTCTGTGCACATGATCCTCAGAGGGGGGAAATAGATCTAAATAGAAGCACATCATCAGATTAGGGCTGGGCAATATCTGTTTTCCAACATCGTAATATTTCACCAGCTAAATTTCATGATATCCTGATGATGTCAGAAAGGAGGAAAGAAGGCAGGGAGGAGGAAGACAGTTGCTGGCCATGCAAACGATCAGTGTGACAGTGCACAGCTTCTGCCACTTTCTGGCAAGACCAGGCAGGCAACGTTGCCCCAGACGGAGTGCATCAGCTAGAGCGCCACATGACATGGCATCGCACATGCAAACACAGACCCTGGGGCACTAATAGCTACCCCAGAGCCACCAGCCCCAACTCGCCCCAACAGTCTCTTGCCAGTGCCGCTGGAGGCAAATGGAGATTCATGGTACATTGCCTGCTTCAAAATTCAGAAATCACGATTTTAACTTTTTTCAGGCAATATATCAATAAATCGTCTAGGCCTACTGCAGATGTATGTGTAGTAGCTACAAAGAGCAATGGTGAAAATGATAAGCTTTCCACACTAAGAAAAATCCAGTAGAGGTGAAAGTGACAAGGCATTTACCACAGCGTAAAAATTTCACCTTTGCATTAGAGACAGATGGAACTGAGAAGCTTGAGTCCAGAGAAGCCTGCTTTCCAGAGCATAAGCAAGATGTTGTGCAGTCTGTAGTCTCAATAAAAAGCTGAATCTGAGAAGCTTGAATAGGGAAAAGCCCTTTCACACTCCAGGCAAAATTGACAAGAAGTTTCAGACTCTTTCAATTTCACCTCCATAGTCAGTTTCTACTGACTTGCAGCAGGAGTGTGAGAGAAAGCTTGCTTGTTTCAGTTCTGGGTTTTGCAGTATTTGTCTGCAATGTACAACATTTTGAGTGTTGTCAGTTAATGTTTTTATTACTCCTGTTTCATTTGCTTTATGAGCTAATGTAAATTAAAACAATAAGAACCTCTTGTGTAAAGTCAGAGACTTTGTGCAATCCTACAATGGGCTGTGGAAAAACTGAGAAGTTGGAAAATCCCTTCTCTGTAGACGTAAATGAATCAAATGCCTTAAAAAAGTTGGAACCCTCTGCCAGTTTTACCTCTATAGTGAAGGGGCTTCTGTAACTCAAGTTTTAACTATTGTAGCATAAACCCACATTTCACTACTAATCAAACGCTTAGAAGGGCAAATATTAAAATGACAATTCTTAAAATTAAAAGCCTCATAGCAGTTGTATTTAGGAATCAGTGTTACAAAGGAAATCTTCCAACCAAATAGTAACTTTAATTTGCAGCTTTGTCTTTGTACAACAAGGTATCCTTTCCCCTCTTCCTCTTCTTCTTCCTCTTCCAAAGGACGGCAGAAATGGACAGATTGACGGGGAGAATTAGGAACCAACGTGACCAGAGATTCTCCGAGGACTGGAAGAAATTTACAGAGTATATCAAAAATTTCTGTGATGAGCAAATAACGTTCATTGGCTTTCAAGAAGCTCTGTGAAATTACTGTTAGAAATATTGTTTTAAAAATATGATGTGATTAAGAGTATTTGAGTGCAATATAATACTGGGAAATGTGAGACGAGGACAAAAAATAAACGGAAAATTATCAGACAAGCTGAGGGAAGTTATGGAAAAAAGGGTTTAAGTTAAAAATGGATGTATAATTTAGTAAAAATGTTTTTTTTTAATGGAAAATCTAATAAAAAATATTTATTCACCCAAAGGACGGCGTTACTGATCTGTCTAATAGTTATCCCAGATTTGGAATCTAAAAAACTTCTATCAGTTTTACAGTAATACAGTTCCTCTATCAAGACTCCTATTGCCTGACCTCATTCTGCAGTGGCTCCATCAGGTTTGCTGAAAGATATGCATTGGACAAACCTCTGAAAGTGCCATCCAAAAGCATAGGTGCTATCAGCTCCATGATGTGGCAGGTAAATGGTTGGCAAGATGCCTCTTTTTTCTTACTGCCTGACAATAAAATACATAGTGTGTGGCAGAATAGCTGGAGAAAGCTAGGTCATGCCCTTGCTCTGTATTTATCTCCTCACATTTCTTGAAGCCATTAATAAAGACGGCACTGGCAGATTTCCTGCTGAGTAGGCAGCAGTAGGCAGATCCTGATGTTTCAAATGGAGCAGGAGATTTAATACAGTATGTGAAGGTTTGTATATGTTTGGGGCTCTGTTATGAATATGCTGACAGTTGGACACTACAGAAGTAACTTTAGGACTCCAGGAGTGGTAGTCCTACCAACAATTCTGCAGTATAGCTTTGAATTATGAAAAGTATCAGCACTTGTAAAGCACTTTTTTAAAAAAATAAAAATAAAAAACCCTCTTTGCTGGATTTGGAGAGGAAACTGCAAGTGCAGCTATTCTTCCTGCTAAATATCAGGAGAGTTGGGATGGAATTATATAGCTACTTTCAAGAAAGCCACAATAGCAGTGACCAGCAAACTCTGGCTTTGCCAGAAGAAAACATTACAGACTATTGGGGGGGGGGCTCAACATTTCCCAGGCTCTGTGACAACCTTAGTAACCCAGCTCTTCAACTTACCAGTTTCTGCAAACTCAAGAGAGGCAGGAGCTCCTGTTCTCAAAACTCCACACTTATCAGCTACAAGTGGGAGCAAATGACCCTATTCTTATTATTTTTAGTGTTCCAAAGCTGCTGAAAAATAAAAGGGCACTTCTCAATAGAATTGTGTGCTCACTACCTAAGAAATATGCAGGGCTGCAGACCATGAGCCCACATTTGAAATGAGACTATAAATGCAACTGAAAACACTGTTTTATGGAAGTACACTCATCATTTTAGCAAAAGATATGCCTAATAATCTCCCTAGTATGAGGTTCACAAGAGAACCTTAGTTTGCAGTAGCTGGTTATACAATGGGTTGATCAACTTATCTTCGGTGCTGGGGAAGAGACAAAAAGAAAACCAGCATTCAGTATGGAGGCAGCATGCACATCATTTGAAAGTATGAAGTTAGGACAAACCTGGGATTGCTCCAGAAAAGGCTCCCCTTGAAAGAGATGCCTGCAGTTTTAAGGCAAGTAGGGCTGAGCACTGGATTTAGCCAAATTCTGTACTTAATTGGACTGATTTGGGCAGACTTGCGCTGTGCCCAGTTCAAAAGTAGCTATAAATCATCATAGGGTGATTTATAGTGATTTGTGACAATCTGTAACTCAAAATATTTTCTTGGAATTCTAGACAGATCTTTGTAGAGGCTATTAAGCATCCTTATATCATGTCTATATTGGGGGGGGGGTGATGTTATGGATGCTTTGGTATTGTAATGCAAGCTAATGGGATTTCCAGAGATCTGTATTTTTCGGATTGTGATCCAAATTTGGATGCAGGAAAGGTTGTGTCAGGTCTGGATTTGTTGTTTAGTCATTTAGTCGTGTCCGACTCTTCGTGACCCCATGGACCAGAGCACGCCAGGCACCTCTGTCCTCCACTGCCTCCCGCAGTTTGGTCAGACTCATGCTTGTAGCTTCGAAGACACTATCCAACCATCTCGTCCTCTGTTGTCCCCTTCTCCTTGTGCCCTCCATCTTTCCCAACATCAGGGTCTTTTCCAGGGAGTCTTCTCTTCTCATGAGGTGGCCAAAGTATTGGAGCCTCAGCTTCACGATCTGTCCTTCCAGTGAGCACTCAGGGCTGATTTCCTTCAGAATGGATAGGTTTGATCTTCTTGCAGTCCATGGGACTCTCAAGAGTCTCCTCCAGCACCATAATTCAAAAGCATCAATTCTTCGGCGATCAGCCTTCTTTATGGTCCAGCTCTCACTTCCATACATCAGGTCTGGATTACTTTGGACCAAATCAGGTCCAATACACATTTACAAACTGGGGTAGGGTGGATCAGGAGGGGGGCGGTCCACGTACAGTCCTACAGGAAGGTGGCAGAGATGGGTGATCTCTCTTCAGATTGCCTGAGATTAACCTTGAAATCCTCAGAGTTCTTTTGAGCAACCCCTGAGGAACGTTTCTGAGCCAATTTGAGGCTTGCAAGTGGATCCTGCCCATTCCCTGCCCAGTCTCAAAGGCCACTGAACCATTTGTTGGCTGCATTCTGCCAGGGCTACTTCACCCTGTCACTATTTCCACCACTACACCACTGCAACAATAAGTAAAAATAATCACAATTATTTGTTGCATTTTGAATAGCGGAGAATGCAAAGTCGAGGGAAGGGCAGCTTGCAGTTTTTGTCTAGCTTGGGTTTTAATCTGAGTCAGAGAACATTCTGAGAGTTGAATGCTCACATTTTCTTTGGGCTGATATTTTAGAAGTCAGCAAAGTTATCTGCAAAAGCCCAGGCCCAGAATAGGGTTTTTTTTGGCACTGTTAGAAACTTACAGTACTTTGTGATTCTCTGCTTTAGCTGCATAGCACTCTCACCAGTTCCCATTTTATCCAGAATTAACATCCTTGAGTTACCTTGTGCATTTTGTGCTTTGGCTATATAAAAATGGGGGGGGCATCTTATACTGTCCAATCCAATGCTATTATTTGTTATAGGACCCTAAGAACTGCAGTTGTGCAATATATTTCTAGCCCATTAAACAAAAAATACTTCTGGTTCTGCTCCCTCACTCTACCACACTGTATGCTGGCCACATTAATGTGAGCTCACTTCACTTGGCAACAAAACTGACAAGGAGGTGAATGGATGAATTACCTCCTAAATAATTAGGCACACTCACCTTAAGCAATACATCACAATTATAAGTTGAAAACACTTAGCAAGTGTCACCTTCTCAATTCTTTATACCTGACACTACTTTCATGGGGCTGGTGGGGGAGAGAATCAAGCAAATGATATCACTCCATTTCCAGTGGAAGTTGCTGCATTAGAGAGAATGAAGCATTTCCCCAACAACCTCAGTTTGCCCTTAGCCAGTTCCCACCTGCATGCTTCCTTACTTACAGCCAATCCAGGAGTGACACAGTTTCCTCTTCCCTAGTCCCAGTGTTGACATTGAAGATCTCACCAGGAACAAAGATGGGGACAAAACTAGAATCAGTTGTCTCTGCCTGGCATTGGCTCTGGTGCCACCTACACTTGGCCTCTTAGCCTTCCATCCTATTGGTTGGCACCGCCTATATCCCTCTTTGATGTGAAATTCAAAAATTGTTCTAAATTCCTGATAATGCAGGGTTGAAAGCATAAATTTGATCTCAGGGACGTGGCCAGGTTTGGGAAGACATTGTTCCACAAAAGATAACAGCTTAGTTTTCCCAAATATGATTAATTCCACACGTGGAATTTGCCTTCCATTCAGAGGACCAAGTTGCCATTTTTTTGGTTGAAAAATAAACTAGGTATGTCCTTAGAATATAAGCTTTTGGACACATTTTTTTAGTTTGTTGAAAAGCACCCTTTGGAATGGACCATTGGATTGGGAGGTGATTAATTTTACCCCCCACCAAAAAAAGAAGAAGAAAAAAGAATACAATTACATTGAGAAATCCACTACAGTATCTTGTCATTGCTAGCTTGAACTACAATAGTTTTGAAGAAAGTTACAATGTCTGGGAATTGTAAATGTTGCTACTTGTAACATCATACCACAACAAGGGACATAACTGCAGAAAAGAGGTAGGTAACAGATTTTAGGCATGCTTAGTGGTTGATTTTTCTCCCTTTCTATTTATGTCCCTCCCATAAAGAAAGTTCATTGGATTACTTCTCCATAGCTCAGACTACAGACTTGTCCACATTTGAAACTCACTTGGAATCCACATTTTCTCCATTCCAATTTGACCTCATTTGTTCATACACATCTGCAGTTGCAGTTGAAGATTAAATGTACATGCATCCATCCATCCATACAAGTAGGCCTCCTATTTTGTCTTGTCTCTGCCTTCTAACTTGTTGATTTGAATGTGCTAATTTTGCACAAATGGGGCATGAGAATCTGCTGAGCAGTGAGCAAACACTTAACTTTAATGCTAAAATGACAGGCATTTCCCATTCCAGAACAGGAAAATGAGTGTGGGATGTCTCAGTACAGTTATATACTGTGAATAGAATAAAATGAAGCTGAGATCTGGAGAAATCATTCAGTCTTCCTGCAGAAATTTGATTGTTGTTGCTGCTGTTATTATTATTTTTAACCATAGCTGTGAATCTGCTTTCTGGAGCTCACTAGAAACACACACCACAGAAATGGCATGGGGGTTCTTAAGGGTCATGGGGGTGGGGAATCAATATAATGAAATCAACAACAAAAAATGAAGCTGGGAGATCTAGAGAAATCACGGTTATTCAGGCTTCTTGTGCTTTGCAAAACTGTGTTAACGGAATGTAGGGGACATAGAAAGAAGATTAGTGAAAGTGGGTGCTCGTTCCACCCCTAGGAAAAAAACAAGATAATGTGTCTGCTGCCTCAAATGGAGTCACATTTTTTCAAAATTTATTGGATTATACCTAGATTAGGGAAGTCCAAACTGTCAGTGGGAAAACAGCAAGGTAGGAGCTCACCAAAGAAACAATGCATTCTATGTGCTACTTAAAAAAATAAATGCTACAGGTGGGTGTCTTTTATTATTTTATTACATTTCTTTGCAAATACACACTATATAAAGATTGCAGGCTATGCCATCATGAATTAATTCCCTTTGGATTCGACAGGTAAAACCTTGTCCTTCACATGATGTCAAACACAATGCGGCAAAAGGAATGTAGTCAGCACTCTTCATTTAGACTAGAGAGATGTAACCTTGGATTATGGCCTGTCTGGGGAAAATATATATTACCCACCATGTTACTGACTCTACAACATATGTCTGCAGTTCTGAACCTTCCCTTGGTCCCAGTGCAGGAGGAGGAAGAGGAAGAGAAAGATTTATTAGACTTGTTAGTCACTTGTTACCCAAAGGTCTCCAAGCAGCATACAATACATTTAGAAGGTAAATCTAAATCCAGTCCATTTGATAGAGGAATTAGACCTTTACCATGGAAACACCCATGCTTTGGAACGTCTTCTCTGTATGTATCAGACAGGCACCATATCTATTGGCTTTTCAGCACCTCCCTTTTTCAACATGCCTTTTAAGTGTTGGTCTTTATATCAGTCTATATTATGTACTGAATTTCAGAATGTTTTTACATAAGAAAGTGTTTTTTTTTTTAAAAAGAAATCTGTTATAATTGCTTATATATACAGTGGTACCTCGGGTTACAGACATTTCAGGTTACAGACGCTTCAGGTTACAGACTCCACTAACCCAGAAATAGTACCTCGGGTTAAGAACTTTGCTTCAGGATGAGAACAGAAATCGTGCAGTGGCGGTGCGGCAACAGCGGGAGGGCCCATTAGCTAAAGTTGTACCTCAGGTTAAGAACAGTTTCAGGTTAAGAACAGACCTCCAGAACGAATTAAGTTCTTAACCCAAGGTACCACAGTATACATTCTGTGATTGTTCTCATTGCTGATACCTGTATTGTGAATATGCTATTTTATGGGAAACGATTCATGAATGGAACAAAATAAATAAACAAAGGTATCATTTCTACCTTTAAAAATGGACACAGGTGTCCATTTGATGGACAATTTTGCTACATATGTTTTAACAATGTGAATGAGAAGCTAATATGCCATCTACCCCTAAGAACCCCACTTGCAAAATATATCCATCCTCACAGAACAACTGAAAATGTAAATGGGCAAATTATTTGGAAGCTATTTGGTTAATAGCAAATTGAATGACTGTGGTGCTTTTTTTGGAGGGGGGATTGAATTCCTCCAGTCAAATTACAGAGCTCTGTCTTCCAGTAATATTCTGGCCATAATGAAGGCAATGAACCCCACCCACTTTCAAAGCAGAGAAGAAGGATGAACCCTTTTCTATGTGAGATCTAATTTCCATTACCTTTTGAATTGGGCAGATATTGGCAGGAACTGGACTGAGAAGAAAGAAAAGCCATCTCATTTCAAAAAGATGAATGTGGTTGGTGCTTCACAGTGGGAAGCAATTACAATGATAGCAAGAAGCTATGTGTCATATTCCTTATGTGTAGAGCAGTGGTGTTGGGATGAGGCTCATTGTGTATAGAAGAGAATATTCTTGGTTCAGAGATTTGAAGCCCAGTACGAGAATATTTACCTCTTGACTTGGCAAGAAACTGCCTCTATTTTACCCTTATTGTCTAATTTCAGCTATGATAATCCATCATGCCATGCAACTGTCACTATCTCACCTGTATTCACAGCATTCCTAGGTCAAAATGTGTAAGAGTTCAAACAGGTCCAATCGGACATGACACCCCATGCATTTATCACAAAATTTCTGGGGAAAGGGGAAATCAACAGCAACATATTCCACATCACAAAGAAATTGTAGGAAAAAGAAAATGTGGATTAACAATTTTTTTTTATGCTCTGCTGGTAAAATAAACTGCAAAGTTACAAGCACTTTAGATGTTCCTGAAGCATGAAAATTTCAACAGACTTTCCTGACCTGAAATACCAGCTTAATCTCAGTAACTGTGGAGCCTTATACATATATTTACTCTGAACTAATTCCCAATGGACCTTAATTATAGGGGAGTGTGTATAGCATTGCAGCCTAAAAGACAATCCATTTTTCTCTTCTCCCGAAAATGGCATGCTCTTGCTGCTGCCACATCACTGCTTATTATGTATCAAAAGGGCTATAGGCAATGTGCAAAACTTAAACTGACCCATATTTTCATGGACATTTAGCAGGAAAAACTACTTCCTTCATCAGCTAAAATGCCTACACTGCAGTGTAAAGGTAAGGGAAACAAATGGAACCATAGCTAGGAATGATGATGCGTAACAAACCATTGCATAGCTAGAACCAGCTGAAACTGAAATAAATGCTCCAAAAATAGTTGCAGAGACACTTTTTACAGCCAACACTTTATTTATTTAGAGCATTTGTAGCATGCTCTTCAGTCCAAAAGGCTTCTAGCATGGCTTACCCACAATTTAAACAAGACAGTCCCTACCCACAGGCTTACATTCTTTAAAAAGGAAGTGACATAGAAATTAAATAGTTGTTCCTATATTGATCAGCTGGCACAGTTCAGGAACAGGAGGTCCCTGATGGAGTTGGGCTTCCAGCCAATCTGGAGAAATGAGCCCTGCTTCCTATCTCTCCCACTGCCCCAGGTGAATGTCAAAGGAGAGGAGCCCTCATGAAGCTGGTCTGTTGCAGCAGAGCTGATGGAATGAGCTCTGCTCCTCAGCTCTCCCACTGCAGGAATGGCTGTCCCCATTTATGGCTGGAATTAAGACCATGAGATACTTATTTCTTAGGAAGAAGTATTTATTCCAGGAGCAAAATTCCAGGGGCAGAATTGCATAGAAATGCATGTATACTAGGAGAACTTTGCACTAATGTGCTGATAAATTTACACCGAGCCTTAAAAAAATATATATTTTAATGTGCTGATGTGGAAAATTGAACCTAAGATTGGAAAAATGAGAAAGGGAGAGAAACCTGATTTGACTTGCCCATCCCGAACTTCAATTCGTGTGTCAGCTCCCCATGCAACCTGGAACCTTGGAAGATCATGGAATGGAGGGTCCTCTTCACTATTGCAGAGGTTCAACTTCTAGTAGTATGAAGCATAATGAAGCCAATGGTTTTAACATGTCAGCAGAGCGGGGTGCCCCCCACTGTCTCTCCTTAATGCAACTGAAATTGCAAAGGGGGGGATGTATGCCTAAGGCTCTATTTATAATTATTGAGAGGTAACTGATCATTCTGTACCCTTTGGTGAAATTTTTGGATTGGTAAAGGAAAAGTTGTGTATAAACAGTTGGTTCTGAGTTGGACCCACTTCTTACCTTATTTTATCAAAACCACAGTTTGTAAAGATGTTATAAACTAACACTGAGCAGCAGGTCTCAGATTGAGCAAACAAAAGCATTCTTTTCTCTCCAGCTCCCACTAACCTTTACATAAGCGATGGGGGGAAGGAATTTTCTACCCAATTTCCTAAAGGAAATAATTACTTTAAAAAACAACCGTTACTGAAAATAGATAGAGGGGTTGCTGTTGTTTTTCCCTCTTCAGGGTGCATTGCCATTGAGGTACAATTCAATAGAATTAATTAAAGGCCTGCTCAGGCTACCTATTTTTATTTGCAGTCTGAATCATTTGCTGGCTAAGACAAAATCAAATTGAATGTAAAACCAAATCAATTTGTCTGTCAGTGAAATAGTAAAAATCAGTAATTAATTGAAAGACTCTATTTTTATTTGTCTCAGGTAAAAGGACAACACCACAGATGTGAGGCAAGCTACAATTTTCTCAGGCATTTAGCTCAGGGATCAGTAAGGTCTCAAGACACAAAGTTTACATTCTATCCCCCCCCCCCGGCCAGGCCTCAGTTCAGAAACATTGATGTGCCTTTTGTGCTCTGAGTTGCCACATTGATTTCTATAGAAAGTAGCGCTTTATTACAGTTGCTTAACAGAGCCTAGGGCTTGCTGATCAAAAGGTCGGCGGTTTGAGCTCCCTCGGCCACTAAAGCGAGATGAGCGTCGCAACCCCAGAGTCGTCCACGACTGGTGTTAACGGTCAGGGGTCCCTTTACCTTTACCTTTAAACACTTTCGTAGCATAATAAAACAGAGAAGGCAATATGAAAAACAGAGAAAACAAAGTCTAAAACTCAAGTTTTCAAATCACATTTGATAATTTATTTCCTCTAATAAAAGATCGAATCTCAGCTGTTACATGTGATCTGTAGTACCTGTGAAATTCAATATTGATTACAATTTAAGAAGCATTTCATCCGTACACTTTGATTATTAATAGAAGTTGCAGCTCCATACAAAGCAATGTTGTTGTATCCAAAGAACTGGTTTATGCACTCACCTTTAAAAACAAATCAATTGAGCAGGTCTACATTACATTTAATAAGGTTGTTCCACTAAATTTTGAGGTCATTGCATGTTCATACCAGTATGCAACATAGTCAAAATCAGAACACTTCCAAAATATGGACCTTGCAGCTCTCTTTGCCATATCTTTATTGAGGAAGGGTCATAGATTAGTGACTAAGAACAGGAAGTTCAAGGGCCAAGGTTCAATCCTTAATGTATCCTGGTATCTCTCTAGGTAGAGCTAGGGAAAACCTCTGCTCTGGAAGCACAGAGCTTGATGGACTAATAACCTAACTTGGTATATCAATGCTTCCTATGTTTCTTATGTTTCCATTCAAAGTCAAGCCATTTTAAAATTTATCTGTACTCTGACAAGAGCCTCACAAACAGCAAACCATCCAGATTCTACTTGCTGGCACATAAGCTGTGAAGGTAGCTGCGGGATTGGATTGCTTTTCTGAAGACTTGGAGGAGCTCACCTGGTGTATATCAGCCTAACTGGGAACTCTGTTGCACTGTGGAGTCTCCCCTTGCCTGTCTGTGATACAGCAAGTGGGTAGGAGACTGTGGACCTTCTCAGTCATAGGTTCCATACTGAGGGACAGCCTTCCTAGGGAGCCCCATCACTTCCTGCATTTCAGCCATCAGGAAAGATTATTTTATTCCAGCTATCGTTCTCCAGATGTGGCTTCTTTGATATTTTAACTGCTGTTTTTAAAAATTGTTTTATTGTTTGTTTTTAATGCTTCCCTCCCCCCCCCAAAATAGAGATTTTTGTATTGCTGAGAAGTGCCTTGAATACATTTTGTTTCAAACAAAATAAAAGAATTAAAGATCAGAGTACAAATAATTTAAATGAATAAATATTTTCCTCAGGGAACTTCTCCCAGAATGCTGGGGTATGTAATGAAGCAAATAGCTTGGTGGGGGGGAATCCCTACACAGGTGTACTCTTGAAAATATTTTCATATGTCTATAAAGCAACAAACCTCTTCATATGTTTTTTTAAAAAGCCTATACTCATCTCAGTTTCTCTCTTTACGAAACATGGTCACCAGTGAAAGAGAGCTACCATGAAAGTAAATTATCTCTTTCCAATGCCTAGCACAGTTTTCTGTGTGTATAGCTAAGTAGCTTTATTTAAAACAACGAGGCATAAATTAAAGTTGTGGAAAATAAAGGCTTCCCTCAATGGAAACAACATTCACACTGCAGCAGGCAGTAGCTTGGGAATTCTCCACCTCTGAAGAATATGGGAGTGAATTAATAATAATAATAATAATAATAGCCAGTACAGAAATAAATGATCGCTTCCAGACAACTTACTTAATGAGCATCCACCCGTATTTATTTGTAGAGAGATTAAATGATGTGGACTACTTAATGATCATTGATGCTGATTTGTTTTTGAAGAGGTTGGATTGTTGCATCAAACAAGTGTCACCCCATGTTTTGCATATTGCTGTAGCTTTCTGTATTGCAAACCACCGGATCTTCCAGGAAAGAGGGATTTTCCCCCACAAAAGCTTTAAATTGGCTTTAATTGTGCAACTTCAATTGTCTGGGATGTGATTGAATCCCACCCCAAAATAGCAACAGTCAGGAAGCACCCTGGGAAACATTTCCAGAATCATCCAGCTGTTTGAGGGAGCAGCCTGTCACTGAATCATGGTTGCTTTCAGATAACCGGTTTATTGAACCGCCACCCTGATTTATTTGCACAGAGGTTACACAGCATTGACTACTTACTGAGCATTCCGTCTGATTTGTTAGACTTTGCCCCATCAGCACTACACATTTAAAGCAGAATCATGCCAACTTTAAACAGTCATGACTTCCTCCAAAGAATCCTGGATGCTGTCGTTTGTTAAGGATGCTGAGAGTTGTTAGGAGACCACTAGTCTCACTGAGCTACCAGAGTCATTTAACAGTCAATCTTTCTACCGATGGAACTCCAGGAATTGTAGCTCTATGAAGGCAGTAGTGTCCTCCTAAGAACTCTCAGCATCCTTAACAAATTACAGCACCCAGGATTCTTTTGGGAAAACCATGACTGTTTAAAGTGCTATGATTCTGCATAGTGCACATGTGGTCAGAATGTTATCCCACTCTTTCCATTGCATTTCCCCATCACTTTCCTTAAGTCACATCACTTTCCTTACTTTTGGGGAAACGGACTTGTTGTGCAGGATCTCCAAATCAGCTTTCATTATGCAACCTGAATTTGTTGGTATGTGATTGAATCCCACCTGGAAATTTAGACCTGGAAGGGATCTTGAAGTCACCCAGACCTTTCCCCTGCTCAGTACAGAATCAACAATGCAGGATGCACCTGAAACATCCCAGACAAATGTGATCTAATAAAAGTAAAAAGGGCAGTGGTTGAGTTTGTTTGTTTTTTGTCAGTTGGCTGCACTGATATAGCAACATCAGCCCTCTATATTATTTTGTTCCTTGCTGCAATAATTTTTGTCTCATCATTTTTATTTTTATTTTTGTCTTGAGATGTCATCATCTCTTACATCTGCTGGATGACATGAAGAGAGAATCCATCAACCTAGGCAGAAGCTTTGCACTGAATATTTGCTTCTGAATGTAACTCAACCTGGCCTTTAACTTTATTGACATGATATTTTAGTGGAGGAGGGAATGAGAAAAGAAAGAAAACAGAAAAGAAAAATAAATGAATAGACTATATCAGAGCTGTGAAATAGATATTTGTGGAGAACTTTGAACTTGATAAATGTGTCTAGTGAAAGTCCAAGGCATAAAAGTTTCTGGAAGTGCTATAAGACTTAAACAACTGCACTGTTTCCTGTTGGTTTTTTTCTTATGGCAGGGCATATTTGAGCAATTTAAGAGGAGTTTTGTTTGCCACCCCAATCTCTAAACAGTGCAAGATTCCAGGGGTTACCCAGGGTCCATGTTTCCTTTTGAAAAAAATGACACACAGCAAAGACTGTCGTGTCTTTATAATATATGGTTAGTTTACACATGTATACAACCTGTGAAGAGAGAGTGACTGTTAAATGACTCGTAGTTTGGAGAGAACAATAGGGGTATCCTAGCAACTCTCAGCATCCTTAACAAACTACAGCACCCAGGGGAAAGTTATGACTGCTTAAAGTGGTATGATTCTGCTTTAAATGTATAATGCAGATGTGGTCAATGCTATGTCACACTTTCCATTGCATAGTCTCATCACTTACCTTGTTTCTCATCACTTTTCTTACAACCTGAGACTATGATGGAGGGGTTCATAGCATCAACACTCCAAGATGATCTTCTCCCATGGGTGCAGCCCGGGATTCAAACAGACAACAACCATCATGCTCTGCCTTTCTTCCAGGTGACATCACTTCCAATTCTGCCCTCTCTAAGCTCCTAAGACTTTATCTGCAGGGAGAGACCACACTCATTGGCCATCTCACACTGAGTTCCTTTGATCCTCTATTGTCGTAATGGCCCATTAAGCCATGCTACCACTTCACACAGGAGGCTAGTCTGGTTTAATTAGAGGATTTAGATGTGCTTGGTACACAACTCAATACACTCAACTCCCCATTTATGCGGGGGTTGGTTTTGAGGCATCACACGCAGCAGTGGGATGCTCATAAGCCCACCATGCCCCACCCCACCCCCACTCTGCCTTCTCCCAGTGCCAAAAATGATGCATGTGACAACAGTCACAAACATATTGGATGTGTACAAAGGGGAAAATGCCTACATACCTGAGTTTTCCACCCAGTTTTAGCACACCCAGCATTGATCAAATGCTAAACTTGATTTGAAAATGATGATGATGATGATAATTTATTACTTATAAATTCAACTAGTTAGTTTTGTCTGTACTAATGCTGCTCTTCCTATGGATTCATTGGACTCTGATAGAGCTTTCCTTCTCCTCCTTTACTTGCCTAGTGCCTGACAATCTGCTGTTCTGCCAAGCATGCTTCACCGAAGGCAGAACATCCATTTCATCTGGCAGGGTTTCCCCAGCCACTCCGGGGTGCAAAGATCCACCCGGTGACCCTAGGTTGCCCAGAGTTGTTGACATTTTTTGGGGGGGACCCAAAAGTTGTTGGCTTTTTTCCAGGAAATAGTTGTTATATATGTATATAACAGGAAGACCCGATGGCCTGCCCCTATTTTGGCAGGAGAATCTTGCTGCCAATTGGTCTGGAAAAAGGCAACAAGACTGCCTGGCCTGTTCTGGACAACCTTTGAGATCAGGATTATAGGCAGTATTTGGCAGAATAAGTTCAGGAGCAGAGCAACTTTCACTTCTGCAATGGGACTTTCCTTCCTCTCTTCCATCCCTGCACTGTCCCCGAATCTGGGTTTAGGGGAACCCGTACAAAGGATATAGGGGGATCACAGGGGGAAAAGAGGGAGGAAAGTCCCATTGTGGTCCACTCATGCAATTATTTAATTGAATATCACCCTATGTCTGCATGCTGAGCTGCTGTTAAAAGCACAACTACAATGGCTGCTTGAAAACACTACTTGGGCAGAAGGTGGAATCTTTTAAAATCATAGGACACCCACAACCAGTAGCATTTGGTGGGGGGAGGCACTTAGTCCCAACGCTGACGTCACTGTGGCTTACACAGTGGTAGAGGTAGAGGAGGAAGGAGGTGAGGTTGATGTGGTGTGAGCACCATTTTGGCTGCACCGGTGAGTTTGCACTGTGCCACCCTTACTCAACCCTGCCAGCACCAGCAATGTCAGTAGTGGGAGGTCATGTAAGTGCCAGGACCTTACCCTGCCGACAGCGCTAGCTGCAACCCAACATGGAAACCCTATGCACAATCCTACTAAATCTAGTTGGTTTAATAGCACTATTAGGCTAGCAAGATCTTGTGAGATCTCACAAGATCTCATGAACTCTGTAAGATCTTGCACGAGCTCAGTGAGATCTCACAAGATCTCACCAGAATCTGCCATTGTTGCTGCCAGGCACCGCTGCACAATCCAGGTAAGGGAAGCTTGGGCAGTGGTGAAACTCTCATCGTGTTGTACGCTGAAAGAAAATTAAATGAAAATGATGTACCGGTGGCATTTGACTCCTAGTGAGCTTGCAAAAATGTATAAGACAAGTGCAAATATCTGCTGGAAATGTAAGCAAAAGGAAGGCACCTTCTATCATATGTGGTGGACCTGTAAGGTTCTAAAAGCATTCTGGGAAATGATATAGTAACTGATTTATGGATACAGCCAAAGTTTAAAGTCCTAAAAGAAGAAAAAGAAACCTTCAAAGTGCTTTTAGAAGTCAGGATACTTTTGTTGCCCTAGATATCTAGTGATCCCAAAAGAGGAGGTGTGTATGATAAATGGCCAGATACCCAGTGATCTAGAAAGAGAAAGTGGTTATGATGAATGACCTGATTCTGAAAAGTAGTCTTAAAACTGCTGCTTTCTCATCTCATAAAACTGAGTTAAAAATATAAAATAGGAAAGTGACACTCCGGTGCCCATGACTGATAAAAGCAGGCCTTATCGTGTGAACCTTCTGAAGCCATTCTTTATTTGAGAATAAATTCATTTGGACTGCAGTGCATATCTTTTAATTAGAAGACGTGCTAGTGTGTTGTTCCAAGCAAAGGAGCAGCTTTCTGGTTTCCGGTGCAGTCTGCTTGTTGGCAATGGTGTTTTCATAATGGCTACTAATGAGCCACCTAGCTATCTAAACCCCACTTTGGAACGTACCTGTAGCTACATCCAACTACAGTGTATGGGTATACTGTGAAATTAGTTTGCACAGTCTGAGGGGAAAGAAGTGTTTCTGAAAGAAAAGCTAAATGTATTTTGAGTCCGGCCAGGCAAGAGGTAAGAAATGAATGCTGATGCCCACAAGACAGGTTGCTAAGGTGTTCCCACTTAGCAGAAGCTGTTTTTCACTTTTGGATGTATGTTCTCATGATGCATTGGGACTTGTACTTCTTGCCTACATGTCTACTTGTTTGCTATCTAAGTAGCCTGTGGCTGGCAACTATCCATCTTCCTAAATAAAGCCAATGCAGCATGCTTCTGCATGAAAACAAGGACAAAGTATTGTTACCATGGTCTGCTGCAAAAGTTTGAATGACAATATAGAGACACAAACTGGTTCAGCACCTATGTCCCCATTTTGAACCCACAGGCTGAGACTAATGGAAGAACAGCAGGCAATATATCTGTATTGGGTATTTGAGTTTGATAGAAGGCAAGTAAGCCTTAATCTTGACATTCATCACCTCGCGGGGTCCAGGAAAACCAGCACATTATTCCCCACATCTAAATGTACCTTATTTGCCAGCCCATCTCCCTCTCTGACCAGAGAGATCAGGTGACAATAGATGTGTTTTCTTCCATTCAGTCCTCCATTCTAGCAAATTAGTTCTGCCTACTCACAGTGCAATAAAGAGCAAAACAAAGCAGTCACTGCCAACTATACAATTCCAGCATGATTTCCATGGAAAGTTCACAGCAGCTTGACTCTCAATCTGTTTCCTCTGCCAGAAAGCAGTGAACAGGAAACAGACATTAGGAATCAAGAAATAATTTAGTCAACCTGCAGTTCTCTCATTTTGGATTAGGGTAAGGATGCCTTCAGCATGTGTGTATTTTGTAGGAGGGTTTCAAGAGTATACCAGTGGATGGAAGCACTCTGCCACCCTAACACAACAGATCCATTTACAAAAACTTCTCATCCCAGCAGTGTGGTCCTGATTCAGTTTGTCTCCCTCCTCCCATGACTGCTGCTTCAATAAATTTATAGAGTCAGGAGATCTGATCAAGGGTCTCCAACATTTAATTTTGCTTGGCCTCAAACAGCATCTTGCACTCAAGTTGGGAGGTTCCTATGAAATGAGATACCTCCTGTGCTATATGGCTCTGAGTCATTTTGGGGGAAAGTCCTCTCTGAATCTGGATGGTGGCAAAATCAGCACCACATGTACACCCTTTATTTAATTGTTTATAAGATTCCTTATGTGCACTTCACCATAAGGTACCGGACTGGGTTACTACACTACGGTATACAGTTATACAAGAAGTACTGTAAAGCCATTCCAAATGGAATCAAACCATATAAAAGAGGTACGGTAGCTTCTACTAAACAAGCTACCCTAATTGCAAAGAGGGATATCTTCAGTACAGTATATCTATGATTCTCTGCTTGAAACTATACCATTAGATGCTAGAAATACCTCTGTGGGGAGGGAGTTCCACAAATTGGGTCTTGCCACAGAGAGCGCTCTCTCCCAGGCTGCCATTCCCCATACTTTTGAGGGTACCAAGGCAGTATCTTAATACTAGAGAAGGTCAGCTTTACTTGGGCCTAGGTCATTTTGGAATCAAACAGAGAAGAAATAGTTTGGCTCCAATGATAGATGTTTCCATTCATCACTAACAATTAAAACAAAATATTTTCAATGTGCTCAGAACATGAACTCTTGAAGCATTAGAATATTTTCATTATCCCCATGCCAGTCCTCTCATCTCCTTTTTTCCATTTTATGAGAGCAAATTTGGCTCCCAGGCTGTGTGGGGTGGGGGAGTTCATTATAACATGCTGTCATAACATGAGTCCTTTCAAAGCTGAACTTGTCACAGTTTGGGGTTGTTCATAATATATGAGTGCAGCAGAATTAGACAGATTCCATTATGGTGCCTAAGGGGGAAGGAAACCTTCACAAAGCTTGAGGACACTTCCTTCCACCGCCCCCCACCCCACTCTCAACTCTTCAGTGAGCTTCTTAGTTCGTGGGCAACTTAAAAATGCACAGACCCTTTTAATGAGATTGCAGCTATGGTGTGTAAACTAAACCACCCAATGTAATTTTTGTGCTGTCACCCAAACAATAAGTGATTATTTTTCTGTCACCCAGACTGCACCCTTTTGACAGCTGATCTAACTCTATTATTTTTCTTGTGTTGTGGTTGCATTTTAAAATTGCAGTTTGTTATGATTTTTTGTTTTGTTTTTAAAACGTAATCTTGGTTTGCCAAGCATTTACAGAGCAAGAGCAGGGTTATAATATAGATCATTCTTTCTCATCAGAAATGCATTTGAGAATTTGCAGGCGCAACGATGAAATTAAACTATAATCTATAGTTGGACCTAGGCTGAAGCTTTTCAGTTTGTAAAGTCCCATTGTGAATAACAGATGTGTGTTGGGGGGAGGATTCCAGCAGGGTTCGCAGAGAGAGCAGAGGCTCAAAATACCCTTCCCTCCAATGTCATGGTCCTGTTCTGGTTCCCCTCCCCACCATGCCAGTTATTTATTATCATTATTTTTTAAAAAACCACCAGGGTTAAAAACATAAATAATGTAGAATCTAGTTTGTCCCTCAATGCATTTATGACAAGGAATAACAAACTATATGATTTTCATTGACAGATTCATTTTGCAAGGAGAACAGAGAAGGACATCTGAATCTGGGATGTGACATAATGAGCTTACATGGATTGTGTGTGCTACCTCGTTGCAGAACCTACTTCAGATACAAAAGGGAGTAGGATTATCGTCTTCGATTGGCAGTCAGCATGAAGCCTCTGGACCGACGATGATTGGTATAAATACTGTGGGATATGCTTTTTGACCTTGCAAGTTTAAAAAGAAAGCCACAGTGTTTGCCAGCTGGTTACTGTTGCCATTTACAGGGTCAGTTCTCTCAACAGGCAAAACAAGCCAATTGCCTCCAGCAGCAGGCCTGGGAAATGGTGAATTTGCTTGCTTGATTCAATGGCCAGTGCAGCCAACCAGCTACTACTGCCCACCTGTTAGCAGAGGCACTATAACACAGCAGATGACATCCCCAAAAAAAAATCCTGGTAAAAGTTTACTGACCAAACTGAACAATACAATCTACAAGAGGGGGTTGCCTTTTTGACAGGCCTTGTTCAAAACAGAGTTACAGTCATCTAAAATTCGCAATAAAAAATACAATGAGACAGCACATGTTATCTAAGGAAAGCTGTTGCCACTGTTCCTAGCTGCTCTTCAACAGTTCCACCTCACCCCCACTTGGTTAGCAGACTTAGGAGCAACAAAATTAACCCAAAATGATCTCTGCTGTTGCATTTATCACACTTCTCAATGACAGGTGGATAATTCTGTGAGGTTTGTTCCTTCCAGGAGGTTGCAACAATGATTCCTAGCCAGTGGCTTGGTCAAAGTATTGTTGGGAAACTGTGTATGTGCAGATACTCACACAGAGTCAATTAAGGTTTGGCAGACAGCCAGAAGGTCATGTGAAGGAGTAAGTCTGCCTGGTGATAACAGAGGCATGGAGACAGCTCCCTGATTGGTCAAGCTCTCTCAAGAGAGTGATAATTTGTTGTTGTTGTTTAGTCATTTAGTCGTGTCCGACTCTTCGTGACCCCATGGACCAGAGCACGCCAGGCACTCCTGTCTACCACTGCCCCCCGCAGTTTGGTCAGACTCATGTTTGTAGCTTCGAGAACATGTGTGTTGAGTGGTAATTAATCGTCTTAATTAATTAATTAGTGATAATTAATGGCCTACTAACTGTAATGTGTTAGTTCAGGAGTTCAGTGTTCAGAGTTCTGTGTCAGTGTAGGAGTTGTGAGTCATGTCAGAGAGAGCTAGCAAAACATCCATGTTCTGTTCCTGTAAATAGTCCACTGTATATAATAAACACCTAACTACAAGTTCCTGAGTCCTGCTTTGTCTATCCTGCCTGCAGCCAAGTTGCCAATTGCTTCTGTGGATTCTGCATTTACTCTGCTAGGTCTGGCTAAGGTCCTGCAACTAGTCAGAAAGTTGTGAAACACCAAATAGGTTTTACCAATAAGTATCTGCTACTGTTTCCTCCAATGGGCAGTACAGGCCATGTTCCTGTGAGTCTGAGCCTGACCTTCTGAGCTCCAGTTCCAGATCCTGAACAGGCTTAGCACACTCATTCACATTTGATGTGTTCATTCAGATTCGTTCCCCTATCTTGGTTGTTTGGCATAGGTCTTTATTTTGGCTCATTTCAGTATTTGCTAGTTCCATGGTGCCTGAGTCTGGGATTCTCTTCAGAGTAAACACTGTAACTTACCAGTAGTGGTTTAGAGTATTCTGTACCCTTTGCCCTTCTTGCTGTACCCTACCAGTAAGCCTTCAGTCACTCCTTCTCTCAGTTCTGAGTGCTTTTCACTTGGGACATGCACATAGGCCTTGCATCCAAAGACTTTGATAAGGCTTATGCTTGGTTTTGTACATACCACATCTTATGTGGGGATGGCTGAATTGTCAGTGATGAAAATGAGTTCTGCAGCTAAGGAGCCATCATGATTGTTACTCCCCAAAATTTGTTGGGAAGGTTGGCATCTAGCTGCATGTATCTTGTCATCTTTATTAGGAACCTTCTACTCCATTCAGTTCACCACTGTCATCTGGTGCTGAGTGCCCTGTTGTTTGTGGAATTTTTGCCTCCTCCCCTCCCCCCCCCACCTTCCTGGTATGGTGAACCATTGAGTTCAAAGCTAAGAGCGAGCTGTACAGTGTTTCTTTGACCAGAAACATTTATTAATCAACATCTCTTTCAGGCTATTATTCCATCTTACAGCAAGAGCTTATTCTTATAATCAATTTTGTTAAGTGTCAACATAAGGATTCATGGCTGCTCAGCCAAAAGGCTATCATCAGCTAGATAACCAGACAGAAACACACACACCCTTGCTCTACTAATAAGACAATTCTTTTATTCCTGGCAACATAGTTCCATGTTTGTAAAATTTATTTTTTATGAACAATTAAGTATGCAGAAAACCATTAAATATCCACATTATTCATCAACCAACATGTGTTTTAAAGTTCCCTCTTTGTTGTTTATAAAAAGTGCTTTTTGCTGGGTAAAATCTACAACAATTCTACCAAATTCATAGTCACTGAGGCAGAGTGCTGCAGGACAAATAGTTGTAAATTCCTCAGGCAACAAAGTATTTTTAGATCTCACAAGAGAGTATCTGTGGCAGAAATCTGTGGGTTTCTATTTTTAGTAATCTGGAAACTATTATTAGTCACTGCCTACACTTGTAAACATTTCTTATAAAGCAGGTCTTGGGACTGATGTATACTAGGCTACAGGTTCCTAAAATTTGGTCAAGAGAGGTCTGTGAACTTCATTCAGATGGCTTGTGGATTTGAGGTTAAAGATGGGAGACTGGTCCCCCCTCACACTTAATATTCATATTTATTTTTAATTGTATTTGTATTGCTTCTTTTATTTATTATCTTGCATTTTATTATATTACACTTTGAATTGCATGCAAATCATATAGCGTCTAGCAGAACACATTGCAATTACTACAACAGGTAGAAAAATCATTGTGGGCAGCAATTTTCAAGTGGTTCATGGGGAAATTTGGGAGGGAATTTTGTACTAGGCAATCATAAAACCTATCTTCATGGGTTAGTTTATACTTGCTAGTGAACACTACTGTAAAATGCTTCATTATGATGACTGATGGTTTCACCCAGTGCTCATAAAGTCACTTAATCCTACCAGATGTTATTGCCCTACAATTTCCATCATTCCAGGCCATTTGTGAGTACAACAACTCCCAGAGGGCCACAGATCCCCATTACCTGACACAGCAGTCCACCATATAGTCTGTCACAATAACAAGGAGAGTTTCTATGCCTTCAGCATCGACCATCAGGAGCATTCAGTGATGAGTGCAGAGATGCAATGTAGCTGATCCAACAGACAAAGCTGTACACCATCAAATCCAGGGGTGAGGAACCTGTGGCCCTTCACCTCTCATTATCCCTGACCATTGGGGTCCAAAAACATCTGGAGGGTCACAGGTTCCCCATCTCTGAGCTATGAGAACAGGATTTTCCTGTTCTGATCAGAAGTAGCTTTCTAGTTATTGAAAAACAGATATTCAGTTTGAGACATTCAGTTTCAGACATTCAGCTGGCATCAAAAAACAAGTTGATTATAAATCAGGCATAAATATATTTGCTCTTTTAATGTACTACAGTCAGCTTTTCAGCCTAAAAAGTGTTTTTGTGTTTTACATGGTGTTTGGACTAACTGTATCCCCCCTTCCTCCAGTTTGCCTCCTATGTGAATTTGATTACTTGCAAGATCTATAAATATATCGTTTACAGGCTACCATATATTTGGGGCATTTGATACCTGCAGACTTTGTGGTGGTCAGAGAACCATACATATACTGGACCCTTCATAGCACCCAGAACCATACTGATCTCACCTTTACAAGCCTTACAACACAATCATGCGCATGTTGCCTCAAATTAAGTCCCAGTTGATTCAATTAGACACAATGGTAGGGCTGCATGGAAAGGATATATAGTCCTATGTGAACCCATATTGAACTTGGCGGGAATCTTCTGAGCAAACACGCATAGGACTGAGTTGCAAGGGTGAAATTCTTACCCAGGAGTAAGCCCCATTGGGCACAGTAGCATTCAGGTTTGAGTAAACACATAATAGGATTGGGCTGTTTAAAAGAGAGAACTTTTTACGAGGAAAAATGGTTCTGTGATTCCACTCTTAGACAAGATGATTGACAATAGGAATGCAATGTATAAACACTGACAAATTTTTAGCAAAAATGAAAATGGCAGGTATTCTTCTTTTCTTTTTTCTTTTTGAAAACCAAAGAACCAAGGTCAGATAAGAGGGATTTAATAAGAAAAAGAGCACACGTTCCTTGGAAGAAATTCCTGCCAGGCATCATAAAGAGGAGATGTACAGTATACTGAACCTCTTGTCATGTGCTATGGGACTGATCATTTAACATAACACCACAACAGCAGAGAAGTGCAATTTATCACTTCTATCAGGTTAGTCTCCTTGAAGGTTTTCACTGCAGTACTTTCCTTAACAGCTTGTTAACTCAGAAGTGCTAAGGTGAGAAGATGCAAGTTGCTTCCCCTTAACACTAACAAAAAGTGCCCAATGAAAGGACATAAACATTATTTTTAAAGATCTGGGAGCTACACAGGTTTTTATTTAATTAGAGAGGAGGTGAAATGTTATGTCAGCAGGAACAGGGTTGTCATATCAGTCCACCTATGCCAAATGAGTGGCAGCTAATAGGGAGAGGGAGTTAACCTAAGTTCAGGGCAAATACTGTTTATGCAAACTGAGAGACGTAAAGGAAAACACACTGGTGAGCAGTCTTGGGCAGCTGCATATCCAGCAGGAGAAAGTGCAAGTAGGACTAGGTTAGCATTTCTAATAACAGGTAAAAAAGGCAAAGGTAACGAACCCCTGGACAGTTAAGTCCAGTCAAAGGCTACTATGCGGTTGTGGCCCTCATCTGGCTTTCAGGCTGAGGGAGCCGGCGTTTGTCCAGAGACAGCTTTCCAGGTCATGTGGCCAGCATGACTAAACCGCTTCTGGTGCAATGGGACAGTGTGACGGAAACCAGAGCACACAGAAACGCCTTTTACCGCCCCATCACAGTGGTACCTATTTATCTACTTGCACTGGCATGATTTCAAACTGCTAGGTTGGCAGGAGCTGGGACAGAGCAATGGGAGCTCACTCCATCACGGGGATTCGAACCACCGACCTTCTGATCAGCAAGCCCAACAGGCTCAGTGGTTTAGACCACAGCACCACCCACATCCACATTTCTTATAGGACTGTGACAAAGTGCCCCAACCTGTGAAGAATGACCCTTCAGTCCTCTCAGTGCAGAGCACCAGGTCATTTCCCCAGATTACAGTAATTGTTGGAGTTAAGAGGTGGAAACTGAAGGGCATATTTTACAGCATATTTTAAAACAGATGCATAAATATATTATAAAATTAGCAAATACAGAAACACATGCAACTCATAAAAATATGCAAAATAAACCCCCATGACAGTTGTGGGAAGCTCTGGGTGCACACTAACAACAAAAACATCGCCATCCTATTCCATCAAAACCCTGAGAGGAAATATAAGGTGTTTTTCCTAGCACAAGACAGATGCTAGATGTCAGATGGATTACTCTACTGCACCTTGTGTGGAGCTGTCCTTGAAGCTAGTCTGGAAGCTGCAGGACAGAATGCTCGGGTTAGGCTCCAGTTGGGGATGGTCTCCCACCAGCATGCTGGCTGCATTTTGGCAACCTGTGTATTTAAAATGCTGAACAACTTGGGTCCTGATTACCTGAGAGAATGTCTGCTTTCCCTATGCTTTCCCTATCTATTGAGGGGGAAGCATTATAGTGCTTAGTAAAAGGTGCTCAGAAACATTAACATGCTACAGCTGATTACAGCTGCAGCCATACAGTGTTGGACACATTTTTTTCCTCCATTAAAGTGACTCTGGACTCATCCAGACTTCCTTTTGTGCCATACTTTCCAGGCACAGATCCACACATTAAAGCTCCATTTCAGAGTGGTTTGTTTGTTTTCCCCCAGTGTTTTCCTCAGGAAAACCTGCATTTTACCACTGAATCAGAACAGATTGCAATCTGTGGAAAATCTGATTGCTATTTGCTCTGATCCAGTGCTAAAAGGCAGGTTTTCCAGGAGAAAGTGCTGGGACAGCAAACAAACTTATTAACAGAAATGCTTGGACTTGGAGCTTTAAAGCCCAGATCTGTGTGTTGTGAGGAAGATTGGGCGGCAACATCGCATGCATGTAGGAGCTGGAGGGGGGGAGCAGCCAAACACAGCAGCTGCACAACTCAATGGCTGGTGGCTGCACCTCTGCCTCCTCTTGTTGCTGTGACTGGTGGGAGGCTGCTTTGACCTTCCTTCCCCTCGATGGGAGGAGGAGGAGGAGCTGGTTGCTGGAGGGATGCTAAGCTTGGCTCTGCACTTCAGCTCCATGTTTTTGGGTCATGGGTGGCCCCTGGCCCCTACCTCCAAAATATAGGGGGGGGGGGGCAAAAGGGCTCGGCTGCCAGGAGCTGGTGCCCCTGCTGTGCCTAGAAATGCGACACAAAAGGAAGTATGGATGAGCCCTTGTGGCCCAAGAGTCACTTATGCTGCAGCAATGCCACTGACTTCAGTCATGGAAGAGGCAGCTTGTGGTGAGCTCCAGCTATTTATCCATATTACAAGGGAAATAATTGGTTGTAAACAGCAAAACAATCCCTGCTTTACTTTTGTTGTGCTAATTGCCATGAATCATAAATCTGGTTAACAAAACAATATAAACTGATGGATTTCAATTCGACTGCTTGCTCTGTTAATCCATTTTCAATTAAATTTAACACTAAATTACACTGTTTCCTATTATTCTACATTCTCTCCCCACCTCCTACACCCCATTATGCTATAAAATATTTAGGAAGATACTAAAACTGCCTCAGAAACAAATTCAGGTTGAATGCAACAATTGTTTTGCCAACATGTCTTATTAAGCCCAAAATTGCTTTAAAAAATGATGAAGCTATGAAATGTTGCTACTTCTTTTTCTTTTTCTTTAAATACTACTTTCTGCTTTGAAAGTCATGTTGGCTAAACAATTGTTGCGCTTACCCTGAATTTGAATGCTTTCAAAAGATACTACAAGAAAATAAGCTTGTTTGTAAAATGTAGATTAGTTTAAATATGTGATAGATGGAATAACTATTGTGACAAGTGGAATACAGGTTTAAGAAAGGATATACCAGATCAAATATGGAAAGCCATTAAGTAATGGAATAAGAGATGGTATCTCCCAATATGAAATTATTGGAATTTATATATAAAATAAATATTTAAAATCTATGCAATCCCCAGTGATCATATGATTGTTGGGACTTGCATCATACATGGAACTTTGAAACATTATCAATCAACTGTTCATTGGAGCTTGCATAGAACCTGCACAGTTTAATTTCCAACTCACTTGGTGGTGTTGTGACAGGCAGATGGCCTCTATGAAAGATAAAAATATGGCTCACCTGAACTTAGAGGGAACTTCCCTATCCAGGAAGACAGGACTGAAACAGTATCTCCACAATCCAAAGCCACAGATTTCTGATAGGATACAATAGATTTTTCCCACATTATAAAGTATCTTTTCTATTTATTTTTTATTCTCCTCCTATAGTTCAAATTTATTTATATGGTGTCAAACTTGACAGATATACCACAAGGAGTCTTTCCATTGCCCCCTCCATTTCTTCTGCTTTTACTACCTTATTATATTGCATTTCTAGCCCTATTCATGACTTTGATGATTGCTTTGCAAGCATGATTTATCCCCACCACAGAAACCAATGAATTTGCATGCATGAATCTGATCACAACCACTCACATGCATAACATTTGTTGAACAGGCACTGACATTTTCATACACCTAGCAATAAAAGAGTTAATGCAACATTTGCCCCACACGTCAGTGCTGACCGCTTTCCAGGTGAAAATTGCAAAACACACACAAAAAGTATACATTCTTGTAAAGAAGAATTTATTATTTCAGTCACAGACCAGTTCCAGCCCACATACAATATCAAGGAAATCATAAAACACAATAGGGATATATTTGAATTTGCAATTAGGTATAACAGGGACACTACAGATATAGCAACAGTTAAAAAAATATAAATTAAAACTTAGTCACTAACATATAACCTAAAATTATAATTTAAGTCCTTAATCATTATGATAGCACAGCTTGTTCGTTGTTGTAAAAGAGACATAAAACTTTGATTCTGGAGGATACTAAAGCTACCCAATATTAGAAGCACCAGGAAAGGCAGCAGTTTTTTTAAAATTTAGTAGCAACAATATTAAGCAGACCTCTGACAGGGGCCAACCAAGCCTAATGCTCCATCTGGACTGCCTGCCCCAAATCTGGTCCTGAATCCTGTGAACAAACTCCTATCCAGTGCATCTGTGGTGACTTCTGCTTTTCATTTCTTACCTTTGTCATTAAAGCAACATACCTAGGCTTTGGACTCACTTGTTTCTATGGAGCTTACTCATGATTAGTAACATCTTTGCTATTAGGAAAAGTATTGTTATGAGGGGGGGTTGGGGTGGGTGGGTGGCTGAATGCCTGTCACCCTTCTAATTCTTGGAATAGCCAGGCTAGCTTCTTGGTGAAGAGATAGTCTAGGGTAGGCACATCCAACTCCCAAGAGACTGTGATCTACTCCCAATATAAAAACTGGCAGTGATCTACCCATTGTCATTGCAGAGAGAAAGAGTGATGTTTCATTTCTGTTTGAATCCAAGGCTGGGGAAGCAAGCCCTCTTGGGTGGTTAATGCCATGAACCCCTCCACTGAAGGATCAGGCTGAATATATGTGTAAATAAACCATATATCATAAAGACACCACAGTCTCTACTGTACCTAATTCTGAAGGAATCACAAACCCTGAGTAAACTCCTGGAATCTTGCACCACTCAGAGATTGGGATGGCATACAACAGTATGAATCAGATTCACACCGATGCATATAGGGACACCGTTGCTTTGGGCAGAGTCCAGTGGCAGACTTTGGGCTCTCAAATTTCAATGGCACCCTATGTAACGCTAGAATTTGGCACCCCTTGCTTCTCATTCTACATCATTGTTGTGGTCCCCCCTGTGATACCGGCACCCATTCAGTCAAGCAAGTTGTGCTACCCTAAAACCACCTCTGTATAAGGAATTTGGCAACACAGTTAGGAACTGTAACACAGGACTACCTTGGTTTTTTTGTAATAGTTACAGTATATGGGAGAGATTCAGTATGTGAGATATTGGATAAAACAGTTTCTGACTTTTTGTGGCTTGAAGGTTTCTGATGCTATTCAACTCAAGGTAAAATGATGTGGTCTAAATTAAGCGGTGTTTAGGTTGGATATTTTTCTAGGAAACCCATGAAAGCCTTTTTTTTTAGAAAAAGAAAAAGGGGGATCATATCTAACCCTGTCAACCAGCAACCTAGATTGCTCAGTGAAGGCTCTAACCTAATCTTGTGGGGCAAAATATCCCTGGACTCTTGAGAGGAAAACCTTATAAAGGTTTCCCCTTGCCCATCCTGCACCCATGAGGTGCTTATTGCATTTCTACCCCACTTTTCACTGGGGTTTTATGCAGAGAGGCATCTCCATTTCACCTTCAACAACAACCCTGTGAGGTAGGAGTGGTTGGTCCAAGGTCTCTAAGTGAATTTCCTGGCTCAACTGGGATTTGACTCCAGATGTGCAATTTGTCTATGGTTTCGGTTGCAGATTCTCAGTGTTGCCCTTACAGTGTCTGTTTGCAAGACCATCGATTCCAGCTCTTAAGCAGCCCAAATTTAACATAATTTGCAGAATAGCTGAGGTCTTGTAAAGAGCCAACTCTGACAGAGAATATCAGGCTTTGTGGGTCTTTTCAATCCCTCAAGAGTTGAGTTTGAAACATCAAAGCTAAGAACTGTGAGTCGCATTGCACAGTATTAGCTAGCTTATAAAGGACTTCAGTTATGTTACAAAATAGAATTTTGCCTTGATCTCAGCTATTTTTAATGGCCTCAATTACCAATAACATTTTTGATGACACAAATTCATAAAGCTTCTTTGACACTTTTGCTTTAGGCAAGACTCCAGGTACTGTCTGCTGAGCCAACACACACCAGGTCTTTAACTCCCTTAACTCCTCTTTATTTCCGACAATGTTGCTAAGGCAGTGCTGATATTCAATATCATTAGCATCATTTACCTAGGGATTGTGTTATGCTGCTCAAGAATATGAGGTGTACTGTGCCTGCTGGCAGAGAGTATGCTAAACTCCACTGTGAAATGCAAAGTGAGACCAGGAATTAAATGCAGCATCCCAGTGTCCTGTTGTTGTTGTCCCCCCTTTCAACAACTGAGGCCATATTCACATCCTAATGAAAATTCCTTAAAACAGCTAAATTTTATTTGAACTCCTCAAACCTTTGGGAACCCCATCTTCCTAATTTTTTAACCACCACCTCTCACTGTTTCAATATTAGCATCATGACGACCAGCTGCACATCAGAGTAGGAAAGCTATATTTTGCTATCCATGAATCCCTTTTCTGAATAAATAAAAAATCATTGATTTCCTTTTCTAAAAAGTTCTCTTGGTATTTGTATTCGTAGCAGACATGCCTCAAAGTCACTGTAAACCTATTGTTAGCTGTATGATTTGAAATGTAATAACAGGAAAATACTGGGAACTGGAGTGTGGTGTTTATATGTTAACCAAAAAGCAAATGACATTGGTGTAGCCCCCTCACAGTATCACCCTGACTGTAATGGAATTGACTGATTGCTTATTGTTATGCCCACAACTGCAGATGGAATCCAATTATCTATACAAAGCTTTGGGGATTTGAAAGTGCAACCAGAATAGCTAATAATTTACAAGAAGGAGTCAGAGCACTCATTGGCAAAATGTTACCACCTAGCTCTGAAGGGAGACTGAATTAACTTCCTAAAAGAAATCGCATTTGCAATCCTTTGGCTGAGCAAATGGGAAGGGATATCCTGCCCCCCCCCAAGCATATGCTCAACATTTAATTGTCCTGTCTTTCCAGATAGATTTCTGAAGAACAGGAACTTTCAGAATTTGGGGGGGGGGGGGAGCAGCAGCAGCAGCACTAGAAAGAAAATGAATGCAAAAGGAGCCTTACCTATTGCAGGCCTGATCCATGGTCCATTCTGTGGGATCAATCAAGCTGAAATGTTCATCTCAATGACACATTCATCCTAAAAGTTTTGCAAGCATTTCAGCCTCACTGAAAACTTATACCAGACCCATGCATAACAGCAGTGGCAGTGAAGTCTAGAACCCGACCAACATAGCCACAGGGCTGGCCCTTCTATTAGGCAAACTGAGATAACTGCCTCAAGCAGCAGAGCCAGGGGTTGTGAATTAGCATCCTCCGGGGCCGCCATTTGCCTCTGCAGGCCAGCTCTGCCACCTCCTGCCTGTATAGCAGTGAGGTGCTACATCTCCTCCTTCTCAATTATAACAAAGAAATACTGTAAAAAGAAATAAGTGATATCAAGTCACATTTAACAGCAGGTAAAATCCATCAATCCCAATTTAAACATATGTATCAATCAAGTTATATTGATTGTTATATTAAGTTATATTAAGTTAGTGCAAGCAACCATATCTTTCTTTCTTGAACAATTTCTGACCAAAAGGAAGACACCATAGGCCATGCCTACAAATGCATCAAAGAGGTGTGAGCTGTTATTTAAAACATGTTTGCTGCATTGCAGAAAGTGTCTCATAAACATATCTATTGTGCTAGCAAAATATTGTAGAGGGATAAAATGTCTAACCTTACAGAGATTTCTGCTAGGGTTAAATTGGCACAAGTCTGCTACTGTCACTAAAGCTGAAATGGGATGAAACAATTGACTTGTTTATCTGTTTTTGATTGGAGCATGAATCAGCTTAAACACCAAATGATTTCATGTAAGTGAGCTGTGGATCACTCTGATAGCACCTAAGGTGGAATGGCTTCCTGATCCAGATGGAACTGAATCACCTTCTATACAAGTAGAGCAATTTAACTGATGTGCAGATGGCAGCCTCAGTGTAAATCAGGACAATAACTGGAGTTACAAACTGTAACAGATCATGTTATAGTATTCTGGATTCATTTCCCCAAGTACAATCTGGCAACAAGTATGAGGACTGACCAAACACAGCAAGTACATACTATAGAATGATATCAAAGTCCTTTAAACAATCACCACTTGGATATCACTGCCTTCAGATTAGCAGAGCCCTGCACACCTTGTGAGCAGCCAAGACAAAAACAAAACAAAACAAAAACAAAAAAACCTGTGTGGTTTAGCAATTAGTGTGTTCACCTGGGACAGGATTCAAATTCCCACCCAGAAATGAAGATTACTGGGGGACATTTCACAGAATAACCTACTTCATAGGGAAGTTGTGAAGTACTGTATGCTTAACATATTGAGATCTTCAGTGAAAAGATGGGATGTATATGTAACAAGTAGGGAATGGAGTAAAGGGCAGTGTGAAGTGCTCAGCCAGTCAAGCCCTTTCCTACAATACTCCATTCCCCTTCCTTCTTTCCTTCCACCAGTCCAACAACCATATTGAACTAATGATCTGTCTCCATGTGTGGCTTGTGGGCTTCATTCAGCTTGGTAGGCCACAGGTTGTGCTGGTGTAAGTTAACACCTTCTGAAGGTCCAAGTCTGCCCTTTCCGTGCCTCTTCTAGTTCTGGGAGTTATGGGAGGAGGGAAGCCTATTGCAGCAGGAGAGAGACATCTGTGAGTCTTCACCTGCCTGACTCATCTCTATCTCTTGGCCTCTGTCCTCCCACTCACCTGCTTCAGCGTCTGCCTCTGATTCTAGACTTCTCTCCGCCACAGACTCTACCAGCTCACTAAGCCCTGTTACCACTTCAGCTTCTGACACCTTCTCTTTGCAGTCTTTCCCCTCTTTTTCCTCTGCCCACTCATCATTGTCCTGTCACCACTTCCCAGGCTCTGAGCCTTCTTCCCTTGGAGGTTCCCTAGCTTGTTCTCCCACTATTCCTCTGCATCCCAGCTCTACCTCTCTTTTAAATCAGAACCAGTGAAGGCGGTGAAGGTCCTGTGTGAGTGTCTGGAGGCGGTTGGAGGATGGATGGCGGCTAACAGATTGAGGTTGAATCCTGACAAGACAGAAGTACTGTTTTTGGGGGACAGGAGGCGGGCAGGTGTCGAGGACTCCCTGGTCCTGAATGGGGTAACTGTGCCCCTGAAGGACCAGGTGTGCAGCCTGGGAGTCATTTTGGACTCACAGCTGTCCATGGAGGCACAGGTCAAATCTGTGTCCAGGGCAGCTGTTGACCAGCTCCATCTGGTACGTAGGCTGAGACCCTATCTGCCTGCGGACTGTCTCGCCAGAGTGGTGCATGCTCTGGTTATCTCCCGCTTGGACTACTCCAATGCGCTCTACGTGGGGCTACCTTTGAAGGTGACTCGGAAACTACAACTAATCCAGAATGCGGCAGCTAGACTGGTGACTGAGGGTGGCCGCCGAGACCACATAACACCAGTCTTGAAAGACCTACATTGGCTCCCAGTACGTTTCCGAGCACAATTCAAAGTGTTGGTGCTGACCTTTAAAGCCCTGAACGGCCTCGGTCCAGTATACCTGCAGGAGCATCTCCACCCCCATCATTCTGCCCGGACGCTGAGGTCCAGCGCCGAGGGCCTTCTGGCGGTTCCCTCATTGCGAGAAGCAAAGCTACAGGGAACCAGGCAGAGGGCCTTCTCGGTAGTGGCGCCCGCCCTGTGGAACGCCCTTCCAGCAGATGTCAAAGAGATAAACAACTACCTGACATTCAGAAGACATCTTAAGGCAGCCCTGTTCAGGGAAGTTTTTAACGTGTGATATTTTAGTGTATTTTTGGTTTCTATGGAAGCCGCCCAGAGTGGCTGGGGAGGCCCAGCCAGATGGACGGGGTATAAATAAATTATTATTATTATTATTATTATTATTATTATTATTATTATTAATTATTATTATTATTAATTATTATCCAACCAGTCCCTAGCACCAGGGGATTGTGGGACCCTTCAGATCAGCATGAGAGGTGATGCAGGAATCTCCAGGCATAAGAGGAGATGCCGGTGTGTGGGGAGAGAGCTGCCCTGCCTCTGAGCACCTCTTCTGGGAACCTCTTCTGGCTCTTTGAGAATAAAATAAATCCTTCCACTCATTAGTTAGGATAGAAGCCACTGCGTAGAATTTAACACTTAATCTCTGTGAGCTGCTAGAGCTGTTAGGTAGACTATGGATTAAATCAAATAAATAAATAAGAAAAAGTTTGAAATATTATGCAAAACTCCCAACCTAAAATGAAAAGTGTGGTCCTTTTTTTCTTACCTTAAAAATCTCCCAAACAAAAGCCTCTAAATTTGTTTCCTGATAGCAAGTCCCCTTGAATGCAATCAATGGCTTGGAACCTTTATCATGCTTAATCCTATATGAATAGTGTTCTCCAGACCCATTGTCACACCTGGCAGGATGATCCATTATGACTGGAATGTGGCAGGCAACAATTTAAATAAAAAGTATTGTGGTGCTTCCAGTTTGTGATGCTACCTGTTCCATACTATCATTTAGTGCACTGCATTGTCAACAACGAATGAGCTGACAGGACCTGATGTAAAATGATGCAAAGAGCTGTGATGGATGTTGTGTGACACAATGTAATTACAAAGGAAGCCATCAAAAGAACATTACATTTCCTGCAAACACCATTTCCTACACATACAATGCCTAATCAACTAAAAGCAGATATTTCAAACTCAGTTGCTAGTCTAAGTGCAGAGGAACAAAAATCTGCAAAACATTGGGCTAGGTGGAAACAAGAGAGAGAGAGAGAGAGAGAGAGAGAGAGAGAGAGAGAGATGAGAGTCAAATGACTTTCGTCTTTTTATACCTGTTGGGCAAATGGTAAAGAGTAATGGAATAAAATGTATCTATTCAATAAATAATGTATTTGCATTATGGTAAAGATCTGGATGCAAAATGAAACTTTATGTCTGAAAGCTTCATGCAAGCAATTGTACACCAGTTTGTCATCCTTTTTAGCACTAAATCTGTAAATATAGAAGCACACCAACGTTCTTATAATTTTAACATTAAAGAATTTTCCTTTCACTAAGAGAGCACCAATATTATTCTGTAACATTTGCCAAATACGTTATTGCCTCAGCTAAAGTAAAATGGTCCCAGAATGCAAAAATGTAGTTCTAAAGGTAATCTGGACATGGCATTTTGAACCAGTTGAAGTTTCTGAGTCATCTTCAAGGGTAGCTGTGTATAGCAAGTGTATAGCAATAATCCAATCTGAAAGTTACTAGAACAGTCGCCTCTGCCCAAAAAGGGCCATAGGTGGTGGAGCCACACACAGCTGGAAGTAGGCACTCCTAGCCACAGAGGCCACCTGGGCCTCAAATGACAATGCTGGATTCAGCAGAACCCTCAAGTTATAGACCTGGTGTGCAACCCCCTTCAGAACAGGTAACTGACTACCGCATAATAAATACACAAAACTTGGCCTCACTCTGAGAAGCAACAGTCCATCATTCAGATGCCTGGCTGTTCAATGTGGTTTTCATCTTGTGCCAGAATACAGTCAGAGTTGATGCCAGGAGAACACTCCTGGGGACAGTGTTTTCCATAAGTAGGGGAGGGGTACTGCTCAAAAAACCCCTCTTTCTAAAAACAGTAAAATCTGTCCTTGAAGGTGATACTCTGCTGATATCTTAATTCCCTCAGAAGGCATAACTATGCTTGCAATTAGCATCCAATTCTGCCTGAAAGTTAAAATGTTGCTGATAATTTCTCTGTTGTTGTTTTTTAAATAAAGGTTCCATACATAAAACCATCTGGTTGGATCTGCTCAAAATTTGTTAGGCACAATCCACTCTAAATCCTTTGTCTGCAAATTTCATCCACTTAAGTGTAATGGAAAAAAGTTAGTGTAATTTTTCAAGTCCCCGTTATAGTCCATGGTGGCAAAACAGCTCCAGATTGAATAAGTTTGATTTGGACCCAGAATTTTGAAAATGGAATTGCAAGAACACAGAGCACATCCAAAACATACTGAGCTGCTAAACACTACACAGATACAGATACAAGGCAAATCATGTGGTCACTACATACCTCAATTATTTATCTAGGTCACACAGATGTTTAATACTTTGCCTAGGCAGTGTAAAAAAAGAAAAAGAAAAAAGGACCAGTGCTGTCATGTCTATGTTGAATTTTCACGTTTCAGTTCAGAATATAGTGCACAACCCCACTTAGGAAATTATGCTAGGTTGAACAGTGATTAATACATGAAATGCTGAATCATTTAAACTGCTTGCTCTAATCAGTTTTCCCATTGGCCAACATTTCTGACATCTGAAATTCTGTCCTCCTTGAATTTCAAGCATTATTACTGCCAAAGGACCAACACTCACTCACTTAATGTTGTCTGACATAAGAGAAAACTGCTGAATGCCAAACAAGCAATGCCACATTTCACAAAAGGATGAAACGTGTGCATGTTGTATCTGACTGTCAACAATAGACCTCAGAAGAGCTTTTGCATCCAAGGGGGAAGACAGCTTGATAATAAATGCATTTCATTTAATAAAAAAACAAATACAGCAGAAGATGCACTTTTAACAATGCATATTAACATAATGTGTTTATTTATTGCATAACAACAACTCCAAGTAGTTTTTCTTTCCACTAATCCTTGCATAACTCACATATTTTAGGTGTCACCTGCTAAATGATAAACTGGATACCCAATAGCATTTCATTTATTTATGAATTATTTTCATGAGCCCAAAACATTTGTTTCATCTCATCCATACATTTGTTCCAAGGTCAAACAAAATATTTAGTTAATTATGATAACCTTATTGTTGTTGTTGTTTAGTCGTTTAGTCGTGTTCGACTCTTTGTGACCCCATGGACCAGAGCACGCCAAACACTTCTGTTTTATTGTGCATTAACTCAACAACTCTTAAGGTTGAACACTGAGTTTAATAGATCTCTGTGATGACTAAATTAGAAGTAAAGTGCTCTTATTAAACTTTGAAATGGATAGTTGCAAACAAGTGCATCATATCCAAGGATATAGTTTTTTTCTATATCAGAGGTGGGCAAACTTTTGTGTACGAAGGCCACATTTTATTTTATTTTTTGATGACTAAAACTCCTAATCTTTAATTGGGGAAAGGTTGGTTCCACACCAATGAAGGAGGAAGCTTTACAAAACTTTATTCCTAGGGGAGGGGTTAAGATACTTCTCTCATATGACCTGCTTCAGTCAATAGGCACAGAGTTGGCTGCCTATTAAAAACAGCCCTTTCCCCAAGTTCTTCCTTCTTCCCTGTCACAGCATCCTGCCCTCCTACCTTTTGAAAAATGTGAGCAGCATGGGACTGAGTAGGATTTTTTGGTTATTCCATTTTTGGCCTGCTTTAAATTTTTCCATTTGGCTGTTCAGCTCATTTGGCATTAAGTGCAGGCAGGTAAGGGACTTAGAGCATCTCAACATCCTATTGTCACCCAACTGGAAGGGGTCTACCTTTAGGTCACACACATCCACACAGCTTCCTTTTATGAGAATATGCTATTTGCCTGCCTTCACAGCTTGGGTGGGTTAGCCCTCAGTAGCATGCAGGGAATTTTATATGGACCTGCCCAGAACATACCAACCCACACTTGTCATTTATGTCTGCTACAAGTACTTCTCTCTTGCATTAATAAATATAACCTCAAACCAATTCCTGTCTTGTTGAGTCTTCATTCCAGGTATAGAACAAAGTGGTCATGGACCAGGAACATATACCAATAGTGGTGGCACTATTGCCACCAAAGCAAGAAATGGGTGGGACACTCCTTCTCATATTTATGTCCCACTTTCATCCATTATCCATTCATTCAATTCCTCTCTCTTCTCCCTTCTCTCTCACACAAACAAACCTTCTCTCTCATTTTCTTTTATCCTATTCACCCCTTCAATCCATCTGTCTTTCGCTATCTCTCTCTCTGGGTTTGGAGGAGCACATCAAAAAGTTTCATGCAACACTGTTGGTCCATGGGTCTCTCACCTGCGCTCTGCATCCCAGCAAGCTGTTGCTTATTTAAGAAAGTGTTTTCTTTTGGCTAATTTAGAAGTGCCAGTATAGTGACTGCTAAAACAGGGGAAAGTGTTTGTCATTTGTTTCAAGTAGGGTTCTCAGAGATGAATTCTTGAAAGGCTTTCTCAGTAAATGGTATGGTAGATTGTAGCCATTATGTTCTTTTTAAGCATAGCTTTAAAATGAGGATTTAGGGTTTTGTGAGCAACAGCTTGTAATGCACCAGCTAGCATACACTACCTTTGCCAAACATCCTTGCATTCTCCTACAGACTCACAGTGAAAATAAATAAAGTGATAATTTTTGGCATCCTCTGAGTGATAGATCCCTTTAGCAATATCTTGCAGAATAATGGATCAGATTATTATTTTTTTAAAAAATGAAACCAATTAACTTGCAGTAACTTATACAGCACCAGCTGTTATAGTTATTAGCACTTGCATCATCATCATCATCATCACTATCATAATCAGCATAAATATAATTACATTTGGAAAGATAAATTAGGACCAATACAGCAAATGCTGCATGGAGAGTTGTTTGTCCTTTATGTCTGACTTCTGAAAGCGCAATCCTCATGATGAATGTTAATGTGACCATCTTGACATGGTTTCTAGAAATAAGAAATGAAGCATAAGAGGAAATCATCTATTGTAGAGCACACAGAAAAAATATACAGGGAGTATGTTAAGTAGGAAACATCCACTCTAATATATTTGGGTAAGGCTACGATCCTGTGGTGCCTGGGAGGGCTTGTCAGGATTGAATGATACAGCAGATCCCACAGAAAAAGAGAACTACAGATGTAGGGGAAAACCTGCCCTTGCAAACCATTCTGTTATAGGTTGGGAAGCTCCACTACCTTTGTCACTCTGCTGTCAGTACTCTCTAACAGTGCTTCCAGCAAAAGGTGTGTGTGCTGGGGGCATGGCAGAGGTGGAGAGCAAGAGGTTAGGGATTGAAAACCTTCCAAATTCCTTCATTATGCCCCCAGATAGGGAGGGAGGTAAGTATGGCAGTCCTAGACCTGGCAAATTTATTTTCCCTCCCATTGAGAGTAATGGGGAGGTACAAAAAATATGTACAAAAAAAATATACAAAAATATGTATTGGGGGTGGAGAAGGACAGTGCTGGATTTACATATAAGCTAAACAAGCTATAGCTTAGGGCCCCTCTCTCTTGGGCTCCGCCCAAAAATATACTACTTCTTAATTGTATTTCACTATTAATATACTTCTTTTTAATTGTATTTCAGTTCAACAATTATTTGATAAAATACATATTTTGTTATGTGCAAAATGCTTTAGATACCTATTAGGTCCATAATTCAACACAAAAAACAGTGACAATTGGTTGTTGACAAAGGACAGCTTGATATATAAAGGGCCCCATTACCTTCAGTAGCTTAGGGCCTCCTCAAACCTAAATCCAGCTCTGGGGAAGGAAGAAGGAAGAATAGAGAAGCTTGCACATCCATCTTCCACCCTGCCATCTTGAGCCCAGCAGACCACTGGATTAGGTCAAACGTGACCAACATACCAACCTGTCAGTCACCCAGTGTTATCTGACATTGGAGATCTGTTGACTCCTATCTAAACGGTATAGGTTCTGTAGGCTGGAGCTGTTAGAAAACAACATAAACAATCCTTCAGCTAAACCACTTTGCAATAGCAAGAAAAAAGGGCAGGGCAATGAGACATTGTTGAGTGGAACCTAAAGCTATCCATTCATATCTGAATAGCAGTAAATGAAAAATGTTCAAGGTTGCTCTCATTGACTAGCTGGAAGGTTCTGCATTTGTTCTGCTTTAATTTTTTTTCCCATTCAGCCTTTTTTATTATCTCCTCAGAGCCTTTGGGGCTTTTCCTGCTGTCAAAAATTAAAACACACCATTATTTATAGCCTCAGAAAAAAAAATACATGGAAGCAGACTCTGCCCAGAATACTAATATATTGCCAGTGCTCACTTAAGCCCTTTAAAGCCATTATCTAAAAATCAAATTTAGCTGCATAAATTTATTCTGCATTTACATGAAGATTGACTTCTGCCTCAGTCCAACCTCTTTCCAAGTTGCTTTTGTTAGATCTCCTGGAGAACGACATCCAGATACTTTTTCATTTTACACTTAAGCATAGTTCTTCCTGTTGACAGACATTTAAACATAACTGAAATATGAATTATAAATAAGTTTGGCAGAACAAAACTTGAAATCCCTATACACCTGCCCACTGAAAGCTCGATAGGAAGGTGAATAGCTGAAAGGATCATCCATTTATTAGCACCTGGATAATGACCAAAATGTGCCCCTGAATTGATTTACCAGCAACGCCTTTCCATAGTTGAACTGAAGAGGAGAAAATTAAAATGAATGAAAGAAAAAGTGAACTATCTGTGTTTAATCTCCAGTTCCATCAGAAATCGATTAACCAACTGACTTTGGGTCCAAAAGAATTAATTATACTCAGTCTCTGGTATAATTAACAACACTATGGCCATCTCCCAAAATATTCATTAAACAGTCAGGAACAATATGAAATTCAAATTAAAATTGGAAAAGAGATTAAATAGAAGTAGTCATCGCTAAAAAAGAATCAGAGTACATCTGAGATGAAATCATTTGAGCAATACAAAATATGGAAATACATTTTGTGTTACATTTAATTATCATTAATTCCAGCACTGCAAGCTGGCAGCTATTTTAGGCTCATTACAAAGACTAAAATGGGTTGGAATTTTAATATGAATCAATCCTCATTGGAATAATAGGAATAGGAATCAAGCTTTCAGGAAGTTTAAAGCTAAAAATCCAAGTTGTCATTTTTTATTTCTTACGCTTGGCTGCACCAATCTGCATTTTAGAAGATCCCTTGATAGGTTTCTGGCAGCAGTGCCAAAAAAATCAAGAAATATATATCTATTTGGAGTCCTTACGAACACACCTTGAACCTTCCACTGTTTCAGCATTACCAGTGAAGCAGGCACTTCTATGATAGAGGGGATTTCTAATGCTTACTTACATGCTTGCTTACCGGGAAGCTCTGGCCAGCGAAACAGGCTGGGAGATGGTTGCTGCAGAAGTGGCATAAGTCTCATTGTGAGGGCAACTGGACATGCATAAGAGCACATAATTGTGCAAATTGCATGATGGTAAATACAGTGAAAAATATCTACTTTATTGCCTCCCCTCCATCCATGAGTAATCATCTATCAGTACCAGCTGATATGATGGCTCTGCTCTGTCTTCACAGTTGTGTCCAGTAATCCTTCTGAATACCAGTTGCTAGAAACCATAGGAATGGAAATTGCTATTGTGTGCAAAATCTACTCCCATTACCAATTTCAGTTGGCTGGTTAATTATAACCATTCCTGGACAAGGGTAGCATGGTGGTCCATGCATTGGTAACCTCACATTCAGACTATTGTAAATCTCTATATGAGGGGCTATCCAGCACCTAGTTTGGAAGTTGCAACTAGTACAACATGCAGCTGGTAGGGTGTTTGAAGGACTGCATTGACTGCCTGTTTGCTACCAAGCCAAGTTCAATATTTTGTTACTGACATCTAAAGCCTAAAGAATTTGGAACCAAGATACCTAGCAAACTGCCTCTCCTGGTACCGACCACACTTTTAAGATCTTACAAGGAGACCCTGCACCATCTATAAGAAATATATACGGGCAATGAATATTTATAAGGAAATAATTGTAACTATAAATCTCATTAATTTTCATTGGTGGTTCCGTTCTTTCATCATTATGAATTGCTGGTTTTGTGAGGTGTCGGCAAGTACAGTACATGACATTATAAGACAACAGGATTTTACGTTCAGCATGTGTTAGAACTAATGCAGGCATCAGATCAGCAATATATCATGAGCAGCTGAGAAGGAAGTGTGGTTCCTTGGAGCAGCCTTCACCTGGTTCCTAGAATGAGACTTTCTGTAAATCTTCAGCAGCCTGCTTTGCTCATAAAACAAAACAAACTGATCTCTCAGAATAACAAATATTATATTCTGTTTTTGGTTTGCTTGAGATGGCCTGGTTGGTGCCCTGGAGCTCATAGAACCTCTTTTGATCTACTTGAGGCACCTCTGTTGCCGAGGGGAAGCAGAGGCCATTTTTGCAGATTTGACCTTCCCTCTGCCATCCTCACCATACTATCTTCTCCTGTGCCTTGGAGGGTCCCTGAACTCTCTTGTCTCCCCTCTTTTGTTAGTAGAGGCACTCAGATAGTAGTTCTGTTGCTGCTTGTAGTGTTGGTGCATTTGTGCTTTTTAAAAGGAAGGGGGAATGGACAGTCTTCTGCCATCTCATCTACAATAATGGTAAGAATATAAGAAAAGCCTGCCCATTGCCCCACCTAGTTCAGCATCCTGGGTGGGTGAGGGATGTGAGTGGCACTGTGGTCTAAACCACTGAGCCTCTTGGGCTTGCTGATCAGAAAGTTGGCTGTATGAATCCCTGCGACAGGGTGAGCTCCCATTGCTCTGTCCCAGCTTCTGCCAACCTAGCAGTTCGAAAGCATGCCAGTGCAAGTAGATAAATAGGTACTGCTGCGGCAGAAAGGTAAACAACATCTCCATGCACTCTGGCACTCATCACACTGTCCCATTGCACCAGAAGCGGTTTAGTCATGTGGTTTAGTCATGACCAAGAAAGCTGTCTGTAGACAAATGCTGGCTCCCTCAGCCTGAAAGTGAGATAAGCGCCGCAACCCCATAGTTGCCTTTGACTGGACTTAACCGTCCAGGGGTCCTTTACCTTTACCTCATGGTGGCTAACCAGCTGCCTGTGGGAGACCCGCAATCAAGTCATGAGAGAGCATCACTTTCCCCCCTTTTGATTCCTGGCAACTGGCATTTGTAGGCACACTGCCACTGGTAGCGGAGGTGGAATATAGTCCTCCATCAATTTGCTCAATCCTCACCATAAAATCAATAGGATTCAAACCCCAAATATTATTACAATCTTCAAGGGCTATTAGAGTCCAGCACTAATAAAATCCACAAACAAACAAACAAAATCATTAAAGAAAAAAGGAATTTAAAAGAGAAACAATAGCTTAATGTTCAAAACATTCCCAAGTTGGGCCCACGCTGGGACTCCCCCCACTCCCCAATCTCCTCTGCTACTGAATGACTATCACCAACCACACAAACATCTATTATTAGGAGGAGGAAGCTCCAAAGCAGAAATCTTCCAGCCAGAATTAGACCCCGGTACTTTTCATTGCAGGAATTAAGTACTGGGGGTCTGAGTCATTGGTCATATGCCACAAAGGATTAAGTAAATAAATGAGGAAAATATTAGCTGTTAAACAAGATGGGCAGAGTATATATTGTCTTTGTATAGTGCTTGTGCTCCATGGGGACTGGCTTTCTCATTAGTAAAGGACCTTTTATATTACTTCTAAAGTATTTGTAACTCTGTCAGAGACATGGTCGGCAGAGAGGAATCTGCAGAGGGGGAGGAAGAGGCAGAGGAAAACAGAAACTTTATTCTTTCACACAACGAAAGTGAGATAAGCCCCTCTCGCTCTGGAATGCTGCCTGTAAGCTTTTGCAGCGGCACAGAGATGAAAGAGCAGGATGCAGGTGGTAGGAGGGGGCTGGATTCAACTCCAGAGGAGGAGGAATTGGCTGCACCTGAGTTTCCAAGAAGCAAGAGGCCAAGCAAGGTATTAGAACAAAGGAAGACCAGCAGGAAGCGGGGCAGGACATGGTGTATATCTGGCCTTGGGAGGGGCCAGAAGCCAGTTGAGTCAACTGACTCATTTCAGTGAAGTGCCCAGTTCTGTATTAACATTCAGACAGAGTAATATTATCATAAAGCAAGTGCAGTAAATGTAGACATCACTGCATGATATCAATTATTGCATCATTTCCCCACCACCCACCAAAGTGAGGCAAAGCTATAGATCTACTGCATACTGCTTCTGCAAACCAGTATACTTTTAAATTTGCCACTCTTGAATGCAAAGGAGTTACGAGATGGTGCATCATTGCAGATAAATGTGTTGAGGAATTTCCCCTTTATCCAGCAGAGAGAGAAAGGAATTGTGATCTTGCCTCTCATTTTATATCATAAATATGTATCAAAGAAACATGGGGGTCCTTTTCTTATGTGCTCTTTTCATCATAACAATGCTTTCAAGAGATTTGAGAGATGATTGCATCCATTTAACAAACTTGTGAAATGGAAATCAAATGGTAATTGCATCGTATGCTGATGTGATGGTAATATGTTCCTAACGGATTTCATCTGGAACAAAGTAGCTGGGGCGAAAGAGTGTTCACTTTTCGTAAAAGCAAATAGTCATAGCTGGAGGGTCCCGAGAACATTCCCCCATCTATGAATCAGACTGAAATTTTATAGATTCACATTTTGCAGGTAGCTGAGCCATATCGAACTGACCCTACGCTGTTCTCACTAAACCATTCAATAATTTTATTATAATTGACCTTGTCCAGACCTGGTTTGAAAGGTCACAGTGAATTATTTAATGGATAACAAACAGTTTCATTTAAGCACACGGTTAACATACTGAAACTCTTCCCCCTCCCAAGCATCGAACAACACATTCCTACACTCTATGAATTCAATTTGACTTACCCCCATGAATATCATAAGATTGCAGCTGTATTCTGGTATCTTATTTCCTGGGAGTAAGCCCAACAAACCATAATGAGACTTACTTCCATGTATACATATCCAAGTTTGCACTGTACAGCTAAAATACACTTTGTCCTCTGATGTAAAGAGTTTTTCACTGTTCTCTAAGCAATATTTTAAATAAAAATGGGTGTGGCACATATCACTGGTCTTTTCCAAGCCAATTTACAGCTATCTGCATCAACTCTGCGGCAAATCTCAATGATTTGATAGGGCATACTTCCAAGTGAGCATGTATAGGACTCCAATTTTAGGTGTTCTTACTTTCCCATGTTTGATTTGGTAAAAGAAATGGATTGGGACATTATATTAAGGACTGAATCAAAATAGGGGAGCTATTTTTTTGGGTAAACATTCTCTGCAGCGTTAAAAAGCTATAGTTTTCCATTTATAGATTGACGAGGAGTCCCATGAGCATTGGGCAATGATTGCCCAACATCTAAAGCATCAGTATTTTACCTCAGTGACATTGCCAGTTAGCTAACTTGATTGGCTAAGACATTGTGATGTCAGCACATACATGATCTCCACTGCTGAGGATGGCTTGTATGACTTATCAAATAAGATAATGACAATACAGTAAGGAGAAGAGGAAAAAACTGTAGAAGCAGTTTAGAGAAACAATGACAGTGAACAGGATGGTGTGTGTGTGTGTGCGCGCACATTATCACCCTTCAGGGCCTTTTTTTAAAGGAAAAAGAAAGAAGTTCTGATGCTAATGTGCAATGGTTCTATGGTAGAGGCAGCAATCCACCGCAATCAGATCAATATGTAAAAGTAAAGTAATCCCTAAATTTGGAAAGGTTGGCAATAAGTCTTGGATAATACTAATGACCCATATAGTCCAGCCTCTTGTTTTCACAGTGACATACTAGAGGTGTATGGGAAGCCAGCAAGCAGGATGAATGCAACAGCCTTCTCCCCTCCTGTGGTTTCCAGCAACTGATATTCAGAAGCCTTCAACAGTGGAGACAGAACACAGAGATCAAAGTAAGTAGCCAAAGACAGCCTTGTCCTCCATGAATTAGTCAAATCCTATTTTAAAGTCATCCAAGTTTATGGCCCTCACTGCCTCTTTTGGGAGCAAGTGGCATAGTTTAACTCACTGGTTCTCAAAGAGTGTGGCAGGAGATTTTGACAACAGTGGTGAGAAGATTCAAGGGCAATCAAATATTCAAACATTTCAGTGTAGCATAGTATAGTATTGTATCAAAAAAATGGGGGGGGGGGCAGGCGGCGGCTATACAACCAGAAAAAGTAGCCACAACTCTCTTCAAGTGCATTGGCTTTTCTTCAACAGTATTCCATGACATATTGCTGTGAACAGAGATTTTCAATTCTGACAAATATGAAAGATCAGAAAAGAGAAATGATTCTTTGTGTTGATGAGGAGATGAGAGTTTGTTTGTCTCAAATTGGGCCTCTCGATGAGTTTGTAGACATACTTAAGGTACATGCGTAATAGGCTCGTTTGTATTTTGGGAATAATTTGTGGTCTTATGTAGCTTCCTTGTTTTGTACTTTCTAGATGTCCTGAATCTTCATGGTTGTGAAACACAGAACATCAGAAAATTAGCACCCTGCTCTTAAAAAGTGAAGAACAACAACTTGCAAGTGTATCCCATTTAATTCATTGCTTTGAAAATAATCCCTTTAGTTCTTCCCCACTGTGGCTTCCCCTAGCTTCTAATAAAATCAGCAAGAGTCCCCACTAAATTGATTCTGCACAATAATCTAATCTGCATTTCTCATCGCCCATTAATTTATTTCTATAGCACATTAACTGTAAAACAGTTTTTTGCCCTTTTGGTTACCTCCAACTAATATATCATGGCTCCGATCAACAAATGAAAGATGCACTGTAATCAGTAACTTATGTCCCTCAATAGTACATTTATAAAATAGTTTCTATCCCGGATAGGTTTAGAATAGTACTGGTGGGAGGGGGGAGTGTGGAATCAGTGCTCTTTTTTTCCTCTTCTGGACAACAGAAAAGAAATCTCTTAGAAGTAGACCGGTTGATTGCTTTGAGGCCTGAAGTAATCATAAAAAATGCCTAGATTGAGTTATTTTTCTGTGAAAGATTGGACTATTCTTTCCTCAAAACAGAGCTTTGAGATTGCCAGGCTATCCCCCCCCCCCCCGCCCCACAACACAGTAGGGAGTGGAAGAGGGAGAGAGTTGTTCAAATTTTAAACTTTAAAGGAAACAATTATAGGCTAGTTCTCAGGCTTTTTTGGTTTAGCAGGGGACGTAGCAATATAACAATAACAATAACATATTACTATTATTTATACCCCGCCCATCTGGCTGGGTTTCCCCAGCCACTCTGGGCAGCTCCCAACCAAATATTAAAAACACATTACAGCAGTAAACATTAAAAACTTCCCTAAACAGGGAATGGTGCCATTAGATTTTGCTGGGCCTTAATTCCTATCATCCCTTTCCCTTGGTCATTGTAGTTGAGGCAGATGAGAGCTGGGAGTCCAACAACATCTGCAGAGCACCACATTGGCCACCACTGGTTTGCTTTGTGTATGGGTAAAAATCATGTCTACATATTCATTTTCAGGAGCAAATTAGCTGATAAGATCTCAAGACACATCAACTCCGACAATCTCAGTTGCATTGCCAATATATCCCAATATAATATAGGTGTAACAGATCATCAAAAGGGTTGTGAATCAGATTTATACTGAATGGCATAGGTGCATTCTAGAGAGTCATCGCTGACTGAAGAGCTGTTAAGTAAGATAGCTTTCAGAATAAGAATTGCTTGTCTCTTGCATGTCTGTCTCAGAGGAATATTTTGTGAATAATTTTGCGGATTTTATTTCTGAAGTTTGGCATGTGGCCACAATATTCCTTTAAAAAATGCCAAGACTTATGTATGTCAGACTAGTACATAAATCATTAAAAACCACACAATCCAAAACTAAAAACATAATGAGAAATGGCTTTAATGCAGTAGCAGTTGAAACAATGCAGGCAGCAGGTTAAATGTCATTGTTTTGTTACAGAAAATGTGTTTAGCTAGCCATGGTCTCCTCCAGCCCTCCATTCCATTCTCCTTTCATTTTCTATATTTCTTTCATGTGACTACTGAACTTCCTTGGTTCTGATTGGGCCATGCTTGTGTGTTTGTGTGCTTGGTTTCCTTTCAACTTTTTCCTACTTCTGGAAACCTCAGGGTTCTTCCAAACATGCTGATGCTTCTCTGTTTCTCAGTGGCCTTTGATTTTGAATGCTTGCTGAACTTTGTACTGTTCTAGGGGTGGGCATTTGGGTTTGGGACCTTTCTGAATCCTTTGCAAATAATGAGCAATGAAATGGTTGGGGCTCCATTTCCAACATAGGGGTTTTTGATCAACTTCGTAGCTGTAAGCATGAAATTTCCCTTAGGAGTTTTAACTGTAGTCATCACTGGTAAAAATGATATGATCAGAAATTTTTAGGGAAATAAAAGGCCTTGTGCAGACCCCCTTAGTGTGTTCAAAATAAATGTTTAATAGGCACGTCCTCTCTAATTGCATTTTCTTAATTAAGTTAATAGAGCTGAGAACTGCGAAAGAGCACATCATGGTGTGAAGAAAATCTCACTCTCCAAGCAGCACGTCTCCCACTGAGGTGATAAAAATCCACAGAACTGTAATTAAATAAACACTAACTGTTTGTATCACAGGCTTAAATCTCCCATGCTACTTCAGAGGGTGATTAAAAGACTTCTCTTAACAAGATATACAGTCTTGAAATGCACAGAACACCTCTTCCACTTCCAATATTTCTTCTTGGGGAGGAATTTACTTAAAGGTAACCAGAGAGCCTTGTGGCACATTTAAGACCAACAAATTTATTGTGCTGTAAGCCAGAGTCCTCTTTGTCAAATACATGAAGTGGTCACCTAAGGGGATCAAGCATATATTCCGTCAATACAGAAATAAGACAAAACTAGAAGAAATCAGAAAGTGAAGCCAAAATTAGGCAATGCAAAAAAAGAGTTGTCAGTGTGTCTCGAGACTGTGCACAGCCCAAATGAATACAGAATTGAATCAAATGGATACAATCCAATCAACTTTGTATGAGCCACTCCTGATCTGCAGCCACTGATGTAGAACATAGCATCAGCCATGTATCCTTCTGGACCACCTGGTGGAAATGGTTTTGAAGGGCCATTTTGCCATTGCTCCAACCTCCCAGAAACATACAGGCAAACTGATATAGATGGGGGAGAAAAGTCGAGATGGATCGAGGGAGATTAATGGAGACCATGACAGAATATGCAAAGCTTGCAACTGCTTTCAGGGAAATATGCTTATACGCATGAACACAAATGAGTACACAGACAGAGAGGGAGAAAGAATACTATCTGACAAACAATAAGGGACTTCCATGGACTCATGATGAAAAGCTTGACCGGTAGTTAATACAGAGGGATTATCTAGCTTTCCTATAAACCAGACCTTTTGAATGTCCTCCCTCCTAATGTTAATAAAGCCATTCCATGTGGGTCTGGGCTGTCTGCTGAAGTGTAAGCCTATCACCTGAGCCTCAAGCAACAGCAAAGGATCCATAAGTACCCCCAAGCTATGTACCCACTCCTTAAGAGGGAGTGTAATCCCATCATGTGCAGGCCACCTCCCATCCATCCAGTCTAGAGAACCACCCACTAACAGTGCCTCTGTCTTATCTGGATTGAGCTTCAGTTTGTTAGCTCTTATCTAGTCCATTACCAAGGCAAGACATTGTTCCAAGACATCCACTGTCACACTTGCAGATGTAAAGATGAAATAGAGCTATGTGTCATCATCATATTGCTGACGATGTACTCCCAGCCTCCAGATAAACACATGCAGCAGTTTCATTTAGATGTTAAACAGCACAGGAGACAGAATTGAACTCTGAGGAACCCCACATAGGGCCAGAGCACTCCCCAAGCATCACCCTCTGGAAATGACCATCCAAGTAGGACAAGAACCTCTGCAAAGCACTGCCATCTGATCAAATTCAGACATATGCTCCAGAAAGAAACCATGGTCGATGGTATCAAAAGCCACTAAGAGATTGAGGAGAATTAACAAGGACACATTTCCCTTGTCTCTCTCCTGACAAAGGCCGTCAAACAGGGCAACCAGGCCACATTAAAATGGATCTAGGAAATCAGTTTCCTCCAAGAGTGCCTGGATCTGGTCCAGCCACCCGCTTAAGAACCTACCCCAAGAAGGGGAGATTGAGAACCCACTAGCTGTTTTACCAGTACTACCTTCTTCAAGCAGGCAGGGGCCAGTCACCTCTCACAGGGATACATTAAACACCTCCCTGGCCCAGTCAGCTGTACCTCCCTGCTAGTTTTTATCAGCCAAGAGGGAGCAAGGGTCTATAGCATAAACTGTCACCCTGATTGATCTAAGCACCTTGCCCACATCTTTGAGCCTTACTAACTGAATCTCATCCAACACAATAGGACTAAATAGTGCTCTGGACACCCCTTGTGATTCATCTGCTGATTAACAGCGGAGTCAAGTTCCCAGTGGATGCAAGCAATTTTATCCTAAAAATGCTTTGCAGACAAGTCACAGCAAGCTACCACCAGTTCTGCCCCTCCTTTGGACCAGACTATAAGAGGCCCTGCACTACTCAGAAAAGCTCTGCCGGATGACACATGAGGATGCAATGGAGGCAGGAAAGTATGCTTACTTTGCTGCCTTCACTGCCACGATGTAGGCTCGATGATGAACCCTCACCAGTGTTTGGTTTCATTTGCAGTTTTCCTTCCCTTGTGTTCAGACTGTCTCCCAGTTTGTTTCCTCACCCTAAGTTTTGGAGTACACCAGCGAGCCAGTTGGGTTCCACTCACAGCCCAAATGGCCCCTGGCTCACAAAGGTAGCCTCAGCCATTGTAGCTGGAGTCAGGCAGGGTGGAAAAGGTGGAAAAGGCCTGCAAAGCAGGGAGCATGTCCTCCAGGACTCACAGCCAAGATGTTTATGAGCTACAAAGCTCTGTTGTCACCCACTGTGCTGTAATATCAAAGCAGACTGAAGGAATCACAAAGCCATAAATGAGAAAGGCATTGTTTTCTGTGCTCACTAATATGAAACAAAAGTGCACATACAATTAAAATGATGCTTCTAAGAAGAATACTTGCTTTGCATATGCTATGATCTCTGAATGACTATCTACTGCAAAAGTAAAGGGAAAGTAATTCAAATCAAATCCAACAGAAGCTCTCTCAAAGTTTCCAAGAAAATGGCTTTGATATTATAATCATGTAATGAATTATTCACTGGGATATTTTTCACCCACTACACTGACATTAGGACTTGCTGAGAAAATGAGTTTGTGTGGATTGTTTGGGTTTTCTGTTCCCTTCTGTTAGCACTGTGTTTAAAAAGTGTTTTCATAAGGAATGGGAGTTTGCAAATTGTTGATATGTGGCTCTGAAGACCAGTTGGCCATTTTTTACTTTCAGTTTTATAAATAAAATGCTCTTCTTCAAATCAAAGCATTTTGTGTGGTGCTGTTCATTTCCTCACAAGCTGGTCAACTGCATTATGCAAATAGCCCTGTTCACACAACAAATGTGCCTTACTTGGAGCTTTGTGAAGCTGTGACCACTAGTCAGCCTTACTGCATTGTCACAAGGGTATCACTCTCTCAGTGGATGACAACAATTCTTAACTAGACATGAGTTCACCCAGACAAATAATTTTTTTGCTAGCTTTATTCAAACTGCCATGAGAAACTTCAGAGATTGAATCATAACCTCCCCCAATTTTGAGTTGGTTCCAACTATCTTTGAGCAGAGCCTAAATCCCAATGGGATTTACACTGTCATGATGCTTTACTCTGAGGAAGGGAGAGAAGGCAACAGGCAATGGAAAGGGCTTGTGAGCACACAAGAGGGGGGGAAATCCTTCAGAGCAATAGTTTCACTATTTTCTGCACTGGTCAGGTCTCATGAGGAGTTCTTAAGTGGAACTCCACCTTATAAGTCCATTGAAAAAGTGGGATATGTCCACGGGAGGGTGACCAGAACAGTGAGGTATCTACACTGACTGCCAGTGGTTTTCCAGGGTTTCCTTCACGACTTTCTCCCAGCTTTATCTGGAGATGCCAAGGGTTGAATTTGGGCCCTTCAGCATGCAAAGCAGATGCTTTAAAACTAATGTATAACCCTCTTTTAACAATGGTGATTCTCAGGTGGTCGCCCATCCAGGCACTGAATATTTCTAGGCCTGCTTAACAGCAAGCTGTTGGTATGGTCTGAAGGTTCATAAAGTCGAGGAAGGAAGCTGTAACTTTCCATAAGGTTCAAAACTTAAGCACAAATTTTATTCAGGGAAAGGATTAATATCTGCAAAATGAAGAATCAACCTTTAATGCATCATTTCTTCCCTAGTACTCATACTGTGAATTGTTAGATGTTGTGCATTTCCAGTAAACAAGAAGCATTCTCCAAATGCTACTTCTAATGACCTGGGAAAGTGTTGCATTTACCTATGGGTTTTATTCTGAATTATACTTTTGGGGTCTACTCTGCATGATACTTCTTAAATCAGCTAATAAGACAGTCTAAAAAATGAGACATGCTAAAACTAGAGGATCTGGACATGGACTGCATCAAGAAAAAAACATTCCCTCCAGCAAGAATGAGTAAAATATAAGACAATGTGCCAGTTTTGGGACTACAATTCCCATCATCCCTGACCACGGGTCCTGTTAACTAGGGGTGATGGGAGTTGTAGTCCCAAAACAGCTGGAGGGCCAAGTTTGGCCATCACTGCCTTAGGGTGCTGCCCAGTGGCCCAGTCTCATGCTGTCCTCCACCAAGAACACTGCACTGGTAGGGAAAGCCTATTCACAGCCATAGCCACAGCTCCCAGTTGACTGGGAAAGAAACTGTAGTGGAGCCAAGAGATGGTGGTCCCTCAAGTCTCTGCTCCTCTTACCTTTCTCAGCCAGTAGGTCTCCTTTCTCCTAATTGCTCTCATGAGCTTCAAGAGCCCTTTAGTAGGCCTTGGTATAAGCAGCTGCTCCCAAGCTTGCCCAATGCTTAGCTTGGAATGCTGATTTGCAGCAGCTGCAGCTCCTGTGCAGGTGGACTGGGGCTTTTTTGAATGGATAGTCATGGTAGAAGCCATTCTGCCTGAGGCAAGCCCCTGCAGATCTTCATATGGGTGCTATGTGCCAAAATGAGGACCACAGTGTGTGTCTGTCTCTGTGGGATTTTAACACCTTGCTCTTCTATAATGGCATGCTTGGTGATAAATATGCTATTGTTGCCACTATATATTTATGAACAATAATATTGCTGCTGGGCAATCTCTTCAGCCAATGGTCTCTGCAAGAGCTGTCAGCATTTTTCCTTTGCAAGTGCTTGCTCAATGTTCTCATATTGATTTAACAAGCAGAGCATATGCTGTGCATTACTTGTTTCTCTGCTACTTTGTGAGGATAATTTGAGGTTAATAGAATCTCCAAATAAGTACTAGCTCAGTTTTCTCTCTTCAGATAAATAACTACTTAAGCCACAGATTATTTGATTATCCTAGCATTTTCTCTCTCTTTAAACTCAAGGAAAAGAATTGGAGTCTCTTACGAAACTGAACACCTATTTCATACAGGGCAGATTGGTTGCATAATGAAATATGGTATGGTGGTTCAGTGTGAGAGCCAAGAGATCCTCAGCTGAAACTCAGTTCATCCACAAAGGGACCAATGCTGTGGCAAGATCTGCTCGGATGAGCATCTTAAGACTCAGCAGATCTGCAGCTGAACTGGTTGATCCCTGTCTGATCTGGGCTCAGCTGGTGTTAAGTGCCCAACCCCAGCTCAGCCAAAGATATTCTGGCATGATTTGCTCATCCTGGCTCAGCTGTCTTCTGGGGATTGCAAACAAATATTGCCTTCCTCAACCAAGAAGCAGCAGGCCAGATAGGAGCAGAGTTCGGCTCACTCCCCATAAAACATCCTAAAGCAGTTAGCAAGAAATACGACAAAACAAACAAACAAACAAACAAATCTCAAATGCATTACAGACACAGGGTGGTAATGGCCCTAGCTAAGAACTTGCCAAAGGCCCATCAAGTCCAGCTTCCTGTATATTCCAGTGGCCAGTCAGATGCCCATGGGAAGCCCACAAGGAGGTGCTGAAATCTGTTGCCCTAGTTTGTGTCTCACCTCTTTATTTCCAACTGTGGACACACAGCAATGTTCTTTCAAGGCATGACAAAACAGATAATCAATGCAAGTAAATGTTAAAACTTGTTTGTAGCACTGCGCTTGCAGGGACACATCAGGATCTCTTTTGCCAATCAAGTGTTAAGACAAATTATTCCTATAACAATGACAAAATTCTCCTGTCGAGGCAACATTTCTCCCTAGGTTGCCTTGATGTTGGCTTGACAGGAGAACCTCAGTTGTGGGCATCTGAGGAAAGTTGTCAGCAACTGAAATGCACTAGGCATTTTATTGTTTTATTAGGGCTATCATTATTTGATCAAGGCTTTCTTCTTCTCAGTACCATTTTGAAACTTTACTTCCTCCTGGGTTTCCTTCATGTATCAGGAGGAAATAGGTAAGGACCACAAAGAATTATCAGCAGGGAGAAAGGACTCCATGCACAGCCCAAGGAAGAAATATTGACCATCCTACAAGAGTCCTTTCCTGCTATCTTTTCTAGGCATTAACAGAAATCTAGGGCCAGGGCCTACAAGGTGGCAAACCAATCCCAATTGTTCAATTATAAGAACATAATAAGAGTCCTGCTGAATCAGGCCAAAGACTCATCTAGTCCAACACTCTGTTCCCACAGCAGCTCACCAGATATCTTCAAGAAGGACTTCAGTGCTGCAATACTCCACTCCACCTGCAATTTCCAGCAACTGGTATTCAGAGGCATACTAATACCTCTGACAGTGAAGGTAGGCCATAGCCACAGTGCCTGGTAGTCATTAATATAGCCTTATCTCCTGGAATGTGTTTAATCCTCGTATAAAGCCATCTAAGTTGCTGCCCATCACTACCTATCGTGGGAGCCATTTCCATAGCTTAACTATGCTATGCATGGATTGATACTTCCTTTTCTCCATATTGGATCTTCAAACATCCAAATTACACTGGATGTCCCCGAGTTCTAATATTATGAGAGGGAGAGAAAAATTGTCTTTCTGTCTGCTTTCTCCACTCCTCTTACTCATAGAAACATAGGAAGCATCCTTATACTGTGTCAGGTCATTGGTTTATCTAGCTCAGTATTGCCTACAATGACTAGCAACAACTCTCCAAGATGTCAGAAAGAGATCTCTCCCAGTCCTACTTGGAGATGCCTAGGATTGAGCCTGGGACCTTCTGGATGCAAAACAGATGCTCCACGACTGAGTTATGGCCCTTCCCCACCTTTTCTCTAAACTGAAAAGCCCCAAATGTTATAGCCTTTCCACATGCAGGAGTTGGTCCATCCCCTTCATCATTTTGGTTGCCCTTATTTCAGGCGTTGAAGGTCAATATTAACTAGGGAGCCCTAACAATGGCACTGCCTAAGGCAATGCATTGTTTTCTTGCAGAAACTTGACAGAGCAGCACATGCATTAAACTTTGAATGTTAAAAGAGCTGTGTTGGAGGGGGCCACGCAGAGATCAACATGAACACGAACTGGCAGCAAATCAAGTTCTGAAGGTCTCTTTCACACTTTCACAACTCACACAGGCCAAAGACTCTCCCATAGGATTGACTGACTTTAATCCAACCTGATTACTATACTTTTAATTGGAGCATTAATTAGCATTCACTTTTCTTCACTCTCTCTCATTCCTGAGTATATATCTAGAGAAAAACAACTGCGGCAATGTAGTGGGTTTGCTTCTCACAGCTCATTGAACCTCCTCCCACTGACATGTATATTATGCCATGGAAAAATAATGATGGCAGTTATGGGATATGAGACTAAAATATATACCTTGCAGCTCATTCAGATGACCTGCATTTTGAAAGGGAGTCCTTGTGTACAAGGACATTTGCTTCATACTATTATGCAAAATAAACAAACACAGCCAAGGCAAAGATTTATTGTAGCGGACTTTGTTACTGCTTCATTTGTCCCCGTGCCAAATTCTTTATACAAAGAAAACACTTTTAATATGACTATTACTTGTACTACAGGTGTGTGTGTGTGTGTGTAATGGTATATATAAGCCAATTTCTGACATCCTGTCTGATGACTCTGTTGTTATGAGAAGTTATGGGGATGCAAACCTTACCCCCATTTAATTTTCTAGAGAAGGAAACCACTGTTGTGCTGAAGTGCTGGTTGAAAGCTTCCCATGGACATTGTCACCATTGTGAGAACAGGATGCTGGACTAGATGTACCTTTGGCATAACCTAGCAGGGCTCTCTCTTATGCTCTTATGAGCTTACTGAAGGTTTATTAGTATTTTGCAATATGAGTGTTTATAAACAGATGCACAATTTGTGCATAGGTGGAGCACAGACTGAACACTTCAAACAGACAGCCTAAGTCCACTACTCCAACATCAGTTGTATAACAAGCAGCCAGCCCTCAAACATTAGAGTGTTAGAGACCCCTAATTCGGCTCTCAGATTTTGACACATGAAACTACGTTCTGTCTTATGTTTCTTCCCTAAACACATAGATTATGTCATCCTTCAGTGGGGTGGGGGAGAAGTATTCATTTTTCAAGAATTTCCTAGTCATTAAGAAGCCCAGTTATTGAGAGTGATCAGCAAAGCACCCTAGGAAAATGAGGGTACTAGGCTACTTTGCTAGAACAATAGGACTATTAATGTAGCATTCAACCCATCCACTCCAATGAGTCCCATTGAGTTATATAGGACAACATGTACTAGAGGGTATTTATTCGATTTTCATGACATTGCCTGAACTGCTGATTTCCACATTATATTTGAGTTTTCACAGCCACTTCCATAACTATAATGGAATATATTGGAACTACAGTGGAATATAGCACAAGTTTAGCACTCATTTCCATATTAGTTTCAAATGGATTTATTTTTTTTCCTGGAAGGGGACAAGTTCAGCTTTGCTTCCTTGTACAAACATACTAGCACATTCAATGTGTAACTTTCTTTACTTTATCCACCTCAGGAATCCTTGTGCTGTGTTTGGTAACGATACATCAAACAATACATACAGCCAAAACTATGGAGAATAAACACAGACAACTTTCTAAAATATATAATGGGTTTATTTAGAGGCTACACACACACACACACACACACACACACACACACACACATGTTCAAAGACTATATGACAAAACAACGGACATGCTATCCCAGATCACACCCTTAAAGGGTGTAAACACAGTCCTAATCCTCTATTTTCTATTATTCTATAAACTGCCATGGGACTCTTTCTGCACCAAAATGTGTAATAGAAATCACATCAATGATTAAGGTTAACACCATATGCATGCTGACCTGAAAGCAAGTCCCATTGAACTTAGTGGGACTTCTTTTGGAGTAGATGTGCATAGGTTGAGTGTAAAAATGACTGATTGTGAAACCAGGAACTTCAATCTCCCCTGAAAAGTCAGAATCAATAGAATTTTGTAACTTGGTTGCACTTTGTGCATGAGATACTTCTGTAACATTTTCCTTTTCCTAAAGACGGGCCTTTTCCTCTTCCCAATGTTGTTTCCCCCCCACTTGCTTGTTTCAGGGGCTTTGCACTCCAAAGATTTGTTGCAACATATTTTTATTTTATTGCTGTTCCTATTCTATCTTAGAATGCTGGCATCATGTATTTGGCAAAGAAGCAAAGGTGGGGGAAACATAGATCTTCAACTAGAAGGTGCTATATAAAAGCAATGATTAAATAAATGGCATCTGTCTTGCAAATGTTACACTGTTTGTATCAGCCAAAAAACCCAGAATGCATTGTAGGTCGGTCTCAAATATTGCACTGTGAGATGACAATTTTCTAAAATTCACAACAAGCTTCTTTCAACATTGTTAAAACTGCTCAAGAACAATGAAACTAAAGTGTCTCAGGTTCTTTGAATTTAACAGCAAAAAGTCCAGATTCGAAAATTGATTCAATTGAAGAATGTAAAAATGTGCAGAACTTCATTTAATCTGAAAAGTTATTCTGAGTGCAACATTTGAGAAGCAGAGTTTGTGATGTTTTTGTAGGGAGCAGGAAAGTAATGCAAAGGAGAAAAGATTGTGATCATTGGGTCAAGGGACAATAGGTATATGAAGTCAAGGTAGGGTTGCCATATTTCCCAGACATACCTAGAATACTGCAGCTGGAAGCAGTGTCTGGGTGGAAATCAGCTAAATGTCCAGGAAAATCCAGGTGTATGGCAGCCCATGTTGACAGTGTCGTTATTGCTGATTTATCTTAAAAATAGCTCAAAAAGACATTTTTTGTGATTTTGCCTATGGCAACCCAAAATCAAGGCACTATGGGAAAGATATTTAGCAATCTTGCTTTTATGGGGAGGGGAATAGGTGTGAATTTCTGGTTCATGGTACATTCCCCTCCCCATAAAAGCAAGATTTTTTGCATTGAATTTAGGAAGCAAGTTGCATTGAACTTAGGAAACCCAGCCAGATGGTGGGGTATAAATTTATTATTATTATTATTATTATTATTATTATTATTATTATTACTATTAAACTTAAATAGGTCATATACTTCTGTGCTTTCCTACCCTGGATAAGTTCAGAGTGTGTTGTGGGGAACCATTGCATCTAGCCCTAGATGGGGCAGGACAGGTGTATCGATACTATGTCACTATGTGCCAGGATGGGTGGAGCCATCCAGGCTATTTAAATCAGTTCCACTCCTGACTGGCACTCTTTGCTAGTCTGTATGGGTGGCCTACCACTCACTCACTTAATTGCTATGTAGGTAGTTCCAGTCCAGATTTTTCTGCCCATTTGAGATAAAGGGTTTTCTTTTGCTATTGCTCCTCCTCAGCCTCACCTTATGGAAAAGAGTACAAGTAATAATAGCAAGGAGTGTGAGGAAGAACATTGGTGAGCATTCAGAGGTACCGAGATGGTGAAGGGTGATTCCCTAGACCAGGGGGGGGGGGACCCTTTTCAGTCCAATGGACTCATTCCCTTCTGGGCAACATTAGGGGAGTCACATGCCAATGGTGGGTGGGGCCAGAAGGAAAGTGGGTGGTGCAATAAAGGATCTTCACTGGTTCCCAGTACATTTCTGATTACAATTCAAAGTGTTAGTAAAGGTAAAGGTACCCCTGACCATTAGGTCCAGTCGTGACCGACTCTGGGGTTGCGGCGCTCATCTGGGTCTATGGGCCGAGGGAGCTGGCATTTGTCCACAGACAGCTTCCGGGTCATGTGGCCAGCATGACTAAGCTGCTTCTGGCGAACCAGAGCTGCACACGGAAACGCCGTTTACCTTCCCGCTGGAGCGGTACCTATTTATCTACTTGCACTTTGATGTGCTTTCGAACTGCTAGGTTCGCAAGAGCTGGGACCGAGCAACGGGCGCTCACCCCGTCAAAGGGATTCGAACTGCCAACCTTCTGATCAGCAAGTCCTAGGCTCTGTGGTTTAACCCACAGCACCACCTGTGTCAGTACTGACCTTTAAAGCCTCAGCCCAGTGTACCTGAAGGAGTATCTCCATTCCCATCATTCAGCCCAGACACTGAGGTCCACTTCTGAGGGCCTTCTGGTGGTTCCCTCAGTGAGAGAAGTGAAGTTACATAGGGCCTTCTTGGCAGTGGCACCCTCCCTGTGGAAAGCCCTCCCATCAGATGTAAAGGAGATAAAGAATGACACAACTTTTAGAAGACATCTGAAGGCTGTTCTCTATCAAGAAATTTTTAATGTTTGATGTTTTATTATGTTTTCATATCTTGCTGGAAGCTGCCTAGAGTGGCTGGGAAACCCAGCCAGATTGGCCAGGTAAAAAAAAAAAGTTGTCATCATTATCACCATCATCATCATCATCAGTGTCCTCCAGCTCAGCCCCTTTTTCAGTTTCAGCTGTCTTCTGTTCAGATTCCCATATAGACTGAGGTTCTGCTCCACAGGAAGGTCAGAGGAAGAAGTCAGAATCACTCCTTCCAAAAGAATGGGAGGGGAAGATCTCCCACCTCAAACCCAGGTTTTGATGACCACCACATTCTCCTCCTCCTTCTGTTTCATAGCTGCCAACCCAAGTTTTATCCCAACTGCTGTGGGGCTCATGACACACAATGTCACTCTGTGTTTAGCAAGAATGTGCTTCCCTGCAATTTCCAATGCTGGTTTCTAATACTGACTTTTGGAGCAAAAAAGAGCAAGTCTCCATGTCTTCTGCATGATGGTTTGTAGCCCTAACTACACCAAAGCAGTTACAAGCCTTTGCTTATCCTTTAGTAACAATTTGCACTGCGCAAATCTTTTTCTTCAAACTGGTTTGCTTTCATGAGAGGAGAGGAGAGGGAGATCAGGAATTACTCAGAGGCACATGCAGATGCTTAGCCTGTATTAGAGCATTTTAAGCACCAAGCTGTAAACTATCAAAACAGGAATTTCTAATGAGAAAGTGGCAAAGCTTTAACTAGAATTGCACCACCAACCAACATTGCAATATTACAGTTTTATAGCGGAAATAAGATTGAGCAGCCATTTGTGGCTTGGACAATATCATAAAGTTTGTAATACCGTGAAATGAATTTTTGTTGGGCGTATGTCTGTGTGTGTGCGTGTGCACATTGAAAATATAGAGCACCTCAAAAGCCATTTGTAAATTGGGCTGAAGTATTCATTTTACATGAATTTTAGCTATTTCAAAATCAAGAGTCTCATTTAACTTCTGCTTGTGCAATTAACCATTCGTTCAATGTATGTTTTCCATGCAGCAGATAATTAACTTACAACTGCCAATCAAAAGAAGCAATAGAATTTGGGGCATTTCTTTATGTGCTAGTCTAATTAAGCTAACAAACATATGTAGCAGCTTTCTTTAAGAGTTCAGTGGGCTAAGGATGAATACTAGGGATGCATGAAGAAGCAATTATTTGTGAACTCTAATATTAACTGACCCAATTCATACCTTTTTGACAAGCATTTGGATTGGAACATTGTTACTATCTTTGGATGTTGCACCTCTCTGAATTTTGCTCTGAAGTTCTCAGCTCATAAAATATCTTTAAAAATACGTGCCAGCTTTCATTTATTTTTGGTAGAAAATTACGTACCAAATAGTATTTAAATATGAACTTTTGTGTTGACTTTTGTTAAATGTAGATTCACGCAGAAAGGGGGTAGAACCAACATAGGCCTGAACACATGCAAAAGTGTCATTAACCAGAAATAGACTATGTCAGAGGTTTTCAAACTTTTTGAGTCCATGGCTCCCTTAAACAACTGCATTATTTCTGTGGCACCCATGTGGGGCTCAAGAGCCCAGTTATGTCACCCCTTGCCTACAGAGCTGGCAGCTTCTTACCCTTTTTTGAACATGTTCCGTCGTGGAGTGTTCCCTTAGCCTCCTCTCCTCTCCCCTCTCCTTTGGAGTTTTCTGGACAGCCACTGATGCTGCCCATGGTCTCTGAGCTGCCCCCGCCCAAAGATAGGTGCCTCCTCAAACTGCCCCACAAGGTCAGCATCCATGTTACTGTAGGGAGGAGCTTTCTAAGAAGGATTTTACTCACCTCCAGGTTGAATTAAGGCCTATGAATGTATGAATGGATGAGTTTCTATTTGATCTATTTAGATCTGACTTAAAATGTCCTTTGAACCTGGGTCCCCCCCCAGATCTCTCTGCAGCTAGAGATCTATAAATTATAGATGTGAAGATCTATAATAAATGCTTTGTTAAGCCAGAGGCAGCTCCATGATCACTGCAGATGGTAACAGCAGTCACGAAATTAAAAGACGCCTGCTCCTTGGGAGAAAGGACATGACAAACCTAGACAGCATCTTAAAAAGCAGAGACATCACCTTGCCAACAAAGGTTCGTATAGTTAAAACCATGGTTTCCCCAGTAGTGATGTATGGAAGTGAGAGCTGGACCATAAAGAAGGCTGATCGCTGAAGAATTGATGCTTTTGAATTATGGTGCTGGAGGAGACTCTTGAGAGTCCCATGGACTACAAGAAGATCAAACATATCCCCTCTTAAGGAAATCAGCCCTGAGTCCTCACTGGAAGGACAGATTGTGAAGCTGAGGCTCCAATACTTTGGCCACCTCATGAGAAGAGAAGACTCCCTGGAAAAGACCCTGATGTTGGGAAAGACTGAGGGCACAAGGAGAAGGGGACGATAGAGGACAAGATGGTTGGACAGTGTTCTTGAAGCTACCAGCATGAGTTTGACCAAACTACAGGAGGCAGTGGAAGACAGGAGTGCCTGGCGTGCTCTGGTCCATGGGGTCACGAAGAGTCAGACACGATTAAATGACTAAACAACAACAACAACAAGCCAGAGGAATAGTGTGTTTACACCAGCCGGTGTGAGTCTCTGGGAGCACCCTGGAGAAGAAGGGGATGCCTTTTCCAGAGCTGTGCAATGGGAGACGCTCGGTGGTCCAGGGCTTGCAGCTCGCCCCGGGAGCCATTTTCCACAATATGTCTATACAAAAGTTTATCTTTAGTGCCACCATCAGTAATCTATTTCTGATTTAGCATTTTTCTACTGATAGATATCAGTCAGTGACAAGGCAATTGCACCTAGAAGGGAGGCTCATTCATTTTCTTCACACCTGCTCTTCTTGTTTTGTGTGAAAATTGTATATCTTCCAAAACTTTGTGAGGGGGTCTGAGAAACAGTAGTTTATTGAAACTCTAATTGCAATCTAGATGGAAACAGCGCAGCATGAAGTGTAGGTGCATATGCATATTCATGTTCATTTTAGAATTCCAAACAAATCAAAATTTTGTGTTATAAACCATTCATTAACAGGCAGGGGAAGCTTTTGCATGGGTTTTCTGAGGGTTTTTTTTAGCTTTGCAATTGGAATAGGATTTTGTTTTATGTAAACACATCATGAGTGATATCTCTGATTATGCAACACAGATGAAAGCTAAATACTGCACAAAATCAAAGCAGTGTCTCTCTGACCACATGAAGGCACAGAGGGATTAGATATATATAAAAAACAACCACACCACTTTGCTTTGAACAGCAAGATAAAACTATAATTTACAAGTGCAGTCCTTTAGCTAGTTAGTCTGTCTATATTCAAACACTCTTAACTCAGCAGTCTAAACTGAATACAGACAGAAGTGCTCTTCAGGGGTTCTGTATACCTGGATAACTATTTCTAGAATGGTGGTGATGGAGGATTTCTGTGCAACTCAGTTACATCTATAGGTTGGGCTCCCATAGGTCTTGGTCTGTTTTGTTCAGCTGCTTAGGTCCTGTTTCTTATTCCACAGCTATTATATTTTCCACTGTGTCGTATATTACATTATGATTTGTAATATTTTGTGTTTAAAATACATTGTTATCTGCCCTGGAAGCAGTATAGCTGAAATGTGGTTTATGAATAACGAAATAAAATAAATAAATAAATAGTGTCCTATGCTATTTAAAATATACTAAGCATGAAAATGCTGAATAAAGTCATCTGGGGATTAAGTCCAAACAAAATGGAAGGAGTCCCTAGTTGGTGGTATTCAATTTGCTCCAGTCACTGTTGCATTCCCCCTAAAGAATTGGAGACACAAGAGGCCCCAGTGGTCTCACACATCTTTATCTTATTCTAGTTATACCAACCCTGACATTAGCTGGATGGTGATAGTTATGCTTCAATTACACTGGGCAACAATTTTTTACTTTTTGAATGTTGTCTAGATTTCTACAACTGATTTAGGGTATTTTTGCACTGCTGAATCAGGAAATGGCATCTGTTTCTCTCCATCAGGTCAGGTTTTCTGTAAACTGAATAGTGGGCGTTGATAAAGGTAAGTACATGTAAATTGCATGTTGCTTCACCATTTTTCAAACTTCAGGGCTTGAACTTCTGTTTCTTGGAACTCCTGGAATGCTCAGCAGCACGGAGGTCTCTCTTCAGAGTTCAACAGTAGTCAGCCATCATGACTGCGTCCCAGCGACCCTGATACCTGGTCTCCATCTCTTTCATGTCCTGATGGAATCTCTCCCCCTGCTCGTCACTCATTGAACCCAGGTTCTCAGGAAACCGGTCCATATGTGAAAATAGGTAGTGCATCTTGATGCTCATGTTGCAGCCCAGGTTTCTGAAAGCAGTCAGCATGTTGTTGACAAGTTCTGCGTAGTTTCTGTTGCCAAGAAAGTTCTTCACTACCAGAACAAATGCCTTCCACGCTTCCAGTTCCACTTCGTTCATTGAGTTTCCAAACTCTGGATCTCTGATGAGCTGACGGATCTGAGGACCGTTAAAGATGCCAGCTTTCAACTTCTCCATGGTCAATCCTGGAAAAGCCTGGCACAAGTAAATGAAGCAGTCACCATCCTTGTCCAGAGCCTTGGTGAACTGCTTGATTAAGCCGAGCTTGATGTGCAGCGGTGGGAAGAGTATTCTCTGTCCACCAGAGGGTCGTTGATGACGTTCCTTTCTTTGCAAGGCACCAATTCCTCCCGCACAGGCCAGTCCTTCTTTGTGTAATGCTGAGCACAGTCCCTACTATCCCACATGCACAGAAAACATGGATACTTGGTGAAGCCAGACTGTTGTCCCAACAAAAAGTTCACCATCTTCAGGTCAACACAAATAAACCACTTATGCTGATCATAACCAATTTTCTCCAGCACATACTTCACCGTTTCATAGTTCTCCTTCAGTGTACTCGAGTGAGCCAGGGGTATAGAGGCAAACTGGTTGCAGTTGTGTAGCAGAACACATTTCAGTGATCGCTTGCTGCTGTCAATAAACAGTCTCCAATCTTTGGGTTCGTACTGTGGCACTCCAAGCTTGAGCAGAAGCTGCGCAATATCTGCACAGTACACCAAGTCCTTCTCTTCCGAGAAAAAACGGAGGTACTCTTGATGCCTGTTGCGCAAGAAGCTGATGCGAGCACTGTCAGAGAGGAGGTTTTTTTCCTTCAATCTGGATGCCAACAGTTCGGCAGAGTCCTTTGACAAGCTGAGGTCGTGAACTAGATCATTCAACTCCTTTTGGGAAAATGGATGTGGAGCATCATCTTCAAGAACCACTTCTTCTTCTTCATGTCCTTCAACACTGGAGGCATCTTCGTCACTAATGTCAGGAAGTTCTCCAAAGATAGGCACTGGAATTTCATCACAATGAGCTACAGGACGACGTGATGATTGAAGATCAGGATACTTCGTGGGGCGGCTGCCCCATTAACTTAGTTTTGATCCCCCAACTTTATGCTTTGCTGGACCAATTTATGGAAGATTTCAAGGTTTTATGACTTCAAACTGATCCCTTTTCGACATAATCACCCAGAACTATTGGACCTGAATACTTCTTGTCATTAAAATAATCATTTCCAATCAAAACAATTATTTGACAAGGCATTTTACCCCCACCAACTTCTTCTAAAATGCTCCACCAAACGTACATGTGAACAAAAACGTAAAAAAAGACATGTGGCCATAGCTCAAAAACTTGACCTGATTGAGCAAAACCAATGTGATTTTTGGATTCAGCGCATCAGATTCATCCTAAATCAGCTGAAAAAACGCAGACAACAAATTTGTTGTTGACCAGTGTTATCTGTGCCCTGGTAAACCTCTGGGTTACTTCAATGTGTTGTGTGCCTTTGAAAGCAGTCTGGACACTTCAGCTAGTACAAAATATGGTGGCAAGATTGTTAGCTGAGACTGTGTATTATTAACCTACTATGCCAATACGCTGCCATTTCCCCAGTCCTGACTGCCAGTCCTTTTCCAGGCCAAACTGAAAGTACTTGTATTGACCTTGATGGTTCTGACCTTGAAAGCTTTTCATGTTTTGGAATCATGGTACTCACAGATCATTATCAAAAGCTTTTGGGGTACCTGGTTTTCTTTTTTGGAAACCACATGGTAAAGATTCAAATGACATTGTGAAAGCTTTTCTTTTGTTCAGCTTTACAGGGGGGATTCAGAAGACTGCTGCTTGATTCTACATTAAATGGAGTGTGCACAGGGAAGGTGGTCAACTGTAACATAACCACCTGGCTTTGACATGAGAATGCTTGTTGCTGGATGACTTATGCAAATACAGGAAGCAAAGTAAATAAACGAATGTCAAAAGATTCACATTAATGACTTGCATCTGAGATAGGTTCACCCAGCAGGTACCTCAATGTATTTTGGCACTGGGCAAAAATACTTTTTGTTCTCCCAACTTTTTAAAAAAATCTCTTACTTTTCTATATCTGGTCTAAATCCTTTGCTTTTCTCAACACACAAATGTACTTTTGATTTCTTTGCTTTTTAAGGTCGTATCTTCTGCTTGATACAGTTTTAGTTGCCTTTTTAATTGTCTAATTCCTGCCTTCATGTGTGGGTGGGTGGGTGGGTGGGTGTGGGTGTACATTCTCTCTCACACACTTTCTTGCTACATATTCGTTTGTATGATGCCCAGAGACCATTTGTCATTGAGTGCCTAACAAATTTAGTAAATAAATAAGTGGGTGGATGGCTGGATATATTCCTCATTCATCCTTAAAATCAAAATTGAAGGTCATGCAGTCTCAGAATTAGACATTGACATTTCATTATGTTACAGTATTGCTTCTATCAAGAGAAAATGAGACTCATTTCAAATCTCACCTTTCATAGGGATGCTATGTGCTACATAAAAAGATCTCTGATGCATCAGGTCAAAGACCCATCTAGTCGATAATCCTGTACTCACAGTGGCAAACCAGATGTCTGTTTTTTTCTAGGACAGAAAAAAGACTAAAGAGATACTCCTATACATGCCTGCTCAGAAGTAATCCTTCCTGAGTTCAGTTGGACTTCCTCCCAGGCAATAGTGTCTAGGATTGTAGCCTAAGCCAGCTACCCACATTTCAACAAAAGTATAATTACGTTATTGTATTACTTCAAACTAAAAGTGTTCCTAAATGCAACAAAACTACCTGAAATTCTCTCAGATCCTCAACTGAATTTCTTTATTGACTTTATATAAGAGAGCATGGTTCAATGTGGAGGCTGCTTACCCAAAGTCATTTATCCAAAATTGGCATAATTGTACAAAATTGCTTGAAACAAACCTGGCAATGGAAGCAGTCATGTTGTCTTTGCAGGTTTGCTTGGCTGCTTTCCACACCCAGGAGTTTCAGAAATTTCTCAAAAGATAACAGAGCAAAATATTTGGCAGTGGCAACTATGCCCCATGATTCAAAACAGCCTTGTTGGATTAGATTTCCTGGATTTATTGTTTTGAGCCTGGGACTTTAATGAGGTAGATAATGACACAGTACTTCCTTTACAGCACCTCCTATGCATATTTACCCAGAGGTAAGCCCTACTCATCCCAATGGGGCTTTCCTCCAGGTTAGCGAGTTTTACCACTACAAGCTTGGGGTTTTACCACTTGCTATTTTCACATATATACAAATTAAAGGAAGATAAATATATCTCCATTAACTAATGACAAGGGGTGAGACACTCCTGACAAATGATTATTTAAGTGTGTGTTAAACAAGTATTTTGCTAACACAGTATTATAGCGTATGACTCCATTCTGATTTTATGGCCTCACAGGCATTACAAAAACAAAGTGAATGGAGTACTAGAATGAAATGTTTAGGTTCATTTTCATTAAATAGTCTTCCATTACAGAACAGCCTTTTCTTTCAAATTTATTGGTTAAATAGGTAAACATATTAATATATCCAGCAATTAATCTAATGCTTTGAAATGCCATGGAACAATTGTCTATTTGGTATTCTTGTTGTAACTTTATTCTCTTAACAATTTTATAGAAAATAACATCTAGTTCAATCTATTATAGGATTCTATAATAATATTTTGCCAAGACCTTAAAATCTGAGACAGCCAGAACACGGATTGAAGGTAAGGCTTTGAAAATGGATTGAGAAATCAAATTGTTCCAGCACCTTTGTGTCCATCTCTAGTCACTGCTGCTTTGATGGCAACTTATGTCATAGAATGATGACCCTGAAGAAGAATATAAAAATCATCTGGTCCAAAAGGGTCCTGCAACAGAGAGATTTTTTGTGCTTTCTCTCATTTTGAACACAGTGTGAGTGACCCAGGGGATAAATCTGAGTTGGGCTGGTGGTGCCCACAGCCCTCAAAATTCCAAAGGTGTCCATGGACCCTAAATAAGGCTCTAGATGAAGAAGTGAGCCATGTCTCATCTAGTAATAGAAGCTGCTAGTCCATGCATAGCCTTAGACCCTGGACAGCTGATGCCACTGGAGACTGTCAGTGTTCAGTTAGATCAGGAGTGGGGAACTTGCACCCCTCCAGATGTTGCTGGACTCCAGCTCCCATCAGCTCCAGCTGCATGGCCAATGGTTGGGGGTGATGGGAGTTGCAGTCCAACAAAAAGTACCAGGCCACAAATTCCCCACCCCTGGGTTAGATGAACAGACAGTGTGACCTGGCACAAGGCTTCCATGTGTGTGTGTGCCCTTGGAGCAATATGCTTCTCTAGAATTAGGGTATAATAAGAAAGACAGTTAAAGCTATGGTTTTCCCAATAGTGATGTATGGAAGTGAGAGCTGGACCATAAAGAAGGCTGATTGCTGAAGAATTGATGCTTTTGAATTATGGTGCTGGAGGAGACTCTTGCGAGTCCCATGGACTGCAAGAAGATCAAACCTATCCATTCTTAAGGAAATCAGCCCTGAGTGCTCACTGGAAGGACAGATCGTGAAGCTGAGGCTCCAGTACTTTGGCCACTTCATGAGAAGAGAAGACTCCCTGGAAAAGACCCTGATGTTGGGAAAGATGGAGGGCACAAGGAGAAGGGGACGACAGAGGACGAGATGGTTGGACAGTGTTCTCGAAGCTACCAGCATGAATTTGACCAAGCTGCGGGAGGCAGTGGAGGACAGAAGTGCCTGGCGTGCTCTGGTCCATGGGGTCACGAAGAGTCGGACACGACTAAACAACAACAACAAGAAAGACAGTAGTTGTTTGGACAAGAAAGAGCTAAGAAGATTAAGAAAGAGAGAAATTGCAGACTTCTCTGGGGAACAACTGCAAAAGATACACATGGAATTGTTGTGAAAAATATAGAAATTTCCGAATGTTAGAATGATGTCGGATAGAAATTAAGTGGTTTCTGGCTGTAATGTTTTAAGAGAATATGGAAAAAAAAGGTTTAGAAGCAGGTTAAAATTTATCGATAAGGATTTGCTGAATTAACAATTTGAATTGGAATACAAAAAAGGGAGGTATGAGGAGGTCTGGGAAATAAGTTAATGGAAAATAAGTAATGGAAATTTTGTGTGTTTTTAATTATTCTTATTTTTTGTATTTTTGTTATTTTTTCATTTTTTCTTTTTGATTTTTTTTCTTATTGTATTAATATTGAAAACTTTAATAAATATCTTATAAAAAAAGAAAAAGAAAAATATAGAAATTTCCCACCACTGTTGCTGTTTTAAGAGGAAGATAACTCACTTCGGTGTACAGGTAGCCTCAGTTCTACTTGGCCATCTAATCTCAGACTCATTTCAGGAAAACTCTCCCATTCCTCTTTTGGTGCCTGGATGTAAAATAATAATAATAATAAAATTAAGGGGGATTCGACCCAGCTAGTAATTCTTAAAAACACTATTCCTGCCACCTTTTGGAATGAATCCGGGGGGAAATATATATTGCTGTCACGGAATCTAAAAAGGTATTTATTTCCCCTTGCGAAAAGGACCATCTGATACCAAAGGTAATGTAGAACATATTTCATTGTGTACTCCCTGAAGAAATCTATTTAAAAGGTGAAAGGTAAGAAGAGCTAGAAATGTATGGGGATGGGAAATTGCTGGCTATGCTTCTTAAATCCTAAAACCAGTTTCTGACAACTGAACATTATTTATCAGTTGCTCTTCCTTGCACTTTTCCATTTGTGGTGTGTGTGTGTGTGTGTGTGTGTGTGTGTGTTTATAGCCCTCTAAAGGCTGCTTTCTTTCAGCAGGACTGAGAGTTGATTCTGACATTCATGAATGTGATACATTTTCCCACCTGATTGCACTAGCTCAACCTGCACTGGGCGTGAGTGGATGGGTATTGCTTCTTTGAAAGTACATCTGCATTAAATTTCCGCTGCACCTGGAAAATTTGTAGAGAAGTCTTTCCAAGTCTTTATACAGGATGAAGCAGAGCTATACATTAAATAAGAATAACAGGATGCGACTGCAAATAGGAGGCCACCCAGGGGCGTAGGAAAGGAGGTGGTGGGAAGGGACTATCCTGGGTGCCCTCACTGAGGTGGGTGACATTTGGCACACTGCCCGTGACTCCCAAGCTTACCCCAAGCTGTTTGGGTAAGGGGGGAGCTGCGCTGCTTTGCCGGCAGCATTCCTTCCTTCCCTCTTCGTTTTGACAGCTTGGGGGAGGCTTAGGAGCCACGGGCAGGCGGCGTGCCAAATGTTCGCCATGGGCGGCTTCCTCCACCCCCGTGAGTGGCTCACTCTGCCCTCGGCTGCAAGGCACGCGCGCCACTCCGGGCACCTGGGCGGCTATCCCGCACCTGGGCAGGCACTCTCTGCATCATGCCCCCCTCAGGAGTGCACCTGCCCTGGGCAGCACGGGCATATTGCTCCACTGCTGAGGCCACCAGCAGGATATGATTTCTGCCACTGGCAGAAAAGGGCCACAATCAGTGGCAGACAGCATACTGGGGTGGTCCCAGTCAACTGACATCTGGTCAGTTACACTGGTGCTGCTTACCAGGAGGTAAAGGGAAAGGGCAAGGTGGTGGCAAAGTTTGTGATATGTGAATATTTCAGTGGAACTAATCTGGCAATCCATGCCAACCTCAACTGATTCACCCTCCGGTATGCTTCCAGTTTCCTTCTCCACAGCTCTCAGGCTCCTCACCTACCAGGGCAGCTCCCAATGATGGCCCTACTTTGTTGATACTTCCTTCCCCCTCAGTGTCTAATGCTGCTAAGGCCTAGACTGCAACACTGGTAACAGGTGCGCTGTGGCAGCAGAGCAATCCTGGATGTTCCTCTGTGGCTATTCTGGGCCTGCTGGCCAGTGCACTGCTTGCTCACTTGCCTGTGCACACTGTCTACCTGCTGTTCTTTTATCTCACGTTAGAGCTGGCATCCCACCTATCAGCAGTCACAAAAACTGCAGCATAATTAGGGGTTGTTGTTTTTTCAAAAATAGTGTGTATGTATTTGTGTGTGTATATACACACATTTAAAATGTACATTCATTTCCAATGTATACTTGGAAAGGATGGAACACTTTGCATCTAAAAATAGTATGCACCGTAATTGTTATGGCTTAAAATATGGTTTTCCCCCAGCCTCAGACTAAAGTGAGTCTTTCTGCAATATAAACAATCTCATATATGTTCACAGTAAAATGATTCCAACAACAAATCAGGCAGAGTATGGCAGGAAATTATAACGTCCCAAAATTTGCATATACTATTACCATTGTTTTATAAATCACCCTCAAACATATGGCAGCCTGTTTCAGTTCCTTGTTGACTAAAGAGATAAGAACAGGAAAGAAAAAAATAATTGCTCATTCTTATAATTATCCTCAAGTAAAAAGAGACAGCTATCACCATAATTTAAAAAGCAATTTTGAAAGTTGTGTCCTAAACGAAGGCAAGCATATAAAAATTGTTATATCCTAGCTAATTACTAATAGAATATCAGTTGTTCTTCAACAATTAAGTGATTATTTCTAAATGCATCTATATTTAAGACTTGTGTAGGGATGCAATTCCAATCTGCTGTGTTTATGCAGTCGTTTTATTAAGTTATTTTGTTTTAATATACTGAACTATTTTGTAGACATAATCAGAAAAGGCATGTGGTAGGAACTGAATGTATTCAGAAGGCATAATAAGGTTGCACCATCATGTCTGAACTACCACAATTTGGTAAACAGAAAATCACAGCGTAAGAAGAGCCTGATGAATATGGCCCATCTAGTCCAGCATTGTATTGTTACAGAAACTGACAAAACTTCTTCAATTTGCCCTACAAGGTCTTGGTGATCAGTGTCCCCTCATTCACTGTGCTTTGTAAAGCCTTTCATTGTCCATTCATCACTCTTTTCATTCAGGTGGGATTGCCCCAGGTACTTTTGCTATGCCAGAAATAGGGAGGGAGAAACAAATAAGTTAACAGCTTTAGCAAACTCTTTATCTAGCCAACACCCTCCTGGTTTTTATGTGGCCCCATGAATAGCAGATGCTTCCTCTCTGTGTCGTCTTCCAAACTTTAATTTAACATGGAAATGGAGAGGAAAAATGCCACACAGCTGCTGAATTATTCAAAGTGTTATATGACAATCTTAATTACTGTGAAAGTTTACTGTTGGAGATTACTGTTGTGAGTGTTCCAGTTAATTTGATTGGCCTTTGCATTGACATTTTAAGCTTCCACAAGCCATTTAAATGAATAAGTTGGCATGCTGCAAAGCAACAATCAGGTTAAAGTCCAGCAAATTATTATACATGGAGAGAGGGAGGGAAGGGAGCACATAAATGAATTTGCTTTTGTCTTATGGCACAATCTGTATACTGTATGCAATAAGATCAGGGAAATGCAACATGGCCTGTAAGAGAAAAATGAGCTGAGCTATCAGCCTCTCATAGAAAGGAACACATCTTGCTATCAGAGAGACTCTTGTTGGTCTGTACTGGACCTTAATTTTATGGCAGCAGTCTTATGTACATTATTTACCTAGGCAAAAGTTCAACTGGTTTCAGTGGGGCTGGATTTCTTGTGTGTACATGTCTCTGAACACCAATTGCTAGGGAACAGACAGCTGTTGAACTTAGGTTGCTATGCCAACTCTATAGGGACAAAGTGTCTTCAGCCCCTTCAATATTTGTTGGGGGGGGGACCTCAATGTTGATGGGGAGGAGGAGGCTGAGCACAGAGCTGAGCATGATGTGGGCTCCTTCTGAGCATGAGAGAGGAGCCACCAGCCATTGAAGTCACACATCGCTGGGCTCCGCGCTTCATCTCCTCCCAATGGTGCAGCATTGCATGTGTGGTGTGTGCCTGTGACATCACACACACATGCAATGCACTGGGCACATGACGTCACACACACTCTGGGCCCCCTCAATTGTGGGCATTAGATGGTGCCTCTGCACTCAGGTCCTGCTTGCAGGCTACCTATAGCCATCTGATTGGTCACACTGAGAAAAGAAAGCAGGACTTGATGGCCATTTGGCCTGATTTAGTACGTCATATCCATGCATAAAAGGAATAACGAATTTGATTCACCAAACTGGCTAAGGGCATCCTACCATTTTTTATGCATGCAGATATTTTCAATATCTTAGCTATAAATCCTTATAGTATGGTGGGTCTAATGTAATACATACAAACATCTTACGTACATTTAGTTTTTTAGCATTTTTAAACATTTTAGTTATGCTTTATTGATAATTTCAATAGTACTGTGATTAAGTGGTCCATAAATCTTTTAAAATAAATAAATAAATATAATCCATAAATATATTGTGGTGCATAGGTTCATGCATACCATTGCTGCGTTAGCTCATGAACAATAACTATCGTTTGATTGGGATGAGAAATGCCTGTCTCGTGAATGTGTTTGTTAATTTTGTACAACAGGGAGGTGGTGTGTGTGTGTGTGTGTGTGTGAGAGAGAGAGAGAGAGAGAGAGAGAGAGAGAGAGAGAGAGAGAGAAATGAATTTATAACATACAGATCATCAATGACTTCTTAGGTCAATGACACACCTGCACAGGATTTTCTTGGGTAAACATCCATCTATTATGTATGTCCCTTGAATGTCCTGCATTTTCCAAGCAAGCAACACTAGCAGAACTAGAACTGACTAGGAGCACTGAATAGACAAGAACAAGTGGATACATTACTTCAACATACCTGCTCCAAACCATTATGCTTGGACAGCTGCTAAAACCTTTCCCTCTGGTTAGAAGCTAGTCCTATTAGTCACAACATGTATTTCCCTCTCTCCTCTATCCACCTTGGTGTTTTCCTTGTCTGGCAGGTTAGGAAAGAACTGTTTCAATATGTTCAGGCACACTGCACACACACACATTTAACATCTGATTCTTCAAATATTCTCAGATAGCTTTAGAGAGCCCTGCTTTGGTTAGGAATGCTTCAGAGAAATTCCGTTCTGGCTTGGATAAACCCTGAATATGTATGAAGTGGCCTGCTTTGGTTACTGATTCAGAATTCATTCAAATTGTATGCTCATCCCTTCTACATATCATTTCAGATAATCTCAGAGGCCAATAGAAGAATGCACATTCATTCTTTAACACAAAGTTGTGAACTTGACTCATGTTGTAAGGGACATCCATGCTTCACCAATTCAAATGGTTCAGCAACATATACCTGTTACATAAGCTCAGTTCTCATAAGCAACAATTAGATCTGAACTACAGCACTTGAGTCTTCAGGTGGGTACTGATATGACTGACTGTTCTTCTGTGCAATATTTTCTTTGCATAGATTTTCTGGGAGATAGCTAATCTGGGACCCTTCTCTTGATATCTAGTTTTCCATCTACAGGAACTTTGCTTTATGGAAGTATGATCACACAACCTCCTCTCCTCTGTCGGAAGTTGTACAAAGTAGGTACAAGTTTTCCATCTTATTTGCTGTTTGTGAGGATGAAGCCACAGTGGGGACAATGCAGCTGTCAGGGGCCACATGATGCATCCACTTCTTTTAGGATGGAAGGACACTGTTACAAACACTGGCACAATTAAGCCAGACATAAAACGAATGCTATGAATCCACATCAGAAGGTATGGTGCCCTCCAAGACAGACAATGCCTGGATTGTACTTTCAGATCTACAAACAAAGTTTAGCCAAGCAAGCTGTGGGGAAAAGAAACATATTTCTTAAGACATAGTAAGCTCACCATAAAATGCAAAGAGAGTTTTGAGTCACTGCATTGTGGGAAATGTTTGATGCTGATAGAATGAAATAAAGGCTTTAATTCATTGGCTTTCATGCTGCACCTGCTAACTCCAACCCTGAATGCAGCTTTTGGGAGAAACGCCACAACGGACCTTGAGGTAATGACTGAAATTTTATTTTCTTGGGAGTCCTGTTACTGCAACCATCTCTGTCAGCTTCATATTGCAGCTGCTTCCCTTATTCTTATATTTCAAACAAGGTGCCTTCCTTTATTTGTCCATAATCAGGACCCCCTCTAACTGGGAAAAACCCACCTGTGACTGTTTGAGTCCTATTGTTCTTCTCCTGCTTTCTTCAATTATTATGCCCACATGAAATATTTCTATTATTTTGTATGCCTTCAGAATGACACCAAGGCACAAATTTCCTGAATACCATATCAAAATACATTTCTGTTAAATGCAAAACAAATCCAACATATTTAAGTTTAACTTTTGTCCATTTCAGATTTTAACATAAAGTTGTTAAAAATCTAACAACTCTTTTGAGTGGAAGCATGTTTTTTTTTAAAAAAAATGTCATTGCCTTTAATAGAGATATATCAGTAGTAGGAATGTCAGAGAATCAGGGAGCAATCTTATAGCAAGAGCTGCTGGTATCAAAGAATTTGGATCCATCAGATCTATGGCTGTGACATGAGGTTCCTGGCACAGCCAGGCTATGCTGGCTTAATTCTTTCATTCTTGGCTTAGTCAGAAATGTACCAGAGCATCTTCCCCATCCTTAGAAGAAGAAGAGTTTGGATTTGATATCCCGCTTTATCACTATCCGAAGGAGTCTCAAAGCGACTAACATTCTCCTTTCCCTTCCTCCCCCTCAACAAACACTCTGTGAGGTGAGTGGGGCTGAGAGACTTCAAAGAAGTGTGACTAGCCCAAGGTCACCCAGCAGCTGCATGTGGAGGAGCAGAGACGCGAACCTGGTTCACCAGATTACAAGTCTACAGCTCTTAACTACTACACCACACCGGCTCTTAGCTGGGACCCAGCTAAGTTCAAGGACTGTCATGTTTCTCTCTTAGCATTTTACAGCTGCATGAAGCAGTTAGTAACTTTGCTGTGTTTACATAGGAAAAAAGGTATTTTCAAATGCTCCCAAGAAATGTTTGTGTGCCTTAGTGTGCCACCCCTACTTGGGAAAATGTATGGAGAAGAAGACAGCTGCCCCCATGTACCACCAACCTACCTGTGCCAAGCATGGGAGAAGTGAAGATACCCATTATCTCTAATCTAATTCTTATGTTGCTCCACAACACCTGTGAACTCCTGAGATCATAGTCTGTCCTTTGCTTACATCATGATGCTTCATACTGTTCCTAAGAACCCAAAACTATTAACATTTAAATGTGCACAAATTCTCTGTAATGTACTTTTTATTGCCCAAATGCAAGGAATTCAAAATAAATTATAGAAGCATCTTTAGAGAAAGCAGCCTGCTAACTCTAGGGTTGCTTCTGCCTCTGTGCAAAACACAAATTCCCACCGGTACAGCTTTTCCCATCATGGGATTACAGTAATCAAGGGGCGGGGGAATGACTGCTGAATATTGCCATGTTTCCAAGCACTTAAGAGACAGAAACTCTGTTCTTCTTGAAATATGCTCATCTTTCCATACATCCAAAGTAATTAAGGACATAATGCATCATAAGCCAGTCTCAGTTTCTCACTATCTCAATTGCTCCTTTAGCAACTGTTCTGCTGTATTTAATCCTTCAGTCATATATTCAGTAGCTTTACCTGTTGGTAATTAATGCTATTTAAGCATCTGCCACCAGAAAATTAGCATTCCTTATTACCTATTAGAAACTCATAGCATAGCATTTCAGCCAATTAGTAAATGTTTGTCTGCAGAAAAGGGAAAAAAACCAAAACACCTTATAAATGATCAAATGCAAACAATACTGATGCTCATAATGTCTCCCTTGATGGGAATTCACTTCAGAGGTGTGCTACCTGATTTTAACACATAGCTTCAACTGCAACAAAAGTAGCACTAAAAAAATACCAAAGGGGTTGCAAAATGCACAGAAGAAATAGGGATTTGTGGCTGCTGATAAAATAAAAAATTCAGAGAACTTTACATTTAAAAAAATGGATGAGGATTAAGAATTCCAATTTCAGCTAACTCTGATGTGTTTCTGAACTCAGGAATAATTACTTAATTAATTGACATTTGGCAAGTAAAAAGTAAAGTTTTCCTAAGTTGTGAACTATTAGATAACCCACAAGATTCATCTAAAATCTGTATCTGTAGCATTTAGAAAAGCCTGATCTTTTTTGGATTTGCTCTCCCATGCCAACTCAATTCACTAATCAGGTCCAAATTTGATCTGATAAATATGAAACTCCAATTCTCCCTCTCCCCACCCCCTCTCTCACACACCTGTGCTGTCATTGACTATAATGAGAAATCTAAAAACAGCTATAACTTTTTTCTTTCAAATATAGATGAAATCTGAAAATGAAGGAACTCCTTCAGAGTGGATTAAGCCTGCACATTCTGGGTTTTCAAGTTAGGAACCTTTGCATTTTATTTTATTTGTAAAGAAAAAAAATCTATTAACTTTTTTTTCTTTTTGCCAGAATGGATTCAAATTAAATCTGAGGGGATGAAGCCTTCCAAATTTTAGAAAGATGCATGTAACAGTTCTTCCTCAAGGCCAGAGTATACTGTTTTGGGGTGGAGAAGCAGAAATCAAAATATCCTCCCAATGGTCCCCCTCCCAACTGGAGACATCCCCCTGGGTAAAGAAAGCCTGCTGCTAAAGTTCTGATAAATAGTCAAGGGCTAACTTGCTAGATGATTTTGCCTTCACTGTTAAAAAAAAAGTCACCCTTTGTTCCTGAAATTAGCCTCCATGAAAGAAAGAGTGTTATGCAACTTTTAATTGTTTTTTAAGGAAAAATAATGGTTATAAAGGGATAGGCCACCCCAGAACTCTAATTCCACACTTATTCCCTAATCTCACGACCAGCACTCGAACAATGTCCTCAAATCTTTGCAACTGGAATGCACTGGGGAAAATGATTCACTGTACTTAAAAGCTAGACCTGTCTATTAACACAAAAACCCATCCTAAAATATGGGCATAGCAGAACCAGGTGCTGGGAAGGGAGGCAGCAAACACTACTCCTATTACTGCTGTGTGGGGTGCACAAAGGATCCCCTCATTTAAGGGGTGAAGAGCAATTACTTCTTTTGTGGGAAAGCCATGGCAACTGAACTACTTGCAAGTCCTGACACTTCCTGATCATATTTGACACACCTTGTTATGAGGGTGTTCCAACTCATTAATTTCAAAGACTAGCCTGAATCTCCCCATTATTTGGAGTTCACATGCATGCATATAGCAACAGCAACTACTACTATGATTAGTGGGACGTGGGTGGCGCTGTGGTCTAAACCACTGAGCCTCTTGGATTTGCTGATTGAAAGGTCAGTGGTTTGAATCCCCGCTACAGGGTGATCTCCTGTTGCTCTGTCCCAGCTCCTGCCAACCTAGCAGTTCAAAAGCACACCAGTGCAAGTAGATAAATCGGTACTGCTGCAGCAGAAAGGTAAACGGCATTTCCACGCGCTCTGGTTTCCACCACATTGTTCCAGAAGCAGTTTAGTCATGCTGGCCACATGACCCTGAAAGCTGTTTTGGGACAAACACCGTCTCCCTTGGCCTGAAAGCGAGAGGAGCGCTGCAACTCCATAGTCACCTTTTACTGGACTTAACCATCCAGGGGTCCTTTACCTTTACCTTTATTTATTTTTTACTACTTTTTTTGTTACAGACAAGAGTTTCTTCCTTGTCTCCTGTGATAGTGTTGGATGATTCCAACAAGGAATCCCAAAGCACATGCTTCTTTGTCCATCCAGATATAATTTACAGTCTACTATGTCATTTTGTCCTCCTGAAGTACAATATGGCAGCCGTGAAGCAGGTTCCTTCTAATGAATACCAGTCAATTTTAAGAAAATTGTCCAATTACATTTCAGTTAACAACTTTTTATGGTATATGACATTGGCGACAGAATGCAGGAACCAAGTCCTCTTTATGGATTATAAGCCTTCCATCTACTTTTGTAAAGAGCTTTCAAAAAACAATGCACAATGCTTCACCGCGTCATGTGCTCACTACAAGTCCATAGAGTACTTCATGTTGCAGTAGAGATATTAAGTTTCTGATATCTTGAAGGGATATATATATATATATATATATATATATATATATATTCATTCTGTGGCTTCCACGAGCTTAGGTCAAATATGTAATCAGCCTTTCATGCTCATCAATGGAATTAGCAATGTTACATTTGTCATTTTATTAATAACATGTCAACTATCAAGACATGTTATTAATAAAATGAAAGGAACAACATGAAAGGGGTTCTTTTGAAATGTATTAAGTAGGATTACACAATGATTAAATGATGATTAAGAAAAAGCTAGGTTTTAATAGGATTGTACTGGGCTTCACAATTATGTAACCAATACTTATCGAAGTTGACAGTACAGTATATGTGTTGCCAATTTTAGTTAAACACGCACTAACTGCTTGTGCAATGAATGTTAAAATCATCAAAGACGGTGATGCATTTAGAAAAGGCAAACCATAGGAGACACATTTACAGTGTGCTAAGTGGCAATTATATTTAAAAGGAAGGTTGTGAAGAGTCTTTTCAAAACATCCTCCATTGGAGAAGCTCCATAGGTATCAGACGGATTCTTTCTTACAACAAGTTTTTCTGCAAAACATCAGGTTTATTGCTGCTTCTCTTAGTAGCACAGCATTCCCTGAAGCAGGATCCCTCCACATTCAGAAATTTTCACTGTGTTTCGTTTTTGGAAGACCAACCCTTTAATTTCATCAAGAAAACAGCAACCCTGCATCCAAAACATACTGAATGCCTCTGGGAGCTTAAAACACCTTTTGGCTTTTCGTAGCTGTGTCATTTGGCCAGGTGAAAAAGAGGACAGCGTTTCTGCAGCTTCAATAGCAATACTGAAGAGGGCATTTCAGTAGGCGTAGCTTGCAATGACCAGCTTCACCTACTGAACTTACCTATGCCACACAATTATTAACAGTGCATTTCACTCAACCACCCTAATCTGGGATGACTAGGAGATCAGAGAGTATCTATCTGACAGACCACACAGAAAACTGCCTTATGCTGAGATTCAGGTTCTCAGACAGAGGTCTTTCCTTTGCCTACTGCCTGATCATTTTCTGGCTTCCCACCAGAATAATGTTGGTGCAGGCTGGTTTAATGGTGGCAATTTTGCAATGGGCATCCCCCGTAGTTAGCAGTTTAGGATGTGGTGGATCTCTGGGTCAACTGACTGAGCTAGGCTCGGCTGGTGCTAAATCCACAATCCTGGCTCAGCTGGGGCTCAGCTAAAGATGGATGAGCTGAGGATAATATAAGTCTCCCCCAAAGGGATGTGGTCGGTGCAGGGCCAGAGAAGAGGGACTTAGGCTGCATCCTAAGCCTCTTCAGCTCACTCAAGTGAGCTGGCATCCTGCCATACACCAGTATTTTAAAGGCTTCCTTTTTCCCTCTGCCAGGCTTAGGAAGAGCAGTAGCAGCCCTGCTGAACAGAGTTTGGATCTGGTGTAACTTTATGTGGGCCTAATTTACACCAGTTTGCTTAATGCCAGCTTCTTGCACATAGTACCGCTTCCTATATGTCAATCTTTCGATAAATAACCATTTCCTTCTGCAGAAGTTTGGAGGAAGAGCATCCAGTACAATATTTTGTTCATTCCCGATAGGTTTGTGGCCACAGAATTGCCATGGCAACCTTGATACATCCCAACCCCAGCCCCCATAACAGCAAGATACATTAGAATGTAGCACTGGTGAAGTGACAGGAGCTGAAGGGATTGTCAGGCACCCGGGTGACAGTGTCTCATTTAGAAACAGTTGCTGTAGCACAGATACATACTTCTTCTCAGCTGACAGGAACAGCCTGCCCTTGGACTGACAAGATCAGAATGGAACATCGCTTCCTAGCATTAATGCCAAAATGACAGCATGGCTTTTTTAATAACAGCAGTTTAAGAACACATAATATTGAGAGAACCAAGGTAAAGTGTGTGTGTGCGTGTGTGTGTGTGTGTGCGCGCGCAAAATATTTCACAGCACAAGAATGAGTGTCTTACTTTGAACACCGTGGTAACGTGGCACTTTTTAACATGCCAAACAAGCAAATCTAACCTCGTCTGCTTGCCATCAACCAGGCATAGCACAAGATTTCAACGGCACCTTGACAGAGGTTTTTTTTTTGTCTGTTCCACCATTAACTGGCTTCTGTGCACTGAATGATGATGGCATGGGTCCAATGAACCACAGGAAACAACCCTAATGATCAGTCATTAATATTTTGATCCAGTAGGGAAAAAGTCACCATCTATTTCATATGACATGAATATATATATATATATATATATATATATATATATATATATTCCATATGAGTGTTGCATACAGCAGTCATCTGACAAGAATCATTTTTAAAAATTGGTATACAGTGGTACCTCGGGTTCCATACGCTTCAGTTTACAGATGCTTCAGATTACAGACTCCGCTAACCCAGAAATAGCACCTCGGGTTAAGAACTTTGCTTCAGGATAAGAACAGAAATCGTGCTCCTGCAGAGCGGTAGCAGCAGGAGGCTCCATTAGCTAAAGTGGTGCTTCAGGTTAAGAACAGTTTCAGGTTAAGAACGGACTTCCGGAACGAATTAAGTACTTAACCCGAGGTACCACTGTAATTAAAAAACATATCTAGCATAAGAGACTAGAGTCTTGCATATAATATGGCCAGTATTAGAAATAAAAATTACACACATACTCCCCACCCCCATACCCAGGATACTTAGTCTCCTGAATAAGTGTGGTGGGTGGGATATTTGGTGATTTGGGAGTTACCAAGAGAATTTTCATCTTACTTTTACAAGACAATCGTTGTAATCTCCCCCCTCCCTCCTTTCTTTTTACTAAACCTTCAAGTAGCAGGCTTGGCTTCTCACAGCAACCCGGCCTCATTCGCAGGGCAGGGTGTCCCTGAGAAACAGACTACATAATGTCACCCCTCCCAGATGTTAGTCCAAGCTCCGGGTCAAGAGAAGCAGCATGGTAGTGCCCATAAGTTTGCCCTCTTTATACTTGCTGATCAAATAGCTCCTGTTGATCTGTTACAAGATTCAATCTCTAGGCAGCATTAATTTCACATTAGCCACCACAGACTTCAGCATTAGTTAAATGATCCCAACCCATTCCTATTAATCTCGAGCTTTTTGCACTTTAAAAACAAAGACAGGTTTTTCTCATTGATTACATAGGTTATTTTAAAATCCATTCTGGATTGTTTACAAGCAATTTATTCGTGCTCTGATTTAACGTTATTTTTTGCTGTTTGTTTGCAGCCTGGTTTCCAATATGTCGGTTCCTGTGTTTACACACATTCCTGTTTGTTGACAATTAGCTCTCTTGTCAACAAATCGGGGGTTGGGGTTATTTTTTTGAGGGGGGAGGGGTGCTATGAATAACAATTATTTACAAATCTCGGCTTAAACAACAGCAAAAGACAAAAGAGAGCACACAAAGTAATAGAGGAGTTAGCAGTCTTTGATGACGTTTTTTACTAAGAGGGTAATTATCTGAAAAGCAGCCAGCAACAAACTCTTCCTTAAAACCAGAATGCAAATTAAGAAGATACAGGGAAGAAAGCTGACAAAAGTGGCCACAGAATAGCTAGGAACAGTCCCTTCGAGTTGGCGCCTCGGCTAGATAAACACACTGAGGTTAAACAACAAAACTAGTGGTTTAATTTTGTTAGAGAGAGAAAGGGTTATTATTTACCAAACTTAAGAACTAATGATGTGTCAACAAAACAATATTATTGATGTATTTTGCTGGAAACCAACTTAAACAAAAATCGTCTATCAACTCTAAGTGCCAAAGGACTGACATGGAGAAGAGAAACGGCTTGCCAGAAGCTGTAGCACAATTTTATAAGCAAATTAAGTATATTTTTGTACTGGGCTACAGAAATTGCTTTCTTCAGCTCTTTCTTTGCTTTATTCATATGACTGCATATGTGATGCAGAGCATCCCAATGGCTTTTACAGAAGGAAGTACATAATGGGCACGTGATTCAGAAGACTAAACACAGAAGAATGACACAGTTCCTGTGAAGACTGTTTTGTGTGTTTTTTACTTCATGGAGGTTAAATCTACTAGTAGCTCTGCGGCTCCCATGATTTGTGGAGAGCACCTTTGCCACACCCCAACTCCCCTTTAAAGAGAACTCTGTGTGGCTTTGGAAGGAGTTGGGGAGGCATCATGTGTGATGCTGAGCCAATCCACTTTAGGAAGAAGCCAGTCTATTTAAGAGGGTGGTATGCCCTGCACCATGGCACTGAGAGGTAACATGTAAAGTTCATTCAACCAGTTATGTTTTGCTGGGCTTTGGATTTCCTTAGGCCGACCCTTTCCATTCAACTGAAATTATCACTCTTTTTGTGGTGGACATGTTTGGAAATATGGTGCTGAAAATGGTGCCTTGATTGAAACTGATCCCCAACTTCCCCCATAATTTAAGGTACAGCTTCAACCTTATATTCTGGCATTTGTCTGTCCCACACTGGAGTTTGCCCTGGCATGTGTCCAGGGAAATATTGAGCACAATTATATGCAACAGGTCATTAGAGCCATGCTATGTGAGGGGTGGAAGGAAACTTTGCAATGAGCCATCATTTTCAGTTGGAGTCTAATGCTATATTTATAATGAGAGCTGTCCACACTTGTCCTTTACTCAAATGTACAGTGTAGCAAGGCACATAGCACAGAAATTTTCCTTGCTGGTTTATCTACAGTTACCTGCTCCTTCCAATCCCCTCCTTGCCACCCACCACCAAGCTTATATTTCTTTTCTTTCTTTTTTGTAAGGCTGAGAATCAGATATTTGTCATGTTGAATATGAAGTTCAAGTCAATTAAAGAATGACCTTGGCAGATAAGCTTTTTAAAAACAGCATTTCCTGTTGGGGTTCCTCCTGCTCACAATACCAAGAATATAGCGATACCATGTTAATTTTGATATGCTGACCCCCACCTTCCTTTTTGACTTTATACTTTTTATTGATAATCATTCCTATAATTTAGTCACATATATTATCTTTGCATGCTTTATATTCAGAGGAATGAATTATCTTCTATGTGTCTCGCAAGCTAATTCCAGAACGAACCCTTTGGGGAGCCATGATGCTAATGTGTGCATGTTAATAGACATATTTAATCAATTACTTGGTGAATGTTTTATTACACTTAGAAGCTTGCAAACAAAATGTTCTTCAGGGGCATGCTGTCCTGAAGTAACACAACAAAATGAAGTTTGGGCACAGATGGAGCTGCAGGATTGCGTTGGAGTTATTTTCCCCTCTTTCCTATGGTTATACACTATTTTTCTTTTTTCTAGACTCAGAAATCAAATTTCAGTTGAAAAGTGCTTTTCCAAGCAAGATTCATTTTGAATTTCTTTCCCACAATATAAAGTAATATACTGCCAATATACAGAACAGCAAGAGGAAAACATAACTTCAGAAACAAAATCTACTGCACAGCACAAAGTAGAAAGTTGCACTATTGATCATTTGCAGTTTCTTAGAAACAAAACAAAAAACACAACCCTTTCCTACAACCAATTTAAACATCAAAGATTGGTACAAACTCTATATGAGACAGGGGTCAATATAAATTTGTTTATATTTAGAATGCACTTAGGGATGAGTACATGGAATTATCTTATATTAGTGCGAAAAAGAAAGATTTCCCCCCTGACTTTGATTCAGCTGCACAACTTGCACATCCTCCTTAGGCCATTTAATGCTACTTGTCACACAAGCTTGCTCATGATATGCTAAGCACTGTGATCTTGTTAGCTTGTTATGTGTGTTCTTCCTTTGTCTTTTCTGTATTTTAACTTTAAAGGTAAAGGTAAAGGATGCCTGACAGTTAAGTCTAGTCGCAGACAACTCTGGGATTGTGGCACTCATCTCACTTTACGGGCTGAGGGAGCCAGCGTTTGTCCACCATTTACCTTCCCGCCAGAGTGGTACCTATTTATCTACTTGCACTTTTTTGGCGTGCTTTTGAACTTCTAGGTTGGCAGGAGCTGGGACCAAGCAATCCCATTGCGGGGATTCGAACATCGACCTTCTGACTGGCAAGCCCAAGAGGCTCAGTGGTTTAGACCACAGTGCCACCTGCATCCCATTAACCTTATTTCAAAGTAAATAATAGCAAGACATCAGCTTGGAATGTGCCTCATTAAATTGTGAATGGAGGAAGGGAGATTCAGAGTGAGGATACAGGACTCATAATAAAAATAATAAAAAGCATTACAATAAGCCTATTATTTGCAGACTTGGTCAGCATGACTTGTTGCTGGATGTGTCCAGGAGAGGACTGTCATGAATTCCTCGTGGCACTTTTAGCAGAAACGCTCAGAGTCTCAGGTTTTTCCAGTGCAGTCTTTTTAATGTGAGCTATATACAGGTATTTACAAAAACAGTCCATACAGAGTACCTGCTCCTTAAGGCAAATGAATACTCTCCACCACAGCACCACCATACCACAGCACAACCACCACAATTACAACCACCACAGTTACTGTCGAACAGGCTTTCTTTTTTAAAACAGGTAATAGCCAATCACATTAATCACACTCCTGCTGAGTCACTCTGACCCAGCACTTCACAGAGTATTGCATCATCCTGTTGAAGCCTGCAGACTTACTCAGTATCCTGCGAATCCCAACAAGGACTGCTAGTATTGGGTACCATGGATGAGCAGCAAGGAAGACTAGAAATACTGGCTGATTGCCTTGATCCTAATATAACTCCATCACTCTTTGGCTTCCTGCCAATGGGTCACAGTCATTTTGATTTGCAGTAGATGATTTTGGCCATCTAAAAGGGAAATTCCACAGGAGTCAAACTGATGCATAATCTGAATCCTGCCTCATAATGAGTGATGTGCCTTTGTTTTGAGAAGACACAACACTAAAACATCTATAACTGAGTTATACCATTCAATTAGAAATCAATCTTTCCTTTGCTAATAGAATGCCTATTCTGCTTAGCTACAGCAATCCCTTGTCTTATTAGAGTTCTCAGAAGACCTGAATTGACCTATAAAGGGAAGGAATATCTTGAGGAAAACCTATCCAATAATTATCTAGTTTCCCTCCCCACTGATCTTGCTCAAAATCTGTGCCTGTTTAAGGAAATTTACAAGTATTTAAAAAACAAAAACAAGGTTTGATCCAATATGTATAATTTCACATCCTCTGCATTTCTCTTTCTGTGAGACAGAGCAATTACTATTGCCATACACAATCATTTAAAGAAGAGTCAGTTTGTCAGATTTCTACAGATGACAGATAGTCAGGCAGTTTGCATAGTATTTTTATGCTTGTAATTTTCCTCAAGTAAACTTGAAAACAAAGGCAAAAACTAAGAAGTTTCCTAAGCGCCATTACTATCTATGCTCAGTATAAAAGTATCTATTACTATTAGGTTAAAATGAAGCACCACATAATATCACGTAATTGTTGTGCTGGTGTATAGAAAAAATGTGTGAAATTGCACTAACTGCTTGGGCCATGTCTCAAGGAGCCCATGCCACACACCTGAGCAAGACTCAGCTGCAAGTGGGTTGTTAGAAACAGCCAAAGCGAAAGGCCTAAACATGACTTATCCACCCGCCCTTTCTCTAAGATATGTGTGTACATGCAGGTATAAAGGTATATGTGTGTGCATGCAGGTATAAAGGCAAGGCTGGATTCAGCAGCATTGACTGAGTGTGAGGTATTTGCTGAATGCTGGTATCAGTAGAAAAGCTGGAGGTATCATGCTATAGGAACGCTGGTGGCGCTGTGGTCTGAACCACTGAGCCTCTTGGGCTTGCCAATCAGAAGGTCGGTGGTTCGAATCCCCACGATAGGGTGAGCTCCCGTCGCTCTGTCCCAGCTCCTGCCAACATAGCAGTTCAATACCACACCAGTGAAAGTAGATAAATAGGTACTGCTGCGGCAGGAAGGTAAACGGTGTTTCCGTGTGCTCTGGTTTCCATCACGGTGTTCCATTGCACTAGAAGTGGTTTAGTCATGCTGGCCACATGACCTGGAAAGCTGTCTGTGGACAAACCCCGGGTCCCTTGGCCCGAAGCAAGATGAGTGCCGCAACCCCATAGTCACCTTTGACTGGACTTTGACTACGCCAGGGGTCTTTTACCTTTACCTTTTACCTTATCATGCTATATGGTGATAGTATAGCATGGTGTCCTAGAATGGTAAGTTGCTAGTAAATCTCTCTGTAAACTTGGATATTTACATGATTTATTTCTAAGAATTTATAATAGCCCAATTATTACCAGCATTTTTTAAAGTTTATGTAGATAGTTTGCTTACGCATGCCTTGTGTCATGATACAATATACACTTAAAGACATTGAACTGAATTGTGTGTAGGAAAGGAGCTTTCTTAACTGGGAACTCTGGAAAAGGCTGCCTACTGGAAAGCAGGAAAACTCTAATATTCTGCAGCTAGATTACTCTGCTGGAGCTATGCATTCTCTGCTGATCACACTGGTCAAAGTGTTCTGTAGTATCAACAACAGGGAATTGGCCCGGTATAACAGGTTATGGGCTAATTGACTTCTACAAGTGTAACAATTGTGCTGCAGTTGTTTTTTCTGGTATAGCTATCTAGAACAATAAATTAGAATTGCTGCTTAAATTGTGGGGAAGGGGATACATTAGATAACTAAGGGAATCCCAACTGATTCAGGTTCTCATGGATTATAGAGCCCAATCCATGCAACTAAAGCAGCTTTCCCCAATCTGGTGCCTTCACATTGTTTTGGACCTCAACCTTCATCAGACCTAGCCAGCATGACTAATGGTCAGGGACGGTGCCATCCAAAACATCTCAACATAACCAAGTTGGGTGAAGCTGCTTTAAAGGAAATCTTTGAAATATGTAGAATTTATCAGTTTAATCGTTCTGATTTCTGAATGAGAAATGACAAAATAACATCCAAAGCTGAAATTTGAAAGAGGCACTTGCATTCAAATGTCCATTTGTTGAAATTTTCTTTTGATTTTGGCAGGCTTCACATGTGCAATCTCCTAAACGATCAACTGTCAAAAACTAATTGCAATTGAATGTTATCTGCTTAATTCTGTCAGATACCAAGTTTGCTTCCACCCCAAGGCTCTGTGTGATTTAGGAATTTCTTTCTGCAATCAGCTAGAAGTGGAATTAAATAGTTCTTGGCATCTGTCTGTCTTGGGAGACAGTGGTGTTCCACATAATACTTAACACAGCACTATATTATCTAGCAACATTCATCCCCTGCAATCAAAATCATAGAATCATAGAGTTGGAAGGGACATTAGGGTCATCTTGTCCAACCCCCTGCAATGCAGGAATCTCAACTAAAGCATCCATGACAGATGGCCGTCCAACATCTGCTTAAAAACCTCCAAGAAAAGAGAGTCTACCACCTCCTGAGGGAGTCTGTTCCACTGCTGAACAGTTTTTACTGTCAGAAAGTTCTTCCTGATGTTTAGTCACAATTCCCTTTCTTATAAATTGAAGCCTTTGGTTTGTGTCCAACCCTCCAGAGCAGGAGAAAACAAGCCATGTGACAGCCCTTCAATATCTGAAGATGGCTAACATTTCTTCTCTCAGTCTCCTCTTACCCAGGCTACACATACACATATCCCTCAACCGTTCCTGATAAGGATTGGTTTCTTGATCTTTCCATGTTGCTTACTCACAATTTAAGCAACTGCTAATTTAACTAGAAGCCTTCTCCTTTCGCATCCAACTCTTCCTGTTCAGGTAGCATTTCTGATGAATTGGCCCTTAATTAATCAGTTTTTAATCTCGATGCTTGGGTGCTTTAATTCTTGGTTTCCTCTCCATTTTCTTTTAATTGCAAAAGGACACCATTTCATAATACAAAAGAAAGGAAAATTAGTGCAAAGAAACTAGCAATCAAAGCCCAATTTCACTGCCTTCAGGAATGCACACGGGAAGAAGCAGAAAATGAAGATTTCAATGAATGATAACATGGCTCTGGAAAAGCCGTAGTAGGGCTTTACCAGTTGATAGTGTACTGGTTGACCTTGAAATTGCATTCTAAGTCGATTAAAACACTATAAATCACATAAAATTTTGCTTCTTCTGTCTAGCCTTAAACAACATCTGAATGAGAACGTTTTTTGTGATGGAACTGGACTCCATCATGGCGAGTTTGCCAGGGCTTGGGTACAGCAGGAGGGGTATATAGGGAGGCCCCACCTGTATCCTTCCCTCTTCAATATTCAGCCAGCACCCAGCTCACCTGCCCAGTCTGCAGTGTGGGGAGAGCTAGTCAAAGAATCATAGAAGCCCATCACCAAATGGGTTGAATATTATTATTTTTTGTTACTGCCTATAATTGGCCAAAAGAGGGATTTCTGCCCCACCCCTCCATACTGCAATGATGGGTAAGAGTAGTTAGTGGTAGTTGCTGGGTATTGCAGATTGTTTGGTTCAGTCAAATGGCAGGAATGTACAGGAAAAGGGAAGAAGTTGGTCCAGGTGGTGAACATCCTGAGCCACTGATCAGGTGATGAGGGATTCTGTCGCTCAGAGCTATAGGGATATAAGAGGTATGAGTCAGGAAGGCCTCCCACCTTACTTGATAGTGTGTGGCACAGGGTGTGGGGAGGTGGAATAAAAGCCACCTCTCTCCTCCTTGCAGGAGCAGGCTCACCCAATGATCACAGTCCTAGGAGCCTGATAGTTTATGTTTCCCACACACTGACTTGCCCCATTGCAGATCATAAGCTCTATTGTAATTAATAAAGTGGCCCTTGTTCATCTGGGTTCTCTGGGAAAATACAAATGAGTGACTGAATTACAATTACAGACTTAATTGGCTACTTCAGAAGCAAACACAGTAAGATCATCATGCATTGCATCAAGCACTGTCTAATAGGAAATAACATTGCATCAAATGCTATGATATGCTGTTATTCTCAACCTAGTTTAGAAGCAAACTCAATAAGATGAAAATTTCATTGCATCAAACATTATCTAGTATTAGATAATATTGCATCAAATGCTATGATATTGTATTATTTTCAACTTAGTTTAGAAGCAAACTCAATAAGATGAAAATGTCATTGCATCAAACATTATCTAATATTAAATAATATTGCACCAAATACTATGATATACTGTTGTATGCAGCCTATCTTCCAGGAAACCCTGGGTTCTTTTCAGTATACCTCAATAAAAAAGACAGCTTGATGACAGTTTGGTGATTGCCACTAATCTTCTTAGTAATTCATGGGGAAATTTCAAATGCACTCTTAGGGACTTTTAGTTCCAGCCCATGCATGTCCTTATGTTGCCTGAATGCTGACCCTAGAATTCACAGGATGCTTGACAATGTTTAGGGATCCTGTCGAAAGTTGCTGAAGGTAGCATGTTTGACAACCACTGTAATAGAGCATTCAATACCAAATACTAAATGCCATCAAATGTTTGTTCTCACATATTGCAAACTACTGCAGAATGCCATCTGTCAGATACCTAGTATTTCAATCATATATGATTAGATGTCAACCACAGAAATATACAATATTCAAAGAATGCTCTCTTCATGCTGGTTAAGTCTGAGAACAGCATCCCATTTTATAAAGACAGACTGGTAGAAAAAAGAAAAGGCCTGGTTATAGGGGGAAGTTGTTGACTGGTGCCTAAATATATATAATGATGGTACCAGGTGAGCCTCTATGGGGAGAGCATTCCACAAATGGGGAGCCACCACAGAAAAGGCCCATGCTCATCTTGCCACCCAATGGACCTCTGACTGAGGACTCACTTGAAAGGGGGCCTCAGATGATGATTGCAGGGTCTGGGTCGGTTCATATGGAGAGATGTGGCCCTTAAGGTACTGTGGTCTTGAGCTATTATAGGTCAAAAATAATAAGCTTCACTGCCAAATTGATCTTAAAGCTTTTCCTAACTATTAAATGAAACCTACCTGTAAATTAAGCCTTCTATATTTCCCATTGAGATGGTTCAAACTGGCATAGAAAGATAATAAAGGAAATGAAAAGGAAATGAACATCAATTTGCGATATTAAACGGAGCAATGATGTTTGCCTATAACATCTTAACTATAAATCTTATTGCCAAATCTTTGCTTGCAATAAACTAACTGGATTGCTTTGGCAAATTCTGGTACCTCAAGCTCTGCTCAATGTTCATATTTTAAAAAATACTAATAGTAAGAGTTCTTTGACAGTGGAATGGACTCCCTCAGGAGGTTGTGGACTCTCCTTCCTTGGAGGTTTTTAAGCAAAGGTTGGATGTCCATCTGTTATGGATGCTTTAGTTATAATTCCTGCATTGTAGGGGGCTGGAATAGATGACCCTTCCAACTCCACAATTCTATGATTCTATGAATCTATGACTGTAGTCCTCTGAATACGTATTTGTGAGTAACTCAGTTTGACTGAGTAGGAGTAGGTCTGGAATTAGATTCATGTCTCATTTAAAGCTGGATCTCACTTTCTGAAGCCCAACTATCCTTCAAAATTCACACTTACCTAAATTTTACAATGCTATTGGCCAACTAAACCATGTTTAGAAAAGTGCACATATTAGGGAAAACTGCACATAAAGTTGAATGTATTCATGAAAATAACACCCAAAAATGTGTTAGGAGAAATTGCTTGCATTCTGTGTTAGTCAAAACTGCATATAAGATGTGTTTAGCGCTAAAATGCCAATGAATTTTCATGAGGTTTTAAATAATAATAATTTGCAAATTGACGCAAAATGGGGAGAACTGAATTTAAGACTACAAAAGTGACAAACTGGAGGAATTGAAATTAACAGATCCCTTCATCCCTACCTCCAAGTAAATGTGCCAGATTGCACTGTCCTAATTGAAATTGAGACACACACTCTTATATCCTCTTCAGGTTTGTGTGTCTGTTGAAGGTGCTTCTCAGTTTTATCTTCTTAAGTATCAGCAGTGCATGTCGACGTGCATTTCAGAAATGCAGAATAGTCAATAAAGAATGGGGTTGAAATAATGCCCATGCCAGGGATGATTCTGCTGTAATGGATCAAGAAGACAAAAGCAGCTTGTGCTGTATAAAATACAGTTCCATCTTGAGCACAGCACTGCATAACCGCTTAGTGCAGCCACCCAATTCTAACAATGTGTACATATGTCAGTTGTTCCAAGATGGCTCATATTTATCAAACTGTGAAGTATGGCTATCTTTCCAAACAGGAAACAATAAATACAAAGCCCCATTGATGGCCAACATTGCCAGACCTTGCCATTGTTTGGAGGCAGATTCAGTTTGCAGGAAATATATTTCCAGTCATTCCACGAGATGGCAGTAAAAGTGCAACTGTGAGCTTTTCTAGGTAGCATTCATAAACTGCAGGACATCTCGAAGACAGACCAGGATTATCACTCTATGGCAGCTTGCCCTCAAAGGTTAGCCGGAGGACACTATTGAATATTGCGTGGAACTGCAGTATAATGTAAGAAATAATGTAATAAAAAATAAAACCATAGCAATTGAAGTCTACAGCAGGATAGCAACACAATAGTGTATGTATTGTAGGTGTCTCTGTATAACATACTCTGGGCCAGATTTTTATCTGAGTGTGGCATTCCTGTTAGCCCAAATTTAGCATAATAGGCTGTCCCCACATATCGACTAAAAAGAGCTTCCTTGATGCAGAGAAGAAGTGTTACTTGAGGGGATGGCTATCTTTTTATTACAATCAAGGTAGGCATACGTGCATTATCATACTCGCCTGGAAGCATTAAAAGGAGATGGGGAGGGAGGGGACACACCAATAAAGCAAAATGTGAGTAAGGAAGGCATTGCTGTTAGCAGGAAAAGTAGCCTTGCTGGTATTGGAGCCTTTGTTAAATTCTTAAACTACTCTCATAGGGAATTAAAGAGAGCAGCCATAGCTCAGTGATAGAGTTGTCATGTATGCATGGATGGATTAGTTTATTTCTGGCTGGCATCACTTTCACATGAGTTCATTCATTAGTCTATTCCATCCTGTTTCCATCTGAATCTGCATTAAATAAAAAAAAAGCACGAAAATTCACATTTACATGCATACTTAAACACATATTTCTAATTGGTATTTTCTCTGAAAATACACATCTTAAAATCCATTTTGATATATACTGTAAGAGCTCGGACCACACAATAATGTGCCAGGGTACCATTATTGCAGCTAGATCAAGACCTCCATAACCACTTGGATCAGATCCAGATAATTCCATTTTCCAAAGTCATTCTTGACCAGTGGGACAATTCTGACATCTGGTGGGATCATAGAATCATCATAAAATTGTAGAGTTAGAAGGGACCCTGAGGACCATTTAGTCCAATGCTCTGCAATGCAGGAATATGCAGCTGTCCCATTTGGGGATCGAACTTGCAATTGGCACCACTCTTGGTCAAGCACCTTAAGGCTCAGAGCTAAGCCTTGTTCAGTATGTGTAGCCTCTCTCCCTAGTCCAGATGCAGTTTCCTGCTGGAAGATGTGGCGTGCCTGTGTGTCCAATAAATGGCACTCTGTCTGCAGATCCATACTGATATGAGGTTGGAACATGAGGCTGCAAAGAAAATGAGCAGTGAATGGAATCAGGAATTAATCTGGAAAACTGGGGAAAGAGCCATAAAGGCCTGAGCAGGGAATGAGCAGGGACTGTGACCAGTGCTTTTCTTTTAGAAAAATAAGGTGCTGGTACTGCATATCCTTGAGTACCCCCAGAAAAAAACCACTGGCTGTGACGAAAGCATTCTAAGATGGATTCTAACAGGCCTTTTGCCTGTTTAGTTGATCTTTGAGACCTAGTGCAGAGGCAAACTCTCCTCCTCATCTCCCTGGCAGCAAAAAGCCATCTCTATTGTCTAAAGTGCACTTTCTGCCCTAAATGAACCCACCTGTTTCCCCATCCTCAGGCCAAAAAAGGTCAAGGAGAAGGTTAACTCCCCCCACCCCCAAAGATGTCTGAAAGTTCTGAAAGTTGGACAGTAGGTTGCATGTTATGAGCCTCCTAACATCCTGGTTGGGTGGTAATGCCATGTAAGGGATACATGGGGCCATTAAAACTAGAGGTTTTCATAAAATAGGGCATGGTGGTCAGCTGAGTATTGCAGAACTTTTGTATTCAAAATAAGTCATATGCCCATTCCACCCTTCCTTGAATGTGCTTCAAATGTGCTTCAAAATTTCACATAAAAGAAAATTCATGGATCTCATAATGTGATACCTGGTTACCATTCATAAAATTCAGTGACATTCTCAGAAAGCAGCCTTCTTCAAAGGTCAAGCTTTCCTCCACAGAACTCTGCTAAACAGAAGTGATTCTAACAGAGAATTGGAGAATGAATTAGATTTTCATAAGACGCCTGAACATCTTGGCAAGGTCTCAAGATGGATGTTTAGGTTGTGTGTGTTTTCAAAAACTGTGTCTTTATTTCGAAAGAACAATGTGGTGGGTCAAGGGCTCAATTTAGCCAAAAGTGATTGACATGAACATTTGAAGGAATGTGGATTCTGCAGCAGGGAAAGTTTTATTTATTTTATCATATTATCTATTTCATCATTTAATAGCATTTCTAGGTTATCTCTCTGGCCAATGCCCATCCATGGCAGCTTACATCAGGAATAGGGAACTTTGGGCCATCCAGATGCTGTCAGCCTTGATCTCCCTTCTTTGGCCATTCTGGCTGGGGCTGATGGAAACTGGAGTTCAACAACATCTGGGAGGTTACAGCTTCCCCACCCCAGTTTATAGCAATTAAAAAAATATGAAAAGGGGAAATCAGCAATACAAAATACTATCAGATTCCCCCACCACAATAAGAGACAATGATGCAGAATCATTCAGCCAATAAATTCTTTTTTGCGTCTATTATTTTGTAGTCTGGCCAATAAAACATATCAGCAACAACTATCTTGTTCTTTAGCCAGTCAGGCCATTCACATAATAAACAGATAATAATAATACTAAAGGCATCAAAATTGTTACTTACAAAATGCATTAAGCCATGCTAAAATATGTTTTAAAATTACACTGTTACAACTGGTTGACATGAATTGACATGTTTTATGATCTAAAACAGTTAGCATTTTCCATTTCTTTAAAGCCAATTCCACAAATTCTACAGTCTTAAATCTGTTCCAACCAATATGGGTATTACTAATCCCAACAATAAGCGACTCAATAAGGACTCCTCAGATCTAAATAGAAACAAGTTTCCATTTTTATTTTTATTTTTTAAAAAGTATCAGTCACAAATAAGCTAGCAGGAAGAGATATGCAGTTTAAGGCTTTCAAATTCCGTAAAGTATGGTAGCCTTCAATGGCAGGGAGATTTATTTATTTATTTATTTATTTATTTATTTATTTATTTATTTATTCGTGCGTGCGTGCGTGCTCTGCCTTTTCCCCTGACAGGGACTCAAGGCAGTTTACCGATAAAATAAGAATTGCTAAAAATATAGGGGGCGGGGAACCAATAATTGCAAAATGAATTTTCAAAGCCATGGAGCGACCATGAAGAAGGTCCTTGAGCCTGTAGCTACCAACCTCACCGATCCAGGTGGTTGACACACCAACAGGACTTCTGTCATACATCTCAGTGTGCAGGCAATGTGATATGGTCCAACCAATTATAAATGCAATAAATGAATAAAATAAACAAATAGCTTGGGCCAAAACCATTTGTGGAGTTTTCTTCCTATCCGCCAACATTTGTTCTCAGATATACCCTAACTCCCAATGTAATAGACTTATGCTTGGGAAATAGCTAATCGTTTGTAGCACTATGAGACATCCATACATGTTCACAGTGGCCTCACTCTAGTGCAACATTTGTATTAATTTTTTCAATTACTTAACTCCAGTGCATTTATCAAATGGGTTTTTTTATTGTTTTCTCACTTCTTGCTCCTCCTCTTCTACCTGCTGTTTGTCAGTGCCACTAAAAATGGACCATCCTTGATCTGCATGTTCACTGTAAAGATGCACTGTTTGGTCTGATTGGATTTGCTCAGCAGAAGAAATCAGAGTAATCAGAGATACCACTCCATTTCTTGCAGATAATCCGTGCAGTGGAAAAGCTATGAATACCTGTGGTGAAGAGGTGCTGTTGCTGTCATGTGTAAATCATTTACTGTCGAATGTAGTCTACAATAGCAAAACAAACAGCAGTGACTCCCCCCAAAGAGTGCCATCCTTATGTGCTCAATAAATCATCAGCTTTACTGACTGGATCAACACAAGCCATACAGTAGTGTGGTTTGGGAGAAATCTTTGAAACTTCATAAAGATTTCATATTCAAATCCATATTTCCTCAAAGACATATTGGGCAGTGAAAAGAAGCATTTCTACATTGACTACTTAGCTAGGCACTGCACATAAATCAGAGTAAGATATAGACCTTGCCTTCAGCTTTACAATCTATGAGACAAGACACCTCAGGAAAAAGGACCAGGAGGAGGAGTAGATAAACGTCAATGAAAGAATGAAGAGGTCTAACAAGCAATTAAATCCAGTTGAGACCAAGCTGATCTCCTCCTGCTGGTATTCTTCCTGCACTTGAATTAGTCTACCCAATAACCCTTGTTATTTTGACCTGTGACTGGAACCATATTATAAGGGTCAGTAAAGAAGGTCGTCTGGAGAGAAGGAGTGTGGCTTTTAAGGATGGGGTGGGAAGATTTTAGTGGCAAACTACCAACTTGCACTTCTCAAACCAATACAGGAACCAAAACACAGATATCCTTTGCAATTTGTACTTCCCTGAATTTGTGACACAGTTCTCCTACTGAATAATGAGTGCAAAAATGTAGAAATTAGAGGCATGTGTGCATAAAAAGCTGTATATTAGTGAATATATCATACATAAATACATTATCTTAGGGAAACTTTATTGCAAAAAGGTAAAAATAATCAAAAATATGCAGTCCAACCACACCCAAGAGTGCCACATTGGCTACCCCAGATATCCCATTGGGGTGTCTGTAGTGTTTGCAAGTATTTCCATTCTACTTCTCTGTAGCTTGTACCCTGTAGCTAAGTATACCCTGAAATGTGGTATACTTAGCATGTTCACACCATTAGAACTACCTCTCAGATTGGTGAGTGAGGAAGGTAGCTCCACCATTCCCCTTCCTGATTCCCATCAAGTGAGCTGCCCAGACTATCTGGCCTGGATACTATAATCAGTTCTTGCCATGGATCTGATGGGTGAGGAACAGCAGTGCTTCTAGAGAGGGATTGTTCTTTATTAAGGGCAAGGTATCCAGAACCACCACTGATATAGGGATTCGTTTCCGCTCTTCTAGACAGCCAGAATCCACATGGACAAAACTACTGTATATAACTGCATTGCAACAACTATAACTTAATAACTTGTGCCTGAGCTTGCTTTCCCCCTTCTCCCTCCTCTTTCTTTTTCCTCCTTTGTCAAGTCTTTTTGGATGGTTAAGGCACAGACCACCTTAGCACTGACTTTTGGCAGCCCCTCTGGCTTTGGAGCTCAAGGGTAGAGCATAAAACCACCAAGCAGTATATACATATTTAAACATGTATTTAAATTTAAAGGCCCCTCCCCCAGCATCTCTGCAAACAGGGCTAGTCACTTGTAGATTCTAGCCCCATTATTTTCAGCTTCATGCCTAGCTGTAGGTTGTTGTTTTTTGTTTTGTTTTTTGAGGCAATGGGATGAGTGTTTAGCCTGCTCCCAACCTAGGGTTCACATCGTTTTGTCATTCAAGTCAACATGTTATAAATAGAGGCACTAAAAGCATTTAAGGATAGTATCCCTCCAGCGACTACAAGTTACCAGCCAATATTTCCCCCATTCATTCTTAAGACAGTTAATATTTTATGGAGGAAAAGGTAATTAATAGCAAGATTGCCTTCAGTCCCTTGAGAAAACATTGGCCTTAACATAGCTTACAACTGTAGCAGACAAAGGTTAGGAATATTTATTATCCTGCTCTCCCTCTTTAATAAGGCTCAACTTGATCAAAATCACCAAGGATACTTTATTCTAATGTACACTTTGCATCTTGCAATCAATGGACCGAAGTGAGCAGGCATCATTTGGCTCAAAATTAAAAGGGTGCTTTAGCTCAAAGTGTATGTTCATTGGTTGTGATCTGAAGCACTTGCTTGAAGCAGTAACAATACGTTGTTAGTGCCGCAAGACATCTAAAATAAGAATCACTTGAGAGATAAGAGAGACTAATTGTTTAGGTCTATGTCAAGTAGAAACTCTGGCGGATATCATTTTTCTTCTTCTTCATTTAGTTAATAGCCCTTAAGGCCACAATTTATAAGGATAACTCAAAGACATCACTTCTTGAGGATGAAACTTGTGCTGCATGTACATAACTTTTAAAACATACAGTGCGGGAAACTGCAGTCTGAAGCAGAAGCCTAGTGCAGGGAGAGAGGGACTTTGTAACACTTTCCTTTCATGTCATTTTCCCACTGAGTCTTTTCTTCCCTACTGCTTTTAAACACTGCAAAGGGGGAAAATAACAACTGGTACATGAACCTGGATGGGTCAAAAACAGCTTGGGGAGGAGGTTTTCAGTGGGGAAATTGTACAATCTAAAGTTCTGGTTATGATCAGCAGCACACTCATTTCTTAACCATGTCTGCTTTATAGTTTTGAACTCAATAGGACTAATGTACAGGAAAGTGGGGGTAAAAATGCAGTCTAAATGAGTCAGGGCTAAAGGATACTTGTTTTGATTAGTTAGTGAACAAGACGGAGAGGAAGAGAGGTCGGCCGGCCATTTTCTGTACAATTCTCTGCTAAGAGATTTGCCTTGTTTTCTGATGTTTACAGTATTCACCGCTATTTGAAAACTTCACAATGTAGGCAGGCCTGAGAATGCAAAACTGGAATGGACATGAAATGGCAGAGATCATTCAGGCTACCAGTATTAAAAAGCCTAAGAAATTTTTACTAGAACAAATGTTACTGTTCTTGGCTTGATCTGTAACTAGCTATTGTCATAGCTTGATTGGGTCAAAATGATATGTGTACCTATAGCCTAGTGAGAATTGTTGTCTCTGGGATGTATTTCTTATCTTAGAACACATTTTCATATCATATATATATATATGATAAGATATATATATATATATATATATATATATATATAGCCATCCACAATATCATGGTAACCATTCTAAGTACATTGATCTTTACAGAGCTACTGATGTAGCATGTGGTGGGACTCCACAGCTGATGGAACCCTGTGGAATGAGGTGAAGGATGAACAGTCTGGGTGGGAAGGTGGTAGGCGGGCTTCCATTCTGTTCACCAAATATGTGCACTCTTTATTTTTGGTCACTGAATACACAGCAGTGAAGTATCCACTCAGATTGCAGAAGTCCACAAGTCTTTATATTTGTGCTACTGAGGTGGAAGGGACAGGAGGGCCCTTGCTGATGGAGACAAACCAGTAGGTCAACTAGGAAACTCCTAATGAGAGTTTTACTGAAGCATCAAGTCCAACCCTCATTAATAATTATGTACTCTACCAGAAACCACTGTAGAAGCACTATCCATTTACAAAGACAATCATTCTACTGAGGCAATGAAGCTGAGCTGATTTTGATTTCACATAATTGTACTTAAGGTTTCCAGCAAAGTAAAGACAACACACTGTTGAAATGAATTTATAACTGAATGGAAAGATAGCAGGAAATTGGTTTCTAATGTATTTCCAATATTGAAATTTGATGCTTTAGATGTCCCAACTAAAAATAATACATCTGCTGGCCCTTTGAAACATCTTTCCCCCAACCTGGTACCCTCCAGATGTGAATAGCAATTCTCATCAACCCAAGCAATGATGAATGGAGCTGATTGGAGTTGTCATCCAATATATTTGGCTGCTTTAAGACAAAGGTTTAAACCATTCTTTGTTCTTTAGGATGCTATATTTAAGCAATCTTGCTATAATTAGAAGACAAATTACCAAGTAGCCCAGCGTATAAAATCTTAAATATTGCTGTTCATCATCTGTTACCTTTCTGAAAGTGCTACAACATTTCTGTCTCTATGATATGCTTGTACTGGCATATTATTTTTCTAGTACCCAAAGAAGCATGACCTTTAAAAAAAAAAGTAAGCTAAAGCTTTTGTTCACAAAGACAGTTATCCAGAAGCAGTTAAAGGCTTTCACAAGATAGATGGTAACTTCTCGTTAATCCCCAGCAGAATATAAAGTGGTAACATCTGCATATAAATGACATTTATCCAAGCTCATTTATTGGAAAGTGTACTTTAGCCTAAAAAAGCAGTTCTGGTATCTCCTCCTCACTTAAAGGACATCCACTATCATATCCTCTTTAACAACTTGTTTCCCATAGCACCACAGGGCAGCAAAACCCACCCATTGAACTCAATGAATATAATATAGTCATGCCCATTCATTTCAATGGGTCTGCTTAGGAATGTCAAAGGGTTTGAGCATGACCAGTAGGGTTCTTTTCTTTTTTTCTTTGAAGCTGATTGAGCTGATTTTCAAAGTCCCCCTTTAAAAAGTGGTTTGCAGTAGTGGAGTGGAGGATTACTTGTGAGAAATTCAAGTCCCAACCTGGAAGATCCACATAGGTTCCTCACTCTTTCTCTCTCCCCTTTCCTCTCCGGTCTCCAGCAGAAGTCACTGCTAAGACAGTAAACCAATAACGCTGGGAATTCCTGATGCTTGGATTGCACCCATTATGCATTCTTCCCTCCTGCTGCCATTAGGACCACAGCGGGCACAAGGTGCGCAGGTAGCTGGGGTGGGGGCTCCCAGGTGGGTGGGATGGGGAAGTGAGTTTTGAAGTAATGAGGTTAGGAAACCTTGAATTCTACTATGAGTATAACCCTCTTGAAAGACTTCATTTTAGGGGGCTGCAAAGAGTTCTCCTTATATAGCTCAAAATGACATGCCCCTAGGTAAGTGTGCAGAGGGTTGGAGCTGGGCAGCATCAAATTCACAGCCTCATTCAAGGTTAGTTTATCAATTTGCTTAACAAATTTATAAACTGCTTCACAGCCTCATTGAGTCCGGTGGCATACTTTTCAGGTAAGTGTGAACAGGATTGCAGCATAAGGTGCAAGTGTTTTTCATGAAACTATTCCCACAATCAAAACTCGTGAATATGTGATCTGCTCGAATTTGAACCATACTCATTTAATATTCTATGCTTGACAAATGTTAGCCAGTGGAAAAAAGATCATTTGTGTACCGAAATTTTTATTAAGTTGTAAGCAGAGCAGTTAAGTGAAGTCGGAATTAGGACATATGTAAGAATCTGTTTTAAGCCTGTACCTAATCTCTATGCAATTAGATATCTGAGGACAGGTTTGGCCTTTACATTAACGCTATCGATGGGTTAGGATGAGTGAGCCTTTTGTTTGCAATTACCTAATTGTCAATCAATAACTATAATTTCTTTTCCAGTCTTCTTTGTGACTTTCTCCCTTCATTGCTGTGACATTTTCACTGTGGATCAAATGTTTCCAGAATGCCCGTAGACAGTTCACTTTAACAGACGTTGACTCTGCAGAGGTTACTGGTGTGCTATTAATGGAAATGCCAATACTGGTCTCCCTGCTAGTTGATTCCCCTCCCTCCTCCTATTGGCGATATAGCTTTGGATGTACCACACATCCTAACATGCAGGTTAATGCACTGTAGGAGCTCTTCAATTCAAAGATACAAGCTTAACTGCATGAGGCTGCTCCACTTTTCAAAGGGCCAATCTTTGGATCAATAGTAAGTTTCTAATACTGTTTGGAAAGTATTGGGAAGGCAATTATGTAATTGCAGGAGAATGGAAGGTTACCGCAGACAACTAGTTGCAACTGCCATTGACTGAACACCCCATAAGTTTTGTCCCCCAAAGCAGGAGATGGATGGGCTTGATCTTAAATAGTTCTTCTGTTCTTGATGTTTGCCACAAGTGAAGGGGTGTTTGCCATAAGTGAAGGGGCATTTCCCTAGTTATGACCTCCACCCCTCTGGGATTCACCAACAGGGAGGAAATATGCAATTTAGCTGCATTTTAGATACATGTGAAAACATTTATTGTAATTTTAATTCAACATATATCTTAATTTTTTAAATACACATTGCTAAGGCTGCAGTCAGAGCATTGCTATTTTGCAGGTGGAATGCAAGTACGTAAGCCTGCATTGTAAGATTATGCAATTAAAGTGGTTGTGGCACTTTTCAGGACAATTATGCTTCTATCCTCCCAGTGAGGTGGGATTCATTTAACCAGCCCTATAAGCAAAGCCCTGTGTAAGGATTTCTGCTTGGGCAACAGGACTTTCACCTCTCTCCTCCTCTCATGTAGAGATAGATAGATGATAGATAGATAGATGATAGATGATTGATGATAGATAGAGAGATAGATATAGATAGATAGATAGATAGATAGATAGATAGATAGATGATAGATAGATATTGTCCAGTAGCACCTTAGAGACCAACTAAGTTTGTTCTTGGTATGAGCTTTCGTGTGCATGCACACTTCTTCAGATACACTGAAACAGAAGTCACCAGACCCTTATATATAGTGAAAGGGTGGTGAGGGTATTACTCAGAAGGGTGGTGGGAATGAGTGATTGGCTGATAGGTGTGGTAAACCTGTTGATGACTGTTAATGACTGCAATTGGTCTTACAGGAAAAAGCAAGGGATGAGATGGCCAAAAATAGCTGAATCTCCTCCCATGTGTACTCTGAAATTTACTTGGTGAGTTCATGAGAACCCTCAGAACAACACATTGGGGAAGAGATACTGTTTTGTCTGGCAAGGTTTATTTCCAATTAACATTCTTCCAATACTGTGCAGTCTCCCTAGATTTCTGCATAACATGATTTGAAAAACTGTCCCATAGAAAGAGTTACCTCACAATGCTTTCCCCTGGAACACAGGAAGGAAGGGAGCCTGGCTACTTAGTAAGTCAGTATAAACTCTGAATTTGTGGGAATACTGAGAAGAAAGGCTTTTCTATCTCTCTGCACTTAAGTCTTCACCAATCTCATTGGATATCTCATTCATAGTAAGGTAAATAGAGGTAAAGCCTGAATAAAAATGGAGCTCTTATCATGTAGTATTGATGCAATGAGAAGCAAGACCATGAGGGTCACATTCCTAGAGGAGATCTTGCTGTGTTTCTCGGAAATAGGGCAGTGGTGGGAGTTTATTGTTTGTTTACAACCAGGGGATTTATTTGTTTTATTGGTAACCTTGTTATATGGAAGTATTATGGACATGGAAAAGGGCTTACCAGAAACACAGGTTAGAAAGGGAAAAGAGTGCTCTCTGTGGATTCTGATTTATCTGCCAATCTCATTCAGTAAAGCAAAACACAAACAAATGAACTTTCTGGCCACATTTTCTTTCTAGCACCCTGTAAATTTTATAGGTTCGGTTTAAAAAAGAAAGAAAGAAAGAAAGAAATCAACTCCTTTCCTGTTTCAAACACTCTGCCTTACTGTAGCAAAACTAGTTACAGGTAGGTAGCCATGTTGGTCTGCCATAGTCGAAACAAAATAAAAAAAAATTCCTTCCAGTGGCACCTTAGAGACTAAGTTTGTTACTGGTATGAGCTTTCGTGTGCATGCATCTGAAGAAGTGTGCATGCACACGAAAGCTCATACCAACAACAAATTTAGTTGGTCTCTAAGGTGCTACTGGAAGGATTTTTTTTTGGTAGCAAATCTGTGCTTCTCTTCATACCTGCCCAAAACTCTCCAGGCTTCATACTATGCACTAGACCTCAAAAGATGGAACCTCTACACTTCAAAAAGACCGCACAGACTTTTTGAACTAGTTTATCCTTGCGTGGCGATACCCGCCCCCTCCCACAGATGGAGTAAATAAAGACACTGGACACAAGAATTTAGGTTAATGGGCGAAAATGGCCACAACTTTATTGATTACAGGTAAGAGCGGTATTGGCTTTAGGCATTGGCCCTAACAGACTATCCGGACTAACCGGGAAGGGTTAAACACCAACAGGGGGAGCCCCCCGTGATGCACATCCGTAGGCGCTCCCCAAGGGGTTACCGCTCGGGAGCGCGCTTTAGGCCCTAGCCTCCGTAGGTTTCGGACGAGGCGACGCCCCTCGGAGTCCTTTAACAGACCACCCTTCAAGATTTGGGGGAGGTGATGGCATTTCTCCCCCCCGACTTCATTTGCATGACAATGCCCCCTGCCAATGCCTAACCGCCAAAACCAAGGAGTTGTGACGTTTTGCTACGAGGTAGGCGAAAAAACCAAGTGGCTTCAAAATACAGCCAATTAGCCAAATGGAAAAACTCCTACCAGGCCCCTTGCGGCGACCAGCCGAAGCCCATAGCAAAGTCAGAAAGCAAACCTAGAGGGTGGGTGGGTGGGAAACCGCAGCAGCTGTAAGAGAGAAAAGGGGCGAGCCAGGGCTGCCCCGACCCTAAATGCTCCCTGGTGGGCCCGCCCCCAGCGCCAGCCGATTGGCTGACGCTGTGGGCGATGAATATTAATGCTAAGGGAATCCCTGCGACCCGCGGGGCTGGCCCCAGCCCTGCGAGAAGTAGATGGGGGCGTGCGACCGCAACCCCACCCCCTCTTTAGGTCGGGAGTGGCTTTGCGTGGCGATACCCGCCCCCTCCCACAGATGGAGTAAATAAAGACACTGGACACAAGAATTTAGGTTAATGGGCGAAAATGGCCACAACTTTATTGATTACAGGTAAGAGCGGTATTGGCTTTAGGCATTGGCCCTAACAGACTATCCGGACTAACCGGGAAGGGTTAAACACCAACAGGGGGAGCCCCCCGTGATGCACATCCGTAGGCGCTCCCCAAGGGGTTACCGCTCGGGAGCGCGCTTTAGGCCCTAGCCTCCGTAGGTTTCGGACGAGGCGACGCCCCTCGGAGTCCTTTAACAGACCACCCTTCAAGATTTGGGGGAGGTGATGGCATTCCTCCCCCCCGACTTCATTTGCATGACAATGCCCCCTGCCAATGCCTAACCGCCACACGAGCCAGGCTCGCCGCCAATACCCTCAGACCTGTAACCAATCCCTGATCCCCTGAAAAATGTCGGCTAGCCACATATCATTACCCGCATCGGAAAGATGCACGCCATCCCTGCGGTAGAGTGCTTCCGAGCTAAACTGGATGCCTGGGTGTTTGATGACCTGGCCACCCATTGCCGCTACTCTACGCGCCACCGAGCGCTCCAGGATCCTCCTGGCTTTATTGACCGCCACAGGATTTGCGGCATCCCGCCAAAAGCGCCTTTCGAGCAAAGATGACCATATAATTGTTAGCTTCGGATAGGAGGCCCGCAACTCCTCCAAATCATTGCAAATGTTCCACATTAGGTCCACCCCTTTTCTGTAAGCCAGGTCGTTCTCGCCTAATTGGATGACCAGCGCCTCGGGTGGGCCCTCAACTGCAATTTTTTTTGATACAGCTGGGAGAAATTCCTCCCAACGCATTCCCCGCCGTGCGATCCAGGAAACTTCCACATTGCTCGGGAGCTGGGGATAGCTGGAAGCGCCCATGGTGACCGCCCGCAGCCTTGCCCAGTGGACAATGCTATGGCCAACGATCCAGAGACGCACAGCACCTGCACCTACAAACAATAAAACAAAGAGAGCCAGGTCAGGGGGGGGCGGATGGTTTTTTTTTTTTAGGTTAATGAACAAGGGAGGGTTAGCGTGATTTCCGGATGTATCCCCTATAGGCATTCGACTTCCACCGTCCCATGTTCATTATTCTCTCAGCTGGTAAGCCCAAGTGCGCAGCGGTGGTGGCGGCCCCAATGCGGAAAGAGTGTGCGGCGTACTCCTCAGGTGGGAGCCCAATAGTCGCAATTGCCTTGCGCATAACCCTGGTGAACTGGTGTTTTGACAAGCGGGAGCCGTCTGCATGTATGAAAAAGGGGCCACTTGCCCTAGGTCTTAAGCAGAGGAACTTTCTTGCATCCTTTACCGGGCAGGGGCCGTCCTTCTGGGTCGCCTGTAGGCGGACTAGGGCCCCTCTACCGAGCTGATCGGTCTTTGAGCTACGGATTTTTAGGATTACCTCTGAGCTGGACAAGGTTACATCCTCCAAGAGGAGCCCCCTATTATTATTAACCGGTTGGCCATCGCAAACTACCTCGCCAATGCGAAGGGCGCCAAAGAATGCGAAGGAAAATGCTGAAGAAAATAACCTGGCCTCGTACTTGGACCAACAAATGGCCCGGAGCTTCGAACGTATTTGCATAAGTATATCAAACGTTATGGGCCTCCTGGAATCAGTGCCAGGGGGCTGGGCTCTACGCCAGCCCTCTAACATCTTCCGCACCACAAAGTGCGCGCAGGGGTCTACAGAGAACAAGGCTTTGGAGAAGAACGATATTGCTGCGGAATGGATATTGAGGGTTTTCGGGGCCCGCCCTAGGTCGCGGAGGCGCACAAGGTATTCTATAACCTCCGCCTTGGTCGGGGGCCTGCCCCGTTTAAACAGCCCTTTTTTCTGGCGAAAGAGTGTGAAATCTAGCCACGCTTTGTTATAAGATCTCAGGGTTGATGGTGCAACTGCCGACAATACTCCCTTTATTGCTTCTCGTTGCCAATACTCCAGAGGTGTTCCGGAAACTGTTGCGGCAGCTGCTGCGCATCCGGCGCCAATGAGCGAAAGCGCTCCATCTGGAATCGAGACAGAGCGTCCGCAATGTTGTTATCAATACCAGGTACGAATTTGGCTGAAGCATATAAGTTTAGTCGAAGGCAAGAAAGAACAAAATATTGTAACAGCGACGCTACTCTAGGCGAACGGGAAGATTGCTTATTTAGCACGGACACCACGGCTTGATTGTCTGTCCAGAAGCAAACCCTACGGTCTCTGAATTGCTCTGCCCAAAGATGAATTGCCACCACTATAGGGAAGAATTCTAAGAATGTTAGATCGCGCAGTATTGGTTTGCCCTGCCATGAAGGGGGCCATCGCTGCGCGCACCACTGCCCTCTAAAATAGACGCCGAAACCCATGGACCCTGCTGCATCCGAATGCACTTGGAAGTCAGCTTGCAGGGCCATGCTATCCTGCCAAAGAGAGATACCGTTGTAGCCGTCTAAGAATTGAAGCCAGACCTGGAGATCTGATTTTACAGCCTTTGAGAGGCGCACCCTATGATGAGGCGATCTTAGACCAGCTGACAGTTTTGCCAGCCGTCCGCAGAAGGGGCGACCGGGAGAAACTACGCGGCACACAAAGTTGAGGTGACCCAAAAGGGATTGAATTTGCTTCAGGGTAACCTTCCTTAGGGGCAAGAGCTGTGAAATAAGGTCTTTTAAGGCCGCCAGCTTATCAGCGGGCAGGCGGGAAGTTTGGGCCACTGTGTCAAGCTCGATGCCTAGGTAAGTCATCGAAGTGACCGGGCCCTCGGTCTTCTCGTTTGCTAAAGGGACACCCAACTCCTCGGCCATGGACTTGAAGGCCTGTAGCAAGGCCATGCAGTCGTTAGCATTACTTGCCACCAAAATAAAATCATCCAGGTAATGCCCCACCCCCTCAACGCCAGTTCTAAGTTTCAGGGCCCATTCAAGGAAGGTGCTGAAGGTCTCAAAGGCCGCACAGGCGATCGAACACCCCATGGGCATTGCTTTATCAATGAAGTAGGAACCTTGGAATTTAAAACCTAGCCAACGATAGTCCTCTGGGTGAACTGGAAGGAGGCGAAATGCGGATTCTATGTCGCACTTGGCCAGGTAGGCGCCCTTCCCAAAACCCCTGACCAACTTCACTGCTTGGTCAAAGGATGCATACTTCACTGTGCAAAGTTCTTGGGGGATAGCATCATTGACTGAAGCACCCTTGGGGTAAGAAAGATTGTGTATCAGCCGAAATTCCCCGGGTGCCTTTTTTGGGACAATGCCAAGCGGTGAAATATGTAGCTGATCGATGGGAGGTACTGCGAAAGGACCAGCCACCCTCCCAGCCTGAATTTCTTTCTGAATCTTTTTTACAGCAATGTCGGGTCTTTCTAAAATTGACTTTTGATTGGGCGGGCTGCTGGAATTGGGGGTGAAAGCCACTGGAATTCTAAAACCTTGGGAAAACCCTTCTCCTAGAAGAAGGGCAGCCTGTCTATTGGGATATAGGTTTAACAGGGTTCTTAGGGGTTGGAGCTTAATCGGTGAGCGGGCCAGGTTGAGCGACAGATTAGTAGCGATTACCTGCTGCACCTTGGGTTGGTCCTGACGCGCCAGAGGGGGCACCCCGGTTTCCCTGATGGAGGTGACCCCTGCTGCCTCGAAAGGGCTGCTGTTTGCTCTTGTAACAGCTAACGGCCGGATGGTTTCCTAAACACTTATCACATTCGTGCAAGTACTTACAAGAGGTGCGCTGGCAGGTGCCTTTATTGAAATCCCAGCACTGCTTACGACGTTTTGTGTCCCCCTTACCAGATTTAGCTTGGTCTAGTGTTTTCTTTTCGATGTAAGGCCCCACGTGCTCCATCCAGTAGTTATTGTCCCTCTGATCCCAGCGTGTAGAGGACAACAGCGAGGCATTCCTACGAAAGTCCTCATCGTACGAGATGGCAGCTTCATCTCCCGCTAATTCCCGGGCCCTTCTCACATGTGCCAGATAAGATGCAAGGTGCAAACCACGTTTTGGATAACATCCTGCCACTATCCCCATGAAAACCTGGTAGCCGTTGAGCCAGTTCTCGAATGTGCGCTCCGCCCGAGGGGACCTATACCTCTTCTTGCCATAATACCGCTTTCTCTCTCCTTTACCTTTTATTTGTGCCGGCGGTAGCAGAGTGAACATATCTATGAAGTCCCCATTCAGTATCTTATCCCTCTTTCTCTTAGAAAGATGGTTACCCAAGATAAAATCCGTAGACAAATGCGTAGAAACTTTAACATCCTCTACTAGCGCCCCGTCTTTCCATTCAAGGGTACCGTTAAAGGTTTTACGGTGGGAATTTGCCCTCCTCTCGTGTACCCACAAAGGAACACCTGTCTCTTCACCCTCCCCCCAATAAGCCTCCATGGGAGCATCACTATCACCCTCTGAAGAAGAAGTACCTGTCTCATTTTCGGAGTCAGATGGATCGCTTCTCCTGCTCTTTTTTGCCACATGCTTCTTCTTAGTCTTCCGTTTCCCTCCTCGGTTGCTGATATCTTGCGGGGCTAAGTCGTTGGCCACTGGGGTCGCCTGCTGCGGAGGTATCTCATCTTCCGAAGAAAACCCCTCCGAAGGACTTTGCCGGGCCGTGGAATCCTGAAAAACACTAGGTACGCCAATTCCCTGGTGGCTAGGGTTAGAGGAGGCTGCCCTGGGAGCTTTGGACTTATGTGCCGTAGCCTTAGACTTTTGTGGCCCAGACCTGGCCTTCTGCGCAGACGCCTTGGACTTCTGTGAGTGAGCAGTTTGCGAACGCGTTTGGGGCCGATTGTGCTGCCCCGCGCTTTGATGGGACGTACTCGCCAAGGCTGCGGAGGGCCCTGCCTGGCCCTGTTGGCTGGGGGGGGTGTCCGGAATACAATCCTGAGACACCTCTACTATATTTGGATTCGGGGCAACTGGAGGGGTGCATTGCGCATAGAAAGTTTGTAGCGCCGAAAACAGCTGGGCTAAAGCCTGAGGGTTGCAGGGTGCGACGGGTACTAGAGCCCCTGGTTGTGGCAACTGGGGATTGCCCCTGTTTGCCATACTCTCAATCTCGTGTTATGAGCCGATGTATGTGTGTATGAATGTGTATGAATGCGAGAAAAGGCCTATCTAGTAATCTGTATATGCGTACTTTTATATAATTAGTTATTAATACTGAACTTAGAATTGTGAAATTTAGTTATTTATTTAAAGTATCAATGTTGTTGTTATTAATGTTTATTTGTTTATTTGTTCATTATTTTATTCTTATTTATTTTTTATTTTATTTTATTTATTTTTTATTTTATTTATTTTTTATTTTATTTATTTATTTATTTTTTATTTTATTTATTTATTTTTTATTTTATTTTTATTTATTTTTATTTTATTTTATTTTTATTTTATTTTATTAATTTTAATTATTTATTTAATTATTAATATTTATCTATTAATTACTATTATGCTATTCAGTATTCAATTAATCACTTCGATTATTTATGATCCAATCAAACAGGGACCCCTCTGCGATACTACCTCTGATAGAGTCAGGGGCTGCAAGCAAGCCTCCTAGGCTTAAAGCACTAGATTCCACGAAAATGAATAAACCAGGCCTGCAGCAATGTCTGATTAAGTGTTCTTCTTCAGAAAGACAGACTGATAAATTAACCCCCAATAAAATATTAAATATGAGCAGCGAATGACAAAAATTTTTACAAAGACAACAGGCTTTACCAAATAAGGCAGATGGCTTAAATAACCAAATACTCTACAACTTTTAATTAACTACTGGGAGAGCTGCATCAACTTTGAAACAAGAATAACACACAGAAAACCAGCCCCGGCTGCCTCCGATTATACTTAAAGCCACTGCTCCTAGCTGCAACTGATAAGGCTTAATAGGGGGCTTGGTGAAAGAAATTCCCACGAGGAACTGCCTATAGCAAGATGGCGGCCGCCACAGAAGGCAGCATGGGCGGGCAAAATGGCGTCCGGGCGGGCTGGTTACCCACAGCTACGCAACCCAGTTCTAACAGGCGAGGAGGCGACAGCTACCAGCAGTGCTCTTCCTGTAGCGTGCAAGGACTAGGGATTGCTAATTAAGTTCCTATTGTGTCTTCTATGCTTCAAAGAGGGTAAAGCAAGACAGTTCCCACGCACGGTTGCCTATGGTAAGATGGCGGCCGTTACCAAACACGTGGGCAGTTAAAATGGCGGCCGGGGGAGATCCCGTCGCCTAGCAACGGTACAGCTTCTCTCCCGGCAGTGGCTAACGCGCAGCTTGGATTTAACAACGGCAGAAACAAAGCAAGGGGAGAAACGCTAACCAATTCCCCACCTAATTGCAAACGCTGCCGCCACAGACACCAAATAGGGAGACGTTCCCTGAGCGCTACGCTCTATTGAAGACCAGATAAGCTTTAGGGCTTATCTCTAAATCAGCTGAACCAGATAAATAACCAGACAAAAATCCAAACAAAGCCACAATCAGAATATACAAGCACCCGCAGCTGCTGCAATCAATACCTTACCCGAATCCTTGTCTGTCTTCTGCGAAGCAGCCTGTATCTTGCAAAAGGACCTACGAGAATAAAGCCCAACCCCCGCACTGCAAGGAAATCCAGCTGGATAAAAGGTTGTGAATGAGGCGGAGCCCCAGGCTCCGAAAAGGAAGGAGAAGGAAATAAACTTCCTTTGGTGATTTCAGCTCAAATTGAAGAATAGTAGCTGCAGCGTCCCTCCTGTAAGGCTAGTGCTTGCAATTCTGAGGCTACACGTGGCAGAAGAAATGCTCGGACAACACAGGGATCAGTTAGAAGAAACAAACCGCAGCAGCTGTAAGAGAGAAAAGGGGCGAGCCAGGGCTGCCCCGACCCTAAATGCTCCCTGGTGGGCCCGCCCCCAGCGCCAGCCGATGGGCTGACGCTGTGGGCGATGAATATTAATGCTAAGGGAATCCCTGCGACCCGCGGGGCTGGCCCCAGCCCTGCGAGAAGTAGATGGGGGCGTGCGACCGCAACCCCACCCCCTCTTTAGGTCGGGAGTGGCTTTGTGAAGACTAAATTATTTATTTTAGATGATTGTTTATACCACACTTTGCACAGGCTGGTTTACAACAAAAATAATATAATAAGAATAGATAAGACCCATTAGAAACCATAAAAAGGTAAAGGTACCCCTGCCCGTACGGGCCAGTCGTGTCCGACTCTAGGGTTGTGCGCTCATCTCACTTAAGAGCCAGCGCTGTCCAAAGACACTTCCGGGTCATGTGGCCAGTGTGACGAAGCTGCTCTGGCAAGCCAGCACCAGAGCAGAACACGGAAACACCGTTTACCTTCCCGCTATACAGTGGTACCTATTTATCTACTTGCACTTAGGGGTGCTTTCAAACTGCTAGGTGGGCAGGAGCTGGGACCGAAAGACGGGAGCTCACCCCGCCGCGGGGATTCAAACCACCGACCATGCGATCAGCAAGTCCTAGGCACTGAGGTTTTCTCCACAGCGCCACCCGCGTCCCTTTTAGAAACCATATAATCTATTTAAAAACACATGATGACAAATGAAAGTTACCAATAGCAACAATCTGGTCCCTCCTTCTCCAAATGCACTCTGATAAAGATGTGTCTTGACCAGGTTGATGATGATGATGATGAGGCTCATAGATATTTTTTTTTTCCTTTTAGAAAGTTTCAATAAACTGTTCTTGATGAAATGGTTGTAAAATTCACAGCCAAGAAGCAATTTCCTCCCAATTCAGACTGGCTAATGTCGCAGAAAGGGTGCTTATGTATTTTGTGTGTGTTTATATTGTAATTTATTTTGCGAACCACCCTGAAATCTATGTGTATAGGACACACACACACACACATATATATATGTTGTTACCTTCCTCGCAGTTTTAGGCATGCCACAAATAAGTCTGGGGCTTCAGTTCACACAGATTAAACTATATGCTCACTCAATGGTGTAGGCCTTTTGAAATTATTTAAAGCAGCCTTCTTGTGAATAAAATGCACTAGCCCTTTCTTCATCTCATAAACGTTTGAGAGCAAGAACCTCTATTTTTTTTAAAAAAATACTCTTTGTGCTGATATTTTGAAAAGATGAGGCTTGGAATGTAGGCCAAATAATAACTGTTGTAATAGAAAAGGGGATGATCATAGGAACCATCCTTTAACTGAATCAGATCATTGGTCCAATATTACCTCACTATGGTCCACAGAAACGGGCAGCAGCTCTCTGGGGTTTCAGGCAAGCCATCTTATCCAGCCCTACCTGGAGGTGTCAAATATTGAACTTAGGACCTGCATGCAAAGTAGATGCTCTGCCACTGAGCTATGATTTGGTTTGGACATTTTTAATGTGAGTCTACCTAATTCACACTTCCTGAAGCAATACTTAAACCAGAAGGCAGCTATCCTTCAAAATCCACACTTCTCTGAATTTTGCGATGCGGTTATTCAACCAAAAATATGTACACAAGGGTGTGTGTATTAGGAGTCAAGAAGCTACAAGAAGATCAGTGAAAATAGCATCAACAAATAAGATTAAATTTGTTGCAAAAATGTGTATTCAGCAAAATTGCACACACAAAAGTCTGTGTTAGGACAAATACACACTAAAACGCTGTGAGGACTTTAAGAACTGCAACCAATAAATCACAAATTGTTGTGGAAACATGAAATGTAGAAAAAAGAGAAACTGCAAGAAACTGCAATTAACAGATCCATCCACCCTTACTCTCTAGTTGTATTCCTTTTGGGACATTGGTGTTTTCTATACTCTAATGTTTCTCCCCCCCCCACCCCACATTTATAAATAAATAACATTTCTTTACTTGCTATAAATGGAAGAGTGCTTATAGGAGAGGCACCATGATGTTGGGTTAAGACAAAATCTCTCTAGCCCAAAGCTCAGCAATAGAAGAAAGAGGAGTAATGAGACTTAACACTTAAAGATGCCTTGTCTATTCTTGTGGCAACTGTGATTTTGGTTTTGCTGTTAGTTTTTGATACTACATACTCCTCAGGACAGACACATTGTTGTTCATTGGTTGTTGACTTTTCAATAGCTTTGGACTGTTAAGACAGAAACATTTCCATTCGTTCTCTGCCTCCTTCCTGCTTTGTCCCTAGAGGGAGCTCACATCCTTTCACTTTTGTATTTACTCTTACATTAGGTATTAAGCAGCAAAACATCTATAATCCAGCCTTAGAGGGCTGATTCCAACCTTAGATGCTCTCTGCAAGTGCAAGTAAGAAAACTGTCCTGATCATCAATAAGAACAGCACTAGTATTAGTCCTTCTGTGCTTTTTTAACATTGTACTTTTGTGGGTATTCCTTGAAGGATGTAGATTTGCAGAATATGTTTATTCATTTAATTTAATTTAAATATATGTACATCAAACTTTTTTTAGGCTGAACTACTTCAAGGCAGCTCACAGCATGAAAAAGATACACGCTGAAAGCATAAAAGCAACACCATCAATAAACATAATGTGGAAGCAAGAATTTCATTACAGACAACAGCAACAGACAACATTCTACAGTAAAATAGAGCAGAGCCCCAAACACCATTTAAAATAAAACAGCATGACACCAAAAAGCCATCAGCACAGAGGCATGATCCGTCTCCTCCCAAGATGGAGCTCCAGAGCCTTAGTGCCACTGCAGAAAAGGCCCCGTTCCTGATGCAACCACATTGTACCTCAGACAACAAGACAACATAATCTAACCCCAAATTCATGGGGTCAGTAATTGCAACACACCATGAAGAGCATTGATATTCGATGGTATCAAATAATGTCGATACTATGCAGAAAATGTTTCCCCCCAAAAAAACAAAACCATCACCACACACACACATCAAGGCCATGTGCTGTTCACAACATAAATGACATATAATATTAATAGTCATAAGAATATCTGCTCTATTGTTATGGGATTATTGTGCACACCAACAATCACGTATCACTGATATTTTTTATAAACAGTTTTTGAAACACTGGCAGCCAACTCCTGTTACAGGAAATTCAGGGATCATTATTTCCAGAATTTTCAAATGAGAGTAAGGTGGAGCTGCAGGATAGTAGCTAATATTCAGTTCTCCTTCACTAAGTAAAAGAGAGGAGTTTAGAAAGGGACAAACTCCATAGAAATGCTTCAGCATTTCATTGGAGCTGCTCAATTAGCTATCTTTGCAGAACACGAAAGCATTGTGTGGTGATTTAGGGCTGTAGAAAGGACTGTTACTTAGCTCTTTGAAGATGCTAGACAGCTTTTGCCTTTCTGAGCTAGCCTTTCCATCAAGTTTACTGATCCCCTTATAATACCACAGGCATTGCTATGCTACAACATGCCAACATATATGAAGCTAACTGGCAGAAAACTTTTAATTAAACAAAGGATTTTTTTTTTCCTGGGCAATGCAAATGCAAAGGTCAGAATGCCCTACTGGTTCTGAGGTTTTAATCAATGGAGACAGAAAGTGTGTTGTGCAAAGGAATGAAAGAGTGCAGAACAGATGCATGGACAGCTCAGTTTTTGTCTGAGCACATGATTTGTATCTGTGGGTAGGAGGAGTTCATCTCCATGACAAAAGAAAAATGCAAATGCCATGTTTAAGGTAAAGTGACAATAAAAGTCCAACAAGAAGAAATCGGATATGTCATTGCCAACATCTGCTACTGATAATAGGGTCTAGGGAATTTCTATGTCAGGAACTTAAAATGAGTCACAGTGACTTACAGTGATTGGGTATTTCAAGAAGTAAGGCATATTTGCAATGGTTTTTGAGCTCCTGTGACCCTTTCTGAGCTGAACAGGTCACAGACTGCACAAACAAACAAAGACTTGGGTGCCAATATACATACTGAATAGTGGACACAATCCATTAACAGCTTATCTGATTGTGAACAACTCAGCTCATAAGTATTATATTTCCACTGTATCAGAAACACATTATACCATAGTGGATAGAACTATGAACAGTGAGGAATGGATGTTTCCTCAGGGAAGCCTAAACCTGCCCCTAAATCCTACCAATTACTGTACAGGCAGAGCCAAGTGAAAGCATGCCAACATACCAACACAATGAAGTCTTTGGATATCAATGGGACAAAATCCATTTTTTATACATTGGTGCCCTACCTCAGAGTGTGGTCTGATGTGGCTCATCATTTTTGCATGGACATGTTCTATGAGACCCATGGCATTGCATAGAAATTTTGAATGTTTGGGGCCACCTGGGTCAGTGTTGGAATTGGATGCGAGTTGAACATCCATGTTCAATTCTTTACTCAGCCATGAAACAAAATAGAGAAGACACTTTATCTTAGCCAGCTAATTTGTTTTTAATTATCTCTGGGCCAGGGCTTAGCAGCTCTACTCAGTTTTGTACTTTCCTGCTGCAACATCGCACAGTAATATCTGGGAAGCCTCAATAGTACCACTGCCAACAATTATAGTGGGCATTGTGTAGCACAATGCAATAGCACCCCTGACTTGGTCTGTTCTCCTAAAAGCCAAAGGAACATTACAAACTCTTCAGCTACATACACCCATGTGGCACACCACTGGCCTTAGCCTTCAACTATCTCTCCCAGCTCCCTCAACTACTAAACCCATTCAGCTGTATTTCCATTTTCTGGCTCTCAACTCCATCATAATTTCCATCATAATTTGAGAGCCCTCTCTGCTCCACTTTTAGGGCTGCCACCTGTTTCCCTGGCAGTGTGCAAAGAAATTCAAGAGATACAGCTTGAAGATGCATTGATGCATGGAGAAGCTGTACCTGCAGAATATTTTTCTTTATTGTGTTGATATTTAAGGCACAGACGGCCTTCTGTCTGAAACCAAAAGTGGCAACATATTTGAAGAATCTAGCTTTATTTCCTTACTGAACATCCTTGCACAAATAAGCTGTTGATCATTTGTGTGTTCATTCATGGGAATGGAAATGTTTTCCGTTGCCAAGTTTTGAGACCAAACTGAATCCCATTGATGTGGGATGCGTGTCCAAATCTAGAGACTACTATTCAGTCTTGCTAATCAGTTTCAGCCAAGAATAGAATGGCACTCCTCCAGCCTTTAGTGGGGGTAGGTTTACCACAGCCAATGCCTGGGAAGAACCACTACAAGACTCAAGATTTATTGTGATGATGGTGTATCAGTTGGTCAATGGGAATAAAACTCAATGCACCTTTATCAGGTAGCAACCCCAACCTTCAATCCTGTGTCGCAGCCAGCCAACCAATCCCCAGTAATGATGCGGGGTAACAATCAGCAATGATTGCTGTTCACTTGGGAGCTGAATTAGGATTTGGTCTGGGGTTTCCCCTCCCCCAATATTGACCAAGGGAGCCCTTTTTTGCCTACTCCATATTGAAAAATACAATCTCAGCGTGTTAGTACTAATTTGGCTGATTAATTAGTTTGAACTGGCAGTGAATGAGAGCAAGGAAGGAGATTAGCGTAGGCTTCCCCAGTGAGCACCCAGTAACATATTCATAGTAAAGGGAAGCTTCTCCAACCTACCTCTCACTGCCTGCTAGATCAAGGAGACATGGGAGAGGAACTGGGCTCCGCAGTATTCTTCACTCCAAATACTGACCTATGGGGTGGGCACAGAACAGTTAACTAAGTTCTCCACAGGTATGGATACACAAGGGATGCGGGTGGCACAATGGTCTAAACCACTGAGCCTCTTGGGCTTGCCAATCAGAAGGTCGGTGATTCAAATCCCAGCAATGGGTGAGCTCCTGTTGCTCAGTCCCAGCTCCTGCCAACCTAGCAGTTCAAAAGCACACCAAAAAGTGCAAGTAGATAAATAGGAATCCTTTTGGATCAGGGAAGCCTGTAGGTAGGACTTGAGTGCAACTCAACTTGTGATCTTCAGCAATTCGTATTCAGTAGCGTAATCATACAAGAAATCTAGCCCCACTCAAACCAGTTAAACTTCTGCTTCGTTAAATAATGTGCGTAATATTGTGATTCCCAGTTACTGGAATTCAGAAGAATTCAGAGGTAGAAAATAGCCACTGGGAATAGTTGCTACTGAATAAGAGCCTCTTGGACACAGATCAGCTGTTTCCAGGGCCTGCATAATGAAGTTACATATTGCAAAGAAATGCTTAGCACCCCTGAAATATTAAATCAATTTTAAGTTCTACTAGAATGTTACAGGTAGGCTTTCCCCCCTCCTCCTCCTTCTTTTCTACAACTACAATTACAGGAAATTGTTCTGCTAGAGAGACTTTTGGCACCTTCACCAGTGCAGTACAGATCGATAGGATATCAGGCTCATTGTGGTGTAAACTCTAATGGAAGGGAGGGAACATACTCGTTGCAAGTGCTTCTCACTAGAAACCTTGGCAAATGTGCAAAACATGAACAGCTGAGTTCTCAGGCAAGTGCTAATTGGGATCAGTTATCGGGGGGGGGGAGAGAAAGCGTACTAAATATATGCTTTTATTTGCTATTTTCAAAAGTACTTAATGCCACATAGTGGTGTATTTACATCATGTCACTAAAAGCTGATAGCATTGTGAATTTCAGGTTATACTGTAATGTCTAAACTTGAAAGACAACAACACAAGGAAGGGCAGCTTCCATAAAACTGGATTAAAATCCCTTTTGTTGTTGTTATTCAGATCTAACATGAGGTGAAAGATCCGTTATTAAAATTTCCTGTGGTTTTTGTTTAATAAAGAAGCAGCATTCTGAGGCTGTTTTGAAGATGAGTGGTGTGATGCTCTGGGTGTTTAATCCATCCTACTCTCACATCCATTCCTGATGTCAGTCCCCCCATGAAGCTGCTATTAGCTCCAGGTAAGGGTCCAGGATGGCGGTGGGAAGACTGTTTAGATGCTGGATGAACTTGAAAGACTGCAATATAGTACATGACTTGAGTATAAACTGTTTCACTGTAATTCTGGGTCCATTCCTTTTCCATCATCAGTTGCCTCTAGTGGTGTTTCTTTTCTTTTTTGCTTCTGACTTTTCAATAACTTCCTAGCTTTGTTCCCAGCAGGGGAAGTTGTGCATGCAGCCAAACTGAACAGAACTGAACTCTCTGCTCACTTACTGGTGGGCTGAATCCTATTGGTTGCTGGAGTCTCCTTCACCAGACCTTTTCCTGCAGGAAATGTGTTGGTGCAGTTGTACCCAGCAGGATTGAACTCTCCACTCATGAGATGATGAACCAATGTTTCAATCCTGCGTTCTGTGTGCTGTTTTTTGGAGTGTGTGGGGAGGGGTGCAGGATCTCCTTCTCCACTTGCCCCTCTCCTGACCACATGTTTAATCAGGATTTTAAAACCCTGATTAAACATGTGGTTGGGAGCAGAAAGGGAGAAAATGTTAAGCATAATTGTTCAATTGTACATTGAAGCTGAAAACAACTCTGTATTTATCTGTATGTATCATGTTGAAGGCATAGCATGGAAACTTCCATTGAGCTACTCAAAAGCTGCCAGAGATCCTAACAGTTGATGATTAAGTGAGAATGTATCTCTGCTGACTCTGTTATGTGTCGAGGTGTTTAACTTAGATCACATGAAAAAGGATTCAGTCACAGGTCTCCATTTTGGGTGTGTTAGTGGTTTTTTTGTTCTGAAGCACCAAAGAGAAAGGATGTGCTAATGATATTTCCCAGGAAGAACAGCCTCAGGTTGGAATGCAGACAAAGCTTTGTCTTTACCTTGGGATAAAGAAATCCATATTTCTGGGATCAGCATATGATATTATGCAACTATCTGGATATAACTTTATTTGTTTTATGTTTGTTTTGGAGAAAGTTCTGTTAGTAAAGCTTTGAGCCATATTTTCAGACTGGACAATTTTCATTTCAAGAAGAGTCATGTTTTTCCATCCTATTGCTTCCAAATGTGAAATATTAATAACCTCAATAGAAACTGTGTGCCCTTCTTTTAGCACCACCCCTCCTGACCTCAGTTTTAAACCCCAATTTATCATTAAATTGCTTCAAGGCCCAGATCCAGGGTCAGGTCAGTCCCAAATTGGCCTAGATTGGGTCAGGTGGGAGCCATGCACTGCCCTACAGTATACATTTACATATGCGTAAATCCCCTCACAATCAATGTTACTGTCATGTGCACAACTCTTATTAATCCATAGCTGTGTTTGTGTAACAAATGACCGTAAAAGAGTATCCTTCATTTCACATCTTGCAGACCATGGGCAAGTCTCCAGAGAATTATATCCTAGCACTGGGGGGTGGGGGCGGGGAGGTCCTGTTGGTACTTAAATTCTAACAAGGAAAATAATTCTTTGGTTAAAATACCTACAACATGAAATATATAAGAAGTTACTGGATACCTTATAATAGTTTGTTCTGAGAAGCAGCACATCACTCCTTGGCAAGCTCTGAAGTGAGCTATTCTGAGATGTCTCCCAGGAATATATCTTTGTGACTAAGAGGGTATTATATTCACCCTAGAGATGCAAAACACTTCCTATACTGATATGTTGAAACATAAGGATAACTGCAGTTGCTAAGGTGCCAGTACTAGATTCTTATTACACCACAGCAAAGTGAGTCAATAACACTGAAGTAACCTTCTGTCACCTGGCATATGGTTAACACATTCAGGAGTGCATTTATGCCCCCAAGTGAGTTTATAGCTCTTCATCTTATGTTGCACTATCTAAGTACCTTGCATTGTGTGTCTTGAAGAAAAGATATTTTCTCCTTCCAAATGCTAGAGCTCGGTTTTGCATTTTATAAAAGGTGTCCATCTGCATGCACACACCCCCCCCCGAGCAACAGACATCTATTAACTTTTCAGGCATTTTTTAAACAGAAGTGTTGTTATTATAAAGTGTCCTGTGGAGCCTCAGAAGTTGTGATAAATAACGCCCGACTCATCTTGTTTTGTAATTTGAATAAAGACTATTAACTGCAATGTGAGGAATAAAAAGCAGTTAACTTTCAGTCTGCGTAGAACTCACACTATCTTGAGGAGAAGAGTCTACGAGGGAACAATCACCTCATTTTAGAGAGCTCAGAGGCTTCAAATATTTGGCTTGTGCTCTTGGATTTTCTTTCTCTTAACCCCCTTTATCCCAGTACACAGGGACAGAAAAATGAAATGAGTGAAAAATTAGATCCATGCTAAGGCTTGCTTAGAGTAGGCCCACTGAAATCACTTAAGTTAGTCATATGACTAAGTGGTTTAAGTGGATTTAGCCTAGGCATGTCCCTGGATTCTATCCACTGAGCTCAATCTTCAGCAGATTTCCACTCACAGTGATCAAAGGGATCAGGAAGGTGAGTTCAACAATTCCTCTTTCTACCCACAGCCCCTTGTGCCCCCCACACAGCTGTTCTATAAGATTATGGGATAGAGGAAGTCTCCACAGGATCCTGCTTGTCTCCCTAAATGGAAGGAGCCTTTCTGTTCATGGAGAAGCAAATCTGGATCTAACCTAGTGTACTTATTCTTCTTTGTCTCTCTTTCCTCAACCTTATACCATGAGCATTGGGGCATTTGTGCATTCTACACCCCCAGTGCATGGTAAGAGGATATCATCATTGGTAGATCACACCTTGTAAATCAGGAATGGTATGACAGTAGTGAACCCATGCAGTGGAAGAGGCAAACATTTGCACTAGCGGCTGCAGCATTTGCTGATTTGCAACCATTGGAGGTGCAATGCTGGGTAGATTCCTCAAACGTACATGGTTGAAACTGAGGCATAACTGACTGCCATGTCTTGCCCAAATAGTAGCAGACTCCTCCAGAGTTTGACCAGTCTCCTGTCCTGGAAGTCTAGCTTTTTCTCCACTTCTGGCTTAGTGACCACCCCAGAACCAGAGCACGGATGGACACTGATCGGGAAATTTGTAACATGGAAATGCCATCTGACTTTTGCCAGCATCACCACAGTCATTGCCCTCAGATCATAATCACTGTATTTACACAGGATTTCCCAGATGTTTGGCACTATAACCCCCATCTTTCCCAGTCAGCATGGCCAATGGTCAGTGATTTTGGGAGTCATAGTCCAAGAGAGCTGGAGGGAACCAGAATGGGGAAGGAAGTGTCTTTCAGTGATATGCTGACTTGTCTAGAGTCATCCATAGGTCAGGGTGTCTTTTGGGAAAAGCTACACCATGTCCCCATCTAAGTACCAAAAACGAACAAGGCTCTCAGTGTTTGCATGTTTGCTCATACCAGAATGAATGTGATGCCAGAAGCCACTCCTTTTACAGAATGTTCTCAGCCTCCATTCCAGCCCCATTTTCACCCTCGAAAGGAGAGGGAAAGTTGTCAGGCAATGAAGATGTCATCAGTATTAGGATGAATTATGGGTATTGGAATTGTGCTCTGTTAACACAGAAAATGACCAAAAACAAAATTAGTAATTGCAATGTTTTTTTTCTTTTCTTTCTTTCATTCTTTTACAACAGACACTTTTCCAAATAAAATAAGACAGTTAATAAGGATGTTTTCTGACCCTTCTATTTAACTCGTCAGCATTTCATATCTTGTGAACACCTTTGAAATGATAAACAGTTAGTGAAGAACATGATAATCATATTGATGATTTTTTAAAGTCGGATGCCACCATTCTGAAGTACACACATATTCCACAGGCTGAAACCATCACAGTACCTTTAGAGGGGGATACAACAGCTGCAATCTGCAAGCTACTAGATTTGCACTGTCTCCATTTATTGCAATGGGCTTGAACAGGGTTCCTCTCCCCCATTAAGGTTGTTATCTTTTACAATGGCCTTTCCCCATGCATTTAAGAGCAGCATGTCACATGGAAATGTAGCAGGTAAAGATTTCCTAGGGATCTAGGTGTGACAGCTAAAGGTGCAGCTGTGCAGTTTCTTCGTCACCAGCCCCAGAGATTCTTTAGACCTTTAGTTCTATTTGGGCATTCATTCTCCTTGCATGTAAGCAAACATGTGGGAAGCCGCCCCAAGATGGGCCCAACTCCAGTGCACCACTTTCCTCCTTTAACTGTGCAGGGTTTCAACTGTGCAAGGAAATTTCCCATTTAGACTTTCACCATTAGGCTGCATACACACTATCCTGTTTATAACAGAAAAATGTAGTTTTCCATTCATGCTTGTCCTCAGCAACTTCTTTCAGTCTAGATTGATTCTAGATCCTGATCCACAAGGTGGGATGCCATTCCTTGATACATATTTGAACATGCACACGCCCTCAATATGCAACAGATCTAGATTCTGTGTCCTACATAGTCCATATGGATGCATGCAAATGTAGTTCCCACAAACTTTTCCCTGTAAGGATGGATACAATTATTCTTGTATTCATGGATTCTCTGTTATGTTATATGTATGTTGAGGAGTGATTGTGTGATTCTAGTGCCCCACTGAACATTGAGAATTACTGGATATGCAAAAGTGCATAACTTAGGTCACCATTATTTTTCAAGCAGTGGACCTTTAGCTGATGGCTTTCAAATACCCTGTATCTCTGTTTACTATGAAGTTTTTTTAAAAAATAACCAAACCAATGCCCACATGCTACACTATGTAATTTTGGATGCATCTAAAAACCAGCCTTTCTACAACTTGCTGCAAATTTTCCTTGCTTGCTAGTAAAATCTAAAATGACCTGGAGCCCAAGTGTGGCCTTATAGTAGTATTTAGGTTGCAATGATATGCAGACAAAGGACAATGCAAAACTTAAGAGAGGGTATGGAGCACAGCAATTTTAAAGGAACTTCAAATTCAAGGTGAATAAATAACTTTAAAAGAACTGTAGTAGCATATACTCAGCTGAAATAGGATGGTGAACATGATCTAAAATTTCAAAGCAAGAATGTCTTTCTTGCTGTGAAGCAGGAAACTTGGAGGATGTCATTATATTCCCCCTTTGAAAGAAAGATGCAGCCAAATAGAGAAAACTAATGCAATTAGAGATGCAATACTGAATAACTGGTATAACTTCAGATCATTATTATCCCCAGGTATTTCTCCATCGGTATCTGCATTTACTTTAATTTACTTTCAACAAGCAAGAATATATTATAATTAGGATTTATGGGTTCAAAATGGTTAGCTGACCAAAAGATTTTATGAAGGAAAGAAAAATCATTAAATACTCAGAGTTGGTTCGGCAATGGATTCAGATCCCTGTGTTCTCCATCCCTGTTATACAGTGTAACAATGAAGAAACAGGCCTTAGATTTCTTATTTACAGGAGGCTAGATAAGCATTTATCATGACTAGTATAATAGGCATGAATGCAACAGATGGATTCGGATGGTGTTTTAAAATAAATGCTAGCTTTAAATTGTACAGCATGATCATACAACAGGTTATCTCTTTCATAAACACATATATGCACATCAACACAGGTGCTCAAGTGGACAGTTTCATTAAAGTTCACCTTGGCTTCCCTATTACTGACAAAAATTAAACACATTGCCCTAGCCTTGAAAAATTCAGGTTCTTCATTCTCATTAAAAAGCAATTTGCACATAGACCTTGAAGTGAGTGGACCCAGAGCATGCAAGACAAAGCAATCTTTTCCTAATGACATGATGGCACACAACTTAACATTCTCCATTTACCTTTGTACCCCAGAGCTTCAACTTTACATCGATGGCATCAATTGCAACAACACAAACAAGCCTAAGAGCTTCTCTGAGAGGTCCAAGTCAACCATTGATTCATCATTCAAAGAAATATTTCTCCATCGAGCTGCACTATTAATAATGAACAGAGTTCAGTAAACTGTCAAGGCTTGAAAAGCACTGCTAGCCTCAGTGCCTTTTAAATATATTGGCTGATCCAGCTTGTACATAAAATGCTGGAGCTTTGAAAAGATGAACTGATTGTATTTGCCATGTTCCGCAGGTCTACTCATTAATTTACAAGGCTAAGAACATTTCCATCAGTTTCACAGTTTTTAAAATATCATTTGAACTTTACCATCAATAGGGCAACACACACACATACACAACAAACAGATTTGAGGAAGACAAAATTGACAATGAACACCATCCTGGTTTTCTTTAACAAGCATGCAGGTTATATCAGTTCTTGGGTTCCAGTACTTTGCCAAACCAGACCCTTTGTCCGAGCAACAGTTGTGACTGACTGTATGCCATAGAGCACATGTGTGAGCCTCCCCATGCAGCTGGTAGGCAGAGCAACAATAGCCAGTGTGATGTGTAAGAGCTGAGATGGAAAGTTGGAGACACAAAGAGATGCTTGGTCTGGGCTGGACCCAAGGATGAGACTGATGGAGAAGCAATATCTGTTGGGCTGTTATTGCTGTGATCCTCTCCAACTCATCCTCAGCTTGTATATATGTGTAAATAAAACCATATATCCTAAAGACACCTCAGTCTCAGATGACCTTCATTCTAAAGAAAACAACTTGGCATAACCATCTCAAACCCCTGCAATCTCTCACTGCTTGGAGAATGAGGTGATGTGTAACAGTATCATACCAAACAATACGTACCTCTGATTGTAACTGCTTTTTATTTATTTTTTTAGAATTCAGTGTTGCTGTATATATCCCAGCAACTTGATTGACTGAAACTGTTTAGAAAAGAATATTATCCAAATACCGTACTTCTTACAGACCACATACTCTCACCTAACAAGTGCAGGTTTTTAATGAGCCAGAACCCCTAGAAGGGAATGAATACACACCGGGAAGTAATTCAGAAACTCCAGTTAGCAGAAACACCAGCAGGGATGTGAAACTGACTCTAGCCTCTCTGTTTTCTGGCACTGGTTTCATGCTTCTTTGCAAGGCGGGGGGGAGATGTCAGTCTGATAGGATTTTATTTTACCTTTTGGCAGAGATCTATGAAATGTTCCTGGCTTCCATCCATTGCTAGGAGAATCTACACACCTCGGGTGCAGCACTTCCATTCTCCTTGTCCCTCCCCACCTACCATCATTGTTGTAAGCTGCTAACTACAAGCAGCAGTAGACACAATCTGTGTATTTTGCCTCTCTGCTTTGTCATTTTTACTTTATGGACACGATATCCCACAAACCACCAGGAAAATTGGTAATAAATCTAAGGTCCAGTGTGGCTTTTAAAAGTCCTTAAATTCAGAAGTGAAAATTGGCTGTGGGAGTTCCCGCTTTATATTTTATTTTACAAGTGTGTTTCTGGATGGGGTGTGCAGGGAATGAGGTCAAGCACTTCCCTTATGCACTGATTTTCAGTATGTGTCAGTTTTACATGTGCTAATTCATAAGTCTGTTCCATCCATGTTACATTACATTACATTTACATTAACATGAAAATCTCTACTTATAACGAAATACACACACACAAATCTAAATGTAATTCATCATAAAGTATGCATTTTTATAGGAGGGAATTTCACAATTGGAGTGCCATTACTGAGAGGGTACTCTCTTTGTTCCAGTGTTGGGTCACTTGCTGGTGGACCAGTTAGAGAAGCTCTGCCAAAGATTACTTTGATACAATGTATTGCTTGTTTATTTCGGTAACTTCTATACTGATTCATATTTCAAATGACTCTCTGAGTGATTACCATTTCATATATATTACACACACACACAACTCATAATTTTTAAAATACTATCAAAAACATTGAGTTAAACTAAAGCAACTAGCATATGGGGTCCATAATATCTATAATAAATGTTTATTAAAATTTTACAAAACATAGAAATCAAACAATCACATAAATCAAAACAGAAATCAAAAAACAGAAAATACACACTTAATAAAAAAAAGAAAAAAGAAAAATCCACTTTTAAGTTTCAAGGTTCTATATCCCTCTTTCATGACCTCCTCACATCTCCCTTTTTTGTGTTCCTCTTTATTCCGTCAAATTCAGCAAATTCTAACCCTCTTTCAAACCTCATTTATAATTATATATTCCCACTAATTTCCCTTATCTTGGTCCTTTACTCCACCTTATATGCTTTGACATAATATTATTCTAGTCATACCCCCCTTCTCTTTTAAGATTCTTTTTTCATAGCTCTTTTAACCATATCCCAAATGCCATGTTACCTTCACATCCCACATCATTTTAACATTCAAACATTTTACAATATTTCTGTAGATAATCCTTGAACTTTTTCCAATCCTCTTCCATCAACTCTTCTCCCAGGTCTCGGATTCTGCCGGTCATTTCTGCCAACTCCATATAGTCAATCACTTGCATCTGCCATTCTTCCACGGTGGGCAAATCTTGTGTCTTCCAATATTTAGCGAGAAGTATTCTTGCTGCTGTTGTTGCGTACATAAAAAATGTTCTGTCTTTCTTTGGCACCAATTGGTGGGGTCCATAATATCTACTACCAGATTCAAAATACAGAAATACAACATAACCAGCCCTATCCACCAAATATACAATTATGCACATATGAGTTGGATCCTCATTCCCACTTATGCTCTCTCGCCAACCTAAGCACACACTAAAAAATAGGGCAAAAGTCTCACACTCCTTGTCCACTGGTACTCCCTGATCTCTCCAGAGAGCACCCACAATCATTCTTCTACCTCATAAGACCAAGATCAAGAGCAGTGTGGCATCCTTGCCCTTGTTGTAACCCAAAAAGGCACATGGCTATGGCAGCACATGTTCCTTCCTTTGCCTGGGCTATTGTAAGCAGTATAGGGCACTAGCACTTTAAATTGTCCTTGGAAATGGACAGGGAAGCCAGTGAGGTTATTTCAATATTACCAATATCTGTTCCCACTGACTCATACAGATCCACTTCAAAACAGGGACAGATTCAGCAAATAAAACAAGACACTTGGTAGAACATTGTCTTTCCAGTAAAGCAAAGGCCTGTTGAATATATCTTATATCCTAAAACTGTCACCTGAAGTTCTTAGATAGGTACTCACAGGTTTGTCATCAGGGTCCTTCTGCTGAAGTTTAGCTATGCATCCAACTGACAGCATAAGACTGGGATCATATTAATCAACAGAAACACAAGGTCCATGGACTTCTAAACCTGATTGGGTGAAGGGACATCCTCTGCATGTGGTCAAGGGTGTTAAAATCATGTGATGTATGACCACTTCACAAGAACTCCCCATGGGGCTTGAAGCCCATACAGCTTGTACTTCCAACAGGAATCATATCACCAGTGTCTGAAGCTCTAGCTTCCCTTGGAGCTGTCCAGGGTCCTTTCTGAAACCTGAATTCTGGCTTGGACATGAACACCCATCTGATTGTGCCCACCACCCAAAACAGTGTAGAGGAAAATCTCTGAATGTACAGGAAGATGTGTGTTAATCTTTTCCTTCATTTTATGACTTGGAGACCTTTGGGGTGGGTGCTCTTTGAGACTCAAAAAATTGGATTAGAAAGGAGCATGTGCATGTGTTAACTGAGATTCCGTAAGTCTCATAAGAAGAAAGGAAATGATTTCCTTCTGTACTTAAGGCATGAACAGCAACGAAAGTGGTTCTTGTACCAGCCTTTGGACTTATGGAAATATGCATATGGAAGTGTTTGTGTTCCTCAAGGGAAGACAATTGCATGCTCCCCAGTGGGTAAGAATTCTGGGGGCCAGAGAGAGAAGACAGGAGTGCCACAGGAGTGTGACAGGAGTGCCCCTGGGCCTGATGAGCTCCACAAAGAGTTCAAAACTATTTGTCTTGTCACAACAAGTCTCTAGCTCTTTGACTAGCTCCAGTGTACAGAGCCATAAGCCAAGAATCTCCTGTGCTTTCTTCACTGCTGCTAGGTGGCAATTACTGCAAAATAGAATTCACAGGAATCTATGATCTCTAATATCACTTTCCTGGAGGCATATTATCACCTATCAGCAGGCCCTCCCTATAGCTGTGTTCTCCATTGTCACCTAGTGTATTGAAATGCAAGTAATTCTCCAAATCCCCTCTGCATTCTGTCTATTTTTACCCTCAGGCTACAAAGTGATTGGCTGAGTGCCTGGACAATGATGCCCAACTAGAAATCTCTCCCAGGACCATTATCAGCAGTGTAAGTGAAATTGTGTTCCCCCTGCTAGAGACCCCTTAACTGCTGCCAAGAGGCAACTTTCCATAAATTTTCAAAGGGGTATTACTAACGTGGCTCTGATTCATAAACAGCGCATCAGAAATTGATGCAAATTATATAGTAGGGTATAATCATAATCTCTTTTGATACATATGTAAAGGTTGGGGGCTGACAGCCTTCCAGCATAAATTAAATACTTATTGGCACATTTAAATACAATTAATTTGGATGGTAAATTTTCAGTGGGCTCTAAAATGCCCTATGCACATAAATATGATTATTAGCATTTATGCCATTATTTTAACATGTTAGAAGAAATAAATTGTTCATATAGTGTCCTTTTTCCACTTTCCTGGTGACTTAAACAAAGTCATCAGACATATGTAGAAAGTGTGACACAGAACAGACAAAGGTAATTTTAAAAAATGATGCTCTGGACAAACAATCTTGCAATCAATTGGAACAGCACCATGCTACAGACATCACAAGACAACCCAGTACAAAGAAATGCATGCTTTGCCTTAGAATGAAAACAAATCCCAAAGTTCCAGATCAATTCAAAATGATTGGAGGACTTGGCTACATTGTACTTAATACATGTCAGATCATATACTTAATAATGAGGCAATCCAAAAAAAGGTAGATGCCATGTCCAAGCATAATTTCTTTGGACCCAGTACAAACTGTTAACATGAATCCCCTTCTCTATCTTCTTTCCACACTGCATGAAAGATATCCACAAATCCATGTTCATTTGGAGACTTGGTCAGGTCACTATGAATTCTAGAGACCAGAGTCCCATTTAATTGGCTGCATATGTCATGAGCACTGTAAATCATATCAGCAGCTCTCAGTGGCACTCTCAGAGCAGGTATCTGGAGCAGACATCCCAGGCACCAGTAAGTCTGCAAAGCCTTCTCTGCTCCCACAACCACAGAATGATATGCCAGACATATTTTAAATTAATACACACTATTATATAAATAAATACACACCCAGGAAAACTATTAAGCCCAATGTCTAAAAATACCTCTCAACACCATTTGCAGCTGCTGTTCCTAGAATGCTTATTATGATGTTTGTCCCTTCTTGATGCTGCAAGTTGGATGATTTGTCCTACTGGCTCCTTCTCCTTTCTGTGCAGAGGAAATGGTTGTAGGAATGGAAGTACTCTGGAATCTGTTCTTCAGAAGCTATGTCATGTACGGTGGCACCCTTCTATCTGCCTTTCAGAGTGCAAGTTGTACTGTTTTGTATACAAGTCTGCTCTCTTTCTCTCTTCAGTCTAGGGAAAGGTCTAACCGTGCAGCTCCCACTTGAGAATATTGCTTGGTTCTGTCCTAATACTGTTTCTGATTGGCTTCAGAAAGTACCACAAGTTCTGAACATCCCATAGGGAAAGGTCTGCATTTGTATCCTCAGACACAAGCTACAATTTAGCCTCAGTCCAGGAAAGAACAACCGGATAAGTGATTCATCATCATCATGGAAAAAAGTGATGAATGGTATGCTGCAGGGTTCTGTCCTGGGCCCATTGTTTTCCACCTCATAAATTATTTGGATGAAGGAATTGAGGGGATTCTCATCAAATTTTCAGATGACACCAAACTGGGACGGGTAGTTAATGCCACAGAAGACAGAATCAGGATTCAATATTACTTTAACAGATTGGAGAACTTCCCCTCCCCCCAAAAAAATCCCCAACAAATTTCCATAGGGCCAAATGTGGGGTTGTACACTTAGGCAGGAAGAACCAGCTGTATAAAAAAGATGAGGGACACCTGGCTTGCCAGTAGTATATGTGAAAGGGATCTAGGGGTCTTAGCAGACCACAATTTGCATGTGAGTCAACAGTGTGATGCAGCAGCAAAAAAGAGAGCAAATGCTATTCTAGGCTGCATCAACAGAAGTATAGAGTCCCAATCTGCCTTGGTTGGACCACACCTGGAGTACTGTGTCTAGTTCTGGGCACCACAATTTAAGAAAAATATTGACATGCTGGAACATAGATAAAGGAGGGTGACCAAGACAATCAAGGTTCTGGAAGCCAAGCTTTATAAGGAATGGTTAAGGGAACTGGGTATGTTTAGCTGGATAAGAGGCTGAGAAGAGATATGGTAGTCATCTTTAAATATCTAAAGGGTTGTCACATGCTCTGGAAGGTAGGATCTGAATTAATGGATTCAAGCTACAAGAAAGAAGAACCTGATGAGACGTCAGGAAGAACTTTCTGATGGTAAGAGCTGTTTGACATTGGGACAGACTCCCTCCGAAGGTGGTGGACTCTCCATCCTTATGGATGCTTTAGCTGAGATACCTGCATTGCAGGGGGTTGGACTAGATGACCCTCAGGGTACCTTCCAACTCTACAATTCTATGATTTGCTGATTCTAAGAAAAATGTCATATCTTCCCCATCCTTGGGATGTGCTTAGATGTGCTTGAGTTTCTTAGAAATCAAATACTTCTTTTAAAACACAAAACTGGCATAGGGTGACATCTGACTAAGCCATTCCAAGCACAGACCCATTTAAACAAATGGATTTTAGTAATTCAGTGGATCGACTCTGAGTATGACTTACATTGGGTATCACCTATATTTTTTAAGATAGATAGCTGTCACTTATGCTTTTTTCAAACTCCGAGTAAAGGCAAAACAAACAGCAACGCTGAAGACACATAAAACTAAGTTGAAACTCTCTGAAATATTCAGAAGTAATTGGTAAAGGCTATCAAAATTGCCTCCATAATACAGGACCTTAAATTAAATAATAAAATCCACTGAATATTGAAAAGGATAACAAAGTGGGTGAACAATTAAGTGGAGGAATAACAAACACCTCCTATAATGCCTAAAACATTTCTGTGCATTCTTGTGCTTTGAAACAATTCATTCAGCCATGAATTAGTTGTTAATCCAATCATTCAAAGAATGAAAATCCAATAAATTCAAAATCTGCTCAAGATATTTGTTTCAGTGCTAAACATTCCTAAGCTTCAACGTGTAAGAGTCTACCACATGGCAAGGAGAGAAAGGAGTAATTTGGCAGCGACTGCTGGTTTTTATTTCTGAATTGTTAGCTAATTTCCGAGGCCCCAGAAGTATTGTGACACATGCCAGAGGTAATGATCTAGGAAAACTGAAAAGTGTGATACTGATTAGGCAAATAAAGAAAGATATCTCTGCTATGCATGAGTCATTACCAAAATGTTTGATAATGTACTTAGGCATCATCCAGTGACAGACTTTTAGCAATGGACAATTAGAGGAATACAAATAGTGGAACAAACAGACCTCATAATTGGGTAAAAACAGGGATAGGTTCATTCTTGAGGAGAAAGAATTAGAGTAATTCTGGCACTTCGTAATTTCAGCGGCATGGATCAGAGCTTCATTTGGAAGGATGATGTGCATGGGAACTTAAATCGATACTGAAGTTTTGCTCAGAATTTCAAACAATAAAATGAGAGAGGCTCATCCTGCTTTCTATGCCATTTATTCTTTCCTTTTGCCCTTCATGGTTCCCACCCAAATCTCCTCTTCTTAAGAACTGTTACTAGAAGCAATTTCTGTGATCACACGTATGCACCACTCCTCCTCTTACGACGCCAGGCTGGTGTGCATCAAATCATCCCATTTTCTCTTTACACAAAAACCCAGTGGAAAAAAATTCAGGCCAACCACTGAGCTGCCTAAATTTGCTTTTTTTATATAAAATATTTATTAAAGTTTCACAAAAAGCAGGAATTTACAAAGTAAAAAGAAAACAAGAGAAGAAAAAAAGAAAGAAGAAAAAAAATACAAAAAAATACAAAAATGCATAGAAAAAAAGAAAATACAAAATACAAAAACAAGAGAAAAAATTAAGTAAAAAAAAATTAAAAACAAATCCTTTTTTCTCCATATCTTTAAGCTCATTTGCTTGTTTCCATGACCTCCTCACACCTCCCTTTTTTGTATTCCCATTCACATAGTCAGTTCAGCAAATCCTTACCCTCTTTCATTTATCTTAACTCTATATCTTAACATATTATAACTATATATTTTCATCCATTATCAATCCATTTTTACATATTCTTATTAGCCTTTTTGCTAATGCCACTTAATTTCAATCCAACATCATTTTAACATTCATTAATTTTACAATATTTCTGCAAATAGTCTTTAAATTTCTTCCAATCTTCTTCCACCAACTCTTCTCCCTGGTCTCGGATTCTGCCAGTCATTTCCGCCAGTTCCATATAGTCCATCACCTTCATCTGCCACTCTTCCAGGGTGGGTAAATCTTGTGTCTTCCAATACTTTGCAATGAGTATTCTTGCTGCTGTTGTAGCATACATAAAGAAAGTTCTATCCTTCTTTGGCACCAATTGGCTGACTATGCCCAGGAGAAAGGCCTCTGGTTTCTTCAGGAAGGTATATTTAAATACCCTTTTCATTTCATTATAGATCATCTCCCAGAAAGCCTTAATCTTTGGGCACGTCCACCAAAGGTGAAAGAATGTACCTTCATTTTCTTTACATTTCCAACATTTATTATTGGGCAAATGATAGATTTTTGCAAGCTTGACTGGTGTCATGTACCACCTGTATATCATTTTCATAATATTCTCTCTTAGGGCATTACATGCCGTAAATTTCATACCTGTGGTCCACAACTGTTCCCAGTCAGCAAACATAATGTTATGTCCAACATCTTGTGCCCATTTAATCATAGCAGATTTAACCATTTCATCCTGAGTATTCCATTTCAACAGCAAGTTATACATTCTTGAAAGTATCTTAGTTTTGGGATCTAACAGCTCTGTTTCCAATTTTGATTTTTCCACCTGGAAGCCAATTTTTTTGTCCAACTTATAAGCCTCCCTTATTTGATAATAGTGAAGCCAGTCTCGCACTTTGTCTTTTAATTTCTCAAAACTCTGCAATTTCAATTTGTCTCCTTCTTGTTCCAGAATTTCCCAATATTTCGGCCATTTGGCCTCCATATTGAGCTTTTTCTGAGCCTTTGCTTCCATCGGTGACAACCACCTTGGGGTTTTATTTTCAAGTAAGTCTTTATATCTTATCCAGACATTAAACAATGCTTTCCTGACAATATGGTTTTTAAATGCTTTATGTGCTTTAACCTTGTCGTACCACAAATATGCATGCCACCCAAAAACGTTATTAAAACCTTCTAGATCCAAAATGTCTGTGTTCTCAAGAAGCAGCCATTCTTTCAACCAGCAGAATGCTGCTGATTCATAATAAAGTTTAAGGTCTGGCAGGGCAAATCCACCTCTTTCCTGAGCTGCCTAAATTTGAACCCAGGTTTCTCCAGTCTGTCCCCAAGCTAGGAAATATGTACACTAAATATATCCACCATCCATTGTCTTCATCGGACATTTGGTGTGGAAATACAAGAACAAAAGGATGCAGAGATTTGCTCCCACAAGAGGTGTTTGCTCCCATTAGAGGTACAGATGGCCACCAACTTGAATGATGAGGCAAACTGAAGGAGGAGATTGCTACTAGCTGTAATGGTTATGGTCTATGTCCCCTGTCAGTATGCCTTTGCATATCAGTTGCTGAGGATTGCAATTGGGTAGAGTGCTGTTGCACTCAAGTCTTGCTTGTAGGCTTGTAGGTTGGCCACTGTGAGAACAGGATGCTGGACTAGATGGGCCTTTGGCCTGGTCCAGCAAGACTCTTACATTTTTAGAGCAGGAATGAGGACCCTGTGGCCTTCTTGATGCTGTTGAATGCTGTGCATTCACCTAAATGGTACTTACAAGCTTCCTCATGATTGGTGGCTCTGATAAAGCAGGAGCCCCAATCTCAAGAATGCTTGTAAAGCAAAGACATATACGAACTTCCTTCACAGCTTCATGCTAAACCCATGAACATCAGGCATGGTGAGGGTGCACCTGGCAATGTTGGAGGAAAGTGTCTAACACACTTTTCCCCACTATAAACCTTTGCATTCATGCGGTCCAGGCTGAAGAAGGCTTCAGTCAAAATTCAAAGACCTCTGCAGCTGCTTGTAACTGAAAATAAATATGTCAGATACAGGTTTGACCTTGCCACGCAGTAAGGTTGAAGCCAGGAGAAAACCCACTGGAGTGAAAGGGTAGGTAGGCAAAGTCTCCCTAAAACAATTAGATTCCTGTTTTATTAATAGTAGTTTCATTAAGGAGTGCATGACTGCATACATGAGATCATAATCTCATATTTTCATAGTATTCCCTTATAAAATAGATTAGGCTGACAGACAGTGATAGACCAAGATCACTTCATGGCTGATCCAGGAAGTGATGCCAGGTCTCCCTAATCCAACACTGCTGCTCCATAACAGGGTTTTCTGTTGCTCAGAGTATAATCCACACACATTGAGGGCTGGAATTTCATCTCTCCTACTTTAATAAACCAGTTCATTTTTAATTAAGCCATAAGACACAGAGGGACATAAACCGCAGGGCCTTAATTCATTGCCTACTATACTGCTGCTAGTTGTGAGACTGAGGATAAGTCACTGCCTGTGTAACTATGCATGAATTAGTGGCACCAGGGAGCTCATGTGGCAGAACCTTATTGCCACTGTAAACTACATACATACAGAGATTCCTAATGAAAGGTGTGCAGAAATGCAGCTTCATCTTAAGTGCACTTCAGCTCATATGTGAAACCTTGGCTTATACCTACACATATCTTCCGTTAGAGTGGAATTGCACTCATCGCTAAGAACATTCTTCATGAGAGCATCAGAAATTAAATCAATTGTAAGTACAAGGAATAGGTCAATGTAAGTTTTCTAACTATCACCCAGACTGATAGAGATGTTGTCTCAGAATCGTAAGAATGGTAGAGCTGGAAGGGACCCAAAGGCTCACCTGGCCCAATCCCCTGCAAAAGAAAATAAAAAAATAAATAAAATATTATCATTTTATTTGTTTATTTATTTATTTCTACCCCGCCCATCTGACTGGGATTCCCCAGCCACTCTGGGTGGCCTCCAATAAAAGATTAAAAATACATTAAAACACCAGTCATTAAAAACTTCCCTAAACAGGGCTGCCTTCAGATGTCTTCTAAATGTCAGATAGTTGTTTATTTCTTTGACATCTGATGGGAGGGAGTTTCACAGGGTGGGCGCCACTACTGAGAAGGCCCTCACACGAATCACAGATAATACCAAAGAATCCATTAAGAAGGTTGGAAGGACAGATTCAGTGTGGATATTAATCAGTATGGTTTTATTTAATTAGATGCAAAGAAGATAACAATTTGAAGTTAGTCAATGCAAGAAAGTTAGAATAGTATGCATAATTTTATCGTGAGCTTTACGATGCACTGCATACTATTCAAAGATGGGACACTGTATACTATTTATAATATTAATAGTGAGTGAGAGGAAATAAATTACTATTTCTAAGACATGTATAGATTTCTGTGTAAATACCGAAAGTCTTTTATATTGTTGTTGTTGTTGTTTAGTCGTTTAGTCGTGTCCGACTCTTCGTGACCCCATGGACCAGAGAACGCCAGGCACCTCTGTCCTCCACTGCCTCCCGCAGTTTGGTCAAAGTCTTTTATATTATATTGTAGTAATACATTGCCTTGAGCATAGTACATATATCTAGCAGAGCAAATTCAAATTATCAAAATGTTTACAGCTCTTTATGTAATAACTGAAAGTTTTCAAGTGTTTAAAAGTTAGATCTTTCCGCAGGGCCTGCAAGACAGAGCTGTTCCGCCAGGCCTTTGGCCAGGGCACAGCCTGACTGCCTCCCTCGGCAATCTTCGCGGAGCTCTGGCCCAATGGTGGCCAGTGGCTTGAATTTAATTAATTTTATAATGAATGATTTTAGAGTGTTGTTTGTGTTGTACTTTTGTATTGTTTTATTGTTGTTAGCCGCCCTGAGCCCAGCTTCGGCTGGGGAGGGCGGGATATAAATAAAATTTATTATTATTTATTATTATTCTTAATCCAGTATTTTGTTATATTATTGTTAGGTGGGGGGAAGCAGTGAGAGAGAGGGTGTATTCTGTGTGAGAATGCATGTTTAGAGGTGTCATGTACAGATGCTTGCATATGAATGGGTGTCTGTGGATGGGTGTGTATGAAAGATAGAGTGGGTAGCCTCACTTCTTTTCCCCTTGGCTCTTTCCTTTAGCCCCAAACATATTGCCCCTGGAAGATCATTCATAGGGAAATGTAGCCCCAAAGCTGAGAAAGGGCCTCAGCCAACATTTTAGGTCCTCTTTAGACTATCTGGGACGCGGGTGGTGCTGTGGGTTAAACCACAGAGCCTAGGACTTGCCGATCAGAAGGTGGGCAGTTCGAATCTCCGCGACGGGGTGAGCTCCCGTTGCTCGGTCCCTGCTCCCTGCCAACCTAGCAGTTCGAAAGCACGTCAAAGTGCAAGTAAATAAATAGGTACTGCTCCGGCGGGAAGGTAAACGGTGTTTCCATGCCCTGCTCTGGTTCGCCAGAAGCGGCTTAGTCATGCTGGCAAAATGACCCGGAAGCTGTACACTGGCTCCCTCGGCTAATAAAGCAAGATGAGTGCTGCAACTGCAGAGTCGGCCACGACTGGACCTAATGGTCAGGGGTCCCTTTACCTTACCTTAGACTATCTACTTTTTTTTTCTTTCTCTGATGTTGCCATTTTTTACTCTATGGCCACATATTTGTTTAAAAAAATGTGGCTAAAAATATATATTGCACAACTCAGATATGATGTGTGGCTCAACTATCTTATATTGGTTTTTCCATACCTGAAAGTGCCTTCTGTGACTTATTGTACTGCCTCCACATCCTCCTACCCTGTGCACTGAGATCATCATACAAGCCTTCTTCTGCATATCTCTAGTGTCAGATATGAAATGCAAGGTAACTGTTTATGGAATTATCCACTCTTTCCTATCTTTGAAGTGCCAGATCAGCCCTTTTTTATTTTCTCAGCCTCCTTACTGGTTCAGATATGATGCTTTTACCACAGCCAGCCTTTGTATGTTTTTCTATGACTTTCAGTGTTGTTATTAACTCTTTGTGATTTTTTTTATTTTTTACTGGATCACCCTGAGAAAATTATATTGAAGAGCAGAATATATATGGTTAATAACAACAATGAAAAATCTCATTGTAAGCAGCCCTAAATTATCTTTTTTCCCTTCTACCACCAGATGTTGCCAGCTGTAGTTTCTTTCTAACCTATTTTTGAAAACAGATTTACTTACATTTCCTTTACATTAAAGTATCCAGGAATTGAGCTGAAGTCTGTGCTGAGCTTCAACACACTACAGCATCATGTTTAGTGATCTCACTTTATCAGCCTGTGCCAAGTTAAATGACTGCAGGAAGGACAGTAGCAATCCACAGGGAGTTGAGGCAGCATCCCCCAAAACAAGCTCTACTGCAATTTATGCTGCTATTATAATTCAGGCAGAGGTAGTGTTAAGAACTGCAGTGCTCTTTAAAGGCTCAGGACCTCAGTCTTTGCCGGATGCTGCTTAGTTCCTATCCTAGAGCCTGCAGATCCTAAAGCCAGTGATTCACCTTGTAGATCCCCTCAAGCCCAGCCAGGAATCTTGATATGTCCTAATTCCACACTGGACAGTTCTTTCTTCATTCCCTTCTATGTACATCTAAGCATTGTAAGTAAATCAATAGATGGTCTTAATAAGAAATGTGTAGCATCTTGCAAATGTAATGGATTGTGTCAGTGGCCCATCTAGTCCAACATCTTATTCTCACAGTGGTCAACTAGATGCCTGTGGGAAGCCTGCAAGAAGGACCTGAGTGCAAGAGCACTCTCCCCTCCTGCTGTCTCCAGCAACTGATACAGTGGGACCTCGCTTTTCGAATGCCTCCGTAGTCAAATGTTTCGGAACTCGAATGCCAAAAACCCGGCAGTAGACGCCTTGGTTTTCGAATGTGCCTCGGAAGTTGAACCAGAAACACAGCTTCCGTTTTGAGTGTTCCATGTCGAGGCTTCCATTTTGAGGCTTCCACTTTCAGTTTTCGGTTTTGGATCTTGAACGGACTTCCAGAATGGATTACGTTCGAAAACCGAGGTACCACTGTATTCACAAGCATACTGCCTCCAGCAGTTGACAGAGAACATAGATATTTGGGCTAGAAACCATATTGAAAGTACAAGGACATCCACTCTTAACTACAGAGCAACAAGTGGGACCTCTAAGGAAATGCTACTGTGTATCTTGACCCTACTAACAGAAATGCTCCTGTTCAGGATTCCAGTCAGCCTGTCATGCCTCTCCCAGGATATTCCATTCCATCTCCCTGCGCTCATTTTCTGTTTTTGCTTTCCTGCTGTCAGTGCTTTTTTTCTGGGGGGACGCATACCCCTAAACATTTTGTGAATCTAAATTTGGTCTCATTGAGGGGCAGTATTTCAATATGAGTAGGAAAATGAGAGTACCCCTAAACATTTTTTTTTTTTAGAGAAAAAAAAAAGCTGCCTGCTGTCATTCAGCATTCTGTGACCACAAAGTATAGCAGATTTTTCTTGGGCTTTGGATCTAGAAGTTTGCCCCATAGGATATATTTTTTTTAAAGGTTTCCTTTGTCCTTCTGCAAACTTCTCTGGAGGATGCTGATATCTTTCCCTTCTTTTTTAGTGGCTCTTTTTTGCACTTACACCTGAGTTTTCTATTAAGGGGAATGATATAAATTTGTTCTGTGCATTTGTGCGTGGTTTGTTGTTGTTGTTTTAACTTACTAAAAAAAAATGAAGATCCTGTGTGCTACACACAATGTATAGAAATATGGTGCCTAAACCAGAACACGTTGTATACATTTGGTTCCCGAATCTAATTAGCTACCCGCTGGGATATAAAACATGCCATCCTTCCTCACTCCGTATCAAAGAAATTATACTACCACTTCTGAACATTATTTCAAGGTGGTTGCCCCTCCATGCAGTACATGAAAGAGTGTTTTTGGCCAGGATTCATCACAAAGTCTGCCAAAAGTACTCTTTGGTAAGCAGTAATTCAAGAAGCAGTAAGTTTTTATGGATAATTAGCTGATTGAATGTCCACGCGAAGTAGGTACCTTTTAATATTCATTGCTAATTCACATCTATGAATATCTTATTAGCTTTCATTTTTCTGACAGTGATATTTTCCCTGTTAATTTAAAGCAGACTTATCCTTTACCTCAACACTGTCAAGGAACACAGATCAATATACAAACAGTAATGAATGAAACAACAGAATATTACTGTGAGGCCAAATAAACTGAAACACACTACACAGGACTACCATGGGGTTAAATGATCCATTAGTTCTACAGGAAATTAAATGATAGAAGTAGGAACTTCATAAGTATGATAGTGCTTACCCTCTCTTTCATGATGAAATGGGACTGCAAGAGTGTCATTATCTCCTACAAGGCTTCATCTGTACAGCAGGTTTGAACTGTTGACCCAGATTTAAACTGACACTGAGGCTTGAGCTAGACTACATGTACACTAGACTTCTAAATGATTTAATCTCTTTGCAGGAACCCATAGAGTGGAGCCTTTGAAGATTCTGTCTTGTAAGAAAACTTAAAAAAAAAAATCAATGACAATGCCTGCATAGTTCAAAGGTATTTCAAATCGAATCCAGGTATGTGTCCGTAAAGTATATTTCCTTCTGCGCTGTTTCAAAAATCTTAATTTCTAAACAAAGGTTCATGATTTATTAAAAATAGGCAATTGGAAGTGAAAATATGTAAGGCAATTTAGGATTTCTGTCTCTCGGCCTTAGCGAATTGCTGGTTGCAGAGCTGTGCTTGTGGTCCATGGACCAACTTAATTATCTCCTTTTTATTTATTTTTATTTATTGGTCTCTGAATACATTTCAGCTGCCTTCTGCCATCCTGGTTAAAATCCTGGTTCTGATTCTGCACAACGCTGGAATGTGTGCAAAGGAGGGTGACCAAGATCATCAAGGGTCTGGAAAGCAAGCCTTCCGAGGAACAGTTGATGGAACTGGGTAAAGAGGAGACTGAGAGGTGATATGATAGCCATCTTCAAATATCTAAAGGGCTGTCACAAGGAAAATGAAACATGCTTGTTTTTTCCTGCTCTGGAGGGTGGAACACAAACCAATGGATTACAAGAAAGGAATTCCAACTAAATATCAGAAGTGCTTTCTGACGGTAAGAGCTGTTCAACAGTGGAACAGATTCCCATGAGAGGTGGGAGGGTCTTGCCTTTTAAACATTTCGTTTATGAATCACTGTGCATAAAAATCTCAAATTTAATCTAACAATAAATGAACACACACACACCAGTGTCTTTCCCCTTTCTTTTCTTTGCCCTTCCATTTACAGTTTGTTTGTTTTTATCCAACTGTATTGCTGCCAGCTCTGGTGGTGTGGGGCAATAGCAATGGAGCTTTGACCACCATTACTTTTCTTTCCTGGAAGCCTCCCTGCTATTAGTATTCTACCCAGAGGCATTCTGGGAAGGATGAATTGAGACATTACCCAGAGCCCTGCTGCTGCCACACCAGAACACCCAGCAATGCCAACATCTTAAAAAAACAACAAAAAACTTCCCCACTTTTGTATTTGTTTATCCTAATTTATGGAAATTTTTTTTAATGGTGGAGAGAAGTCATATGAAATGTGAAGAAATGCTAGCTATTTTCTTATGTAATTAATAATAATAATTACAGGGAGAAAAGGGGGGAAAGGAAAGAAATGTGATGAATACTTTTTTAAAAAAGGAAAAGAAAACCATACTCAACACCTTTCCACGGCTGATCAAGTATTTCATCAATCAAAAAACAATTGCCTTCAAAGAACAACAAAATAAAATTAAAAAATCCCCCTTTACAACTAATTTACTCTGGGAGTTGTTTGGAGGTGGTTTTGCACTTCAAGTATACACTAGTGGATTCTTTTCTTTTGGTTCATAATGCTGTTGAAATAAAAAGTACAGATGATCACTAACCTTTTGATACTAATGACCAAATGGCCCCAAATGCCATCTGGAGTCTTTATTGCCTTATATTCCATTCACATTCATTGCTATTCAGTAAAGATGTGTATAAAAGACAATTGGATTAATAATAACTCCTAAATAACAAGAATGGGAGAGGAGATAGAAAGTGAAGGAAAAACGAGCCCTGCAAAATTCAGAAGCGACCACCTGAATTTCAATCAAGGTGGGAAGGGACTAATGTGGTGAGGAATCTTCACAGACCTTTTAGCTTTCAAATTAGGGGGGTGCATCCAGCATAGTGCCCTTTTACAAGGCTGCAGAATAGACACATTAATGGCCCCACATCTTCCAAAATTCAAAAGTCTGCAAAATTATTCGCATGCCATGCATATTGAATATTAATGGCATCTAATACTGTAGTTTATTAACCTTTTCCGTTAGTGGTCAGGAATGAAGCATGCTAGGAACAAATGCATGACAGAAGGGGAAAATGTTTCTGACGGCAATTGGGCTTCATTTGACAGTTAATAAAAACCATCAAGTTCGTATTATGTTAGATTAGCCAAGATCTGGATTCCATATGACAAGTCATTATTATTAAAGGCAAGTGGAGGGTATTTTCAAATACACCCTGGAGTGACGCATGCTGAAATATGTATAGCAAAGTCTTGAATGTCAAGGACATTTCTGTGCAGTATGTAATGGAAAGTTGCATGTAATGTGCAGTTTGGGATCTATTTTATGTGCCATTGAAGGCCTCATAGCATCATAATGAATGTTTTATTGAAAGCCGTTATGCTCTGTTGTAGGTTCAATTGAATGGCAAATATTTGTAGATAATCATCAGTTTGATCATTCACAGAAAGCATCAATTTGTTCTCCTGAACAACAGGCTGAATTTGTGTCTAACTAGAGACTAGGGGTATGCACTGACCTCAAGATTTGTTATTTATCTTTATCTGTGGGTGTTATTTTTTTAACAAAAAAAATAGGCCGATCCATTTCTAATTCGCTCTGTGCTCACTCTCTTTGGCTGTGTTTTATTCTAGAATCAATGAAGACTGAGTACTTATATTTTTCAACCTAGTACACACACATTCTAGATCTACTGCTTTTTCTTTTTTCTTTTTCTTTTTGCCCCTGAAAAGCTCTTCTTCAGAAACTGGTTTCATCCAGATAATAAAAAACTAATTAGAGAATTTTGGATTGAATCTGCATTACCTCATGGTGTGTTCATTTGAAAACAGGTGAAAACAGATGTAGGCAGTCCTGGCAATGGGCTGTGTGTATCAATATCTGCCCAATGATGTTATGGGTCAGTGAATGCCAATATCACAATCAGTACTTCCTCATTCACCCCCCTGGGGCATGTGCTGGGAAGAAAAAACACAGGTAACCTAATCAAGGGGAAGGTTTTCAAATTGTATCAAAAAAGCACACCCACCCTTGTGGACAGTAGGATCTATAATCAATCTAGATTGAAAATTGAGGAAAAACATGGACAATTTCAGTTGGAGGGGGGGACTACATTTTCTGCTGTCAACAGTTTTGTGTGTAGGCAGCCTCTGCTTTTTCCTGTAATATGCGCTCCAAGCCATTTTTTATACAAAAGAAGCTCTGTATGGGAAATACAAACCAGTTACAACTTTGCCCTCCTTTTGACCAAAGTAGATAACATTTACATGCACAGAAGCACCCCCAGAGTGCATTAAGCCCTCAAAGTGACATACACATAGGTCCCAGGGGCTTTTGTGGAGGAAGTAAAAGGGATTAACTTTCTTCCTGAACATGTGGGCGAGGGCCTTTAAATATTACAGCACTGCAGCAGAGTAATCCAATGAAAAACAATTTCTCAATGTGATATCACATTTAATGGGACCTAAGCGTGCTTCAACACTGCAGTTCATTTTGAAATGAACAATGGGCTATAAGCATGCTTCCTGTTCTATCTATCTGAGTGGCTGGGGAAGCCCAGCCAGATGGGCAGGGTATAAATAATACATTATTATTAATTATTATTATTATTATTATTATTATTATTATTATTATTATTATTATATCTATCTATATATATATGGGAGAGCAACACAACCTGTCAATGTGAACGGGTTGTAATCAATTAATTTTAATCAGAGTAGACCCACTGAAATTAATGACCACAACTAAGGGCACAATCCTAATCTGAGATCCACTGGGATGAGTGAGTTGGGATGATTTTTAGGGGGCAAACACAGTCCTAGGCATAAATGGTACTTGGATCAGCAAGCAATAGAACAAACTTGCTCATTTAGATACCTGGGTGTACTCTTTATTGAAGCTCTCTCTTGAAGCAGGGCTTTTCCCTCCAGAACTCAGTTGTGGCACCTCTCAGGTGAGCACCATTGCCACTATAAGAAAACAAGGGAAGCATGCAGTATATAAACATACACCAATTAACAACACAAAAAAATTGAGATGTTCCCAAATCCAGGAGGAGGAGGGGGGAAAGAAACTGTACCATGTCAGGCTTCCACTTTTCTGAATAATATCCCCATCTGTGGGGTTGCAGAGGGCAGATGGTTTCAACAGTGTTTTCATCTGCATTTCCCGTTTGTTCTACTAAAGGTTGTCACCTGGCCAGAACTTTGTAGGTCTGAGCAAAGGCTCTCTTGTCCTTTGAGTTCTTTGTTTAGCCGCCAAAAATTCCATCAGCTTTCCCTTTCAACTAAAGAAGCAGGAAATAGCAAGGGAATAAGCAGATAAGAAGAGCACAGAAAGTGTTTTTTCTTGTAAGTCTGCTAAAAACACATTGTTTGGTTGATTATAGGAGGCCTTTTTTCCTGCTTATCCTCCCCTAACTGTCAGACAGAAATGGAAGCATTCATAATCCACCTCCCTGATGTAAAAGATCTTTCATATCAACGACAGCCTGGGCTTCTGTTAAACATTAATCCATTTATCTACCAATCTCTTGTTCTCACCAGATAGTTGTGTCTGCCTTTTCTTTGAGATATAGTAGCCTTTAAATTTCTACTTTAAGGCAGTAAAGCTACCACCAGTGAGTCTCTGAAGTTCGATAACAAGGGAAAATATCAAGCAAACAGCTACTACAAGGAATGTTACATTAAAACAGCAACTTGTATGTCTGTCCTTCAAATGATCCTAGCTGCCTCTTTTGGTCTTCGATTTTAGAGAGCTGTTGCAGTTCTGTGCACTTCTATTAAATATCTTATTTCCACATGTTATTCATTCAGCAGTGACCTTTGTAATAAACCTCTTAAAATGAGAAATGTATCTCATATTGAAATTACAGAGCTGTTATTCGTAACACTTCATTTCTTGTGCTGAGGGACTTTTAAAGGGGCAAAGCACTGTTCAGATAGTCAGATAAGGCAGGGAGGACAAGGCTTTCGCGAGGGGAGATAGTAATTCAGGGACAGACTTTCCCTGAGGGTAGAAAAAGGACTGTTTATCTTTATTCCACAATTTGGGTATTTGATGTTTTGATTTCATAGATAAAAACCCCCACATTAATCCAAAGAAAGAGAGGTTTGTTATAAAGTGATGTGTCATTTTATTCCAAATGGCAGTTAATTTTTTAAGTGATGCCTCTGTGCAATAAATTAATATGACTGATTTAACAGATTTGCCTCGTCGCTTCAAGATCTATGTTGACATATCTATCTATTACCTTGATATCCCCCTTTTTGCAAAGGGGCACAAGATAGGGCACATGACCACCCGCTCCTATTTTATTCTCGGAACTACCCTTTGAGGTAGTTTAGAGTGACAGTTGGTGGCTTAACTAAGGCCAGTCAGTTCCATGATTGTATGTGTGACTTTGAAAGCTTAGTCGGACATGATAACTAAGCACTACACCACACTAACTCTAAACTTCTTTCATGGTTGAACAGCATGTTTTTGAAGATATCAAAGGCATATTCTGACTTGTCTAAAAGAAAATGGCACATTCCAAGCCTTGGTGAGACTTTTCAATAAGGACAGGATCACTTGAGAAGGGAACAGACTACAATTCCCCTTTTCCTCATTATCCTAAAGCTCATATGTTGCAATGTTCCAAAGCAGCTTCTCAGTCCTCAGACAGATTTTGAAGCAGGCTCCTCATTGGCCCGTTCAATTTTGATGTTTTGGCGACAATTCCACCCAGTAGTGAAGCTGGCCAGAATCTCACTGACTGGCCAAGCTTGTGATTCATGGCTGCCAGGGATGGAGTCAGACTGCAAGGAGCCACAAACTCTGCTCACCCAGAAAGGGGCAAGCGGCCATTGCATCATCAACAATCCTGGAGTTGCATCCAATGTTCATCATACTAACGGACCTAAGCTAATGCTGTCCATTAAACTCTCAGTTTTGGTGAATTCTATTTACATAAGGGTCACGAACTGAGGCTGTCATGAAGCCACATTTGATTTCCTAAGGTATCTGGCTTGATTGATGCCACAGCTCATATCCCTAGCTCAACCAGTTGTAGAAGGGAAATACAGTGGTACCTTGGGTTACATCCACTTCAGGTTACAGACTCCGCTAACCCAGAAATATTACCTCGGGTTAAGAACTTTGCTTCAGAATGAGAACAGAAATTGTGCTCCGGCGGTGCAGCAGTAGCAGGAGTGCTAAAGTGGTGCTTCAGGTTAAGAAGAGTTTCAGGTTAAGAATGGACCTCCAGAATGAATTAAGTACTTAACCCGAGGTACCACTGTATAGGAAATAAGAGTATATTTAAGGTAGGAGAGGCTGAGCCTGTTCATACAAGAACTGAGCAGGAAGAGCAAACAGTCTCTCTGTGGATTTTTGAGGGGCTATTACTGTGACCTTTCATGGACACTACTTAGCATCATATGGGTGACTCCTGTGTTATATTATTCACCAGAATCTTCTACCTAGCAAATATTCATAGAATCCATGTAATAGCTTTCCATGTTTATCAGACACAGAAGCTATTCACAACGGATGTCAAGTCCTGTTCCCTGATCAACTTTCTTGGATTTTTCTTATATTTGTAGAAAGGGTTGGCATAAGAATGGTATGGTATGAGTGAAAAACATTATTCTAAAAATGTTTCTAAAGGTCCTTTCATATGAACAGGACCTGCATCTAGCCTCATCTGTTAGATGACATTTCGGGGGAAATGTATTTTTCTCTCCAAGGCCTTCCTGTGTGAAACAATGAGAGCATCTTCTCTACTGGGAGCCTCAAATTTACATGTTACTACATTCTCCATTGCAAAGGGCTTTGGAGAATCATTATATTGATATATCTCCTTCACAGTCATAGTGTGCAAAGCACTCTTCACCAGTTGATCAAACGCTAAACCATTGTCCAGAAACTGCTAGAAGTAAAAGATTGGGAATAAAATTACAGTTTCAATTTCTTGACCATTATTTTCATTTATTATAAAGGGCAAATGACCTGACCTCTTGAGATTGCATTTTTTTATGATAAAATTGGGACAGTTCTTTTCTCACATAACGATCTGGTGAGTGCCTAATACAATGAATATCTTCAAGCACATTTATCATCTATCTGAGATTTGAACCTCTTTCCAGCTGCACTCTTAGCAAACTGTAGATTATCTGGTACTTAAAATCCTCAACAAGTTACGGATACATTTATTCTCACGAACACCTGACTCCATATTCTCTTGCTTATAAAAGGTGAATATGCTGTTAGCAAGCTGGGTGAGAAAATGTCAGTTTTATCATTTTTATTCAGAACACCTCTCCTTTTATTTATGAACACTTTCTTCTGAAGTCATTTGTGGACTTTATTGCCTGTACAAGATGTTGGGTTGTTTTAAGATGACTCTGTAAAAACAGAATAATTGGGTTCCTTGTTTATCGCCATGCAAACGCTTTAGCACAAAATATGCTCTGTTTTCGGGGGGGGGGAGAGAGAATAAGCCCTTGTGTAGAATTTAGAGGATTTCAACTAGCTCCCAAGGCCCAGCTGAATGTCTTTGTCTTGCATGTTGTGTGGCAAGGCCCATAGCTCAGTAATACATGCTTCACAAGCATATGGTTCTAAGCTGCATCACTAGTTCAAAGCATCTTAGCTAGTCAGGCTGGTAAAAAATCTCCCTGAATCTTGAGCAGCTGCTGCCACTAATGGTACATGGTAACTAGGCTAATGGCTGGCTATTTACCTATATCTATAGATATGAACTTGCATGGCATAAATTTCAAGATCCTTTTCAAGCTCTCCTAACTGTAAATCCACTTCCTTTTTGAACAGTGAGCACACCAAACAGTGTGTGTACCAGTTCAATTAATTTACAATGGAAATAATAGGTAAGGGGTAAAAGTAAAGGACCCCTGGATGGTTAGGTCCAGTCAAATTCGACTATGGGGTGCAGCACTCATCTCAGGCCAAGGGAGCCGACATTTGTCCACAGACAGCTCTTCCGGGTCATGTGGCCAGCAAGACTAAATGGCTTCTGGTGCATGGAACACCATGATGAGTGCCATAGCGTATGGAAACACCATTTACCTTCCTACCTATTTATCTACTCACGTTGGTATGCTTTCCTGCCAACTGCCAGGTTGGCATGAGCTGGGACAAAGCAACAGGATCTCACCTCATCACAAGGATTTGAACTGCCAACTTTACAACCAGCAAGTCCAAGAGACTTGGTGGTTTAGACCACAGTACCACCTGTGTCCTAATGTGGAAATAATAGTGACAACAGTACCACTTCCTTACCCTATTTTGTTTTGGGGAAGATAAAACACATTCCACCAACCAAGCCCAAACATTTTTCTATAATCTCCCGCAACATTCCGTTGCATGAAATTTATATCCATATTAAATGCTTGAGGTGCATCTAATCTCTGTGCGCAGCCAAAATTGCAATAGGGATGATTAAGATAAGATTTTCACATGCCTGAGTCAGACCGTCCCAGATCAGGGGTTCTCTAAAGTCCTGAGTCACTCTTTGGACTTGGGTGTCATTTGAAATAAAGGATTGCTGCATTTTTCTTTTTTAAAAAAGCAAAGCCAAGTTGACTCAGAAAACATTCTGATCTGAGCATCATGAACATGGAGGTGTAGGGGCAGTTTTCATTTTGATGGACAGGTCTAGGTTTTAATCAAACTGAATTATTTTCCCAGAAGACTTCAATTGCTGTGAATTGGGGGAGGGATTTTGCAGTAACCTTGTTTAGCATATATCCATTCTTCCTTTTTGAGTTCTGTCTGGGAAAGAATGGTGTTTAGAAGAGCAGTGGGCTATTGTCCTGTTTCCAAACAATTGAAACCAGTACTTCAGTCTACTTGTCTCAGTTCAGCTGTTTTTGTCACCTCCCTAACCCTATTTGCATGTCATTGTTATCAGTGTGAATCAGCTTTCCTATACTTTCCTCTTCCCTTGGCTGAGTGGTAGGGCATTTCATCCAATTTAGTTGTTTCTTAGAAAACAGAAAGATATTTGAATAAAAATAAACTGAGATAAGAATAAACATTAATGATTCATTATTTAATTTGTTTGTTTTCTCTTATTTTTTTCCTTTTGGTTTGTGCAGCCTTTTAAGAGTCCTAACTACTGTGTGTTTATTAAAATGAATGGAAAGAGTGCTACAGCATTGTGGTAAGTGGTTTTTTTGGGGGGATGAGTATTTTTAAAAGTGGGGAGAGGGCTTACAACATTTTTTAGAAGTATTTTAAATCAAATTTCAGAAATCCAGTATAATTAAGCTGTTAGACTAACGAGCTAAATTTGAACCATGTCTGAATGTCCTTCAGCAACTCATTATTTATTTTACATTTTTACCTGAAAATAATATATTTGTAGTTAGGAGAGGCAAGAATTATACAACTCTTTTGCTTAGTGAATCTGTTAATGCTCCTCACGGTGCGCAGCATTTTGCCCCCAACCCTTAAAGGGCTGGAGACATGGGATACACTGGCCTGGTGATGCTGCCACATTGCAGCCTGGCCAATGAAGGTTAGACATGTCCACCCTAATTTAAGGCAAGGAGGCCTCATCAAATTTCCTGTAGCAGCAGCCTGACCACTTAACTGAAAGACTCTTTTTTTGCCTATTCTGCTTTTCTGCGTATTAAGGACTCATTGATTGCTACATTTGGATCAAACCATGTACAGATCTCAACTGCCAGGTGCAGTGGAGTTGGGAGTAAATGAAAGCAGATGGGACTTTACTAAAAATGAATAATTATAATAATAAAAACCTATGAACTGGTGCTGTAAGAAAGCTTATCCTAAGCAACCTTGTCACCCTATAGAATCTTGGAGTCCTGAAATAGCATCAAACAGGCTTAAAGCTAATGACACTCCCTCTTCTTTTACAATTAACCTTGATTAGAATATCAGTCTTTTTTGCCCTAGTCATTCCTAGAGGAGTTCTCATCAGCCTCAGCTAATTTCATATAGTAGGTCCCATCCCTTTCAGCATCTCTCACCCCAAGGGGAGTTGCTGAAAATGAGGGTTTGTAGCTCTAATCTTGGGAGCCAGTAGGATAATTATTTAGCCTTAACTAGTTTAGTTGCAGATATGTAAGGAAATAAAGATAAGATGGTTAAACCCACCAAGTTATTTCTGTCTTCATTCATGCGGTGTAGGGTCAATGAGAATTTATCATCTTTAACTAGTGGTTTTATTCTCACTTGTTTGAAATAATCTCACTGCTTGTTTTATTGCCTGAAAGCTATCTTTTTGAAACATTGACCTATTTATAAATCAAATAACGCTACAAGCACTGAGATTATCCAATACACGTTCCTGCAGAAACCACTTATTTCACTGCAGCTAGGAGCATCTTATTATAGAGTTGGAAAAAAGAATACTCAGCATTTAACAAGCCTTATAAAATTAAATAAGTCCTTATGGGAATGTAATAATTGCACCATATATATTATTTGCTCATATTCTTACAGTATTTTTGCATATAAAAGTTTAATCAACGAATGTGCTTAATATTATTTTATTACTAGCAATTAACCAAAACAATCAATTTTAGAGAAGTGTCTACAATACTTTATGCTGAATTCTAATTAAACAGTTACAGTTCCATTGCATAACTTTATGAGGCTATAATTTTGTTCCTAAGAAGATAAACTATGAATACAGAGGACAAACAGACCACCCTCATGAGTGTTTTTAAAAGCTGACATCCTATAAAACAGTGAAGATAAACCTTCATCTATTCTTTCTCCCTCTCTCTCTCTCTCTCTCTCTCTCTCTCTCTCTCTTTCTTTCTTCTCTCTCTCTCTCTCTCTCACACACACACACACCATCCATTTTATGTTGTTGCACACTGAAAGTATTGAGTTGTCTATTGTTTTCTCACTTGTCAACTGGCCAATGCAACCTTGCAGAACAGCAAAGTGTGACACAGCCCTTGCCATTTGCGCAGTAGAATTACCATGGAACCAAATTTATTTGAAAATCCAAAACCAGCAGCAGATCATTTTAATAATCAGCCTTTTGAATAAGAGGCAGTGCAAGTCACTTCATTTGAGGATGATGTTTGCTTAAACACAGAGAGAAAATAAATGCAGATTATAATAAATGTCAAGGCCAATTCTTAGAATCAAACTGAGGATGAGGCCTGAATGGATCTGTGAAGAGTTCAGCATGTGGTAAAGTGGTGATGAAATTGATTTACCATTGCTGAAATGCCCTCCTCTGCATTACTGCTAAAGGTACATAAGGCAACTTTAAGTGTCACAAGGCTTTGCCAGCATCTCATGAAATGCCACCGCAGGCTTGGTGACATCACATGAGAATTTGGCTTTTCTGCCCATGACATTTTGCTGATCTCAAATGGCACTACACATACAGGAGAACACTTTACAAGCCTTCCTGTGCCACACAGATATCAATTTCTGCCTTAGGGAGCAATCATATGCTGAAAAAGTTGGTATAAAGCACACTAGTGTTAAGTTAATGTTACACCAGATCCAAATGCCATCTAGCAGCAGGGCAGCTGCTGTTGCTCTGTCTAAGCCTAACAGAGGGCAAAAAAACCTTTAAAATAGTGTGCTAAGTTTCCAGTACACATAACCAAACTGAACTTAGGAGCCAGCCTAAGTCCTCTTTTGTTTCACCCCCATCATGTCCACTTTGGTGTGTGTGTTTTTTGCACCAACCTGAATTCAGCCTGTCTCAGCTCAGCTGCTTAATCCCTGACTCAGTAAGTTACATAAGTGTATCTTCAGCTGTGCCAGGGTTTGGAGTTTAATGAGCTGGGAATCAGCAAGCTGAACTGGAGATCCACTGTATCCTAAGCTGCCCAGATTTCGCCCACTAAATTGACCACCACCATTCCATAGGGCTGCCTGAAGTTGCTTCATTCCCCTGGGTGACAATGCTGACTTCAGTCTCACAAAGTACGTTTAGTGGACTTTATTCATAATCAAATGTGCACAGGTATGCCTCTAATTTGAGCAATGAAGGTTGCCCAGTAAAAGGTTGTAACCTCACATACTTTGCCTCATTTCTAAACCCATTTAACTGAATTCAGTGGAATAGACTTCCATGAGAGTATTCTTAATAACTCAGCTTTCATCAGAAAGTGTCACTTTAATCTAAGCTGTGAAGAAAACTGGAATCTATGAAAGGTGACAATGACAGAATTCTTCTGGGCTTTAGACTGAGCACTTTTAACTAGATATATAATAATATTCTAAACTTTGTACCATGTGCATTTCCCCCTAGGATATGACTGGTGATAGCATTATTACTTTTCTCCAGTGGGCACTTTGGAAAGCAGAACATGTTAGTCAGTACATGTTTACATCAAAAATAGGGTGACAAATATTTATATGATACATCAGTGCAATCATAGTTCATCAGTCATAACCAATGAGGTTTGGATCTGGACTTCAAAATGATAGTGATATGAATCCTGCTGGGGAACCTTCTTAAATTCACCAGATTATAAAGTCATTTGATTCCACAGCAGTCTATTGATATCTTCTATGGTATACTATTTGGTGTAAATGGTGTAAATGGATTGCACCACACTGAAGTGGGGAAAATGAGACATTTCTAAGAGAAGGAAGGTTCAATCTTCTTAGAGCTTGATTTATAACATTATACCCAACCTGTATAATCATTCATATATATATGAGAATATATATATATATATATATATATATATATATATATATATATATATATAAAATGGGAAAAGATCAATTTCTGCTTGCAGCTTTAAATTTTAGGTTGGTTCTCTTTTCCATTATGCTGTTGAATTCAGCAATGAGAAATTCTAGAATTAAGAATTCCCCTGATGGAAAAAGCATGCATGCTTTTCGGCCATGCCCATGGCTTGCATGCTTCTGTTGGAGAGATTGGATAGTGACGATGAAAAGAGTACAGGATGCAGCATAAGTCCATTCCTTCCCTATGCTGCCCACATTTCCACCCCATTTCAGCCGGTCCTCTGTACATTACATCCTTGCTGCGTAATAGCTCCACTAGCAGAATCTCCACTGGTGTATTTGTCATGCTAGTGTGTCAGGGGCAGGCAGCAGTGGGAAGGGGCCAGCGATTTATGGGGTTCTGAGGTGGGAAAGGAGATAGAGGCTGGGCAGTCAGAGATAGGAGAAGACAACTAGGTGCAGAAGAGCTGCAGGAAGGTACAGAGGTGGAAGAGACAGTCTCTCACAGTTTCCAATGGTGAGAAGGGGCTTAAAGCAACAGGAGTAGCTGGTGCTTACACACAGGAAAAGTTGCTGGTGGCTTGAACACACTGCGTCTGAAGAGGGGTTTTAATTGTGCCGATGGAGGCATGGTCATGCTGTTGCTCCAACTGCTAAGTCAGAAAATACTGCAGAAGGAGATGCCTAGCTATTTCGCAGGAGCAGTGCATGTGACTCTTGCACCTTAGGAGCTGATGTCACTGAGTGCCTTGCCAATAAAGAACTAAGATTTTAATTGCATGTCCTCCTTGGGGGGCTGGGTATATTTGGGGTATAGGGCTCTATATTGCACTGTATTTTGTTTTTTTCTTAAACTGATTGAATAAAGTTGATATTGTGGAAAAACCTGAAGAGTTTCTTGCCACTAATTTCCAAAGGAGGAAGAGTTAACCACTGCTTCATGTCTTTGCTGTAAAATTCTCTTTGATGTATTACATAAAGAAAAATCATATTACTTTACTTTTTGGCTTTGAATATATGGAAGATAACTGGCACCCCTAATTGTCTGTGTACTCCAATCTTATCTTCAGATTTGACATGTTAAATGGTACAAAGCTCAATTCAGAAGCTTATCTTGATATTTATGACTAATGGCATTTTCAGTGAACAAAAAAGAGAGAGACTCCTGCTTCTATCCATTGCTGAAACATACAAATAGCATAACGCAGAAACAGAAGAATCTGAAGTGTTCTGTAGATGAAGTGAAATTTAACTTGTTTTTAAAACACTCAAAAACGCCTGACTTCTTCCTGATCCTCTCACTCTCTCTCTTTCCAGTCTGTATATAAACACGGAAAGAGCAGTTTTAAATAGAAGCAACATATGTCCAAATGACAGTTTTATTCATAAATGCTTTGGTTTGAGCTAGTTTTTCTTCCTCCATATGCTAGCTAGCAATAGCAGAATTCTAAATCTCAGTCAATCAGTCCTCTTGTGGTTTTGATCACTAATATTTGGCACTGTTATTATGAACGGTTATTTTTCAAATGTTTGTCAAAATCAGGCAATTTGTTTTAAGGTGAGTCAGATACAAAAACTGACACTGTGCTAGCAAACTTGGAATGCATCAAAATCAGCACCCTTTAATAGGCCTCTGACTGTATTACAAATGATTGAAATTAGCACCTACACACAGGCAATCAATCAGAGCCTCACAGGCAACTCCAGGCCAGGGGCATAGGAAAGGGGGGCGGGGGCGGGTCGCCCCAGGTGCCATCATGGAGGGGGGTGACAAATTATCAAGGAACAATTACTGCCCTACTAGGGTGGTTCATAAAAACTCTTTTTTGAAAATGCCCGCTCCAAAGGCACTAGGGATTATGTAGCTATATATGAAATTTCATGCATAACAGTTAATATCTTGAACCTCCTCCACAAAAATAGCTATGTACTTGACCATTTTCCTATGTCATGAAGGCTGAAAGTTCAATTCAGTGGAGCAGGGTCAATATATTAAGTGATATGCATGCAGTGATCAGTCACTGGCTGAAAAAAAATGCACTGGTGGAGAAGTCTCCCTGAATTCCATGGCAGTGGTTTACAGTCCATATTGCTACCCTACCTTCTTTCTGTCCAGACTGTGAAGAGAAATCTGTGACCAACTGAAAATAAACCTCTGATCACTAGCGAGCAAACAAATATTAAATATGACTGAGGGCAAAAATCAACCCTTTGCTTACGTTCTTCTTTCAGGATGCTTTTATCCTCTTTTTTTCTCCAACTGGAGGAAACGTGATTAAAAGACGAGATACTGAAAAAGAATGCATAACACAATGAGGGAACGGATAAACCATGGAAAGCTGAACACTGAGATGAACTTTAAAGATTCTTACATCCTTCCCCTCCCCTCCCCAATTATAGTCATCTTAAGTGTTCTTGGCAATCTCTAAAGATAAGAAACCTACTCAGTGTAATGCTGGTTTTTGAGGTGAAAATTGTTGCTTTTATGTGCTGATCTATTTAATTAACGTTCCTGGATTATACAATGACAAGCAGGCTGCTGATCCTTTAGAAATTCAAATGAGTAATATGAGCAAAAATAGCACACCTGACTCAGAAAAATACACGCACCCGAACTGTTTTACATACCATCCAAGCCCAAACAGTCCTTGAAAAGCTGGCAGTTTCAGATTTCAGATATTTTGGTAGACTATTAGGCAGGATAAAGAATGGAATAATAATGCTAAGAACATGAATCATGGATGCAGCTCCAGTGCTCCCTTCAACAAGGATCTTTCAAAATCTAGAATTAAGTAATTTAGTTAAGTGAAAAAATCAGCAGAGTTTTAGGCAATAATGCCATTTCTTAAATTAAGGGGATGGTTTTCTCACAGAAAGTTCACAACCAAGAATGGTACACTCCTGCATATTTTTACAAGGGGTGTGTGTGTGTGTGTGTGTGTGTGTGTGTGTGGTTCTAAACCAGATTCTAGTTATACAGTGGTACCTCGGGTTAAGTATTCGGGTTAAATTCATTCTGGAGGTCTTAACCTGAAACTGTTCTTAACCTGAAGCACCACTTTAGCTAATGGGGCCTCCTGCTGCTGCCGTGCCACCGGAGCACGATTTCTGTTCTTATCCTGAAGCAAAGTTCTTAACCTGAAGCACTCGTTCTGGGTTAGCGGAGTGTGTAACCTGAAGCATATGTAACCTGAAGCGTATGTAACCCGAGGTACCACTGTACTAAGGTCTCAATGAACTCAATTAGACTTAAGTTAGTGATGCAATTATTATGCTATTAAATGAACATTTTAGGTATTTTATACTACAGTCATACCCTGTGTTGCGTTAGGTTCATGTTGTCTTTTTGGCTTGCAAACGCGTGTATACTTCCAGGTTTCGCCACGTGCATGTGCACAGAAGCGTTCTGCACGCTTCGCACATGCGCAGAAGCGCTCTATTGCACTCCACGCTTGCGCAGAAGCGCCGCTCTAGTTGCGGACTTTTCGGGATGCGAATGGCACCCCGGAACGGATCGTGTCCACAACTAGAGGTACCACTGTATACAGATTTTACCCAATTTTTTTTTGTCCCAGCCAATGTTGACATATAAAGTGAGATAAAATGCCACAGGATATTGTTTTTATTCCTTCTTCCTCATAACAAAAGTGACCCAGGAAAGCAGTATCTTTTGATATCATACTCTTGGTTTGGTATTGAGACATTTTACTATCATGAGATACACTGGAGTTTGGCTTGAGGTATAAAAATGCCCCCCTCATCCATTTGTTACTTATTTTTAATGGATCTGAACTACTGATAAACATTGGTAGTAAGTTCAGTTTCATCATTTATCTCCTGCTCTTTGCCATAAAAGATGGAACCAAAAAAACTTTAACAATCAAATCACAAGTTGAAATGCAAATAGAAAATGCAAAAGCACAATTACAAAATTTAAAAGCAGCCTCGTACCTCAGGAACACAGTGTAGAAATTAGCACAACTCTCTGGGAAAGGTATTCAGCAAAGCTGGTGGCACTACTCAGAACAAACCAAACCAAACAAAAGCTCTTGAAAAGTTCAACTGTAAAAGTTCTTTTCAACACTGAATATATCCTCTAATGGGAAAGCTGGTTATGCAAATTAACTCTTAAGGAGATCAGAATCTTATTCTTATTTTTTTTTAAAAAAAGAGAGAGTGAAAAATGCTATAGATTTATTATCCTATATACCACTACCAGACTCATTATCTGAAGGAAGATACTTATATAGCCAAAATGTCACCACACACACATGGAAAGGAATCAGCAGGCTTTCGTGAACCTAGAAGTTTGCAGAACAAAGTAAAAATAAAGGGGAAACGTCCAAACTGCACAATGATGCCTGAGCATGCACAGTGCTCATGGAATGTTGACTGTTTTTTGAGGAGTGGTGGTGGAATGGAGAATTCTTGAAAAGGGTATGGCTGAGTGGCTGGCACAACTAGCTTTCAACACTCCATTCGGTAACATTTTGTTATAGGTCCCACTTGTAGCTGGGTAACATGCATCCATGCTGAACTTTTACAAAATCAATATATTATTATATATGGCTCTGCTGTTTTCTGTGAACTTTCACATTCTTATCTGCACACCACTTAAACCCACAGGAAACTATCCTGGAAAGTTTAGATTATGCTATGGTACCTTGATTTCTCCCACACTACCATTTAGAAGAATCACATTTGCAAGAGTCCTGTGTATTTTAATGTACATTTAAAAGGAGAAAGCAGGAGAGAGAGAGAGAGAGAGAGAGAGAGAGAGAGAGAGAGAGAGAGCACAAACACAGAAGGAACATTCTCCCTAAAACAGTACATTTCTTTACAAACACAAACAGAAATCTTGGCCAAAGTTGTCATCATTGCTTAGTGTGTCTGTTTAAAGTTTGCGAGGAGTTAGACAGATTCTGTATAATAAGTAAGTTTCCCACTTTGCTAACTCCTTAACCTAGAAAACAATAAGGAAGAAAGCTTTGACAGTTTTTTGGGGGCAAGGCAACTTGCTTTATTGGGGTCATTGCATTCCTTCTGTCTACAACTGTGATGCCCAATTCAAGGAAACAGTAAATTGTTCTCTTGGGAAAACGACTTTTAAGTATATATAGATATGGGAGAAGATGGGGAGAGGTGAGGAAGAATTTTTATTATTTGTTTCAAGGACTGGTAGGTGCGAGACCTGTCAGAATGATATGGAGCCAACCTACATGTACTGAATTAATTTCCAGTGCTCTGTTGTTCTTAGCTGTTTTTGCTTGATAAGTCAACTTGCCCGGCAGTATTTCTTTTTCGTTTAATTTTATTATTTCCCAGTTTAAAATATTACTTATAATTTGCGCTTTTTTCCTCATTAGATCAGAACCAAGTCACTGAACAATGTTCTTAGTCAATGAGCACGTGCAAACCTGGGGAATTGCCCTTTAGTTCCAGAGGGGAGTGACACGTGCTCAGTGTGGTATTTCTGTTGCCATTGTTTACAGGGCAACAGAAACCAAGAGGTGAGAGCAGGGCTGGCCCAAGACATTTTGGCACCTGAGGTAAACCACAAAATGCTTCCACCAGGGAAGGAGAAGTGAATGAAAATCTATACATTCATACCTTGGATCTCAAATGCCTTGGCTCCCAAACAAATCTGCTCCCGAAAGATCAATACCTGGAAGTGAATGTTCTGGTTTCCAAACATTCTTTTGGAAGCCGAACGTCCGACGGGGCTCCTACTGCTTCCGATTGGCTGCAGGAGCTTCCTGCAGCCAATCAGAAGCCACACTTTGGTTTCTGAACATTTTGGAAGTTGAACAGACTTCTGGAACAGATTCCTTTTGACTTCCAAGGTACAGCTGCTTAGGGAACAGGGGGTGGGTGTCAAACTTACCCAACAACTGAAGTGGGAATTAAAAGGTTGTTTCTTTTAATTTTAACACAGGGGAGGTCACACTCTGAATCATGCTGAGCAGGCGCAGAACCCAGGAGAAGGCAACTTCTGCCATTTCTTCCCTAGGGGTGGGATGTTGCAGAGGAGGCATGGGGAGACAGCCAAGGAGATGGCAGACTTGACTTCCAAGGAGTGCACCACAGCCACTGCTTTCACCATAGCAGCAGCAGCAGTGGGTGATGTATTTGTTGGAGGCACAATCTGCTGCCCCCAAGGTGGTCACCTCACCTTGCCACATGGATGGATCAGCCCTGGTTGAGACCCATAGGGTGGTGGCATGGGGGCAGGGCCTCTGTTTATGGAACTCCTCCATCACTGAGATAGGATTGCCCTCTCTACTGCTGAAGTTTTGATGTTGCTTAAAAACACATTAATCTTGCCAGCACTTGGTGATGCTGGTCAAGATCAACAGGAAGAGTTTATTGTTTTTGCTACTGTATTTTTAAAAGTGGTTACAAATTTGTTGTCATTTAAATGTATTTTTATGATATTTGTATGTTGTTATGACATTTGTATAATTTTTTTAATTGCTGTTAGGCATCCTGGGTCCTTTAAAGTGTTGGAAGTTAATTTAGGATTCTTATTTCTTCTTTTATCATTGTATTCTTGCCATGGCTATTGATTTTACACTTCTTGAAATCCAGAAAGAACAAAGCTGGGTACAAAAATGTTTGATATAAAATAAATCTGAAGGAAAAAAGAGAAACATAAAAGCATAAAGGTTTACTGTACCAAAAGCACTGCAGTAAAACTAGCCCTGAATATTAAACATTGCATCATATTAAGCATACCACCATTAGTCATTGCAGTGAGAAAAGGGGTTGCTTTTTATTTGTTTAAAAAATGCCATTTTAAAATCAAGAAATGAGGAAGATAGATTATAAACAGGCCACCAGATGATGGACTGCCCCAGACTTGTCATTTACCATTAAGGCATAGGTAGCTGAAGAAAAGTATCAAAATGCAAAAGTTAACAGGAAAAAACAAAAACAAAAAATGGATAATATAAATAAAAATGACTGTAAATGGAAATAAGCTGAAAGTAAAACCCAAGAGTCATAAAAAGAACTCAGAACAGGTCTTAAATTTCTTGAATAAAAACCATCTGAATTTCAAAATCAGAATTTATATTTGATTAAGTTTGCATATCTATGCAAATTGGGGGGAAGTCTCCTTTAAAGTTTAAGACTCCTGAATAAACATTCATAGGATTAGTCTACTTGGCTGCAATCTTGATTGAACTGTAAAGAGCTGTGTTTTACTAAAACCTTTGCAGCATCTTCTATCTACAGAATGACAATTATGCATGGTGGTGTGACCCTCCCAGTTTTTTCTTGCATCCTGTACCAGCTATATTTTTGTTTTGTCTGTTGCTGTAATAAACTGATGATATTTTGGTCTGTGCATGCCTATTGGTGGTTAGTGCCCATTGGCACTGGCAGGGCAGAAATCAGGGAGTAGGTGAAACCAGACCCAATAACAAGCAGAGCGAACCAAGTCTAGTTTTGTGCTCCTCATCCTCTCTACAACATTATTCAAGAACAGCACTGTTTCTAAGTGGGGAAAGGAGTTTATGGGTAGCTCCATCTCGTGGACTGGAGATAAGTAAGAAGGTAAGCAGGTGGGAGTTGGCATTTTGATGCTGGTGGCAATCCCCCTAATGAACATATGAATAACCTATGGTATCAGGCCAGAGGTCCATCTAGTTCAGCATCCTTTTCTTACAGTGGCCAACCAGATGCCCATGGGAAGCCCGCAAACATGGCATGAGTGCAACACCATCCTATGCACCTCTGATTCTCAGCAGCTTGTATTCAGAGTCATGCTGCATAATGGACCAGCCTCCTCTGTGAACTTGTGGGAACAAACAATATGTATATCCAAAGGAAAAGAACAGAAACAATATGTATCCAACAGGGAACAGACCCACTGAAATCAACAGGCTTAAGTCTGGGACTGCTCTGCACATGACTTAGTTGGGTATGTCCTAATTATCACAAAATTAATATGGTGGTACCTCGGGTTACAGATGCTTCAGGTTACAGACGCTTCAGGTTACAGACTCCGCTAACCCAGAAATAGTATCTTGGGTTAAGAACTTTGCTTCAAGATAAGAACAGAAATCGTGCGGTGGCAGTGGGAGGCCCCATTAGCTAAAGTGGTACCTCAGGTTAAGAACAGTTTCAGGTTAAGAACAGACCTCCAGAACGAATTAAGTTCTTAACCTGAGGTACCACTGTAACGTCTTTTAGCTTAGAAATCTTTCCCCAGCTAGGCTAAATCAGTAAGGTGTTTCAGAAGGTTTCAAACCAATTCACTTCATTACAATGAGGCAGTTGAAAAGTGCAGTATTAACAATCAATAATGAAAAGTAGCAGAAAACATGTTGACAGCATGCGAAACAATGGCTGAGCAGTTTGTCTCATGTCACCCTTTAGATCTAAGCTCTAAGGCATCATTCACCATCAATTCCTCTGTCTCCTGTAAGGGGCCAGAAAAACATACATGACCATGATTCTTCACATAACATATGGGATCTCTAGTCACCCTTAGTAAATGGAGCAGCCTTGCTAAATGGAGTCAGACAGGTGGAAATGGGCCAGGCAGAAAAGCAAGAGGGAGGTTTTGCCACAATATGTGATTACCGGTAGGTTTCTGCCGCAACTGCAGTCTGAGGCGATCCATAAGATTTGGGTGTCAATTTCATAGCTTAATGCCACTTTTTGTTTTCCTTATCTTGTTCTTCTCTTTTATCCTCTCTAATGGTCAGGAAGAAATAACACAATTAAATGCATAGATTTAAGTTGTTTGGTCCCTTCTCCTTCTGGAATCAATAGAGCTAAATCAGCATAACTAGTTACAGATGGGGCTGCCAGTCACCTTTTTTCCCCCAAAGAAAGTAATCCAATTTCATGTTGCTGGGGCTCCCCCCCCCCCATTTCTTTCTGAGGACATACTAACTTTTTAAATTGAACTCCCAGAGTGAATGGATCTGAATCAAAAGAGATTAGCTCCTTCATCTGGTAACATAAATTTTAAAAGCAACCAGGAGCCAAAATGAACAGTGAACTTTGAAAATCCTAAAGCAATTGGAAAGCGACAAACTATTCCTGAAAATGTAAGCTCCGCAAAGATTTTCACTTCAACGGTCAAAACTACGTAGTGTAGTTCTCTGGAAAATCTCTTTGGTGAGCTGTGGGCGACACAAACAATTTGTGATAGAGGGTTTTTGTTTGTCGGCTTGCTTGCTTGCTTTTTGCCCCCAAAACTTAACAAGCTCTACTTTTTTATTTTACTTTATCTCTCTCCCTCTCTTTCTCTCTCTGTTGGATACAGTTCAGGAAGATGCTGAATCCATCAGAAAAAAACTGAGTCAGATGGCGGGTATGATCTTTTAATCATATGGTGCAAAACACCGCCTGTGCATTTTGCTCTGCTCGTTTCATCTTCCAATTAGCAGCTCTGGGAGAAAAAATCAGATACAGCCTTGGCTATTACATAATGCACTCTGGGGGACTTCCGGAGGCGGCACCAATGGCAATGGCGGTCTCCTTCTAGTCTGGAGGGAGAAGCTCCGCGGAAATCGGGTCTGTCCGCTACGGCGAAGCGGAGACCCTTTTGAAAATCACAGGCAGGAGAAGCCTGTGAACGTGGGACTCAGCGGGCACCTTTAGCGCCCCCCGGATTTGCGAAGGAACCCCGCAAGGGGCTCCAGAGCGTAACGGGAGCTTGGAGCGGTGCTGAGAGTCAATTGTTCTTTCCGTGGGGTGAAGCCGCACAGCTGTTGCCAGAGAGCGCTGACCTTTTTCCTGTGACAATTCGGCTGCTAAACAACTACCCGTGAGTAGGTGAAGCTTAAGATCTGGGACTAAAAGGAGAAAAAGGGGATTGATTTGGCACTGAAGCGGGAAGGTGTAAACAGGAAGTCCGCCTTCCTTTCTGTATACAGATCAAAGCAAAGACTCTCTGAGCTAAGACCTGGAGAGCGGTGCTTCAAATCTGAACATCAGAGTAAAAGAACTCCCTCCCCAGGTTGCAGGAGAGGGGGGGAGGAGGGGAAAGTGACTTTTTTGCCTGCAAAAGAAAGGAAAAGGGAATAGAGACCACCACCTAATTCCTGGGAACGGACTGCAAGGACCGTTAGAATTGTTGCACTGAGAGTCGCACTATTTATGGACAATGTAACTTTTTAATGGTTAACTCTGCAAAGGAGATATTTGTTAAAGGTCTTCTCTGGATTTGAAACTGTTGCCTGCTTTGCTGAGGGGGACTTTGGAAAGTTGGAAAAGACATTTTATTGTAACATTAATGACTGCTACAGTGTCCCCCTAGAGGAACATTGAAACTATACACCCAGCTGGGGGATTTTTCCACTCTTAACTTTTAACTTTGGGGAATTTCCATTGCAAGCTTTTACCATGGGATTGACCTTGACTCATAGACAAAGTGTGATGAATGAAAAAACAACAAGATCCGGCAAGGTTAGAGTGCAGCAGCCTAGTGCAGCATCCCAGCAGCGTAGACCATCTGTTCCTGGCCCTCCTGTGACACAGGGGGAAGATACTGCACAAGCTGGGTCAAAAGGAATGGCCTCAGAAGAGGGATTCACTTCTGTACTAAGCAAAATTTATGAAAAATTGGAAAGCCTAAGTAAACAAGTTACTGAACAAACAACTAAAATTGACCAGAATACTGTTAGTATTAATAGATTGGGACAGAAGGTGAATTCCAATACAGAATCTATTGAAAAATTGTTGCAAGAATCTGCCTCTAATCGAAAGACAGCTGAGGAAGCAAAAGAAAAAGCAGCGGCAGTAGAGGAAGAAATAAAACCGATGCGTAAACAGCTCGGGGACCATCAGTCGCTTCTGTCTATGATTGAACTGAGGGAGAAACAGACTAATTTGAGGATCAGGGCGGTACCAGAACTTGGAAAAGATAACCTATGTGACTACCTTGAGCAGGAATTTGCAAAATTTTGGATGCTAATCAAGACTTCAAGATAGTGAGTGCTTTCAGACTTGGAAGAGGAGGGAGAAAGAACAGGGTGAGAGACTGTTTGGTCACCCTCCGAACGAAAGAAGAGAGAGATAAAATACTGAGTCTGCACTACCAGAAAAGCTTGGAAATAAATGATTCAAGAGTGGAGATTTTTAAGGATATTCCGAAATATTTACTGGATCTTAGAACTAACTACGGAGATTTGGTGGCCCTGCTGAGAAGAAACAGAATTGTTTTTAGGTGGGAATTCCCCCAGGGCCTACCCTTTACATTTAAAGGGGAAAAAATTTAAAATAAGATCAGTGGAAGACAAGGAAAAATTTCTGAGAGACTATGAAGAAGACCTGCAGAAAGAAGCTTTAGAAGAGTTAAGAGCCTTAAAACCAGGAGTATTAGACATAGCACCACCATCTTTGGGATTGGACAAACCAGCAAAAGTGATACCACCGTCAGAACAAGAGGAATTACTGGGAGCAGTTGGAGGAAAGTAGAATAATTACACAATGTCTCTGCAATTGCTAAGTTGGAACATTCATGGATTTAACTCCCCGGAGAAGAGAAGGAAAGTCTTTCATTTATTGAAAAAGGAACAGTTGGACTTAATTTGTTTACAGGAAACACATGTGATAAGGCTACACAGGAAAGTATTGATTAATAAAAGAATGGATCAAGAGTTTATTTCATCGGATAAGGTCAAAAAGAGAGGAGTTGTAATTTATGTCAAAGAGAGCCTATCACCGAAATTTGTTTTTAAAGATGATCAAGGAAGATTTGTGGCAATCGAAATTCAATCACAAGAAGAAAAAAATTTAATAGTAGGAGTTTATGCACCAAATGAGGGGAAATCTGAATTTTTCAGAAATTGCATGAGACATTGTTAGACTACATGGATTACAACATTATCATGATGGGAGATATGAACGGAGTGGTATCTACAAATATGGACAAGTCGCAGAGACAGATTGTAACTAAAGATGGCAGACTACCAAAAACCTTTTTTTGAATTGACTGACAATATGGACTTGATTGATATTTGGAGAATTAAGAACCCCTTAGGAAGAGAGGGAACATTCTTTTCTGAAGCCAAAATGACATGGACTAGAATTGACCAAATATGGATAACTAGAGGACTGGCACCTAAGACTCGAAAAGGGGAAATTTGCCCAAAAACTTGCTCCGACCATAATGCTGTGAAAATGGAGATGAAACTAACACCAATCGGTTCCTTCAGATGGAGGATGAATGACACCTTATTTAGAGATCAAGAGGTTGTTAAGAAGGCCCAAAAAACCTTGAGAGACTATTTTGAGATAAATTTGAATACTATTATTGAAAAAAGAATAATCTGGGACGCAAGTAAAGCAGTTATGAGGGGGTTTCTGATCCAACAGAATACAATAAAGAAGAGAGCCCAAAATGAAAAAAAAAGATAAAATTTTGGAAAAAATAAAAGAGGGTGAGAAGAAACTAAGAGCGAAACCAAAGTCACAAGAGATTCTGAGAGACATAAAGTTATATCAAGTGCAATATATGAAGATGATGAACCAGGAAATTGAATGGAAAATTAAACAAATGAGACAAAAGACATTTGAATCGGCTAATAAATGTGGAAAATTGTTAGCTTGGCAAATGAAAAAAAGACAAAAGCTCAATACTATCACTAATTTGGAAGTGGAAGGAAAGAACATTCAGAATCCAGTGGAGATTAGAAAATGCTTCCAGAGGTATTTTAAACAGTTATATACACAAGGGCCACAGAAAGAGTTTGATATAGACCAATTTTTAAAAACAAATGGATTACAAAAAATCTCTCAGGAAAACAAGATAATGCTGAACCATAAAATTACAGAACAGGAGGTAGAAGGTGCCATTCAGAATATGCAGTTGGGTAAATCTCCAGGGCCGGATGGTTTAACCTCAAAATATTATAGATCTTTGAAGGGTTGGTTAATTCAGCCACTAAAGGAGGTTTGTAATGAAATTTTGGAGGGGGAAAAAGCGCCAGAGTCATGGAAGGAAGCTTATATTAAACTTATACCGAAAACTGAGTCGGAAAAGACACAACTTAAGAACTACCACCCCATATCCCTGCTCAATGTGGATTACAAAATATTTGCTGATATTTTGGCTAATAGATTAAAAAAAGTATTAGTGGAAGAGATACACAAAGACCAAGCTGGCTTTCTCCCAGGTAGACACTTGTCTGACAACATGAGGAACATAATCAACATTTTGGAGAAGTTGCAAGTGAATATTAATACTAAAGCAGTTTTAATTTTCATAGATGTGGAGAAAGCCTTTGATAATATTTCTTGGAATTTTATGAAGAAAAATCTCCAGGGGATAGGGGTGGGTCAAGGGTTTGAAAATGGTATAAGTGCAATTTACTCAGAACAAAAGGCTAAGCTACTAGTCAATAATGTGATGACAGAGGAATTTAAGATAGAGAAAGGTACACGACAAGGCTGCCCAATTTCCCCATTGCTTTTTATTTCGGTCCTGGGGGTTTTGCTAAATATGATTAGAAGGGACCGTCTGATTAAAGGTATTCAGGTCGGAGCCAAACAATACAAATTGAAAGCTTTTGCAGATGACCTAGTTTTGACGTTACAGGAGCCAGAATCTAGTACGAAAAGAGTATTAGAACTGATTCAATAATTTGATCATGTGGCAGGATTTAAGCTGAACAAGTCAAAAACTAAAGTTCTTGAGAAAAATTTAACACCGATTGAGAAAGAGAGGTTTCAGAAGGAGACAGGTTTAACATTAGTTAAGAGAGTAAAATATCTGGGGGTTAATATGACTGCTAAGAACTTAAATTTATTTAAAGATAACTATGAGAAATGTTGGACAGAAGTGAAAAAAGACTTAGAAATATGGTCAAATTTGAAGCTTTCCTTGTTGGGTCGAATTGCAGCTATAAAGATGAATGTATTGCCAAAAATGTTATTTCTGTTTCAATCATTGCAAATTTTGGACAAGATGGACTGTTTCAAGAAGTGGCAGAGAGACATTTCTAGATTTGTCTGGCAGGGCAAGAAGCCCAGAATAAAATTTAAAATATTAACTGATGCAAAGGAAAGAGGCGGATTTGCCCTGCCAGACCTTAAACTTTACTATGAATCAGCAGCATTCTGCTGGTTGAAAGACTGGCTGCTTCTTGAGAACACAGACATTTTGGATTTGGAAGGTTTTAATAATGTTTTTGGGTGGCATGCATATTTGTGGTACGACAAGGTTAAAGCACATAAAGCATTTAAAAACCATATTGTCAGGAAAGCATTGTTCAATGTCTGGATAAGATACAAAGACTTATTGGAAAATAAAACCCCAAGGTGGTTGTCACCAATGGAAGCGAAGGCTCAGAAAAAGCTCAATATGGAGGCCAAATGGCCGAAATATTGGGAAATCTTGGAACAAGGAGGAGAGAAATTGAAATTGCAGAGTTTTGAGAAATTAAAAGTGCGAGACTGGCTTCATTATTATCAAATAAGAGAGGCCTATAATTTGGACAAAAAAATTGGCTTCCAGGTGGAAAAATCAAAATTGGAAACAGAACTGTTAGATCCCAAAACTAAGATACTTTCAAGAATGTATAACTTGCTGTTAAAATGGAATACGCAGGATGAAACGGTTAAATCTGCAATGATTAAATGGGCACAAGATATTGGTCATAACATTATGTTTGCTGACTGGGAACAGTTGTGGACCACCGGTATGAAATTTACGGCATGTAATGCCTTAAGAAAGAATATTATGAAAATGATATATAGGTGGTACATGACACCAGTCAAGCTTGCAAAAATATATCATTTGCCTGATAACAAATGTTGGAAATGTAAAGAAAATGAAGGTACATTCTTTCACCTTTGGTGGACGTGCCCAAAGATTAAGGCTTTCTGGGAGATGATCTATAATGAAATGAAAAAGGTATTTAAATATACCTTCCTGAAGAAACCAGAGGCCTTTCTCCTGGGCATAGTCGGCCAATTGGTGCCAAAGAAGGACAGAACTTTCTTTATGTATGCAACAACAGCAGCAAGAATACTGATTGCAAAGTATTGGAAGACACAAGATTTACCCACCCTGGAAGAGTGGCAGATGAAGGTGATGGACTATATGGAACTGGCGGAAATGACTGGCAGAATCCGAGACCAGGGAGAAGAGTTGGTGGAAGAAGAAATATTGTAAAATTAATGAATGTTAAAATGATGATTGGATTGAATAGGGGTTATTAGCAACAAAGTTAATAAGAATATGCAAAAATGAATTGATAATGGATGAAAATATAGAGTTATAATATGTTAAGATATAGAGTTAAGATAAATGAAAGAGGGTAAGGATTTGCTGATTTGATTATCTAAATGGGAATACAAAAAGGGGAGGTGTGAGGAGGTCAAGGAAACAAGTTAATGAGCATAAAGTTATAAAAAATGGATTTGTTTTTAATTCTCTTTTACCTATTCGTTTTTTTGTATACTGTATTTTTATTTGTATTTTTTTTCTTTTTTATGTATTTTTCTAGGTTTTTTTTTTATTCTTTTCATATGTTCTTTTTGTATTTTGTAAAATGATGTTTTTGTAAAATTCCAATAAATATTATATGAAAAAAAAAAAACATAATGCACTCTGCTTTACACTTTACTGAAGTGCTGATGTTATGCAGACTTCCCCCCACACTCCCTGGTCTTTCTGAAAAATAACAACAGGCATTTAAAATCACATTCTCAGGCTAGTCCCTGTCAGTATTTCAGTTGATGAAGGCCTTTGTCCCATTTTGCTCAATGTATAAAAGCACTTGAAAGTGACTAGGTTGTACATCAAGATTTCTCAAAGGACATCTAAAGGATAAAATGCACCAGAAAGTTACTGTGACATGGTCTAATTTTTTATATTTAGCAAGCAGTGGAAACTCTATGAACATTTGAATAAAAAACCCTTATTAAAGATAAGAAGACAGCTGCTCCAATCCAGGGACTGACCTAGTTCAGCATTCTGTTTTCAACAGTGGTCAGTTAGATGCTTGCAGGAACAGCAGCATTCCTTACAGCAGGTATGAGAAATGTTTAGCCCTCATGATGTTGCCACACCATCAGCTCCAGCAACCATAGCCAATGGCCAGGGATCATGGGAGCTGTAGTTTGACAACGTAAGCATACCCTCCAACATTTCTTTGATGAAAATAGGGACGTCCCATTCCATATTAATAATTTTACCATTTATACCCCACCTATCTGGCCGGGTTATTTCAGCCACTCTGGGTAGCTTCCAACATATATAAAAACATAAAAAACTTCCCTATACAGGGCTGCTTTCAGACAGCTCTGGGGTCAGAGAACTCCATACCCTCCAACATCCTCCAATGAAAATAGGGACTTCCTACCATACCTTCCAACATTTCTCTGATGAAACTAGGGGCACCCTAAGGAAAAGTGGGACATTTTCAGATCAAATCAGAAACCAGGATGGTTTGTGTAAATCAGGGACTGTCTCTGGAAAATAGCAACACTTGGAGGGTCTGACTTATGGCAGGCCCAAAGTTGCCCACACCTGCCCTACAGGTAACAAGTAGCAGTCAGGAGACTACTTCTGCCTCTGAAGGCATAAGAAGGATGACTGGATCAGGCCAATGGTCTGTTCTAATCATCATTCTGCTTCCAATTAAATAGGTAATTTTCTGTTTTAAAAAAATAAATAAATATGTATGCCGATAATTAAATGTTGCCCAAAATATGAAATATTAAACAAACAACATAACAGAGTTTATATTTTTAGTAGTTCTACAAGGAAATAACTAAACAATTACAAAAAAGTTAAGCAATTAAATAAACCATTTTGAACCTTGTAACACTTTCTGCTGAAACCTGCCACCTTTCAAGTTACAAATGCCTGGGTGAAAAAATATCCCAATGCTGTCTAAATGATGCAACAGAAGGAAAATATCTGCTTGGGTCTGATGAACAAAGGGACATTCACAAGGTACTTCTTCTCTGCAGCCTTGTTGCTCCCTGAACTGTTCTAGAAGGTTGGTGGACCCTCCAGAGCATCAAGAGAGGCAGTGTAGGGGCCTATAGTGGGAAGGGCAGATCAGAGGAAATGTCACCTCAACTCATGTGGGAACATCTGCTGGATCAAGAGCCCTTCCACAGAGAGCTAGTTACAGCCAAAGCCATTTTATGCCCCTTGAGGCATGAAGGCTTTCCCCACATCCAGCCTCTTGAGGGTCAAGATCTCAGTGATACCTGCCTCACCTAGGCCATCTGTTATTTTTTAAGTAGTTGTTGAGATCATCTGTCGTTCTGAACCACTTGCTCTGAGCTTCCAGAGCTGGGCAGGATATATGCTGAAAAATGCATACAACCTCATCCCTGAATGTGCAAGACAAGATGCAGAAACAGTACAAAACAGACTGCAGAACCCTGCTATGTTTCTCACATGCTCTCTGTTCGGCCGGCAGCAAGACCACTGGATAACGGTGTTTAAGGGCAAGCTTCATTATTCCAAACTGGAAGTTTTCAGACCTTTTGCAGCTGGTATTAAAGAGCTCTGTTTAGCAAGCAGGTCACCTCTGTAAAATCAGCTTCGTTTTCTTCTAATCACCATCATGATAAAATGGAAACTGAGGTGTATTTCCATGTTTTGGTCATTGTATGGATCCTTTGTAGATAGTCCTAAATCATTAAGATAAGCCAATTAGGTTAATTAGCCATCTTAGAGCTGTTAGCCAGCTGATGTGAAAGTGCTTAACTAGAAGCTCAGCTAGAGAAGAATGGAAACTCAAGGACTCCACAAGCTGAGCACCTGGAATTAGAATGAGAAATTAATGTGAGATGTGGTTCATTCTTTCGCATCTCCAGTTAGGGCTGAGAATGTCCCAAGTCTGAAATTATGGAGCGCCACTGCCAGTCAGCGCAGATAATACAAAGGTAGATGGATGAGTTGTCTGACTCAGCTTCCTATTTTCCATGTGTCTTCCTATCTTTGTGGTGATAATCTGGTTCTACCAATAGGTAGTAATCCGAGTAAAATAGATCTGGTGCTACGTGGGAGTCAATGAAAACATAGGCTGAAAATTTACCAAGTGTTTTCTGCTGTGCAATTTAAAGGGATGGGGGAAGAATGCTTACTTGCCCTTCCCTCAATAGATAAACAGCTGCAATAAAATTTGCAGCCGTCTAAGTTCTTATGCATGCAAGCAGCTGACGTTACCACACTATAAGTTAACACAGAGGTGTCCTAGGGCATTAAAGGAAGAGCACAAATGGTTGGAATAGCCAGAGTGTGGAGGATTGATTGTCAATATAGTTTTATGTGCGTGAAATGGAGTGGTCTTTATTAGAACAGCACAAGAAACATCAAGCTGCAGTAAAAATTATCTTGACAACATGGTTTGCCTCGTGCAGACTGTTATCCAATTCCCAAGGTTGTTGCAATAGGCTCTAGGGAGTCTAAAATTAATTACTTCCATTTCATATTTAACAGAGAGAAAAGAAAAGGAAGACTGGAAACAAGAGAATCATGTCCAAGGAATATGAATGCAAAAAGCAATAATTAAACGGTTCGGCTTTCGTTTGACTCTGTACAGTATAATGCACTCACATTCAAAATACTACAAGAGGTTCACAGTCATCCTGGTGCCACTTATAAATGCTATTTATAGTGACAGTTATATATATATAGCTTGTGAATTAAAAAAAAAAGCATGTTTGGGATAGTAGTGATTACTGGTGCACACACAGCATGGATTTGGGTGCTGTGATATACGGTTCATAATTTCTAAAGCGTCCATTCCTTCTTCTTCAAGGAAGATGGATTGCAGAGGTTATGTGTACTTGTGCAGATATATGAATCACATTATAATTGATATATAGTAGGCAGCAGACATGTAGCCTGTGCTCCACTGCATATACAGGAATGCCAGTTTCAATAATGCTTGAACTGCCCCTAAGTTGCAGATCAAATTGCTTGTTGCTTCCATACTTTTAGCTAACTTAAAAGGTTAGGGGGAGCGAAAGTGAGTTTGATTTGACATTTGAATAGAGACATTTGAATTCCATGGCAGAGAACTAACCCATTAGGTCATTTTCTTTATTCAAAGGGATCTCTGACTAACACAGTTTGGGCTGATAATTGAGAACAGAAATGTGATTGTGTCCCATCAAACCAGGCTTTATAATCAAGTAAATAATGCTCAGAAGTCAGCAGCAGGGAATGATACGGAATGTCTAATCCACTGATATGATGAGTTCAGATATAAATTTGGCAGCAGTCATTTTGAAAAGGCATAAATATAATTAAGTTTGCCTTAAAAGAAAATTGCATCTACTTCCCAGTGTTATGAGTACAGAGTCTGGATGATACATGGGAATGGTTGAAGTTTAGAGGTGTTCAAACTGAAGTGAAGCTCAGAGTCATTTCCAGTAAATCTAAAAGTTGTTCTGCAGGATACTAGAGATGCCAAACAGGAAAGAATGAATCACCATTTGTCATAATTACTGCATATTATTATTATTATTATTATTATTATTATTATTCCTTTTATTTTTTCAAAAGTGCATAAGGTGGCTTAGTGTCATCTAAGCACCCAAATTTTAAGAATCCTTCAAGCAGCAGCAAAATCTTTATCTAGTGTAGAATCAAAAGCAAATTTTAAGGTTCTTAAACAGTTAAAACATTTGAGAACCTCCAAAGGAAATCAAAATAATTTTGAAAAGAGTGGCAATTTTTCCCAAGGTAGGATCATACCTTCCTATGTTGTGCAACACCCATTGCACACCAGCCTGGAACCAGCTGGTACTAGACATGAATCCAGATTCAGTGTTCTCTGATCGCCAATGCAAGGACTGTTGTGCTAGCATAAGAGCAAGAATAATGGCTGTGCCATATGAAATCCAACAGCTGCACTAGTGGAAGTTTATCATGCAACAGGTTTCACAATAGGAAGTATTGGAGCAAAGACTTCTTTTATTTATGGTTTGGACTGATTTTATCATTATTGTGCTTGTTTAAATCTTACTGTATACCTCTTAGAGACTACTGTGTTAAGCAGTATATAAAATGTTTAAATAAAATAAAATGGAAGCTGAGATAGATAGAACCTCCCCAAGGCTGCCTGTTCCGTTCACTGGATGAGCTCATATACTTGTGCACACACTAGGGGGAATTAAGCCAAGCAGCTTTTAGCATTACTGTAGGAGGCATACCTTTTATGCCTGCCATGTGCTGAAAAATGTAGCTGTGGTGTGTCTTCTAAATACAGGCGTTAGCACAAGCTGTAAAACTATAAAAAATAAGAAGAAACATGTTTTTTCCCCCAATTAATTTTTTTAAGTGTTTGAAATTGCTATGTGCAGCCATGCAGATGGAAGGGGAGAGAAGATAAATATTGCACTACAGATAGTTAATCTCTAGCAGAAGCATTTTAATAAATTGGAGTTACGAAAAAATCAGTGCACATCAATTGGTTCCAACCAACTCTTGTTTATCTTCCACCTCTGTCTGTGTTTGATGGATGTTGTTCATGCTCTTTGGTTTACAGTAACAAACAGGTTTTTAATTTTTCTAAACTCCATCTCTCCAGTGCCATTCTGTGATGGATGATGTGACAAAAGGTTCTTCAGTGAAGTCTGAATACTAAATAAATTAGCAGTATTAGAAGTAGCGCATCATTCACCCCTGACTGCATCCAGTCATTGCTGCTTTTCTCCTCCTTTACTTGCTTAATCTCTGGTGGTACAACTATCTGCTCAGCACATGACAACGGCCCAATCCATATGCCCTAACAACAGATGGTGTGTATGGCAAATAGGGCACAGAGTGTGCTTGCAATGAGCAAGGAAAGCACTGACTGCTCTTCCATATGTTCAGATCCCAAAGAAAACTGTGTTCAAGCTACATGCAAAATATCATGAAGTTAAACCACGTCTATCTCAATCAGATCTCACTGTGGTGTGCTTCATCTGCTGATGAGAAAGAAAGAAATTGGGCTGAATCCAGTTTAATCCAGTCAGAACTTTCTAAACAATGGATTAGTTGTTTGTCCTGTTCCTGGTTGTTGTTAATATTTTGAGACCGTGTAAAGTCTTACCATTAAGTACTGGTTCATATAAGTATTTCATAGTTTTATATTATTTATCTCTACATCAATGACGTAGGATTTATTATGAAATGTGTTGGGCCTAATGAACCTTTTCCTGAGCTCTTTAAGGTCATCTTGCTTTTTCTTACTGTGATTGGTGTTGTAATATATGGAATCTGTGCCTTACCATTTGTTTCTCCTGCCCACTGAAATCAGTGGGACATGCTAGTAATGGTTTAAGTCCCATTGATTTCAACTGGAAGTAAGCACAACTAAGTTTGCCTGGATACACCTCTTCACTTTTAACCCTGGGCCCTATATTCCTCTCCAAAGAGTTTTGTCAATATCTACCAAACCCAGGAGCAAGAAACAGTATACCTTGTCCAATGCTTTTTGCTGAATAAGGGCGATGGAAGAAAGAGAGCTATAAAGAGGATTACCAACAAACAAACCCTTACCCTGGAAAATGAGGCAGAAAACATGAGTGCACAACGGCTAATCCAACATATCAGTCAGGCTTGTTGAGAGCAAGGAGGAACTACCACTAATACAAAATAAATCATCTGTGGCTCACTACAGGCCAAGGTCTATAACAAACATCTGAGGAATAAAAGCTGCTTGTCTGTATAACTAAAGTGTTAGTAACACTGGAAGTTAGCCTGTGTGCTTTTTCTGCTCACTTACGCCTCCTCACCTGCCTTGAGATTTTTCATCAGCTTCGGAGTACATCATTCACTGTATTTTTCCGTGTTTAAGTCTAGGTTCTTTCCCTTAAAAATTATGTCCAAAATTAGGGGGCATCTTATACACGGGGCCATCTCCCCCCAGTTTCTTAAATCAGAGTCCCCCAAAATAGGGGGCGTCTTATAGACTGAAAATATGGTCTTTTCATGTTATAGTGTTCACATTTGTTGTTTTTTTTTAAAATATTTTTTATTAAACAGTTTTTATAACCACACAAACATAACATAAAAACAGCAAATACATAAACGAACAAAAACAAAAACGAAACAAAAAACAAGTACCATTTCATATCTTAATTTCATATACCTTTCTTCCCCGACTTCCTCATGCCTCCCTTTTCTGTATTCCAGATTCTAATCAATTATTCAGCAAATCTTCCCTTATTTTACTTTAAATTTAAGTTAATCTTCCTTATTCTCCTTGTCTTAACCATTGCTAATAGTAACCATTTACTTTCCAGTCCAACATCATTCTAATTTTCATTAATTTTGTAATATTTCTTTAGATAGTCCTTGAACTTTTTCCATTCTTCTTCCGCTGCTTCTCTTCCCTGGTTTCGGATTCTGCTCGTCATTTCTGCCAAGCCCATATAGTCCATCACCTTCATCTGCCATTCTTCCAGTGTGGGTAGATCCTGTGTCTTCCAGTACTTTGCAATGAGTATTCTAGCTGCTGTTGTATAGTGTTCACATTTGTAGCATTCGCTCAGGATTCAATGGGATTTCTCACACAACCTTACAAACCTCTCCCATAACACATATTCAAGTATGAAGAGGCTATCCATAACACAGAAGCTAGTGCCCACACTAGAAGCTGGCCACTTTTAAATAGGAAGGTGGGCATAATTGGAATTGGAAGAACTGAGAATGGTGAGGAAATACCCCATTTGCCTTGATAGAGTAACCTCCACTGTCTGCATCCTGCTGGCCGATGTGACATCAACAAAGTCGGTGTTCATACTTGTGTATCCCTGCACATAGTCCTCCTTCAGACTGATGTTGGTCACAAGTAGGCTGGGGGACGTGGCTGGCATATGCATTAGTATCTGGATGATGAAGCTGGCCCATGCATTTTGAGTAACCCCTCTGGATAAAATTCTGGATAGCTTTCATATGGCTTATAGTGGCAATGCAATTTTCCTAGAGTCACATCAGCAATAATGGTTTCATATAGCAGAATCATTTATATGGGCTGTTGTTGTTACCACATTTTTTTTTTACTGAAATACACAAACGCAGTATACAAAACCAGCAGTACAATACACAAAAAATAAGTTGCCATAAATGAGTGGGATGTGTAAGTCGGCTTCATACATGTCACTATGAAGATAATACCATGCAATTAACACTTCTATTAATACATGGATATATCCTGCCCACATGATACATCCCATTTGCCTGCAGTGTGAATAGGCCTTGGGATGGTGACTTCATCACACAGAGCTCTATTGGGAGAGATGAACATTTGTATGACTGTTCTGTGTTCCTTTTTCCCAGTTGTGCCTCTTGGATGATGTTATGTTGTGATGTAGCCTGCTTCTGGAGAGGCTTTGTGAGTGGTACAGCACTGCTCTATGGTAGAGTCAGGCCTGGTGTGATTATACCCTATGTGAGGTAAGAAAGAACAATTGACTGACCCAATCAGTCCAGTTCTTTCCCAAGGGTTCTATTGTTACTGATCAGTCTAATAATGAATCAGTGTATATAAAGATTTCTTATACCCATTTGCTTAAAGCTAAGCTATGTAGTGAATGGTTCACTCAACTCTAATGATGAACACATGCATACAATTCTTGTTCTCCCCTTCCCTTGTGGCCTAAACTTCTCATTTGTGAAATAGAGCCTGCCATAGCCCTTAAATTGAGTTGAGTCTCCTAGTGCTGCTTTGTAGACTAAAAAGCCAGCAATCACAGCTGGAGCCTTCCTGTATACGATTCACTGCTATTCTTACATTATTATTTTTCTGTATCAAGTCAGGGACTAGGGACATAGTCTCTCAGAACAGTTTAAAGTGCCCCAGTTCAATGGAAAATAATAATACTACACAGGCACGCGTACCCAACACTTCTCCTCACTGTAATTCCAGAGGGAGAAAATGGTCTGTGTCTCATACTGCAAATACATCACTGTACTGGCAGAAATCATGGCAGGTAGCATCCCTCTGCTCTTTGAGTACTAAAGTCTTTTGCAGAAAATGGAAGAACAGATAAGGATACAAAATATGAAGGCATAAAAATCTAAAGCACAGGGTACACTGCAGGCAGTAAAACAAGTTTTTATCATCAGCATGGAAAAAGAACTTTATATTTTAAAAAATAAGAAAATAACTGCTGAAAGATAATGATTAACAGCCAGATTTTTATAGTATTTGTATGTTAATGCTGTATAGGAAAAATGGGATTCCTTTCTTAAACTGGCAGTTGGGTCAGAAAAATGGGGCATTGCCATCAATGGTTGTAATGACTTTCAGGGCCAAATGCCACACTAACTAAGAAAGTTGCTCCAAATATCTGACAGCTCAGACCCAACATCACCACCTAACATTCCTGGACATCTGTCAAGACCCACAACTAATGATGATGCCTGCTAATGAGGCTCTGGGCAGCCACCATCTTAATTTTCCCCACATGCAGTGGCCCCAAACATCCTATAATTCTGTGCTACCTGGTGGTCCCCACTGTTTCTTTCTGGTGGAGACCTCACCACCCTCACAAGGTTGTGTGGTTACAGAACAGCTAGGACAACACATCCTGGAGCATCTAAGGTAGCAGCTGCAGCCAGGGTCCATCAAATTATACCATGCTGAATGTCCATTACTTAGTTCCTAAAGTGGACCCTGGGGGACATACTATTGACATGGAGGTGATTTGGTCATAGTTAATCAATCTGAAGGAATCAACAGCTCAACATGTTGAGTGGAATTCAAAATTGCATTGTTACAAATGTTCCAGCTTTGCAAGCATAGCAGCTTCCCAGATGGAAGCTCCTCCCTGCTGCATGCTGTTCTAGGGCTCTCCTGAAACCCTCCAAGCCAATTGTAGGGGGTGCAGGGGAAAAAAGGAAGAAAGCCCCTTTTCATAAGTGGAATCCCTTGCATAAGGCCTCTACTCACAGGTTTATTAGGTGAATTCAATCTGTTGATTTGAGACCATTAGTTTTTAACATGCCACAGCAAATGAGACTTTGTAGTCTTCTTTAAAAGTTACATGATTGGTCATTGGTGGTCACAAAGGAGCATATGCACAACCTTGCGCTGGGTGAACTTTCAGTGGCTATGGCTGGAAGTGGTCATGGAATGAATAAAAACTATATCTGTCAATAGACTCTAGACCAAAAGTGGGGGGAAAGAATACGCAAAGGAAATGATAGATGTTACATGCACACACAATAACAAAATCCTATCCTTCCCACCACATTCTAGTATTTCCTATTGTTCTAAATAAACAGAATGTCACCCTACCTGTAGCTTGTTTCAGACTTTAATAAGAATTGGCTGCCACCAACATTTACACCCACACTGGGCTCCACTTCTGACCTTCAGGTGTTTAGTACAAAGGTAAGGAAAGGTCTTCTAACCATGCTCAGCTGAACATACAGCAAATGGAAGCCTTTGGTAACCAGGGTTCCTGATCACAGGGAGACATTTGACCACCTGTAGCTCAACACAGATAAAAGGCCCCTTAAGACCTCCCAACTGAAGGCATAAAGGTCAGAGATGTAGCTGGGAGGCATGCTGTTGGAAAGTAGGACTAGTCCATAAGCCATACATGAATTACTGAACTCCAGTTCTGACAGTATCAGAATGCGGCTTAATTTCATTGTAATGTGGAGACACTGCCTTCAGGTAACAAATCTTTCCCCACCCTCCTTAAAGCCATTGTCTGTAATTTCACCAAGGTTGAACACAAGAGGAGATGTCAGTTTTTCCATTGAAACCTCCTCTTAACTGATAGCCAAGATATCCAGTCCCCAAATCAAATATAAGGTGAGAAAACAATGGAGGACTTAAAATTAAGATGATACGAGGACTTCAAAAAAGAGAACCTCTCACAATGGCTGGTTATCACAAATCAGCCCTGCACATAAATGTTTGCTGGCTGGCAGGTAGAATAAAATATCCCTTAACTGGCAGCTGTGTGACAGTAGGTGTTTCAACACTTGAAAGTGATACCATTATACAGAGATGAACAACTATTTGCAATGGCTCTGGAAACTAGATTTCACCATGCTACACCTACAGTCTACCAAGGTGCTCATGTAAAAAGACTCTAAAATGTATTTACTTTTAAAGATGAAATTCTAATCTTCTAATAACATAGTAGAACTACATATCTGATCATGATGTTACCCATTTTAATCTTCACTTTTTTAAAAAAGCAAGCAAAGGAGATACAGGTGACACAGTGAAGAACAATATTTTTTTCCAGATAATCTCTTTAAATAAAAAACCCCAGATGCTGTCAAAGAAAATAAAATTGAGAAACCTGGAAAATATTTTATGATGTCCTTATCTGTTGAAAGAGTTTCTCTAGGAGGTTGAAAGCTATGGGAGGGGAAAAAATGATCCCTTAAAGGGACAATGTCATCCCACTTAGATCTGAAACAACCTTGCTCAGCTCAGAGATGGCAGATTGCTGGCACCAGAATCAGCAGGAATGCTACTGCATTTTAAGTTGCAGGGAAGTGTTACACTTCAAATGAAGTCAGTTTTATTTGAGCAAGTAGAATGGAGAAAGATAGAAAAAGCTCAGAGGAAGGGATTTGTTAGATGCCTTTTAGATGTGAGCATTGACAGGCTAGCTTGAAAGGGACTTTGCTTCCTGTAGTTCTCTTTGGCAGGTGCATGAATCGTTCCCCCACATACTTGATGGTGGCAACATGTATTCTTTACTGACCTGGCAAATATCCACAATTTTGACATGTACACAGCACACAGGGAAATGTCTTTCCAGGTGGACGTTCAGTAAAAATAGATTTCTTAAGATTGTACAGTTCCAGAATCCATGCTAGGACAGAAAAAAAAATGGCCAAATTTATGGATTTCTGCAAAAGTGTAACCTATGTAGGACTTCCTCTAAAGCAGGATTCTAATTATGCCCTGAGTAATTGTCAGTTGTCATGATGCTCTATAGAAAAGTGTCTGTCTGAAAATAAAGAGGGAGGGAGGCAGAGAGACTTTGAGCATATGCAGAATGCTTTTCTGTCACTTTTCTCTCACTACCAAAACGGATTTGAACGTTGGCTCTCACCAGCTGGCTCTCACTGTGAAAAAAATGAGGCATATTGCATGTTGTAATATGTGCTAGCTTCATCAGGAGATCATCAGGAGGTTTGGGCTGGGTGTTCATCAGTATGCGGATGATACCCAGCTCTACCTCTCTTTTAAATCAGAACCAGTGAAGGCGGTGAAGGTCCTGTGTGAGTGTCTGGAGGCGGTTGGAGGATGGATGGCGGCTAACAGATTGAGGTTGAATCCTGACAAGACAGAAGTACTGCTTTTGGGGGACAGGAGGCGGGCAGGTGTGGAGGATTCCCTGGTCCTGAATGGGGTAACTGTGCCCCTGAAGGACCAGGTGCACAGCCTGGGAGTCATTTTGGACTCACAGCTGTCCATGGAGGCACAGGTCAAATCTGTGTCCAGGGCAGCTGTTTACCAGCTCCATCTGGTACGTAGGCTGAGACACTATCTGCCTGCGGACTGTCTCGCCAGAGTGGTGCATGCTCTGGTTATCTCCCGCTTGGACTACTGCAATGCACTCTACATGGGGCTACCTTTGAAGGTGACTCGGAGACTACAACTAATCCAGAATGCGGCAGCTAGACTGGTGACTGGGGGCAGCCGCCGAGACCATATAACACCGGTCTTAAAAGACCTACATTGGCTCCCAGTACGTTTCCGAGCACAATTCAAAGTGTTGGTGCTGACCTTTAAAGCCCTAAACGGCCTCGGTCCAGTATACCTGAAGGAGCGTCTCCACCCCCATCATTCTGCCCGGACACCAAGGTCCAGCACTGAGGGCCTTCTGGCGGTTCCCTCATTGCGAGAAGCAAAGCTACAGGGAACCAGGCAGAGGGCCTTCTCGGTAGTGGTGCCCGCCCTGTAGAACACCCTTCCAGCAGATGTCAAAGAGATAAACAACTACCTGACATTCAGAAGACATCTTAAGGCAGCCCTGTTCAGGGAAGTTTTTAACGTGTGATATTTTACTGTATTTTTGGTTTCTATGGAAGCCGCCCAGAGTGGCTGGGGAGGCCCAGCCAGATGGGCGGGGTATAAATAAATTATTATTATTATTATTATTATTATTATTATTATTATTATTATTATACTCTTACTACTACTGAGCTCCTTCCTCCACTTTTCCAACTATGTTTTGTTCGGTTTTGTAGCCATTTCTGACATTTCCAGGGTATGCTTCTATAAGAACACAAGAAGAAGATCAGACCAAAGGCGCATCCAGTCCAACATCTTTTATTCACAATGGCCAGCCAGTTTCCTGTAGGAAACCACAAGCAGGACCTGAGTGCAACAGAACTCTCCCCACTTGTACACCCCATAACTAGTAGTCTGAGGCATACTGCCTCCGGCAGTGGAAGCAGAATAAGCCATCATGGCTAATAGACATTGATAGCCTTATTTTCCATGAATTTGTCTAAGTCATCTTTAAAGTCATCCAAAGATAGATAAGCACAACCCTCTATGCCTGGTCTACACAGACTCTAAAACTCACTGGTCTCTTAGCAAAATCCCTACTTGGTCCCTTGAAGCCTTCTCAGACTTCCAAACTTCTATTTTCATGCTGAGATCCCTTGATCTACTTTCTTCCTTCGTTTGCCTTTCTTCAAGTTAACTCTATGCTCCTCAAAAATATCAATGCTTTTGCCAGATGCAGCAATGCATACAATATATATATACACAGAAACATATGCATTCCTGCGGCCTATACAGGCTCCTCAGGACAGTAAGGCCCCATTCCAGCACTCTTGGTATATAGCACCCATAGGGTGAAATCAGCAATGACATTAATTTCATTACATAGCACTAAGCTTTTGTAGAACCGTGTGCTATATGCCTAAAGCAACATGTTACTATGTGGGTTTTAATTTGCATTGTAATGGCCCAAAAGCTGGAAACACTGAACAGCTATTGAAACATCCAGTGTGTCAGCAGTCCCATTTCATTTTGTAGTTAATGTCACAAAAAATGGAATATTACAATTTATAGGCAGATTTTAGTTTTGACATATTTTGACAAATCATTGTCATCGTCGGATTTAATAACTGCTATTCTGCTTCCTAGACGTAACATTTCATCCATAGTTCCTTCCTGATGTTTTACTGCAACTTCTTTCTTGGCAGAATTAATATCAAATCAAACACGTTTTGTTTCTTAGTTGATTTAGATACAACACCAAACCATGGCTTGACACTAAAATCAAGTCTCATGTCAACATACTCTGTTGTCTTTCGCTCTTGCTGAAATGCAGATGCAATTGCTCCAGGAGAGCTGTGGCCTGATGACATGCCATCACTCTAGGGACAGGAGGGAGAAATTCAATTTGCATTTAAAGGCAAAGTTACTAGTCATTTTCCAAAACAATATATGTACTGAAACAACTGTGTCTTGAAATTTGCACTTCTCTGAATACTGCATTATTTACAGAATTCTGAATTCTGTAAAATAATAATAATAGCAACAATAAGCATATTCTACACTAAAAGTTAGAGGGACGTGGGTGGCGCTGTGGGTTAAACCACAGAGCCTAGGACTTGCTGATCAGAAGGTTGGCGGTTTGAATCCCCACGACGGGGTGAGCTCCCGTTGCTCGGTCCCTGCTCCTGCCAACCTAGGAGTTCGAAAGCACGTCAAAGTGCACGTAGATAAATAGGTACTGCTCCAGCAGGAAGGTAAACGGTGTTTCCGTGCGCTGCTCTGGTTCACCAGAAGTGGCTTAGTTATGCTGGCCACATGACCCGGAAGCTGTATGCCAGCTCCCTCGGCCAATAAAGCAAGATGAGCGCTGCAACCCCAGAGTCGGGCATGACTGGACCTAACGGTCAGGGGTCCCTTTACCTTTACCTTACACTAAAAGTTAAAAACATGCAATTAGATATTTGGGTGTCCTTGCACAACAAATTCACTTTAAGAAAGGATCTGACTTTTTCCTGTTAAGAAAGTGATAGGGAAACGAACTGAAAAATGTGGGAGGAACAACTGATTAATGGGAAGAAGTGTAAACACCATAGAAGCAAATCAGTATGAGTATTGATTGCCATATAACCTCAACCTCACCATAAGCAAATCAGAACAAATGCTCAATACAGACCGAGCATAGTTCATCCTCCATGCAAGCTTTGTTCAATCAAATCAGGAGTTTGACATTGCCACAAGGGGATAAGCTGTTCTCTGGATTTGGAGGAATAAATTGAAATCTTGGAATTCAGGGTGCATAGATGCTTAAATGCTGGATCAGGGTATTTTCCTATCCTCCTTCTCTGCTAACAGGCAAATCTCTTATCACTCAACTTCACTGTTTTGCATTCTGTGTACCAGCAAATTTGGGATGAAAGACGTGATTCAGCTTAGACCCTACCCCTGCCTTGAAATCAGTTTGTGTTTTTTTTGGGGAAATCACTTGTCTTTGTTTAGCCCACCGCTTTCAAAAGTGGCAACACAAAAAACTTCTGGGAAGCTGACAAGCAGTAAAGAATGAACAAATGTGTCCCTTTGTTGCTTTTCTCAAAGATCTTCTCTTCAGACAAATAATGCCTCTGAACATAGCTGTTACATTTTGCTATTGCTGCTGATAGAAATGGTTACCGTAATGGGAGGAAGTATGTTTGGTTGGGTGAAGACTAATCTAGGGATGGTAGGTTTCTGCAGTCATTAGATATCTGTGTCCTAAGAAGCAGCTGGGGGTGGGGATAGGGGGGTCCTGGAGAGTTAATGAAGTCTGGTATTTGGCACTTGAGATGTTGTTCAGGAAAAAAAAATGCTTGGGATTACATTATGTGGAAGACTCTGATTGGTTTGGACAAAAATAGAATTCAGCAAAGCAAGGCAATGTTGTGATCCCAGCTGAGGAGGGACAACAGGGAAGGGGCTGAGTGGGAAGGGAAATGATGGGGTAAATGAGTCAAGGCCACTGGCAGAACTCAAGAGCGGGGCCCATGCTAATGAAATCATTTGCTATTGTTAGCCTGCATCATAAAGTGCTTGGCTTCCAGCCCACAGCAAAGCTTTTTGTATCAGATGCCTTCAACTAGGACAGGGTGATTGTCAGTTTGGGCAGAAGTGTTTTAGATCTCTCTCCCCCCCCCCATTGGAAAATGCTTGTGTGTGTGTGTGTGTGTGTGTGAGAGAGAGAGAGAGAGAGAGAGAGAGAGAGAGAGAGATCTCCTCTGAGAATGTCATAAGATGATTAGTAACCAAATCCTCGGATAGAAGACCCCCCTCTTCCCTTGTCTTCACCTAACACTTTCTAAAAGGGGACGGGCTGCATGAATCTGTCAATTTTGGTTTCTCTGTTTCTCATTTTTTAAAGAAGTTCAGTTCCCTACATTTCTGCATCAGATGGCGAGTTATTTATTGTTTTAATCAGGAAAATTTGTCAGCATTTTAGTGCACATATCTCCTAATTTTAACGTATTAGTTTGCATTTTTGCCTCATATACATGTCTTTTGCAGGTAAGTTTCCCTAATATAACACATTTTATTTTATTCTCCCCACTAACTTGCACATTTTGCTTGCATTGGTTGGAGCACTATCACAAATTTCAGCAAAGTGTGACTTTTGAACTGTAGCTGTGTTTCATAGAATTGTAGAGTTGGAAGGGACCACGAGCGTCATCCAGTTCAACCCCTTCAATGAAAGTACCCCACACACGTTTACTGATTTCGTCACACCCCACCCCCACAAGTTGAGAGGTGCATTTGTGAAGCAGGGAGCTTCCTGTACTTGTGCAGCCTCCCCACATCTTTTAAGGCCTCAATTTTCAACAACTACAAGGTGCCCTTCCAAGTTTGTGGGCATGGTGTGTGTGTGTGTGTGTGTGTGTGTGTGTAGATAGCATGCTCATCTCCAGTGTTCTCCATTTTGTTTTTAAGCCACATTAAGAATGTCCAAAGGGAGATTTAATGTGTGTGTGTTTCATTCTGGTCCACAATTTGGTTCATTCATTTTGCTTTATAACTTTTCCGTGGCTGCAGCATCTGTTCTTTGTTTGCAATACTATCTGCCCTAATAATGCAAAGGGCAGTATTATTTTTTCTTTATTTGTTGTTGTTATTTAGACGTTTAGTCATGTCCGACTCTTCGTGACCCCATGGACCAGAACACGCCAGGCACTCCTGTCTTCCACTACTTCCCGCAGTTTGGTCAAACTCGTGCTGGTAGCTTCGAGAACACTATCCAACCATCTCGTTCTCTGTCGTCCCCTTCTCCTTGTGCCCTCCATCTTTCCCAAAATCAGGGTCTATTCCAGGGAGTCTTCTCTTCTCATGAAGTGGCCAAAGTATTGGAGCCTCAGTTTCACGATCTATCCTTCCAGTGAGCACTCAGGGCTAATTTCCTTAAGAATGGATAGGTTTGATCTTCTTGCAGTTCTTTATAGTAATAGTCAGAAGCCAGAGGGTAGTGGTCAGGTTTAAAGCATGACAATGTGTATCGAAAGCCAGCCATTAATTTGCCTTTGTCCTTACATCAGTAAGACTATATTAAACTTTGTCAAACATCATTACAAAAATGCTGTGAAGGGAGGAACTCTTTGACTATTGTGCAGAGACCTTCCATGCTCCCTAGTAAGTTAAGGATCTTCAATATATATATTATGATGCCATAAATAGTGTCAGTTATATGCCTGATGTCTTGCTAAGTATTACATCAGTCATGCTGTGCAGCTGGGACTCAACCAACTTTGTGTGAAAAGCCCTTTATCTCCTTTGGAACAGGAGGGCTTCTTTTTTTAGACTCTGATTTCCCCTCCCTTATTTATACTTAAGACTTGACTTTGTCAGTGGAATAAAGAGCCATGGGGGCAAGATATTTATAAGAATGACCTATCTTAACTGAAAAGCAAATCTCAGCCCCAGATACAGCATATGTGTTTCAATGGAAAGACTCTAAATGGATAAGTTATCACCTCCCTGGTGCAACTCAATTGGACATAATGTATTGCCTTTTCTCTGAAGCAAATCACACTTATAGATTCTATGTTCAAGACCTGTTTTTGCCTGTAGCCGTGAGTATGGTTGTTAACTGTGTACCATGGGCCTTCAGAAGTACAGTATGTTTCCTCTTTGTGAATTGATGCCAAATATGAAAGTGAAGCCCATTAGAATGCAAATAAATGAGAGAGATTCTGTGAAGCTGTTTTGTTTTGGTGTGTTGTTTAAGGCAGAAGATACATTTTTGCTTTTACAAATTCTATGATGTTATGTGATGCCCCAAAGTCGGAACATTGTAGAAAATGTTGCATTGCTAGATTTATTCAATTGCTCAACTGGTGAGGAGAGAGATACCATGTAATAGGCTCCTCATGATGTGAATCAACTTCATGCTTGAGCTTCATGCTATAACAGGCTGAAAATTCAGCGCAAACTCATCAGAATAATTATTTCTTTTCTTCTTTGTGTGAGAGGAGTGTCCTGCAGGGTGGCCATCTCTAGTGTGATCACTGATTACATTTGTAGTCATCCATGCCTGTGAAACAAGTGTGGCCAATCTATTGCTGTGCTGCATCACGCAGAGCCCCGGTTCCTGTCCTCAAATTTGTAGCTGGTGCGGTATATAAAAAGGAGAGAAACCCTCATTCCCCCTCCTCACTCCAACTATTTGAATTGCTCCAGTTTGTCCTGGTAATGGGCACCAGATGTCAAAGCATAAAAGGAAGCTGGACCCGGCAAAAAGATTGCCATTTTGACCTTCTATTGAATTCCAGAACTCTTGCCCTTTTTATTTTTTGGGTTTTTTCTCCCCTGTTTCTTCCAACCAAATCAAGCATGCACAAACATGCTGAATGGAGTGGAAAAAACAGCTTGACTTTGGTGAAAGAAGTCACAAAGAGATGGCCGTTTGCCACTTTTCCTGTCAGGGTGACATCTGCCACTGTTTGCTGAGATGTCTTTTGTGGGCGGGTGGGGGGGTGGGCAGATAAATAAAAAGATTAACCTCAGCAGGCCTGTTTTTTCCCCTTTGCCTTTAGAGCTATTTTATCCCTCTCTGGAATGGTTTTTATTTTGGCTTCAGTCTATCCTTTAGGAAAGATGAAGGCTGTGTCTTAGGAACCTGGTTCCCCCGCCTCTAACCTCCCTTCTGTTATGGCTAGAGCCTTGACACAATTCCTCTTCTTATACAATGAGCATTTAGTTTATTTACCACTCCATTTGTCTTGGCAAAGCAGGTTTACATCTGTAAAAACGCTCAGCAGAGTAAATCAAAGTGAATACAGCCAGATGCCTGCTAGCATTGATAACAACCCTGCCTCATGATAAAGTCAATCAGCTCCCACACAATTTATGTCTTTTAGCCTTTTCACCACATTTTTGGGATAATAGATCTCTGATGTGTGCAAGGAAATCTATGCAGGACTATATATTTCTGTTTGTGGATAGAGATAAGGTTTAGAATAGAAGGATTTTATTATTATGATTATTTCTCAGTTGCTTTTCACATTGTTTCCATTACAACACCTCACTGTAGAGTTTAAATAGGAGAATAATAGTAGAAAATAGTAGAATAGTAGAAAAAGTTTGAAAACAGAAAGTGTTGTGACCCTTTGGATAGTTAGCACCTGGTTAATTGAGCCCATGCTAGGTAGTTGTCGTCTTCAGCAGTTGCATGAAATTAAAAGTAGACTGACAATGAGTTTTCATGTTATTAGGTTGTATTTTGCAATGTGTCAGGGTCATCTGACCAAAGAATGTGGCAATGGGCAGCAGTTCAACCAAAATAGCAATGATAGATAGTGGCTTAACCAAAAAGAATATAGTAGAAGGCTCTATTTGTCTGAGATGTGTATCAACAATGTTATCAGGAATTTTATAGTGACTGTAGGAATAAAGTAACATAGATATTGCCTTGCTAGATCAGACCAATGGCCCAGCATGATATTTTTTTCTATTAATCACTCTCCTGTTACTTGTGCAAAAATCCAGCAATCATTATGTAGAAGCTTTGTTTTTGATGTGATGGTTAATAGCCATTTGTAGATCAGTTCTCTAGAAATAAGGTTTGTTTCATTTTTAAAAGCAATCCAGAGTGCAATCCATACCCAGCCCCTGGGTATGGAGCAGGGTTAGGATGGCACATAGGTTTATGTTAGTCAGTCTCCATTGACAGAGAGGTGCACCACTGGGTTTCAGTTTCACCCTAGCAACTGGAATGCAGCCATGGCTGCTTCTCTCAGTGACAGTTGCCTGTGGTAGACATGGCAAGAGGGCACTTTGGGTGGGAGTGAGACACCAAAGGCTTTGGAATAGATGGATCTAAAGTCCCATGGTTCCCATCAACTATGCTTGTCTAGAGCTGTTCTCATGAAAATGACAGAAAAAAAGTAATCCCACCTTCCACCCTGTCCAGCACAAACTGGCAAAGCTTTGGACATGGCAGAGAATCTACTGCTTTAAACTTCCCCAAGCCCTCCTTAAGAAGGCCTAGAGGCCACCACGCATTGCAGTAATAGATTTCATGTTAAATTATGCAGCATGTCAAAAAGTATTTGCTGCATAACCTCCTACCAGTTGTTTGCCCTCAAGTCTCATTGGCTAGTCATCATTGGTTTGAATAGGCAATCAGGGATTCCAAAGTAGGATCACTGATAGGTCAAAAAGAAGTCTTTCGGGGCAGGGAGGGGAGTGGGTAACTGATGCTCTTTCATGCACAGAACTCAAAGTGAAAAGAAGTCTTTTGTTCCTTCTGTATAAATAAAATATTGATTTTTCTGCCTCCTGTTAAGGAGAATGAAAAACAACACAGGAAGCCAAGGTTTAAGTTAAAGACAATTGTGCCATGTTCCTTTTTAGCAATTTAAGAAGAATAGCTTACTGTATGGACATTTCACACAGGAATTGTGACTGCACTTGTACATCCAGTGATGAAAATTGGAAGGCTTGCGCTTCTGTTACAATTTGCTTATCTGTATCAATCTACAGTATATTGAAATGATTTGTCTGTTTTCTTTTCTTCTGTGTTGTCAAAGAGGCAAGAGTGGCTTCATACGTAACCATCATAGGTATGGTTGACACTTCTTCTATGTGCAGCACAAGGGGGTCATCAGGTAACTGTCTGGCAAACTCCACTGTCTGTGCAGATCAAAGGCCATTGTGTGGTAACAGTATTTATCCCACTTTGTTGTGCAGCCTCCTATAGGAAACTTTTTTGCAAACAAAGGGCAGTATTCCTGAAATATACTCAGAGTCACATAGCTCTTTATTGCAACTCGTAAAACAGTGAATGAATCCCCCCACCCCACCCAATCCTCTGGCTTTATATACATTATTTACACAATGGGTCCCATCTGACTGGCTGATTCTGCTTCCCTCCTGGAGCCTGATTGGGCTGCTCCTGCAGGCGAATCAGTTGTTGCATTCTAGGATCCTACCTGCCTAACAGGCTGATTAACTTCCTCCTGGGGCCTGAATGGGCTGCTCCTGCAGGCCTATCAGGTTGTTGCATTCTAGGATCTTACCTGCCTATTGTTCTAGGATCCAAGCTTAGTACATAACAATTCCCTTGTGAGGCAACCTTCTTAGGATCACATACCAGTGTAGCCAGAGGCAAAAGTAGACAGGGGAAGGGATATGATATTTATTTATTCATTTATTTGTATAAAATAATATTTCAGTGCCACCATATCATAAAATATCAGGGCAGTGTACAACCTTAAAGCATAAAACACCACTAAAACCAACAGAGATAATCAGTAAAGTGACTGGGTAATAAATTTAAACTGCTGATAAAGCCTGTTGGCAATATGCCATGCTCCAGCCACACAAAAGCCAGAGGTTCTTATGACCTCCCTGCAGACAAGCAACAGACAGTATCACAGTTCCAGGTCACATTCCAGCCAGGCAAAAACACTCAAGGATTGTGTGAAGCAGGGCTAGTGCGGGTTGTGGCCTGGGGAGACTCCCAAGGACTGAACAGAAAGGCCTGGAGGACTTCATTTGGCTCCTGGGTTTGAGATGGCCAACCCCTGATATAAATCCCATAAAATATTCCAAAAGTAAGAGAAGGGATATGAATTTCCTGGTTAGCTTTTTTGGTCAATAGGATGCTGCTGCATATTTTAGATGAGGTTTTGATACTGCAACCATCTCCAGATTTGGGGTATCTGTGACATAGAGTGGGGAAGAGACAAAAGCAGAGCCAGGAAGAATGGTAGCACAGATGGAGAGAGATATCATCCCAATTCCCCACTCTCTTAATATTGCAAGTAGGGATGGGGGCAGAAATTCATTTGTTTTCACTTGAAGGTGAATCTATCACAACTTTCCAAAACAGTACCTGAACCAAAACACAGCTGTCTTTCAAAATTCACAATTGCACAAATATTGTGATGCAGTTCTCCAACCAACTAATGTTTACATGAAGGGGAAAGTGTCATTTAAGCGAATGTATTAGTGAAAATACCACAGAAAATATGTTCATGTTCATTTCTTCAAGACTCTATATCTAGCCCTACCAGCAAACAAAAGAGAACGCCCAACTTCAAAAGATACTTCCGAATAACTGTAGTTTCCCAAAGAATCAAAGAAATTATTGCAACTTTTAACCAAACACTGGGGAGGGAGGGAAAGAGCTTTATCAGCTTTATCTTGTAACAATTAACATGACAGAGAAATACCAGAAGGAGGAGAAAAGCTTACTCATTAAAAATAACCCATTAAATCTTCATGAAGATATGTTGTGGAGGAGTCATACATCTTTAGGGATGACATAAAAAATAATCTAATGTGATGCGCAAATTTGCTCTGATATCTCTGATAGTAATTTTTCTTGATGCATAGCACTTTAGGATATTCAATAAGTGGCACTAGGCTATTTATCTTCAAGCCAAAATATGTAAAAGGTGGGGGATGTAGGGAACATTTCTCATTTAAATCCAATGAACCTGTACTTTAGATTACATCGAGCTCCTGAGCATTCAATTTGTTTTTCACCCAGAAGTATTTCATGAAAATGCATCCGTGTTTACACATTTGCACATTTAAGGGAATGCTTAAGAGCAAATAAATCTTTCTATTTCCAACTTGATATACGGTGGAATCTGTACATAAATAATGGCAGTTCATCGCTGTCTGACAGATCACGTAAACAGTCGACACATTTGGATACCATTTTCATTCTGGCAGTTGAAAAATGAGGTCCAATGAAGTCGTTGTCAGTTATTGTTTTTATGTAGAGCATCATCAGAATATAATAATACAACAGGTGAGATCAAAGAACAGTCAAGTACTCTTGTTCTCAGACAATGGTCAGCCAGATGTCCGAAATATGATTGCAAGGCAGCGCAAAAATGAGCAGACCAGTCTGTGATCGTCTGGCCTCGGTATCTGATAATGAGAAATGTGCTGGTTTTGATCATGGGTGTTTTAATTCTAGGTACCATGGCTAGCAGCTATCAACAGAGCCAGCCTTCATTAATAGACACACACAATGCATATAGAGGGAGCTTTTGAAATCCTTAACTGGGTTTATTTTGCAAGAATATTGACTACCTCTCTGGGTATGTTTGAACCTGTGGAAGCTGGATGTATACAAACCATGTGTATACTGGGGTCATAGTAATTCACGGGCAGCTGGGGGCAGTTGACACCCCCAAACCATAATTTCAAGATCTCCTTCCCTCCCCATCTGGTATTATTCTTCTTTTTATGCTGTAAATGATCCTGTGATCCTTGGATGAAAGGTGAAATATACATTTATATTCTCCTTATATTGTTGTTAGGAGCTAACATGTTTGCCTTTCAGTGTTTTACATTGCCTCCTCCCTTGGAAAAAAATCCTGTGAATCCACATGACAGGGATTCTGTTGATGTAATTATAAGCTTTTGGGGAAGTGAAGAGTAGCTAGCATCATCTCAGTAAACTCTGGACCTTTATCTTCAGTAGGAAAGCCACCCCTTGGGAAGGAGACACAACTACAAATGCCTATTGCCAAATGTAATATATTTCCAGACTCTTCTTTGACTACTAGAGCTGAATATCTTTGAGCAATTATGTTGGTTCTGCCAATGAAAACAGTTGCCGTTTACAAGTAACTTAAATGCACCAGAACCATATTTCTAATAAAATGCTTAATTTAATAGTGACTTGCTTAGTATAACATCTTCAGTCATTAATGTGGAAAGTGCCCTAGTGAAACATGTTTAATGTAGGCTGTTTTGTTTTGAGGCTGAAATGCCCAGTAAAATTAATATTGGGAGTATATTGGGAGCCAGTGTGGTGTAGTGGTTAAGAGCGGTAGTCTCGTAATCTGGGGAACTGGGTTCACGTCTCCACTCCTCCACATGCAGCTGCTGGGTGACCTTGGGCTAGTCACACTTCTTTGAAGTCTCTCAGCCCCACTCACCTCACAGAGTGTTTGTTGTGGGGGAGGAAGGGAAAGGAGAATGTTAGCCACTTTGAGACTCCCTTGGGTAGTGATAAAGTGGCATATCAAATCCAAACTCTTCTTCTTCTTCTATAATTTGGACAACAGCTGAAATGTCTATTTATTTTTGTTCAGGAGCAAAATGTATACTGGAATCACACCTGGAATACAAAGCATCTTACAGCCAGAGGTAAGATTAAGTTGCCCAATGACATGTTGTGATAACATTAAGTTCAATGGTAAGATTACCTATTAAAACTTACTATGTTTCCCTTTTAGGGACGTGGGTGGCGCTGTGGGTTAAAGCACAGAGCCTAGGACTTGCTGATCAAAGGTCAGCAGTTCGAATCCCTGTGATGGGGTGAGCTCCCGTTGTTCGGTCCCTGCTCCTGCCAACCTAGCAGTTCGAAAGCACGTCAAAGTGCAAGTAGATAAATAGGTACTGCTCCGGCGGGAAGATAAACGGCGTTTCCGTGTGCAGCTCTGGTTCTCCAGAAGCGGCTTAGTCATGCTGGCCACATGACCTGGAAGCTGTATGCCGGCTCCCTCGGCCAATAAAGCGAGATGAGCGCCGCAACCCCAGAGTCGGCCACGACTGGACCTAATGGTCAGGGTTCCCTTCCCTTTACTATGTTTCCCTTTTAATTCAGCTACAATTACCAGGGGACAAAATAGACAGCTGAAGTGATAAGGTGGAGCAGAGACTTAAAGGTAAGGCTGATGCTTCTAATATTCTTTTAACATTTGTGCTTAAACAGATCATTAATTATGCAATTTTGCTACCTTTGGATTAAAGCGCCACTAATTGTGGGAGAAGAAAAAGTGCCACTATGAATTTTGTCAAACTGTCATTGTTCCTTTTTTGACAGAAACCGACCCTCTTTCCCTCTCCACTGTGGCCTTCACCACCCCACTGTTCAGCTGTCTGGTTTGACAATTGTTCAGCTGTCCACCAGCAGACGCCTCTTTCACTAGCTTTAAATTGAGAGGCAGTCAGCCTTTATAGCAGGAGGGGGCAATGCCAACTCACTGTACAGGATTTATTCTGATGAATGGCTGCCAGCCATTTCAGTGGGAGAGAGGCACGGAGGCGTGCTTTTGCAAAACTGAAAGGAATCACCATTTCTGCAGTATGGTACTGATATTCTCTTAATTTTCCCATTTTCAGAGAAAAAGGGGGAAGAAAACTCAACCTTCTAATTGACATCACGAACACTGACTCACCATTCATTTTATGCCAACAACTTTAGCAACAATGCAAAAGGCTGGGGTGTGATTTGGTGTGTGTTCATGCAGTCATAGTTAAGAGGAACATGACACTGATTTACAAGAGCTCTTATCTACTAATTCGTCAGGCTATTTTATTGGGCCATTGACAGCGCTTTCAGAATGTCGTCTGTATATTTCCTTCCCGTTAATAGAGTTCTCATTTCCACAGTTTCTTTTGAATTAAAAGATGAATTGTACTATTTAGAACGTTAATTTAGTCCATACATCAAAAATGCACTTGATTGAGCCAGTATAGTACTTCAGACTCCTCACCATAACCCACTCAAGCCGAAGTGCTGATACCAATGACAATTGGTATCTCCTTTATTCAGCTGAGAAGACAGTGGCTTATATGCAAACTCTTCAAAATCCAACATATGGATAAAAAGGAACAATGTATAAAATAAAAATAATAATCAAGGTACCAGTCCTTGCAATGCCACCAAGAGTGCAGTTTATGTATAGGAAAATGTCCTGATCCACAGACAGATTACTATGGCTAATGGGATATGCCACTCCTAAATGCAACTTGTTCTAAGGGCCTCTCCAGACAGGTGTTCGAGGGCAAAATGTTGTTAATACATTAATAGTGCACCAGTGGTGGATTTATTCTGCTTTAGTTTCTGTGATGCTTCTTTGGTGCTACAAAATTATTGTTGTCTGGAGGGACTAAGGTAAAGGTAAAGGGACCACTGACCATTAGGTCCAGTTGTGACCGACTCTGGGGTTGCGGCGCTCATCTCGCTTTATTGGCTGAGGGAGCTGGTGTACAGCTTCTGGGTCATGTGGCCAGCATGACTAAGCCGCTTCTGGCAAACCAGAGCAGTGCATGGAAACGCCTTTTACCTTCCCGCCGGAGCGGCACCTATTTATCTACTTGCACTTTGACATGCTTTCGTACTGCTAGGTTGGCAGAAGCAGGGACCGAGCAACGGGAGCTCACCCTGTCGCGGGGATTCGAACCGTCAACCTTCTGATTGGCAAGTCCTAGGCTCTGTGGTTTAACCCACAGCGCCACCCACGTCCCGTCTGGTGGGACTGCAGCACATCAGAAGCAGGACAAAAAAATAAACTGAACAAATTGGGCTTCTTCCAAATGTTGCAGATGCAAGGCAGATCCTGTTGATTGCTACACACCCTTTAATCTATTTATTAGGAAGTTCTATAAGGAAAAGGAAAACTCTGATGCTAAACCTCCACTGTCTTATGGCTATAATCATTTGTTGGAAAGCCTTCAGGAATAAACTCTGAGGAAAAATCTGTACCCACTGTCTTGCAGGACATCTTTGGGAGAAGAAGAGGCTAAGGAGTAAAACCTAAACAAATTCAGAGTGGGGACCCTAAGATTTTTGGAGGGTGTCTTGTAGGCCAAGATGGTGCCAAATGTATTGCTTTCCTTTCCTTTGGACCACATCAGTGAGGCTGAGTGTGAGGTCTTGTCATCTGAGCAGCCCAGGACCTCCATACACACTGCCCAGGTTTGTGCCCTGTAGTGGTTACTAGAGTGCTAGCAATGTAGCAAAAACAATATGGGAGGCAGCAGCTACGAGTTACCAATCTCTGCAGCTCCAGCAGTTTGATTTCATCCTCTTGAGACAGATGGATGGCAACAAAAGTTCTATATCAGAACTTATTTCTGGGCTATGATCGTTACCTTATTGAGATGTGAATGACTGTAACCCTTTGCAATTATTTAACCACTAGAAAGATAGAGCAAATTGCTGTAATGGTCCATTTGACCTAGTAATGTGAGTTCCAATAGCATGAGTTGATTGACAGTGGGTGATGAAAACCAAAAGCTTTGCAAAGCACCCTTGGATGCCCCAGAGTCCATGCACCTGTAGCTTCTGCTGCAGTAGCTCCCGCCAACGATGAAGTGGATAGGAGCTCCAGACTCACCTTCCTCCTTGAAGGCAGGAGGCAAAGGGCAGCATTATAACTCAGCCAGCCTAGCGGTTTGAAATACGGCATTCCTTTGATTGATGGTTTGCTTTATTGAGTGCTATTAGAAACCACTTTGATCACCCAGTGGTGAAAAATGGCTTACAAATGGTGGAATAAATAATGGGTTGTATCTAGTGCTGCAGGTCAGCTGCACAGCAGACTTTCACTTGCATAATGGTACTTTCCCCTTGTTTCTCATGGAACCTCCCAGGCAATCTCAAAATCTGTTCCAGAGGGTTGGGAGACTAGAGTAAATTTTGGGGTTCCACAAGGAAAGGGAAGGGAAGTTTTGTAGCATGAGTGGAGCACTGCTCATGCCACATTAGATACAGTCCAATATAAATAAGATTAAATAAGTTAAAGTTTTAAATGAATAAACACAATTTATTTTTTTATTTCTTTGAATTTATAACCTGCTTTTCACCACTAAGTCCCAGGAAAGGGCAAGTACAGTTCCACAATACAGTTTTAAAATAATACAAATAACAGTTAAGTTAAGATGGCAACCAGCACCACAACATTGCAAGAAGGGTGCTACACAATAGGGTCTATTGCCACATGACCCTTCAGCTGCAGTCAAAAGTGGCCCAGCCCAGGCACAGAATTACTTCCTCAGTTAAAACCTGAGCTGTTTTTGACGAGTTTCTTGTTTTGAAATCACAAACTGCCATTCCTCATTTTGATTTCTGAGCTGGCTCTTCCAGGAAACATCACTATGAACAAAGATAATTAAAATGTAGAGACATGTTTTCTTCCATTCTTGCATTTTATTTATTGCACCACACTTCGGTGCAACTCTATCTAGTCTTAATTGTACAATCTACAATTTAATTAAACTGTAATACTTATATATAAGCTAAGGGGAATTTTTATCCTAAGCACATTTTGTGGAATTATGTCCAGCTGATTTCACTAGGAAGTTAAATGCTAAATGAATTTTAGGAATGTCGAGGAATTTAATGCCCCAGAATTGAGTCAGAAGGCTCCTTTTAGCTCAAGTAATGAGAAGATGTGATAGTGTATGAATGAAGGGGGGCAATGGTGACCTTCTTTCTATTCTTTACTGTGTGAACTGAATTTAGCCGGTCAAAGCCATACATTGTATATGACGTTTTTACAGCCATTCTAGAAATAGTCTTCTGGGGCTGAGCTACTTTTCACATCCTCTTATTTTAAACAAACTAAGCTATTTCAGCACTCATCAGACACTCTCCTTCAGAGGTTCCTATAAGATATTTCACAGCAAATGCATTATTGTCACTGAAGAGATTGTTTTGACAGTGATGTCTGAATGTTTGTTTATTTATTTATTTGCTGGTTGGAAGCAAGCCTTCCCCTTCCCTCAAAACAACAGAATTGAATTTCCTGAAAGATGGCATGGCTGAATAGCTGGAACCCTGACCAGATACACTCCTTAGTGTGGCATTTGCAGGTGTTTACCTGAACACTCTTAAACTGTATTTGTGAATGGGAGACAGGTGTGAGCATACAAGCCCTCTCTCCGAGTTCTCATGCACATTGACTTGCACTTTTGGTGATGAAACCTTCCTTGTGTTGAGAGTGAGTGCCAGTTGTGGGAAAAGGCAAATTCCAAGCTAAGGATCACAAGTAAAGGAAAGAAAGAGGGTTGGGTTGGTTAACCAGTTTGCATGCCTCCTCTCTGAGTCACAATGCAGGATGCAGCCAGTGCCATCACTTATTAAAACTAGTTGGGTAAGATATATAAGCTAGCAGGTACTATATTTGCAAATGACTGCTTCTGGTCTAACAATCTGCTTGCACTGCTAATACCTTCCAAAATGTCTTAATTTGCTCATTAAATCATAATTATAACCTACTGTACCTTTAGGCACCTTTGGAGTTTGAAATTCTACCATTTTGCTTGTTATTTTGCTCAGTGGTCAAGCTGTTCTAGCAATTGCCTGGCCCAGGCTGACACCCAAATTGTGTCTCCATCTGGCCAGTGGGTAGCTGGTTCCAGAAATGATTGACCTTGCTGCTGGGCTTGCCAACACTTGAGCTAACTGGGACTTTGCTGTTTTGCCTCTAGGATAATTTTTTTCCTCTTGTCTGCTGGGTAAGCTAGTTCTTCAGCTGGCGTCTTGCCAAACTAACCCAGTTGCAGCTTTTCCATCTGGTTTATTCTTGGAAACATCAACTGATGTTGCTTCTCAATTATAACTCTTTCATTCTCAGCCCTTTTTACATATATCCTCCGTCTACTGTGCACTGCCTTAATCCCTTCCTAAATGCAGAGCCTGAGTCTTGTGATATAACCTCCTGTGCTCCACACCTGTAGCTCTCAGTAATGTTCTGCTTTCTTTATCTTCATTGCCACACTTTCCTTGTGCTGTGCACATCATTTTTATTCCTTTGCATTCCATAACAGACCTACTTAGAGTACAGAGGCAGCTAGTTCTATACTGTAATGCATTAAGAAATACTGTGGGATAGTGATAAAGTCTTTGGCAACAAACAACTGAATTGATGTGATAGTTTGTAATGTTTGTGTACATTCTATATGCTGATAATTTTTAAACTGTATTTAATGTGGTTTTCAATATGAATAACAAAGATTTACATTAACAGAGCAAATGATGAAATATAAACTTTGTTTCTTTTTGTAAAAAGCAAACCCAAGCTTAAAGAATATATGGTCAAATCCACACCATATAATTAAATACCATTTAATGCACATGTAAAACATGTGGGGTCCCATGAACTGTAATTTGTCCCTCACAGAGCTATAATTCCCAGCACCCTTAACAAATAACAGTTACCACAATTATTATTATTATTATTATTATTATTATTATTATTATTATTAAAGCCATGTGCATTGAATGACTTTTAAATGTATGATGTGGATGTGAATATTCATTGCAGCCGTACACATTCAGAACTGGGGGAGTGGGAAGAGGGGGAGGGGCAAAGGGAAAAGTAAGAGCAACTATTAGAGCATAGAGTCCTATTGCAAATATTGTGCAAGATGAAGCAACTGGATGCACAAAAGTTGACTCCTTTTGTAATAAAATTGTCCAGACCATAAATATGATTCAGAACTTTACTAACCAGAACATCATCAAAACAAGTACAAAACAATCAGTGATACACCCAGAAAGTTGTATAAAGTATAAGCATAACCAGGTATAGGTTCTTCTTCTTAAATGTATAACATAATTATGATCCAGGCTAAAATCAAGCTCTGTCTGTTCCACAGCTTACATTAGCAGCTCCTGGAGAGAATAATTTTCACATCCTTTTCTCATTGACTGGGGAATCAAAAGACCAAAAGGGGCAATTCCCTTTCAAATGGAAAATTTGCAACTGAATACCTTAATCATGTGATCTAAGGTTAAACACCCATGTGAAGGCTAGCAGACAACATTAACAGTTAATTATCAACTTAGCTGGAAGCTCAGAGACCTCTTTCTAACTTAGAATACTCTAATGAAATTTTCCAGTGTTGAACCCTTAGCAACATACACAAAGTCATTCTCCATTTCAATGTGCAATTAAACAATTATACTTAACAAGTTCTCCCGGAATTAGGCTTGAGACCCAGGAGGGTTTTTTGTTGTTGTTTTTTACCTTCAACAGAAGAGTTAATAAACAGAAAGGAAAACCATATGGCCTCAAATGAGTCTGGTTTAGGAAGCTCCTTAAATAGCCAAACATTCTGGGTTAACTTTTCAGAGAGTGCAATCTGTCAAATGTGATTATGATAGTTGCTGAAGGAGAAATTTTATGGGGGGGGGGAATCCAGTAATAAAAAGTTTGCAATGGTCCATGTTTTGTGAGTTGCGATGAAAGATCAGTTACGCTGAAACACACATCCTTGAATAGGTGTGATTTTTCATTATTATTATTATCATCATCATTAGTATACACCCCACTCTTACACTAAAAGTCCACAGAACCATGTGCAACATAATTACAAAATAAAAAATTCAAATGCAACAACCAATTTTGAAAAGCAATAACAAAGAACATAGCACAATCACCGCTTACAAATGAAACAAAGCAAAAGCTTAACAGCAGCCAGGGTAAATGGTATTACACATTAAAATTGGGAGCAATAATATGAGGTGCTAACACATTAAAAGCCCATTGAAATTAAAGTGTTGCCTAGCAAAAGAAATAAAAAGAGGGACCCTGACAAATCTTGATTGGGGGAACATTTCATGAGGATCAGCACTACCATGTAAAAGCCCCTATTTCTCATGTCAGGTGCCAAGAGCAAATGTTAACTTCTGAAGCCTAATTTGAAACATAGCTCTTATAATGATAACTTTAGTGAATGCTGGTGCACTATTTGGGCATACGTTCCCATGTTGTGAAGAGCTGCCTTAGCGTTTTTGTGCATCAGTAATAAGACACAATGAGGTGACTGTCCTGGTGTGTGGAATGTCCTTCTTTTGCATTGCTCCTTTCTCCTGTCCCACAGCTAAAATCCAAATGGGACACCCTGCCCAGCTGTTTTTAACCAAAAACAAACAAACAAACAAACAAACAAAACATTGGGAGATATCACCACTGACTTCCCACGTCACAATAAATTTCATCCTGATACAGCACGGCATCTTTGCCACAAGTATCTGTGATTAAAGTCACAAACATAAATTTGGCCTTGTTTTATGAGGGAACTGGCAAAGGGCTTTCCTTGTGATTGCTTGAAGCAGTTTTGTGCTGATCCAAGCTCTTGAATGCATCTTGTACTGTAAAGTACAAGAGCTAAATTTCCTTGCACACTGCATTCTATACAGTTTTTATGTTACAAAATTTTGCTAAAAGTTATCAGGCTGCCCGCCGGTGTCAATTGCCTTTCTCCTTCCTCTTTTCTCATGGCCAGTATTGCACCATTGAGTGAACTTTGGTCACAATGATCTTTTCCAAGAAAACTAAATTGAAATAATAGATGAAGGAGTAAAGACCAAAAGTGTATCAGAAATAACTAATTTCTGCAGTCCACTGAAAGGTCAAGCAGTTCCTTGTCATACTCCACATCTAGCAACAAGATTCCACTGTGATATTTTCCAAAGAGGTAGCCATGGTAGTCTACTGAAGAAAAAACAGCAAAAAAATCTTGTACAACCTTAAAATAAGACATTTGTGCACCTGACATAGGCAATGCATCTGATGAAGCAGACTCAAGCTCACAAAGCTTATGCCATAGTAAATTTATTTCTCTTTAAGGTGCCACAAGGATCTTTGTTGTTTTTAAAATATTTGTGGTTGTCCATGTGTTTTGTGCTACTAGTAAAACCTTGTATATGTACCACACTTGCATCTTCATTTTATTTAGGAAACTACAATGAGCATGTCATTGAAATCCAATAAAATATAAAGGAAGAAAAATGTACTGCACATCTGATCGCCTATAGCAGGGCTCGGCAACCTAAGGCTCATGGGCCAGTAGTGGCCCACAAGGCTTGTCTAACTGGCCCATGCGCACGGGCGCTCCTCCGACCTGGATGTGCACCGGAAATAGCATGTGCGCATGCATACGGGACAGAGAAGCGCATGCTATTTCTGGTGCACTTCCGGGTCGGAGGAGCACCAGAAATAGTGTGTGCGCATGTGCACAGGCACTCCTCCAACCTGGAAGAATGCGCATGCCCACACACTCTGGCCCATTCTCCGTCTGAGGGAGCGTTGACCAGCCCATCCTCCAATTAAGGTTGCCAACCTCTGGTCTATAGCTTTGGATATCCTCTTCTCAAACTGTTATGTGATCCATGATCCTAAATTCATTAAAAGTTCATGGGATGGGTGGGACAAAATGAAACCCTCCTCAAATAACTATAAGGGGAATAAATCTCTCCAATTTGGGTGGTAGATGCTTATCTTAGGAAGAAGCCAATGACTTTCCATTTTTATTGCTTTAGTAACTTAAAACAAAAACAAAACAAAAAACCCAACCATGCCACTTACTGTGTTGCAAGACTCCCCCAACCCCAGTTTGCTATGAGCCACACTTCCTGGAATGCCTTGAAAGCAATGCCACATCATAGTATCATAAAACTGTAGAGTTGGAAGTGACACGAAGGGTCAAATAATCTAACCATCTGCAAACCCTCCTCCCACCCCTGCAGGTTGCATTGCATCAATCCCAATTTGTTCCAGGAAGCATAGCCAGCTGATGTAGTTTGGGCTCATTTCATAGCTTCCCATGGACCACACTTCTGGAAGGTAAGTGGAAATTGCCTTCCCAACATGTTGAAAGAATTTCTCTTTCCACATGCCAGAAAGTAGCAGAAAATCTGTCTTTGTTGTCATAGCGGGAGAATAATTTCAGGAAATTGGAAATAGAGATAGTAATGATAGTAACAATACTACTAATGTTCCAGGGCAGGTTACAGCAATTACAGGTAAAAGGGTTAAGGTAAAAGACCCCTGGACAGTTATATCCAGTCAAAGGCGACTATGGGGTGCAGCGCTCATCTTGCTTCAAGCCAAGGGAGCCAGCGTTTGTCCACAGACAGCTTTCCAGGTCATGTGGTCAGCAAGACTAAACTGCTTCTGGTGCAACAGAACACCGTGATGGAAGTCAGAGCGCATGGAAATGCCATTTACCTTCCCACTGCAGCGGTACCTATGTATTTACTTACACTGGTGTGCTTTTGAACAATTACAACACAATATTGAAAACAGCTTATTACAACGTAGAACCATAAAAATAAGATGGGCCCTTAAAATATACATTACAAGTGTCAAAAGCTGGCAGAAATTAGGGTACAGAGCTCTATGAAAAGAATAAAGTAGGCATGGTCCACTCAGAGACTGGGAACAGGAAGGATTATTTAAGAATTTATAGAAAAATATATTTAAGGAAGCAAAAGGGGAGTGCTGCAGAACCAGTCCTTTACTTCATATTACTTTGTAGCTCCTGTAAAACGATCGATTGTTTTCTTAACATCTAAGTGGAGGGCATGTCTATTTCATTTGCAAAACACTCACACAGAAAATGGCTCTTCTCTTTAACACATCTGGTACTTGCCAGTAAGTCCTTTTTCCAGAAGAGAGAAAGAAAGAAAAAGAAAGAAAATCCATTTTCATTTTGCTCACTACATCCGTCTTGCTTCATTTCAATGCTGGGTTCAGCCTGAACTTCAGAGAAGCATTATGATGTTTTGCACAAAAGAGTCTATGTTTTACTAGGAACACCCAAAATAGCAAGCAGTAAGCAGTGACATACTGTGAGTTTTCAAATCCCAAAGCATAAGTGCCTTTTACTGGCATGAAATTGTTTCTTCCCAAAGCTTTCAGAAGGCTCTGAAGTCAAAAGAACTTCTCCTTTCTTTCATCAGACGTTTAAGCCATTTTTTTTGTATTATTCATTCTTCAAAAGCTAGGAGGGCTTGGTGCCGCACAGGTAAGTTTTCAATACCTTTTTTTAAAAAAAAATATTTGTACTGGTTTTAATAAAAGAATAAAATCTAAAACGACTTCAAATGGGAGTTTTGGAAAGACCAACTCTCTAGTTCTGAATACGTTTACTTGGAATTGACATCTTTTGATTGAGGCGGACACTTTACACTTCAAGAAATGTGTTTTGGATCAGAGTGCAAATCTTCTTGTTGTTTACAACAATAGTAGCTTACAATCATACTCCTATTTATTTTCTCTCTAAGCAACCTGGTAAACTCGGTTATACAGAGAAGTAGTGCTTTGTCTAAAGGGATCCATCAAGGTGGAGCCAGGTGTGATAAAGTTGTACATATATTTCTTTGGCCTCATTGTCATTTGAAATCTATGAAGTGTTTTTAGGTTTTGGAAGCAGCATAAAAAAATCTGTGAAACATCTTTGAAGCAAATACAGTAATGGGATAAAAAAAACACCACATTTCATGATCATATCATCATTATCACAGCAATAAAACAAATGGTTTCTTTCCTGCTGAGGAGAGATAGAGAATGGGACTTTTCTGTAATTTCTCCAATATAAATATATTATTTTGTGCAAACTTGTTCAGATATTATTTTAAAAGTTTGGTAAACGTTGAATATATCACCAACAATGCAATCCTAAGCATATTTAGTCCAAAGAAGTCCAATTGATTTCAGTGGGAATTAGTTTTTAGTCACTGAGTGTGTGTTTAGGATTAGTTTTCCTTAACTAAAGCTGCAGTCGTAAGCAAATCAACTCAGAAGTCCATTCCATTAAGCTGTTTCATGAAGGAAAAGTTTCTACTTTTATGCCAAAGATTTGTTAAAGCGGTTATCTATCTCTGGTCATAGAAGGCACCAAAATTTGATCAAAAAATACATAGAAACAATAGATTTGTTTTCATTCAGAGTATCTTCATTTGATTTTGTGGTACTGCAGAGTGTACAGTTCCCTGATTCCTTCAGAAACAGTTTCATAACTAATTTGTTCCATAATTCAGCACCTGACTACAACAGCGGTCAACCTCAGCAATTCATATTTCTCTTTCATTTTGGTTTATAGTTTCAAACAACGTGCTCAGATAGCCAAGACCTCTGAGACAATTTGCTATGAGTTTATTGAACTGCAGATTTGAAATTGTAGTATGCCATGAAAATATTACCACTAACACTTTCCTTTAGGAAAGAACTATTGAAAATCCTACCCAAATTAAAGCTGCAGGGATAGTTCTGGATTTATTTATATGCAAAAGTTGGTATTTTGCATGGGAGGAGGCAGAAATGTAACAGGAGAAAAAGTTCTATGTGTATACACAATGATCGGAAATCTATAAATTAATGTAAATATGGCTTGCTCTAGAGTAAAGAAATATATGCATCTTGGAATATATATTTTTATGAAAATCAATTTTTGATCATGCTGAATATACTGTTCAGTTTTTTAAAAATATTTTTTTTCATCTACAGCATTATAATTCACAGCTTCAAAATGTTTTGCTTATGAGCAAAGAACCTGTTTTAATAATTTAATTTTAAAAAATTGTGATGGGAAAACTGTAGCTATAGTTACTCAGAAGTTTGAAGTTCATTGTATATTTTAAATGGTTTGACAAGGAACGGTTGTTGTTTTCAAATATGCCTTTTACTGTCTTTTCTTGAACTTGTAGATAAATTGAATAGACTGAGAAGTTCAAGAAAAGACTAACCTTATACTGAAGACAAGTGGAACATTAAAACCTTGAAGACAAAGACATAATTCAGCCAAAGTTCAATGTGTTCCATTTATTTCAATGAGGGAGAGAACTAAGCAAGTGGTCATTTTGATGGATTTTAGTTAACCCAAATAGCACAAATAACTGAAACTCTTCAAAATAAGAGGCAGGAAGACACTGTGAATGGAGTTATAGGCCAAAATTCAGCTTAACCCTGGCCATACAAACAGAATGTTTCACCCTAAAATGCTAGCTCTTTACTCTACACCCACACACAAATAGTTTTCCTTTAAATTTTGAAAGATGAAGGGTTTTTATTTTATCTCTTTGACACTGTGAGATTATTTCAGCTACAGTATGTTTTTAGGTAGGTTGAAAATAGATTCCTGTTTCTCAAGGTGTCTAAAGCGGAAGAAATGGTCATAGCTCCATCAAACAAAATTACTTTTATGTTGAGAAAGATGAAAACACCAGCAGTTAAAAAACCAACTTTTCCTCTCTTGAAACTTCTTTTCTGTTTGAAAACTCTTCTACATTTTAAGGCATGGTGGATGCTGTGTTTTATTTTAAAAAGATACTGACAGTTTCTGTATTTAAACACTTCAAGTAAAGCATACAATATTCATACCGTTTGAGAGAACCAATTTGGAGCTGAATTGTGTCCTAATTTTACCAATGCCGATGAAAGAGAGAAAGAAAAGATTTGTAGCTCTTGTGTGTCTCTGAAGACTAGTTCACACATTCATGAACATAGCTTGTTTTTCTCATCACTTGAATGCTCAGTTATTGAAGCAGGTTCACATATGCATGTTTGCTTCTTAATTACTACAACATCACATATTGACATGCCCAAATACCTCTATTCTCAATGCACATCGATCAAGGGAGGGAAAGCTCTGTATTGCTTGCATATATTATTATATCTGTCCATAGCTCCCACATACGTAGCTGTATCAGTGGGAGACATTGATAAATGTTCAAATTATCATGCATAAACTGAGAGCAGAACCTAACATTATTTCAGTAAACTTGGATCCTTAGCTCCTGAATAGGAATTATGAATGGCCCACTGCAAATATAAAGCCAAGGACAGAATAATATTGCTTCACATAATGCTGAATGCAGTGTCTTACAATGGCGTCAGTTCTCACAATCAGCCACACACCATCAATCCGGTATATAGCAATGAAATGTCAAGAAATTAAGCTGTTGTACCAAATCTTGCTGGCCATAAGTGAATATATGGACCTATATGTGTGAACTAGCTCAAAATGATCAGATGTCAGTGTAAGAATATTCCATTGTACTTCTCTTGCATTTACCAGACAAATGAGGAAGGAGTGAAAATGCACATATTGGCCACACCCTTAAGCACAAATAGGCCTTCCTACTGCATCTATTGCTGCTGTTGTCATCCATCTGTCTCAGTGGACAATGTAAGAGTGTGCCTTTAGGGTAAACTCAAACTGCTGGTGAGTTACAGCAGCTGCTGTGGCTGTAGAGACTGATATGGGGGAGACATGTTTTATTGCAGGCGGGGCAGATGAAGGTGTCTGATTTTGCTGCTATAGGTGTGCCATGGTGTTTCTTCTCTCTGTGCTTCTCCCAGCAGTCATTCCTCTTCTTCTCACTGTTGTTGATACATGACCTGTCTGTCTCCAGGCACTGCAATCATCCACAAGGAATTCCCACATGGCAAGCATAATGTTGTCAGCTTTCATTTCACATAGACAGCTTTGTAATGCAGAGAGCTGGTCTGTCAATAGGTCTGGTGCCTGAAGCCAGCTCCCTGGAGAGCACATGCTGGGAATGTGCACTTGGGAGAGTACATCTTTGACATGGCCATTCATTGACAGCCATCCCTTCAGCTGAAGTGTGAAGGGCTCCTATATATGTACTGTACATATGTAGATGTGCAGGCCTTTACTAATCCAATGGTAGCTGTGTTAGAGGAGGCTTCTGAGTGTACATCTGGACTCTTCACTCTTCCACAGGGCATGTGGCCAGGATATGGCCTTGGGGACAAACATGTGACCAGGCGGAGTATTATGGGCAGGCATTCTGCATCAGCCACACATGTATGCAATGGCTTTTCAGGCATCAAGTGATCGATGTGTTTGTATGAATCAGTCCTCAGACAGGACATTTTTACATTCTTTCCGTTGGCTACAGGTAGTCATGTCTTAAATTAGGGCCAATCCACAAGGCCACAGAGTGTATGACTGGTTTATTTTCTTTGTTTAGCTGTCTTTGTAAATTCAGTTTAGCTACAGAATGGTGAGTGAGTTGCTATCTGGATTATGGTGGCATTGCCATCAGTCAACCAGTTTTTTGAGAGTTCCCTGTGTCACACCAATTAGAAGAAGTCCTTACATAACCTGTTTGCTGTCCTAACCCCTTTACTTAGTTCCATACATTGTTATACTAAAGGCCAATATGGAGCTTTTGCTGGAAAGCAAGAGACAATTGAAGTGCAAGCAAACACATCTTTGATAGCTTACTCTGTGTGCTAGGTAAGGAATCTAGGTATGAATTGCGAGATTAAGGAATCTAGGTATGTGAGATAAGGATGTGAGATAGGTATGTGAGATTAAGGAATCTAGGTAATTGTGAGATAAGGAATCTAGGTATGAATTGTGAGAGTTGTGAGATTAACAGTGCAATCCAAATTTAAGATCTGCTTCAATGAGAAAGTTTTGAATAAGCAGATCTTGGTCTGTCCTGGCTCAAGTCATCTTGGCTGAACTGGAGCTATGCTGGTGGAACTTAAGCTGACAGAATTTATGCCATTGTAAATTCCCTAATGTTATGCATTAGCAAGGTTTTTGTGCCAAGTGCTCTTCAGCTGACACTATTGCTGCTGCCACTGAGTTAGAGAAAGCCATCTTCTAATTAATCAGATAGATGATACTCCTCAAGCAGAGAATAGCTGATAAAATTATGTGGAAAACCCAACAAGACTTAGAATAACAGCATCAGAAAACAAACCAAAAACTGACCAATGCTGTTGTACAGGAAGCAAAAATCATACTCAGAGAACTGAACACAAAGTGTGTTTACCAGTGGTTCCTCATCATCCCAGAAATAAGTGACAAGTGGGGTGCCACAGGATTCTGTCCTGGGCCCACTGTTGTTTAATATAATTATAAGCAACTTGGATAAAGGAACTGAGGGGATGTTAATCAAATTTGCAGATGACACAACTGGTAGAGGGTAGCCAATGCCACAAAAAACAGAACCAGGATACAAGATGAATTTAGCAGATTAGAGAACTGCCCCTAAACTAACAAAATGAATTTCAATAGAAGCAAATGTAAGGTTTTGCATCTTCATCTTTCTGAGGACTGCAATATATACATGCATCATCAATTAGATAGTTCAAAAGCATCTTATTTTCTGTCATTAACATATTTGTGTGTGTAGACACAGAAAGCTGAGCAACCGACACAGTTTACATCTGCATAGCATTTCCAAAAGCTCCTCATGGATTTCAGGAGTCACTTTTTTTAGGAAAATGATCAGGTATTCCAGCTATCTAATGATGTAGCATTTGAATCCAATTCAATTTATATGTTAAATGTGTTGTAAGGAACTGTGAAGTGGTCTGTTAAGGACTCCCCTCTATTCAGAGGTGGAGCTAGCTGTGCACCCGGGGCGGGGCTAGCTGCCCGGGGGGTAGGGCTAGCCACCCACCTTGCCGCCCACGGGGGCGGGATGAGCATCCAAGGGGGCGCCGCCCATGGTGAACGTCCTGGGGGGGGGGAGGCGTGGTGATGTCACCCCCCTCTGGGATGACATCCAGGTCAGACCGCACCCACCACACACCCCTTCCTCCGCTAGTGCCTCTATTTATATTTGCTTACCATCTTTTCTTTTCTTTTTTCATTTTCCAAATGGCATCTTGCCATATCATATAGAAACCTATGTATCTGTATTATTTAATAATTGGCCTGGGACCCTTAATGACTTCAATTATGACAGACAAAACTATTCTCATTTGCTTTCCAGTCAAATGACAGAAGATAATGCATGTAGAAAATGTGAGAACAACAGCTTCTGCCAGAGAAAAGTTTAGTTCCACCCCAACATAAAATTTCAAGTTTTAGATTGAGATGAATGCCATTGTATTTTCTTTCTTGTAAAAATAAATAAATTAAATGCTGAATGAAATAGAATGAATATTTCAATAAACCTTTTATCTTAATTTTTATACATCTATATCATCTATCTTTTATCTATTTATCCTATTAATGACTGCTTTTTAATTTGTAATTTTAATTTTGAAGCTCATATGCATGAACTAATTTCCCCTTTTGTTCATGCAATAAACTGGTCACAACAGATTGCTCTTACCTAAACTATAAGTCTGTATAAAGCACTGCCTTCTTTCATAAACTCAGGGTTAAATCTACATTGTTCCAAACTACCTTGGCATTCAACTCAATTTAAGGCTATTCTGAATGCAAGTATAATTGGTTTCCACTAATAATATTTTATTTTTTTCTATCCTTCTTTGTTCTCTTCTGCATAAAATAGTATAAAACTATTACGAAGCTATTTAAGTGTGAGCCATACTTAAAACATAAAACAATATAACAAAACGCATAAAAGACAATGTCTCCTAAAATTCACCATGAACAAATAGCATTTAGAGTATGCACTGCAAAGTGCAGTGTTTTTATGTGTTACATAGCAATCATAAAGCTACTTGTCTTGGGTTAGTTCCACTTGACTTATGTGAAACAGTCCAATACATACCTCACACCAGGAATGAAGAATTGGAAAATCAAGCATTTGGGTAACACATTGTCAGAAATTATTATTTGCTATATAAATAAATAAAACCAAACCAAACAAACGTAGGCAGATACAATCTGTTCAGGCAGGCAAGAAATCTCCTCTGTCTACCTCTGAACCAAACCACCCCAGATGAATTCACACAGGTGTGCTCATAGGCAAACAGCATCTTCCATTAAAGACTTAGAATGACAATGTTCACAGGCGCACCTAGATTTAATCTGAAGTCTCAATTGCCATAACCTTTGACAGGGCATGTTTGTGGGGAGGTCTTACAGAATGGTCCAACAGAAACAGAAATAAGCTTCTCCAGGCCAATTCTGAATTAAGGACCAAGGATCAAGTCTAATTCAGTCTTGCAACTCCAAAATTTGCATGTTTGGAGTTAGGCCCATTACAATCTGAATCCATGGGAGCTTGCCTGATCCTACTAGGGAGAATCAATGGGCTGATTGTGACCAAGCTTTGAGCTATTTTATTCTGCTTATTCTAGTGATTATGATTTATTATTACAAGCCAAATAGAGTCAGAGATCTAAATTTAAAATAACAGACCCTCCAAGTGTCCCTATTTTCCAGGGACATCCCTGATTTAGAGAAGCTGTCCCAGTTTTTGATTGATCCCGGAATGTCCCACTTTTCCATAGGACATCCCTATTTTCATTGGAGAAATGTTGGAGGGTATGGAGTTATCTGATCCCTGAGCTGTCTCAAAGCAGCCCTGTATAGGAAGATTTTTTTTAATGTTTAATGTTTTATTTAAAAAAATATATATGTTGGAAGCTGCCCAGAGTGGCTAGGACAACTCAGTAAGATGTGTGGGTATGAACAGTAAAATTATTGTTATGGAATGGGATGTCCCTATGTTCATTGGAGAAATATTGGAGAGCATGAAATAAATGAATGACATCCATGAGCAGGAATATGAGTTGGACTGCAGGGTTCTTCAACAGTTGTCTCCAGATGTTGCCCATCATCCCTGACCAGTTTAGTCAATAGTGAGAGATTATAGGAGTTGTAGTCTAACAGCATTAGGAAACCAAGGCTGAGGAACACTATTGGAGATACATCATACTTTTGTCATGGGGACACCACCACATCTACTGACTTTATTGATTATATTAGCCCTGGGCTGAAACTTGTTCTACATTTCTCAGAAGCTTTCTTTTGTTGCAAAAGAGGCTTCCATTTTTCTGCATTGTTTGCAGCGCACTTGGGAGTCCCTTAATAATTTCCATGTGGGGTGGGGATAAGCTTACTTTATCATAAGGAATCTGATGGCCTAATCCCTGTAATATTATTGTTATGGATAGGGGAATGATCAGTCACTACAAAAGTGTGACTAACCATAAACACTTTATATTATAGAAAAGTAGTTCCATTTTATGGGCATTCCAATTCTTTAAAGTTATTTGAGAATATTTCTATTTGGATGTATTAACATTCTGCCAAATGATGAATTGTACTTTTTCTTTTTCCTAGTCCTTTTACATCTCTGCCTAGTGGATCCTTTCTTTCTTTCTTTCTTTCTTTCTTTCTTTCTTTCTTTCTTTCTTTCTTTCTGCAAGAGTATTGTTACTCTTCCCTTTCCCTTTCTAGTTTTATCATCATGTATAAAGTGATATGTGCTCAACTCGAGCTCATTATATTTATTTTACTAACAAAATCAGCCTTACTTGCAAGAATTACCATACAGTGCTTATCACAATCCCTCACCTAAGCGAGAACTTGGTCATCAGGCTCTATTTCCACTTTCCTTGTTTCCAGAAGCCAAGTCCAAGGTTAGCTGTTTGTCTGAGCCAAGAAAATACCATTATTTTCTGTTATTTAGTTCTGACACTTTCCCTTCCAGATATCGCATTGTATAATTCAGACTGTTTCACATCATGCACATTTCAACATAAGAGAATAAAATGCATCAAAATAAATGGGACATTTCATGACACACAAATGTGATGCATCAAATATTTTTCAAGCAAATTTTCCTCTCTGTCATACCACTTTTTCATTTATTTGGTCTCCAAAAATTGTATTTGTGAACTGAAGCAGAGAGAATCAGGTTACATAGCCTCATTAGCATTAAAAACTGGAAGCACCAGCATTAGCCTTGCTGTTATTGCCCTTTCCAACCTTTTTTTCTGTGTGCAGAGTTTCAAAGTGAGCATGTCTACTGTGTGAAAGGGGTTTGTGGAAGGGGTTGGTTAATTATAAACATAAAGCCATAATGAATGAAAAATGCACTGTGTTCTCCAACTCTGCCAGATAGAAAAGAGAGAGTTCTGAATTGTTTTTTTCCGGTTCATCTATCATGACTTCTTGATTGCCTGTCAAACTCCAACCTCTATCCCAGTCAGCACAGAGCAATCAAAATGTTAACCCTTTTAAAGAACAGAAATCTATTTAGGATTTATTAATATTTTAATCCTGCAAATGCAGTGACTCCATTAGCATCAAATTTGTTTTAGAGTTGCTATAATCTCTGGAATCAAGAACACGGGCTGGTAGTCAACCAAGTAATTGTGTGAGTGCAAGAACTTCCCCTTGTGCAATGGGACTTCTGCCTCTACCCCGGGCATAGGCAAACTCAGCCCTCCAGATGTTTGGGGACTACAGCTCCCATCATCCCTGACCACTGGTCCTGTTAGCTAGGGATGATGGGAGTTTTAGTCCCAAAACATTTGGAGGGCCGAGTTTGCCTATGCCTGCTCTACCCCCTCCCATTCCTCCTAAATCTGTTCTTTGGGTTCCCACTGCCTTCCAAAGGAGATCTAAGGATGGTGCAGGGCATGTGCCGGGGGAGGATGGGAGAAGTCCTGTTGCACAAGGGGATGCTGTTCCACTTCTGCAGTTATTTAGTTTAAAACACCCAATATGGAAGCAACCCAGTGAAATAAATCATAATACAATGGTAAATCTTTGGCCTGCCAGGCTGGGATCTATGAGTCAAGGGATCTTGCTTCAGTGAACAAGTCACCTTCATTATGCATGTTTTTGAAAAGTGAGAGAGGGGGGGAGAAGAACAGTCAGTAGTTTTGTTTTTGTCATGAAGATCTTGCGAACAAATCACCTGATGAAATCTGTCTCCATGTACCGTATTGACCCGAATACAAGCCGCACCCACAAATAAGTTGCACCTTTAAAATTCAAGGAAAAAAAAAAAAGAAAATACCTGAATATAAGGCGCTCGCCGTGTGTGTCTGTCTGAGGTGCTTTCTCACGCACGCTCTTCACACCCCCTCCAGGCCGGTTCCTCCTAGCAAGCAGCACAGGCACACATTGTGCCACCGCTCCTGCTCCTGCCTTGGCTTCTTGTCTTCCCTATCAGCTCAAGGCATCCAGGCATCACTGGAGAGAAAGATTGAAGGATGGGAAAATGGAGGAGCCCACCATTGACGGGAGAAGCGGGAGTGCTCCCCAAAGAGGAGAACAAACTTGGGCAGCCTGTGAGGGGAAGTTTCTCTCTCCCCTCTCATACAACGCCCGCCCTGCCCCACTCACTTGTGGCCCCACTTCTTCCCAGCCACCCTCTACCTCATGGGCTGCTATGGTTTGACCACAGCAATTTTTGTAAGGTCGCGGATTTAAGCCACACTTTTTAGCTTTTCACTGTTGAAATTTGGGGGGGGAAGTGTGGCTTATATTCGGGCCAATGCGGTATTAATCAAGTTCATACAAGAGTTCATTCACTAATACTAACTTTTTCACTCCGTGCCCATTTTATTGTGTGTGTATTTCTTTATGCATATCCTGATTTACTTCTTGTTTCATAACAACATAGTGTCTCTACATCTATTCATCCTTTTGATGGGTATATATTGTATATCCAGTGGCACAGGGCAATCAATATATTCTTTACCACAGACTAAGAATGCAGACTGCTCTACAGGGACTTTCTCTCAACTGGATTTTATCACTGAGAGAAAGAAGGCAGAAATACTTAGCACTGTTTCATAAAAATATGTTATCCAGTGGTACCTCGCAAGACGAATGCCTCGTAAGACGAAAAACTCGCAAGACGAAAGAGTTTTTCGTTTTTTTAGTTGCTTCGCAAGACGAATTTCCCTATGGGCTTGCTTCGCAAGATGAAAATGTCTTGTGAGTTTGTTTCCTTTTTCTTAAAACCGTTAATACCCAGGGAATCCGTGCTTTGCAAGACGAAAAATTCGCAAGACGAAAAAACTCGCAGAACAAATTAATTTCATCTTGCGAGGTACCACTGTATATGCATATACAGATTGAGGGAGTTATCAAGGGGGCGGGGAAGCAAATGCAGAGGCAGCATGAATTTTTAAAGTGATAGTAGTATCGTGACCCCCATAGACTCTCTCCGTGTCTCTTGTGGAAGCTTTCAAGGACTCTCATTGTTGTTATTCCATTGCATATGGACTCTGGCCAGCTCAGCAGATTTATAGAGAAGTAGAAACATCTCTCTTTCCTTTTCCTTCTGGGCTGCAGAAGGAAGAGGACCCCAGAGTGAAAGCCCCAGACATCTGCTGTTCCCAAGGGCCTCTATTGAGATATGTACCCTGTATAAGCATGGTAAGATGTGATATTGGAAGCCAATGAAATATGGGTGTGATGCAATGCCTAGTATTTCCCCATCTCTGTCTCTTTGCCACTCATATATTTATACAGTGGTACCTCGGTTTACAAACTTAATCCGTTCCGGAAGTCCGTTCTTAAACCGAAACCATTCTTAAACCAAGGTGTGATTTCCCTAATGAGGCCTCCCACCGCCGGTGCCCTTCCACCATTTGGATTCCGTTCTTAGACCAAGGTAAAGTTCTCAAACCGGAACACTATTTCCGGTTTTGTGGAGTTTGTAAACCGAATCGTTCTTAAACCAGACTGTTCTTAAACCAAGGTACCACTGATTATAATAGTTCAAGAAAACATGTAAACATATCACAGGTACCACAGTTCATAAACATACAAGCACAATATCATATTGAAGTAGCCAAGGGGAGAAAAGCTCATTCTCATTCATAACTGTTGGAACATAAGGGAACCTCTCTGGCATGAAGTGTAAGTGTCTGGAGGGTGATGCTTTTACATTATGTAAACAGAGCTGATAAATGGGAACCAAATTTTGTCAAACTTCTCATGTTTTACCATTCCCTTTACTCTATGATGACAGCTTAAGTGTTCATAAAGTGCTATGTCCCACACTCAACACCACTGCTCGCTCTTAGAAGGCCCATTTTGGGTTTTCCAGCTTGAGCAACTTCTGCCAATACAATGTTTGAGAGGAATGGCATTTGTGATGGATTGTGGGGTTTGTTGAACTATCCACTGGAAAGAGTGCTAGCAGGGCGTCAGAGAGAAGGGGCTAGGTTGAAGTTTGAGAGAATTTAAGGTACCTGACCCCAAAACCATGACTACCCTTCTATTGCCATCTGCTCCCTACCATTTTTTTTAATTTTTAATTTTTATTTTTTGCCAATAAACTGAATTCACAGAAGGAAAGGAAAATCCTTCCTAAACCCAATATAGGGTGGGATTGTATCCTGCCCGCTCCACACCTCTTGCTGTAATTATGTGGACTATGGATTGATAATCACTGACACATAGACAATGCTAAGTGATAGCAAACACAGCCAAATGGCTCTGGCACTTCTGAACAACCGTGGCTGAATATCTTTTCAAAGGGAAGAAGCAATTCAAAACAGCGAAGAAAATAATGCCCATGTAAATAAATCTGCATAAGGATGCAAACCATATTCAGCATCCTGATTAAATCATGAATAGTGATGAGGAAGTAGCAAGGGACAGTGGAATCTTGGCATTCTTCCAGCAGTTAATAACCACATTGCCATTCAGGAGCAGTCAGAAATAGTATTGCTCTAGTCTCCGAGAGTCAAATGCCTTGACTTGGAACTAAGAAAATGATTAGTGTTGTTGACAAAATTCATAATTGCCTGGTTTGCTGCACAAATTTGTCCAGCTCAAAGTGCTCAGCTGCATTAGGAATTGCAGGTTTTTATTCCCTCCCGCCCTCCCCGGACGTTGTTTCCTGACTTGGAATGTTAAATGAGGTTCTGCATGTGGGTGCTCAGCAGGGTTTTCCTATTAACAACTTACTCTTAGGACTTGCCGATCGGAAGGTCGGCAGTTCGAATCCCTGTGACGGGGTGAGCTCCTGTTGCTCGGTCCCTGCTCCTGCCAACCTAGCAGTTCGAAAGCATGTCAAACTGCAAGTAGATAAATAGGTACTGCTCCGGCGGGAAGGTAAACAGCGTTTCCGTGCGCTGCTCTGGTTCACCAGAAGTGGCTTAGTCATGCTGGCCACATGACCTGGGAGCTGTACGCCGGCTCCCTCGGCCAATAAAGCGAGATGAGCGCCGCAACCCCAGAGTCGGTCACGGCTGGACCTAACGGTCAGGGGCCCCTTTACCTTTACCTTGTTAACGGCTGTGAGTAACAACAACAACAACAACAACAACAACAACAACATTATTTATACCCCACCCATCTGGCTGGGTTTTCCCAGCCACTTTGGATGGCTTCCAACAAAGTATTAAAAATACAGTAATCCATCAAACATTAAAAGCTTCCCTAAAGAGGGCTGCCTTCAGATGTCTTCTAAAAGTCTGGTAGTTGCTGTTCCCTTTGACATCTGGTGGGAGGGTGTTCCACAGGGTGGGTGCACCACCAAGAAGGCCCTCTGCCTGGTTCCCTGTAACATGGCTTCTCGCAGTGAGGGAACTGCCAGAAGGCCCTCAGCGATGGACCTCAGTGTCTGGGCTGAACGATGGGGGTGGAGACGCTCTTTCAGGTATACTGGGCTGAGGCCATTTAGGGCTTTAAAGGTCAGTACCAACACTTTGAATGTTGTGACAAAAAGGAGTGCCATGATGAAACCCCCCTGACTGCTAGGGCTGGGTTAAGCCATGTGGTTGCCAGAAGCAATGGACAAGATAGCCCCCTCTCCCCTAATTCTCATGCATAGAAGTTGACTGGACTAGCAACTAAATATTTTTCCAACACTAGCAAAGAGAGTGTCCTCTGCTGCAGCTGAGGAAAGCCTGATGATTGCAAAACAGGCCGTGTAGCACACCCAACACTTCCTCTTGCACTCATGTAACAAATTCACTTAAAAAATAAAATGGATTTTTATTTTTTTGGATTTTGAAAAATGACAGGGAAAAGTTTTGAAAAATGTGGGATGGACAATTGATTAGCTGGAAGTCAGGTCAAGACCTTGCAAGCAAATCAGGATCAATGATTATTGTCATATAACCACCCCATCAACAAATAAGTATGAATGCTCAGTAAAGACAGGACATAGTCTAAGCACTGCATAAGCTTTTTGCAAGCAAATCAGAATGAATGCTGGGTGAACAGGTCATTGGATGGAGTCCTTACTCTGTTACGCCTTGCATAAATATGGGTGTGACTCACATTCTAGTTACTTGGAACAACTAAGTCCGCCAGAGTTCTTTTTATCTCATATTATTGAGACATATTATTGCTTAGGAAGAGCAAATTCCCATGGTAGGAACACCTGACTCTCAACATTAACTCAATATCAAAAAATAGTAAGGGCAACAGAAGCAAAGATTGGCATGCACTCCCACTTTATAAGTCCCAGCACAATGACTCTGTAGATATATTTGTTCAATTGAGTACAAGGACTGCGACACATAAATAAAACACATTTGCCACAGTTATTAAATACCTACAAAATGAATGCAATTTGGCATAATATCCAATTTTCAGATAAATATTCCACCCCTACACCCTTTCCCTGCTTAGCTTAGTGGTTGCATTCAGATGCAATTTGACTGGAAAAGAATTTTGCTGTGTTCAAGCATAATCTGCATGGAAGAGAGAGTGATAATTATTCATGACTCAAACAAGCACACTTCTAAATCAGAAGCATAATCAAATACATTAAGCTGCTTCTTTTTCCCCCAGATTTGAATGGCTGCTGACAAGAGCAGTGTAAACCAGGAGGGATTTGGCCCTGAGCACTTTCCTAGGTATAAAGCTGCAGTTATAAGGTCTGTGCGTAAGCTCCTTTGTGTAGCTTTTGTGAGGCACTGCATCAGTCACAGTGCTGACTTGGCAAGCAAATGTTGCAAGCATCCCATTTCTTCAAAACTGGTGTTTAAACATTAAGGATGGCATTCAACTCATAGCAGATCTGTTGAAAATAATGATTATGACTAAGCTGAGTGCCAGTCTCCCAACAGCAGCATTAGTACAATGGTACCTCAGGTTATGGTATGTGGGTGGCGCTGTGTGTTAAACCACAGAGCCTAGGACTTGCCGATCAGAAGGTCGGCGCTTCGAATCCCCGCGCCGGGGTGAGCTCCTGTTGCTCGGTCCCTGCTCCTGCCAACCTAGCAGTTTGAAAGGACGTCAAAGTGCAAGTAGATAAATAGGTACCGCTCCGGTGGGAAGGTAAACAGCGTTTCCATGCACTGCTCTGTTTCGCCAGAAGCGGCTTAGTCATGCTGGCCACATGACCTGGAAGCTGTACGCCGGCTCCCTCAGCCAGTAAAGCGAGATGAGCGCCGCAACCCCAGAGTCGGACACGACTGGACCTAACGGTCAGGGGTCCCTTTACCTATACCTCAGATTACAGCCGCTTCAGGTTACAGACACTTCAGGTTACAGACTCCGCTATCCCAGAAATAGTTCTGGGTTAAGAACTTTGCTTCAGGATGAGAGCAGAAATCACGCAGCGGTGCAGCGGGAGGCCCCATTAGCTAAAGTAGTGCTTCAGGTTAAGAACAGTTTCAGGTTAAGAACAGATCTCCACAACGAATTAAGTTCTTAACCTGAGGTACCACTGTACTCCCATTTTTACTCCTGGGACAGATACAAGTAAAGTGTATCCCACACACTTTTATAACACGTGACTTCCCCTTCCCAAATCCTGGGAACTGTAGTTTCATACCGATGCTGGGAATAGTAGCTATAGCCACAGTTCTCAGGATTCTTTAGGAGAAGCCATGTGTATTGAATGCACTGCGGATGTATGGTATGGATTTGTCCTTACTCTCTTGTCTGTGATTTGTTTTCACTGAACTTAATACCTCCCCACTTGTACGCAATCAGCACATGTGTGACCGCTGACACGCGTGCCATTTTTGGTAATGAAAGGGGGCAAGGTGGTGCAGAGACAGAACAGGTGCCACAGCAAAGAAGGACATCTCTGAGATCTTATCCACCTCACCTGGTTCTCAGGTTGAAGTGCGTTCAACCAAGATCATGGTGCAGAGGAGAACAATGGCATGTTGTTAGACTCCAGTAGCCCAAGCCCACATGGCCAATGGCCAGGGTTAATAGAAGGCCATAGGCTGCCCATCCCTATTTTAGCATCTCTCTGTTGGAAATTAGGCTGTGTACACACTGCAATATTAAAGCACATTCAAAACACATTATTCTTTCCCTCAAAGAATTCTGGGCACTGTAGTTCACCCTTCACAAAGTTACAATTCTCAGCAAACCTTAACAAATGAGAGTGCCCAGAATTCTGTGAGAGAAAGAATGTGCTTCAGATGTGTAGTTTGTGCACAGTCTTAGAGCGAAAAGGTGCACAGCGTGAATGAATGAAGCACCACCATTGAAAGGCCTTTATTTCTGATCAGCACATCTCTGGAGCTGAGATTACTGAGGTACAGGGTTATGTATTCCAGGCAAGTGTCAACCGTGTGTTGCGCAGTCATGCAATGTGCCTCAATTAAATGAGCATAAGCACTAGAGATTACCCAGAATGACACAAGAGTGAGCATAAAGGAACCAGGTAATTCAATGTGGGGAACCTACACAACACCCATCATCTCTGGCCATTGACCAGGTTTGTTAGAGCTGATGGGAGTTCATCAATATATGGAAGGCCCAAGATTTCCCACTCCTGGTGTAGTGCAATATGACAGATAAACCCTTACAGAATTGCAGTCAGCAGGTTTTCTGCTGCCAACCCCCATTTTAACACTAAATTGCTCAATAGTCTTGTGAAATCTTCAGCTGAATTGAAGCACTTTGTAGTGTGATGTCTCTCATCTCTCTTGGAACTAGCTGTAGGATCTTGTGGTTACAGAGCAAAGCAAAAGAATCACATCAACATAAAAATACCTTACTTTTTTTTGCAAACTACTTTGAGTTTTGTTTTTGTGCTTTACGATTAAGTGGCATATAAATTTTATGAAATAAATATATTTCCCCCTGCTGTGATGAAGCATCTTCCTTCTCTTAAAAAAAGAGGATTTTAAAAAATAGAGCTTGGTCACAAAACCAGTAGTCTTAAAAACTACTTTCTTCTGATGATATTAATGATTTGTGCAACCATCTTCTGTAATTTAATGAACAGCAGCAGCAGCAGCAGCAATGACAACGCTTTTAGTCTGCCAAGTTGTGTTAAAGGCTTTCTCTGTTCACTGAGGCTCTAAAATGCTAGCAAATAGCAGCAGGGTTATGCACTTAATAGATGGTTATTTAGAAAATATAAATATAGTATGGTATCCTATATTGTGGTTGATTCATGTTTCAGGACTACTGGGGGGGTGGATGGCTGTCAGTTACAGAGAGGTGGACCACATTTATCTGCTTGGTGGAATACATCCACCATGCATCTGAAATGCAAGCTAAAAGTACATTCATTCATTCATTTAATAAAAATACTTTATTGATTGATTGATGCTCAAGGTGGTATACATGTGTCTCCTCCTTCCCAGTTTATCTTTTCAACAGCCCTGTGAGGTAGGTTAGGCTAAGAGATGGTGACTGGTCCAGGATCACCCAGTGACATACGTGGCTGAATAGTGATTTGAACCCTGTTATCTCAGGTCCTACTCCAACACTCTTAACCACTATACCATATTGGCCCTCTTTATAAATTGTATTTTCAATAAAATTGAAACCATGTTTTGTGTCAGTATGAAATTGGCAATAAAACGGCTAGCACATTTTCAAAGCTAAGCAAGGTCTGGTATGGTTTCAAATTGGATGTGTTGAGATTTCCTGCATTGCAAGGAGTTGGACTAGATTACTATGGGGGTTCCTTCCAACTCTGTGATTCTATGATCCAGCCAAATGTCATTCATGCTGATTTTCCATTCAACATGGGTGGGTGGGTGTTGGTGTACATGTGCGAGAGTGAGAAATGTGGCCATCAGATGCATATACAGCAAGTGTTTGAGGAGGCTGAACCTGTAGGATTAGTTACTGGATATCCAGTACACATTGCTGTGGGGAGAGAACGTTGCATTTTATAGATTATCAGGCAGAAATTCTTAGTTTACTTAGACAGCAAGTATTTGGAAAAGCAGCACATGTAGAATTTGTGCCTGAGTATTTTATATTCCCCATTTTTTCTCAAACTGTTTAGTGCCAGAGTGTCTTGTCAAACAAGTTAACTCATTCAAAGTAAGCTGTTTCTTATCCTTTATACCTCAAATGCAGCATGTTCCATGTACAAGCTTTCTTCTCATGATGTTTCAAATCAATGTGTTGAACCATTTTTAAGTATAAGTCGCATAGTCTAGGAAAAAGTACCCGTAATATCATGTAAAAGAAAACTATTTCTAGTGCTCATACTGATAGCTTTGCCCTAAATTTGCTTCCCTAACAAACAACAGCAGCAGAGTGACTTACCAGAATGACATGAATAAAGAAACCCATTCAAAATGACACTACTTTCTAATATGCATTTATCCAGCTCACTGTGCAGAATATTCTTAATCTAAACTGAGAAGACAAATGGTACATCAGTCTTTCCTTCACAGTGACTGCAAAAAACAAACAGTGTGTTTGAAAAGCAATCAGATGGATAATTAATCAGCACCACAAATTCAGTAATTGGTGTGTACTATCCTTGTGGAATTCACCATACAATTTTAGTAAGAATAATGTTATAGTCACTGCCTGGCATGCAGTTCCAGATTTCCTCATTGATCTGTAGCTTCTCCTAAGCATGCTGCAAAGAAAACCCGCTTAACAAATGCATTAATGACATGCTTTGATTTATGCTGGTGTCTCCCCTTGGGTATTATTGAGATAATGAATATGACATTTAAAGCATAAATATAAGCATCTTAAATCATCTGCAGGTGTTGCTAGATAATAGGTGAATTCCACCCCCTGCAGTGCAAAAGCTTTTTTTTTAAAATGAGACTTAATGCTGTTCCATTAAGTTTTTAAAAATTGCTAGAAAATGTACAAAGTGTGATCCAAATTGATACATTGGATTTATTGTTGATGGAGTGGTGTTTTGTGACGGGGGTGCTCTGTATTTATGGATGAGAAATCCTCCCCCTTCCCAGTTCATTGATGACGTTTTTCTCAAGTCTGAAGTTGGTGACCCCTACATAACTGCCCATGGCAAGACATGTATGTAGAAACACAAGAAGCTGTCTTATATTGAGTCAGACCATGTCACTCAGTACTGGCTACAATTTCAGGCAAGGAAATCCCTTATCCTACCTGGAGATTCTACGAATTGAACCTGGGGACCCACTGGTGGAGGAAGAAGGGGGCGGGGGGAGCGCACCACCCCCAGCAGCACAATCCTGGTGGGGCTTCATTGCGGAAGGAAAATCAACACCTTGGAAAGTGGTGTGGACTTTAGGACCACAGCTGATTATACTATCACTGACAGCAAAACATACAAGTTGCCTCAATGGTGTCCTGAAGCAACTGAGCTTTATAGCCTGGACTAGTTATCCATTGACTAAAGACCTCAAACCCTGAATGTTGTATCTGCCTGTTGAGGGACAATACAACCATTTGCCTTTTCTAGGCCCTGGGATTTCAAGCTCTGAGGATTTCAGAGGGTGCCTTTAGAAGGGTCTGTCAGGTCTAGCCTAGGGAGGCCTATATTCATGCAAGCTTGTAGCTCCTGGAACAAACACGCATGCAGCCCACAAACAGACTTTGTAAATGGGGAGCAGAGAGGTTTGCCGCATGTATACAAGGCAGATCTTTCCTTCTAAGATCTGTAAAACTCTAAATGCCTACCACTTTTAGATTTAGCTGTTCCTTGTAATAAAATAAAAATGTGTGAGTGGCTGGGTATTATGAAATATTTATTTACATCATGGAAGGTGGGAAGCCATGCTCAGTCATTTGAAGCTTTGCCTCTGATACTCAGGTTTATTAACCTTGTCTATAAAGAAACCACTCAGAACAAATGCTGATTGTGTACATCTTCCAAAAATGCTTGGCTCACCAAGTGCATCGTTTGCATCATCAATTTATCATTCATGCATTTTAAACCAGGAACTTGCAGGTCACATTTTCCTTTTGTCAGACGAACTGATAGCATGAAAGGACATAAAAAGGTTAAAAAGAAAAACAGAGAGAGAAGTACTGTATCATTTGTTAGGGAGCTAGTCTCTTCCACATGCTAGTCTCTTCCTCTAAAATCACACAAGATGCTGTTATGTTTTCAGAAAAAAAGACTTGCTGTGATTCTATCATGTTCCTGAAACTCAGGATGCATATACACACATATAAAGCACATGATTTCCCCCAAAGAATCCCAGGAATTATTATTTGTTAAGGATGCAATTGTAGCACTGTGAGAGGTAAGCTATAGTTCCCATGGTTTTTTGAGGGAAGACATGTGAAAATGAAGTTCATCCTAATTCTATGATACTCTGTTTCTGAGGAGGCAAAAAGATCCTGGAAACCATGTGACTCACACATAGGGCTGTGGGGAGGATCTCATTCTGGTTGCACTTTAATGAGAAACAGCTACTACCACCTTAGAGTGGAGGTGAATTTGCCACAACCCAACTCCCCTGGGAAGAAGACTCAGAATGGTTTTGCCCTGGGAAAGAGCTGGGGAAGGGTCCAATAAATGCATGCATTGATGAAAAAACCAAAACAGAAATGCGCCTGGGTAAAAATTACTTGCAAAAATATGTGTATTTGTCAAAACCAAATACAAAACTATTTATTAGGAGAAATTCACTAATGCTGTAGGTTGTTTTTTTTCTTTCTTTCCCCAAAACAGATCAAAAATTTCAATGGAAATGTGGAGAACCGAATTTAAGATCAGAAAAATGAGGACCTGAAATTGGAAGGTACATCCATCTTTACTCAAACATGTGGGTAATATTCTTCACATGTTTCTGATATAATCATGGTGCCAGGGACTACATGACTGCCTCCACTGACATCATTGTGCCCATCATAACCTCTGCCAATAGGGAGCCTGCTCTTTGCATGAAGTCTCCTTGCCCATTGTTGAACCCTAAAGGATCAAGGTTCTAAATCATGTAGTAGTTCTGCTGAATAAGTTATGGTGAATACAGTGACTGAGAAATCAGGAGCAGTGGGAGGCATGTGGATGTGGAGACAGGACTCCACACCTCCTGGCTTCATGTTTAGCCTTTTCCCACGTGCAACACATAAATGAGACTTCTGAAGTATTTCTTTTCAGAACAGAGAATGTGCATTCCAACCACAATTTTTAGGATTCCTGTTTCTTGTTGCACTCATTAGAATCAGCAAATCATTCATGTCCTAGGCACCTGCATCTCAAAATGAATTTTGGGTAGGTAGAATGTGACAATGGAATCTACTTAAAGCATAATGGCTTGGTTGCACAATAGGCATTACCAAGCTTAATACGTAAGATTATTTTCCTTTATGTGGCAAATGTGTCTGTGTGGCGTTTACACATTTCCCAAACAAAGAAAGGCAGGGGGAGGTTGACTTCATGCGTTTTGTGTTTCTAATCAAAAACCTGTGGCTTTATTCTACTTCCTTTCTTTCAAGAGTAAAAAGTCTTTCTAATGGCGAAAATTGAGCCTTCAGTTTGACGGAGAATCAATATTTGTTCTGCTTTGTAAGAGTTACTTTTTGTCTTCCCACAGATGCATATTGATTGAAAAGGAAATTTCAGCATGCATTGTTACAAATGGCTCTCACTCGCACTGACCCTGGCTCAGCTTGGGCCCTGTTTTCCCTGTACGCACAAGTGTAACCCCGATGACTTGGAGCAAGCATTTGTGAGACGTCAGAGAGTGAAACATGGCGGGGTTCGGAACCTGCTGGTTGTACAGGAAGAACTGATGTTAACACATCCTTTGAAATCGGGCCAGGTACAGTAACTCTTTCTGTGGGAGGTTTAACATCTCATTGAGGTGTTGATTAGTACCTGCTTGCTTTTCTAAATCTTCCCTCAATCTGGCCTTGTGAAAGAACAGTCTCCTTGAAGCCTTTTTTCTGAGATGTGCAGCAATATACAGCAATGCCCGAAGAATAAGCACCATCTTTGCCCTTCTTGCACTGTTTAACAATCTGTTCCATGTTTTCAAAGCTGCTTTAGCATCAAAGAATCTGAAAGATCTCCTGTCCAGGTTTTACTTGGGACTGGAGGACTTGGTCAGAGAGCCATGTAAGATTCTGTGTTAGGACTGTCAGACAGGCAGGGTCATCCACAGGTCAGAATGACTTCTCAAGACTCAATGTGCAGTCAGCTTTTTCATTCAGAAAAGGAAAAGACAGCAGAGTTCACTCAGGCTCAACTGCCCTAGTTGAAGACGTTGTTGTGGCTGGCATCCCTCTTTAGCCCGTTGCCTCTGGACTCCTCCCAAGCAGACATAAACTATGGTGAGGAGGAGGGACCCCTCCTCTGGGCCTGTCTGGCCTGTTGCTCAGCAATGTGCAAGGCTCTTCATGATCTTGGTGTCAGTGGAGGAGGACAGGCCACTGTAGGAGGACTTGCCTACTGATATGAAACTGAGGCAGCGTCTGGTTCCTCTCTGTCAGAGTCTGCACTCAAACTGACATACTTGGCATCCCACCTTGTCTGTGGACAGCTTCCTTCTTCTGACTCTCTATGTTCACTCAAGCCTCCTGCTTCTACCACCTCCCAGCTTTCTTCTTCAGTGTCCCACCACCACTGTCCTGGTCCAAGTCTTCTTCCTCTATGTCATCTCTAAGGGGTTCTTGGGTTGACACCTCCCACCACTCTTCATCATCCAGCCTGTCCTTCAACCGCAAGTACTTGTTTGACACTAAAGTTGCTATCAGAAACTTAAAACCGTATTTGGTTTAGGCCACTTCTCAGCATTTCCCTGGCTGCTTGAAGGAACTTACAAACTCAGAATCGAATTCCCTATGGCCTGAGGTATCCAATCATAGTAGTTTAACTTGAGGATTGATATGTACATATTTCTGGACTTTTATCTGGGCTACAGCACAGGGAAAGGCACTGTGCAATTAAAAAATAGTATCATGCTGTATTGACAAAAGTGTTTTGAAATTCCCTTCCATCTTCCGAAAAGAAAGAAAGGACTCATTTATCAACATCTGGCAACTTGCTTAGGTTTTTTCTTTTCCCCCCTTTTTTTGGCATTGCATCAGAACAGACACACTGAGCAGCAATGCAGTTTACCAACACTATTTAGATTGATATTCTGTTACGTTAAGTGGCATTTGATTTACCCCTCATTAATTTTTAATGAAGCAGATTAATACTAAATCCTTTTTACCAGTAAGAAAGCACCAGGAACCGGCACAGTTCATTACGTTAACGTGACTTGGGCACAATAAGCAATTATTTTCCACCCTGTTTGAAAATGCATACGATGCCCAGTAATTTTCTTAATGATTCTTCCCCCTTCTTCTTTATTGCTGTTATTTAGTTACTTAAAAAACAAACAAACCACCAAATCAAAACAAGAGAAGAAAAAACACACACAATGCTAAAGCCATTTTTAATCTCTCCATCTTGCATCCTTTTCCTGTAAGGCAACTTTTGAGCTGAATGAATGGCAAAAAAAGTTTAACCACTAATTAACTAGCACTAAAATTTAATTGGGCCCAAAGGGTGAAGTGCTCAAAATTCATTAATTACTTTTTACAGCCTTTCAAAGCAAAAACTCTGGAAGTATGATGTCTCATTTCAAAAGGATAAACAAGACAATCCCTTTATATTTTGTGAATCTGCAAATATGGGTCACTTTTTTTTTAACAGAAAGGTCACAAAAATGTGATCAGCTTTCAGAAAGTTTAAAAAACAACACCAAAAGCAAATATGGATTTAATTTGCAGAATGTAATGTGATGCAGAGGGCTCTATTTGTTTATAGGAAGCATTTCCTGGGTACCTTTGCCCCTCCTTTTTGTCATCAATGCATTTATAAACGGCTTCTGAAGTTTCTCCTTAAACATATAAGCCTAAAAAAGCCTTATTGAGGCCTCATGTGCACTATGCATTTAAAGCAGTATTATAGCACTTTAAACAGAGATGGCTTTCTCCAAACTGTAGTTTTCTAATGGTGCTGAGGGTTGTTAGGAGACCACTGTTCCTCTTACAGTTCCTAGAATTCCCTGGGAAGAGTGATTGATTATTAATCAAGATGGCTGATGTTTCTCAACTTTGGGAACTGGAGTTGAATATATCAAGATGGTTTGATAAATATTTGAATTTTCATTAGCACCTCATATCATTTAAATTTGTCATATCTGATGAACTTGCCTTTTTTCTCTGATGCCATACTAAGGAGAAGATTTCACCACGCAAATATAGATAATGATGGATACCAGATCCAAATACTTGTCATTTAGTCTTTGCAAGAATTATCAATCAATCAATCAATTAATTATTCACACTCCAAACAAGCATTTCAAGATGATTTACAATAAAGACAACCAAAACAGCAAATAGGTTTAAAACAAAACTAAAATCATACAAAATAGACATTCATGGCAAGGACCCATTTATTCAGCTGTTAAAGTCTGTCAGATCAAAAATGTCTTTAGTTATTTCCAGAAAGTTGTTTCCAGATATTGGGCACCTTTTGTATCTCAACTGCTGAATCATGGGGCATTTGTGAAATTCTGCAACTGTTTGTTTCTATTACAAGGAGAAAATTCTGCTAATTACGAAAATAAATTGACTCCATTTGCTTTGCAATCAGAATGACATACTACAATCTCATTCAATTTGGTATAAATCAATACATGAAAGGGATTGCTGACCTTATTGGGGGGAAACCGACTTGACATTAAATTTGATAAGGTTTGTTTGTTTGAATCCTATCTTGAAATCAGCTTGTTACTCATTATTCTCGCAGCTGAAATCTGATGTAGATAAACAAGACAATTCCCTGGCTGATAATGGACCACATTTCTTGGATGAACCCTATGAAGCCACTGTTCCCGAAATGTCTGTAAGAGGTACTGTGTGTTGTACTTTGACCTTGCACTGATTCTATGTTTATGTTTATGTTTATGAAGTAGGCTGTTGCAGCTAGATTATTTCATTTTCCTAAAGAATCAAAATTTGAAAAGATTCAGGGCTTTAAATATGTGCAAACCAATGGGGTTTCTCTAAACCAGCATTTCTAATCATCACATCCCTCTCATTCCTATAAACCTCGTTCCATGCCCAATAATCATGGGATGCCTTTGCCCAGTGATGCTGTGGCCCATAGATTGCAGCAAAATGCTGGGCAAAGTTACATAAAAATACCAAATGAGAACACAAAACATGCAATAAACAAAAAACAAAAAACAAACCAAATACCCTCCTCCCACAAACATATTTAAAAGGCCATACAATGTTTTATCAACCAAAGGCAAGGTTATAGAGAAACAATATATAATGAAAATGCCAGAAGAGCATTCCACAAATGGGGAGCCACTGCAGAAAAGGCTCTTTGCCACATAAGCTTCTCACAACCAAATCAGAACAAATGCTCAAAAAGAGTGGACACTGTATAAGCCTTGAGTAAGCAAATCAGTATGAATGCATAATAAACACATTGTCTGTACGAGTCTTTAATCTCTGATTTGGTTTTATTTTTCTGTTTTCTCCATCTGAACATCTCTTTTGGACTAGCTGGCTTCCTGAGATCTAAATTGTAGCTTGTCTAGATCACATCCTTCTTTTGGGGGGTTCTGCAAAAGGATAGGAGAAATACCAATTTAAATCTGGTTTAACTGGTTAAATTAAGTTTTAACTTCTTCTTTTTTAAACACTTCCTTCCTATCATTCAGTTGCTATCTCACATTTACACAGTCTCTTCAGGGCTCTTCAAATTATATAGTTTCTTCAGCAGAATATTTAGCTCTAAGTGAGATTTCAAGAATCAATATCTATATTAACATGAATGCACATTAATTTATTATTTAGTACACTTTCTTACTTCACCACTATACTTTCTTACTTCCCCGCATTTACATTTTCTTCAGGTTTTAAATACAAGTGTTATACTAAATTAAAGTGTAACAGGAAATACAGGGGTACCTCAGTTTTTGAACATAATCCATTCCAGAAGACAGTTTGAGTTCTAAAACATTTGAAAACCAAAAAATCAATAGCCGACAGCTAGGCCTCAGGATCTCGCACTCAATAGAAGCTGCGTGGCATGTTCGATTTCCGAGGTGTGCTTGAAAACCGTAGCATTTACTTCCAGGTTTATGGTGTTTGAAAACCGAAATGTTCATCAGCGGAGACTTTCAAAAACTGAGGTACCACTGTAGACTCTTCCGCAAATACAATGTTATGATCTCTGTCCCCACCCCCTGCTAGTTGGTACTTTCCATGAGTGTAATTCATATTCCGTAGTTTAAATGTCTATAGACACAATACATTTATAAAAATCAGCAAGATTTGAGTGCAGTGGTCATACTTTATATTTCAGTGGATTTGAGATCTAATTTAAAACTTTATACATATAGTTTTTCTGCAGTTTGCTTGGTATTATTGTTTATACCGCTGTCTAGTAGCAAATTCAGGACACATTGTATTATTATTGCATTCTTGTTCCATTCATTGCTTCCATGGTTCTCGCCTTCCATCAACACTGACAAGTTGTTGTACTCGTAAGAGTTACATTTCAGTTTAAACACTGTAGCCTAATAGTCACACGTGAAATCATTTTTAATTAGTTGAAATCATTTTTGAGTACACAATCTTGAAGTCCTATAGTATTTGGAAGCTATAAAATGTAATATGTGGAAGCTACTAAAGGAACAAATTCCATGGCACAACTGATTCATCTTTGGCAACTTTTTGAAATTATTATGTTGCCACATTTCTAGCATTTTCCTGAATGGCCTTATGAGTCTGCAAAAAGCTGAATATCCATCTGGTTATCGTAATGCAGATTTCAGAGTTGTTCTTCTCGTATTACCTCAGGAGCATATAAACATATGTACGTAGCAATCCAGTTTTTGTGCCATATGTCTAGCCTCATGAGCTATTCAGTGCCTCATGGGCCATTCAAAAAAATCACATGATTGAAGCCACACAATAATAAGATTATAGTAGTGGGTGTTACCTAAGGATTATCTTCTTAGTAGTGACTTCCTTTTTACTTAAACCAAATCACAGCCAAAATATACTAGGGATGGGGAAACTGAAGCCTTCCTGAAGTTATTGGACTCCAATTCCCATCAGCCCCAACTATCATGGCCATTGGTCAGTGATGATGAAAGTTGTAATCCAACAACCTCTGAAGACCCACAGGGTAGACATAATTGACTTAAATGATGTGGTCCCAAAGAAGCTTCCAAGCAGATAAATTTAATACTCTGTGCTGCTTTCTTAAGTAATAGTATACAAATAAGTTTGCAGGTGAGATACAACACAAAAGCCATTAGTTTGGGACATTTCTTTTGATGCCATGAAAGCAGCCAGATTCCCTATCAACATATTTACAGATAATATTACAGCTTTATATAGGCATCTAAAAGTCCTCAGGGTGCTGCTGACTAATTTATCAGAGAAACATGCCGTTGTAGTGGAATGTCTTGGGATAAGATGTGATAATGTGATTCTATGATAGAAAGTGGCTGGAGGTCTTGCGTGCCCCAAGAGAGGTCGATTTGTATTTGTATTTAGGAGTTAGGAAAGAAATGAGTTAGACATAAACACTGCATTATAAAATGAGAAGCTCTGACGAATATTTCCTTCATGGGTATAATCTTATGAAAGGCCCGTGGGGATGGTGTCAGATTTAGATCTAGGATATAGCCAGCTCCCAACCAGAGACAAAATTGTCTTCTCTAGATGGATTGCACTATCTGTTATTCAGTGGAAAATGCTCATTACCAACCTCAAGGATATAAAAAGCTATCAGAATCCTGTTGTGTGTCTTGCCTGCATTGCTTGTTTTGAGTTTATTTCTTTTAAGCCGCACCACAGGCATTAAATTAAGGACTGATGCAGTGCTCATGGTTTGGTGGTTTGTGTGTGTGTGTGTTTTTAATATGGAGTCCTTTATTATCTCTTAAACCTGTAGCCAGTGGAAAATTAAGAGATGATCTCGCATATATACACATGTGTGTGAAAAACAAAGTGTAAAACAGGAATGGAGGAACTGTGGCTCTCAATATGTTGCTGGACTTCAGCTCCCTTCAACAACAGCCATCATAGTCAAAGGCCAGGAATGATGGGAGTTGTAGCTGAGGCATAATTAGAGCGCCACAGGCCCCATACTCCTGTTTTAAAAGTATGGCCAATTAAAAACAACTGCACTGGTTGCCAGTTCATTTCTGGACTGAATTTAAGGTGCTCAAATTAGTGTTTAAAGCCCTAAATGACTCAGGCCCTGAATAGCTGAAGACCACGTCATTTCCTACAGACCCCTTGGTGTTCAGATCAGCATAGGCAGGCTTCCTCAAACTTGGCCCTCCAGATGTTTTGCGACTACAATTCCCATCATCCCTGACCACTGGTCCTGCTAGGTAGGGATCATGGGAGTTGTAGGCCAAAAACATCTGGAGGGCTGAGTTTGAGGAAGCCTGGTATAGGGAGTATTCTTGGCTGTCCAACCACCCTCAGATGCTTGGGGGGTGGCCCTGGGGAGGGCATTTCCTGTGGCAGCCCTTATAATGTGGAACTGCCTTCCCAAACAGGTGCATCTTCATTACACAGCTTTTGGTGGATGTGCCTCTTTAGACTGGCTTTTGAGATGTATATTTTGAGAGGGTCTTAAAGCTGCTGAGCCCTGGCTGAGGCAAGGCTCAGCCAGGAAAGGCCAAGATCTATCAAATCCAAACTCTAATCCAGCCAGATCATGGGTCTGGATTACATTGTTACTTACCTTACTTAAATTCCACAGAAATGTATAGGAGTGTGCTGTCAGTTGAGTTTTATTTCCATTTTGTCCAAAGGCCAAAGTAGCAATCTAAAAATGCAAAACATAAAATGGTTAGTTTACACATTGTTACCATGGGCAAAATGTAACCCAAAAGTAGCTGTCCTTGCAGTGATATGGGAGGCATTCACAGTGAAATTCAGTAAAAAGGAGGACAAGATTTAGATTCTGCTAGGCTTCGCAATCTCATAAAAAATGAGACAGGCAGCTTTTCAGGTAAATAATTCCAAAAGCTGGGTGTCTGTAAAGAGATCCACTATACTTCGGTAAATAAAGGGTCACACACAACAGAGGATTTCATCTACACTTCAAAGGAATGTGGTATTTATTTATATATGGAATAAAGCATGTAAATTAACCCTAACCCTCACTTTCCCTAACAGGATCTTGAAAAGAAAGTATCTTTATGTTGCCTATATGTCTATATACATATAGAAACATTAACAAAGAATGAGTAACTTTTTTACATGGCTAGCTATAGTAAATGCTCCCATAAGAACTGTGCCTTTCACTCAAACCTTCCACAGGTACTTCGGTGGTTCAGGTTACAGCTACAGCTCCCACAGGTGCCCGCCTGCTTTACAGTATCCCTTCTGAACAACCCTATTTTTCTGTGGAGCCAACAACAGGTATTGCTGGTTATGGATGTAAGACTCTTGAGTATCAGTAATGCACAACATGGGTGTGAAAAACCTGTATAACCAATAATCTCCCTTTGATGTTATATCTGTATTATAATTGGATCTGTATTATAACTGGGTTGGATACAGATTTCATCTAAATGCACATAATGGTGCCGCAGGAAGATGCTGCCTTTCCCCCATTGTGGCCCCCTCTTCCATGTTCTATTGATGAAGACGAAGGTAGGAGGAAGGATGACTCTTCTTCTTCTTCTTCTTCTTCTTCTTCTTCTCCTTCTTCTTCTTCCTCCTCCTCCTCCTCCTCCTCCTCCTCCTCCCCCCCCCTCCTCCTCCTCCTCTTCTTACTGGTTCCTCCATTCTGGGACTTTGTGTGTTTGTTTATAGGGCCCATAGGAGCAGCCCACCCAGTGATCCCAGCTGCAACAAGTAAAGTTGTGGTCGTTTTCAACCCACATCAGCTTCCATATATGAATTGTTCTAAAAAATGTACCCAGCTGTGTGTGGTGCACAGCTTCTAAATCAACAGATACTGACCCAGATTGCTTTGACTGCACTTCTCACCAGCTGGAGGTAGAGAGTGACTGTCTTTCCCAAACAGGCAATTGGGCTCTTAGAACAGGGGAGGGGAACTTGTGGTCCTCCAGATGTTATTGGATTCCAGCTCCCATCAACACAAGTCTATGTGTTCGGGGATGATGGGAGTTGTAGTTCAATAATCTCGAGGGGGTGTAAGAAGTTCCTTAGCCCTACCTTACAGGTCACAGTACTAATTCAGCAGTACCTTCAGATTTCAAAACAGCTGGGGCCATCAAAACACCATCCTGTAGGCTTCCTTTTCTTTTTGTCCATACAAAGGCAGAGCCAGAGGCTATCCAATCATGGAAACCCTCTGTGCATGCAAAGTGTCCTCTCTAGACTGGGGCAATGGTATGATAAAATACTCTCATGTGTTGGTGTGAGAAAAATAGTTTGAACTTTAAGACTCCAGTGCTGTACATGCTTGCCAGGCTGCAGGTCTCATTGATATCTAGCTGTGCTGTAAATATTGTATATTTTGCAGGGGTAGTAAGAACAGCTTACCCAATGGACAGAGAAACACAGGATCAGTGCTTTGTTGTCATTCAAGCCAGAGTTGGTGAAGCAGGTGTCTCTACAGCTACCACAACTGTAACTATCAACCTCTCTGATGTTAATGACAATCCTCCTCGATTTCAGCAGAGTGAGTAAAATGTCTCCTGGTTCAATTTTTTTAAAATGCTGGGAGCAAATTCAGACCAACTAATTCTGATAAATAAAACATACGTTATATGTGAAATACTTTTGTACAAAACTTAAAAATTAACGCTTTTATATTGCATATGTTCCTTGATTAAATGTCATTGTCTCTTTATAACCCATTCAAAGAAACATTGCATTGATAGTATAATTAATGCCAAAGGAGGGTAAACCCAGTGTGTCCAGACTCCATAAGCCATTTCGTTGGAACGTTTATAATTTAGATAAAGGAACTTTGAGAAATGTACTTCTGTGAATTCTTAACCGAGGCATCTAGAACTCTACTACAGCTACAGTGTGTCCAGACTCCATAAGCCATTTCGTTGGAACGTTTATAATTTAGATAAAGGAACTTTGAGAAATGTACTTCTGTGAATTCTTAACCGAGGCATCTAGAACTCTACTACAGCTACAAATTCAGTCTTTTCACACCACTTTAAATTTGTACTGTCAATTTTGTCTTGGTAACATAGATGTAGTCACTATGTTTAAATAGCTACAAAAATTAAAAGCATTGAGCATCCTGTAAAGAAAACACAGTCAGAAAACTGCAACTGTTTCTTCTTTAGTTGCATGTCCATCACCAATGCAAGCAGCTTCTTCATTTGAACAAACAGTTCTCCCAATAGTCACCCTGTGAAAATGTTTAGAGTGTACATGGAGAATCCTGAAAAAATATTTTTCTTCACTGTTGCTTTAGTGCCATGTACCTCTCCACTATGTCTTCCCCTTCCCTGTATGATCCTAACCAAACAGGGATCACCTAATACATTTGATTTTGTAAAAATACCACAGAGCCACTTAGATTTTACTGCATCACAAAGGCAATTCAGAATAAGGTCCAGGAGTATTGCTTTTATCTTGAATGGGTGTTAGAGAGAGAACCATGCTACAAATATTTTTCCCCATATTGGTATTTCCCATTGCTGAAAGAGGGAGCATCTCTTTTTGGAGGAGGTAAAACTCACACAAAACATGTTCCCTGCCATTTTGTCTCAGCCTTATCACTTTCTATACAGATATTTAAAATAGAAAGAAACTCTTCCTTTGAACACCTAATACAATTTCCACCTCTCTTGGGGATAGCAGCCTATATTTTTGTAACTACTGTTGATATACCGACAAGGATAAAATGAGGTTTTGCTAAGGACAAAAATCCTCTGAGGACCAACTAATTAAGTGATAAATATAAACTGAGTAACTTGGGACCAACACATCTCAGTGCAATCTTGCAGGCAAGGCATAGTACACCTTGGATTTTTAATAACAGAAAATATGTAATTTATGGTAGTGGTTTTCACTACTTGGATTCTCTAAAAGCTTATCAGGTGTTCCTCAGTTAAAAAAAGCAGTCATGGCAAATGTGTTTCCCTAAAAGACAGACAGCCTGCAATTTTCTCTCCTCTCCTACATTGCTGCAAACACTTTTCTCATGGGCAGGCTGGTGCTGAGTATAATTTTGGGTGCATTTTCAGTTCAAGTAGAGCAATGGTGAGGGCCAGCAGTCCTGATCAGTACAGTGAATTGTGTGCACATGTAATGACATTTCCTTCAAACCTTCTCCACAGGTTCCTCAAAAGACAAAGTGATCTGGAATGAGCCTCAGAAGGTGGAATGTTTGAAACCCCCATTGCTTTAGGGGAAAACTTTAATTTTAGTGGGTACTACGTTGCTACTGTGCAATGAAAGCACAAGGAAAAATATTCTAGACATGAGCATCATAAAGTGACCTAATGACCTCTCCCAGTGTTTTCCTGTAGAGTTTACACTGAACACTTCATTAGAGGATGTAGAATGCATTGCTTTCAATACAAAACAACCCACAACTGCTTAGGGACAGTTTCTGGATGCTTAGCTAATGAAATATATTGAGGTATTGTGTTGAAAAGCATCATACATATTTCCAGTCTCCCTTAAAAATGAAGTCAGTCTTGGATGTTTCAGTCATAATTAGTTGTATTTTTCATCTCCCCTCTTTGAAATTGGTGGTTGGACAATTGATATCTCATTGTTCAATTGAGTTTTTGTATTGCACACAAGCAAGCAAGTGAACTTATAAACAACTGGAATGTTGAATTGGCTCATGAATGTTGAAACACATGAATGGATGATCCAAGTCAAGGCTGCCAATCTTAACAAAAGAAAATGAGCTTATGACATAAGCTCCCCCACCCCCAAGCCATACATCTTGTGTAACTGGGCAATTTTCAGAATAAAAAGTGGTCTACATTTAGTTGTTATTTCGGTGATCAAGATTGTGTTGGCAACTTTCTCTGATATTTGGTTGTTTCTTTAAGAGCGTTATGAAATGTATGCATCTGAGGCAGCACCTGTGGGCAGCATCCTAGGCAAAATCAAGGCAGATGACAGTGACCTGGGAGAGAATGCTGCCATGGACTATGTAATAGAAGGAGACACTCCTCACATTGTTCGCATCATTACTAACAATGAGACTCAAGAAGGAACTGTCATATTAAACAAGGTGAGATGTCAGCCATTACTTGACAAAGAAATATCACAGAAATCATTGAAACGGACAAGATTAAGTACGTTTGCTTGTTATAGCCTTGTGTTGTTTGTCATGATAAAATATCAATGCAATATAAAGGGCTGTTTTGAAGAAGAAAATCTTCTCTCAGATGTATGCCAAACTCCGACATGATCCAGGATAGATTGGCTGCATGCAGAAAACTATGGCCCTAGACCCACACAAATTCATGAGACCAAACATGGGACAGTGGCATTTTAATTAATACAATGCCTTGCAGGAATGGCAAATCAAATTAACCACCTTCAGAAACTGTGGTCAGCTGAGAATTTTGTCTATGGTAGGGAAGCATCCCTCCAGACCCCTGGGCATGTGATACAGCTGCAGGTTGTGGTTCCCCAGCAAAGGATGAGGAGGAAACAATGCCCTTTTTTGCTGGGTGAGCCTTGAGTATCAGCTCACCATGTGTACCCAGGCCCTGTTGCCCAGTGTCCATCCATAATATGTATGTCAGGTATACAGGGCACCTCCCCAATGCCACCACACCTAAAACACTGGTGGATCCCTAAAGTGGGCCCTTAACCTGGTAATGCTTCAATATACCTAAGGTTTTTTCCCTCAGCTTCCTCACATGCCCAGGCTCAATGCTCCGTGAGCAGCTAATCTATGCCACTCGCCAGAATGCCAGCCAAATTGTTCCCAGTGTTGAGTAGGCAAACAAGAATGTACCTTAATGGGGAATGAAGGACCCCCCCAAAAAAAATAATAATCCTGCCCAGCCTCTTCTAAAAGGCACCTAGCCAAAGCCCACACTGCATATAGGGAGGGAGCATACAGCAAAATGCCAAGAGGAGCAGACTCCTAAAGCCAGGCTCCAGCCCAATGATTGATCATCAAAAACACCAGGAAACTAAAGGAGTAAACTTAATAGTAAAAGCAAAGAGAGTCAAGGCAAAGATGAACCATTAATATGTTTATTGTCTTTAATTCTACACATTATTGGTTTTCTAATGCTGAATGGAAAATATTCTACTTCCCCCCTTCCTTTTCTTACATGCAGATATTGGATTATGAGAATCAAAGCATATATAATATGAAAGTGAAAGGTGCCAACAGGCACATAGATGAGCGCTTCCTGAAAGATGGGCCATTTGAAGACACAACTTCTCTTAGGATCAGAGTGAAGGATGTTGATGAGCCTCCCGTTTTCATGTTAGATGAATTTGTGATGGAGATTGATGAAGGGGATCTGAATGATTCATTTGTAGGAGTTGTGAGTTCCAGAGATCCAGACAGTGTCAACAGTTCAATCAGGTGCAGCTTCAAGAGAGCCTTTTACAGCTGAGATTGTCATAGATTCTTGAATAACACTGAAGACAACAGCTCAAATCTAGACCTGTATGTTCCGTCTGAGGGGTGTATGGCACTTCCCCATTAATTCAGTTGAAGCTCTCCTGTTTGTGTTTAAAATGGTACATTTATGGAGCTTTGTTTCCCTTAAATAGGGCCAGGGCTTTTTCGGCTGTGGCTCCAATCTGGTGGAATGCTCTGTCACAAGAGACTAAGGCCCTGCGGGACCTGACATCTTTCCGCAGGGCCTGCAAGACAGAGTTGTTCCACCAGGCCTTTGGTTAGGGCGCAGCCTGACCCCTCCTCTGGCAACCTGCACAGAATTTTGCTTAACGGTTGCCATCAATTTGATTTTAATTAATTTTTATAATGAAATGTTTTTAAAATGTTTGATTATTTGATTGTTTGATTATTTGATTGTTGTTAGCCGCCCTGAGCCTGGCTTCGGCTGGGGAGAGCAGGATACAAATAAAATTTATTATTATTATTATTATTATTATTATTATTATTATTATTATTATATACAATGGCAAAGCCTTGCAATAGGGGGACGTCTGTGTGCATATCCAGACTCTGCACATTCAGTGTTTAGTTGCACATTTGCTGTTTGGAAAGAACTGCTGATTTATAAATATAACTGCTTTTATAATTTGTGAAGTAAAGTGAATCCTGGTAAAGAAAATGGGGTTATTAAACAATACAAACATTTTGAAACAGAGTTACTTTTCATGTTTTCTTGGCTGCCACAAATCTGATAAGAATTACTTATTTGGACAGGTATTCTGGGATGTATGATTTATTTCAATAGTAGCTGCTTTTAATGGGTTATCTAATCAGGAGTGGCACATCCCATTTTGCCATCCAATTTAGGTAAAATGGGAAGTGCTGCCCTGCTGCTGCCCTGCCCACCCCACTGGCAGAGAAGCACCAGCGACACTGATTTTGAAAAGAACTTGCCAAATTTTCATGAGATCTCATGCACTCTGCAAAATCTCATTGTAGGGGTCCCTATCATGGGACCTGCCAGCATTTCCAATAGTATCTGCAAAAGATCTCAGTAAATATTTCCTCAAAAATCCACAACATATGAGATTGTTTGCCGTTCCTGCTCAGTTCCTGTTTGCACTGGCCCAGCCTCTGTGCCAATGAACATGTCATCTGAACAGAGAAGTCCCAATAATTTATCTCAGTGACTAAGATGAATTGTGGTGGCTGGTGTAGGTGCCTTTTCTTCATTGCTGAGGTCCATGCCCACACCATTTTATGGTCTTGTTCCATTTTTTCTGTTGTTTTAGTTGTGGCAAGCATTATGCCGTGTCCCCATGGCAGCCATTTTGTGTTACGCTTTGCCCTCTCGGCAAACAACAGCATTTTCTCAAAATGTCAAATGACCCCATGTTTGGTGACGCCTGCTTTAAAGTAAGCCATTTTTTAAAAAAATGATCTTTGAGTGCCCCCTTTCCAAGGGTACAGAATAGGTATATATTAAAAAAATATAAAAATTCCATCTATAAAATATCCAGTTTTTGTTTTTTTGGGAGGTGGTGCTGGAAGACTGTAGGGAAGCTAAGAAGGAGGTCTTTTAAGTAGGAAAACCTTATTCTGCCTTACAAAACAGTTTGTGAAAAGCAAGCCCAAAGGTCTTCTCCCCCCCCCCACTTCCCGGCAACACCATTTTCTGACCTTTTCTTTTTATTTTATGGAAGTGGGATACATACTATCAAAGGGGCTCTTTTCAGCTCTTTCTCCTTTGCTCTGCTTCTTTGACACTGCATCAAGCCAACCATGATGAAATAAATGTACGGTTATATCTCAACTAAGTTGCCAGTGTTACTCATTTCACAAGTGGCACTTTGCTGTTTCTTTTGAATTGAGTCACTCACCTGCTGTGAGTCTGCCTGCGCAATGAGAATGAATAATGCATTTTAGATTTGGTTCACATTAATATAGGTCTGAGGCATATTTAGTTTCATAGAAAGAAGTGCTTTGATCTTGGTAGCAGTGAATTTTAAATGTTTATCAGTGTACATTTTTCATGATTTCTGAGCAGCTGGAGAACACATCCATATTCATATCTACACCACTCTCCTTTCTTCACTGACAATAGCTTATATAGCCTTGTTTCAGAAGTACCATTTTTGTTCAGTTCATAAGAAAGTCTCCATCTCCCCCTTCCTTACTTTGATGTGCAGGTATTCTATTGTCCACAGCAAGCATTTAAAGGGATTTTTCAGCATCAATGCACACAATGGAACAATCAGTATGACCAAACCTCTGGACCGAGAGATAGCGGCTTGGCACAACATAACCGTCTCAGCCACTGAATCAAGTGAGTAAGACTTTAAGGAACCCTATGCTTGAGTGATGGCATGAATTCCTTGCAATTATCTTCAGTATATCTCTTCTTTCTGAACTGAGAAAATAAGCTACTTTTTCATTATTTCACCGTTGCTAGCTAACATTATGTAGCATTGCTAAAATGATGAGTTGGAAGCCAAATAATGTTTGATCTCCCAAGTCTTGGGTTCTCATAAAATATTATACCATTTTTAAAAAAGAAAATAATGGAAACTAAAACAGTTTTAAGTTACACCGAAGCATATAAAACTGCTCTCCTGGTACAAGATCTTATGTTAAATTAGACCCCAGTTAATTTCACAGCAGATTTTTTGACTGGTATGAAATTAGCCAGGGTTTAATTTAACACCAGTCAGAAACCTGTGTCTCAAATTAATTGTGAAAGCAGGGCTTTAATCAGCTAGACTTCCATACAGTTGCAATTAAATCAGGAAAGCATACCTTATATAGATATCACCTGTCAGTTTTGTCTCAAAATCAAATGCAAATTGCCTCGTTTGTGCTCTCACTTACAGGTCACCTTGCCTTAGGGAGGTAATTCCAAAAAATCAAAAATGTAAATCTGGAACAGTGTGCCAGAAACTTAGTGCCTAGCAATAAAAAGAGTAAATGAAAACCACAAGGGAACAATTTCAGATAACTTGAGATTGTCTTGTCAAAAAGATGAGCTGTGGGCTTTTCATTATAAAGGATAATGCACACACAAATTAAATTATACCAAAATAAAAATTACTTACAGCATGGAAAAACTATACAGATTTTTTAAATAGAATCCTAATAGATTTTAAACTGAGTTCAGTTTAACTCAAAATAGTATGGCTTGTTTTTTCCCTTCCACCTTGCAACATTCCAACATATCACGTGAAATTTCGAATCTTCATTTTCACTTTTGTTCTGTTTCCTTTAAAACAACAACACAGAATGACAATAAAGAGATCTTCTTTGTGCAATATCCCAAATAGTATTCAGTAGTCTGTTATCTGTCTCTACATATCTCTCATCTTTTTTCTGAAATCACAAATTCTCACAAAATTCCAATTTTAGAAAATCTCGGATTGCTGTATGCAATGATTTATAGGAACTGAAAATCAGAATAGATTTAGGGAGCAATCCTATGGACAAGAAAAGTGAGCCAGCGTAAATTTACACCAGATCCAGACCCCATTCAGCAGTGGGGCTGCTGCTGCTGCTGCTCTGCCTAAGCCTAGCAGAGGTGAGAGACTTCCAGATAACATTCTGTGCTGGGTTGCTCAATCTTGTGACTGAGCTGAACGAGCTTAGGTTGCAGCCTAAATCCTCCCTTTCTGGTCCCACCCCACCATGCCTCTGGAACTTCCCTTTTGGAGGACTTACTGAGTAATGAATAGGATGAGCAAGTTACAGTGGTGTATCTTTGGCTAAACCAGGGTTGGGGACTTAACCACTGCATGCTAAACTGCTCATCCCAGAGGATCTTGATACAGGATTGCCCCATTAGTGACAGACATCTTTAATAAGTACAGTGGCAGAATTAGGATATTAGGAAAGTTGGTTGTGCAGCATGCATACAATTTTCATCCCTTGCTGACCAGGAAAGCTACAGATTACTGAGAAAAGCCTGGTTGTCTGAAACTATCTAGAGATAAACTATCCAGAAATAAGTTCTATACCTGTATGCTAGCTTTTATTTTGTTGTTCAGCTGGGAAGTGATAGTTGCCATATTAATTTGGTCAATATAAAAAAATGCATTACATAAGATAGAAAATCTAGTTTGACATTTTTGTTCTCCAGAGGTTTTTCAAAAAAATATTGAATTAATTTCTGTAATCCTACCCTCATTTCTTAAAAGCAAGTCACGTTAGTTGTTATCAAACACTGGCACAGCTAATTGGGGAGAAGAAGAAAATTCCTCTTTGGAACAGCAGGTGTTATGATAAAAGAACCTAAAACATTTTGTTCAAAACAACAAAACAGAACTATTTGGCATTATTTGTTGTGACAAAATGTCACAAAGGCCTTTATTCAAAATATGGGCTTTATTTTTGCTTTTAATTTTATTCATTATAAATTTTATTCATTTATTCATTATAGCAGATTTCCATTGGCATGACTGACCTTGTCAATATGTCCAAGTTTTACAACCAGTTCCCGCAATCCCTTTCCTCTTTTCAACATAAGGGAAAATTAACCTTTTCTGCTTTTTCTAAGCAATGATATGTTGACTTGTGGAACAATATCCAAAGACTAAGAAAATCCCATGAATAAATAAAACTGTTGAAGATAGCCAATGGAGAGGATTTTAGATTTCATTTACTTGTACAAGTAAAGACAAAAAATGGCTTTATCAAGTACTTCTTGAAAATTAAGCTTATTTAAGTGTGGGACTGTGAATACTCTGTCATACCTGTCTTAAGCAAAATATTCATTTGTTCAAAAGCATTTAAAATTATCATATCTTCTGTAAAAGAATTGCTAGAAAGAAGGAAAGTAAGACAGTAAATTCCTTCCTTCAGTGGTTCTGGTTTTCAGTTATTTTCTTTCACATTTGTCCATATCTCAGTTATTGCTTACTCAGTTCACTTACCTACAACATTTGTCTTAAGTCACATCAGGGAATATTTGTTTGGGGTGTTTATTCTTTCATGGCTCTTTCAAATAGGCAATTTGCCGTTTGCGCTGATCAAAGGAGGAACTTGCCTAAATGAACTCGTCACATGCTCTAGAATGTTGTACTGTATGTGACTCAGTCACAGGTAGTCATGGAATGCTAAGTGGTTACCCCTATTGAAAACACTGTATCAGCACAGTGGATAATGCTATGCAAAATGACTATTATTTTTATTATTATTTCATTGTGACATATAATAATATGTAACAGTCATACTATTTGTTCCTGAAATCAAAGGCACAGTATGTCTCACAGGAGAGGTGTTCTCTTTTTTACAATAGTCACGTCTTCTAGAGCTGAACAAAGTATTTTAATGACAAAATTATATATCATACTACAGGGTCGCACAATAGACTATGAGCTGCCAATTTTGCCTTTTATTTATACTTACTTTTGTTTCCTTTGCTTCAGTGAACCCAAAACAAATATCAAAAGTGAATGTTTATATACATGTTCGTGATGTTAACGAACATGCGCCAGAATTTTCGGATTACTATGAGACATATGTGTGTGAGAATGCAGGTTCTGGACAGGTAAGATGAAAAAGTCTTGTTGATCTCTTTTCCTCCCTGCTGAGATCTGCCAGTGCTCATCCTTTCTTGGCTGCCTGAAATCGTGTAAGATTTTCTTATTTGGACAGGTACTCTGGGATGAATGATTTCTTTCAGTGGCAGCTGATTTTAGTGGTTCATATCATTGGAGTACTTCTCCTTTCCAGTCCACCACAGGAGGCAAATGGAGAGTGAAGCCTTGCTTTGACCTCAGTCTTGTTGCATCTCCTCATCTGCATTGCTTTCTGTTTCACTTTTGTTATCACTGTGGGTGTTTGTTGACCGCTTCTTTGGATGGCCATGAGGAAAAAAATCAGTCATATGATCCTGGGTTTTTCATCAGTGCTTGGCATCCCTTTAGATGGGTCATTGCTCTGGACAGGTGTTTCATTGTCCACTGTTGAAACTGGAACTTATATATTGGGGCAGGTATGCAAATTTTGAAGAAGAAATGGAACTGGTAAAACTGTGAAATGAGACAAAAACAGAAACAACTGGCTCTGTAATTGATCTGCATTGTCTTCTTACCTTCTACCTGCTTCATTCCCTGTCCTCTCAGTGCCAGGTTTCCATAATGCTTGTTTGTGTTGTTAATAAGAGCTGTAGTCCTTTTCTTTCTGTGTGTCTGTCTGCCTCCCTCCTCTCGTATTCTCTCCTGCAAGCACAATATTACTGTGCAGGTTCAAAGTTGTGGTTGACATTCATCAGCTGTGAAACTGAAATATAATGTCATAGCTCATTTTAATCAGATACAGTTGATGAGAATAGTTCACGTCCACCATCACCAGCTACCATTCCAATTACTGTCACTGAATCCAAGAGTACCCTAGACTGCTCACCAGATATCTAGAGGAGGTTGAATCTAATCACTAACATGAATCCTCCTATCTTCTGTATATCTCCTGCTTATGCTTCACTCAAACTTAGGACTAGCTACACAGGATGTTAAAGGGGTGGCTTGCAGGAATGTCAGGGGTCTTTTTTAATTGGAATTGGAATCAGGATTGAGACCACAGTACATAGAAAGGGGAGGTTTAACCCTTCTATTTTGACCAGAATCCTGGGGGGAAAGTCCACTATTCAGGGGTTTAAACTTTTAAGATGAGCCAGTCACTTTTATGATCATTCTATACCAGTTATTTACCTCCTTTTGTTAATCCTGGTGCATGCCACCTTGGGATTTTTTTAATGAAACGTGGTATATAAATATTTTGATTTAAACATATAATGTCCTGTGTACTAATCCTGTACTCCAGCTTCTATTGGCTCACCAACTGTATCCAGACTACATCTGGGTCAGACTTTTTAAAGAAAGAAGTAAGAGCAGTATATTAAAGACATACCACTTAGCAGCCTCATGTTTATCTTGTCTGCAAAGAGGAACATGATAAGATCTCTCAAATGCCTGTTAGCTTCCACAGAAACATCACCAGCATCTCATAATAACCCATGGTATTGAAAGCTGATGTACAATGAGCAGGGAATGTGTATTGATCACTCTATAAGGGCACAAACATCATACGAGTGCCATTGTGATGAAAACAAGAATTGTGGGGGCCCTAGAAACCAATAACAATGCTATTCAGGTGAATCATAAATGCCAAGGTCACCACACAATACATCAACATTGCCAGACACGCAGCAGGTAGGCCAGAAAACTGCAGGTTTTAGACTGTCTAGCGTTCTCCCTTTTAAAAGGGTAGCACGTATATTTTCAGTCACTGTGCCAGTTTCTTTCAAGCAAATCCTCTCCTAGTGTCTAAATAATGTGAAATTGGGCCTTATGAACAGCCAGGAGCATGTCCCATTTCATGTATGCTCTTCCTGACCAATTTCTGAAGAGGAGAAATAATGTGAACTGGGCCTTCATAGGCTGTGTGCTCAAATAGAGGGTTTGTTTCACACTGAAGACTAATTCCCTAGTGAAGGGGATAGACTCACGCCCAGTGGCAACTGATGTGCACTAGACCTGTTGGGACTTCTAAGAGGTCATGTGGTGTGGCATAGCCAGGTCCTCAGCTTCCTCCCTTGCAAATATATTCCAGACACTTAAGCATTGCTGTTTATAAATAGGCAGCACCTAACCAAACAGAAAAATGTCATATATATTTTTCAGAATTGTTCTATGCTGGGAAAGAAAGTTGTGTAACCTCCACCTGTTCTGGTTCTTCTTCTTTCCTTCTTCTTTGCAGAGAAACCGTAGAGACTTAAAACATTGTCGTTTCATCAATACTTAGCACCTAAATGAGCAGTTGTATAGGGATAAGCAGGGTTAAGATTCAGTGGATGTCTGGTTGAGTCAGGAGGTTCTGGAAATTTAGTTTGGTCAGACTAAGCCCTGGTTGCCCTACCTAATGGAACAGCATCTACTGATATTTCTCCAACAATATCTCAGCACTGATCCTGACCAAATATATGAACCAGGGCTAAGATTTCATAAAGCCCTCTACATAGTTACCTTAAAAGTAAAAAGAGATTCTATGCTAATGTGGCTTACATCTGTTCAATCCAATGTAGGAGAGTCCATTTATAAAATTCCCAATAAAAATCACTTCCATAGAAATTTTGTTTAGTATTTATCAAGATTCTGGGGGGAAAGCTGCATTTAGTAAAGTGATTGCATCCTCTTTTTGCCTTTATTGTGACTTTTGGGTGCTCTTGAACTTTTTGATTTACCCTCTGGAAATGGGTCTCTCTCTATATGTAAGTCCTTGGGACTATCATATGAAAACATAACTTGGTAATAAAAACTAAATGTAAAAGGAGATTGATTTTTCCATAACTCTATCCATCATGCTTACCAGACACTTTAAATAGATTTCCATTATACTTTTCATGTCAGTGCTCTACACCTTCCCCAAACCCAGGCATCGGCTACACAATAGCTGACTTTTTCTTACACAAACCAAGTCCAGTGCACTCCTAGAGTTGGATTCATTGGTCTGTAAAACACTTCAAAACAGGATGTGCATGAAAGGAACTCAATAAAATGAAAGTCTAATCCTTTGATAGCCATCAGATGTAACAGAATAATACCAGTAAATTGTGTGTTACATTTACATGAATTTACACTGCCTCTCTTCAGCTCTCAGAGCAAACTATAAAAGCTGGGCAATATGATCAGATTAAAACCTGACAAAACAAAGATCTTTTTTAATTAGCTCCGCACTGTACTTTAACTGATTTATTATTCCCTGTCATTTCTATAGTTCTTAAAGTGCAAAGTAATTATGCCATTCACCTACACAACACACATATGTAAGACTCCCATTTTATAAATTATGCTGGTTGCTAAGTTTCTCATTTGATAGATGCAGGGTTTAGGCTGACAGAATGTCTTTCCCAAGTCCTTGTGCAGCAGAACTTTAAATTCACATCCAAACAACCTGTAGAGTATTTATCGCTTATAAACTGCTCCTAAGGTTCAAACTACATGCAGGGGTCACAAACTTGGATCTGCCTTAAGTGGCGGAGTGTGTGATTTAAAGTACCAAGCAGAAAAATGGGTGAGACAGGGTGAAGGAACATGCACACAAAACACACCATTTTACTATGTACTTTCCCTTCCCAGGTTACTTTTTTTTCTAGTAAAATGTCTCATATCTGACCAGAGCTAGGGTAAAAATGACTTTGGGGTGGACTAAATTATCACTTGCCCTTTCCTTTAACATGATCAAGGTAGATTTGAGTCTGCTGTTATTTGGAGACACATGTCTTTGGCTCTCTAGTCCATTCCGGGATAAGACTTGCTGCAGTAAAGCATAAATGTTCAGGACAGAGCAGTTGTCAGTTTGCAAATAAATCCTATTGCTTTTAGTTGTGCTTACTTCCAAACAAGGGCGCCAGAATGGCAGCAATATATCCAGCAATATAAAAGGGGACCAAATTTATCTTAGATGCTACAGCAGAATTAATCTGACTCAGTCAGAATTACCCCAACCTGGTTCTGACCTAAAGAAGATTGAAACGTTCTGCTTCAAATGTATTTGTAGACAAGTAAGTAAGCAAGCTGAGCAACATTTGTTATTGTGTATTATATGTAGGGCTGAGCCAGAAGGGAGTCTCTCTCTCTCTCTCTCTCTCTCTCTCTCTCTCTCACTCTCACTCTCACTCTCTCTCTCACACACACACACACAACTTTGCTAGAATTGGAAGAAGTAATACACTTTCATCATTTGTTCAGGATAAATAAAAAAAAAGTTTCATTTTTGATCCCTGATAGTTTGTGATCCCTGATTGTTTAGGATTGTGCAAATGATTTGTACAGTGAGCATTGCTTAAATGACCTTCATTTGCCCTTAGGGATGTCAGACAATAACCCAAAAAGGTTGGCTGCCTAGTACGGTATTTTGGCATTCAATACATGATCCCAGATGGCTTGTATTACTTGCACTGGAATGAAATAGAAAGAAAAAAAAAGATATGGGCAGCAAATAAGCTGCAAAGTGGAATGCTGAGGTGAATGTTTTGATTAGCCAATAAAAAAGGAACACAGATTATGTGGGGCATTGGTCCTCAAACCATGGCTTTCAAGCTGAAAAAGAAACATGAGGAACTCCTGGAAACTTCAATTGGTTTAGAGTGCAAAACAAGAACATTTTTAGGAGCATCTGCTTTGCATTGCTTGTGCCATCTTGATCCTATTGCACTGTTGTTGTTGTTGTTGTTGTTGTTGTTGTTGTTGCTGCTGCTGCTGCTGCTGCTGTGGCTGTTGCTGTTACCAGTCACATTTTATAACTGTTTGATTTCAGGGCCAATTTAAGCATTATGTTATTGCTCTTTAAAGCCCCCAATGGTTTGTAAGCAGTTTGTGTGTGCAGGCTGAGACCCCCCTGACCCCATGCGACACCCGGGTGGAATAATGACTCGTGACAACGTGTTACGGGATTAAAATTGTCCACAACTTTATAAAACTTTCAGATGTAGGAAGACCTTGGCTTTGGCACTGGTGTTTATCCCTCCCAGTCTCTGTCCGGGGATCTGGGGCACATCAGGGTTAACCAATCTATCTGGGGATTGGGCTGGCTTTGGAAGACATATGTTTAAGCAGAGAGCGCACCCCCCCCCCATTTCACCTCAACACAGGGGAGTGCACTGACAACCGTTCAGCATATGGCCAGTGCCTCCCCTCAACACAACCCCTTTAATGGGGAACCCTGGGATCGCTGCAGCGGGGGGGGGTGTTTCACCACTTCACCCCCCCCCACCCCATTTAGGGAAGATAGACTAAAGGATTCTGGCCAAGGCCTAAAACTGCCAAAGTTGTGACATTTTGCTACGGGGAAGGCGAAACCTGCCAATGCAGGGGAAATTCCTTCCCGGTCCTTTAACAGCAACCATCATAAGACTGCAGCAGCACTAACATACCTGTAAAGAAGAAGCCAACCTGAAATAAAAGGTCTAAACGAAGGGAGGATATGGCAGGTGAAGCTCTGGAGCTGACTGAGAGCTCCCTCTTTTATGCTTAAAGAGGGGATCCTACACTTACTTGGTCCACTCCCCTGGCTCCACCTCCCAAGTTGTGATTGGTTATTTGAACTGAGGTTTGGCAGGAACCTCAAGGTTCGTGACTTGGGGAGGTGGTCCAGGAGTGCTCTGCCAGGAGTCACGTAGGATCAGGGGTACTGCGCACCCTCCGTTTGATGTGGAGAGCGGTCATTATTGGAAGAACTGCTTACATCCATATGTACCTGACCGAACTTGTTTATCACCATATGTTGCCAGTTTACTAGTGAAAATGATTCAGTTCGTAAGTAACATGGATCAAGCCTTCTTCGTGGTGGCTCTGTTTTGCCAGAGTGCCCTCCACTCTTTCCATTGCCTTTTACGGTTTTCGTAAAGACTTTTTTAAAAAATCAGTTTGCATTGGGATGATTTTGTAGTTGTTTCATCTAATAACTGGTTTATCTGCTGCTGTATTTTAATAATTCTTACTGCTATTTCAGATCTTGAACTTTTATGTACAGCGTATTTTTTAAAAACCCAGCATGAAGACAGTATTCAGTGTTCACACACCCTTGGAGAGCATGAAATCCATGAAAATGGTTTTTTATAAAAGCATTTATATATTATCCTCTCAAAAAATATCAGGGTGGTGCATATCAGTACACAAACCTTTTAAAAAACCCTTTAGAAGTAGTACAGAAGAATCATTAAAATGAGTGGCTACTCAATAATTCTTTTAATAACCAACAAAAGAAAATAATAACAACAATAATAGTAGTGTATCCCTGCTATCTTGTGGACATTACAGTTGCTTTGCATGAAGGAAGAATAATATTTTTTGCTGAGGGTGAGATACTATGTTTACTTGTATCTTTCTGAAATAATACTGTCCTCTCTAATACATATTTATTCTGGCACAAATACCTGCAATTTGCGTATCATCTGCGAATTGACTTTGATGCAGCAATTTACTTGACCATTTACTTATTAGCTCGTAAAGTGGATGAATGTGTATTTTGCACTTTGAAACAGAGATAGCAAGGCAATACATATTTACCCAGCACTTAGCATAAAATAAAATAGTCAGCAATTACAGTCAAAGTGAAAGCTACTTACTTGACATTAGTTCTCTATAAAAGAGAGATAATGCCGCAAATGCCAGGAAAAATAACAGCTTGAATATAATTCAAACATTTTTTAAAAAATATAAAACTAGGGAGGCATTCTGTATAAATTAAAACAATATTGATAATCTATATGTAGTGGATCAAGAAAAAAAGAAACAATAAGTGAAAAGTGTTGGAAGATGTCAGCAGAGACCAGTTGTTTTATTTACATGCCCTTCTAGACCATGACAAATTTGATCCCTAATTGTGAAATCCCTACCTGTTTTTATGTAGGAAGATGAGAATGAAGATAATATTTTATAAAACAAGCAAGGGTCCATATGAACAAGTGGAACATGAAACAAAATGCTGCAGACTGAAGTGCTATTATTCAGAGCAGGGATAGATTTAGGGGAGTGTAACCCGTTTGGTCACTGTAGGGGATGTCACAACCATTTTTGCCATTCCACGGTTCTTCCCCTTTTGGGGATTTCCCCTCCTACACACCTTAGTGTGTAGATCTAAAGATCGCTATTGCTGTTGTCTTTCTGCAAGGTTTGGAATTTTCCCCAGACCTGCTAATACCACTCTCTTGTGTGTGGATGTTGCATCTTTGGCTATCGGAAGATCTACACATTGCAACTTACTTCACTAAGACTTTATAGGATTTGCCAGAAGACAGCAAGCCATTTAAGGAGGGTGCTCATCTGAATATGTGAGGGGCAAATGGAGTCCTATGGCCTCGGGCCAAGCTTCCTCACCCACCCTGCCCCCAGTGTGAATGTAACTTCTGGCCCTGCCCCCAGTGGCTGTGCATTTAGGTTTAGTGAGGAAGGGACCGTACAGAGATTCACACAGAAGACTTCTCCAGTTCTGAGAACCCTTAACAGCAGGCTTCCTCAAACTCAGCCCTCCAGATGTTTTTGGCCTACAACTCCCATGATCCCTAGCTAGCAGGACCAGTGGTTAGGGATGATGGGAACTGTAGTCTCAAAACACCTGGAGGGACAAGTTTGAGGAAGCCTGCTTAACAGGTTCCCCAAAGGGTGTGGGAGCTGTATTCATCTAAAGCATGGGTCAGCAAACTAAGCCCTGTGGGTCAGATCAGGGGCAATTGCCTTATAGATCCAGGCAGCCAGCATGGCATGCACGCACAATCGTTTTTGTGACTCAACCAGGCTTGGGGGTCAAAAGTGAGGTGGGCGGCTGCTCAAGATCCTTCTCCATTTGCTGTGTGCGCGCAGCAATCTTTTCTTCTGGGGTGGGGGGTGAGGAAGAGGGAAAAGGAGCCACAGTTTGGATTTCCACCATGGAGCTGCCAGTGACTGACCTCAAAAAGGGCTCAGAGGCGCCTCAGGAGCGACGCCCGCCAGTGTCTGTAGCGGCAGTGCTCCCCACCGGAGGAAGCGGGGAGAGCCTGGGCAGCTGCACTCCAAAACAATTATGCGCTCTGCTGAAGAGGCCACTCATTAGCTACACAGTGCAAGCCATGGAAAGGTAAATAGCCACCGCCTCATCTTCCCTCACATGGGGAAAATAACGTTTTAGCTTGAGCGGCGCCAGCCTGACTTAGCGTGGCCAATGGCTTTTCTCTTTGCCCACGCATGCACACATGCTCTCCAGGGCTGACAGTAATGGCATGCTTACCTCAGCCCTCCCACTCCCCACCTTACGAGAACAATAATAACTGTCAACACGAAAAATGCAAAGGAAGCAGCATGGGTGTATGAGGCACCCCCCAAAAAAAAAATAACATTTGGGCAATGTGGGGGTTGGTCCCAATAAGGGTTTTTGCCAAAAATGTGGGTCATAATCATGGCAACATATAGTCTGGCCATGTCCCACAAGGTCTGAGAGACATGCTACAATAATCTGATTGGTGGAACCTGAGGGCCACAGGATGGCATCTGATAGTTGTTTGTTGGCTATTGGCAGCCATCTTGTATTTAAAGAAGTTCGTATGTGGGAGTGATTAAAAGAGATGGATAGATCATTCTGTTTCTGATTTGTGTCAGTTTCACATGTTGTGTTAATATTTCTGTCTCATCCCATTTTTGCATCCATCTGCATTAAAATACAAAAACAAACCCTGAATGTATTGTTTCAGAGTATATCAGTTTCTGTGTGCATTTTGTTTGTGTTTTAACCTAAAGTATATATTCTGTACACATTTTGGTATGTTCTTTGAGCTGTGAAGTATAATGCAAAATTTGAAGTGCAAGAAAACGGCAGTTTGAGCCTGAGATGTGAATCAAGTAAAAATCTTCAAGTCAAATAAAATCCTTGAACATCACTAACCATCCTTGAAAAGAAAAATGAAGTGTGTTTGAAGCTCCCATGTAATACTAATGAAAAGGAGACAGCTCAGATGAACAGGGCTTTTTTCAGTGAAAATCAGCCACTGACAAATCAGCAAAACAGACCCTGGGAGAGACAGAAGGAATAAGAAGTCAAAGCCCTCTACAGCTATTCAGCTTGACCATGCAAGGATGAAGACAAGGGGCACATGCACCACACTTGCCCACACAAACCTCCCCTGCATTTTTTGCCTTCTAATGAGATGACATAATGCCTAAGAAGGGTTCAAGTTCCTGTTGCAGTAGTGCACAGCTTCTCTTCCCAGTTTGGAAATTCATTTTGTGTGGTAGCTACTGATTTTATCTTTACCTTTGGCTCCGGTGCTGAGAAAGAAAGTGGGAAATGAAAGGTGAGAGGATCACCCACTGAAAAATATATGTGCAAGGTTGGAGAATGATTTTTCTCTCAATACCCACGAAGTTTATATACTCTTCTCTCCTTCCCTTCCAACTGGCAGAGAAGGTTAGCAGTGTTAAGGATGCAGTGGGGAAGAAATTGGATTATTCATCTGAAGTGAAGGCCAGATTAGCTACAAGTTTTGATGGGGAAGAGATTCAGTGAGTTTGCCTTATTTGCACTTGCTGAAACAATATGCGAACCAAAGCACAACTTTGAAATGTGCAGTTCTTTGAATTTTGTGATGATCTTTTCCAACCAGGAAATGTGCACAGACATACATATATACTGTGCTCAAAATAGCATATATTTCTGGAAAATATATACTGCATGATAAAATGTGCATATCAGAAATGCACACTAAAATGTTGGCAATTTTTTTATGAAGACTCCTTTTAAAAAAGAAATACATTATGCCTGGCTGCATAAATGTGGCAAGACTGGATCCCAAATGATCCCAAGACTGGAAAAATATGAAACTGAAAGAAACTGTAGTTGACCATTTCCTCCATCCCCTGCCACAATAATTTCAAGGCCTTCTGGTTGTATCAGGCAGACTTCAACCTGTAAAGATTCAGTTTGCTTTCAAGGTTTTTAGGAGGTAGAGCTGCTTCCACTCAAAGGCTGACCTAAGGCACTTTTCTGCTGCCTTAGGTTGAGCATTAAAGTCCTCATCCCCGAGTCAACATGCAGAATACCCAAGGCCAGTCAAGTTATGCTGAAAGCTCCCCATCCTCTATGGCAGTACAAATATAATCATGATATCCAATGCAGCTGCCTGAAGCAGTTGCTTCACTATGTCTAATGCTAGGGCTGACCCTTCTCTAAAGCCTGGATTTTTACTCAAACCAATTTCATTTTTAAACAATGACCAGGCAAGTTCCCCAGTTAGTAGTCTTCCCCACTGACTTGTAGATTGTTACAGTTTTCAGATTAATGAGCCTTGATATGACACAATTCTTGGCAATTAGATTTCAGCACAATCAATAAACCAACCCATGCAAGCTTTCCAAAGTAATATCAAACTGTGTTACCTTTGTTTTAACATAAAGCATGAAGTCATATTAGACCCTGATCCAGAAACAATTAGTGCACTCTTTTCTTTTTCTTTTTAAAGGAGGTGATGGTTTAACTAGTGAACTGCTGTCTATCAGGTAGTTTCGGACCAAAGTAGAAACGATGCGGGAGATCATTAATTGTTTTAAATTTATACTCCTCTGAATCTTGTGAGACAATTCTCTAACCAAATAAATGTGTACAAAAATGCAAATATTCAGGGGAAATTATTCACAAAACCCCATATATTACAGAAAATACCATGCATGTTAGAGGAAATTGCTTGTAAAAATGTATTTGTCGGCAAAATTGCTTACAGAACTGTGCACAGGAAAAAATTGCATTAAACTGCTGGTGAATTTTCAAGAGGATTTTTTTTAAAATGCAAACTGATGCAGAATACTTAACTTGAGCCTTGAAAAATGAGAAACTGGGTGGGGTGGATGACACTGACAGATGGTCCATTCTTAAACCACACCCACTATTGTTTCTGAAGGGGAAGAGGGAGCAAGGGGAGTTTGCCTACCCAATCTGTCCATGAGTATTCTCCCACCATGGAGTTGTATCTAATGTAAAGTTAAGTCATTACAAGGAGCTGCTGCTACTGCTTGAAGAGATAGCTGACAACTTGTAGTAGCTAGAGTTAGAGGACCTGCTGTTGCAATCCTGTTATGATTAGATCAGTAACTTAGGGTGTCATAGGTGTAATGTGAAACAGTTTGTTTTTATGTCAGGTTGATGCAGAAGCTTGCATCTCATCCTAAGAACTAAAGCAGCAGATGATAGAATCAGGCTGTTATCAATGAAAATAAACATTTAAAAATCATTTCTTTCAAAAACTCTATTAGCCCATCATTGCATTGAACTATGGTTGTGCCATAATCACAAAGTAATTTCTGTGGCTGTCTGTTGGCTTCTCTGACCCTGTACTTGGCAAGGCTGGGTTTTTAAGCCCCAATTAGCCATTAAACAGCATTTTAGAAGACTTACCCTCTTAATGAAAGAAATGAACTGGTAGTGCATTGAAATGGCAAGATAATGTGGAGCTGAAATAGCAAGATAAAAAATGTTGTCACTGATAATGTACGATTTGCCCAATGGTATCAACCGATAATGGTAACAAATATTTACTCTTAGCAAGCAGAGCAACTGTTCATTATAACAACTGCAACATGGCTTGTTTATTTGAGATGATGGAATCAATGATTTCTGAATGCAAAGACGCTAATTTTGACTCTGTTTTCCTGCAAATGACAATCTGGTTCAATAGGTTTGGAAATTTAGGCTATTTTGTTTCTTTGAAAACACAACCAAGTGTTCCCATAATCAATCTGTTACTATCTCAAAGAATCAACAATTCAGCACATGAACTTGTCACAATCTTGCGGTCACGGCAACTATAATACATCACTTGAGTGATGCCTATGATGTTTGTGGGCTGGAAGGAAATAGGTTTTTGTATTGAAGGATGTGTTCAAATATAGAATGATATACTTTTCACCTTGGAGAACAAAGGAAGGGCAGAATACTTTATACATTATTCTTTTTTTTTCCCCTTATGGAAACTTTATTTAACCTTTGCATTTTCAATTCCAGAAGCCATTTGCATTAGCCCACGACTTTAGTGCTTATCTCCTCCCAATCAATACAAAATCAAGTGGCATAATTGTAGGACATTAGAAAATCAACAAGCTCAACAGACTTGTGTTAAGTGATGTGTATTTGCTGCTGCAGCTAATACATTTCCTGCCCTTCAGAGACAAGGCAGGGGGATTTCAACCTTACTAATTGAATGGAATGTCTTGCACGCAATTTTGTTGCATTGCTTTCAAAGGCAGCCAATAATATTTGGTGCTAAGCATATTGTTTGCCATTGTTTGCTTTTAGGTTATTCAGACCATCAGTGCAGTGGACAAAGACAATTCTGTGGAGGACCATCATTTCTTCTACTATTTGAATGAGGAGGCCACAAACAGCTCTGGTTTTGCAGTCAAAGATAATCAAAGTAGGTATTGTGTGCACAGCCCTTGAAATATTTCTGCAAAGAATTAATGCTCAATTTGCACTTTAATTATGAAACTTTCACTAGACCTGTTCAGACATTCACCTTCATGTGTTCTCAGAAATTGTGGAGGGAGGAACTAGTTGTGCATACCCTGTTTGTGCTGACTGCAGCCTTAGATCTTGAATCTAAAGATGGAATTTTCATGTGTTCATTTGAATGAACTTAGAATGAACTTAGAAAGCCCTTAGAAGCCTTTATGTAGCTGGAAACCCTGAGCAATTGTGGTTCCTGTTCACACAGAAAATTCTAAACATGTTCAGCTGAATGTGCAAAGTTTCTCCCTGCTGACCTTCTCACTCAGTTGCAATAGTAAGAGCCAGTGTGGTGTAGTGGTTAAGAGCAGTAGACTTGTAATCTGGTGAACTGGGTTTGTGTCTCCACTCCTCCACATGCAGCTGCTGGGTAACCTTGGGCTAGTCACACTTCTTTGAAGTCTCTCAGCCCCACTCACCTCACAGAGTGTTTGTTGTGGGAGGGAGGAAGGGAAAGGAGATTGTTAGGCGCTTTGAGACTCCTTTGGGTAGTGATAAAGTGGGATATCAAATCCAAACTCTTCTCTTCTTCTACAATCGAGGGTGGAGATTTTTTTCACATGTACACACTGGGGGGTGGGGGCAGTGCATGTGGTCCTCTCTCCATATGTTCTGAGAACTCTTGAAAGCTAACATCTGAGCAAGTCTATTGTTCATCCGGTAAATAGTACAAATTGTGGTGTATAGCTGAGAACCACTGTGGGCCACACAACAGCTTAATTTTCAGGATTTAGAATGCCAGGCTCAACTCAGAGCTCAGCTATGAACATCAGTGATGTCATTCTCTTTTATTACCTCACAGGAATATTAATGAGATTAACTTGCTGTCTGTAAATTTCTTGCTGATATGGCTGGATAGTTATCCAATGAATAAAAACATACCACATACATAATTATATCCTAGTGTTTAGAACCTGGGCTGGTGTCTTCATCTAAAATGAATCTGCAGCATACTCTCACAGTTAATCATGTCAAAGTTGTCAGGAACAGTCCCTTTCAGTCATCCTGGTTTTGGTTTTACACCTGGATAATCAAGTGGTGTCTGTGCTTTGCTGTCCCTTTGGTCAGCTGAGGCTGCTGTACCAGCAGTGCACATACCTTAGGAAATTAAACCTGGTCTGTGTAATGCACTCCACATGGTATTACCTCTGTAGCTGTTGGTGAATACTAGCAAATAGGGTCACTTTGCACCAATACATCTGTACTATGTACCAGTTTGCTTACAGGCACAATTCGTAGAGATGGTGTTTACCGTTAAAGTCCTAAACAGCTTAGCCCAAGACAATTTAGGGAGCATCGCGTCCCTTATTATCCTGCCCATTTCCTTTGATTAGAAGAAGTGTCTCCTCTGGTAGAGGCATAGTCGTTGAGGATACAGCCTTCTCCAGACTGGTCCCATAATATGAAAAAACAATGAAGTGTAGTTCAATACTGTCCCACCCCACACTTGCTGCTTTTTGCAAGGCATCAAAGAAAGTTTTATTCTAGCAGTCTTTTAATTTTTGAAATAGGCAACACTTTTATGATTTTTTTTAAAAACAACAACTCATGATGCTATCTCTTTGAGGTTTTTAATGAAATTATAATTTTTATATGTTGCAAACTGTCCTGAGAGATGTATTTACACTAGAAGTATGGTGTATAAACACACTAAAAACAACACCACTCACATATATATATATTAAAATGAATAAGGATGTTTGTGATCATTGGTTATTTCATGTGTTGAGCAGAATAACTATAGAGTGTTGGAGCCATTTCCTTTTTTAAAATGTGTTTCTACTGAGCTGTTGTAAAGCACAATACTGAAGACAGCATACTCAACAGTCAGGCACACATTCCACAAGACACAAATCTTAAATACTTGTCATCAGGCCAGGAAAGCATTGCTTTAAGAATTCCGCTATGTCTGCTGTTTCTGAAACCTTCATTAGGCAGTGATCTCATGATGTCATCCCCTCCCCAATTTAGCTATTTATAATTGAGCTACAGCTAATAAGCAAAAATTAATCTGGCATGCTTGGCTTTTATCTAATTATAAGAATGCAAATAAAATAACTCATAGATCAAATAAAATATTCTATTTAAGGTGCAGGAAGTTGATAAGTTATTGCTTCCAAGATTTTTCAGTTCCTGAATTCCTCCACCAAATGTGGAAGAAATTGGGTTTGTATTTATGGCATATCTATCATTTATCTTCTGACAAATTAATTACACCTCTTTTCCATATCTTAATGATAAAATATAGTGCTGCTTTTTGCTGAATGGGACATAGATCCCCACAAGCATTTCTACTATCATATTCAGTCTCCTCTTTTTCTTACTGTGTAGCTTGAGACGATTATAAGAGTTCTGCTGGATCAGAGCAAAGGCACATCTAGTCAAACATTCTGCTCACAGGAGGCAACCATATGCTTATAGGAAGCCTGCAAGCAGGACCTGAGTACAACAGTGTTCTTCTCAGTTGTGATTCCTAGGAACTGATACTCAGAGGCATATTGCCTCAAACAGTGGAGACAGAACACAGCCAACATGGCCGGTAACCATTGATGGCTTCAACTCTATGAATTTTTCTACAGTTCTTTTAAAGTTGGTGGCTATCACTACCTCTTGGAGGAGCTAATGCAATGGTTTCACTATGCAACTTTCTTTTGTCTGTCTTGAATCTTCCAACATTCAGCTTCAATGGGTGGCCCTGAGTTCTACTATTAGAAAAACTTCTCTTGGCCTGCTTCTCCACACCATTACCTTAAGCCTTCCGCACCCTGCTTGATCTTACCATCTGCAAGTCTCCTATCAAGGGTGGGTATATTTGCCCCCACCCAGGGACAGAATATTTTGTCCCTAATAACATTTGTGTTTAATTCTTGCCAGCTATAGTCACCTAAGTCTGTGTAATCTCACGGAGGTAAGGGACTATAGCCAGAGTCATATAGAAATTGTAAGTCCTACCAGAGTCACTATTCTTGGTGTAAAAAAAAAAGCCTATTAAGCACTTACTCAAATAAGCAACTATCTGGGCAGTTGTAGCAGATTGTTAGGAATTGTTGACTTCTGATTTAGAGGGGGTGGGGGAGATGACTAAGGACTAAGGTGATGTTGAATTTCATGAGGTTTCTCCTCAAGGGTCCTTCTCTGCAGCAAAAGAAACTGCATTCTGACTTAGAAAGCCTATAGAGAAGTAGCAAGGCAGATTGCAGCCTCTTCTATGCCAATAGTCCAGGGCACTGGGAGACTGCACACAGTTCAGTAGCAACATCTTTAGCTTGGTTCTGGTGGGGTTGGTGGGAATGGTAGGGCTGTTTATAGAAAGTAAGGATAGCATGAGGAGAAAGAGGAGATATTCCTCATCTTATAGTTGTTTGTTGTTTAGTCGTTTAGTCATGTCCGACTCTTCGTGACCCCATGGACCAGAGCACTCCAGGCACTCCTGATTTCCACTGCCTCCCACAGTTTGGTCAAACTCATGTTAGTAGCTTCAAGAACACTGGCCAACCATCTCGTTCTCTGTCGTCCCCTTTGCCTTGTGCCCTCCATCTTTCCCAACATCAGGGTCTTTTCCAGGGAGTCTTCTCTTCTCATGAGGTGATCTCACAGTACTAGGAGTCAACCAATAAAACTGATTCAAAAGGAAGCACCGCTTCATACAATACATAACAAAATGTGCAGAATCAATGGTGAAATGGTGCACCATGACTACTAGCTTTGACAATGTTGCAAAATGTTAGATAAAATTAAGGATAGGGTGAACAGTAGCTGTTAGCCAGGACAAGTGGGCTCTACAACAAACTGTTGCAGAGTGGAGAGCTCCTGTTCTATAAAGTTCAGCCTTGCCCAAACCAGTGCCCTCCACATGTTTTGGACTCCAATTTCCATCAGGCCCAGCCAGCATAGCCACTGGTCAGAAATGATGGGGATTATAATCAGCAGGGGAGCAAATGCCTAGGGAGGCGTGCATACCCTATACCCAGGAGTGGGGCCAGCCGCCCATGAGGGCAGGTCAAGTGGGAGCAGGGCATTCCACGGGGCCTCCAAGGTGTGTACCTTCCTCCTCACCCAACAGCTGAGGAGGAGGTGGTGGGCAGACCGTTTGGGGCAGCGCAGAGCCTGTGGGCACCCAAGCCACTGCATCACTCACAGGAGAGATGTGTGGCTCAGGCACACTGCAGGCCCCGCAGTGAGTGCCGCCTGGCATTTTGTCACCCCCCTCAGTGGTGACAACCGGGGTGGTCAGCCCCTACCACACCCCCTTCCTCCACCCTGATTATAATCAAACAACACCTGGAGGGCACATGGTTGGGGAGGCTGATGTAGATGACATTTAAGTAGAACTTTCAAGTTCAGGGACAGTAAATCACTGAGGGTGGCCTAGTGCCTTCATGTTCTTCTTGCATGATAAATATGGACTGGCTACTGCTGAAAACAGGAAGCTGGATTAGGTAGTAGGATACTAAATTCTTTCCCTCTTATGTAGAGCACCGCTGGCAGATTCTTATTCCAGCAGCTCTTTCACAGATCTGCAGATATAGTGCTCTGAAATAATAAAAAACCCTCAGAACAAAATCTCAAAAGCCAATTTTATCTCTTAATAATTGCTTTCTAAATATGGCAGATTGTAGGAGTAATAACTTCCCCATTATCTCTTAAACTGCCAAACACTGGTAGTATTAGAAAAGGGAAGAGCGTGCAAGGGAGAGAGCAGGTTTTAAAAATGAAGTGAAGATTTAATATTAATAAAAGCTTCTGCTTTGTATTTAGTTCTGCTAAAACACAGTTAAAGACAAAGGCACAGTTCACAATTATTTAACTTTGTTTCTTGTTCCCCCATTACACTGTTTTCATCGATAGACAGATGACATCATATGAATGACTTTTCTGTGCTGCGATGTTATGCAGCATTTGTATTGATCCCTTAGGCTGAGAAAGAATCGTAAAGGGGGGACACCAATCGAAACTAATCTGAGGGGAAAACCTAAGTTCAACAGCTGATGAAATTGCAGGAAAGGAGACCACTTAAAGGCAGCCTTCTGAGACTTAGAAGAAGAGCTATTTCAAATTCAACTAAAGTATACATTGCTCATATTGACTTTGCTAATTATTTGAATGTTCTGGCTAGGTGAATAAATCAATACAGCTAACTTTTGGAAAGTTCACTGTATTCTGAATAAGAAATTGCTTGGTTCAGATTCTGCCTGGCCCACAAAATATGTGGCCTTAGACTAACCACTGCCTCTCAGCCTCACACCACCCAGGTGCACATAATACGAGTCTAGCTTATTGAGTTAGTACTGCAGGGTTGCTGAGATTATGTAGGGATGATGATGATGATGATAGCGGTGCATCTGAACTATTCAGATTTCACATAATCCTAAGCATGAGGAGGCAAGCTCCACTGATCTGAGTGGGACTAAGTTGTCCCCTTAGCATCATGATTTCCAACTTTCTTCCCCCACACCTCTTTATCTGCACAAAATATGGCACAGTGTTTCTCATAAATAAGATATTCTAACTGAACGTGAATTGTTGGACTTGGAGACCCATAAGCAATGTCATGAAACAAAATCATCTTTTTTGTTATTATTTTTTAAAGATAATACAGCTAGAATTATCACCACACAAGGGGGATTTCATCGTCGAGAACAGTTTATTTTTACCTTACCAATCCTAATCGCTGACAACGGAAGTCCACCCCTCACCGGCACAAACACTTTGACCGTCACTGTGTGCGATTGTGACCACGAACCTAGTCTCCAGTCATGCAGATATGGAGCAATGCTCTTCTCAATGGGCATCAGTGTACAAGCTTTGGTTGCTGTTGTAGCTTGCCTACTAATAATATTAGGTAAGAAAAACAATACTTTCTTCATTTCATATTATGTCATCTTGGCCTTAACATTTCATATTATGTATTCTTGGTTCCATGGATTTGTTGCCCATAACATGGTCTGTATTACCCAAATTAAAACCTGACAGAACTCATATATGAATCGATAGACTACACCCTTTTTTTAGACAGAGGACTATACAATGGTACCTCAGGTTTTGAATGAACATTGACGAACATTTCGGTTTTTGAATACTATAAACCTGGAAGCAAATGCTTCAGTTTTTGAACACACCTTGGAAGTTGAATGTGCCACGCGGCTTCTGCTGAGTGCAAGATCATGAGGCCATGCTGTTGGCTATTGAGTTTTCCGTTTTCGAACATTTCAGAACTCGAACGATCTTCCAGAACAGATTACATTAAAAAACTGAGGTACCACTGTATTCACTTCTGGGCAATCTCCTTAGAGCAAGATGCCAGTGGTGGACAAGGCCAGAGGCAAAAATAGCCCAGAGGAATGAATGTAACTTTTATTGTATAATAGGCTAGTTTCTACACACATGCACAGAAATACATCCTCACTATCCTTGTCCAGACAAGGAAGAGAGATGATTAGAGTTAAAGAATGCATTATAGCCAGACAAAAACAGCTGGTGTACAAAGTAGCACCAGTGAGGGGTGTGGGCTGATGAGATAACACATAGCCTGGGGAGAGTTCCAAGGTCCAGATAGAGGTGCCTGGAGAACTACACTTGACTCCCAGCCCTGAGTTTCCCCAGCCCTAATTTTCAACACCTTCATGGTGATCATATCCTGGACACAATCTGTGCTTTTGTATCTGTGATAGTACTCACTGGTACACGGTGCCATCATCACTTTCCTTTGCTACGATGACAACGATTTTGTGCTGGTGCTTATAGCACTTTTATCAAGATATGAGTACCAACACCTCAATTTTTTTAAAAAACTAAAAAAGCACCAGACACAAAACCCCATTTACAATAACTCATAGACCCCATTTATCTACCCCAGTTCTATACACATATATGTGCTCATAATACTACCATGCTCATGATCCACACTCTTCCTATCTCACCCATGAAACCAGAGTCTATAAAACTGGTCACACTACAGTAGCATCAAGATTAGTAAAAATTGTGTGTGTGTGTGTGTGTGTGTGTGTGTGAATTTCTCAAGTATTTCACCAGCACCATGCTTTTATTTGTTTGCTTGGCAGTTTTTATTCTAGCAATTGTGGCCTTGAAGCAGCAGACAAAGCAATCTCTATTTCACAAGAAAGGAGGAGAAACATTCAGAGAAAACATTGTGAAATATGACGACGAAGGAGGTGGGGAGCAGGACACGGAGGCTTTTGATATTTCAGCCCTGAGGAACCAAACTGTCCTCAGAGAACACAAACCTCGAAGAAATATCACAACACAGATCCAGAGCCTTTACAGGCAATCTCTGCAGGTTGGCCCCGAGAGTGCTGTTTTCCGGGAATTCATTACAATGAAGTTAGAAGAAGCCAACTCTGATCCCGATGTTCCCCCTTATGATTCCCTTCAGATATATGCTTTTGAAGGCACTGGGTCAGTGGCTGGATCGCTTAGCTCCCTGGGATCAAGTTCTTCTGAACAGGATGAAAGTTATGACTATGTTCCTGAACTGGGATCTCACTTCAAGTATGTAAGAAGCCCCTGGGGCTCTGCAAAGAGGGCAAAGCCATAGGCACTGCTAATTGTGACATTATGGGGAAGTCCAGCAGACATGACTGTGGCAATAGTTACAAAAGACTGCAACTCTCTTATTGTATCAAAGAAAGTTGGAAATATCAACACAGAAGGCAAAGCCAAGCCATTTTGAAATACAGCACAAGTCTTATTATTTAAATTGTATTTTTGGCATATGGTTGTTAGAAATATATTTGTGTACTGGCAGCATCTTGCAAAAAAGATGCTAGAATAAAGGCTACCCACCTTCCCTTCAAAAATGGAAGATTCTGATATAAGCAAATTGTGAGTTGGTGCACCTGTTGTTGAGACATTATTTTCTGTGCACAGGGATATTGCATTTGAAAAGACATCCTTGCTTAAAATGATCATCTCAGATTATCAGTATGTGCTATTTTTTCCTCTTCAGAAAAAGACATTCAACATTACAAGTACAGAAAAACTTAATTTTCTTTCAGTATTCTGTGCAGTTTAAGCTTTTCAGCTATTTACAAAGTTCTGCTGGCTACAATTTAATAATCACAATCAAAAATGTATATGTATTTCATACAGTATGGAATTTTGTACAGTTTATAGTGAATACAGAAACACCTGAAATCTTGGAGAGAAAGAAAAAAACCAATGTGTTTCACTGCCAATTCTAGAATTATCTAGAGAAATCTGAAACTCGGTTGTGACAGACATTTTATTTTTCACATTTTTCTCTCTCTGATACTTTCACCTACATTTCCTCAGACAAATTAATAGGTGCACATAATTTGTGATTTGTCTTTGTTGAGGCTGTACATATACTTTACTCTCAGCAAAAGTATTTATTTTGAAATAGCAAATTGAAATAAATCTAATTTATCTGCGTTAAAACATAGATCTCTGTAACAGCCGATATCTATTCATAATTAAGTGTGACTTCTTGTTAAACTCCTAATTAATTTTCCCACTGGCAGAACCTGAAAAAGTAAAAATATAGCAGGTTCAAGTGTGAATCAATATTCAACTTAACTATGGTAATCAAGCATGTTGCAAAAAACCAAATACTATTCACATCTGGGCATTTCCCCTTTTTATTAAGAGCTTAAAAATGACTGATTTCCCAGCACAGATTTATTTTTTTTTATTATGGAATATAAAATTAGCTGCAGCACTCAATTTTATTGTCACAGTATTAAAGATCTTTAAAATGCTAAGCTGGTGGACATAAAACTTTATGTATAACATTAGATAATAAGATAGTAAAACACTTTAATGTTAATCCAGCTCTTCAGAAAATGATCCCATTCCATTTCATCTTTCAGGAATAGAGTCAGTCTTCCAAATTAAATTCCCCTGCTGTATTTTTGTTTGCACAATCTACAGCCAGTATAAAATTGGCTCAGAACTATTATTCTCTGTCACTTTATCCATCTGGCTGATCAGCACAAAATGCAGTGATCTAAAAGCCATCAAATGCATTCAAATGGCATCCGGTGCAAAGAGAGCCCTGCCTCTTATTTATTTACCATGTTTCTATTAGGTGTTTATTTTATGGCCTCCGCGTCGTGTAATCAATTGAAACATTTCAATACCCGAAAGCTGGCATTGTGATAAGGAAAACAAGTCCATCAGCTACTTTGTTTTTAAGAACAAAAGCAAAAGAAACACCAGACAGGAAATCTCAAATGAATTACCATTGAGGCAAAAATGGAGAAGCAAAAAGCAAACGGAATTGCAAATATCAGTGTTTGTACTATTATACTTCCTTGTTAGACAGAAACAGAAACCTGAAGAGTATAGGCTAAGTGGAAAGCTGCTAGTAAAGGGACAATTTGCCTGCCATCTTAACTATAGTGTAGTAGAATTGGTAAGAGACAATATTGGTAATTTAATTCAATCTTTATTTAAAACAAAATAACCTTCACTTAAAGCGTCTCTGACAGTTTTGTACCCAGGCTTCCTCTGCAAATCCTCCACAGCCCCTTTCCGCCAATTTGTTCTATAGCTTGAGTTTCTTAGGGCCAAAATTAGTTGTTCTGTGACTGGATCTCACCAAGTAATGTTCTAGAACTTTCCTGAAGGCTGTGTAGGGTTTTGTTTTGTTTTCTCTTTTGCAGGGGGCAGAGGAGAATGAATATTCATGTGAAGGTGGAGAGAGAGAGAGAGAGAGAGAGAGAGAGATATCTTTCCGACCGCATAATTTCTTCTCCTGCAAAGCATATGAAGGGAGCAAGAGAAATGAGCTATTATGCATCCCTCTTTTTGACTAACAACGGTGTGAGGAAGTCATTTGGATAAGGAAAGTATTCAACTCTCCTTCCCCATACTGCAGTCCTGACCTAAATCCTTTTCTCAATAGTTCCTATTTGAATAATAGAACTGCATAGGTACAGTAAGAGGTAAAGGTAAAGGGACCCCTGACCATTAGGTCCAGTCGTGACCGACCCTGGGGTTGCGGCGCTCATCTCGCTTTATTGGCCGAGGGAGCCGGCGTACAGCTTCCGGGTCATGTGGCCAGCATGACTAAGCCTCTTCTGGCAAACCAGAGCAGCTCAGGGAAATGCCGTTGACCTTCCTGCCAGAGCGGTACCTATTTATCTACTTGCACTTTGTTGTGCTTTCGAACTGCTAGGTTGGCAGGAGCAGGGACCAAGCAACGGGAGCTGACCCCGTCGCGGGGATTCAAACCGCCAACCTTCTAATCGGGAAGTCCTAGGCTCTGTGGTTTAACCCACAGCGCCACCCACGTCCCTATAGGTACAGTACATCTAGTCATATGTCACCTATGTCAGGGGTGAATATCCTCTGACCCTCAGGTATGTCCAACTGATCTGAAGAAGAAAAAAGCTCAACAACTTTGGCTCATCCTCCCTAAAAATAGCTCATCAATTTTGATGAAGCCTCCCCCCAAAAAAGGCTCAACAACTATGAAGATGTCTCCCCCCCCCAAAAAAAAAGCTTAGCAACTCTGGTCAATCCAATGGGTAGATCACTGCCAGTTTATTTATAGTGGGAGTAGATCACAGTCTCTTGGAGGTTGGACGTGGCATAGATGATGTTTGACTACAGCTTCCATGATAACTGACCATCGGTCATGCTGGTTAGGGCTGATGGGAGTTGGAGTACAACAAAATCTGGAGAGCCTCAGTTAGCCACCTCTGCTGTCCATAATATCTACTGCAGTCCCCAGACAGGACAGTTCACCAGCAACTTTAGGTCAATTCACCCAGCCTGGAGATACTAAAGAGGTAAGTTTAAGTACTGGGTAGCCACAGACTCAATCTTTGCCCCACAATGAAAGTTGCTTAGTTGCTTAAAAGGTTTCAGGGATTTCTTACTCTCTCAGCCTAATCTACCTCATTTGGTTGTTATAATAATGAAATGAAATTTTATATACAGCGGTACCTTAGGTTAATAACTTAATTCATTCTGGAGGTCCGTTCTTAACCTGAAACTGTTCTTAACCTGAGGCACCACTTTAGCTAATGGGACCTCCTGCTGCCACCGCATGATTTCTGTTCTCATCCTGAAGTAAAGTTCTTAACCTGAGGTACTACTTCTGGTTAGGCAGAGTTTGTAACCTGAAGCATCTGTAACCTGAAGCATCTGTAACCCGAAGTACCACTGTATGTGTGTGTGTGTGTGTAAAGTTAAAGGGACCCCTGACCCTTTCGCGTCCAGTCGCGAACAATTCTGGGGTTGCAGCGCTCATCTCGCTTTATTGGCCGAGGGAGCTGGCATACAGCTTCCAGGTTATGTGGCCAGCATGACAAAGCCGCTTCTGGCAAACCAGAGCAGCGCATGGAAATGCCATTTACCTTCCCACCGGATCGGTACCTATTTACTTGCACTTCGTGCTTTCGAGCTGCTAGGTTGGCAGGAGCAGGGACCGAGCAACAGGAGCTCACCCTGTCACAGGGATTCAAACCACCGATCTTCTGATCGACAATCCCTAGGCTCTGTGCTTTAACCCACAGTGCCACCCACATCCCATATATATATATATATATATATATATATATATATATATATATGGCTTGAGGACATTTTCTGGGCTGTCTTGGAAAGCCAGAATGTAGGACATAACAGCATGTGTACACCTTCTGCCTTTAGGGATCTGATGAAATATGAAATTCAGTGGATTTGATATTTGAAAGCACAGGCTATGCTGTTCTCCCTTTAGCTGGAGGATATAGAATAACAGCACACAAAACTCCATATAACATGGTACTTTGAGTTTTCAGGGCATGCGTCCTCTTTTATGTGGAGGTGTCAAAGTAAAAGCAATGGACACTACAGTTTGAGAGTTTCCTCACTACACTTCGTTAAATTACTTTTATGTGGTGTAGCACGAAGGAGTTCCTGAAGTTTTACAGATCTCCTTAAAAGTGAAGAATGAAACTTTGTCTCAGAGATACATAACTGGGAGTGAACGTGGCTATGAAAACTAAATATAGTTCTTCAATGCGCTTATTGGCAGAGACACGCAGGGATACCTGTGAGCACAGATGATAATCACCCACATTCCTCTCTCTTAAGTAAAGGAGGCTTTGTTCTTATTTCTTATAACAATAAGAGATCCATCTGTCATCCCAGTTGATGTCCACATATTCAGTGAAAAAGCTGAGACTGAGTGCATACAGTCAACATGTATGCATACAATCTAAATATTGAGGCTTTCCAGTTGATAAAAATCCAGCATGGTCAGAATTCCTGATCACATGTAGCCTCTGTAAAATTACAGCTCTATGTGCATAGCTAACCCCTTTCAGACTAGGGAATGGATGAATAAATCTGCTTTCAATATATTTCCAATCCTTTTTCTGTGCCAATTGTGATTTAAAAAAAAGTCCATATGAAAACATCCATATGAAAACATGTATTTCAATGATATGTTTTCTCAAAGAAACGGATTTCTAAATGTGTTTTATCTAAAACTGAATTTAAAAATGTGTATATACTGTGTGTGTGCACTTGTGTGTCAAAAATTGTGATTGAAATGCAATGTTTGGGAAGGGCGAAAGCCAGTGGATAACTAATTCAATTCTATACATTAATCCAGGTGGCTCGAATCAGCTCACGTGATACCAGAATTCACAAGGAATCCAGTTCCACAAACATTCCTATTTCAGATGTCCTATTAAACACTCCTTTTCTAACACAAGCTCTAGTACTTCTGTGTTCATGAACTGCACGTGCTGGATGCACAATTAACAAACCAGTTGTTTGCCATTAATATTGAATTGATTATGTTATTTAAAGGCAGTCCAGCTCAATGTAGCCATGAAGACTAGGGCTGCATTCAGACATGGGGTTTATTGTGTTATTTTAATGGATACAAACTGTCCCAATTGCTAACGTTCCTTTTTTTTTTAAAAAAAAATAATATTTATTAAAGTTTCAACAAAAAGTTGCAAAAATGTAAAAAGAAAAAAAGAAAAAAAGAAAAAAAGAAAAGAAACAGAGAATACAAAATACAAAAAGTAGGAACAATTAAAAACATTTCCATCTTTCCATGTCTTGTCTTTCATTTACTTATTTCCCTGACCTCCTCACATCTCCCTTTTTTTGTATTCTAGTTCAATTAAATATTTCAGCAAATCCTTTCCAGCTTGGTTTTTATCCTAATAATTTATTTTCATGTACTATAATTTTACATTCTCATCTTTCAAGAGTTAAAATTTTTTTTACCTAATCTTTTATATCTTTTCTGCTGTAATTTTACATTCTCTTCTTTCACCAATTAGGCATCCATTTTTACTTTATTTAATCTTACTTCTCCTTAAAACTGATATATTTGAACTTAATCTCTTAAGACATTTCCCCTAGGGTCATAAAAATTTCATTCCACGATTTTTCCAACTCTCATCAAAAAATAATTTTTTTTAAAAAAAAATCTCCATATATATACATTTTAAACTCCCAGTTTTCTTCCACCGTCCCCCCTCCCCGGTCTCGGCCCCTGCCGTCAGTTCCATCAACCTCCAACAGTCCATCAACCTGGAGATCTTATGTCCGAGGCTCTTAACTCTTCTTCATGTCCCATCTGCCGATCTTCTTGATAATCTTTGGTACTAAAAAGCAGATCTCGGGGGAGCTCCAACCCATCAATGCTCATATTCCTTCTTAACAGGTCTGCCAGATTTCCATAGTTAAGGCTAGGGCCCATAAAGTATTCCAAATCTTGTTTCACAATTCTTCCAAATCCAAAGGCCCCAAAAGCTCCAATCACCTCTTGGCTCAAACTCATATCCCAAAAGTCATTTGATCCCCGCATAAGGGGGTCTCTCCACCTTTCATTTTCCAGATCAGGCCAGATTCCCATCTTCGATGACTGGCTTCTCCTAATTACAGTCATATAAGGCCTCATCTTGTAATCCTCCATTTGCTTCTGTAGGGTTAAGGCTCCCCCTTGTATTACTTTATACTCCACAACAACAACCTTCTCCTTCTCTAATTCATCAATATGTTCAGTTAAGAAAGATTCCTGTGCCGGGTTCTTGTCAACTTCTATACTGATGCCCACTTCTGTTCCCAAAATATCAATACTGGTAGCCATGACATCCATCTGTTTATGCAGCTTTCCCAACAGATAAAATGTCCTATTCAGTACAGACACTACTTCTTCCTTGACCGAAATTCTTGAAATGTTCAAGGTCAAAGCTGGTTTCTCACAGTCTTTATCTTTATCTTAAAGCCAATATCCCAGCTGCACTCTTGTAACAATGTCCCAAAACTCCCTCTAGAGGGAAACAGTCTCCATTTGTCAATCCTTTCCAGCACAGTTCCAAAAGTAAAATAGTAACAGTTCCAATTACCTTCTCTTTTTTAAACGCAGAAGCGGACAATAGAAACAATGTCTTCTTTTATGTCTTGACAGCTAGCTGTCAAATTTATCCTGTTTACCGTTGATGGACTTTTTGCAGACCGTTCCCAGGTTCAGAGACATGGTACTTCGATTTTTAATTTTCCAGCTTCTCCTGCAGACTTACCCTGCTTCCAAGGGGAGTAGTAATAGTAGTTTGAATCAGTGGAGTTTTAATCCTTTACGAAAGACTTTCCAAGACCTTAGTTAACAACTTCTTTGCTTCAGTCTATTTACAGAAAGGGGAGGTGGACTTCCTGTTTAAACCTTCCCCGTTCGGTGCCAGATTAAATTATTTTACGAGTCCAATTTCCCGTTCTACTCACGGGTTGTTGTTTAAAATCCAATTGTCCACAAAAAGAAGTCAGCGCTCTCCGACAGCGGTAATGCGGCTTCGCTCCGTGCAAAAAGCGGTCGATTCAAAGCATCGCGCCGCTCACCACCATGTCGCTCCGGATTCCCGTTATCGGGCCTCCTCGCGAGTAGGGGGGGCGCAAAAGGTGCCAGCCGAATCCCAGGTTCACAGGCTTCTCCACCTGTGATTTCTAAGGGTCTCCGCCTTCGCCGTGGCGGTCAGACCCTGTTTTTCACGGAGCCGGTTCCTCTGATCGGGAGGAGCTCCGCCATTGCCGGAGGCGCCAACCCGGAAGTCCTGCTACTAACGTTCCTTTTAAACAGCAGCACACATTGCATTATACAGCTGTGGCTATTTGACTGTTATACCACCATGGCATGCTAAATTTCATTTACACTAGTTGACATGGTATAGCACCAGACCCCCAAAATGTCCCTATTTTTCAGGGACAGTCCTGGATTTACAGAAGCTGTCCCGGTTTCCTATTTGATTCTGGAATGTCCTGCTTTTCCTAAGGACATCCCTATTTTCATCTGAGAAATGTTGGGGGGTATGGTTGGATGTCCCTATTTTTATTGGAGAAATGTTGGAGGGTGTGTAGCACAAAAATTACCATTATCTGATGGTTGCTGTTCTCCTACCCACTCCAGACATGCACACTTCTGTTGCCCCATGATTCACTACATGCCAAAAAGATGTAAGCACTTGGTGTTTGATAAATATGATGAAGCAACTCTTGATAAATACAGAGTGGATCCTCAATAAGGTGGCAGCAGATGTCCCTCATTTTTCCTAGATTGTCTGCCTGACACCAACTGAGTCATGCTTCATATTTTTGAAGGAACAGGTGCTTCAAGATATCACAGAATCAGCCAGAGTAATACTACACTTAAGAAAGGAGGAGCCTATAATTTTGATGGTATTTGAAAGTATACAAATTGTACTAGATAACTAGCAGTTTATATGATGCCTAAAGAAAGCCTAGCACAGAAGAAGAAGAAGAAGAAGAAGAAGAAGAAGAAGAAGAAGAAGAAGAAGAAGAAAGTAAACAGTCAAAGCCTCAAGGTAAATAAGTCAGCAGCCAGATACTCCATATTCTTGACAATTATACCTACCTAGTTTGTCAAGAGAATTGGAAAGTAACTGAAGGATCATAAATAAAGGAATATGATAAACTTCAACACATCAAATGGAAGGAAATGTTCCCTGGGGCAAAAAACAGGATCCACGTTGTTTATAACACCTACATTAATGATCAGGAAGAGGAGATAAACAGCATTTTAATGGCATTTGCCAATGATAAAAATGGGATATATTGCAACACTAGGGAGAGCTGAGATAAGCTACAAAATGAAATAAAAAAGATAGTCTGGAAATAAGGCTGGAAATATTGACAGAATTGGGGTGAGGGGGGAGAGAAGGATTTCCTTGGAGAAATACAAGTTGCCATATATACATAATAAATGTGAGAAGGAAACTGGAAAACACTATATTCAACAGGCAAAGAAAAAAGAAATAGTGCTTTATCTTTGTTTTAATTTGTCCTCCACCTAAATTCTACTTATATATTTGTGGTTGTTGTTTTTTAAAAAAATGATATATAACACCATAAGAGTCCAGCGGCTCTCTCCTGACAAAGGAATCCCAACCTGAGGAAAGGCTGTATTTGAATTTCATATTATGTAGGCTACCTGACACTTGATTCAAGTGTCTTTGCATAGTGGTTTTGTGAAATTCATTTACATTGCTGGCTGAGTTTTTTTAATTATTTGGATTGGCAATACAGCCTTTCTAATGCATTTTATATGTGAAGGGAAAGTAGCAGAGAACTATGTCAATAGAAAGGAATGTGTGCTAGAAAAAAAAGTTCATCATTATGCATTAACATCATTTATGGTACATTCTTTTGATAGGAAACCTCTGCCCTTGGAAAGCAAAGTGAAATAGCTTCTGCAACATTAAACACTGACAAAGAATGAATATTGCGCCTCCACAAAGCAAATGGTCAAAGCAGGACAAGAAACAAACACATTTAAAGACACCCCCTAAAAGGATGTGTGTGTTCTGTAGATACATTTCATTTCCTTTTGCATCTCATAATATTTGCAGATAAAAAGCTTCAATTTGCACAGGGAGTCGCTGTTGTCTCTCTAATTATTAACACATGAAGGGTGATACAGAGCTTTTCCTTGTTGCTGAAGGCACCATTGTCAATTTACCAACCTGCAGAAAAAGATACCTTCAGGGAATCCTTTTCATATTATTTTCCCTTTGGGAAAAAGAAACTGCAACCCATCCCCCCACCCAAAAAATCTCCCCACTCTTTAAAAATGCAGCTCCTAACCCAGGCCGGTAAAGCTTCCATGCTCTAGCTAGATCCGCCTCTTGCCTGGAGGAAGGAAGTTGCAGCCCTGGATATGGGATCCTCTTCAAAGAGTGTCCTAATTGCGCTCAGGACCTTGGGGCCCCCCATGGCATCCAGAGGCAGGGCTTAGCCCGGGCGTTCCTGGGGTGGTCTCTTGATCACCCCATTTCCAGCACCCAAACAGGTTTTTTTGCAAATTGGGGAGGGTGAGGGTTTATAAACGGCAGCGCGACGTGTCAGAGCCAGTTGCTTCACGCTGCCGAACACCTGCCCACCTGCCCTCTTTGGTTTCTGTGCTCTGGCCTTGCTTGGGACTTCAGTTGGTCACCTGTTTTGTGGCAGGGGCCTGGTAGGAATTTTGTTCACTTGGCAGATTGGCACTGGCCATTTGGGTTCTCGCCTACCTCCCAGCAATCGTCACAACTTTGTAAGGTTTGGCGGTTAGGGATTGACTTAGTGTGGTTGGGGGAGGGGAGGTGTGGCCATCACCTGCTCCTCCTTAAAAAAGGGTATTCCGTTAAAGGAATCTGGGTTTTTTGGATCTCGTCCGAAGTCCGCTTGAGGGGCTAGGGGCATGCCAGGACCACAGGAAACCTGGGGTGAGCTACAGCTGATTTGCATCGATTTAGCTCCCTCATTTGGTCTACCCATCCAGACCTCCTGGAAGGGGTCAGTTTTAGTTTGTCAATGCCTAAGCCAATACTGCTCACATTGTGTAATCAATAAAGTTGTGGCCTAAATTTGCCCGTTAATTTTAAACTAAAATTTGAGTCTGTGTGAATTTATTTATGGGGGGTTACCTGAGGTCCTCGAAGCGCAAATGTTGAACTACGATTTCCGTCATTCTGGACTTTTGACCATTATGTCTGGGACAGAAGGGAGTTGGAGTTCCCACGCCCTCTTTAGGTCATAGTAAGACTTTAGAGCTGCTCCATCCTTTCATTAGTATTTTATTAAAAGCCTAAACTAATAAAAGTATATGTGGAAAGAAGCAATGCTTAAGGATGTTTGAGAGTTATGGGGAGGTGGTAGGAAAATAGTGCACTAGAAATTTGCATCCATTTGCATGGGAGTTAGGATTCATTCCCTCCTCCCCTTCAAGCTCTAGAGATTGGAGAGTGAAACTTGAATATCTCTGGCATCAAAAGCAAAAGGACAGTCATTCTCCCAGGACAGTTACTAGAAAATTCTAGTTCAATACCAACATCCATCCTCCAATTTCTCAAAAGTGTTCTTGCCCTGTGAAACAAGCTTCCATTTTTCTCATTCTCAGGGCACTTGATAATTTCTTGCAGTGTTGGGTTTTGAGTTTGCCTTATCACTATAAGGTGGCCTAGGGTGGGGTGTGTGTGTGTGTTTGTGTTTGTGTGTTTTCTTGCCAGTAAACATTTCCTTTAGCAGTCTGCAGTGTCCCTGGCTATCAGCAATTCCTGAAGGAAGTTACTTCATGATGTCTTACCCTGGGCTTCGATTGAAACAAAGACCCCTGGGAGGGCTACAGAATGCAGACCACTGGAGAGGTGATTTGTTGAAGGAAGGCCACTTGGAAACATCCAACAGACACCTTGAAAATAAAAATAAGTGTGACAAAACACCTATGATATCTGCCTTTTGATAATTTTCAAATACATTTTATTATCTTGTTAAGTGAAAGGGGAATGGCTGAGTAGGAAAAGGAGAAATGTTCAGCATAGCCCCAGAAAAACCAGACAATCCCTGGTAAATATGGATATTTGGTCCATATAATATCATCCAGGCCCAGTGCTTTTTATATCAGGGGTTACTCAATGGTATGCATGCCTCTTTTTGGTTGTTAAAAAGTGTGGCACTTGCTGTAACAACTTCATGGTGAGTACCAGGACCTATTTTTCTAGGGGGTGGGGAGCACTGTCTAGGCCTCATATTATGTAGATTCTCTTTTCTATTTTACCAATATTTATTAACAAAAGTCAGCACAAACAAAAGGATCCAGTATATTGTTCCTTTTCACCTCATTCAGCCCACCCCTAAAATCTGCAGGAGCGTATTTCTGTTTTATAGGGGCCAGACTGCTAAATGTCTGCATTTCCCATACACAGAGATTATGGCTACTGCCTCTCTGAAGCTGGAAATGTGTGCCCTCTTTGTTTGCAATGAGTCACAAACAATGCAACCCTGCACATGTCTACTCAGTAACAAATCCCACTGTAGCCTGAAAGTGGCTACAGAATTGCAGCCTAAATCTAGCAGGATGCATTTTTACCCTATGGTCCACACAACACAAGATACAGTTTTCCAGAAAAAGATGAAAGAAGTTAATAAGCCATGTCATTAAATGTGGAATACCTCTATCGTCATTCCAGCAGTTTTCTCCAAACTGCTAGATTAGTGTAAAGCAACTGCACTGAGCTTTGAAATGTGTTTTTTTTAAAACCCCAAAAAGTATTTTAAGAATTGCTGTCCTTGCAGTAATTTTAGTTGCTGACAAGAATAGTTTTGCCATCTTTTTAAGCAGTGCCTTTACTAAGGACGTTAGGAACGAGTGCTTAGTGAGAATTACCGCACAAGCAGCTTTCACTAAGCACATGATTATATAGATCCTTTCATGCTCCTGCATTAGGTTAAATTCTGATTACTGTGTTTCTTGCCTTTCTTTTCAGCTTAAAGTGGTTTTTGTGGGTCCAAGCCTGAACATGTAAAGCACAGAAGCGCTACAGTGGAGCCTTCTGTGCAGATCACAGAGCTTATTGGAGGAAATCCTGATATCCAGTCACAGCTTCATATTGTGATTAACTTTTCAGTGGTAGTCAGATAGAGTATTTCATAAAGGGCTTTAATAAACTTATGTCTGTTAGAGGAGCGCTTCAGCTGAATAGATTGCAATTTCTGGATTTTCTCTCACATAATGCGTCCAGGTTTCTCAGAAATCCAAAGAATTTGAAGCTTTTCTGTCTAAAAAAATAATGAGAGGAAATGCCTAAGGTCTAAATTTTATTCACCTGACTAGTTCTATCACAGTCACCATTATGCTGCGGCTAGTACTACATATGCTGACTTCTGAACCAAATGACCCAAGAAAAATCCCACTTTTCCTGGTAGCTGTCCCTGGCGAGCTACGGTGTAGGTATTATTTATTTGTGGTTTATTTATTCCTAACCTCCCTTTCAGAGCACAGCTCTCCCAAGGTGGTTCAGAAGGATTTTTTTAAAAAAATAACAAAAATAAAACCACATAAAACAAACTTTCCAAATAACCCTATATGAGCAGCAACAAATAAAATTCAAGAACGAGCACATCAAACAAACATAGATCTTTAAAAAATAAAGTTCATGGCTCTTTTAGAAATCAATGTCAACATTCTTTTAAAAGTCAGTATGTGGGTATTTACCTGAGGAGGGAAACCTGTAGCTGTGAGGGCACTGTCAAAAATGTCATGCTATCAGTGTTCCTTTCTAAATAATTCCTAAATTATTTGGGTATTTGAAACAAACATGAGTTAACCAAGACCACTGAGTGACTAGATTGAAAATTAATGGGTGTTTCTGCATTTACTTCCTATTTGGTGTCACACAACCTATGGGAGTTTTTTAAGACATACAATTCAAGGCATTACATCAAAAGGTGCAAGGATAGGTCACCCTTGCATTCATTGATAGCCTTGCATTCATCACCCTCCCCAATAGACCAAGGGATCAAGGCAAATGTGGTGTTTGGGAATCAAAATATGATGTAAGCAAATGACATTCCTAAAATAAGCATTTTATCAAGTGTGGCATTCTAGTTTCACTTAGTCAAATATGTCACTAAGGGAGGCAATATTGTGGCAAGATCAGCTTGGCTTGGCCAGTGTTAAAGCCGAGCCCCTGCTCAGCTGAAGATGAACTAGCATAACTTGCTCATCCTGGCTCAGCTGGGGCTCAGTCCCCCAAAGTGGGTGGGTAGGCAGGTCCAGAGGGGGGATTTAGGACCGAGTTCAGCTTCGTCACAAGACCTAGCAACCCAGCATAAAATACTATTTTAAAAGGTTGTCCCCCTGCTTCTACCAGGCTTAGGCAGAGCAGCAACAGCAGCTGTGCTGCTGAGTAGTGTTTGGATCTGGTGTAACTTCATGCCTACTTAACTTAACAGTGGTATGCTTTATGCCATCTTCTTGTGCATAAGATTGCTCCCTAAGTATACCACAATGACTCTGCAATATGAGTGCCTTGTATATAGACTATGTGGAATATAGGTTCTTTCGCATCTTTTCCTGGAGTGGGAAACTAGAAATGTGTAACTGCTATTGCTGAAATTCAGAAGAAAGCCATGATAAATTAGAAGATTTACTACCTGATTTGTGTAGGTACGGCAAATTAAAGATAGGAAAATTCATAACAGTAGCTTTGAAAAAGTGCTTGGATTTGAATGAATCTACATAAGGATGCAGTTGTAAAATGTCTAGCAGGGATTCACCTTCTCCCCCAGATATAAGTGCAACAAATGTGAACCAGGCTGCTCACTTGCATTTTACTTCACTGTAGTTCTGTATCTTTCAGCCTGTATGATTCTGGATTAATGTCACAGTGAAGCTAAAGGTGAGTGGACATTTTCATTGAAACTGTATGGTGGTTAGTTGCTAAAATCTGCTGTTATATAGAATATAAGGCATATATGTATATTTTATTAGAACCCAAGGCTTTAATGTTTTAGATTTTCTCAAAGGGACCAGATAAACAAAGCCATACAGTAAAAACACTACAAGTAGGCAGTTCTGCACCCAATATACTATAAAGAGAACTAGATCCAAGTCAAGCAACTTTAGCACAGGTGGGCCCATAGCACTAAGACCTGTTACCATGAATATTTCTTAGCTGCACTGTTTTCAGGGCCACAGACTAGCTAAGGAAATCATCCATCACATATGTCCACCTATAAAGTACAAAGAAGAATTTGTTCTGAGGACCCAGAAACAGAAAGCCACACATTTTCAAGGTTAAAAAGTGTGCAGAATGAAAATCTTGAGAACTGACTTTCAGCAGACTTTATCCATTAGTTATGGTGACTGCTTAGATGCACCTTAAATGGCCTACACATAATAGAATTCAGTTCCCATGATTTCATAGTGCAAAAATACATCAGACATCTTATGAAGGAGATAGTTTAGAGCCAATATGAATGTTATGAGGACCACTAAAGTAATCAGGAGTTTTCAGAGTGATCATTTCCCCCGGTTCCCTTAAAACTCTAAATAGGAAACACACACAGTTTTAATGATTATGGGTTGTATCCAAAACTGTGTGCTAATGCAATGGAACTTCACCTTCTTCTTCCCCCCACCCCTGAAGCCTCATGTCATCCCTCAACATCTGCTCTGGGGAGTGATCTGTGGGATCCTCTGGTGCAGATGGGGGGCACGGGGGATGTTGTATTCTGCCTTATTATTATTGATAGTCAGAAATACAGTATGTGGTTTGGGTAAAATAATCCACATATTACTACTGCAGTATACTAAATGGAAAACTAAATTGTCCACTGTGTCTATCATCCATTAGTTTTAATAAACACTTGTATCATCTATTAAGAATACATTTCTCACTGAGGACTAGGATCAGAATAATTTCTTCTTATATTTTTATTAATTTATGACCTGAGCCCTACTAAGAATGCTTTACTAACTAAGCAAATAGTCTTTTTCTGATTTATCTTCTGATTCATCTATCTGAACCCTGTACCGCCCGCCCCGCCCCCCCCGGGTTTAAGAATGTGCTACAAGGCTATTGAAACAAAAGTTCTAATGTTTTATGACTCCAAAACTCTGACTGAACTGATGTACAGTGGTACCTCGAGTTACAAATGCTTCAGGTTACAAACTCCGTTAACCTGGAAGAACTACCTCGAGTTGAGAACTTTGCCCCAGGATGAGAACGGAAGTCGTATGCCAGAGGCACAGCAGCAGCAAGAGGCCCCATTAGGCAAAAGCACACCTCTAGTTAAGAACAGTTTCAGGTTAAGAACGGACCTCTGGAACGAATTAAGTTTGTAACTAGAGGTACCACTGTAATTCTTATTTAAAAGTGAAAAGCTCAGAAAATTGGGGAGGGGGAAATCATGAGACTGAATCATGCTGAATATTAGAACAACTCTCATCTTTATATATGTTATGTAAGAGGCAGCCAAAATAAAGTAGACTAATTAGACAGGCTGTTTTTTACACAGTTTGACATGTGCAAGGTTCAGGAAAATATACCACTGAAAAGGCCCTTGTGTTGCCTCCTTCCACACCTTATTGGGTGGGGACACACAGAGAGAAGGGCCTCAGATGATGAAAGCAGGCTTTGAGTTGGTTCACATGGGGAAAGTTGGTTCTTGAGCTACTGGGGTCCTGAACTGCATAAGGCTTTTTAGCTGAAAACCAGAACTTTGAGTTGAGCCCAGAAACTAATTGGTAGCCAGTGCAGTTGTGCCAGAATCGGTTTTATTTTTCAGACTGTCCTACTCTGGTCAGCCATCTGGCCACTGAATTCTGCACCAGTTTCAGTTTCTACACCATCTTCAAAGGCAGCTCCACATATAACATATTGCAGTAATCTAGCATGGAGGTTACCAGAGCACAGACAACAGAAGTTTTGTATGCAACTTTGCCTAATACACACTTCTTTGCAGAGCAATTTTCCCCAATACAATGCATTTGTATGTTCATTTTAATTAATACATGCATTTGTAGGCACACTTTCTGTCAATACTGTTGTGTATTGAGTCAAAGGATTTTATATCTGTATTATTATTGTCTGTATTTGCATTAGAGTAAAGTAACTGCCTTTTGGTTCCAGAGGGTACAGCTACTATTGGTTCATTTAAGCTGCTGTATTTGTATCCTCTGTCTTATTGGTTTCCTCCAAAAGGCAGGACTGTGATTGCCTGATATTGTTCCCTCCAAAATGTATCCTTTCTAGCTAGTTCCCTGTCCCTATAAATGTAGCTCTCCCCTCCTCAGTTCTCAGTCTTGTTTGCTTTAATAAAGAAGTGTTACTACAGAACTGTCTCCAGCATATTATGTCAAGAGAGCTGAAATCACAAACCCCACGTCACAACAACTGGCGACGAGGATGGGATCCGGAATGCTGAGGAGCGGTTAAACGCAGCCCTGCCTCAGAGTCCGGATTGTAGCTAAGAACAAGACTCACTGGCCAGCTGAGAAGACGACCCTGCCCACAGGACAATGGAGAGTCCAAGGGTATTGGAGCCCTTCCAGCCATCAGAGCCCCACACGTGGGAAGACTACGTCGAACGCTTCGAGTTCTTCGCAGTGGCTCAAGGGATCACCAATGCCAGCAAAAGAAGGGCCACATTCCTGAGCTACTGTGGGCCTGAGATCTTCACGCTGGCCAAGGCATTGCTTGCTCCAGCGAAGCTAAGTGAGACACCTCTCAAAGATATTCTTGCCTGCCTGACAAGCCATTTGGCACCTACTGAGACCAAGATGGCCCGGCGGTTGGAGTTTCATAAGAGGCAGCAACGTGCTGGGGAGTCTGTATCTGCATTCCTAGCTGAACTGCGGAAGCTTGCTCAGCACTGCGACTTCCAAGATCTGGAAGAGACTCTCCTGGATCGGTTTATCGGTGGTCTGAGCAGCAAGAAAGCCAGAAGATGCATCGTGGCTAAAGAAGAGGTTACCCTTGCTTCAGCCTTGAAGGAGGCCACCGCCACGGAGAATTATGAAAGAGAGGAGCTTGATGCCAGTCGCAAGGCCCCTAAGCCACAGATAGAAGTTGCGCATGCCATGGACGAGCTAGAGGCTACTCCGAGCCAAAGCCCAGTCCGTGGGGTCGAGTCAGTGCATCAGGCCTGCACAGTGCACAAAGAGCACCGAGGCAGGTGCCCTGGTTGTGGCGGAAACCATGAGCGGAAGAGTTGTCGTTTCCGGGATGCTATGTGCTGGACGTGCGGGAAGACAGGTCACATCGCCAGGGTCTGTAGATCGGCGGCGTTGGAAGCGACAGGAGCACCTAGACTGGAGCATCGCAGACCGCCCACGGCAAACCATGTTCTAAAGGACTGCCACTACGTAACGGAGATCAACGGGAGGGTCATGCAGTTTCCAGCGCAAGGCAAGGCACACGTCAAGGTGAAGATTGAGGGTCAGCTGTGTGACATGGAGGTGGACTCCGGATCTGGATTCACTATCGTGTCGGACCAGACCGCGAGGACATTCTTCCCTAGGGGTAAGTTGCCCCCTCTGGAGCCCTTCCCGGCAACTTTGCAGTCATACTCAGCGGGCCGCATCCATGTCATGGGAATGTGTGCCGTGAGAGTACAGTTCCAGGACAAACAGGCGGTACTCAAACTGGTGATTGCGAAGGGCAGTCGCCCCAGTCTCCTGGGCACTGACTGGTTCCCCGCCCTGGGACTGAGTATATCAGGGCTTAATTCAATCCAAACCTGCCCTGAGATGAACGAGGCATTATGCAAAGAATTTGCTGGTCTCTTTAATGGAAAACTTGGTTGTTATAAAGGGCCCTCAGTTGACTTCGAATTGGACCCTGGGGTGGCCCCAATCCGACTCAAACCAAGGCGAGTGCCATTTGCACTGCAACCCAAGATCGAAGCAGAGCTGGATAAATTGGTCAAGCAGGGAGTTCTCTCACCCGTGGACTCTGTTAAGTGGGAGACTCCAATCGTCACGCACCTTAAAGCAAATGGGGAAGTCAGGATCTGTGCAGATTACAAATGTACTATCAATAAGGCACTCAGGGGAAACTCATACCCCATTCCAGTCGTATCACATCTGTTGGCTAAACTGGCTGGGGGCAAGGTGTTCGCCAAAATTGACCTGGCACAAGCTTACCAACAGCTGCCAGTAACCCCACAATCAGCGGAAGCACAGACTATCGTCACACATAAAGGGGCGTTCAGAGTTAACAGATTACAATTTGGAGTTTGTGTGGCCCCAGGGATTTTTCAAGGGCTCATGGAACGCCTGTTAAAGAGGTCTGCCGGGGGTCTTGCCATTTTTTGATGACGTTTTGATTGCTGGAAAAGACCCACAGGAACTGGTTGCGCGTGTCCGTGCAGTGTTGCTCAAGTTCAAGGAGGTGGGGTTGCAACTGAAAAAGGAAAAATGCAGTTTTGGGGTGCCAACTGTGGATTTCTTGGGGTTTAAAATTGATGCATCAGGCATCCACCCCACAGATGCTAAGATTAAGGCCATCATCGAGGCACCACGACCACAGAACAAGACGGAGTTGCAGTCATTCCTGGGACTTATTAACTTTTATCATTCGTTCTTACCCCAGAAAGCTTCGGTAGCTGAACCATTACATAGACTGTTGCAGAAAAAGAATGTGTGGCGATGGGGGCAGGGGCAGCAGAAGGCTTTTGACTCCTTGCGAGGAATGCTGAGTAGCAGGAGCGTCCTTGCTCATTATGATGAGTCGAAGCCGCTGGTCCTGGCATGTGATGCCTCTCAATACGGCCTGGGGGCGGTGCTGAGTCATAGGGAACCGGATGGGTCGGAAAAGCCCATCTCTTTCTATTCCCGTACGTTGTCACCCACGGAGCGCAACTATGCTCAAATTGACAAAGAGGCACTTGCAATTGTGGCAGGAATCAAAAAGTTCCATGATTATGTGTATGGTCGCCATTTCTCCATTGAAACGGACCACAAACCACTGTTAGGGTTGTTCAACCCGAACAAACAAACGCCACAAATTCTCTCCCCCAGAATGTTGCGTTGGTCTATATTCCTGAACGGGTTCCAGTACACCTTGACCCATGTGCCGGGGAAACGGTTGTGCCACGCTGATGCGCTGAGTCGATTGCCTCTTCCTGGCGGGAGCAATGAGGATCCTGCTCCAGCGGAGCACATAATGATGCTGGAAACACTTCCGGGGACTCCTGTAATGGCTACTGATATAGCTGAGAAAACGAGGAAAGATGCTGTTCTCTCCCGTGTGCTCACTTGGGTGGAGAGGGGGTGGCCAGGTGGTCCGCATGAAGACAAATTCAGGCCTTATGCGACAAGGCAGCATGAGTTGTCCATGCATAAGGGTTGTCTCCTGTGGGGAGATAGGGTGATCATCCCAGCACCACTGAGAAACAGGGTTCTTGAGACACTTCACATGGGACACCCGGGAATGGTCAGGATGAAGTCGCTAGCCCGATGTTATGTGTGGTGGCCTGGAATGGACCAGAACATAGAACAATGGGTACGAACATGCAAGGCATGCCAAGAGGTGCGGCCAGAAGTGGCCAGAGCACCAGTTCACTGGTGGGAGCAGTCCAGATCTCCCTGGAGCCGGCTGCACTTAGATTTTGCTGGGCCATTCCAGGGGAAGGTCTTTTTGGTTATCGTCGATGCATATTCCAAATGGTTAGAAGTGGCGATGGTCCCTAGCATGGCATCAGCTGCCGTAATCAAGGTGTTGAGGCAGCTGTTTGCAACCCACGGGTTACCTGAGACCATTGTATCAGATAATGGGGCAGCTTTTGTATCCCAAGAATTCAGGGCATTCTTGGCTGATAACTTCATAAGAGGGGTCACATCCACGCCCTTTCACCCATCCTCCAATGGGCAGGCTGAGCGCATGGTAAGAACAGCCAAAGAATCCATTGTGCGCTTAATGGAGGGTAACTGGTCAGCTCGCATCGCGCGAATGTTATTTTTGCAGCATGCGACGCCGTGTACTGCGACGGGCAAGTCGCCAGCTGAGCTGCTCTTGGGTAGAAGACTTGTAACGGTGCTGGATTATGTCCACCCGGATAAAATGCCAAACCGTAATTCAAGAGCAAACCCCCAGGCTGAGACTGACACAACAAGGTATCTCGCCCCTGAAGATCTGGTCTGGGTGAGGAACTATTCACGAGGCTCGCGGTGGGTGGCTGGTGTGGTCACCCGGGCTAGTGGACCTGTGTCCTATTATGTGACCTTGGAAAATGGGCAAGTTTGGAAGAGACATATAGATCAGCTGAGGCGCCGGGCGCTCAGCAGGGAGGGGTCAGATAATTCATCCCTGGCTAACGACGCAGAGCTGCAAGACCAGAGTGAAAATGGCCCAGAGGTGCAGTCACCAGGGGCTTCAGCAAATGAACCAGGGTCTGCTAGTCCTCAGGATGACGAGGTACAGGTAGGGGACCCTGCGATGTCTGGGACTCCATCTGTTCCTGACGAAACCCCTATAGCACCCCCCCTACCACAGGTAACATCCAATCCAGAACCGGCAACACCTGTTGTCAGGAGATCAAGTAGAAGTTGTAGGACCCCACAGTACCTGAGAGATTACGTCTGTGGTGCTCACTAGGGGGGGAGGGGTGTTGTGTATTGAGTCAAAGGATTTTATATCTCTATTATTATTGTCTGTATTTGCATTAGAGTAAAGTAACTGCCTTTTGGTTCCAGAGAGTACAGCTACTATTGGTTCATTTAAGCTGCTGTATTTGGATCCTCTGTCTTATTGGTTTCCTCCAAAAGGCAGGACTGTGATTGCCTGATATTGTTCCCTCCAAAATGTATCCTTTCTAGCTAGTTCCCTGTCCCTATAAATGTAGCTCTCCCCTCCTCAGTTGTCAGTCTTGTTTGCTTTAATAAAGAAGTGTTACTACAGAACTGTCTCCAGCATATTATGTCAAGAGAGCTGAAATCACAAACCCTACGTCACAACAAATACCTCCCAAATCATTGCTGGCTCCTTCCCATACCAGTATTGTCCCACTATCTGACATTAGGAAGGAGCCATAGTTGTGGGCTCCTCCCATATGGCTTTAGAATTCTCGCATTGCTGCTCAGAGTGGTTGGGACAACCCAGTCAGATGGGTGGCATAGAAAAATAAATTATTAGTAGTTGTATTATATAGAGAAGCATGTGGGAAAGCAATCTCAAAGTTAAACTGTATTAGCAACCTGTGAATCGGTGAGACTAGATGAGATCGAATGCAAATATTTCAGACTTACTTGACTTGCAGCGGTAGCTGACTCTTGCTTCCCCCATGCCATTACATCATGCCATAGCGTCAATATTTTTAAGTAGCACTAATGCACTCATTTCTGTTAATTAATTGTAAGCATACATGGGTAACCTTGAACATTGTTTCATTGTTGGGCCCCATTCATTCTTAATTTCCCACAATGGCAGCTTGTATGTCTTTGAAATAACCTAGATCTGTTGTGTGCAGCTACATTTCTCTTCTAATTTCCCCCACTGCAACAGTTTATTTGACTGAACATTTTCAGCAGGGTAATTAGCATGTACAAGACTATTTATAAGACACAAATCTTATTTGTGTACTGGCCAGTGGCCACTGCTAACATTTCCCAAGGGGGGGAGCATGCAAACCTGCTTGCTCTTCCGAGCATGCTTCATAGTTGTAGCCTTCTGTAAAAACCAACAAAACATATCCAAAGTGGATCTAAAAAGGCATTGCTTTTCTTTTTTATGTACCTCTGCCTAAATATGATGGGGTGAGAGACTTCAAATTGGCCATCGGGGGATGGTTTTTTTCACCTGTCTTGCCCTACACTTCAAGCGTTAGAAACTTCTGGAAGGGAGTTTCAGCTTTTGGTGAATGGTGAAGATTCACCTGCTTACCCTGGCGTTTGACACTTGAGCTGTATATTTTTAGAACCCACCTTATTTCTGTGATTGTAACCTGTCCCAAAACCTTAGAATGAAGGGCAGGCAAATTAGGAATACTTTTTGTACTGTGCTCTGTGTGTGTGTGAGAGAGAGAGTGAGTGAGAGAGAGAGAGAGAGAGAGAGAGAGAGAGAGAGAGAGAGAGAGAGAATATGCCTATCTGTAGATGCAGCTGTAGTGTAGCTGTTTTGAGAGGAAGCATGAGGTTGAAAGCTAATGTAGATTAGCTATGGATTCTTTCTAACTAGAACTATCTATAATTTCTCATTCTGATATAACTTCACTAATTTCTTAAAATACTGGGACCCTATTTGACATCCCAGAAAAGATATGCAGAGTCATGCGGGGAACAAGGTAGTACAAAGATGGTAACTGCAAGGTAAGTAGATCAAGGAAGGTGGCATACATGCCATAATGTATTTTCTGCCACCCTGCTTAGCTCTCAAGTCCATAAACCTGCATAAAGTTCATTAATAGTATTTTTATTGCAACATAAAAAACATAAAAAGTGAATGAAGTGAGACTCAGAAGGAAAGAAATAGAGAGTGGAAGTAGAAGTGTGTGTGTGTGTAGATAATATTAACACTCTGGGACAAAATATTCAGCTACCTGTTATTTCCCCTACCTAGTAGGAGATACATATATCTCTTAACACTCCAGATCCCTCTGAAAGCTTTGGGCAAAGTTGGAGAGACAGTGTGGCATAGTGGTTAGTGTGTAGGACTGGGAGACCAGAATCCCCAGTCAGCCATTAAGCTCATTGGATGACCTTGGGCCAGTTGCTGCCTCTTGGCCTAGCCTTCCTCATAAGGTTGTTGTGAGGATTAAATGAGGAAGGGGAGAACCAAGTATGCCACCATAAAAACCAGTCTGCTCAAGAAGAATGAAACAAGCTTATTTTGTTTAAAGGACTCCGATAGAAAAACCATGTAGGTTAATTGCAAACTTAGCTTAATCTTCAAGTCACTTGGATCAAAAGTGGTGATAGGGCATTGTAGGAGAACTGACCCAATAATGTCAGATTTACTGACCCAATAATGTCTTTATTTTATTGTTTGATTCAGGCTGTGTCAAGTGGCATTGTTCAAATGTATGGTGGTACAGTGGTACCTCTAGTTACAAACTTAATTCGTTCCGGTGGTCCATTCTTAACCTGAAACTGTTCTTAACTAAAGGAGTGCTTTCGCTAATGGGGCCTCTTGCTGCTGCTGCGCCGCCGGCACACAGTTTCCATTCTCATCCTGGGGCAAAGTTCTCAACTCGAGGTAACTCTTCCAGGTTAGCAGAGTTTGTAACCTGAGGCATTTGTAACCTGAGGCATTTGTAACTCGAGGTACCACTGTATTAGATTTGCAGTCCCCAAAAGATACAGGAACATAAGAAACTGCCTACTGAATCAGGCTATTGATCCATCTAGCAGTGGCTCTCCAGGGTTTCAAACAGTGGTTTTAAGCAAACCTACCTGGAAATACTGGTGAAAGAACCAGGGACCTTGTTGCATGCAAAGGGAAAAAAAAGCAGATGTTCTACCACAGAGCTATGGCCCCTTTCCTAGTGACAAGCTCTTTCCCTAATACAGTTTTGGGCATACAATAAGGATCAAGTTCCAGATCCCATGAAGTCAGCAACAGAGTTCTCAAAAGATTCAACAGAAAAATATCAAAACCATAAAGAAACAAACCTCTGCGCCTCCCACTGAATAAGACTGCTCAGTTTTATCTATGGTTTTATATATGGTTTTAAAAGTTTTGTTGTCATTGTTGCATTTTGTATCTTGGACCCTAAATCACATTGGTATGCCTCGTGGGAAGCTATTAATAGTAGTAGTAGTAGTAAAGGTAAAGGTAAAGGGCCCCCTGACCATTAGGTCCAGTCATGACCGACTCTGGGGTTGCGGCACTCATCTCGCTTTATTGGCCCAGGGAGCCGGCGTACAGCTTCCAGGTCATGTGGCTAGCATGACTAAGCCGCTTCTGGCGAACCAGAGCAGCACATGGAAACGCCATTTACCTTCCCACCGGAGAGGTCCCTATTTATCTACTTGCTTTCAAACTGCTAGGTTGGCAGGAGCCAGGACCGAGCAACGGGAGCTCACCCCGTCGTGGGGATTCGAACCGCCGACCTTGTGATTGGCAAGCCCTAGGCTCTGTGGTTTAACCCACAGCGCCACCTGTGTCCCTTAGTAGTAGTAGTAGTAGTAGTAGTAGTAGTAATAGTAATAGTAATTAATAATAATAATACTTTATTTTTTCCTAATTTTATTTTATGTAAACTGCTCAGACTCAAATTTAAACTGCACAGACTCAAACTTAAGGTCATGTTCAGCTGCAGTGAAAAAAGCTATCCAAACCTCAAACCATCCCCTTCTTAGTCAATGCTTCATGGCAATTTGTACCCTGGAAAGGAAAGTGCATTTCATAACAGTGGCTTCTGAGAATGGCAAAGTAATAACTGTTTTCAAACACTGATAAAGTGGCTATTTTATTTGTGTGTCCCAGCCAAGTGACCTCAAAACTAGGAAGTATAATCATTCAAGTTTTTTTCCTGATCTACAATCATTCTGAGTTGGGTGTTTTCCCCATTTCATAACCTACTGCCAAACACAGCCAAAACTCTTGCTTACTACCAGTCTAATGAAAAGAAGAAGAAGAAATTACAGGGTTTATGTCCATATAATGATGGCTGAAAAGACTAGTGGGAAACCATTATTTTCAAAATCCTGCAATCATCACAGCTCATCATAATTCTTATTAATCTTGAATGTTCTTTCTGTTTATTATACTTTCTTTTTCAGCTTGTGCTGCAGACATTTATTATTAAAGCCCCAAATAATCAATCTCTTCTTTGTCATTGCTTATTTATGTGTAACTTTGTGTATTTATTTTTCCTTTATCAAATGCACAACTCTGTCAATTTTTCTATGCCGTTTCTCTCTCTGGATGATTGCATTTTTGTCTTCTCACCTAGAACTGGAAGGCAATCGCAAGAATGTAGTACTAAAGAGATCTACTCAGAAGTAAGCTCTGTTTAATTCAGTGGGGTTTACTCCCAAGTACTAAGTGGGGTTAGGCTTGCAGCCCAAACTTGAAATCCTATGTCTATTTATGTAGGAGTAAGCCCCACTGAAATTATTGGGATTTGCTTCTGTGTAGACGGTTGTACTGTAAATTGTTGAAATACCTTGTCTGTATAATTCAAGCTAAAGTAATAATATTTGCAATTATCCATATTATTGCCTTAGGAATTTTTAAAAAATGTATTTTTCTTGGTAAATTCATTTTTCTCCTATTATGAGAAAAATAATGATGATGGGGAAAGATATTTGCAATGATCTTTCATTTCTCATGCTGTTCTGTATTTCATCAAGAATCAAATATATGCTTTCCAACATGCAAAGTATTTTTCTCCAGTAGAGAAAATACAGTGTTGTTCAGTGTGCTGGAATTTTAATGGACGGAGTGGTAGCCTGACTTAAAACTACACCAGAGCAACATCACCCACAAATCTGTGCTAGGAGTTTTGTCCTTGCTCCTACCACCATCACCTTCTACAAGTCTCTTTGAATTACCAGTAATGAAAAGGCAGGCTTCCTTAGGGGATGACATGGAAAAGTTGGAAGCGAACCAAAAATTTGTGGATGATGTTGAACATAAAAACAGACAATTTATTTCATAGCAAATCAGGAATTTCAGAGAAAAGGTGTTTATACAATGCTGAGCAGATGCTCAACTGGCATATTCACTCTAGCATATTCACAGTCACACATTATCTGTTGTTCAAAATGAGTTCTGGAAAAGTTGCTTGGGAGACATAGCTGCAGAACTTGACAGAAACCAATCTCTGTCATATACATGTCATTAAGAGCAGCAAATTGATGCCAGCAAAAAAGCAAGATGCACGTTTAAGACAAAATAAGTAAATACAGTGGGTGGATGCAAAAGTAGGTTATGGTTTATTTCAGGCTGATAGAAATGAGAAAGAGGTGGGATTTTGTTATGCTATAGATATTTTGAGAAGACGAAGTGCTGTGGCCCATAGACTACAGCAAAATACTAGGCTAGGAGCTCAGAGGCATTTTGCCTTGAGTGCTTCCCACCCACCCTCAGGTTAGAGCCTTCGCTGATCACTTTTGGGGTGCTGGTTGACAAGCCAGAAAGTAATGTTGTCTCTCAGCATGATTGGCACTTGGTTCTGGGGTTTTCTCACCTTCCCCTCAGTGAATTTATGGCCTACTTTTGTTAAACAGAAGTACATTGTTTGTATGAGGGCAGAAATGGCATTGGGCAGGACCAACAAAGCATGTGGGGAGAGCTAAGGGGGAAGGTTGACCATGGTACTTCACAAGCTTGGGTTGGGGTATCTGCCTGGTTGGAATCTGCACCCTGATTGCCCAAGGAGACCTTTGCTTGTTTGGCTTGCACCACAACAAGGTTCAACACTGGCCGACTCCCATGGAACAGGTTTGGGGTGGCCCAAACCCAACAGACCCATTCTATCAATATGTGGTTGCGGAATGATGAACTGGTCCTGGTCCCAATGCCATGCCAACCCTTACCATGATTGTTGTTGTCAATAACGATCTGGCCTAATTTATTCCATCAGTGGGGGGCCACTAGGGGCACATTGGAAGATGGCCGACAATAACCTCTCCGGCTCACACGAGGTAATTAAGAGGCTGATATGGGAGTATGCAGCCTCCCTTGTTGCCCAAGGGAATGGGGAACACTGCCTTGCCTGCTGTGGCCATAAATCACCCCCGGATTTGAAAGAAGGGGGTGAGGGCACTAGGCACAAAGCCCTTGTGTGGGTCCGGCTCTCCCGGACACTGTCTCTGATCGCGCGCTGGCTGCATTAGCTCGAAATAAACAATTAGAAAAGAAAAAAATGCACATACTTCAAGTGAAGATCAGGAGTAAAGACTAATTAAAGGGATCTCTGGGATGTGGAGCGACGGGCTGGATTCAACAATAAATCAAGAAGAATCATCATCAAAGGATTGGTATGTCGGAGCGAGACTGAAAAGGGGGGGGACTTTTCTTTTTTCTTTTGTCTTATGTGAGTACCCAATAACCCTTCCCCCTAAGAAAGAATCGTCGCGATTACTGATCACAAGCAGGATGAGTAAGAACTGTGTGGAAATTAATTACTAATCAAAGATATGGCGTGTGGGAACATCAAGAAACTTCTCTGTGACGCAGTCATAAAAAGAGACTGTTGTGGCAGGCCTGCCCACAGGAGGACTGAGGGGGAGGAGGACTATGGCCGTTACTATATCAGAATGTGAGATCGGCCTGGCAGGGCCCCCTGAGAAAATTTATGAGAGCGGCAGGCCTGTGGAAACCAGGACAGATGGTGGGAAACGTTTTGTACGGAGGTGCTGAAATGATGTCTGTCTATTTTGATATGGCTCTTGGATGAGTGTAAAATCCACACAGGATATAACAACGTTTGTTTTCAACCTGCTTGTGGAGACTATCAGAGATCATAAAGAAAACAAGAAGATGAGGAAAACAACAAAGAGAAGATGGAATAGAAATGTGAATACTATTTGGATAGAACTGTGTATATTAAAGCAGCATCAAGAGAGATGTTTGGATCCTGTTTGGAGCTCGAAGTATGGGTACCCCCAACAAAAATTTTAAAATTTGGCTGTGTAATTTGGAATTAATGTGATTTGGAATTAATGTGATTTGATTGGCCTGTTAATAAAAATTATTTTAATAATAATAATAATTTATTCCATCAGCAGTGTACAGTCTGGTTATTTGCTGCTCTCATGCATCACATAATGCAACTGCCTGGGTAAATGAAAGGAGCAGCTAGATCTTCTAGGCGAACTGTGTAGGTAGCTTTTGCACACTATAACGTTAGTCTGGAACTTGCCACTCACTTTTTACCTAGGATCCATACAATATTATTGCTAGCCCATTATTTTCTAGATATCTCTATATTGCTTTTCAAAAAATTTCAAACCTGTTTTGCGCTCTCTCGCTCTCTCTGTGTGCATGTGTGTGTGTGTAATACAATGCAGTGTCAGTGCAAAATATCCAGTATGGACTGGCCAAGATATATAGAGACCTCTCAGGTCTAATGAGCCTTTAATTAAAAGGTTCCTCCAGTTTGTCTCCTTTTTATTGCTTCTAGTTGAGGATAATGTGATAATACTAGTGAATAACCTTTGAATTGCCCTGTGACTAGCTTCCAAATTGTTCTTTAATGAGAGTCACTGGGAGGGGGGGGAGAGTGCCTTAATTACAAGTTGCTTCTCTTCCCACCCTCACCCCACCCTTATTTCCCATTTGTTATTGTGAAATCACTCAGTTTTGCTATAAAGGTAAAACAGATGAGAAGAAATGTCCAATGGTAGGGCTTGCTTTGACGGGCAGGCACCAAGGCTGATGGATCTTCTTCATCCTCTTTATTATAAAAGCAGGGGAGCAGGTTAGAGAGGACATTTCTGTATCTCTCTCTCTTCTTTCCAAAGCTTGTCCAGCTTCAAAAGGCAAGGAAAAATGGGACTGCAAAATAGATTAAATTCTTTGCAGATTATTTTCTCATAAGGTAAAGGTGTTGAGAACGCAAGAGGGATGTCACAGACCAGTATACAGTGGTACCTTGGAAGTCGAACGGAATTCATTCCGGAAGTCCATTGGACTTCTAAAATGTTTGGGAAACAAGGTGCAGCTTCCAATTGGTTGCAAAAAGCTCCTGCAGCCAATTGGAAGCCTCAACGGACATTTGGGTTCCAAAGAAAGTTTGCAAACCAGAACAATCACTTCCGGGATGGTGACATTCAGGAGCCTAAATGTTTGACTTGCAAAGCGTTCGACTTCTGAGGTACGACTGTACCACAATAATTCCTGAAGAGATCCTTGGCTAGGAGAATGGATACAAGGTACTTCAGCTTCTTGTGAGATAATGTTAATGTTTTTGTTTAAAACACTTATCTTAATTAAAAATGGTAGGGATAAATATGAAAGTACAGAAGGAGAAGGAGATAGGGAAATGCTGTGTGTGTGTGTGTGTGTGTGTGTGTGTGTGTGTGTGTGTGATATTTTAGTAATCTAGTTATTGGAAGACCTCAGGTATAACCTACAAGTATATTAGTTAATCTATGAGAAGGTGCTGAGAAATTATTTTTAGCTTGTCACCATGGGTACAGTAACATGTTGCAAGGAGATGATTTTGGTGGTAGGTGTGACTAGAAAAAGAATAATCTAACGACAGTATAAAGTGGTAGACTAGCAAAAGTAGTTTAACTAACAATACAGTTTACTTGGAAGCAAGTGACTATGTTCAATGGGGCTTGCTTCTAGTGAAGTTCTTAGCGCTGCGCTGTAAATTAAATAAGTACCTGACATTTTATTGGAGCGTCATCACAGTGTTTGAAAGAGTCTGGTCAGTTTTAGTGTTTAATTTCTTACTGCTGAGAATCTGAGAACGGAGGAAACTTTCCCATCACATTGAACTCTTGGCATGAAAGGCCACATCTTGCATCAACCATATTCAATAATGTGGCTCTGAACTTTGAGCTGTGATTTGATATAGCAGTATCTTTCCTCACCCTTATTACCTAACACTTACCAGCCTGTCCACTCTTGGCTGATAATGAGCCTACTTCCTTTCATGCCTATCAGCATGCTTTTGTGTTAGCTACAGCAGCAAATTACCTAAAATAACTCTTTTCTTGATAATAATAACAATCCTATTGACCTCCTGCTATGAAGAATGACATTAACTGTTCTAATTCTTTAGCTTGCCTTGCTTGGAAGACATTGTACTGTCTGCTCTTAGAACACATGAAAATACACACCCTTTAATGTTTCTCCCCTCATCTCGATCAGGGGAAAAGAAGACCTTAAAATATTTCAGTCAGGGAGACCTTTGCCATGACTGTTAACTTTCAGGTGAATAAGAAACCTGGATCCATCTCATTTTTTATATATATAAAAATGATTTTCTAGAACTATCAGCTATTGAATAGAGGGGCGATGAAACAGAGAGGGACATTTGACTATTTTTCTGGAATGGAAGATAATAGATGACAACCTTTCTGTGTGTAATTGTCCTTCTCCAGAAGGTCAGAGCAGTAGAGCTGTCAAGAGAGAAATTATTAGGAGATAAGCATCTGGTTGGCTCCTGTGAGAACAGGATGCTGGACTGGATGGGCCATTGGCCTGATCCAGCCAGTGGAAACACAGTTTGAGCAATAAGAGCAGTAAGTATTTTCAAACTCCTGTCTCTTCAAATGGAAGTAGTCGATAAGAGCAGATCGCTATCCCCAAAATCCTGCATTTACTTATTTTCTGAATAGTTGTATGAAATCATTCACTGTTGCCTCTCAGCACTTTGGAGCACTAAAAAAAATGGAGGGTTGGTTTGTCTGTATTCCTCGGCCTATTGAAGCTTTGCCACCAGTTGGCACCTCATTCTTTCAGCTGCTAGACAGGGACAATTATTGCCACTAATTTCCAATGCTGACAAACCAGCATCATTTCAAAGCAGGAAAAGCAGAAACTCTCACCCCCTCTGGCCACTGCTCCAATCTGTCAATTATAAAATTTCATCCAAGAAAGCTTCTGTATGCCAACTTGATTTTGTGTATGTGTCAGAAAACTAGTGTGGGATAGAATAATAACAGTAAGGCAAATGTGGATGAGAATGCCAGATACCTATGGACATTTTATAAGTGTCTGCATCTGCTTTTACTTGGAACACTCCTTTCCAGTTATATAGCACTATTCTAATGAAAGCCAAGCATATGTGGTAGAATTTTATGATTGCTTTAATTACTTAGTTAAACAGCGATGGCTAGCCTCCCACACGCAGCAGCCATGGTACGCTGTGAAATTCTTTTCTCTCCCCGCGTTTTTAAAAGGTGTATCAACAATGTTTTTCATTTATTTATTTATCTTTCTAAACAAAGTGTGAGAACATTTGAAAATACGATTTCCAGCATGCCAAATGATATACCGTATTTTTCGCCCTATAGGACACACTTTTCCCCCTCCAAAAATGAAGGGGAAATGTGTGTGCGTCCTATGGGGCGAATACAGGCTTTCGCTGAAGCCTGGAAAGTGAGAGGGGTCGGTGTGCACTGACCCCTCTCGCTCTCCAGGCTTCAGGAAGCTCTGCGCAACCTTAGGGAGTCCAGCACGAAGCCGCGCCGGGCTCCCGAGGGTTGCACAGGGCTGCCTGCATTCCCGGGCTTCGCGCAGCTCTGCGCAACGCTAGGGAGCCCGGCGCGAAGTCGCGCCGGGCTCCTAAAGGTTGCGCAGAGCTGCCTGCATTCCGAAGCCTGGGGCACGCTGAAGAGTGCGCCCGGGCTTCATGCAGCTCTCCGCAAACCTGGGGAGACCGGCGTGGCTCCCTAGGCTTGTGGATAGCAGGTTGTTCTCGGGGCTGGGGTCAGGGGAAGCTCGGGCTTCCCCTGCGTCAGCCCCGTGCCTGGGGGGGAAATAAATTTTTTTCTTTATTCCCCCCCCAAAAAAAAAACCTAGGTGCGTCCTATGTGGCGGTGCATCCTATGGGGTGAAAAATACAATATTTAGCCTTTGTGAACCCTGATAGTTTTAATGAAATATAACTTTCTACCTTTGATACAGTTGTTTGTATCTCTTGTTAGACTCCCTTTTGACTCTAAGTCTCTGTGATGTTGTCTGTAGTGACTTCTCCTCCTGCATGACTAATTGTTGTTTCAATGTTTCCTCAAGAGAAATTTTCTTGTCTCCTTTTCCCATAGGAGTCCCTCAGTGCTCTGGCCTTAGCCCCCACCCTACCCCATTCTGACCTATGTGCATAAGCAGTCATTGCAGAGTGTTATGGTGTATCAGCGCTGTGCAGTTGGATTTCTGCTTGCACCATGTAGCTTTCTCTTTCTCTCCTCTTCTTGGGTGCCCCCTATATCTGCACCAAAGGGTACCCCAAACCTCTGGAGAAAATATTGAAGGCAGGTGGGGGGCTGCAGGTTGCAGGAGAGCCTAGGCAGTTTATTAAACTTTTAAGAAGTATAGATGTGTCAAAATTAATTGCATTTCTGGGGGTAAGACTAGATTATGAATATGGTAGTGTTGTATTTACTTACCATACCTGCATTTGTACCCCATTCTTCAGGCAAAAAAAGCCTTCCACAGTGGCTAAGATATACCGTATTTTTTGCACCATAACACTCACTTTTTTCTTCCTAAAAAGTAAGGGGAAATGTCTGTGCGTGTTATAGAGGGAATGCCTACGGGTGGCATGCCTACGGATTTTCCTCCTCTAAAAACTACGTGCGTGTTATGGTCGGGTGCGTGTTATAGAGCGAAAAATACGGTAATCAAAATAAGACAGCAGTCCCTACCCGCAGGCTTACAATCTGACAACTAAATAAATAATGCCAGGGAAAGGGGACAGGGAGGGAAGAGGAAAATCAAAATCAAAACTCAGGCACATTTTTTTCAATAGTTTTTACTATAATGACCAGCTGGCACTGTTCAGGGACAGGAAGTCCCTGATGGAGTTGGGCTTCCAGCCAATTTGGAGAAATGAGCCCTGCTATCTATCTCTCCCACTGTGGCAGCCTGATGGAATGGCTGCCCCAGGTGAATGTCGAAGGAGAGGAGACCTCTTGAAGCTGGCTTGTTGTGATGGAACAAGCTATACTTCCCAGCATTCCCACATTTGTGTATTATCTGCCTTGTTTTAGCCAAGAAAATAAAGCTTATTTCACGTCTCCCATCGTTTTTTGTAAAACGAAAACCTATAATTCCTGCACATAGATGATATTCAGGGTCACTTCCACCTCTATGATCCTATCAAATATACAGTGGCTCAAACCTGCAACCTTGGCATTATGAGCACCACACTCTAACCAGCTGAGCTATCCAGCCTGCTACATGGACAAAGTGTGCTATACACAAGAACATAGAATAGTTCATGGGCAAATAATGTCATTTTTCAAGGGCAAACAAATATATCAGAAGCAAAAAACAACAACACCCCATGTATATTTAAAGAGGAAATGGCCCGTCTCATTACTGCATGGAACCATAGTCCTATTATTGTCACAGTTCAGGAAATTTCTGTATTCTTAATAAGAACATTTAACATACGTCTGTCCCATTGGTAGTGCTGTGGGTTTCCACAGTGTCCTAGATATGTCACCCTTGTCTAGAATGCTGTGAACCTCTCTTTGTTAATCTGAATTAATGAGCAGACGATGTCCAGCTGGACTGGAAAGAATAATAACCTTCCATAGGTAAGGATAATTGGTGTACCTATAGAGCATATTCCAAGTAACAGTTACCATGCTTTAAGGAGTTACATACCCCCCCACTCCCTAATAGATATTAATAGATTTAACAAGTCGTTAAGAAAATGCAAAGCTTTTTTTGTGCCATTAGACAGCTTTTATTATTTCATGTGCTACAAGATCTCTGGTGTATTGGTTTTAGCCATAATTCAAGGTGCTGAATTATAAAGGCCTATGAGATTCTGTCCAGTCTCTCTAATTCTGCTTGCCTGGGAGAAAGGACTATTTATAAATATAACCATGAACTTAGCTAAGTGAGCCAATCATATACTTGTTTCAGGCTATTGTAGAGAAGAGAAAGAGTTAGATGAAATTTAAGACTGAGCTTTAGTTGATCTGGATTTAAGAATTTTTCCAATAAACCATTAAGCCATAGTTCAATATATGCCATCTCTTTCATGACAGTTTCATGCAATCTAAATAAATTCTTATTTAACAATCTAAAGTTTAATGATAGAAGCATCAAGGTCATAAGATCACGGGGCATAATACATATCTTAAAGCAAACAAAAACACACACACCCCCAACACACACAGTTTAAAAGGCCATAGATTGTTTAATTAGCTAAAGGCCTGGGATAAGAAGAATGTTTTTGTCTGGCACCTAAAGATATGTAATGGAGGCGCCAGGTGAGCCTCCCTGGGGACAGCATTCCACAAGCGAGGAGCCACCAAGGAAAAAGGCCCGTTTTTGTGTTGCCTCCAGACCTCTGGCAGAGAAGGCACATGAGATGGGCCTCAGATGGTTATCAGGGTTGGTTCATGGAAGATAAGGCAATTGATGGCTTCTAGTCGCAATAGTTATATTACTTCCAGTAGTTGTGGCAGTAAGCTTCTGAAGACCAGTTGCTGGTGATAACAAGTAGGAAAGTGCTATTGAGATTGGAGACTTTCCATGGTCATCTGGCTGGCCACTGTGAGCTCAGAAAGCTGGACCTGATAGATCTTGTCTGACTGTGTTCTCTTATGTTTACTATAATGGTGAACTATTTCTATTAGAAAAATATAGACGTTCCTTATTCTGACAACATATCAAAACAGCACTTTCCTCAAAATAAGCTTCCCTCCATTTTAATACTTTGGTCTGGCTAATCAAGTACTCTGCTTGTAACCTAACATAATCTCATGTTGACAGTGTGAGAAACCATTTTTACACCCTGCAGTAGCCACAGGGCAGAGAACAATTTATAAATCTATATTCACCTCAGCCAATGCCATTCCATCATCTCCCAGTTATCTAACTTTACTCCCAGGACTGTATCGGTCTTCCTTGCCTGAACTATTTTCCTTTATTTCTGATGCTGAAATTAAGGGCATTGCTTACATAAAAATCCTTTAAAGCAACCATCAATCTCTAGTATAAATTATACATGTATGGGATTGCATGGCTTGTTTAAGCATTTTTCTTCAGGCAGTCTGTAAAAAAAGTATGTTATATTGACCGAGGCTCAAGTTCTAAAACATTTGCCAAGTGAAATAAATATATGACTATTTCAGATAATAGTTAATTGCCAAATTGTGTTCCTGAAACATTTGAAAATCGCTATTAAACTCTTGATATTTGAATAGTGCTGTCTCAAGCTTGTGTCAAAAGGGCCAATTGTTCTGATATTTTAGAAGGGTTAGTTTGGGAAATACAAATTGAGAATTTGTGTAGTTAAGCTATTTTTTAGTCTGATGGTGTAGATTAATAGCAGAAAGAGAAATAATAAATCAATGATAACTAACGGCTACAAATGTAGTAAATCAATATTCCCCCTCCTCCTGGGTTTCAGCGAGAAAAATAATAATGGATGCTAAAACAATGTATTTGACTTCATTCATGAGTCCTTTTCTTTGGGTCTTTTTTATATTTCAGTGCTGAATTAATTCAGAATGCCTGAGGAATATTGAATATTAAATTCTATTATATTTTGTTTTCATTTGGGACAAAACTTTTTATATATTACCTATGTAACTTAGAAATATTTACCAACAACTTTATTTTCAATATGCATAGTCTTTTAAATAAATAAAATTACTTTTTTTTGCAAAAGAAGATGAACTAAAGAGAAGTAGGCTTTAAAAAATAATAAGAAATACCTGCAGTATTAAAAGTTTGAAAATATTTTGGTTAAGGTTACTAAAAAGATTGCTTATAATGAAGTCAGCTTTGACAATAATATCCAAACACATACAGATTTGTTGATATTACATAACAGTTCAAAACACCAAATATATATTTTAATTATTTACAAAGGACTAGCAGCCTCACACCCAGCATTGCTCAGGAATTCTAAGAAACCCCCCAAATCAGTGTAGTTTTGAAAGGTTCTGCTGACCATCTTGGTTCAAAATGGCATCCTGCAAAATGGCACCTGCAAAGAGGATATGGGGATTTTACTACAAGTACAGCCTTAGACCATGTAGGATACTGTTTCGAAACTTGTGTTGAGCATCTTTTCCATCCGCTAGGGAAATATTGAGGGGGCCACCACTTCCCCTCTTGCATGCTAACAAGCAAAACATTAATCTGCTCTCCATCCCAGGGGGGCGGGGTTGCAGTCTGGCTATGCACTCTCCCCGTGTACAGTGGGGGGGCAGCGTAGCGATGCCCCCAGATCACAGGGAGTCCTCGGCTGTGTCACAGCCCCAGGCTGACCAATCCAGTCATCCAGGAGGGCATGGCTAGGGCAATTTATGCATCACCCATTAACCCAAATTCTGGTGTCTGTGTGATTTATTCTCAAGAACTGGGGAGGGCTCGAGGTCTTGGCGTGCAAAAAATTTGCATTTAGATTAGCTTAGATTTAGTTCTAGCATTGCTTTGCTAGGGCAGTCTATAGCAAATACTATTTTATTTTTAGGAGATCAAAATATTTATGCCACTTCTAACTCTAAACATTTTCTTGGAGTTATTTATTTATTTTGAGAAGTAAGTTTTCTTCTTGCTTAACTAGAAGAAGGTTTCCAAAGAACCACCTCCTCTCATATGAACCTCCACAGCTTTCTTCACCAGGACTTGCTCTGTGAAGATGAGGCCTTTTTTCTTATAGTAGCATCAAGATATGGTATCTCATCAGAAATAAGCTTGCTTTACTGCTTACAATGTAGTTTTCTTTTTTAAAAAAAAGTTAAATGCAAAATTTTCATTTTCAAGGTAGAAAATTTATAATATTCACAGCGGTCCATAGAGTGGCCATAGCACCAGGAAAAGTGTCTGATCATACCAAATTTCATGAAGATACTTTACTTTTATTTTAACACAGTCAAGATAACTTCCAGAAAGTTGATGAAATTGTACTTCTTGTCTTTTCTTCTCACATAATTATAATTGATTTTTATGTTCTGGAACACTTTTACTTTTTAAAGCATAGTCTACAGAGGCTTGTTAAGAAAACATAAAATCTAATGTCATCAGCGTTTCCTTCCTCCCTGTCAAAGCATAAAGTTCAAAGCTCTTGAAGTAATTGTAATGAGAGACATTGATAGCCATATTGAAAATGTCATCAGGATTGTTGATATCTGTTGTAAAAATGCACAATAAAATCACAACTTAATTGAATAAGCAAAAAAAACCCCACAATACACCCTTTCTTTGAAATGCTGTGGCAGCCTTTTGTGATTTATCATAATCTGTTCACAAATATGTTTTGAGGGGGGCGAGTACATTAAAAAGATGTGGTGTGGGGAAGTGTTACTGAACAATAACTCCCATCATTCTTGACCATTGATCATGCTAGTTTTGGATCATGGGAGTGGAACCCAACAACATATTTAGGGCCACAGATTCTCCATTCTTGAAACAGAGAATTTGTGAGAATTTTAATGGGATTTAAAGAAAAATGTTTCTTCATCTTGAAGATGAGGTCAATAAAATGTCTGCGCTGGATAAGTACAGTGTGACTGAGGTAGAAAGGAAAATAGTAAGTAGGATAATGTTGGTGAGACCTGTTCCTGGTGAAGATGCCAGAATCAACCTTCAAGCCTGTGTGGTGGGAAAGAAGTGGAATGGGAACCTCCCTGGGGCACAGAAAGTTTCATTGCCCTCAAAGATGAAACACCTTGAGGTTAATGTTGCTGTCAGTAGTTGCCTCAGCTCCTTGAGAGGATCACCTACAAGAAATAGGGCTGATCTCAGGCTGATAGGGATGGAGTCAAAATGTAGCCATCGTGTTAAAGAGCAATACCCACACTGAGATAATTATTTGTTATTACCTTGCAGATAGAGATGGGACAGATTATATTGTTCATCCCATATATTATCTAATGTCTGCATCCAAGTGTGCAGAAAAGCAAGGGCCTTAAACAATGTCTCTCAAAGCAACAGCAAAATGTGGCTTTGGAAAATCATAATTAGGTACAACATTCTAGGAAGACAATTCAGCAAGTCAGAGAGGCATGGTTTGATACAAAACTTCATCATGTAGTACCACTCATCTAGATCCTCACAGATAGTCAAAATGGAAATAACTGTCATCACCATTTATAACCACAAATTCTGGGAATCTGGGATAAATGGAGGGGCATATTAGTTCCTGACAAATTTAGGTTGTATCCTCTTTAATGCAGGGATCCCTTTGCAGACATACAGCCTTGCCATAGATATCAGAGAGCATGCAAGGAGACAGAACTACAGACAAAGTTGTGTTAAATTCAAATCTGAGTGCTAGGAAAACCCCAGTACATGAATGACCAAGAGGGGAGGCATCTTCCTTTTCTGAAAGTAAAGAGTTATGGGTGTCACAACAACCTTTATACAGAAAAAATAATGGCCTTCTATGTTATAAGTCTTCAGTCTAATGCACACTAACTTGGGACTTACCTCCAAGTAGACATGGACTGCACAGGTCTAGATAAAAATATATCCATCAGTTGCTTCCCACAAGTATCTGAACTTCATTATATAGTACTATAGGGATGGGTCAGTGAAGTACACAATGAAAAGCTTGGTCACTGAACACATACTAGAGTCGTATTGCAATACTACAAACTGGCTCAGTGTGAGAACCTTAGATTTTTAACCTTACTGTGGTGTTTGGAATAGCCAATTTACTTGCTTCATATGATCTCAAAGAGAGACTGAGCACATGCTGAGGCAGTGCCTCAAATAAATTCACAGTGCCCAAACTGCCCTGCCTTATAAACCATCACAGCAATTTGAAAATCAATTTTATGTTTGACAGAGAGCCAATGTAGCTCCCTCAGGATACTTGCAACATGCTGAGGCCACTTAGTGTGAGTAAAATTCTGACAACAGCATTTTGTCCAGTTTGAAGTCTGTGCAGGCCTCCCCCCCCCCAGAATACAAAAAAAAAACAAAGTATGTGATAGTCTAACCTAGGGGTGAAAGTTCAAAGCATTGCCCATTATTTCTGCATAAATAGTTGCTGACTTTAGTTGATACATAGGCAGAATATTTTTTTTGCCTCTTGCCAGCCACAATACAGACATCCTAGGGTAGGGGAAAGAAAAGAGGGAAGTTCAGATGAAAATCATGATGGAAGAGATCTCCCGAAGACCATGCAGGCTTTCACTAGGCCATCCTCATTCCAAATTTTAACATTTTGATGTTGAAATGTGGGTGTCACTGTTATAATTTGACAGCAACATTTGACGGTTTTAGCTTTTGTCATTATAAAGGGATGTTTCTTAATAGATTATAAGATTTTTTTTTTAAAAAAAGAAACCACAGCCCTAATTTTTAGGAGTGTGTATATATAGCATTAAGATATCATATAGGTTTTAGTTTTTTCTTCCCAGAGACCTGCCTTAGAGCAGGCCATGGAACTGAGGCCAAGTGGCTCCTCAGAAGTTAATGTCTTCTTCTGTACAGCAGTAATAAAGGAGTCTGTTATGATACCAGAGTCTGTTGTGTGTTGCCTGGAGAGCAGAGCCAAGATGTGGAATGCAACCTGAGCTCACCCCATGTTGAGCATGACAAGAAACCATTGCATCACAAATGAGGCTTCCTATTAAAGGCATGCCAATGTAGTCAAAGCATAAGAATGACATAAGCAGTAAAACAGGAGCCAGCACATTAAAACCAAGCAGGAGGAGAAAATCAGTACGGACAAACTGTCTTGGGGAAAAAATCCTAACCAACATGCCTGATGTTCATCAGGGAAGGGGCCATCAAAGTGTTTCTGGAGTAGGAGTCCAAAGTCTGGGTGCTGCAAATGAAAATGGCCACTGTTTTCTCCCCACCAGCTGTGCCTACAAGGGAGGCAGAACACAGGTGGCTGGCTTCATCCAGTCAAGCTGCTTGTTTACATCCTGAGGCTGCAGAAGCTCAAAAGTATCCATAACAACATGACCAAGCAGAACCTTGGCTGCCTCCACCTCTGATTCAGTCAAAAGTAGGTCACCTAAGGCAAAGCAGAGACAAGTGATTTTTTTTCTGCAAAATGGAATGCAAATGGGTCACAACAGTCCTTTGATGGATCAACCTGATGATGTTTCACCGGCCTGGCAGGATCTCAAACAGATCAACTGGCCAACTTTGAACAGGTGTAATGTTGATTTAAAATTTTAAAAGATGATGCTGTTAAGGTGCTACACTCAATATGCCAACAAGTTTGGAAAACTCAGCAGTTGCCAGAGGATTGGAGAAAATCAGTCTACATCCCAATCCCAAAGAAGGGCAGTGCCAATGAATGCTCCAAGTACTGCACAATTGTGCTCATTTCACACGCTAGCAAGATTATGCCTAAAATTCTACAAGGCAGGCTTAGGCAGTATGTGGACCGAGAACTCCCAGAAGTGCAAGCTGGATTTTGAAGGGGCAGAGGAACCAGAGACCAAATTGCAAACATGTGCAATTATGGAGAAAGCTAGAGAGTTCCAGAAAAACATCTACTTCTGCTTCATTGACTATGCAAAAGCCTTTGACTCTGTCTACCACAGCACACTATGGCAAGTTCTTAAAAAAATGGGAGTGCCTGATCACCTCATCTGTCTCCTGAGAAATCTCTATGTGAGACAAGAAGCTATAGTTAGAACTGGATATAGAACAACTGATTGGTTCAAAATTGGGAAAGGAGTACAGCAAGGCTGTATATTGTCTCCCTGCTTATTTAACTTACATGCAGAATTCATCATGCGAAAGGCTGGGCTGGATGAATCCCAAACTGGAATTAAGATTGCCGGAAGAAATATCAACAACCTCAGATATGCAGATGACATAACCTTGATGGCAGAAAGTGAGGAGGAATTAAAGAACCTTTTAATGAGGGTGAAAGAGGAGAGTGCAAAATATGGTCTGACGCTCAACATAAAAAAAAAAATAAGATCATGGCCACTGGTCCCATCACCTCCTGGCAAATAAAAGGGGAAGAAATGGAGGCAGTGAGAGATTTTATTTTCTTGGGCTCCATGATCACTGCAGATGGTGACAGCAGTCACAAAATTAAAAGACGCCTGCTTCTTGGGAGAAAAGCAATGACAAACCTAGACAGCATCTTAAAAAGGAGAGACATCACCTTGCCAACAAAGGTCTGTATAGTCAAAGTATGGTTTCTCCAGTAGTGATGTATGGAAGTGAGAGCTGGACCATAAAGAAGGCTGATCGCCGAAGAATTTATGCTTTTGAACTATGGTGCTGGAGGAGACTCTTGAGAGTCCCATGGACTGCAAGAAGATGAAACCTATCCATTCTTAAGGAAATCAGCCCTGAGTGCTCACTGGAAGGACAGATCGTGAAACTGAGGCTCCAATACTTTGGCCACCTCATGAAAAGAGAAGACTCCCTGGAAAAGACCCTGATGTTGGGAAATATTGAAGGCACAAGAAGAAGGGGACAACAGAGGACGAGATGGCTGGACAGTGTTCTCAAAGCTACCAGCATGAGTCTGACCAAATTGCGGGAGGCCGTGAAAGACAGGAGTGCCTGGAGTGCTCTGGTCCATGGGGTCACGAAGAGTTGGACATGACTAAATGACTAAACAACAACAACAACAATATTGATGGAGAAATACTTTTCCCCACCACCATCATCGCTACCAGAGAGAAGGTCTGGACTCTAACCTGTGCCCAGTCATAGTGAAGGCTTCCACCATCTACACTTTAGATGTTAAACTTGCCATTTAATTGTCATCAATTGTGAAACACAGCAGAGTAGCCGAGAACACTTTATCTTGCCTGTGGTTGTTTAGAAGTGATTGTGTCTATAGCCTTATCTAACAATAATCAGTTCAAAATCCACATAACCAGTGACATGATGGTTTCATTTATTCTAAAAGAGCCATCTCATATGTTGATTGTACCAACTGTCTCTTTCAGAATAAATGCAAGAAATTATGTAACTAGCCGTCTAAATCCAACTTTCATCTTCTCCTTATTTGGGAGAGGATGATGAGGGTCATGCCCTGGACGAGGGCAGGTATGTGGGGCCATTCATCCCACTGGATCAACAGCATTTCCAGTTATGTGCAAGCAGCTGTAGGTTTTCAGAAAGCAAATTCTGCCGCTTGATCAGATTTTATTTTAGATAACTTGCCTCAGATCGAATATTTGTTCTGACTCCAAGAAGTGCTGGTGAGATTTTCCCACCCACCCAAATCACACCATCTGGCGACTGTCACCGTAGCAGTATCTTCGGGTCACATTCCCACATAGTTGCATTATGGATTCTTGCCTACAGCCTCAGTCTGATGACCCAAAAGAGCAAAGTAAAAAGGCACACACAGCATGCCAGCAAAGTGGCCAAGCTCATAAGGCACATGTTTTATTGAACGGAAATAATGGTTTCAATTTGTTTCCAGAACTGTAACAAAGGTTTAGACTCAAGGGAAATCCTTCCTGTTTCAGTCCATTATCTATAGGACCAATCCCATGGTTTTCCATCTCATTCATTGTTTCTTATTGTATGTTAGGGTCATGGCTGATAGCAGTTGACGTAAATATAATTTCTGCTTCTTTGGAACTGGATTCATTTGCCTCATCTGATCATGGATTTTTTTGTGTGCTTTTGTCTTCTTCCCCACTAGTTTGCATATGAACACAAAAGTGTAGAGTTTCTGTGGCTGAAATAAATTACAACATGGGAAAATCATTGTATTGAAGAAGGATCCCATTGCTGGGCCGGGCTCTGGAGCTACTGGTCTGGGACAAACATGCCTCCCAGAGACCTTTGTAAACAATGGTCTCTTTCCAGACATATTATACAGCAGTAGTGGGGAATGGTTTTCAGCCCAAGGGTCATGTGCCAGTGTGAATCGGAGCCAGAGGCAAAAGTAGGTGGAGTAATTAATGTAAAATTCACCTTTGTACAGTAGCCTTGTTTCCGCACATAGGCTTTTAAATATAATTGGTTTATACTTAACACTGAAATGGTGAATGCCTAAATGTGTACTAAAGGTAAAGGTACCCCTGCCCGTACGGGCCAGTCTTGACAGACTCTAGGGTTGTGCGCTCATCTCACTCTATAGGCCGGGAGCCAGCGCTGTCCGCAGACACTTCCGGGTCACGTGGCCAGCGTGACAAGCTGCATCTGGTGAGCCAGTGCAGCACACGGAACGCCGTTTACCTTCCCGCTGGTAAGCGGTCCCTATTTATCTACTTGCACCCGGGGGTGCTTTCGAACTGCTAGGTTGGCAAGCGCTGGGACCGAACAACGGGAGCGCACCCCGCCGCGGGGATTCGAACCGCCGACCATGCGATCGGCAAGTCCTAGGCGCTGAGGTTTTACCCACAGTGCCACCCGCGTCCCCTAAATGTGTACTACCCCTAAATGTGTACTACTGAAGGCTTTAATATGGAGATTTTCCATGGGGCTATATTGAAGTCAAGAACGGGACTATAAGCTTTAACTGAGTTGATAATTAACTATTGTTGTTTTCTGCTGGCTAACACCTGAGGGTTTAACCTTAGATCAAGTGACAAAGGTATTGAATTGCAAATCACCATTTTGAAGGGAGTTGCCTTTGAGTCTTTGTTCCTAGACTCTTTGAGAGTGAGGACATGTCAATGGCTTCCAGGAGCACATAGGTTTGGGGGTGGAATGCAGGCAAAATGGAGCATGAGAGCAAGTGAGTATGTTTGTCAGCTCTTTTTATAAGTTAAAGTTATTTCTAAGAAGCTGAGCCTATACTGGACATTGCACATGATCTTACAGAACTGTTTGGATGTATCATTGGATGTTTTTATTTTGTTTTGAAGAAGCAAAATACAAACATACAATTACTTCCCCTTTGTGTTCCCTTTAGGGCATGTGATGATGATGAGTGGATATGTTTGTGTGTGTGAGTGTTTGTCACTTCAGGCAATTTTATCGGGGGGGGGAGGCTTTGTATGATATAACTAAAAACATCTGCATATGTATCCTAAAGGGTGTAGGCAGCCAGAATAAATAAAAGTTTCCTTTGCATATTTTTCTTCAAGCCATCCTCTACTGTCATAGTAACATGGCCCAAAATTAGACTGCAAATTAAATTATTCCTTTAGCAAATCCTGCTGAACTAGCTGCTCTCACCTTTTGGTCTTTGTGTTACATACTAATGGCTTTTCAGTGCTTGTGTTAATTTGGGTGAAGATCTCTCTCTCTGATGACTGTTGGTGTCAATCTATTCTATTATTTTGGCATATACTTTTACCAAAGGTAAGCTTGTAATTATAGTGGAGTAATTACTGAGTAGAATTTTGACTTCAGCATAACCCAGCATAGATTGTAGAAGTCTGGGGAATGGTAAATTCAATTGTAAGGACTTTAAAGCACAAGGCTCATAGCAACATAAGTGCCTAAGAAGAGGAGCAAAAGTTACATTCAACCTTCAATACATTATTGTGCCTTTTAAAGAGTGTGTGTGTTTAAAAAGATGTTCACAGCACATCTGAATCTAAATCTGGATCACTAAGGCATGATTAGCCCACATGGTGCCCTCCAAAGGTTGTCAGACTGTAACTCCCATCAACCCCAGCCGGCATGGCCACTTATTGGGGAGTTATAGTCTAACATTATATGGAGGGGTGGACAGAGCTCAAGAAGGCAGGCCATGATGGTACACTTGTGTTCCTCTTCCAAATCATATACCCGATGTGTGTGGTGAGGAGAAAGAATCACTTACCCACTGACCTCAGTCCCCTTAATATCTGAGTATATAGTGGACCATGCGAAAGGTATTTCCAAATGATCAAGATTTCTGACCACCTTAATAGTCCTCATGATGTAGAGTAGTAATTACTGTAGAGGCCTCTTTCTTACCAGTGTTGAACATTGTTACACAATCACCACAACAGTACGAGATTCCAGGGAATTCCAGGTATGTTTTACCCACCAGGGTCTGTGTTTCCTTTGAGAAATGAGGCACAGCGGAGACTGTGGTGTCTTTATGATATATGGCTTATTTACACACATATAAAACTTGAGTGTATGATGGAGGGGTCTCCAGAGTTACACTCCAGGAAGGTTTTGCCTCCTCCATAAGAGCAGCATTGGATTCAAAGAAGATATTGGTGATTTTATCTGCCTGTTTGCTTTCTGCTTATCATATCACTCCTAACATTGACCTGCTAATCCACTGGCCACCTTAATTAGCTGTAACACATGGCTTAATTAAAGGATTAGCAAGGTCTAGCATGGTTCAAATACACATGTGGGTCAATCTCAAATACACATGGGTCTGGCTCTTTCTTGGTTTTAATAAACCAAACCTTGATTAAATTCTAACACTAGCTTAATCTGGAATTTAGGGTGTCTTGCACCCCCAGATTTATGACAATATATAGGTCTCAGTGCTGATGATTAGTTTGAGGAGGGCAAGCATGGCAGGTAAACTGCGGTGTTAGATTAAAATTTAGGATGCAATTTTAGTACATAGCAATGAGCCCTATACATAATTTGAAAGTCAGGTAACTGAGAGGAATAACTATACATTGTTGTCTGGGTCAGCAGACCTCAGCTCCATGTCCCTTTCATCAACATAGCTCCATTTGCACAGGTAATGCATGAAGGCATTTTATTTTCACCTGCAACTAGACACATTTCAAGCAGACATGTGATGGTCTTATACAGAACCTTTCCTACAGTTTGGTTTAAGACTGTGATATTTTGTTCTGTTTTAATCTATAAAAACTAGTTATTGCTGCCCCTCCCTCCCTGATCTTGGAGTGGGCAGTGGTGTAAATGCCAAAGTGGCTATTAAAACACTAGCGAACAAATCTGAAAGGAAGTGTGGCTGGCAGGATTGCAGCCTGAGTATGTGTTGGGAGGAGGCAGAGAGACAATCCATCTGTTACACAGCACATGCCAATTTCCTTTGTATCCTTTTTGGAGGGATGCTTCTAGAAGAGGAAAATGGTTAGAATTAATATGCAAAACTATTAGGAAGCACTGGATCCAACAGCCACCCCCACACTCATTTCTGTGAGTGCATTGAGCCCGGGGGAACCAGGAGGAAAAAAAGAAATTCATTTGGATCTTATTCTTTCACCACAGGATATGAGCACACTACTGGTGTTACCAGCTGATGCCACTTAGAGATGGCAAAATCTGACAGTCCCTCTGTTTTTCATTTTTCCAATATTAAGTTCAATTTTCCACAGTTCCACATCAGCTTGTATTTTTTTTAAAAAAAATCATGATTTGCCAGCATTTTAATGCACTTTTCTCCTAATGTGCCATTTTTGTATGCAATTTTCCTTAATCTGCACAATTTTAGAAAGCAATTTCCCCAGGTAGATTGCATATTTGTATGCTGTATTCACAGCATACATTTCTATGCACACCCTAGAATATGCAGCTTTCAACATATTACTGTATTTTTATCTTGTGAACGGCTCTGAGATCTTTGGATGAAGAGTGGTATATAAATTTAAATAAGAATAAGCATAATAAGAATAATTCAGTTGTTTCCAACATTAGTCATTCTCTGAGGAGACACACTGAGTTAAGTTCATTCATTTCAATGGGTCTAATCTGAGTAAAACTTAGATAGAACCCACTACATTTATGAAAATCCAAGTCCTTAACCATCACAGCACAACAAATATAAAAATATATAATAAAATGGATGGCTCTTTATACCATATACCGACTTTTCAGATTCTACATTCAACTGGGGTCATCCACCTAGTTAGAATAATATAAATGTTATGAATCCCAGGGGGAACACTCTCACAAGGATGTATTTTATGGCAGGCTCTATGTGGGATTGTAATATTTTAATTACAAGATTTAAACAAGTATCAAGGAGTATCAAAGGTGTTTGCTAAGCTGAAGTATAGCTTCACTGAGAGTCATCACACAGGCATACTAATTTAGTCAATATCTTTTGTGTTCAATGTTTTATTGAAAGGTTTTCATGTCAAACAAAAACCAAAGCATATTTTCCAAACCTTCTCTCTCCTCACACTCATCTTTCCTCCAACTTACTTGTAAAATAGTCACTAGAGTAAATAATTACAGATATTTACTATGCCCAAACAATTTATTTTACTGCTTCCTTATACCAGAGATAGAGGAACCTGTGGATTTTCAAATGTTGTTGGACTACAATTCCCATCATCCATAATCATTGGTCATACTGACTGGGGCTGATGAAAGCTGGAGTCCAAAAGCATCTGGAAGACTACAGCACACTCATAGCAGGTGATATATTTGGCTTTATTTGGGAATAACATTATGGTTCTCCTTGACTGACTTCCTGGTTCTTTTCAAATGGCTGTTTGATATTCAGAACTCTGGGTGGCTTTGATAAATTTGCCTGAGTTAACTGTAATAAAAATGTATATCTTTCCTCACATGACTGTAGATAAAATGTGGACTTTACTAATAAATGTCAGACAAGCTGAGATATTCGAGTTCAGAGAATTCACAAGGGTGGAGTAAGCTAATAACAACTTCAGTAGGAAAACATTCCGGCTCCTGACTGATATGTGTACAGTGCAGATTTTTATGCATCAGGCATCTAGGCCTAAACATTCAGTTCCCAGGAGTTATATGTCTTCACCTTTATGAACTATGTAGGAGCTGAAAGCAGCAAGTAGGGCATGCAAAGAAGTGTACTATCTTTCTCCATACTCTCTCACCCCATTTCAAGATGCTCAAGACAAGGGATACCCGCTAAGCTACGAGGAAGAGCAGTGAGTGATGAGTGACGAATGGGGACGGAGGATAGGATTCAATTCACTTAGCATTTCAGGGCAAGGCTACCTAATTCACACACAGCCATCCTTCTAAATTTGCACTTAAATCTAGTTTCATCATTGAAACTCAACTGCATAAATACCTTCGGGTGAAAGAAGCCAGTAGGAAAAACAACTGATACTGGCATGACAAACCTGTGCTTTATGCACCCATGATATCAAATTTGGTGCATGAACAACAGTAGTACAGAAAAGTGGGTGTTTATCTCTAAGGAGGAATGGAGAGAAATTTGATTCAATTTGCATTTAAAGGTGAACTTATCTGCTTTACAGTTTCCAAAACAATATGTGAACCACACCTAGCCATCTATCAGAATTCACATTTCTTTGAATTTCGCAGTGCACTTCTTCAGCCAAATCATTGTGTGTCCATAAAATGCATATATGAGTAACATAGCATACAACAATGTATTTTATGAGGATAAATAGCTTGCAAAAATGTGTATGTTGGGCAAAATGTCATACAAAAATGTGTCTGTTAGGAGAATTTTGCACTAAAATGTAGGTGAATTTTCATGAAAACCATTTAAGAAAATTCAAATTGATGTGGAAATGTGGAGATATGAGCTTAAGAATGGAAAAATGAATAAGTGAGAGAATCAAAATTAAGAGATTCTCCCATCCCTAGTTAATAACAAGTTTCTCTGCTACCAAGTGGAGTTTTTGGTATACTTTGTGTATGCCAGTGCCTTTTCACCCCCTAACAAGCTTGATGCAGTACTAATGCCAAAATCTCATGTTCAGGCATCAAAATTTCAGAAGGCTTTGGGTAGCGCTTGAATTTAAGTCTAAATCAAGAGTAGCCAATATTATGTCCTCCAGATGTACAACATCTGGTATCTAGCAGATATTCTCAGCCCTTCCTGAGTGCAAAGCAGTTGCTCTACCTGAGCTGTAGCTCTTCCCCTAGTTTGTGGTATCAGGATGTGAGTAAGTTTACCTACATGTTACAAAAGGAAGAATTCAGTGTTGGCTTATTAGTTTCAGGGCTGGCCTCATGTTCACTGTAATGTAAATCTAACCATCAGATAATAAATATTCCACACTTGGCAACAGAGTTTTATTCTGTGTGTGTCCAAGGGCCAAGGGACAAATACGTGGGTTTGAGCAAAAGAAATGGTACCACATGGGTAAGTGGTGGAACCTGTTGCCACAGCTTTTATTATGGTCCCTTCTGCTTTCCCATCATACTTCAGCTAGATCACATTTCTTGATTATGCAAAAGTTACCACAGACCATAAAGGTAAAGGTAAAGGTACCCCTGCCCATACGGGCCAGTCTTGCCAGACTCTAGGGTTGTGCGCTCATCTCACTCTATAGGCCGGGAGCCAGCGCTGTCCGCAGACACTTCCGGGTCACGTGGCCAGCGTGGCCAGCGTGACAAGCTGCATCTGGCGAGCCAGCGCAGCACACGGAACGCCACAGACCATAGATACCACATAAAGCTTGGTTTGATTAAACAGTTTACCATATCACGTGCCCACGCTGAACTGAAATTCCTCTTTAAAGATTTTTGTTTCAGGGCTTCTGTGTATGAGATCTGCTGTGACATCTTTCCTAACTAGAAAAGGTCAGCAGCTGAAAATAGGCCCTACAGTGATTTAAGCATCAGCGACATGATTTCTAAGAAATCTGGCATACATTTATCTCTGGCTGTTTGACAGATACTACTAAACCAATTGATAGTGACCTTTTACATGTAATCTAATGTGCAGAATGTGCACCCCTTCCTTTTTCATTTCTTGTTGTCAAATTCTAACAAGGAAGCAAAGAGAGGGCAAGATGAATCCATTTTCACGCCAAAGCCCCAATGGGAATGAAAAATGGAACAATGCTATACATATTTGAGGATGGCATGGGCCTATCCAGGGAGCAGTGGAAACTTGGGAATTGAAGCAGGGGCTTCACCTGCCCTTTCCTTATGAATGTGTTCTTGGGGTTGGAGGCAGGCTGCCAATCCACTTCTCACCAGAGATGTTGGTTGACATGCTGTGAATCAGCTGGACTGCAAGGAGCCTTTCCACAGCACATCCATTGCTGGCATGGAGAGATGGCAGATTCATTTGGTCCTAGAGCAATGTAAGAGTATCTTCTCCGTACTCTACCCATGCTGCTACAGTAATGCTTGGACTTAGAGCCATGCAGTCTGAGTCAATGATGTGAGCATTTCCTCTTCTGCTCTTTTGCTCCAGTCACATATAAATCAGCTCACAGTCTGTTCAGTTGGAGGGGTTAATGCTGAAGAGCAGTTGCATCACGAAGGTGCTTTTAAGCAGGCCCCATGTAGTGACTGTGCAGCCCAGCTCTAAGATATGTGTGTTGATTTTCAATGCAGGAGCAGGAAAAGGTGGGATATCAACAAACTGGTTTTTAGCAGGCTGTGGTGGAGTGCTTCTTTATAGAATTCAAGGTGTCTGCTTAGTTGTTACAGGAATTCTCCTCTATCTAGGCAAGCATTATCATAGCTCAAGGACACATTCCTTGAGCATTTGAGGAGTGTGCAGAGTATGGTCAGGGCCAAGGTGTGTCCTGTGGAAAGTCTTGAGGGCCAAATAGAGAGATCAGGAGGATATTGGGACTGGGGCTAGTATGTTTTGCTTGCCTTTTTAAGGAAAGATGAAAATATAAATATAAATGAGAAGCTTAGAAAAGCAATAAGAGCTTTAAAAAAACTATGTAAAATGGTTTTCTGCATTGACTCTGATTTTCTGTCTGACAAGACATCCTTCTTCATATTGGTATGGACTGAACTGGGAAGGAGTAACAAACAACACAACACAAAGAAGTGTGAGTGGAAATGTGAACACGCTGGCTAAGAAGCTTGGTGTGCAACGTGTATTAATTAATTGGCATTATTTAATGAGATGTTGAAAGACAAGCCAATTGTTTCCTGATTTTCTTTTCTTGCTTTGTTCCTTTTGAATTCTTAATGTATGGGAAATTTGATTGTGTTTTTCAATACAGGCTGAGAATGGCTAACATAATGCAATAAACAGTAAATTGGCTTCAGATCAGACCTGCTTCCCTTTATTTATTAACAACAGATTCAAGTGAAAATTGTTTGAAGGTAAGTGAACACTGAAATTTAATGAAAGGTATCATTCCAGCTAGACTCACAAAGGAGGGAAAGTCCTGTTCCAACCGATGCAGGTATACACAGAAGAAAATTTTGGGATTTCAGAGTTTAGAGTAGAAACCAATATATACATACAGTAGTATAGAATAAATATATGCAATAAATGCTGGATATGTGGAATAACATAAAATATTGAATTAGGGTGCTGTCCTAACTCTAGATCTGCTGAGAATGAGCAATTGAGGATTGGGCAAATCTCTGGCTCAGGCAGCAGGTTCTCAGCTCAACCAGGCTAGGCCTGTGTGCGTCCCCAACCATGACTCAGCTGGAGATACACTGGTGTAACTCCTTCATCCTGGCTAAATTAGGGCTAAGCCAGCTGAGTTGAGGGGGAAAAAAAGGCATTCTACAGGAATAGCAGGAACAGGATCGGAGGATGAAGGACTTATGCTGGATTCATACTCCATTGAGCTCTATTAATGTGACCTGGCAAGCTGGTGGAATTTACAATGGCAACAAGGGTGATGAAAGTCACACTCTATTTTAAAATTTTGCTTTCCATTTGCCAGGCTTAGGCTGGCTCAACCAGCAACAGCCCCACTCCACATGGAGTTTGGATCTGGAGTACTTTAATACTGGTTAAATTTGAGGTGACATAAATTAAGCTGACTCGTCATATTTAGGATTGATCCCAATGTTATATAACAGCAGACTAGCCTATAATATTGTGGTCCCCCACCATGTATGTGAGCAGAGGTCCTTTAGGGATGTTGTTAAATGTTGTTCCTACATTTTGGACTGAGCTGAGCACAGACATCAGTCAGCATCCGGTCCTCCCCACTCTCTTTTGTGGTCCTTGTGTGCAAAACCCGAAGCTTGGAAGACATAATAGTTTCCACTGCTAACTAATCTTCATCTGATATATTCATTTTATGCTGAAAACATGGGAGGGAGACAACGTGAGAAAGTCTACAAGGTTTACATCCATTATTAACTGGGGGGAGGGGATAGAATTTTAGGAAGCAGTGGATTGTTATCCATTAGATGCCAATACATCCCTTCACCCCTGTGTTATGAAACACAGCACAAACCAAAGCCGTGGAACAAGAAAGGAAAGCCACTTAGCCCTGTTCCAATAAAGACCAGGCCAAAGACCCAAATCATTGTATGCTATTACAATGGTTTTGTTCAAGCAAGTTATAAGCAAGAGATATACTTTTTGGTGTGTGTGCTTTCTTATAGAAATGTCATTTCTCAAGAAGGGGGGAAAGATAAGGAAATGATGTAATTATTGATCATTGATAATCCTCAAATATGTTCTTAGTACTGATACCTAGCCTTGCTGCCCAGAATACAATTTTACAATAATTAATGTTGCATTATAAAGAGAAAAATGCTGTAAATGCAGTTAGGAAAGCTGTCCATATTGCCAAGTGAAATCTATCATAGTTATTGCAGTAAAATTATGACGTATTGAATCAATCATGTTTCGAAAATTATGCTATGGTGTTAAGGAACACAGTTTAAATGCACTGGGAAACATTACTGCTAGCTATCATTTTGGAGAAAAACAAAATTAGGAACATGGTAGTTGATGATTATGATGCTGATTTATTAATTTTTTTTAGTCACTTTATCTTGCCCAAGGCAACCAATAGCGACTTACAACCAAATAGCCAAACAAGATGATAGATCTGAAAACTATGCCTGTTTAACCTATTCAGCCTGTGCCTTTGCATTTAGATAAATGATCAAGTTGAAGGAATAGGTGGATAAAGAAGAGCAACCAGGAAAAGGGAACTTTATGTCTTCCATATTTCCAATCCACAGCCCACATGCTATTTGCATTTAAAATGCACCACGCAAATGTGTGTAGATATTTTATCACAGAATCATAGAAAGAGCATGTAACAGTATTAATTCCCAATGGAGATGGCATGGGACTGGAAGAAAATGGGCTGTGTATCTGGGGCATGCAGTACAAGTGTATGCATTATTACTCAGAAGAAAGTCCCAATGTGTCCTAGGGGGCTTATCTGGCAACCAAAGAAGCTTATGATGATGGAATGATTGTAGTAGCATGCCACTGAATTTTACGTTCAGTGTTATGCAGCGTCTGAAAATGTGTTGCTTCACATAGCATTTCCTTCAGTGGTAGCAGTTCACGTGAACATTGCCCCTTCTCTCCATAAAATTCTTCCTTGTCTATTGAGTCTGGTACTAGGCAATGATTCTTCGTCCATGTAACTTAATTTAGGATTTGGAATATTTTTCCCTTCCCAAATGGGGAATTTGGCCTCTGTGTCTTTCTACATATTAAAACTGAAACTGAGTTATGTTGCTTTCTCATGGCTGAGTTTCTCAGAATTATCATTTGCATATACCTCAGAAGGCTGAAAAACCTTGTGGGGGGGGATATAATCTTTGTGGGCTGCATTTGGTAATAAATTGTAGGCAAGTCTTTTTTGGAAGACTTGAATCTAGCCCGGTTTCAGACAGATGTCTGCACTGGTTCTCTTGCAAGGATTACCATTATAGTCTTTAAAAAGGTAAAGGTAAAGGACCCCTGACAGTTAAGTCCAGTCGCAGACGACTCTGGGGTTGCGGCCACTCATCACACTTTACAGGCTGAGGGAGCTGGCGTTTGTCCGCAGACAGTTTTTCCAGGTCATGTGGCCAGCAAAACTAAGCCGCTTCTGGCGAAACCAGAGCAGCACACGGAAACGCCGTTTACCTTCCCGCCAGAGTGGTACCTATTTATCTACTTGCACAGGTGTGCTTTTGAACTGCTAGGTTGGCAGGAACTGAGACCAAGCAACATGCGCTCACCCCGTCACAGGGATTCAAACCACTGGCCTTCTGGTTTAGACCACAGCACCACCCGCGTCCATTGCAGTCTTAGGGTGAGCTTAAAAAATAATCCTAAATAAAGGAAGTGGTGAAATTCATACTGGCTTAATTTAAATCAGTGTAAATTAAGCCTTTTCCAAATTCCATTCAGGAGCTATCACTAGCTGAGCTGGCCTAAGTCCGATGGAGGGGGAAAATGTTGAACTAAATTAGGGACCAGCATAAGTACCCCTTGCTTGGTCATGCCCCCACCCCAGTACCCCATTTTTCATGGCCTACAGCAACATCAAATCCACCAGTCTCAGTCTAGCCATCTAAGCCCTAGTTAATGCTGGATGAGGTACTTGTGCCAGCATATCTCTGGCTGAGATAGTTGGGCATAGTTCAGTTGCACTGAGAATCAGCCAGCTGAGTCAGAGATCTGCTGGCTCCTCACATGTGCATCCTGGTGAATACTGGGTTTGGTTTAATCTTCGCTAGCATTTGTGTGTAATATGTCTGAAAATGGCAGACACTTTCAAATCACCCAGAGATCTACCAGAAGATCCAGAATGACCTTCTACCCATCACTGCTCTGAGGTTATGATAACTGCAGGAGCTTCTGTTCTTCTGCATAACCCTAACATTTTTGCTATGACTGGCTCCTCCCACACCTCTTCCTTCCTTCATGTCAGTTCAGTTTCATCTCTTCATTTTCTGCATTTCAGAATCATCCTATTTCCCCCATCCAGTCATTTTGCCTCTTCAGTCCATTGATTTATAAAACTAAGTAGGTGTCAAATACTGTGGTATTAGGGGAGAACTGGAAGAAAGAGAATATTTCCCCCCTATGCAATGTAGAAAGTAAGCAACACGTTAGGTCAGCTCTGCAGTAGAAATGTCAGTATTGCCAGGAGGAAAGCCATGATCTGTGTTTGTGCTCTCAAGGATTTCAAAATGAAAAGAAGTCACTGTATACATGATATAAGATCACATGTGCCTTTATGAATAAAGTCAACAATCCTCGTCCCCTGAAAGTTTAAAAAATATATTAATTAAACCATCCATACAGACTGTTCACTATGGCTGAGCAGATATATGTACTGTTTTGTTAATGAACCTAACAATGTTATTTTAGAGCCTGGTTCAAATATTGACAACTGTGTGGGTATTTATAGGTCTCTTGTTAAAAAGTAAACATTTTTTTTCCTCATTCTTTTTTTTTTGGCACATAAAAAGATGCCCATTCCAGATGATTTTATTATTTTTACCCTCAATTCAATATATGTCCAATTTTTCTCGTTTGAATGGCTTCCTGTGGTTTCTGTATATTTTGCTGCTTTGGGAGCTAAAAATAGAAGATGAAAGTGCCGCTGTGCCTATTGGTGTACAAATAAAACCCATCAATGGAAATTTGGCCTTCTGAAGAAATGTCATGTTTTCACACAAAGCCCCATGTTCTACTCAAGTTTCTGAAGCTTCAGATAAGAGCATAATTCTTTAGTGCTACTTCATGGAATTATACAGAGAACGATGAGACATTTCTAATGTAAAATATGCATTTATATATTTTCTCTTACTATGACATCATCACATTTTGAAACGGAGCAAAAGTTGCACTTTGACATCACATTTTGTCAATTCAGCTCTGAAATGTTTGGGCAAAACTCCCAACAGGAATCTGTTGGGCAAATCAATTTATTTCTGCTGTATGTCAATTTCATATCTGTTCATCGTGTGCTGCTGCTGCATTCATTAGTGGTTCTGCCACCAAAAATAAAATAATAATCTGTACCAACCCCCCCCCATTAAAATACATATCACTTTCAAAATACACAGTTCTAAACATATTTTTTCTCATAATGCACAATACGCTCTTATTTTATTTCAAAATACTTATTGTAAGATGCATTTTGATCAGTCTGAACTGCTAAGAACTGTGTTGTGGCATTTAGTAAGTGCAGAGTTAAGTTTTGATCTGCAGTGAATATTAGGGAGCAATCCTATGCATAAGAAGCTGGCATAAACTGAGGTGCTATAAGATAGCCTGGGGTAAAGCTATACCAGATCCAGGCCCTGTTCAGCAGAGGGACTGCTGTTAGCTGCTGAGCCAAAGGCTGGCAGAGGGAAAACAAGCCTTTGAAATAGTGTTCTAAAACAGGTTGCCAGGTCATGTGTCTAAACTGAACAGGCTTAGGTTCCAGTCTCTACTCTCTGACCCTGGCCCTAGCACCCCCTTGGGGAATGGGGGTTACATTGCCATTGACTAAGCCAGCTTTTCTGAAGGAAATCATCCCTGAGTGCTCACTGGAAGGACAGATCCTGAAGCTGAGGCTCCAATACTTTGGCCACCTCATGAGAAGAGAAGATTCCCTGGAAAAGACCCTAATGTTGGGAAAGATGGAGGGCACAAGGCGAAGGGGATGACAGAGGACGAGATGGTTGGACAGTGTTTTCGAAGCTACTAGTATGAGTTTGACCAAACTGTAGGAGGCAGTAGATGACAGGAGTGCCTGGTGTGCTGTGGTCCATGGGGTCACGAAGAGTCGGACACGATTAAATGACTAAACAACAACAAAGCCAGCTTTGGTTGACATGGCTGAGCCCTGGCTATGCTGAGATGAGCATGTTGCATTGGCATATCTTCAGGTAAGCCAGGGTTGGGGACTTGACACCTGCTGAGCCAGTGATCAGCTGCAGTCTAAGCTGCTCAACCTGGTAGATCCTGCTTCCTTTACATTGCAGTCCAACTGAGGCATGTGAAAACCTGGCTGTCAGCCCTGTTTGCCTCAGGCTCCACACCTCAAATATTTATTGGTGTATATTTAATTTAACATACTGCTTTTCCACCTTTGGTGTGGTTTACAACTGAGCAAATCAAAGATGGTTGAACATCACTGATACACATTTTAAGAATCCGCTAATTATATTACAGGGACGCAGGTGGCGCTGTGGGTAAAAGCCTCAGCGCCTAGGGCTTGCCGATCGAAAGGTCGGCGGTTCAAATCCCTGCGGCGGGGTGCGCTCCTGTTGTTCAGTCCCAGCGCCTGCCAACCTAGCAGTTCGAAAGCACTCCCGGGTGCAAGTAGATAAATAGGGACCGCTTACTAGCGGGAAGGTAAACGGCGTTTCCGTGTGCGGCTCTGGCTCGCCAGAGCAGCGATGTCACGCTGGCCACGTGACCCGGAAGTGTCTGCGGACAGCGCTGGCCCCCGGCCTCTTGAGTGAGATGGGCGCACAACCCTAGAGTCTGTCAAGACTGGCCAGTACGGGCAGGGGTACCTTTACCTTTACTAATTATATTACAGTAGATTCATTAACATTATCAGAAGAAAGTAGGGCAAATATTACCAGTATAGGATAACCTCATAAGTGACAGAAGTGGCGCCCGTAAAAATGTTTCTTTGAATTCACTGGGAAGTGGAGGGATTATGAGAAAGAATTTGCCAGGTTATTCTGGACAAAGGTATTTAAAAGCTTTGAAGATCAAAAACAGATATAAATTGCTATGTATTACCTGTCATGGTTACCAGTTCATTGTAGGGATGGAGAAATCATTTCATTACTAGCCCATGTCTCTCATCTGCTGGTTTATAAATCCAGTTATAAATTCATATTTTATTGCTGTTTTATTGTTGTTGTTGGTATTCTGTTGGGAGCCGCCCAGGGTGGCTGGGGGAACCCAGCCAGATGGGTGGGGTATAAATATATTATTATTATTATTATTATTATTATTATTATTATTATTATTCCACCCTGCTTCAACCATAATCTGCCAATGTATTTAGTTATTAAATTATGGTTAAAATGTGCGTTGAAAATGCATATTTATTTCTAGATATATTAAAATGTGGTTTTTTTCTAAACATACTCAAATAGTCATTTTTAAAAAAGTGTTTTGTTATGCTTCTTGAGCCAAGAACTGTGCCAGAACATTCAAGACATGTGAAAGCTAGTGGATAATTAAGTTCCAACCCGCCTATTCGTCCAGGGGGTGCAGATCAGATCAGCTCATATCAGAATTTACAATGATCAAATTCCTCAAGCATCTCTGTTTCTTGATATACAGAAGCAAGTCTACAGGGCCTGCTAGCTTGTTATTTTATAAAAAATCCTGTTATTTTAGGAATGCTAGACATTACAGTGCAGTAAGTGTGCTTAGAATGAAGCTACAGAAAAAGTAACCTTTTCAATTTTGAAAGTATTTTTTTAAGTTGTGTGTGTGTGTGTTTGCAAATACATAATCTAGTGTGTTAGCCTTATAGAAATTCTAGATTTTTATAAAAATCCAGCAAACCTATAGCTGGTGCCCTTACTCCAAGAGTTTTTCACAGGTGCTTTGATTTGCTAAATGTCTTACGACATAATTCATTCTCCTCTCCTCTTTAAAAGGAAATTAATGAAGTAGTAACAGTGATACAGTATCAGAACTGGCACTGACCTGCTTTGCAGAAAGGTTTTAGAACCAGTGTGCAGCCTTAGGAAATTCTTTCCCGCCCAGCTGAAATCACATACAGAATGTCTAATGTCAGGACAACCATTCATTGCTTATGAAAACTGGTCAGCTTTAGTTTAAAATTGTTTAAAAGATCCATGGCCTTTGAATTAAGGAAGAATACCTGCTTGCGCACTCTCCATTACAGCTCAAAAGCTCCTGCTCACAGCGGAGCTCAGAGAGCAAACTCTGTGTCATGAGTTCAGCTCAATTACGCCAATGCCCAGCCAAGTCTGCATTGCAGGCAAGATCTGTGCAGGGTACTATTCAATGGTTCAAAGACTGAACCGTCCAATTTGCAGAAGATAATCAGATGTGTCATAATCATTCTTACTGAAAAGGCACTTCTGGAGAGGATTTTTCATTGATGACAAACATATGGAGTGACAAAAGGGAGCAGGTGTGAAATTGTCTTATATAATATAGAGAGCTTTAGCATCTAGCTAAGCTTTCCTAGGGTATATCAGCAAATTTATAACCTTGCCCTTTAAACCCCCTCCCTCTAAAAGAACCTGTTCTTAGAGATGCCAGTCATCTTCATCTTAATTTTAATGCTATTCAGCAATTGCATAATTTGTTATCTTAGCAATGGGTGTGTTTATTGAAGCTTGAGTCCTGGCAAGATGGAGTTACTTTAGGTGAGTGGGTCCCATGTCTGAGAAATTGACCCACTGCCCAGAATAGATGGGGTTCTGCTTCCCCTGAAAGAGCAACCATGCAGTAAGGTTCTGCTTTTGGATGCAGCTTTGTCACTGGAAGTGCATAATCCCTGACCATTGGCCATGCTGGCAATGACCTGATGGGAGTTGGACTGCAAAACATATGGAGGGCTGCAGTTTTCCCATCCTTGCTTCGGAATTGTAAAGAGAATGGTTACTTCCTGAGTCCCAGAGTTGAGGCCAGTCACGGCTGGCTCCCACCCTCAGGGATCAGTGCTGGGGCTAAGCAGCTGGCAGTTGGGGAATTCCCAATTTGCACCCAGTCGATTGTAGTTGGAGATGTTTAACCACTCAGCCTCTTGGGCTTGCCGATCAGAAGGTCGGCGGTTCAAATTCCCGCGACGGGGTGAGCTCCCGTTGCTTGGTCCCTGCTCCTGCCAACCTAGCAGTTAGAAAGCACATCAAAGTGCAAGTAGATAAATAGGTACCACTCCGGCGGGAAGGTAAATGGTGGTTTCGTGCACTGCTCTGGTTCGTCAGAAAGTTTTTTCCAGATGTTTAGTCACAGGTCACAGGTCCTACCTTCTAGAACAGGATAAAACAAGCTTGCTCCATTTTCCATGTGACAGCCCTTTAGATATTTGAAGATGGCTATCATATATCCTCTCAGTCTCCTCTTAGCCAGGCTAAACATACCCAACTCCCACAACCATTCCTCATAAGGCTATAGGGAAGTTTTTAATGTTTGATGTTTTATTGTGTTCATAATATTTTGTTGGGAGCTGCCCAGAGTGGCTTGAGGAACTCAGTCAGGTGCCATATTAATAATAAAATTATTATTATTAAAGTATTGGTTTCCATATTCTTGCTCATCTTTTAAATTAAGCTAAAACACTCATTTACCAGCTTTCTTGTCTTGACTAATGACTCAGCTACACAGGGCAATTTATAACATTATAAATGCATTCTAATAATGTGACACCAGATGGTACTATAGAGCAGCAATCTTAAGTGGATGAAAATTTCCATTGGGAGCTGTATCCTTATAGCATTTTTAATAGTTTTTTAAAAAATATTTGTGTAGATCCAGCCTAGGCCTACAAAGGAATGGTTGAGGACACATGAAAATGCAGCACTCCTCTCTGCCTGGTGTAGTTTTCGCTGACTCTCAAAGCGAGGTATCTCAACATAATGCTTGGCATTGCCAGCATCAGTAAGAAAAGGACCATGCAATAAATAAGCAGAAAACCTTGAAATGCAAGTTAAATGAACCACAGAAATATCAAATCAATTGAAAGCCTCAAGGAAACTTGCATACTGTATATGTAAAGAAATTCCAGGCTAGTAGAAGGTTGTGGTTTTTTACCCCCTAGGAATGATTCAGCTATGGAGATTGATTTGTTTTCTAGAACATTCATATGAAGTCCCACATTGTTGTGTATACTCCTCTGCAAATAGGTATGTTCACTTCAGGTTTGACATATTTAAATAATGTTATGAAAAGGGGGGTCTTCTGAGAACATGCTGCTCAATTAATTCTCCAGTGATGCCACTTCTGCATACTGAAATTATTCACAAATTGTGTTATATTTTAGCTTGCTTATGAGCTGCCATTTGGCCAAAAAGTTCCCTCAGGGCAACTTAGGGGTACTCAATACCAAATGAAGTCATTGGAGCAGTCATCCGGCATTTTGGAGTAAGGCATCAACTCTACTTCTTCGTAACTTTTGAATTGTGAGAGACTGTAAATGTTCTGGATCAGTGCATAGATGGACTGGTGGACTGGATGAGGGTCCATAACTGTGCTTGAACCCCCTTGTGGGGGTTGGGGACATAGGTAAGTCAGCTATCCTTGATGAGGTTTCACTTCCTCTGAAGGAGCAAGTACATCGATTGGGGCTACTTCTGGACACATGTTTGTCATTAGAGGCCTAAGTGAGGTATGCATTTTACCAGCTTTGTCTGGTTCACCTACTATGACTAAATAGGTATAGCCTGCCGTAGCCCATGTGTTGATAACCTTGATGCTAGATTACTGCAATGTTCTCTATGTGGGTCCGTCCTTGGCTTAGTTTAGAAGCTCCAGCTAGTGCAGAATGCAGCAGCCAGGCAGCTGGTGTGGGCACCTGGCTGGCAACATCCAACACCAGTGATAAAACATATACACTGCTTCCCCATCCGTTGCTGAGCCAGGTTCAAGGCCCTTCCTATTAATATGCAAAGCCCTGGGCATCAACCCCAAATGCAGCCTTTAGTGTTATTGTTCCAGTCCTGTGGAATGCTCCGTCAATAGAGATTCAGCCGGCACCTCCTCCTCTTTCAACCTTCAAACCCTTCCTGAAAACTCTTGCTCTCTGCCACGCTTATGCAGGCAATTAAGCATACATCTTTCCATAATAGTTAGTTGATAGTCTCCGATTTTAATTTTTATGTGTTTTTGTTATATAGAGATATTATTGCAAACTACTTCAATATCTTTTATGATATAGTGGTATGTAAATATTTTTATAAATAAAATAAATAAATTTGTTTTCCAACAGCCCCCCCCCCCAACATCTTATCTGAGCTTGCTCCATCACTACAGGCAATTTTACCTGTCAGCTTCTCTTCCAGATCCCATGAGTGCATTAGAAATGCAATAATATTGCTTCTTCGTGATTTTATGTGTGTGTTTTTTAAAGAAAACAATGTTTTTACATTTTAGTTTCAATTTATTGAAGTGCCAAAATCGTGGGGTTGTGACCCCAAACTATAGGGGTAGGTTAGCCTTGAGTTCATAAAGAAATAATAATATTCCGGGACAGCAAGGCATACAAACTCTTCCGGCCAATCGACAATGTTTGCAACATTAGAACTTTGCAGGGTGATTTAGTAATGTTCTAATTGTATAAGGAATAATTTAATTCTTCTTCACTCCTGTTCTATTGTTTATCACTTCACTCCTACATTTCTCAGCACCGTGCTTCGAATCCAAATGGACTCCAGGCTGTCATTGATGTTTGGCACAGGGTACAATGTAATGGTGCAATTACACCTATCTCTAATTTAGAACCCTGTATGTTGATAGTAAAGAGCCAGTATGCAACGGATTCTATTGTGCCATCAGTATGTCTGAGATGCAATAACCCATATTTGTCTATATTTTTTGGAAGAGCAACATGAAGTTGTTTTTTTTTAAAAAAGTAGATATAACTAGTGAATTAACCTTCATTTCTTGCCAGCAGTCTATTACAAATGAAGATTTGACTGTAGTCCGGAAAACTGAATCTCTCTCTTTGACATCATCTATGTAGCCATTCAGTCACCAGATGTGCTCATCTCTCTCTTTGTACTCCTCTTCCTTTTATAGCAAGAATTAACAAGTCCCTAGGCCTTCACCTTTTGGTCCAGTCTTTTAGAGTCAGATATGCTAAGTTCATAATTGTGCCTGATGGTGTCACTGGTTCCCATATGGATGAACGAGGAAGGATAATGATCAGTAGGCTTAATAAGCTTGGCAATCTCTCCATCACATCCTGGATCTGTGCACTAGGGACACAACACATTGTATGTAAAATTCAACTCATTGTCTTCAAGGACAGTGGCTCCAACCGATTGTTCATCAAGGACAGTTATTCCTAACAGTAAGTGGGAAGAAGATAACAGCCTCCACCATAAGAAAAAAAAGAATGTACGAGAGAGAGATTGCCAAGTGAAGAGAATTGCAGAAGAGAATTTTTAGTATCTTCAGTTCATATTATTTTTAGAATTGTCATTTCACACACCAATATATAAATGTTTAAATAATTGCATATTTCTTCCTTGGACAATTAACAGTTTCTTACTCTGGCCAGTCTGTGGAATTCCTTTGTAGAGATAATTGAAACTTTAAATCAAATTATTTAAAAGAGGGAATCTACAATAGTTAGTGTTGCTTAATTTAAAGCTGCTTCTTTAGCAATAAGGGCAATAGATTAACTTAAAATATTATGAAGAGCAATTACATTGTAGGGCTTATTTTAAAGTGCTAATGAACTGCTAGTGTTTCTTCCAGTAGATCAGCTGTGTTTTGAAATCTAATATCGTTCAAAACATTTGTAGGACTAAAGAAGAAATATATATGGATGAACTATTGATCCTGAGCCATAAAATTTTGCATTACAGCAAATTCTGGTTCTTATTTAAAATTGCCTGTTATTCATTCTTCACATCAAAGTCCACATTTCTTTGATTTTCCCTGACCTTCTGATGCCGTATGCTTCAAATATCTGGTCCTAAGAAACAATTTCCTTTTTCCTGAAATTGGCACCATCATTATCTGTTGATTGGCTGATTTATCAAAACCATTATTTTTGGTTGGCTGACTGGCATGCTGTCTCAAAGAATGCCTGTAATTGCTTGTTGATTTACTTTAATGGGATAATGGCATGTTTTGCTGAGTCCTTCATAAAGGTTACATTCTTTTGTGTTGTTGTCTGGGAGACTATTCACAGAGTAGATTCATATGTTGCTGCAGGACTTCAAAAGAGTTCCTGCTCACCTTCAAAAACATTACACAAGAATATGTTTAGGACCACAAGAAGCCAAACTAAGCTTCAGTAGATGGCACTGAAGTTCAAAAGAGTAAATACTTGTCAACAGAAAATATTTCCGCATGATGTTATGGTTGTGATTTTCTCTGCCAACAACACAAAAAATATGAACTTGTCACAGCTCTGGTTCCAAGCCCTCCAGCTTAGAAAGTTAATGGATGTATAGACAAAGCCTCAGCTGGCGAATTGAAACCCAGGCTGTATGGAAAACAATAACCAATAGAGAAAGGAATGTTAATGTAATAAAATAACATCTGGTTCATACCTTTAAAGGACAGGAAAAAAATACTTTTTAAAATCCGAGAAACAATTCTGTTTACCCTCAATGGAATCTAAATCGGAGTCACTTCTTCAACGGCATGTGCACTATTTGTTTCTTTGGCCAAATGCTTGAATTTGAACTCACAATGTTTTGAGTACTTTATCTGAATTTCATAAGGTTCTAACTAAATTCTACTCAGAGTAGATCCATTGAAGTTAATATACGTAAGTCAGGCTGCATTTGGAAAGCACTCTATTCCATTTCTCTGCCATTTCCTTACATGATAATTTTCACATTTTTGTGATCTTTCACACAACTTAAAAGCCACTTCTGGAAATCTAATGGAAGCTTAGCACTCATTTCCATGTAAATTTCCCCCAGGAAAAAAAATGCAGCCCTATCAACCCAGAAGATCATGGGAGTTTTGGATTATAATGTTCCTGTGGTTTTCATGGATCACACCACTGCTGATCATGTAGTGAAATTTGGGGTGGTATTCCAGCATAGTTATCTTCATGAGTGAACATGCTCATAAGTGTGGTCATGTGTCTGGTGATGTCTGCTGTTGTGTCACACCCTTTGTTGTTGTTTAGTTGTTTAGTCATGTCTGACTCTTTGTGACCCCATGGACCAGAGCACGCCAGGCACTTCTGTCTTCCACTGTCTCCCGCAGTTTAGTCAAACTCATGCTGGTAGCCTCGAGAACACTATCCAACCATCTCATCCTCTGTCGTCCCCTTCTCCTTGTGCCCTCCATCTTTCCCAACATCAGGGTCTTTTCCAGGGAGTCTTCTCTTCTCATGAGGTGGCCAAAGTATTGGAGCCTCAGCTTCACAATCTGTCCTTCCAGTGGGCACTCAGGGCTGATTTCCTAAAGAATGGATAGGTTTGATCTTCTTGCACCATAGGTCTCCTCCAGCACCATAATTCAAAAGCATCAGTTCTTTGGAGATCAGCCTTCTTTATGGTCCAGCTCTCACTTCCATACATTACTACTGGGAAAACCATAGCTTTTGCCCCTTCATGGATCACTGCCTTGCCGTGACGAAGGGGCTTGAATAACTCAGAGAAGCTATGAACTATGCTGAGCAGGTCACCCAAGATGAACAGGTCACAGTGGAGAGTTTTGACCAAACGTGATCCACCTGGAGGAGGAACCGGCAAGCCACTCCAGTATCCCTGCCAAGAAAACTCCATGGACAAAGACAGGCATATAAAAGTTATGACGCTGGAAGATGAGCCCCTCAGGTCGGAAGGCGTCCAACATGCTACTGAGGAAGAGCGGAGGACAAGTACAAGTAGATTCAGAGCTGATGAAGCGGCTGGGCCAAAGACGAAAGGATGCTCAGTTGCGGATATGCCTGGAAGCGAAAGGAAAGTCCAATGCTGTAAAGAAAAATATTGCATAGGAACCACACCCTTTAGTGTGAATGAAATTTAGTGTGAAATAGTGGTATATCTATCAAAAGTCACAGTTCTACAGCACAACAGATAATGCAGGGTAAAATTTAATAAATAAGAATATTATGTTTGTGGGAGATGAGTTATTGGCTTGGTTTCCTTTTATCATGTATTTTGTGTTTTCATTTTGTATTTTTATGTTATGAACCACCCTGTGATCTTTGGATGAAGGGTGATGTGCAAATTAAATTTGAAACTCGCATTATAATTAGCACTCATATTATAGAGAGAAAAACAAAATAATCCCCACATGCTCATTCATGACTATGTGTCTACTCAGAGTAGAAGTAATGTTAGCTACAACCCATGCAGTTTGCAAGGGCTGTCTAATTTACATCATAAACAAGACAGAAAGGGATTTATACATGCATTTATATTATGACATTGCTCCAGTTCTGATTTCTGTGTCCCTTTCCAATCTAAACTCATGTACTATATTACTTGTTTTCTCCTTTTCTATAAACTCAATATTTTATCTTACTCCATACTCACCAGCCATATGAGGGCAAAGTACAATAACTTAGAACTCCTATAAATCAACTTCTGTAACATTTTAAATTAGATGCCACTCAGCTATGATGCACTCATAAAACCATGCTCATCACATCATCTTTGTCATTGTTATAGTATGGATTATTAATTTGTTTTAAATTTCTGTTCAGCCTTGGTCATACTTTTGAAACATGTTAAAGAACTACCCATCACCCCACCAACAATGCACAGGAGGATCATGGGAAACGATTCTCTTTGGCAACATGGTGCTAATGCTATTCACCTCAATTAACTGTATCCATAATGAGGTCTGCAAATGTAGTATTTATTTGTTTAAAATATATTTCTAAGACACCCAATAATATGCAAGAATGAAGAGTGCTTTAGAAACATTTTAAGGTATAAATATTGTGTTTGCAAAACCCATAATTCAGAGTGATCTTAAGTTGGGCACAGGTCCAACTAGCCATACTAAATGAGAATACAACAGAGGGGAGAGTTAATCAAGTAAAATTTATTTCAGAACAATTCACAACAATATAACAGCTTATAGACCCCCTAGATGCAACACTTAATTAAGCCTAAAAAGATTGAAAATTATTTTGTCCCATTCTTTGATGTTTCAGTCACATATTTTATTACACCACTTTTTCATATTCCTTCACATCCATGGGAACTATTGTGCTGTAAATGGGTTGGTCATTGTAGCTGCATGGTCCAGAGTTGAACGTTACCACAAAGTATTTGTGCTCCTCAAAAGCTGTCTGGATTTCTGTATGCTTTTTACACTGGATGATTCTAGACCAGCAGGTTTCAGATTCACCATGATTTATTTGGAACTCCAGCACGACCTGTCTTCAGCTGGAAAAAAAGTATGGACCCATGATGAGCAATGTTATGCACTTGTGTACTCTTGACTCAAATGTGACATTGTGCTACCCATCCACATCCCCCTGAATTATGGAATATTTAAGCTGACAGGTCTGATGTGGTGACAGGCAGACAAGTCCAGGGGCAACTTTTTTTCCTGCAATAGGTCACCTTCCACTGCACTTCTGTGACAGCCTGTACACTAACCTCTCCACTAGTTCTTCCTTATTAAGTTCCAATAATGCTTTTAAGTCAGTTTCCCTTTATCAACTGGAAGAAGAAGAAGAAGAAGAAAGATGAGAGACCATTTTGATTCCATTCTATTTTCTTTTAATAACAGCCCACAGTAGTGACAGCTTTCTGTCTGACTGGAGATGTACTTTTGATTCATCATAGTCAGACTCCAATAATGGCTAAAGCAATAGCTAGCATGTCACTTGAGATGGAGTTTAAATTGTGTTGGGTGGGACACAAAAGAGTGAATGTGGACATCCTTCTCTTGCGTTATCCACTTTCTTGTTACATCTAGCTCATTATGGGTTATAAATGATTAACACAGGAATGCTGAAATGAGGCTTTACAAAAATGCAGAAACTACACAGAGGTGTGTGTATGTGTAAAAAAGGAAAGAAAACGAAACTACAAATCTAAATGGTTTCTATGTAATTTAAGAGCTGATTTATAGAAAGAGAGGTACTGCAAAGTTGCATGATTATTATGTAATACAGGTTGCATTCTGTTAAAACAACAGAAATCCTGATCCATGTAAAAGCAGAGATTATTTGTCCTATGTGCATGAATTTTCATCTCCTGGGAAAGAGAACTACTTGTTTCAAATTTAATAAATGTTATTTTCCCCTAGGTGTTTCCTATTTTTGTTGATGTTGTAGAGTGGGAACCAAAAAATCCACCAGGGATACCTAGATGGTAGTTCAACACTCATGATGTGTAGTAGGAGAAGACATAGGCAACAACAGTACACTAGCAATATGTTCACTTTACAATACATTTGGGGACAGAAGGTCCTGCAAGGCTCCTAGCTTCAAGGGAGCTGCCTCCCCTGCCTTCCCCTCCAAAGCTGAGTGTATACTCTGGGGGGGGGCAGGGATGGGATGTCAGATAACATGGAGTGAGTAGCAGAATGTGCCTGTCTCACTTCTCACCTTCAAAATTGAACATATACACACTCTTCTCCAACCCAAGTGACATCACTTGACTATATGTTTGGCTCTACAGTCATATGTACTATACATGTCACTAGATCACCTGCAAAAATTACGGGGTGTGTGCAGCACTTATACATTACAGGTAAACTCTGTGCAAGTGTGCAGTCTAGGAAACTCCGTCTGTGTGTAGGGACTGTATGAAGAATCAAGGAAAGCGATTCAGCAGTCATTATGCACACATGGGAAAACATCAATAGTATTCAGGTTGAAGGTCCTCTGACTCACAGACCAAATCTATCCAGGTCTATTTTGAAGTTATCTCCCTTGATTCAATGCAGCTTACACATAAGAACATTAGCAACCTTAGCCATGGACTTCAGTCTTGTGGCTGTTGCTACTTTGTAGCCCTAAGCTGTTGCACAATGCTCTTGTGAAGGCAAATCAGTGGTATATGTGTGTGCCAGGGACATGCACTATACTCAGAGCTGGGCAAGCCATTAGGCAGGGTGAGGCCACTGCCTCAGGTGACAGAAGACACCCAGGTGGCATGCCTGTGGGTGCCCTGCCCGCCCCACCACCTCTGCCAGTGGTGGCGGAGAAGTGCTGCCATCATCCATACCAATTTTGGGTGAGATCACACCAATCTGGGGGGAGATCTTGCCCTAAATGGATGAGACCTTGCCCAGAATTGCCACCAATGGCAGTGGTGCTTCTCTGCCAGCAGTAGATACAACAGGGTGTGCAGTGCTGGCAGAGTAGGCAGCTGCTGGAGCAGATAGGTGGTGGTGGGAGTAGCAGCAGTGGCAGGGCACGATGGTGCTTGCCGTTTCTCCTCAAGTAGTCAAACGAGACATGCTGTTCTTTACTATGCTGACTCAGACCATTGATCTGCGTAGCTCAGTAATGTCTAGTTTGGCAGTCTCAAGTAGAGGCCTTTCAGTGCCTGAGTATCTCTCATTGCTATTATTTATTTAATTTATCAATTAATTAATTACATTTATTGCCCATCCTTCACCATAAGGCCCCAGGGTTGTTTACAACAATATAATATGCAACTATGAAAACAGACAATGATAAAACAGAGAAAGCCATTCCAGATGGAATAGAAAAGGAAGCAGAAGCAGAAGCAGCAGAAGAAGACCATGGTGGTGGTCCCACAGAACAAAATAACTGCCAAAGAACAAGCTAAAGAAGTGCATCTTCAACATACACTGAAAGTTATGCAACGCTCTGTGGGGACGAATTTCCACAATGTAGCAGGGTAGTAGTGGTCCTAGTCTACCCTTCCCCACACCAGACATACCAGGGATTAGACCTTTTGAAGATTGTGGCTAAGATTAGTCTGTGAGAGTTGCATATTAGGCAAAATTTCATCAGGCAATGCTTGCTCTTTCACAGTTTTGCAAGGACAGAAGAAACCACTCACGGTGGGTGGTATTTTCCATTGAATGTAATTCCTGCAGCCCACTCCTTAGATATGCCTATACCCATTTGTTGAACATAGGACTGGGCTGTTTAAACTGTATGGGCCGTTATGACAGTCAAAGGAAAATTGTTTCAAAACTGTACTCATATATATGTATACCCCCCACTGAAATGTCTTAATTGCCAATTAGCAGTTATTAGTTGCTGTTCAACCTAACCAACTCATTTCTCCCTGTCATCTGCTATTCAACCCTCTCTAAAATATTGGCAGAATACTATCATACCACCCCAGCATCTTTTTCCCCTATGCTAAACAAGCCAAGTTCTTTTAATCTCACCTTATAAGATATATGGACTTACTAAAGTGTTAATGTTCTTGCAGTATGTTTGAAACATGTGCCGGGAATGCTAATTAAACCAGCTAAGTTATTTATTTCTATGTACTTCAGGTGAGAAGCAAAGTCACCTGTAGGCTGTGTCAAGAAAAAATAACGAAGAATTGCACAGGGGGAAAACAAATACTGAAGGAAATGAATTTATAATTTTATAATTTAGCTTACTTTAATTTCTTAATATATACTAAAATTGTAAGGCTGTTGTCATGATGCAGTTGTCATGCCAACTCCAGCACGATAACATAGTGGCAGGCAGGTGAGTGAGCAAGCAGCATGGGTGACAGGCAGCCAAGCAAGCTGTTTAAAGCAGGGTGGGGGGTGCTTCAGCAAACTGCCCTCCGAAGCACCTCCTGCCTCCATTACATAACTGGGGGAGTGGGTGTTTAACAGAGTGTGGGAGCCACTTCAGAGAGTGGTTTGGTTCATCACTATGTGGAGACTTTTTCCTATTGAATTGTTGATATTTGTTTAGTAATGGCTTATGTTCCCTGCTCCACCTCACTCACAAGAAAGAGAACAACCTGGTTTTCATTTATATTGACTGAAATTGTTATTTATTTATATATTATTAGTCAGTTAAAGGTATTATTATTCATAATACTTTCCCTAATCTATCTACAACATTACAGTGGTACCTCAGGTTACATACGCTTCAGGTTACAGACACCGCTAACCCAGAAATAGTGCTTCAGGTTACGAACTTTGCTTCAGGATGAGAACAGAAATTGGGCTCCAGCAGCACGGCAGCAGCAGGAGGCCCCATTAGCTAAAGTGGTGCTTCAGGTTAAGAACAGTTTCGGGTTAAGAATGGACCTCCAGAACGAATTAAGTTCTTAACCCGAGGTACTACTGTATATGGCCAGAAGACAAAAGACACAGTACAAAATAAGATTAAGTCAGAGAAGCAAGTGTAAATTTTACTTTACTGTGTTAAGCTAGTTTGTACACACACTCACACATTCTTTTCTATCCTCCATCCAGATAAAGAAGGGCCATTAATTAGACTTCATTGATCCATTTCAAACAGGCAAAAACAAAGGATGTGAAACAGGGTTGGTGATGGGTGGGGAGAGAGGTGCAGGTCGAGAGGCCTGGAGGAACGCATTTGGCACATCATCCTGAGAGCCCCCCACCCTTGGCTTATGGAGTTGTGTAACAAAGACCCTTAGGGTAAGTGCTAAATTACTACAAAGGCATTCCCCTCTTTGCTTGACTGAAGACACAAGTCTACCTTGGAACACAACAGGCTTCATAAAGGGCTTTCCCCTCTACTTTACCCCAGGGAATCCAATGGAGAAATTATGGGCCTCCAGATACAGCTGAGCACTAGCTCCTGTCATCCCTGACCATTGTGCATGCTGGCAAGCGCTGATGGGAGATGGAGTCCTACAATCTCTGGAGGGCCACAGGTTCCCATTCGCTGACTTATACTGCCCTGCCTCTGACAATACAGAAAAACCTAATTACATGATGCTTCTGTCAGCTGATCACCTGGTTGCATTAATACAGAATTCTTAGAACCTCATTTTCAAAGCTTTGGGTCCAAAAGGATAATTAGTACATACATCAAGCAAATAATAAATAATATACCTTGATATTTTTTTAAGGTGCCTATTTGAAAAGGTACAATTCTGCCATTTTGTATCATTGTGATTCAAAAAGAAATTGACATTTGGGAACGGTCTGAGTATTTCAGATAAGAACACAAAAAGGTGTTGATCAATAATGACTGTGAAGGCCACTGTAGGGCTTTTATTTATTTATTTCCCCAGGCAGATATTGCTTCAGAGCTGCTTTATACAGGGATAACACAAGCAACATACTTCATGAATTGTTTAATTAGTGCATCAGAGGTTTGTTTGTTTTCACATTTGTTTTGCTCTACTCTGAATCATGACCAAAGAAATTACAATACTTATTTGTGTAGCTGTAGAAGCTGAATATTCACTACTGCTTGATTAGCTTTCAACGGAAATAAAAACATTAGCAGGCTCCCACAAGTCACAAATGTCAGTGTACTTCAGATATAATTATAGTAGATACTGAAACATGCAATTATATACCAAGTAATTAGTAGGCTATTACAGAGTAAAAGCAAAAAACGAAAACGAAAAATGAAAAATGAAAAAAATAAAATAAAACCAAACCCTCAGCTCTTGGCTTGACATCATAAGAGGGAGAAGGAAAGAATAAGGGGGGGAAATGTCAATGAGCACAGTGGAACAGAAAATATAAATGCAAACATCTTCCCGTTTTGTTTACATAATTGTTAGTGTAAGGCTTAGAATTTCCACCAGTACATTATTTTTATGGATTGAAAAACCTGTTACAGATGGAATTTGTTTACCTGTTTTGCCAAGAATTATGTTTCATAGTTTGATCCTATGCATGTTCCCCCGTGTTCAATGGGGCTTATTTCCAGGTTAATGAATACAAGACTGCAGCCTAAGGGCACAATATGTGATGTATTATTGCAAGTGTGATAATTTTATTCCATTTTATGTATCAGCAGCCAATCATTTCCAAGATGTTTCATATTTTATTTTATTTTTTAAAAAAATACAAAAGCGTCATGGAAATAAAATAAATTAAATGTATTCATTACACAAATTAGAGCAAATATAACCTTAAAGATCCTACAGGAATCTATCCAGCTGCTGAGATCATTGGCATCGGTCCAGATTTCGCTTCCCCTGCATTAGAAAATGTATTGGGTGCTTATTTGGGAACAAGATCCTTTCAGCAGTGTCCTCTGATGCCAACTCTTTGCCTTATTCTGTTTAATGCAAAAGAAGAAGAAGAGAGGTCACTACTGGTGACACTTTACTCCAGATACCCCAATACCAATTCCCAGCAGGTTAAATGAATAGCAGAACAAGATGGAACCCTGTTTCTAGCAAAAATCATTGTTATGTTAGCCTTGTGCAGGTTCAGCTGAACATGTAGAGGCTGGGGTGGTCCCATCCTGCTACAACTCCACCACTCCTTCTATTTTTTCAGTATATTGTGCCTGTAAATATAAAAAGAGTTTAAAGTAACAACACTACGTACCTCACATCAATTGAAATACGAGACAGATACCAACCGTGATAAAGATTTTAGAAGGCTTCTTGAAAGAGGAAGGCTTTAGCAGTCTCAAAAAAGACAATGGTGGAGATGCTTGTCTGATATTCAATGGGAGGATTTTCCAAAGGGTAGGTACAGTGGTACCTCGGGTTATGTACTTAATTCGTTCCGGAGGTCCATACTTAACCTGAAACTGTTCTTAACCTGAAGCACCACTTTAGCTAACGGGGCCTCCTGCTGCTGCCGCACCACCGGAGCATGATTTCCTGAAGCGTATGCAACCTGAGGTACCACTGTACTGCCACACTAAAGGCTTGATTCCAACTTAATGTGGAAATGACCACATTATAGGATTATATCTGCAGGATATCCTCTCCTGCAGAACCCAATGATTGGTTGGGTATGAGGTGGAGGGAGGTGATATTTTATAGGGGCCTCCATATGTTGCTGGACTCCATCTTCCCTCATTCCTTACCAGTTACCATGCTGGTTGGGGCTGATGGGAGTTGGAGTCCAATGACATCTGGAGAGTCAGAGATTCCCCACCACTGATGTAGATGTTTTCCCAGGGAATCTCACAGGCACAACAGTCACCTGCTGAACCGGCCATCAGGTAACTCATAATTTCCCAGAAGAGAACCCAGATATACATTAATTTGCTGTTAAACATTATCATATTGTGAGACACTTTTCTGCGGGTTATCCCATGGTGCTAATGTTAGTTTAAAGGCCTGCAATCACATTGTAGTGGGTCCAAGTTGACAATTTAATGTTTTGTTTTTTTTAATAAATTTTTATTAATTTTCCAACACATATTAAAAGACAATACAAAACAATACATAAACAAACAAACATATAAACACGTATAATTTCTTAACCTTCTTTTCCTTAAGCCTTCTTTCAGCGACTTCCCCATACCTCCTTTTTCTGCATCCGTTTTAAATCTTTCCAGCAACCCCTAATTTTAATTACTTATAACACTTCCTTTAAATCCTTTTTCTCATGTCCAATTGTTTATCGCTGCAATTCTATTTTGCATTACTCATAACATTTTAACACTCATTAATTTTACAACAGTTCTTAAGGTAAACTTTAAATTTCTTCCAATCTTCTTCCACCGTCTCTTTCCCTTGGTCGCGGATTCTGCCTGTCATCTCAGCCAGTCCCATGTAGTCAATCACCTTCGTCTGCCATTCTTCCAGTGTGGGTAGTTCTTGTGTCTTCCAGTACTTTGCTAAAAGTACTCTTGCTGCTGTTGTCGCATACATAAAAAACGTCCTATCTTTCTTTGACACCAATTGGCCTACCATGCCCAGGAGAAAGGCTTCTGGTTTCTTCACAAAAGTGCATTTAAGCACCTTTTTCATTTCATTATAAATCCTTTCCCAGAAAGCCTTAATCCTTGGGCACGTCCACCAAAGGTGATAAAAAGTACCTTCAGTTTCATTACATTTCCAGCATTTGTTATTGGGCAAATGATAAATTTTTGCAAGCTTGACTGGGGTCATGTACCACCTATAAATCATTTTCATAATATTCTCTCTTAAGGCATTACATGCCGTAAACTTTGTACCGGTGGTCCATAACTGTTCCCAGTCAGCAAACATAATGTCATGTCCAATGTCCTGTGCCCATTTAAGACAATTTAATGTTAAAGACCCATACAATCTGTTCCACATGTGAGGCTGTGAGCCATTCCTTCAGCATGTGTCATGGAGACATAATAAAACAGGTCTGAGCATGCTATAATTTGTCAAGCAGGTAGGTCAAGAAACCCCATCAAGACTGTGAGTTTATATTAGGAAATGAGAACCTCCAGTCATCTAATCTGGAAACCTTTCAGTCAGTGGCATAGCGTGGGGGGTGCAGGGGGGGCCGGCCGCACTGGGCGCAACATATGGGGGGGGCGCTCGCACTTGCAGCTCTCTGCCCCTACCTGGCTCACTCACTCTCTCTCACTGCAGTGCTGACTGCGCGAATCCGAGCCGAGCCGCCGGGTCGCCGCCCACTGTGGAGGGGGTGGGTGCCAGGCGTGCGGTGTGGAGAGAGAGCGGGGGACTACCTGGGGGAGGGACAGTGCAGCGGCCGCCCAGTGCAGCGCTGTGCGTGGGAGAGAACCACACCACACCAGACCAGGCAGCAGCAAGAAGAAGCTGGCAGCGGCGGCAGGTTAGGGGTTAGGGGGCGCAAATTACTTGCCTTGCCCCGGGTTAGGGGGCACAAATTACTTGCCTTGCGCTGGGTGCTGACAACCCACGCTACGCCACTGCTTTCAGTTATTGCTTACAAACTGGCTGTATTCAAACGCAACCATGGTTTAGTATAACAGTGGTACCTCAGGTTACATACACTTCAGGTTACATATGCTTCAGGTTACAGACTCCACTAACCCAGAAATAGTGCTTCAGGTTAAGAACTTTGTTTCAGGATAAGAACAGAAATTGTGCTCTGGCGGCACGGCGGCAGTGGGAGGCCCCATTAGCTAAAGTGATGCTTCACGTTAAGAACAGTTTCAGGTTAAGAATGGACCTCCGGAACGAATTAAGTACTTAACCCAAGGTACCACTGTATAAGAAAGAGCCTTAATGAGCTTCAAGTCCCCCTCTCCCCTGTCTTTCCCCACCATGGCCACGAGGAGGATATTAGAAGCTTCTGTTTTAGATTGGGGGTCAGACAGTATCTCACATTGTAGCTAAACTGTGGTTAATCTTAACTATGGTTGGTTGAAACAGGCCAGCTTCATACATTTGGGCTGGAAGTTAGTTCGTCAGCTACATGCAGTTAATATGAACTGAATTAAAGCCATAATAAGATTAATGATTAGCCAAACCATTTGATCAAATGACATAATAAACTGTGATTAATGTGGAGCAAAAATGAAAGCTTCCAACCTCCTCTTTGCAGCTGCATCAGAAGAGAAGACAGAGCGTGCAAAACCAATGCTCACTGTTGCTTGCAGAAGATCCCAAATTTAACCCCCATCATCTCCAGGCAGGGCTAGGAGAGACACCTACATAAAACCCTAAAAAAGCACTGCTAGTTCAGTGTAGACAATGCTGAGCTGGATGGATCATTGGTCCAACTCAGTATAAGACAGTTTCCTACATTCACTTCCATTTTAACTGAAATTGCCAGATAATATGTCCAAACCAGCCTATTCTATATGAGTCAAAATTCAAAATTGTTTTAAGCTCTCTTTCTCTTGAATAAATGAACGAGGTAAAACTAGACATACTGAGCCCATTATAGAATGCTAGAAAAAGGTTGTTGGTTCATGACCACAGGATGCAACAAAACAAGGTTTTAATAAATAAATAAATTGTTATTTCAACAGTTTAAACATGATTCCAAAATTGGTTTTTGTCTTTTATTAAGCACCAATAACTGGGCAGAAATACATGTAGTTCTATATAGAAGGAACTGATTTCCATGGAAACCTTATGCACATGACAGGCTTAAAAAAGAAGAAGAAATCATTGCTTTCCTGGTGACATTTTAGCAATTCCAAAGGTATTAATATTGCAAGTGGACCTGAAATTTGTGAGATGCAATTGTGTGTGTATGTATGTGTGCATGTGTTAAAAGACGCCAAGTCTGACTTTCATCTTTTTAACTGTAACTTATGAAAGTTCAGTCACCAGTTCTAGAGTGTAGCCCAAAAGTTTCTTGCAACTAAATGAGTTTGTGGCGTGCCTGATTTGAAACATATGTGACTCTGGTGAAAAAAGCAAATGAGCTCCAGTATAATACATAATAAATTCCCTATACATTTGAAGGATTGCCTTGCTTTCATGCATTCCAAATTTGCAGGCAATTTTCTTGCTGCCGTCCGAGACTGCCTTACAAACTGCTGGCAACTAATTGAGAGAGAAATGTGGCAGTGTCTCTGAAATGCTTTCCTGAAAGAGTGTAACTGGTGAACCTTGCTATCTTGATTAGTACATTCATTATGAAGCAGGTGTTAGTGGACTGTGTTAATGGGCTTCAAGGAAAGGTCAAGAAGGTTTGACTGTCATCTCTTCCCCTCAGATTATTGAATATTTCACAGCTCTCCTGATTTGAATACGTCTGTGGAGGATTAGCATCTTTCCAGAGCGGAAATGAGAAGGCACTTTTCTTTCTCCCTTCTTTCCTTTGCAATTGTCAGATAAAAAGTGAATTCGAAGCAAAGGTGTGCAGTTAACAAGTCAGAAGGTGTGGGGGTGGAATGATATTCAACCAAGAGCTAACACCTTGGCGGTTTTCAGTCCTCATGACATTCTAATACTGGGTGTGTACACACAGCATTTGCTTTCTTCTGCAGACACTTTATCTACCATATTGGTGGTAGATCATTCTTCTGGTGTTTTCAAAGAACCATTCTGCAGAATGGTTATAAGCCATCTTACATTTAGCAATGCATTCCGAAGCGTCTCTTCCCTTGTGTCGAAACTAAGAGCACTTTCTCTTAGAACCTCCTATTGGGTTAATGTGCCATGATGTGGCTGGACTACAGTTGTATAACCCCTCCATCACATTTCCATGAAGATTCACCTGAGAGATACCTGAGCCATTTGATGTTCAGGATTGCCTGGAAGGATTTGGTTTGTTTCAATATATTATTATTATTATTATTATTATTATTATTATTATTATTATTATTATTATTATTTTACACTCCACCCATCTGGCTGGGTTTCCACAGCCACTCTGTGCGGCTTCCAACCAAATATTAAGAACACAATACAGCATTAAACATGAAAAACTTCCCTAAACAGGGCTGCCTTCAGATGTCTTAAAAGTAAGATAGTTGCTTATTGCCTTGATATCTGATGAGAGGGCATTCCACAGGGTGGGCGCCACTACCGAGAAGGCCCTCTGCCTCTGGTCCCTGTAACCTCACTTCTCGCTGTGAGGGAACCACCCAAAGGCCCTCAGAGCTGGACCTCAGTGTCTCATATATTTCTCCATGTATGGGGAAATATATGGATACAGTATTTCAATCTTTGGAAAGTTGCATAGGCTTTACAAATGTTTTACTCTTTAAGAGAAGGAGCAGAAACACCCAGCATTAACTCTTTCTCCTCTGTGCTAAAACCCCATTGGAAATGAGGTGGCTCCAGGCATATCATATTTTTATTTTATTTGAATTTAAATATCGTCCTATACCCAGAAGTATATAATGAATAGAACAACCCAGTAACACCCCCCCAACACCCCCACACACATTTTAAAGGGGCATAGGACATACTTTATTTTTAATAAAGTAATCCCTTCATTTTATCACAGTCTCAAAGTTTTGCTCAACTTAAAAGCTGCAATCACACTTTTTCCCCACCAAGAACTGTATTATCTGACTACTTATGGCAGTTCTATAGATTTGAGGCCCATCAGTTTTGTGCATTGCCTTTCAACACAATGAAGCAAACGTTTCCAGGCCTCTGTAGTCAGTACTCAGAGCTCCCCTAGCTGCACCCCTCACTGGCTCTGTTCTATGTCTCCCTTGAAGACTTTTGCATGACTGAAATATGTCCTTCAACTATGACAATGCCGCTGGCTTTCCTCAATGAAGAAATGTATGTGTGCAGATTTCTACAGTATTTGCTCACAGAAATACCCGATTCTTGCAGGGCTGGAATGTAGGCACGAAGGCAAGAGTCATAGCCATTGCTCTGTCCCACTTTTGTCTCTAGCCTAGGCCACTACTGAAATGTGCTCCCCAGAAAGTTAACCATGAGGGAATTTGGCCCTCAGACTGAAAAGTGTTGCACTACACTATACTTTCTTCCTACCTTGGGCCAATATTCTACTCTAAGCCTTGCCTACCTCACATGGCTGTTGTGAAGATGTACAGGGAAGTATAAAATGGCTACCAATTGGATGTACTGCTTGCAGGGATCAAATTTTGGTTCCTTTAACCAGAGTGATGCATCCTTTTACCATGTTTCTCTGCTCCCTCCCATCCAAATTAGTGCAGCTCCAAGTATTCAACTGATCTTAACCTGGCATTCTCATTGGGTTTAATTGAGCATGCTCCAAAATAAATGTGTTACTGATTCCTGAGGAGTTATTTTAGCCTGTAACAGCTTGGAGGTTCCCTATGTCTTTACAGCCTGTTTCCTTTGTCTCTACTGGGCCTCTGTCCCCCTTTCTAGGGCTGCTATATCCTGCAGGTTTCCCCAACATTCATTCTGTCTGATGTCCTGCAGTTGGGTTCCATCCCTCCCATTAGGCTAAAGAATGAGGGTGCCCACTCTACTCCTTTCCCCACAGGTAGAGCCTCCAGGCAATGTCCAAACAGGGTCTTCTCAGAAGCCAATGCCTAGTTGGCACTTTGGTGGAGCCTACTTAAAGGGCAGGGTGCCAGCAAAAGACAAACAAGCTCTGGCAGTCCATCGCAGTGTGGTACACATAAACATAGGCAGACTGTAGTGACCAATGATGCTGCTGAGCCCAGTATTTTTTTACTTCCAGCTTGGATAAGCTTGGTCAGAGGATACAGAATGCTTTTCATAAGCTGTGTTGTCCATGGTTTAAATCAATCTTTTTCATACCATATTGAAAACATAGCTGACAATGCTATTGCAATTGGGGATATTTAATAACAATGTGCTTCTCGGGAAGCAGACAAATGACAGTTCAAAAACTGTTCACAAGGGTAGCCATTTGCTAACTTGGTTGTCAATGAATTGCACATTAGCAAGGCAAAAATTATATGTTACTTTGAGAAACTAATCCCTTTCAGTGTCTGGATTAGATCGGTTAAAATTTCTACTCACGCCAAAGTATCCTTCAGCTATTCCCTTGTGGTCTATGTCAGGTTTCAACAAAGCTGATATTCCAGTTTCCCAAATTAGCCTATATCCATTACTTATCTCAAAGTCAGCAATATTTCCCCACTCCTTCCAAATGGAGCTTATATATATATATGTCCTGTATGCATACAGACATTACTTCCCCCCATATTTAAGCCTCTTCTTCCTTGATAAATATGTTGCGAAGCAGCTTGATCCCATCAATGCATTTTGCATTACTATATGTTGTCTCTTCTGTCACTTGCATTACACGAATTTATCAAGGTGTCTTTGGTACACCTTGGACTCCATTTCATTGCACAGGAGTGCTTCCCCCCTCCCCCCTCCCCGCTCCTTCCAAGTGCCTGAATCAGGTCAATTGAGGAACAGCAGCAGAGTCATTATGTGACAGACGAGACCGCCTTTGGGAAACTGGCAGACATGAAAGTACATTGGTGGGGGGAGACTTCAATTAATTTGATAGAGAAGCAGCCCAGTCCTCCTCTCTTTGAAAAGAAAAAAAAGAAAAAAGAAAGAAGACGAAGAACTGAGGAGCCATGCAATTTTCTGACAGGAACTTGAAGAAATAACCAGACAAATATGTGCAATCTCGGAGCCAATCTTTGGGAATCAGGCTGACATAAATTATCTTTGAAAAATGCTGATCAGAGAAAGGGGTTTGCTTCCAGCTCCCTTCCACAACACCATGGGATTCTGTCCTGACAGCCTTTAGTAGAAACTGCTCAGGCAAGGTTTAAAAACAGGTTGGTGTCAGGAGCCATCTGAGTTTGCTTCTGCAGATGAGGAAGAACCCCGCCCTCATTTATATATATGGGGGGGGGCTATAGTAAATTATTCTGAGGACAATATGGTAAATGATTCTCTGGATCTCAAGGAGAATATGGAAAGCTGGAAAAGGTGCACAAAAGAGCAACCAAAATGATCAAGGGACTGGGACACCTCCCCTGAGAGGAACTTTTACAATATCTGAGATTTTTTTAGTTGAGAAATAAGGTGGTGAGGCGCCCTCATTACATATGTTTAGGTGCAAGGCAAGAGCATTCCTTTTCTCCCAGGCCTTTGGCTAATTAACCAGTTAACCAAGCTAATTATTACTTACTATGTTATGTATTTTTGTGTTTTTATATTGTAAACAGCCCTGTGATTGTCAGATGAAGGGCTTTATAGAAATTTAATAAATTTAATAAATAATAATTTTATAGAATTAGCAATCCTGTTTGCTTAAGGTTTTAATGTGCAGTAACTGTGTCTGGAATCAGAGGTCTGTTCATGAAGCACTGAAAGAGCATCATAGCCACATGCTCCTCCAGACTCCTCCCTTCAACTTATCACATGCCAGCTCTGGCACAGAAATTCTGGCATATATTAAGCCAGAATTACCTGTAACTTCTGAACTAGGGAACTCAGATTTAATATCAGTTAACTAACCAGAATAATAAGCTTGGTCCTGACTTATTATCCTGGTTTCTTAAGCCAATTGGTCCCTTGGCTGAGACATAACAGGGGATGCTGGCTTAATGCAAACAAAGATATTCATGCCAAAGTCTGTGTGCGATGGGAGGAGGGAAGGAGCATGAAGCTATGACACTTGCTAATGGCTTCATAAACCATGGTTTATGAACCATGAATGAACTTTATAAACCATGGTTTATGAAGACATGGATGAACATCCAAATGCAGCCAATCAGTTTAAGCACTACATTGTCCTTGGCTTGCTGTCTCTTTCCAGCAAGTAATTACAGTGCTGTGGGCTAAAGCAGAACCATAACTTAGGAAAGTAACGTCAAAAATAGGAGTGAAAAAGGATGAACAGGAACTCACAAATAATGCTTATTTCAAGGAGCAACTTAGGTTTTTTTGTACAGCTCCATAACATTAAATGGGATGGGTGTGCACTAAGAAATTGCTGGGTGGATAGTATTTGACTCTGGGACTCATTGATCAAATAAAAAAGTTGACCTAAAGTTATCAGGTCTGCCCTCATTAATCCTTGTACTACGAACTATTCAGAGGCCTGGAAGTGAGTAATTCAAAAGTTCAAAAGCAAAGCATTAAGAATGAGAATCTCTGTATTTCTGCCAATAAAACCAAAGTATCATTTCAAGGTTAACACATTAACCCGTACAGTGCAAAATTTAGATAATTTAAAACTGTATCTAAGGTTTCTGGCATTTTTGTGAATTCACATTAGTCGTTGACACTGATTTCAATATTTTAAGCACAAATGTTTTGGCAATCGAATTCCTGTGTCCTGTGAATGATATTCCTCCAAGGTTCATGTACTGTAGGCAGATCAAACATAATTTAAAATGATTGACGCCAAGTGCTTTACTGTGCAAATTATCAAGTATGATACTGGACTTAATTTCCATAGATTTGCTCATTTTTATAAAGAAGAAGCCTGTTTTAATTTATGCAAACCTTGCACTGTTAGAAGGTCAGCTGTTCCAAGTACCGGTAAAGAATGTCAATATGTCTGCTACTTTCTAAAGTGTGCTGTAGAAAATGTCTATGAAGGGTCCAAAGTTTTTAGTTCTGGGACAACGACCCCTTTCTTTATGCATTAGGATCGAGAAACCATTGCAGTGCAATGCAAGAGTCTTGCACAATGGGATTTTTAAATGTAGGGGTAGGTTGGCCGGGCAATAGTGCCTTATTATTTGCACTCTTGAAAGGTAAAGGTAAAGGACCCCTGACCATTAGGTCCAGTCGTGACCGACTCTGGGGTTGCGCGCTCATCCCGCTCTTTAGGCCAAGGGAGCCGGCGTTTGTCTGCAGACAGCTTCCGGGTCATGTGGCCAGCATGACTAAGCCGCTTCTGGCGAACCAGAGCAGCACACGGAAACGCCATTTACCTTCCTGCCAGAGCAGTACCTGTTTATCTACTTGCACTTTGATGTGCTTTCAAACTGCTAGGTTGGCAGGCGCTGGGACCGAGCAACGGGAGCTCACCCAGTCGCAGGGGTTCGAACCGCCGACCTTCTGATCGGCAAATCCTAGACTCTGTGGTTTAACCCACAGTGCCACCCACGTCCCTTAGCCCTCTTAAGAAAAGGTAGAAAAGCTCTGATGCTCTAATGCTATTAAACTTTGACTTGACACTACAGCATAAGATTCAGAACAGATTTGCCTTATACTGGGTGCCAGCAGATTTGGTTCCTTTGGGGTAAAGTCCATGGTTCAGTAGCTTTGCATGCAGTAAGTCCAAGGTTGAACCCACAGCATATCCAGGTAGGACAGGGAATGTTCCCATTCTGAAACCCAGGAAAGTCACTGCCAGTCAGCACAGACTGTACTGAGCTAGTTACAGATAGGTAGCCGTGTTGGTCTGCCATAGTCAAAACAAAAATTTTTTTTCCTTCCAGTAGCACCTTAAAGACCAACTAAGTTAGTTCTTGGTATGAGCTTTCGTGTGTATCTGAAGAAGTGTGCATGCACACGAAAGCTCATACCAAGAACTAACTTAGTTGGTCTTTAAGGTGCTACTGGAAGGAAAAAAAATTTTTGTTTTGTACTGAGCTAGATGACCTATTTGCCTGACTTGGTATACGACAAACCCTCTGTTCCTAAAGTCCTACACAAAATGAGGTTTATGTGCAACCTCCAGGTTTTGGAGGCCATATGCCTCTGTTTGCATGTCATTTGCTAGGGAACAAATGGTTCCCCATGATAAATAGGAAGACACAAAGTTTTGGGTTTTTTTAAAGGCATAATTTTTATTTGAACCTGAAGTAGTACATCTGCCCTCTGAAACAGTCTGAGCCAAATTGACCCACTTCCTGAAGCACTGAAGCATGGACTGAACCCACTCTTGTGTTCAGTGCACAATGCTATTTCAAAATTAGATATTCAGGAAAATATAAAATATTTGAAGGATACATCATAGATCTCTTGAGTTTACATACACAGCTCTGATCTGAAGGATAAATTATACATTTTTTCCAGGTTTTACAGATTTATAAATTATAAAATATCATAAATTATGATGTGGACATAATGATGTTGGAGCAAGGGACTAAAGAGGAAAGAATTAACATATCCCTAGAAGATCCAGTTTAGAAGCCTGAGGTTTCTTAATATTTGGTTCACATTCCACTGAACTCTAACACACTTTAATTAGTTGCCATTCACATATAGACAAATGAAGCAAGATGTTTTGCAGTATGCACACCATTCATTTTCTTCTATTTCCATTAGAAATAGATAATTTCCATTTGGTGAGTTATCCAAATATTAATAAAATATTTTTATTTCCTGAAAATATTAAAAGTTGTTTAGCAACTGCTTTGATGCATTTGGTTGATACTGCTAAGTTAGTGCTAACTAGCAGTGAGAATAAGACAGAGATACGTAGATAGACACAGATGTAACTCAGGAACAACACCTCCGAGCCAACTGCTTGAGTGTGAGTAGGTAATTCAGCTCTAGCTGTTTCCAGAGTATACACTGTCTGACTCGGTTTCTATGTGGTTTTGGCCATGGAAGTGTGTTTTGGTATGGAATTGGGTATGGAGGAAACACCTGAAAACTGTGTTTAGGGTGAGCTGACTTACTTATCCACACATATTGGACTCTTCCAGGCAACCTGTTTATTGAATATTCATCCTTGTTTGCTTCTACAAAGTTCACACACAGGTTACACTATATGTGGAGTAGACAAGCATAAAAATTATGGATTTATTTTATTCCCTCTCATTCTTTTCTGGGGGAAAAAGTATGGGAACATTTCTTTAAAAGATTTGGGATGATCTTTCTTCTTCTTAAGGTTCCACATATTTGATGGGTTCTCCCCAATCATTTACTGAGCACATAGCATGCTATATTAAAGTGTGTCATTAGCTTGAAGGCATATTGTGAAGCAAGCTGACAAATCACTTCTACCTGTAATACATTTGTTAATTGGAAAAATATGTCTCTGTCAATTGAGCTCATTCTAAACTGTTTTCAGTTCATTAACTGAAAATATTAAACTTTAACTTTCTGACAAAGTTATAGATTTTAGTTAGTGCTCATTTTAAGTACAGAGTTCCCCCTTCACTCCTGCAAGAGAGACCTGTTGCGAATAAATGGCATGGAAATTGCCTTGACACCTGTGCTGAAAGTGTTTTAAGATTTTTTGTCAGCTGCAATTACACACTTAGGTAAGAAATCTAGACTGAAAACAATGGTCTCATTAGTCAATTTCAGTAGAATTTGCCATCCACTGTGACAGGATGTATTAGACATTATGAATTCAGTTGCCGTCAATGATGGCTATTATCTGTATTAAAATATATTTTTCCCATATGAGCCAAGAATTCTTCAACATTTGGGTTCATACCATCACACAAATTAAATTAGCAATTATCCACTAAATTCTCATAGGTAATGTTTCCCTTTCTTTTCTTTTTCACATAATTGCTGGAAAAAAATATGTGATTTCTGCAAGTTGGGAGAAAATTACAGACAAGTAGATCAAATGTACTCCTTGGTGTATTATATATTTGCATAGAAAAGGAGCCTGGCAATTACAAAACTTTTGAGCTCATTCTGTATAAAAAAATGTTTATATTGTCAAAGATTTCATGACTTTACTTTTACTTTCCTAGACAATCTTATATTAGATTCATTGTAGAAATCAATACAGTGGTACCTCGGGTTAAGTACTTAATTCGTTCCGGAGGTCCGTTCTTAACCTGAAACTGTTCCTAACCTGAAGCACCACTTTAGCTAATGGGGCCTCCCGCTGCTGCCGCGCCGCCGGAGCCCGATTTCTGTTCTCATCCTGAAGCAAAGTTCTTAAACCGAGGTACTATTTCTGGGTTAGCGGAATCTGTAACCTGAAGCGTATGTAACCTGAAGCATATGTAACCCGAGGTACCACTGTATATATGAATTATTTTAGGATACTAAAATGCCAATCACTGGGTTGTTGTGAGGGCTAGCTAATTTCAATTGCTGGTTCCAAATGCATTTTGATGCCTTTTAATTAGTTTTTAACTAGTTTCTTTTTATTGCTTTGTATTTTATAATGTTGTTTTTAAAATGTTGAATCAAACCTGAGAAAAAAATGGATAAAAATACATTTAGTAGGATTAGTAGTAATAGTATATTGTCCACTCCCAGGAATGAAGAAATGAAGCAATGTGGGAGTAAGTGGACACAATATTCAATGAACATACCACCAACAAGCTAAAAAACCCTTCAATGTTGGATGCTACATGTCAAGTGAGATCTGGAAGAATACCTTTCACATGATTCCATCCTACCTGCACTGAGCCTGCCAGAGGTTGAAAATTAGTTTGTCAGTCAACTTACCATAACAACCCCCCAATAAATACTTCACATAAGATCAGTAGCAAAGATGTTTACTTCTATCAATTCTATGCCTGTGTAGCACCCAATACTTAGCTTTCAAGCTGCCTACATGCCCAAAAGCTAATGAAGAATCTTATGCAATGCTGCCATCTTGGTTTCTGGTCTTCTGTGACGAGGGCATAAGAAGTGATGGGATACAAAACTATCACAAGTCTTTCTCTTTTTTTACACAAGTAAAAAAGAGATAATATATTTACAGTCTACAACAAAACCAAAAGAATTGGTTGAAAGTGAATGATGCTACATTGAGAATTTCATCCAGAGGTATTACACCAAGAAACAAAGTGCTAAATATTCATTATGGAGGTGAAGCATCATTTTGACAATGTGCTTACAGAGAAACAAGTTTGTCAAATTTATAAACAGCACCTTCAGCTCCCTGTGCTCCTGGGATAGTCCATCATAGAGACCTTCCTCATTCTGAGTTCAGATCATTCCTGGGCCAGAGCTGCAGCTCACAAAAGGTGATTGGACACAAGCCCAAACTATTGCTTATTCACATATGGCTCAGGTGGTCCACGAAAAGTTCAAATCTGCACAACAGGGTGAGCTCCCGTTGCTCTGTCCCAGTTTCTGCCAACCTACAGTTCAAAAGCACACCAGTGGGAAGGTAAACAGTGTTTTTGTGTGCTCTGGCGCTCGTCACAGTCTTCCATACACCAGAAGCGGTTTAGTCATGCTGGCCACATGTGGACAAATGCCAGCTATCTTGGCCTGAAAAGCAAGATGAGCGCTACATCTTTGACTGGACTTAACTGTCCAAAGGCCCTTTACCTTTTACTTTTACCTATATGGATGGGTCAGTGGGAAGTGGTAAAAAACTCTGGAAAGAATCTTGGCTAATTTGTACTGACTTCCAAAACTTATGATCCAATACAAATTATATACCCCCTACATGGTGGCTTTGAAAAGAACTTCTGTGTGGAGATATGTCTAACTCTCCAATGGTTTGATTTTACCCTCAAAGGCACACTCTTCCATTTTTTCTAGACAGACGGATGCCAACAATCTGCCTGACTGCTGCATCACAACTGTAGATTTATTATTATGTATAGGAAAATAGGAACCTGCAATCATACCCATTGCAAACACTGGTCCAACTAGCTGAGTTTAATCTATTGTGTCAAGATTATTAAACTGACTGGTGATTTCTCTCCAGGGTTTCAGACAGTAGACAGGATTCGCTCTACCTGGAGGTGCCAGGTTTTGAACCTGACACCTTACGCAGGCAAATCAGATTCTCTGCTATAAGCAGATGCATGTTTATGATCATAAGGGATCAATGACTGTTCACATTCAAAGATTCCAGCAGCCTAGACATCTGTAGTTTCCCTCTGCAGTTGGAATAGCTCCATGGTTCAGAATCCAGAGGAGAAATGTGGGACAGACAGAAGAGATATTTAGACATTTTATGATACACAAGAATGAACTGTATTTCACTCTAGGCATATGTTGTGTATTTTCTTTGGCTACTACTCATTTTCTGTAGAAGATAACAGTATTCGATAGAACTGAGATGCTAGTTCAATTGAACTTGTTGCCAGTGTAAGACAATATAAATGCTACTATGGCAGTTAAATTGGTTCATGGCTATCTGCCATACTCTTCAACCCTTACTCCTTTTCTTAATAGGAATACTCTATCTGACCCTACTTAAAAGCAAGACATCTGCCTAATTTCAGAATGAGGTGTACAGCACATGGATCGACTAACTATTTAAAACCAAAGTTTTCTTCAAGCACAGCTTAAAAAAAACACCACCCAGTTTCATGAGAAACCTGTACAAAGCAATTTTCATGCCAGGTTAATATCATGCATTTTTCCTGAAAGGACTTTTATCTCAAGAAATGTATGGACCCTGGTGACTGATGAACACTCTGACAAATGTATAGATTTGTAGTATCACTAAGCATTGTAGTGGTGATTGCAAAAAATAGAAATTAAAATTATTTAAAAATGGAATAGGGCCCAAAAGGGAGATATTCACAGGTCAGATGTTTCAGAAATATTAAATTGCTCAATTGCCAATCATTAAGCTCAATTTCATTCTTGTTTTTGTGCCCAGAAAGAAGATCAAACATATCAATGAACAACTTGGAGAGTGCCAGAAACACCATCAAAGCCCATATTCATCCACAGAACTGCTTTTTCAAAATTACCCTTTCAATTTTGGACAATAGAATTAGGGTGATGACCATAATTGTTCATGTTTGTATGAGGACTTGAGGCTGAAGACAGGTTTCTTTTCCAGGTGTGCACACTGCTCCTATTTTCAGAACTGCTTAAGAATGGCTTGCTAGGTACATGTCTATTATTAGATATGTGTATTGCAATCAACACATCACTGCTGTATAAGAGAGAAGATTATTCAAAGTAATCTCCCCCCCCTCCATTTTTTGAACGCAAATAAAATGACTTTCAGACCAAAAAACAAAGACCAGATAACTAACAAAGAAGATGGGGGTGCTGAAAAAGATGGATTATAGTCTTCTGGCCATATACAGTAGTACCTCGGGTTAAGAACTTAATTCATTCTGGAGGTCCATTCTTAACTTGAATCTGTTCTTAACCTGAGTTACCACTTTAGCTAATGGGGTCTCCCACTGCCGCCATGCCACCACCACACGATTTCTGTTCACATCCTGAAACAAAGTTCTTAACCTGAGGTACTATTTCTGGGTTAGTGGAGTCTGTAACCTGAAGCGTCCGTAACCTGAAGTGACTGTAACCTGAGGTACCACTGTACATTGGAAAGTTTGAGTATGTACTGTATGCTGATTTCCCCAGGTGAATGCAGTCAAAAAGCCCATCCCCATAATTCTCTATTCCAATATGAAATGTCAGTTGTTTGATTTAGTAAATACACCTGTTCCAAATCTGGCAGTGTCAATCCACCTTTAGGTCCTCCCCCTGCCTCATCTTCATAATTGTCTGAGATTATTTCCCAGGTGTGCGGACACAGAAAGTACAGTATGTTCATGCCTTTCTATGTTCCCTCACCAGACAGATTGAAGGAGCAAGGGAGATAGATAGAGAAGCAGAAATGCTAAAGAAACACATACCAACTGAGAACTAATTCACACTACCACTTTCCACCATCTACATGGTAGTATTGCATGGGCTAAATAGACATATGAAGATGTCATAATCAGAGCCACCAAACACCCAAATTGTTTCACAAACTACCTGTTTGAAGCAAAACCAGAATACGACTGCAAGCAAGCAAGCAAGCAAGCAAGGATGGTGAATCTGTTGGTTTTCATTTTTCTCTGTTTTTCATTTTCTTAACATTAATTTCAGTTCTCCATATTTCCACATCTGCTTTTATTTTATTTTTAAATTCCTCATGAGATTTCACCAGGCCCTCCTGGGGGATATCATCAATTTGTCCCTTGGCACAGGGACATTCCCAGGGGAACTGAAGGAGGCAGTGGTGCGCCCGCTCTTAAAGAAAACATCATTAGATCCTTTAGATCTATCCAATTACCGCCCGGTTTCGAATCTTCCGTTCCTGGGTAAGGTGATTGAGAGAGCAGTTGCTGAACAGCTTGGTGGGTTTCTGGATGAAACATCGGCTCTGGATCCATTCCAGTCCGGCTTCCGCGCTGGTCATGGGACCGAGACGGCTCTGGTTGCCCTAACAGATGATCTTCGTAGACAGCTGGATCGAGGCGGGTCGGGGCTGCTGATTCTTCTAGATCTGTCAGCAGCTTTCGACATGGTCGATCATGAACTTCTGGACCACCGCCTTGCCGACGTGGGGATCCAGGGCACAGTCCTTCAATGGCTGCGCTCGTTTCTCTCTGGTCGGGGACAGAGGATGGCGCTTGGGGGGGAATTGTCATCGTGCCACTCCTTGGTGTGTGGAGTACCTCAGGGTGCGATACTCTCCCCGATGCTTTTCAACATCTTTATGCGCCTCCTCGCCCAGCTTGTCCGGAGTTTTGGGCTGGGTTGCCATCAATATGCCGATGACACCCAACTCTATCTGTTGATGGATGGCCATCCTGACTTGGCCCCAGACACACTGACCAGATGTCTGGAAGCTGTGGCTGGATGGTTACGTGGGAGCCGGTTGAAGCTAAATCCTTCGAAGACAGAGGTCCTGTGGCTGGGACGGGACGATATGGGATTGGGGGAGCAACTCCCATCTCTTGCGGGGGCGCAATTAGTGCCAGCACCGTCCGTTAAGAGTTTGGGTGTAATCTTTGACACCTCCCTTTCCATGGAGGCGCAGATTGCAGCTATAACAAAGGCAGCATTTTTCCATCTCCGCCAAACTAAGCAGTTGGCTTCTTACCTCTCTCGCCCTGACCTAGCCACTGTGATCCACGCGACGGTCACCTCCAGACTGGATTATTGTAACTCGCTCTACGTGGGGCTGCCCTTGAGACTGACCCAGAAACTCCAGCGGGTGCAAAATGCTGCAGCGAGACTCCTTACGGGGTCTTCGCTGTGAGATCACATTCACCCGGTGCTATACCAGCTGCACTGGCTCCCGGTGGAGTATAGGATCAGGTTTAAGGTGCTGGTTTTAACCTTTAAAGCCCTATACGGCCTAGGACCCTCGTACCTACGGGACCGCCTCTCCTGGTATGCCCCACAGAGAAACTTATGGTCTTCAAATAAAAACATCTTGAAGGTCCCAGGCCACAGAGAAGTTAGGCTGGCCTCAACTAGAGCCAGGGCTTTTTTAGCTGTGGCTCCGACCTGGTGGAACACTCTGTCACAAGAGACTAGGGCCCTGCGGGACTTGACATCTTTCCGCAGGACCTGCAAGCAGAGATGTTCCGCCAGGCCTTTGGCCAGGGCACAGCCTGACTCCCTCCCTCGGCAATCTTCGCGGAGCTCTGGCCCAATGGTGGCCAGTGGCTTGAATTTAATTAATTTTATAATGAATGATTTTAGAGTGTTGTTTGTGTTGTACTTTTGTACTGTTTTATTGTTGTTAGCCGCCCTGAGCCTGGCTTCGGCTGGGGAGGGCAGGATATAAATAAATTTTATTATTATTATTATTATTATTATTATTATTATTATTAATTATGTCTAAGCTGGATGCTCCAAGCTTAGACTGTGGACTTTAGAAAAGTCTTCTTTGTGTTTCTAAACAAATAATTTAGAAACTCTTACCATTTTTTTGAAGCTAAGTTGTACTGCCTGTCTTTTCTTGTTGCTGTATGGAAAAACACATGAATCTGACCTTTAAAGAGTTTGTCAGTAAACTATTTTAAACTTACCAAATGTGTGGTCTCTTTCTATGCTAAGAGGAAGTAGGGAGCTTTGGAAGCAACTTAGAAGGGGGTATTTTAAACGTCTAACAGTCTGTATTTCTACACTTCACTTTGCTGCATGTTTCAAAGAGTACTTGTTCAATCCTGGATCTAAGTATCCAGGGAATTCTTGTTTTATTCTTTAGCCAAATAACAAAAACCAATATTTTCATCATGTTCAGCCATTTAAGTGTAATCATGCATACATGGAAGTTTCTCTTTGTTTAGCTTTATTTCTTCCCCATGTTTTCAACAAAGAGACTGTTATATCTAATCTCAGCCTTTTTAATACAAATAAACCAACTTACAAACGTTTATTTAATATACCCCAGGTATAATTTGAACAATGGAAGATAACATTTGACTGCTGCTGATGGGGCTTAGACATAATCAATTATCCTAGTAACAGATTAACAAGCAACAGTTTTTTAAAAGTTTTGTGGCTCTCCAATCATTGGATTTCCTCTCTGTTCTCCATAGCTGTATGCCTTAGGGTTTTTCTCTCTCCATGTATTCTATTTTCCCACTTGCTCTTTTCTATATTACAGTGTCATCGTTTCTCGTTATTACACTATTATACTTCATTACTTTGTCTTTCTCTTTTTAATCCTTCTTATTATATTGTGAAACTACACTTTTACCATGCCGTGTCAAATTCTCTTTTGATACATGCTGCTCTTTTATCACTCTTCCTTATTGTGAACCTGAGCTCTGGGTTCCTTTTTATTGTACTTCAACATACTTTCCTCCTTTCTATATCCCAGAATTACAAGCAAAACCCTATGAGCTTAATTTGGTGTTGAGTGCCATCTCCCCTTAAATACTTTGCTTTAAAATGTATAATCCAAGAACAAAGGAAGGCTTTCCACCAAAGAAAGAAAAAGCCAGTCATAACAGTAGATTATCACATCATCAGACATTATTTTAGAGAAAGCTGTTACACAAAGGCCAACCTATTGGGTTTCTTTCTTCTCCATGTAGCATATCATCTAGAGGCATTTGTCTTAATGAAGTGGTTCCTTGCAGCTATGGAAACTCTATTGTGGAGCTCCATTGTGCTCCTACAAAACAGATTGTTTTCCTCATTCGCTTAAATGGAAAGAACAACCCCATGTGGATATGGGTGGTGTGCTGTTCTCCCCAGTTAAAGTAAATAAGTTAGTATAGTCATTCCTCATTCAGTAGTGCATACAAAGCTCTTGGTTGAGGACTGGAACCATTTTTTCTTAAATAAGCTGATCATTCAGTTCCAATGAGCAACCAGATCCGAACCAAAGCCAATCATTAAACTTGCTGCAGCTGTAATTAAATAATTAGGAGGTTAAAGGAACATGGTATGCTAATATATTATCAGAAACAGTGGCTTAATCTCAGGACTGGTGCACTGATTATCAGTGAAGACTCGGGAGGTTTGGGGGCAGTTCTGACTGATATTACTTTTGTTATTGTCTACATGCAATAACACACACACATACATTTATAGAGAGATACATGCTCAAGTGTCATTCGAGCATGCTTCCTTGAAGCTAAGGATGGGGAATAAATTTGATTCAGTTGGCATTTTATGGTTAATCTACCCAATTTACACTTAACAGAACAATACCTGAACTAAAACAGAAAGCCATCCTTCAAAGTTCACCTTTTTCTGAATTTTGCAGTGCAGCTTTCCAGTCAAGTAATGTGTAGAAAATACATATACTAGGGTAGAATGTGCTTCAAAAAAATAATATATCACTGAAATTAATATGCAAAAATATATAATCTTGTATATTAGGCAAAATTGCATATAAGCATACATATGGTAGGAGCAAATTGCACTAAAATTCTGGATTGCACTAAATTCTCTTTTTTTTTTAATATTTATTAGCATTTTCAAGAAACACACAACAGACAAAAACAAGAAATAAACGAACCAAAAACAAAACAAAACACGAAAGTACATAGTATTCAAAACTAAACAAAAAATAAAAAAAACACATAAAGTTTCTGATACTTATTATTCTTAACCTTATTTCTCAGACCTCCTCACACCTCCCCTTCTTGTATTCCAATTTAAATTGTCAGTTCAGCAAGTCCTTAACTTATTTCTTTACCTTAACTTAAACATTTGTTCTAACATACTATTGTTTTGCTTTACTTCTTTTTTCCATTTCCTCAATTTATTTTTAACAGCCTTATTTTCAATTAATTTAAAAAGAGGGAAAAAAAACCAATTTTACCCTATTAATATCACACATCAATACTTATACCCCATTAATTATTCTTAAACCTTTTTCCTAAAGTCGACCAAAATTTCCCTTCCACGATTTACCCAATTTCCTTACCATTAACAAAATATAAAAAGCAAATTATCCTTATGTACCCTTTGGATTCCCAACCTCCACCCACCCTTTTCCCGGTTCCAGTCCCCAACCAATATCCATCAGTCTTTATGTTATTAATTTAGCCTGGAGATCTCACGTCCGAGGCCCTTGTATCTCTCTCAGTTCCTTTCTGCCGGTCTCTTTGATAGTCCTTGATGTTAAGCCGCAAGTCTCGGAGGGGCTCCGGCCCAACAGAATCCATGTTGCTTCCAGCCAGTCCTCCATACTTAAAAGCAAAGCCTATGGGGTGCTCCAACTCTTGTTTCAAATTTCTTTCAAATCCAAATGTCCCCAAAGCTCCAGCTTTCACCTTCAACAAATTTGTAATCCTCAGGTCTTCAGATCTCCTCCAAAGGGGATCTCTCCATTTTCCAAACTCCCATTCAGACCAGGCTTTCCACATCCAGTTTTTATTGTCCTTTTTTATCATCATGTCAGGCCTCATATTGTAACTCTCCTTTAACTCCTGCAAATCTCCTGCTCCTCCTTCATTTTCTTCAAAAACAGCATATTGCTCCATCATATCTACACTTTCAGTTTCATTTATTTGTTCAGTTGAACAGGCTTCCTGTTTCAAGTCCTTATCAGGCTCTAAACTGTTGTTTACTGTCCAGTATAGTAGTGATACCTTTGTAGACAAAGCATTGTATTCATCTTGCAAGTTTCCCAAGAGAACGAGTGCTCTGTCCAATTCTGCTTGGAATTTACATACTCCAACCATTTTTGTGATGTAATGTCCCTATTACCCCTCTAGGGGGATTTTAGATCCTTAATGTTCCTTTCAACTCAAAACCAAAAGTCCAGTTATTTTGTATCAGCCCTCCTTATTTTCAACAAGTAAACCAGCAAAAACGGTAGAAACAATGTTCTCTTTTTCCAGCTGACAACTAGCTGACTAACAGCTCCCTTGACAGCTGTCAAAATCTTCAATGCAACAGGCTTTCTCATAGGACGTTCCCGGGTCTCGGGGGGGTGGGGTGAAATTTCAGCTCCCAAAATTCTTTTTATCCTCCAGTAAATCTTCTTATAGTGTCAAAACCGTGAAGTCAGGATCTTTCATTGAAAAACAAGAAACAGATTCTCTCGACCTTAGCTGCCCAGTCCTTTGCTTTAAATTGTTTACAAAGAGGGGGGGTGGACTTCCTTTTTAGCCCCTTCCCGCTCGTTCCAAATCCAGAATTAGAAATTTTTAAAGTTCCAATCTCCGTATTACTCACGGGTTTATGTTTTGGAGTCCAATCGGTCTTGGAAGAAGTTGGCGCTCTCTGTCAATGGCTTGCGGCTTCACTCCGTAGGCGAGGGAGTACTCTCAGCACCACGCCTCACCCTGCCTCCGTTCCGAAGCCTTTAAAAAGGCTCCGTCGCGGATTGGGGGGGCGCAAATGGTGCCCGCCGAGTCTCTGTGTTCACAGGCATCCGCGCCTGTGATTTTAAGGGTCTCCGCTTCGCCGCAGCGGGCAGACCCAGACGCTACGGAGCCGATTCCCTCCGGAGCTCGGAGGGAATCCGCCATTAAACAATGGCGCCAACCCGGAAGTCCCTGGATTGCACTAAATTCTCGTCTGGACACGCTCTAATCAGCCAAGATGGGCACAGGTCGAGAGGACAGGTGGTGGGCTTTCCAGCTCGGAGGAGTCTGTCCACATCGGCTGGGGATATCCGGTCAAAGTGGTCCAATACTGGACCCGAGGACAGTCGAGGGGCCTCCAGTTCCTTTATTGTATCCAAATTGGCAGGGAGGTCATGGCGGAGCAACAAGACCTTCTCTGCAAAAAAAAGCTCGCAAATGCCTCACAGCTGTGTGTCAAATTGTTATTTAAATTTGGCTGTCCCTCAAGGGGCGTTAAAGACCTGATTATACTAAATAATTGCGCCGGGCGAGAGCTAGCGGATGCAATGGAGGCCGAGAAGTAAGACTTCTTAGCGGCCTTCACCGCCATCTCGTAGGTTTTCATAAAAGCCCTATAAGATGTTCTTGAGGCTCCGTCACGGGCACCCCGCCATACTTGCTCTAGCCGTCTGAGGTCCCGCTTCATTTTCCGGAGCTCCTCGGTAAACCAGGGAGCCCGGTTTCTGCGGGGTCGCAGAGGGCGCTTAGGTGCGATCTGATTGATGGCTGCCAGGAGCTGGGTATTCCAGTCCTCAACAAGCTCAGTCAATGAGTCGCCAGGGGGAGCAAGGTCCCGCAAGGCTTGGCGGAATCTATCAGGGTCCATCAGCCTCTGCGGGCGAGCCCAAATCGGCTCGCCACCTAAGCAGGGTGGGGGTGGAAAGCCAATCCTGGCTTTCAGAGCGTAGTGATCAGACCATGGCACTTTCATCAAAGGAGACATGATCACATCTATACCTACGCCAAAGATCAAATCCAGCGTGTGGCCTGCTTGATGTGTGGGGCCCGAAACAAACTGGGAGAGCCCTAGTGTCGCCATGGAAGACACCAGGTCCAGAGCCTGTGAGGAGGGAGTGGCATCAGCATGGATGTTGAAGTCCCCCAATACCAATAGGTTAGGGAACTCCAAGGCCCAGCCGGCCACCGCCTCCAATAGGCCTGACAGGGTGGCTGCTGGTGCGCTAGGTGGCCGGTACACCAGCCAGACAGCCAAGCTCTCCTCGGAGCCCCACACTAGGCCAACACATTCAATGCCGGGGACCGATGGCGATGGTAGAGCCCTGAAAGGACAATCTTCCCGGATTAATAATGCCACCCCTCCCCCCGGCCCACAGTACGGGACTGGGGGAGGACGGAGAAACTCGGGGGTGCCATCTCTCGTAAGGTAACTGTTGCCCCTTCGCGCACCCAGGTCTCCGTCACACAAGCCAGGTCGACCCCCTGCGGGATAAAGAAATCTCGCAGGGTGGCGGTTTTGTTGCCTATAGACCTGGCATTGCACAGCACCAGTGACGGAGGTGAGTAATCCTTGCTCACCCTACCCTTGTCCCTCGGGATGAGGCGCAGATTGGAAGGGGTACGAGCATATCCATATCTCGATCCCCTTCGCCTATAACATCTGCCCCCACCGCCATACCTCCCTCGCCCCTCCACGGTAGCAATCCCAAGCCTCATAGTAGCCTCCATTGATGGCAATTGATGTTATTCTTTCGCAGTCTAAAACAATAAAACCTTAAAACAATAAAAACAAAAACAACCCAGAAAACAATAAAACAATACAAATAAAAACTGCAAAAATTACAAATTCATCAAAATCTAACAAATTCCCAAGCCCACCCAAACATCCATCCCACCCCCATATATAAAAAATCTAAAGGGAAATGAACATTTTAAAACATGTTAAAAAGAACTCTGCACCCCTCCGGGTCCTCCTGGGCAGTAGCAGCATCAGTGGCAACAACTGTCCCTGTGAGGCCCCACCTGGGCCAGATAGTAAGTGGCAGGAGCAGTCCTTGTGAGGCTTCAGGCCCCGCCCTGGGCCAGGTGGAAGTGGAAAGAGCAGGGCCCTCAGGCACTCACAGGGGAGTCCTCCTGGGCAGCAGAGCAGTCCTTTTGAGGCTTCAGGCCCCGCCCCAGGCCAGATGGTAAGTGGCAAGAGCAGGGCCCTCAGGCACTCACAGGGGAGTCCTCCTGGGCAGCAGAGCAGTCCTTTTGAGGCTTCAGGCCCCGTCCCAGGCCAGATGGTAAGTGGCAGGAAGGAGCAGGGCCCTCAGGCACTCACAGGGGAGTCCTCCTGGGCAGCAGAGCAGTCCTTTTGAGGCTTCAGGCCCTGCCCCAGGCCACATGGTAAGTGGCAAGAGCAGGGCCCTCAGGCACTCACAGGGGAGTCCTCCTGGGCAGCAGAGCAGTCCTTTTGAGGCTTCAGGCCCCGCCCCAGGCCAGATGGTAAGTGGCAGGAAGGAGCAGGGCCCTCAGGCACTCACAGGGGAGTCCTCCTGGGCAGCAGAGCAGTCCTTTTGAGGCTTCAGGCCCCGCCCCAGGCCAGATGGTAAGTGACAGGAAGGAGCAGGGCCCTCAGGCACTCACAGGGAATTAATTGTTAGCTTGGAAAGAAAAAAGAAAGCAAAGTGTTTAGAGGGGGGTGACTAGCTATGTCTGGCAAGATAGCTTACTCTATGGTCTTAACCCTTTCAGTCCTTAGAGTTACACATGTTGGTTATATGTCAAGGAGAAAAATAGTAGATTTACTAAGTCTCCATTGGAAAATCATGTATTTTATTCAGTGGCCTAGAAGGAACAGACAGCTGATGCTGTTACATGACTGGCATTATTTGTGGTTTTCTTTGCTCAGTGGTGGATGGTTTCTGTGGGAACTGGTGGAATGAATGGCAGATAGCCAAACAGACAGCAAAGCCAGAGCCAATGTCAGCTGGAGCAAGAGACAATGACAAGCAGAGTCAACTCATTCTAGTTTTGTTTGCAGTCTCCTCCCTGCTGATTTCTATAGGGGGGAATAGTGATACTAAAGAGGAGGAAGGCTGTGACACACACACACACATACCTGTACAGGTAGACAGGTGAGGGCAGACTGAGGTTGGTGACCTATTTGCCCTAATGGACCAGCCTCCACTGTCTTTGTCCAAGGCTAACCACACCGAGCAGCCCTCTAGCAGGATGGGCCACCAGGTGCTCATTACGATTTTTATTACAGACTGCCTTGATTCAAGTATTTGGCAGGCCACAGTTCATGGCTGGGCATTGCATAACCTGATGGGTCAGAAATTGTAGAGGTCTGATTTATGAGAGGAACTGATGATCACTCCTTACATTATCTTGACTTTCTGAAACAACTGCTATTCATTGAACTGGCTGACTAAAAGGCTCCGGTGTCCACTTATGTTTAGACTAGGCATTTATTGATCCGTTTACTTATATATTACTTCACCCATATCGTTAATTTAATATTGAGCCATATCTAGATCATTACAAGGCAATCTAAGAAAAAATTTAGCCTTAGGTTACTGGCCTAATTTGCCTGTGTGATCCCCAAAAGTTTTATTTGAATCTCTTAATTGTAATGCTGTTTCCTTCTGGAAACCACCTGGTGAGAGAGCTGGCTTTGGAAAATACAAAGAGAACCCCATGAGTCTAGGATAAGCGGCAGTTGACTGTCTTCTATTGAAGTCATAAAACAATTGATGAACAATTAGAACAGCAGTAAATAAGAGCAAATATAAAAAACGGTTTTAGAAAGCGTAAGTGGAGCACAACAATCTCTCCGTGGCGTGACATGACCAACGGGGAAAGAGGAGCTAGCAAATAAAAGCTGTCATGCTGACACTACACTTGGCTCTAAGGGTACTTCTGTTTTGTACATCCCTCAAACAAAGCCACATTATCACTAACTTTAATGTGTGTTCCATTGAGTTAGTCACATTGGGGTCAAACTAGATATGTTAAATGTGCCATGATGCTAGATGTGTCTTTGCATCTAACCTGCAGTATTTTTCTTCTAAATGCAAATTGCATCAGCAAGAGAATGTTGATAATTAACAGGATTAGAGTGATCATAGACGGGGCAATTTGCTCCTTTCACCTGCTTCAGTATTTGATTTGGTAGATGGAAACTGCTTATTGTGCAAGCTAAGTGACACTAACGTAGATAAACACTTTTTGTATCTGGTCCATGAGCTTCATGCTGATACCACCACCAGAATCTTGGGGTTTTCCTGAGCACGAACCTCCCTCTTGTTTCTAAGTAGCTCCAGTTTAGATACATGGCTGACACAAATCACCTGAATTCAATAAGTATTGAGTAAGTGTTCTTATTGTTTACTTAATTTATATACCGCTTAATTGCCAAAGTTGTTTCCAAGCTGTTTACAAATATAAAACTAATAACAAAAAATATAAACACACATTGAAATAAATACCCACAATTAGAATGCTCACTAAAACAGCATAACCATTAAAAGGCTCAGCAATTAAAACACAGCAGGAGGTTCAAAGCCAGAGGAATGCTTACCTAAACAGGCATGTCTTCATGAGCTGGCAAAATGCCATAACTGTTGGGGCCTTTCATATCACAGAGAGCTCTAGTGGTACATTGGTGCCACCTCTGAAAAAGCCTGCCTTCATCTTACCATGGCTACTGATCGCAATTTAAAAAACAGGTAAGTATCCTAAATATGTCAGGTGAACTTTGTACATGAGAAGCATCCCTCCACCCACCCCCAAAAAAGACATTATTTAGGACCACAATCATATACATAGAGCTAAAAGTTGTGGATTAGGATCTCTTTAACAGCCAAACACCTCAGCAGATTATGAGATGCATGATAGAAAGTAAGATTCAACAAGGCCATGTAGCCACGGAACGGTAACTCCAGTTTCAGCACATCTACCATCTGCTACCTTATAAGCATATAACAAAGTGGTCTCTTGGTACAAGAACATCCATGGGCAATTAAGATTAGTGTATTCTGATCTGGAGTAATATCCTAGAGGGATGGGGCTCTTCTCCTGTTAGAAATCCTATGGAAGAAGTGGCATGACAACGTGTAAATAGCTTTTACTCCTGGTGATTTGACTCAGCAAAGCAGGGCCTTAGATTTTACTTGCCCATTAGGTTGGCATTATCTTTTTGTTTGTGTCTTATTTCTCCCTTAAACACCGAGATAGCAGATTGATGTTTGGCACTCCAAAAGTTATCATGGTTCCATGAGAAAGCAGCAGCACTCGCCTTCTCAGGCTGAGCAAAATGTAATTGCAGTGTTCGAAGTGGGCATCCAAAATACAGCTTAGTGGGCTGCATGTGCTGAGTGAGTCATAAAATAGCATGCCCCTGAGTTATCTCAGGTTCAGTGGTGAGGGGAAAGTAATAAAGAGCCAAAAAGTGTAGTGGTAATATGCTGTAATCTGCAAATCCAGGATCCTTTGCCTCAAGAGTTGAGTATTTAGCTGAGTATGTGAGTTGTGGGCTGGAGAGTCCCAGATAAGCCACCGTCTAAGCCTGAGACCCCCAGAGGAGGGTTTTCCCCCTCCCAAGTCTGTTTTTGTCCCTCATGGCAGGAAAGCTTCTGACCTCAAAAAATTGTAACTTCTTTTGTTGTACCATTGCAAAAAGGTATTAGAGTCCAGGGAAGAGGAACAAGCACTTCCTCCTGTTTCCTGAACCTCTAAACCCTTTTTGCAATTCTGCCACACAATAGGGCATTTTTTCCAAGGTAGGAAAAAATAGGGTTCTTTTTTTGGCAGAGGGCTGGCGGTTTCATGATTCTGATCTGGTTTATGGGCTACAAGCAACCAATTATAGGAAGCCAGGCTGGTGCAAGTTCCCTCCATTTCAGGGGCCTTTGGGAGGAGTTACTGATGGCTGAAGCTAGCAGGTGAATATGAATTTGAGTGTTGACAATTGGGCCCTGGGCAACACAACTGAGCAAAACAGGGTTTGGGGAATAGCACTGCATAAATTCCTCTGTTTTACGTTCTGATGGCTGAGCCCCAGTTTAGTTGGACTGATTTATACTAGCTGAGCCCTGGCTCTGCCAGGAAAGCCCAAGATACGTTTCATTCAAACTCTTTCATCCCGGAAGATCTTGGGTTTGCATTCCAACATTGCAAATATGTTCAACTTTGTAAACATGACATTCATATCTCATTTAATTTCCAAACAATCTTATCACTCAAGTGGTAGAGGGTACAACCAACCATTCATGTTTGAACCCAGGGAATGAAGATGGCCAAGGTACAAGCACTCTAGTCAAAAGAAAGCTGAATCATTCGAAAGCCAACTTTGGAATGAATGGACCTGTTTTCTACTTAACATTTAATGTATTCCTCCTGTACTTTTATGATAAAGGCTGCTTATTTAGCATCTGTATGCAAATAATTCTGGTTTAGTGATGAATCCTACACTTGTCACCTAATAAAGCATGATCAAAGAAGAACTCCAAGCAGCTGACCAGTAAGTTGGACTCCCCTACTGGATGGTGATGAATGGAGCTATTGTCAGCTGCTGTTTATTATAAAAAAACCCAGGTTATTATAGAAAGCATGCCAATCATCCAAACTATGGTAGAAAATAGCAGTTGGATTGGCATATTAATGATCACAGGAGACTGATGTAAATGTCATGAACTATTGGGGAAGAATAAACTGAGCAGGAATACTTCTCCTCATCTGCTCCCAGTGTGCACAGATAAAAATTTTATCACAGCAAACAGCATGGTAGTTTGCATGAATTATTAAATCATATGCATACAAGAGGGTTAGTAATTAAACAGGAAGACTTACTGAGGATTATCATAACTGACAATGAGTAGAGCTTGCAAAGTCCAGCTATAAGTCAAGAGACTAACGTGTATGATTGCTTTTAATTTGTATGACAATTTGTGAGTTATTAATTTATAACACTTTCAGATGTTGCCATAGGGGAGTTGAACGTGCAATTAGTCTTCCAGTGTGCATATGTCAAACAGGCATAATAAATGGTGAAGATATGGTGTTATTTATACACACGCCTTCCCGCTTTCAAAAGATGAGCAACTTCATTGCCATCAGCTATTTAGTTCAAAAAACTCAGTTTAAAATGACTGCATCATCTCTTCCTGTGCACAATGATGTTTGACCACCCTAATATGCTGCCTGTGTTATGTTTGGGCTGCTCACAACAGTCCAAAAGGCTTGTTGTTTGATCGTTGCAAAGAACTCTTTGGACTAACAACACTTATTGCAGATCGCAAGGCCTATGACATTTAGAATAATACTGGAGGTCCCTATTCAGCCAATTATTTGTTCAAGCACTTTAGTGTGTGCCAGTGTGTGTACAGAGAACAGGCTGTGCATTTGAACCTTTCTTCACTAGGAAAACTAAAGGATCATGATGCAAGGATATACTGGATAGCACTAAAATAGAGATTCCTATCTCCTTATCTATGTTGCTGAACTGACACCAATATTCACCAATATTCTGGGGGGGGGGGGGAATCCAAGGCTTCATTCATTATCTTCATATTTGGGAGATGCATGATGTAGTCCAAAGGTGTGATCAAATTGGGGACGGGAACAACTGAGATCACCTTTGAGCTCACATTTCATTCCTTCCGTACCCTCCAACTTTTATCCAATGAAAATTGGGACGTCCTATTCTATAGTAGAGGGACGCGGGCGGCGTTGTGGTCTAAACCACTGAGCTTTGGGCTTGCTGATTGGAAGGTCGCAGTTCGGATCCCCGTGACAAGGTGAGCTCCTGTTGCTCAGTCCCAGCTCCTGCCAACCTAGCAGTTCAAAAGCATGTCCAAGTGCAAGTAGATAAATAGGTATCACTCCGGCGGGAAGGTAAACAGCATTTCCATGCACTGCTCTGGTTTTGCCAGAAGTGGCTTAGTCACGTTGGCCACAGGACCCAGAAAAACTTTGGACAAACGTCGGCTCCCTCAGCCAATAAAGCGAGATGAGTGCCGCAACCCCAGAGTCGTTCACGACTGAACTTAACTGTCAGGGGTCCTTTACCTTTTTTATTCTATAGTAATAATTTTACTATTTATACCCTGCCCATCTTATTGGGTTGTCCTAGCCATTCTGGGTGGCTTCCAACATATATAAAAACACAATAAAACATTAAACATAAAGAAATTCCCTATCCAGGGTTACCTTCAGATGGCTCGGGTGTTGGATAACGCCATACACTCTGACATTTCTCCAATGAAAATATGGACATCCTAATGAAGAGCAGGACATTCCAGGATCAAATCATAAACTGGGATGGCTTCTGTAAATCCAGGACTGTCCCTGGAAAATAAGAACGCTTGGAGGGTCTGTCCTTCTAGTTTAAGAAGGTTGTAACAGAGAAGCATTTCTCCCCTTTCAATTACACCAGTGTTTTCCTAACATCTCTCTAATCCCCTTCTGTCTGTGCCCCATAACATGTACTTCCTCTGGGCTATTACTAGCTTTTCCAAATGCTTTCTTTCCTTTCTTTCTTTCCAGCACATTCTGTTCTCAGCATTCAGTATCTGGCTGCCCCCACCCATTTGGCCATCCATAGATGTATCTGCAGTTCTATTTGCTAGTCCCCCCACTTTCCTCTTTAGATATCTCTCCTATAGAACGCTCTTCTTTTTCTGCACCACTAGAGGACTCCACTATAGACAGGGGACAAATTCAATTCAGTTTACATTTAAAGGAGAACTTGCTTAATTTGCACCGAAATGCAGCCATCCTTTGAAATTTGAATTTCTACAAATTGTGCCAGCCAAGTAATGGGCAAAAATATTAAAAATGCAGGTGTGCACATATTGGTGAAAATGACATTAAGACGCTTTATATTAGGGGAATATTTATAAGGTGCTTGAGGTTCTAAGATTTATTGCCAGTATTGTTCTTCTTGCCTAATTTTCTGCTGGTTAATATTATCAATAGCTTTTCCTTTAGATAAGTGCAATTCAAGTTCTCTTAAGGTCTAATCATTTCTTAAATGGTCAATATTTATTTCATATGAAGACAGAATTGCTCCAATGTCCTTCCAGTCTTTTGAACCTGTTTCTTGTAGGATTGATGTGCCATATTTTTACTGAACAACTTACAGCTAAAACAAAAACCACAAGACCCTATCTCATTGAGGGTTTAAGACCCATTGGCTACCACCACCTGGTTTAACCAGCCAGTCAAAGCTATTCCCAATGTGTGGCCAGTCAGCTGCCAGGAGCCACGGGTGAGAGCTGAGTGCATGGTGGCAACCAAAGGTGGACAAACTACCCCAGAAGGAGCAGAATGTGTCCCCCCACCAGAGGTACTGTCCCTCCTCTAACACCCCATACACCCAAGATCTCAAATGTATGCATAATTTTACCCTTACAATACCAACCCAAGCTAATTCGGCTGCTGAATGTGTCACAGCTTAGGGCTACGTCAATAGCTAAGTTACATTAGCCTGAGCTTAATTTGCTCTGAAGCATTTATGTTCCTGTGTTTCAGAAGAAAAACTGCTTTGGGGGAAAAATCAATCTGCATAGAAGTCTAAACATCAGTCAGATTTTATTCTGCATTAGTATTCATACATGCATTCTAAAACAGTGATCGTGAATCTAGTTCTAATGGCCAGATTCCACAGAATTGTGCTGAAATTACATTTTATAATACACATCTAAGAGTGTGTACAGTTAATATGGACTTAATATCCAACATGTCCCATTTATTGCATGATCTGGATAGGCAAGCATCATCATCTGAAAATTGTAACTATCATGGTAACAGCACTTGACCAATTTATTTCCCATTATTCTCCATGGTTGCAGGAATCTTTTTCATATTCTGGCTTTGATATTAGACATCAACTGGTCAAGGGACAGGAGAATGGGAAGTGCCCATAAGAATAGAATGCAGCAAGGTATGATGGAGTGTATGTGTGTTCATTTTTCTTCTCTTGCATTCACTTTTTTAAAAACCCAGGTATCATCTATAAATTCAACAAAATGAGGTAGAAGACTGCTGTGGCAGTAGGTGGGGTGATGCACCTGAGGGGTCATGCTGCCATGCTGCTGCTGCTGCTACTGCCTCCCTTAGTGGGTTGCATGGCACTGCCCGTGAACTGGTGTCAACAACAGCAGTTTCTGGTGTGATATTGCAAGATTTGGGTAAGATCTTTCCAGAGGCCAGCGCCATTGCTGTTGGTGGAGGTGTGGCATGAGTAGGACGCCCATTGGGTGCTGCCTCTTGTGAGGCAGGTGTGAGGCAGAACTTGGGCCTGAAGTACCTTAAGGATTGCTTGATTCCTTATGCGCTGCCTCCATCATTGAGAGCCTCTGATGGGGCACTGCTTGTGGTTGCTCAGGTCCATGAGGTTCAATCAGTTTTTACCAGGGCCAAGGTTTCAGGAAAGAGGGCCCTGCGAAACCTCTTTCAAGCAAATGTCTGGTAGGAGTTGTTCCTGCTTTCTTTAAAATGTCTCCTAAAAGTGGTGTTATACAGATAGGCCTTTGCAGTTTGAATTTCTTTTAGCAACCAGTATTTATTGATGTTTCTACTGATGCTTTTTTATTTATCCTATTGTAATCTTGCTTGCTGTATTTTACAAAAAGTGCAGTCTATAAATATTTTAATAAATAATAATTGTGCCACTCAGCTTGCTTGCTATCAACATCTCCTCCACTTCCACCACCCCTTTTGGTCAACTGATCTATGAACATCATATTTAACCTTAAATTACAAAGTGAATGATTTCTGTTGCTGCAATATGTTCTTTATAAGAGACTTTTAATGCTTCCAGTCAAGCTTCTAAGGATAACTCTACACCTTTTCTTTATATACTGCATTTACATTCCTACAATATTGTCCCCAAATGTATACCAGTCTTTAACACAATGAATCAGCTGTGAATGGTGTGAGTGAGGAATGGATGCTTAGCTTAGAAAAGAATATACTGAGACCAGGTAAGACGCAACAGAGAATATGAGAGCTTTGCCAAACAAGTTTCCAACACTGCATAACAAAGCTGGCCAAAGATGCATGCCCAAGTCCCCAATGATTCCCAGCAACTGGTATTCAGAGACACGCTGAAGATATATAAAACTCTGCTGATGTGTGTCCTTGAACTCCTCTAAATAGGACTTACTGGCATCCCAGTGGTATCAGACACATAAAAAATGCACCTGAGTATGCTGTAACTGCAAGCCAAGAACATTTGATACAGTATTTCAACATAACAAGGCCTTGAAAGCAATCCCTGAGGAAAGCCTGGTTACAGTATTTGCTGACTTGTTCATTGGGGGATAATGCTTTCCCTGTAGTCATTCTTGTGTGGTAGTCCCCAAACCATCTAAAAATATTTGAGCTAAATCAAATTCTCAGGTTGCTTCTTGTAATCTTCAGGGGCACACAGTGGTCTGCAATAGAGGCTCCATGTCCATTAATTTCATTTCCCTTCAGTTTGCTTGAAGTTGAGACCATTTGAGCTTGATGTGAGGGCAATCTGGTTGTGCCATCTGTCACCCCATTGGTCGCTAGGGTTGATTCGGCTGCTTTGGTTGGCTAGGCAGATGTCCCCTTCCTCTTGGATTCAAAAATAGTTTTACATTTGTTCTTTCTGCTGTTGCTGTTGTTGTGAACTAGCAACCTGACTTTCCTAAGGCTGAGTCAAGGCTGCATACAACTCAATGACATACAAATTTCACTGTTCTTTCTACTGTTCCAGGGACATGTTCTGTTCCGGTAGCTCTTCAGATGTTTCTAGACTACAGCTTCAATCATCCCTGATGATATGGCTTTGCTGGCTGGGGTTGATGGGAGTTGGAGTCCAATGAAAATCCCTGTTCTACTCCATTATTTGTAGTACAGTAAGTCCTGTTCCTGTTCTAGTCCATGGTTTATTGTAAATCAGAACATATTGGTATACACCACCCCAATCTCCCTCCAACTGGTGACAGAATCTAGGGGTTCTGGCATTTACCCAGGGTTCAGTTTCCTTGGAATGAAGGTCAGTAGAGATTATGGTGTCTTTAGGATATATGGTTTTATTTACTCACAAATATATAACTTGATAAGGGACGCGGGTGGCGCTGTGGGTAAAAGCCTCAGTGCCTAGGGCTTGCAGATCGAAAGGTCAGCGGTTTGAATCCCCGCGGCGGGGTGCGCTCCCGTTGCTCGGTCCCAGCGCCTGCCAACCTAGCAGTTCGAAAGCACCCCCGGGTGCAAGTAGATAAATAGGGACCGCTTACTGGCGGGAAGGTAAACGGCGTTTCCGTGTGCTGCGCTGGCTCGCCAGATGCAGCTTTGTCACGCTGGCCACGTGACCCGGAAGTGTCTCCGGACAGCACTGGCCCTCGGCCTCTTGAGTGAGATGGGCGCACAACCCTAGAGTCTGTCAAGACTGGCCCGTACGGGCAGGGGTACCTTTACCTTTACCTTTATATAACTTGATCATAGGATGAAGGGGCTCACAAAATTAATATCTCCAAAGATCTTGCATCCCCATTTGGTTTCTGTGTGATCCTCAAAGCCCAGCACAGAGTAAACATGTCTCTCTCCCTTGCTTCTGGCTCACACAACTCCTACATAACAGCTAGACGAGGAGGGTGGGAGAGACTCATCCATTTGTTCTGTGGCACATAGCAAGTTATTTGTTTATCCTAATTGTGGTGCTTAACTAGCTAGTCAATGTCATTGACTTAATAAAGGAACTGCTTTGGCAAACTTGCTCTTATACATTCTACCCCCACGGGTACAGGACCTGAAGAACTAGAAAGGACTCAAGGCATTGTGCAGACTGACCCCCAAACTCATAACAATACTTTGAATATCATACACACTACGGAATACTATGATTTTCACTCAACCCTTACCATCTAGAATGGAAGCTTCTGGGATCTTTATTCTTTGGCAGTTGTGTTTCATTGCAATGCCATTCTAAAATTCCATATGTCAATATCTTCCTGGAAGAACTGTCTGAAATGTGGAAATGCAATGCAATGGCCTACTGGGGTAGCATTAGAAAGACCTGCACAGAGCAAGCAAAAAATAAAATAAAAAAACCCCCATTGCATAAGCTTGGAAGTGCTCTAAAATTTTAGTAATTGTTTTGTTTTGTTTCTTTTTCTTTTCTTATTTATGTTTCCCTGCCTCAGGCATTCCCTGCAGCAGTCAATAAGTCATTTTAAGAGAAACCTTTCCACACCTTGTAAAAAAAATAAGAGAAGTAGATCGCTTGATAGGAAACAAATCTGGGAAGGAAACCTCAACTTTCTGATGCTTCTCTACTCTGTATATTTGTTCTTAGTAGACTCCAAATCTGTTTATGGTATTTCAAGACTGAAAAGAACTAAATTATGTAATAATTTGGCATGAAATTTGTCTACTGGAATCAGATTAAAACTAAAAGTTGAGCATCTTCCTTTGATTGTCCTTATATAGAGAAACAATGCTACAAGCTAAGTACTGCATACTCTGCTACAGAGCCAATGTGGCGTAGTGCTTGGAGCATTGTCCTAGGCTTCTGAGACCAGGGTTGGAATCTCCTCTCTGCTCACTAGGTGATCTTGGGTCAGTCACCATCTCTCACCTTTAGCTACCTCCCAAGGGTGTTGTGGTGTTAAAATTGGGAGAAGAGCTTTGTGCACCATATTGAGCTCTTTGAGGAAAGGTGGGATAGAAACATAATAGTTAATAATAACATAATTATGTACTATGTAATTCTAAATCTGTATAACTGGTTAAGGTGGTTTTTGCTTGTTACCTGTAAATTCCATTCGGATGGAAACCTGGACATGACTTGGTTATGGCTGAGTGTTCTAAACATGATCCAGGTAGTTAAATGATTGGTTTCACTAACATGATAAATGGGGAAAATAAGAAAGAGTTGTAAGGTCAGTGCCTTTCAACAAAAGAATGATCCTGGATGCAAAATCTACACACACACACACACACACACACACACACACACACACACTGCCACCCAAACATTTGGCCCAGCTGCTCCAAGGGAACAAGACTTATAGCAGAAACAAATTATTCATAATTTGCATCTCTCTTCTATTTCGATTTAAAAGCCAGATACTTATTTCTCCTTGTTCAAAATTTTGGTAGATATTCCCTGAGGGCAAGTAGTAACAGTGCATTAAACAGTATATTTTAATCAGTCTGAAAATATATTTTAATGACCTTATTTGTCATTTTTGACACATACCATTCATTTCATTTTTGAAACACGCAGCCCATACTTTTGTCAGGCAATTCTTTTTGTCTGCTTCTGATAAAATTGCCCAACCATTGTCTAGTCGAAGGATAGGCAACCTGGTGCCCTCCAGATTTTGTTCGACTGCAACTGCTGATCAGCCCCAGCTAGTGTAGTCAACCGTCAGGAGTAATGGGAATTGTAGTCCAGCATTTGGCAGATGCCATGTTGACTACTCTAGTTCTGATCCATCTAGCCATCACTTGAGGTTTCAGAGCAGTAACCTAACTGACAAGGTGGTGTAGGGTAAATTGTAAATCGCTACAACCAGTTAATAATCACACAGCTAGGCAAATACCTTTTCTTTCCATCCTGAATTGAAAATATGATACTTATAGGATCTGCAACTATGAAAAAAAAATATGAGTTCCATTATATTTTGAAGGTTTTCATCCCTTTTATATTTTTCAGCTTATTGTAAATAGTTACTACTGATTCTGCCTAATGCTGTTTTAGAGGAATTTTTGACTACTTTTTTTCTTCAAGAGCAGGTGGTAGTAGTAGTAGCAGTAGTAAATTATTTATACCCCACCCATCTGGCTGGGTTTCCCCAGCCACTTTGGACAGCTTCCAACCAAATATTAATAACACAATACAGCATCAAACATTAAAAACTTCCCTAAACAGGGCCGCCTTCAGATGTCTTTTAAAAGTAAGATAGTTGCTTATTGCCTTGACATCTACTGGGAGGGCGTTCTACAGGGCAGGCGCCACTATTGAGAAGGCCCTCTTCCTGGTTCCCTTTAACCTCACTTCTTGCAGCGAGGGAACCGCCAGAAGGCCCTCAGCGCTGGACCTCAGTGTCTAGGCTGAATGATGGGGGTGGAGATATTCCTTCAAGTATACAGGACCGAGGCTGTTTAGGGCTTTAAAGGTCAGCACCAACACTTAAAGGTCAGTACGGAAATATACTGGGAGCCAATGCAGATCTTTCAGGACCGGTGTTATATGGTCTTGGCAGCCACTCCCAGTCACCAGTCTAGCTGCCACATTCTGGATTAATTGCAGTTTCTGAGTCACCTTTATAGGTAGCCCTATGTACAACACATTGCAATAGTCCAAATGGGAGATAACTAGAGCAAGCACCACTCTGGTGAGGCAGTCTGCGGGCAGGTAGGGTCTCAGCCTGTGTACCAGATGGAGCTGGTAGACAGCCGCCCTGGACACAGAATTGACCTGTGCCTCCATTGACAGCTGTGAGTCCAAAATTACTCCCAGGCTGCGCACCTGGTCCTTCAGGGGCACAGTTACCCCATTCAAGACCAGGGAGTCCTCCACACCAGCCTGCCCCCTGTCCCCCAAGAACAGTACTTCTGTCTTGTCAGGATTCACCCTCAATCTGTTAGCCACCATCCATCCTCCAACTGCCTCCAGACACTCACACAGGATCTTCATCACCTTCACTGGTTCTGATTTAAAAGAGGGGTAGAGCTGGGTATCATCCGCTCTTGAATTATCAAGGTGTATTGAATTATCATGCACTGCTTTTGAAACTTTCCTTAGTTACAAAGGCAGTTTTCTGTTTAAGAAACCCAAGTCTGAAGTCATATTGCATGTATGGAACTAGTTGCAAAGCTCTTTGGATTCTTGGATGAGCTCCGCCTTTGGCTACATCTGCACCTTACATTTGAAGCACTATTACACCACTTTAACAGCCATGGCTCCCCCAACATAATCCTGAGAACTGTAGTTTGTTAAGGATGCTAGTAGTTGCTTGGAGACCCCCTATTTCCTTCACAAAACAATCAAACATATGGTCAGTAGAGGGGTGGGAGAATAAGGAGATTATGTGTTTCCTTCTCTTCCTCTTGTCTTTGACTGTACTGCAGACAGCAGGATTTAAGATTTAATCCTGAGCTTAGTCCTGCTGGGTGCTCCCTGTGGGGAACACACTGGCAAAGGATACCCCTGCAGCCAGCTAATAGGAGGAGAGTTCAATTCTGCTGGGGTCTGCTTCACCAGCATGTTCCCAGCTGGTGAACAGAAGGTTCAGTTCTGCTCTTTGCAGTGGAGTTGGGAAGGGAGAGGTTTCAAACTCTAATAAAATATTAGGACTGGCCCTTGAATCAATTCAGCACTCTAATCTGGGTTGGATCGGCCCGGATTGGGACTAATCTGAAGTCTCAGACTGGGCTCTGGCTTGGATCACTGGGGCTATGCACAGCTCTAGTTGCAGCCATCCCAACCATTCAAGCTTAATTCCTTCTGGTACATTTAGAAGGGGTTTTTTTTAAGAGAAGAAGAAAGAAAGAAATTATTTCTACACCAGTAACTTTTGAAGTTGTTACTCTCTATTTGTAGCTAAGATTTAAAAGAAAGCCAGCAATTTCCCCTCTGTGGCATAGCTTAGAATTTAGCATGAGCTGTGAGCTGAAAAATCTCTTTCAGATTTTGACCTCAGCATTATGTGAGAATTGCAGTGGATGAAGTGATGCATTGCATTCTGTCCAGGAACAGATCTCACTCAGAAAAGGTATGTACACAATTTAAATCTTGGACACTATCATCTCCCACATACCGTGGATTAAAATCATAGGCAGTAATGAACACCTAGAGAAAAGAAACAGACAATTATAGCTCTTTGTTGAAGTGTATTTCAAATATCTGCCAGGTTTTTAAAGCTTATGGTGGGTTAGTATTTAAAATAGCAGCTATTTGCCACTTCTGACACCATTCTTAAAGGTTGCATCCTCTGCAGCACAATGTAAGAAATAATGAAGTTCATTAGCTGCCAATTATTTACAAACAACAGCTTACATCATATTAAATTAGTCAAAAATCAATGCAAGCTAAGGAAAGGACTGGGAGATCTGTTTGTTTGTTTTTATCCTCAGCAAGAAAATTCTGAACTCGTAAGCAAATCATGAAGAGGGTTGGTGTGGTTTTTTTCAAATTTGTACCAGCAAAAAAGGATTAAGGCCCAATTTATCAAATGCAAAAAGCAGCCTTATAAATCATGCCATACTTCCAGCATTGTGAGGATGCAATAACTGTGTTTCAGGCAGATATATGAGAACAAACATTTAGAGCTAAGTTGCCTATTAGTGCATAATGTATCAGTCGGGCTTGTAACAACCCTAAACCCAATCTGGGTGTGGCTGAACATAGTTTTTGATCAATATTAGCTTTGCTGTCTGAACTAGCTGTGAATACACCAATTTCATGTGTGTAGCGCATGCAGTAGTAGCTGGTGTAGTAGAGCGGAGCCACACTCCCAACAGTGGCATTGCTGCACCTTACCTGGTTGGTGCTGGGGTAGAACAGGGCAGAGGTGAGTTTGGGGCTGTGTGGAGGCACCAGTAGGAGTGTCAGATTGGCTCCACCCCTGCTTCCAACTGACTGTTGTTGCTGCTGTACAGCCCCAGTTCCAATTTGTAAGGCAGCGTTGCAAATCCTTTGATCTCATGTGGGTGACTAGCCCTCCCCATTTGGCCCAAGACATTGTTTATCTTGAATCATGTCCATCTACTTGGACTGAAGTAGACATACAGAAATTTGGAAGCCATCATGGACCACTTGAGTGAAACATTTGCCTTAGGAGGTTTCCTGATGCTGTAGAGCAGGGGTGGGGAACTCTGATCTATGGGTTAAACTTGGCCCATCAGCCTCCCCATTTGGACTACTAGGACATTTGGTGGGTGTCAGCCCCTGCCAAACCCTGTGCAAAGCACTGTGTGCCTGGCTTTGCAAGCTCTGACAATCAGATCACTGGGTGCTGCAGACCAAAGTGCATCTAAGTAGGTTCACACTAAATGCAAACTGAACCAAATTTCTGCCCCCACACCATCCCCGCCATATTCATAAGATCAAGTCTGGCAAGAATTTAAGCAGTCAGGATTCAATGAACCTACAGTGTATGTGTCTGTTCTGTGTGTATTTCTTTCCTAGATTTGGAATCCCTTCCAAATTAATGTCACTAAAGAAATTGCTCTCAAGCATGCTACAGAAATCCAAGGCAATGAATGCATTTCAAGTCAGTGCTGAGTTTTTTTTGTCTCTTGGTCTTAGAGGGGAAAATGTTAAAGTTGTTCCTGGAACATCTCTTGGCTGCTATTCTAATGGTCAGCCTAACCTTTGCTGTCAAGAAGACAAAGTGCTGCTGCTTTCCTGTAAATCCCTCACAATATAGTGGGGGGAAACGCTGAAATTAGCTGAGCTGTGGGTGGTGCCGAGATCATTCTCAGTTATCACCAGATAATTAGTTTCAAAAAGTAAGCAAAAAACCTCGGCCATGTTTGGTTTTCAATTGCATTAAGAAGATTGTTAGAGTTGTATACTCAGCTCATACATTTTAGTACAGTAAACCCACAGCTTACACACAATTAACTTCTGTGCATTCAGCTTTATGCATATTTATGAATAAATAAAAAGGGGGCGAAAATCTACTCTGGAACAGGTTTAGGGGGTGCATAGGAGGAGACAAGAGATGGACATCACATTGTGTGCATGCATCTTGTTCTGCTTGCAGATACCCCACTTATTGCTACATTGAATTCCACCTCATATGTACCGGTATTTCATTCAGAAGGAGGGTGTCCTTAACTAGAAGTCCATCACTGAAAAAGTTATTATTACTGAAAACCATTAGCCTGGCATTGCTTATTGAAGGGCCAGAGAGCACCGCTCGCAATAGTAGGATCAGTACCCTGGATTGGATTCAGACTTAGTCATGTTTAGAATTTGTTGGCACTGGTTGATGATCTCTGGCGGGATAGGGAGAAAGGTGAGAGCTGTTTCCTAGTTCTGCTGGATCTCTCAGTGGCTTTTGATACCATCGACCATAACATCCTTCTGGACCGTCTAGAGGGGCTGGGAGCTTGGGGCACTGTTATACTCCTTCATCCTGGGCCATGTTCAGAAAGTGGTGGTGGGGAATGAGTGTTCAGACCCCTGGGCTCTCACTTGTGGGGTGCCTCAGGGTTCTGTCCTCTCCCTCATGCTTTTTAACATCTACGTGCAGCCGCTGGGAGAGATCATCAGGGGGTTTGGGCTGGGTGTTCATCAGTATGCAGATGATACCCAGCTCTACGTCTCTTTCAAATCAGAACCAGTGAAGGTGGTGAAGGTCCTTCCTGTGTGAGTGTCTGGAGATGGTTAGAGGATGGATGGCAGCTAACAGATTGAGGTTGAATCCTGACAACACAGAAGTACTATTTTGGGGGGACAGGAGGCGGGCAGGTGTGGAGGACTCCCTGGTCCTGAATGGGTTAACTGTGCCCCTGAAGGACCAGGTGCGCAGCCTGGGAGTCATTTTGGACTTGCAGGTGTCCATGGAGGCACAGGTCAATTCTGTGTCCAGGGCAGCTGTTTATCAGTTCCATCTGGTACGCAGGCTGAGACCCTATCTGCCCTTGGACTATCTCACCAGAGTAGTGCATGCTCTAGTTATCGCTCGCTTGGACTACTGCAATGTGCTCTATGTGGGGCTACCTTTGAAGGTGACCCAGAAACTACAACTAATCCTGAATGAGGCAGCTAGACTGGTGACTGGGAGCGGCTACTGAGACCACATAACACCGGTATTGAAAGACCTACACTGGCTCCCAGTACGTTTCTGAGCACAATAGAAAGTGTTGGTGTTGCCCTTTAAAGCCCTAAACGGCCTCGGTCCAGTATACCTGAAGGAGCATCTCCACCCCCATCATTCAGCCCGGACACTGAGTTCCAGCGCCGAGGGCCTTCTGGCGGTTCCCTTCCTGCAAGAAGCCAAGTTACAGGGAACCAGGCAGAGGGCCTTCTCGGTAGTGGCACCCGCCCTTTGGAACACCCTTCCACCAGATGTCAAAGAGAAAAACAACTACCAGACTTTTAGAAGACATCTGAAGGCATCCCTGTTTAGGGAAGCTTTTAATGTTTGATGCACTATTGTATTTTAATATTTTGTTGGAAGCCACCCAGAGTGGCTGGGGAAACCCAGCCAGATGGGTGGGGTATAAATGAATTATTATTATTATTATTATTATTATTATTATTATTATTATTATTATGTCTCAAAAGTGGAGTGTACCTCCGGGTTAAGTCAAACCACTGCATTAGCAGCACCTGGGTTCCCAAGATGGGAACCCCCCCCCCCCGTGGCATTGCTGATGTGGTCTAAAGGAAAAAAGAAGAATATGATTGACACCAGATAATTAATTTTGTCCACTACAATCAACACCAAATTGCTACAAGCTCCAAAGTCTTCTAAAAGCATTATTTCCCTTTAAAATAATATAAAACTACAAAGCAAAATGTGACAATAAGCTTTTGAATCAGTTAATGTTTGGCACTGAATCTGCTTGATAAGCATGGTTGTTAGGAAGAGCTAAGATTATATTTTCATTTTAAGTATTAGCATTCTGGGGCTTCTAAATTTTGTGAGCTCTAATACAGCCCAGAAGTGGAATGCTCTGGGAAATTACTGCATACATTGAAAATCTGTTTAGATCATTTTCAAACTGTATAAAATATCAATATAAAATGAGGAGTCTAATATAAATTGGCTTAGCTTCATTGACTCCAGGAAGGCCAGTATAAGCTGTTTGAGAACCAATATGTGATAAGCTCCCATCTTATCCAGAATGTGAATTGGCAACTGTTTTAGTTGAGTACATTTGCTCTTAAAATAGGGAAATCCCAGTCGATACCTCGAAATACAAAAAGAGGAGTGGTGAATTGTACAATTCAATTTCCAGAACAATTACTTTTATAGAAATCCTCTCCCTTTAAGACTCATGTGGAACCATCTGTCAGGAGCTGAGGTTGTGCCTTAAATCCAACACCATTTGCTTGTAAGTCTGCTGCAGTGAAATCAAAGGAACTTGCTTCAGACTTGATGTATTTAACATTGAGGACTAAACAGAACCACTCCCCGTGATCACTCTTCAGTAATCTGCATTTTATTTTCAGTTCCATTGTGTGCATAATTGTGTGCATTAAAAAACAAAGAACAAAAAATGAATGCATCTTCATTAGCCTGACAACTGCTATGTAACGTAAGTTTTAAAAAAGTCTGAGAAAGAACAGGTGCATCACATGAGTCCTGTATTCAGATGATGGTTTGAAGTATGATATGGTATGTTGAATCCATTGTGTAGAAGGAAACTAGATCACACCTACTGGACTGGCCTCCATGAGTAGGGTGGGACATGAGACAAGACTCTAAATGCATACAACTCCACAGATTTATGGACTGTACTCATGATCAGGAACCCTTCCCAATTGCAAATATAGATCCAATGCATGGACAATTGTGGTCTCATGTTCTACCAAATTCTTCAAGGTTTGGGTGAGACCAGTGGATGCATTTAAGCTAGGACCAGGAGATGTGATCCCCTTAAAATACAAGGCTGTGATAGACCCCGCCCCCTTCTCTGTGCTCCACAGAGAACCTACAACTTTCAAAAACTGCTGGACCAACTGCCCTGCATTCCCATCTACCCCCATGAAGTAACAGGTGAGGGCGTATTTACAAAGGTACCTTCTACCTGCCCCTGTATGCTGCAATCTACCATCCTGACCAGCTCCAGAGAACCCCCCTTTTTGCTGCCTGCCATGTAAAAACAATCTACACTTGCCACCTCTTCTTTCCTCCACTTCCCCCTCCAGCTGTCCACCACTACTTCTGACACTTGAGATGGACCTGGCCCTCTGCACTTTCTCAATAGCAATGGACCAAAGAAGGTTCCTTACCCCTACCTTATGTTGTGAAACATTGACCACACTACTCTGTCTTATCTACATCTCCTTCATTGCCTGACAGCCCATTTCATGCCCACCTGCACCACAAATGGGGCTTTCCACAATACTAGCACTGCTATCATTGCTGGCTCAGTGCTGCACAGTAGTAGTTTAGAGATCAAGGGTAAAAAATATTCCCAGAAGCCATCAGTAGGAGCTGCCAGGGCCCTGCGCTGCTGCTATTATAAGACTAGGCCATTAAGGCTTAAAGAAATAACTCAGTGACAATGGTGTGTGCTGTGGCCTAGAGCAATATGGTTTTATGCTAAAATAAAAATGGAAGTGGTATGTTTCTGGGTTCCGCTTCTTTTAAATTCTCTAATGCCTTTTTAGCACTTAGTGGAAGCATTCTGTGAGCCCATTTAAAGCTGGTAAGTAAGTACCTGATCGAGTGTATTTTACTGGCTTTTTTTTTCCTTGAGGAAAATGGGAAATTTTGCACAAACAAACAAACAAACGGCTCTTTATCCAAAACGATCTCTTCAGGCAAACCATATGTGGTAAACAAATCCCAATATGTTTCAATCACCTTAGCGGCAGAAATGTGTGTCATACTACAACTTCTGGCCTCTCAGAACAAACATCATATGAAGCAATTGTTTACTTTACTCTTTCCAAAACCAATGTGCAATTTCTATCTTGTTTTATTACCAGCTATCCCAGTTTATGGTGGCTGGCAGTGCACTGTAGGACATTTACGTTCATTATGCTGATCCATCTTTAGGAGGGCAATCCCGTAGCAAGATCCTCTGGGATGAGCAGCTTAGGATATAGCAGATCCCTAGCTCAGTAGGCTGATTCCTATAGCTCAGCCAGGGTTAAGTCCCCAGCTGCAGCTGAGTCAAAGATATGCTGGTGTAACTTGCTTATCCCAGCTCAGCCTGGGTTCAACTAGCTGAGCTGAGGTCAGTGTAAGTCTCAAAAAGTGGGCTTTCCAGGGATATAGGCAACATCCTAAGCCCATTCAGATGGGTGACGTGATTTGGCAACCCAAATTGAACACTAATTTAAAGGCTTGTTTTCACTCTGCCAGGTTTAGGCAGAGCAGCAGCAGCAACCCTGCTGCTGAACAGGATTTTGATCTGCTGTAACTTCACACTGGCTTGCTTTTCTTGTGCATAGCATTGTTCCCTATGTAATAGATAAGCATGCATAAACTTCACAAGGCCACAGTCCTAAAGCTGGCCAAAGTCTAGATGGTGCAAGTACCACTGCACTGTGGAGTCCAGTGGTTGCGACACCACTTAGGAGCACTTACTCTAGACAAGCTCCTCCATATGCCAACAGAATGTACCAGTGGCAGTGTGTAGTGACTAGGGATGGGCAAACTTGTCGGTTTGGGTTTTTCTCAATTTCTCATGAAAATTCATCAGCATTTCAGTGTGACTTTCTCCTAATAGACACATTTTTTGTATGCATTTTTGCCAACGTACATTTTTGCAAAGCAATTTTCCTTGTATAATGCACGGTATAATCTATGCATTTATATGCAGACTTAAACTAGTATATGGCTTTTTTGTGCACGTTGCTTGGCTAGAGAAGGGCATTGCAAAATTCAACACTGTGTGAATGTTGAAGGATGGCCTGGTTTTACTTTGCAAATTGTTTTGGAATGTGCAAATTAGGTAAGTTCACCTTTAAATACAAACAATCAAATTACTCCCAATCCCTGGTCACTACCAATAAGGATAGAAAGGGAGTATGTCAGGACATGCTTTGGATGGATCATAGGAGGCCTGGTAGCCACAGGATCCAATTCACCCTCATACACCTGGCAGGTTCCCCCCAAAAGAGGGGAAACTGTCAGCCCTGGTGCTGGCATAGCAATATTCCCTTCAAAACAGACACAAAAATCAGCCTTCCACCATCCAGGCTTAGCAGGTGGCCATTCCTCTGCTATGGGCTATCTCTCACCACAACTTTAGGGTTTTGGGGGAAATTAGTTATTAGAGTGTTTGAGTTATCAATTTTTAATTTAGTGGCATCTACACATGTAGAGGTTCAGTCCCATCCTCTGTAATTAAAGTTTTGTTTTATATACTGTGTATACTGTGGCGTAAGTCCTTTCTCCACATGCCACCTATTTAACATCGTGTATGACATAGACACTCGACCGGATAAATAAGTACTGTGTGATGAGAGGAGATTGCATCCTCCTGAAAAAGCTTCATGCAACCAATATTATGCATGTTTATTCTGATGTAAGTCTAGCTGAGATCAATGGGGATCAATCTCAGGTAACTGTTCACAGGATTGCAGCTTTAGGACCATAGTACACAGATTACACCACAGTGACGATGCAATACCTCTTCCTGGCACTTCCCAGCTACTTTATTGGAGACCTGGTTTTAAGTATTTATGAACCGCTTATAAAGACCTTAAATTTCCCCAACATGAATATTTTTGCAATATTTCTGACAAGTTCATCAACTTCTTCAAAATACACACAGGTCTTATTTTGTATTCATTGAAACTCATTCATGGTATATTCATGAATTTTTATATAAGTGTAAGTACCACTGGAAAATGTGATTTGTGATAATGTACATAATTTTTTATTCAAAAGAATTACAATGCAAGATTACTTTGATATAGTTTCTATGTGTACATTAAATCAGAAAACATGAAAGAAAAGCAAAAAAAAGAGGTAAAATGAGCTTTTGATATCTAAGGTGAAAGATTGATTTAATGAATAAATTAAGTAGTTCTGATTAAAGTTTAGTTGGTAAAGCTGGAAACTTTGGTGAGTGATTACCCACTTCCTCACTGGAAAAAAAATGAAAAGAAAACTGTAAATTATTATTTATTATATTTTTGCACCACATAATTATATCCATGCAGTGCACAAAATTTGAAACCAATACAAAAATAAATCAAACCAGCATCAAAAACACAGAAAAATACAGTATATTTACAAAGGTTCACAGAAATATGAGTCATCTTCAAGAGATGCTTTGCTGTAATTAAAAATCTTAAGATAGCGCCTAAAACACCTAACAGATGCAATCACGGAGGGCAAAAAATCCACAATCTTGGTGCCACCACACTGAATGCTCTATTTCTAGTTGTTGTTGTTGTTGTTTTAATGTATTTTTATTAAATATTTCTTGGCTTACAAAAGTAGGTGCTATGTCTCTTTTTTCAAGTTACATTTTCTACAGATCAGTTTCATTTGTTGAGAGATTAATGTTATATTAGGAAGAAAAGAGGGAAAGAGGTGGAGGGGGCCATGGTGAGTGGGGTTGGAGTTGGGTGGCAATGTTTCACTTTTACTTAATGTATGTGTGGGGTTTGTGTCAGTGTTGCTTGTGTGGGTTCTCTTTACTATTCGCTTGTGTTCCTTTGGTGGTGAGAGGGGTTTGGGTTGGCCTAGGGTGTGGTTGTTTGTTTGTGATTGGCTGTGGTGAACTTTTTTTCATGTGTGAGTGGGGTGGGTATGGGTATTTTTTAATCAGGTTAGCCATATTGACATGTATGCTGTTGGTGGATTCTTGTCATTGTCTTTTTGGGCTGTGTATGTGATAAAGGGGAGCCATACCAGGGTGAAGGTGTCTTCTTCCATTTGTATGCCCTATTTCTAGTTGATGATAACATTACATTGCAAGTAACGCCATTCAGTTTCCTTTTGGCCCAACTTGGCCCAACTTAGCAACATAATGTTCCTGATGTCCTCTCTTGCTCTTAGAGCAAGTGATTTTGGAGAGTTGCCTCTCCAGTAGTGTGTGGGCCTTTACAGGTTAGCTGCACTACCAACCATCTCCACTGCTAGTGTGCCAAATACCAGGTGAGCATATAATCAATGCTGCCATGAGTTCAATAGGTTTTTCTTGCGTTCAGGTCCTTACATCTTTATGGTCCATCACAATTGGGTATTACTTACAATTTCTGGTGTCCTTGAGGGGCGGCAGGAGAATGGTGGACAATGTTCAACTTTATGGCCCATTTCTGCTTGTTTCCAGCTTCCACACCCAAAGTTAGGGTATGGAGAATGCCTGAGGGATCTTAATGGATGGGCCTACTCACTACCAGCCACTTTGGACAGGTAGCTGCCTATTGCCAGTTTGAGTGGAGAGCTTCAGTTGGTCGAGACTGTTTTGTTCCCTGTCGTGGCCTTGGTGGCTTTTTATGGTGCCTTCTGGCCAAATGAGCTCCAGTGGGAGGACATCTTGCTCACTGCATCTCAGTGCACTCACTGCATGTTGATGCTGCAGTGGTGATTGCCCTTGTCAGTTGGCCGCATCTGAGCATGCTCACTACAGATTGTTGCTTCAGTGTCAGCTGCCCTCGGGGTTGCCCTCCTATCTATGTTCTCAGTAGAAGAAATACTCCCTAAAATAACATGCTGGTTCATCATAGTTGTGTGTTTTGCCTGGATTTCTGTGGCTGAGTGTCAAATTCCTATTCTGAATTCTCATTCCTTATTAATGAATGACAGAGTTCAACCCTCTTTTCCTATCTGGGTTACTTACATAAGACTTTCAAATGCTACTTTTAATAGCTTATGATCCTTGACCTGACCATTCACTGTGTGTCCTTGTGTCACATATTGCCCTCTTCAGACCTCTCAGCACATGACAGATCGGTCCTTGAATGCTATGATCATCTTCATGGCTTGCAGTCAGAAACATTTTTCTTTAAATTGCTCAGAGTGTTGACTGAATATTGGTGACATGGTAAAGGAACAGTAGGTCAATGTCTCTTCACTTTGATAATTGCTTCCATGAATGCCTCTTTGAGTGTATGGGCTGTGTGTTGGGTGGCAGGCGGGAGAATGCATTTCTGCAGCTACCATACTGATAGAGATCTTTTCTCGCCCCTGCCCTTCAAAGAGTAAAGGCTCTCTGGGAACCTATAGTTTGAGATGAAAGCCAGGACAATGACAATGGCGCTTTCTGTATTTGAATCACTTGCCCATTGTAGCCTCATGGTGAATTGCTTCATTTATCAGGAACATATTAGATGAGAGAGCTTAAAATAATGCAATGATAGATACTCTCTTTCCTCTTGTTTTTCTTTAAAGATATATAAATGGCTTACTGTAATTGTGGAAATTACAGCCTTTGCTTTAAAACTTCTGGGAACTTGAGCCATAAGAAACCCTAACATCATTTGTCTATTTCTCCTGTCCTTCTACTTCCCAGTTATCTCTCTCTCTCTCTCTCTCTCTCTCTCTCTCTCTCTCTCTCTCTCTCTCTCATTAAATATCTCTGTGGTTTCCAAGCATTAGGAGTCCCATTTTTCAAAATCATGTTAGGTGCAAAAGTGGAAGAAAGAATTCCCCTTATCAACTTTGCTCTGGTCTTCAGGCTATCAATCGCTACAACAATTCACATGCTTCTTTCTTTAGAACTGAAGGTCCGCAGGTTTAATTACACATAAAGGGAGCTTTTTACTACTGGCAAACAATCGTGAAATGCATTTATTTAAATTGTGCTTATAAATTATACAGAGGTAATCACTGAGCAAACATCTCATCAAGTAATTTCCACTTGTATAAGTAAAGCCCAAAACTCCCATCAATAAAATGGCATGTGGGAAGAGATGATTTATTCCTTTCATTTGCATGCAAAGCCATTTATCTCTGCAATCCTACAGGCGCCTGCAAGTGATCCTAAATTAAGAGAGGTGTAGAAATACACAAGGAACTGACACTGGGATATGAGACTGATGTACCATCCCACATACTTTCTATGGAGTTAATGCATGATTGCATGCTTGTTGTTTTTAAACATGTGTAATAAAATAGGGAAGGAACATAACTCAGCAGATGAGCATCTGTTTTGCATGCAGAATGTCCCAGGTTCAATCCCCAGTATCTCCAGGGAGGGCAGGGAAAGGGTTCCTCTCCAAAATGCTGGAGAGCTGTTGCCTGTCAGCATAGACAATACTGAACTTTATGGACCAATGGTCTATTAAATACAGGCAACTTTAATTAGATTAGATGCACTCCATTCCTGCTGATTTTTGCATTGTTACATTTTTTTTTTATCCCGTCCTGTGTCCAAATTGCTCAAGGCAACTTCTATGACTTTTCCCTTTACAATCACAGCAACTCTGTTGGGGTAGTATGACTAGCCCAAGGTCACCAAGTGAGTTTCAGGTTCACACCAGGATTGGAATCCAAGTCTTTCTAGTCTAAGTCCAACATTCTAACCATTTCACAATTCTGATTCTTGTTTCCCAGAACACATGCCTATTTCATTCTGCAGGTGAAATGTTTGTTCCATCTCACCACACATTACTTCAGCATTTTGGCACCAGCTCCTTGTCCTTTGTTCACCAAATTAAGTGATTCAGTATGGTGCCGTACTGTAAAAGACAACTTGCATCATAAATGTATGTTCAATAAGATGTGCATTGTGTTTGTTTGTTTGTTTGTTTGTTTAAAAATGTTTCTAATTAAAAAATGTTTCTTGCCATCTCTCTTCCTTAATTTAAGTTATTATGAACTCCAGCTTCTGTTGTGATAATTTGAGGCATTTTAAAGCAAAAAAAGGAGCTTTCCACATTTGAAGGAAACTTCAAGGTGGGGCGAACCATTCTGAAGACCGTTAGAGGACCTTTGAGTGGCAAAAGTTTGGATGAAAGAGCAATGGTACTTACATTTTAAATTACTCTGTAGCCTGAGAACATCTTCATTGCTACCCCTTTCTAACCTTTAACTGTGGTTGTACAGTTAACAGAGCAGTCGCCAGCCCATGTGCCTTGGAGATTACATTGATAACAGCTATAATATTGCCCAGAGCACAGCCCACACATACTTTCAAAATGGTGTTCAGCATCTATTTTAATGTCCTGGGAATTATGTAATATCATCATAAAAGCCCTACTGGTGATGCTGCTGAGCACTGCCTAACTGGTCCTGTCCCATGACAGGATCTTCTCAGTGGTGATTCCCCATTTGTGGAATGCCCTCCCTTGTGATGCACACTTGTCTCCCTCATAATTGGCTTTTAGGTGCTATTTTGAAACTCTTGATGGCTGAATGATACTGTTCTGGGCAACATTGGAGATATTAGCTGTGAGGATATGTAGTTGTAATTTTAAATGAATGAATGAATGTTTTTGTTGTGCTGTTTTTCTGTGTTGTTTGGACTTCTTTGGGATGAAAGATACACACACACACACACACACACACACACACACATGTATGTGTGTGTATCTGCTCAGAGGCATTTGCAGTGCCATTTAAAAAATAATAATGGGAGTGGTGTTTGGTGCTCTATTATAGCAGTTATCAGTGCCACAAGCCACCAGGAAAAAGTTTTAAACTCACATGCAAGGAAATAATATATCCACAACCAGATCTCAGATGACAGAGCTGGAGCTCAAGAGACCCCAATGCTATAATGAACTTAAGCGTATATTTTTGTACTGCTAACTTCATTTTGTCTCACAGGAAAAAAGGCCTAATATTTTATTTTTTTATGCCACAGAGTAGCTATATAACCCTGAAGACATTAAGAGGCATTCTCTATATGAAGAAAAGCTAATTATCTCTTAGCTTTTTTCCCAAACACTATCCATTTTACTCCACTTCAAAGGGAGCAGCAAAAATGGGTCAGCACAGAAATACAGTGGGCAAATATCTGAGTAGGTTGTAATTCATCCTCATTGAAAAATAACTTTGACTGAAGACATATAAGAATTATGAATTAGAGATTGGCTTCATGGGGGTGATTCTTTAAATAATGAGATATAACAATTATATATTGTGACACTTTATGTCTTGCTAATAGTGCATAAATATAAATTAACAAAGGTTCCTGATTCTATTATACAGGACTGTCATTTCCGGATTTTCAATGATCGGGGGCAGTGCTCTTTCCTATAATATGCTTATCTTTATAAAGCTGTATAAAAATCATTGCTGAAATAGAATCCATTGGTTACTACAACATTTGAACACAGGCTCTCACCTCACATAAAGTTTGGGTTGCATAATTCAGACTTCCTTGGCAAATCTAGTTTTCTTTTTATGGCATTGTAATTTCAGGACAGAAGCTTTTACAATTTCAGTTTCTCTCTTTCAAGGTGAAATGTCATGGTTTGACTTGTATATATTTTGAAATCATATGAATTTGAGTATATTTTTAATACTGTTATATAGCTGCAACTTGTGGGTAGTACATTGCCTGTGATTACTTTCCGTATGTCATTTACATGACCACTTGAAATTTTTCTAGGAAAATTTGAAATATGCTGTAATGTAAAAATATGACTGATGCTCACAGATTATAAATATTTTTGAGTTGCTCTATTGATATTGGCATATATTCACATTTCAGACATGTGTATCAGTATTTCTTTATATCAACACCATGGAGATGTCTTAGCAGGGGTGGTCAGAGAGGGAGGAGGTTTGACATACTGAGTATGATGTTGGGGAGAGGCCTAATGGTTTGTTAGGAGACATTCCCACCCAGTTAACATTGGACACCCCAGCAGAGGAGGCAGCACCCCTTGAACCAGCCCGTATCCTGCCTTAATGTCTGCATGACTGTCCAAGCAACTCGGGAGGCACTTGAACCTGATTCAGACAGGGATCCAAGCAAGCAGGATGTCTTGTCATATGTGCTAGCACAAGCAGACTCACAATAAAGCCTTCTGGAATAACCGAGACAAGAGTTCTGGTTCTTTGTTCGATGGTGGGAGCCAAAGCAAATCTTACTCATAGCATGTGCCATGTTGGGCTTAGAAACAGTGACTTACACTTCTAGCACATCATCATCTTGCATTTACTGGCACTAGGCTTCGTAAGAGATATATGTTGTTTAGTGGACATTCAAACAGCACAACTCTCACTCTTACAAGAACAATTTTATTTATTTTTATGTATTTTTCTATCAAATACATACCCTTTTAGGCATTCAAGTTGCTAACAAATATATCAGACCATTACTGTTGCCCCCACTTGCTTGGGACACATTTCTATAAATGTCTAATCCTCCCTGTTCAGGGAGTAAGCCTTCCTGAAACATGAATGACTGGGGGAGATTTAATTTCGCTCAAATGTACTGAAGAATCATTTCTCACTTTGACCCTGGCTCTATTCCATGGGAGGGCAATTTGCTATCTGTCTTGTTGAGCTGGCTTGGAAACTAACATGTTTACTAATATAAAAGAGCACCGCACGAGAAACTTTTTGTCATTTAGTTGAAGTAACGGAGAGCCAACGTAAGGTACTTAAGAAGCAAGAGGAACGAGACAAGAACTTTCCCAGAAATTGAGTTTTCTTGGGAAAGTGTATCAAAATGGCAATTCAGTGGTTAACTGAGAAGGCTGTCCCAAAGAAATGGAGATGAGAATTGATGATGCAGTGATGCTGCATGGTGGATTGCTTTGAGGGAAGGGAAGAACTGCAGAGTGAATTGAAACACTGGTGAGACAAAAAAAAAAAAAAGAACAAGAAAGTGAACAAAAGATAGGCCTTTCCTTCTTAATGCTCCATCTAAAAATGTGGGTGGGGGGCATGGGAGTTCTTAGAATCGGGTTAAATAAAAAAAGAAGGTAGGAAGTCTTTCCTCAGCCGCAGCAAGGCTTTATCAGGCAGAGACCATTGGATATGAGAGTGCAGGAAAAGGCAGAATGTAAGGAAGCAGAGTGAGATGGGACTGGGTAAGATAGGAATTGGGGACGCGGGTGGCGCTGTGGGTTAAAGCACAGAGCCTAGGACTTGCTGATCAGATGGTCGCGGTTCGAATCCCCGCAACAGGGTGAGCTCCCGTTGCTCGGTCCCTGCTCCTGCCAACCTAGCAGCTCAAAAGCACATCAAAGTGTAAGTAGATAAATAGGTACCGCTCCGGTGGGAAGGTAAACGGCGTTTCCGTGTGCTGCTCTGGTTTGCCAGAAGCGGCTTAGTCATGCTGGCCACATGACCCAGAAGCTGTATGCCAGCTCCCTCGGCCAATAAAGTGAGATGAGCGCCGCAACCCCAGAGTCGGCCACGACTGGAACTAATGGTCAGGGGTCCCTTTACCTTTACCTAAGATAGGAATAAGGTCAGGGGATCTTTGAGTTGGCAGTGGTTACCCTGAAACAGAGCTACTGCAACCAACCTGGAGCTCCCCTGCGATCGCCATCGCCCTGCCCATCCTTGCCCTGGTAAGTGACTGTGTCACTACTACGAGGATGCCCAGTGCCAGATTTACGTATAAGCTAAACAAGCTATAGCTTAGGGCCCCACTCTCTTGGGCCCCCCAAAAAAATATAAAGAAAAAAATGGGTGTACGTTTCCAAAATATAAGATAAAAAAAACACAAATAAAATAATTCCTACATACAACAACAGTGTTTTGTGTTGTGTAGGCTCCTATGATGTAAGTAATCGGCCCTGCCTACTAGCCTGCTCCCTAAAATATCACTGCTTTGCTCATTTCTATATATAAGGTGCCTACATTCTGCAATAGGTTTAGATACCTATTAGGTCCAAAAATTACCATATAGCATATACTCAACAAAAAACAGCGACAATTTGTTGCTGACAAAGGACAGTTGGACATATAAAGAGCCCCATTAGCTTCAGTAGCTTAGGGCCTCCTCAAACCTAAATCCAGCCCTGAGGGTGCCACTTAAGCTCCATCCACTCACATACTGCTGCTGCTCAAAGCTGGGACTCTTGAGTCCCACAACTGTGTGTAGGGGGTGTTGGCACACTCCTCCATTACAATACAAGGTTTGGTCTGAAAATGTTCATGTCTCCTTGCTCTGCTTTGCTAGATCTTTACTAGATCATGTTCCCAGGCAAAATGTAGCTTTTGGAGCCAAGCTCAACATAGTGGAACAATAGTGCCTTCTGGCAATATTACAGGGTTTTTAAAAAAAATATTATTTAAGTAAACAGAAACTTCATATAATAATGAATAATTTCTACCAGCATATGGAATTAGATTGTCATTGGGAACTCTGGAACTGGAAGTTTCAATCCCATTGCCCAGTGGGGGGATGCTGCCATCTCTACCTTCCTGTACCTCAAGGTAAGCTTCTAGGCCTACAAGTGTTTCTGGTTGAGTGGGATGCTTGTCCATCCCCATACCTAACATATCTAACCCCCTGTCTCTGCTTGGAAAAGTCCCTGATGCCCCAATGGATAAAAGTCAGAATAATCCCTGAAAGGTCATTTCCACCAGGGGCAGGGGCTGGAAACACCTCCCTGGTTTCATGAGGACAGATTAAGGATCAGAACAGAAATGGCAAGATTACCTTCCTAAAATGTATATACACTCCATCCTGAGCCTCTCTCTTGTCAAAATTGTTCCACTAATCCGACAACTTCTGCATCCTATCCTGAAAGGCAAGAAACATGAAAGATTGGAAACATTGTCTGACGCTGCAGAATAAACTACATTTTTTAGAACCATGTTGTTTTCCCTCATATGTGCTATGTTGTGTTCTTCAGGGGTTAATGAAACTGTGGCCATAATTAAGGCTGAAGTTTTTTCTTAAGTTGGGGAAGCTCCACAGTTTTAAAATAGCCAACTACAGTAACAGCAGTGCACTTAGCTGCATCTGTTTCATTGAGAAAAGATGTTTCTGCTAAATCTTCAAGCATCATGGGTGTATTCTCTTGTCTAGTGTCTTTTTGTCAAAGCTGACAGTATGATATTTCAAATGAAAGGAACTTCCTGGTAATACACGCACTGCCTTTTAAAGTTCCCTGCTTATTATTAGGGAGGATTATTTCAATTATGGGACCACTAATGGATTGGAACTTTAAATCATAATTGGGTTCGATGCCCCTAACTGGGTACATATGCGCTGCATTCTGTAAAATTCATGGGAACATATTCTGCTACTCTGCTGTGTTTCATCCTTTAACTGCTCTCTTTCCCCCTAAATTGAATTAAAGTAACAAGCTATCTTCATGAATATAGCTTTAAAGCACTCCTAAAGAGATGGGGTGGGGAATTGCAAATGATTAACTATGAAATGTGTATTGTATCTTCCTCTTAATAAAACACAGTTCCCACTTTGTTCATTGAATCTGCTGAAGAACTTGGTCATTTCATATAACTGTATTGTTGGCAGCTGTCTGTCTTGTGAGACAATAGATTCAACCTCCTGGGGGTGAAGTCAAACCTCTGTGTTAGCAGCACTGAAGGGACCTCCCTGAAGCACAAGTGTGTATGGAGGTCCTGGGCTGCCTGGACAACAAATTCCCCCTCTTGGCCTTGCTTATATGATCCAAAGAAAGGAAAGCAGTACATTTGGCACCAGCTTGGCTGCAGGGGTTGCCAGAAGGAAGCATAGAAGGTGCTATCCAATCATTCCAATCATTTTAGGGACTCCACTTGGATTTATGTAGGGTTCACTTCATAGCCTTTTCTTCACCTACAGATATCCTGCAAGGGAGAGGAGATTTAGGATCAGAGTTTTCCTTCTCCTAGACGGCCTACCTTCCCAGGTTGACAAGCCCCCTACAACACATGCAGAAACAGCCTTCTTGACCCATTAGGCAAAGGTACTCACATTTGGGCAGAAGTGTAGTCACACTGTTGCTCCAACAGTCCAGCTTGGAAGAGGGGATGCCACCTACTTAATTGCCAGAAGCGTGTGTGTGTGTTCAGTGCACCTTAGGAGCTGGTGCAAGTGTGCGCTTTGTCAATAAAGAAATTACCAACTGTTTGCACTCCTTGGGCTGGGTGTGCTCAGAACAATAAGGTAGTGGAACAGAAGCAGTGCTGCATGCAGCAAATACAGGGCAGAATGGGAAATGATGTCTTCTTTCACTCCTGCTTCAGCATCACTCAGCATGGGCACTTGCCCATGAATGGTCCACCCTGGTGTCCGGAGACAGTTGCCATCATCAGCTATCACATACACATTTCATGATAGCAACTCTACATCCTCAGTTCCCTTGGGCCTACAGAATGCTGAGACAGCAGAATCTATCTTGCATCCAAGGCTGCTATTCTGCTTCCACAGCAAATATCTGCTTATGCTAAGGGATTTCCTCCTCCTCTCCCCTTCAGCATGGTTGGGGGATCCACCTGAGAAGACTGGAGAGAGGGTACAAGTAGAAAGGGGAAGTCCCATTGCATGAACAGAATTCCACTTGTGCAGCATTTGATACTGCCCTCCATGTCTCAGTTGCCACTATGCTGATTCCTCTAGTAAGAGTGACAGATTACCATATCCATTCAGCAATAACCAATGGTAGTTGATAGCCCCCAGCAAACTGTTGTGCCATCACTGTACAGAAATGCTTATGTAGAAATGCATCACAACACTCTGGAAATCAGCCTTCTGCAAAAATAAGAAAAGAAAAGAATTACAAGATGCATACTTTATAACAAGTCTCATCTATATATGCATATCTCAATGGAACTACAACATTTTATATTGTTACCATAGCTGAGAAATAGCAAACACCGAGGCACTTGTTTTATGTGACAAGCATAGGCCATCAGTTACATATGCCTGTACATTATTTGTTTTAAAATATTTAATAGGCAATAAAATCCTGTTTTCATGGATCAATGGGAAATTCTTTACAAAGCCACAAGGATAATATAGCTATCTACATTTCAATTATGTGTACTCTGCAAGTAGAAAATGAAGACAGTCATTTATTATGACATTAATTAAGTTAGTGCACTTGCAATAGTTTGCACATGCAAAACATGCCATAAATTATTGTAACCACCATTTAACCCTTCGTGAGTCTGGCAAAGAAGAGAAAAACTTCTAAATAAATACATAAACCGGAAGAACCACCCTTAATGAATTTTTGCCTTCACTTAAAAAGCAATTTGCATTTCCTCCCCCCCCCAAAAAAAATCTGGTGATGATAGATCACTTGGACAGTTTATGATGCAAAGAAGACCCAAAGCCCATGGAAATATATGAACCAGGCAGTGTCACCAGAAGTTCTCTCTTTGGTAAAGATAATTTCACAATCAAATTTCTTTTCAAGAAAGATGTATTTGAGAATTGCAGTGCTTTGAAAACCCATACATTAAACATTTGAAGTAAGGGCATTTTAAACTAAGATGCAGATACTTGACACTTAAATTATCTTAATATTGGTATCTTTACTTCTAGCTTCACTGAGCAGCTTGACCAAGTCAAACCACTATGAGCATTTATTCTATAAAATAGCATATCGTAATGTCTCATGTTCAGGAAAATGGAGATGTAATTAAATGTTGCACGCACAACAACATTTAATTAATCTCATGACGTGAGATTTCAGGGGTTCCAGATGCTTACCCAAGGTTCTGTTTGCTTGGAATGAGAGACACTGGAGACTATGGTGTCTTTATGAAATATGGCTTATTTATTCAACCTGAGTCTACAATGGAGGGGTTCATAGCATCAACATCCCAAGAAGGCCTCCCATTTCCACAGCCTAGGATTCAAGCAGAAATCAATCATGTCTCTCCCTCTCCAGCTCCTTCCTGCAGCTTGCTTCTAGCCCAGCTCAAACACACAAATAAAAAAAATGACACACCAATAACACTTAAACAAAAAAAGAAAATGAATAAAAAGAAAAACAGACTTCATCTGTTAGGAATTTAACTAATAAAATACTGAAATTGCCCAAAATTAAAAATAAGGAGGATCCTATGAAGCAGATGAATTAGAAGCTTGGAGAGGAAATATGTGCTTTCAGAATGTAGTACAGCACTGGTAAAGTTTGGAACAATGTGCCAGGGCAGGGAATTATACCAGCTGGATGCCACAACACACACAAAAAAACCTCCCAACACATTAGAAAATAATGCAGCACTTTTTCTGGGGGTACTCAAGGGTACGCAGTATTGGCACCTTTTCCCCATCAAAGGTTAAATGTGTGGCACTTACTCTAACAACTTCATGGTGAGTACTGGCATCTTTTATTCTAAAAGGAAAAAGGAAAAAAGCACTGGATGAATGTGTCAATACAACCCTCACATTTCAACATCTTCCTGCTTCCGTCTTGAACAACATATGGGAAAGGTAGGCTCATGTGTATGAAAGCTCATTCCCCATTAAAATGTGTTACAGTGGCAGCTTTTTTGTTGCTGTTCAGCCCTCCCCAAAGGCTAAATTATTGTAGGTAACAAACAGGCTGCTTGTCTGATGAGTCAGAAAATGGAAGGATCTCCTTAACTATCCCTTTGAGTCCCTGCTTTGCTACAAATGCAAGAAACCAGAAGATTCTGTCCTAAGAACTAATGAACTTACTTGACAATCCTTTGAATGACTTCAGATGCATAAGAGAAGATACATGTAAGACTCAGAAAGACATATTCAAATCTTTCAAACATATTTGGGTATATCCAAGGAACCATCCGTGGAAGCAAAATCAACCATTACTTAAGAATCTTTTCAATGTATTTCTGCTTGTTTGCATGGGAAGAACATCATTTCCACTGTTTCAAAAGCAGGCACCGGTCTCCCCATTTGCTGCAATGTCATAGTTTAACTGCTAAATAATCAAACAAACCATAACATTGGTATTTAAGGATAATTGTTTGAAAAGCAATGCTCACCTGGAAACAAATAATGCCTGCATGCCTGCTTTGTATATGACCTCACAGCAATATACCGTGAGAACAGCATATGGTTTCATTGATGGAAGCTTAATGGGAAATGACAGGCTGGTTGAAGATGCTCTGGCGCCAATTTCATGAATAATGCATTAATGTAACAGGTATAATCAGTGTAGTTTAATAGTCTGCAACCTCCAGAGAAATAATAGCAGCATACATAAAAAAAATTATCCCTATATGAAGACCACCTGCATTAACCTTCTTTTCCCCATGTCTCTCCTTTTCTGACATATTTCAATTATTTTTAACATCAGCATTCTAAAATGCTGAAGAAATTAAAGATGAGTTTTGGGAGAGATTACTTGGTGTGTCTATCAAAAATAAAATTGTGCTATTGGTTTAATAATTGCAAGGCACTTGAAAAATCAATGCACATTCAAACTGTGCTTCCCATAATTTAAATGCTACCAACACTGACATCATTTCTATTAACCAGTGTCGTTTAGTTCCTAAAGAAATGTGCAATATATGGAATTGTTTCTGCAACATAGTTGCTTCAAGAGAATTATCATATTTATACCACCATGTCTGTATTCTGTATAAATGATTACATCTAGACTTTATAAACTATACAGAGGGAAACATGTAGGAAAGATATGCAGCACTTCTAGCCTTACTATCTCTGTTCCCTCCCCTCCCCCTCCATGTACACACACACACACACACACACACACACGGAAAATGTTATCCTGCTAACTAACATTTCTTTAAACTCAGCTGGATTATCAAACACTGCAATCCAAGGAACAGAGCAGAAAACAAAGATAGGCATTGAATAGATTCACTGATTAGTGCTGTTGTTAAAAACCACTTAATTATTATACATTGTCAGGCTGGAAAGAGATAAAGATTTGCTCAGGAAATGGATTAGTTTCGCCAGTAATTTAATAATATAATAAAATGAACATTTCACAGAAAGATAGTCCAGTTGGACAAATCCTTATTCCAGATTTGGAATGCTGGATTCACCCTCTGTTCTTAATTCACACACCACCACCACCACTCCCAAATGGAACAGCATACCTGGTAGGTTGAATAAATTTCAGAATGGAACTTTGCCCAGGCACACTCATTCACCTGTGGCTAGCTGTGCTAGTGCTAGTTATGTAGTATGCCAGGCCTCAGCTTAGGGTCCTCAGGTGTTCTGGATGCTGACTACACATGGCTCTACTTCTCCTTCACATCTGCAGTTCTGGCAGTGGATGTGCTAGACCAGTGTTTGGCCTCAGTGTCTGGCCAACAAACTGAAGACAGACAAAACTGAGGCACAGTTAGTGAGTGGCTCCCAAGAACAAAGGGATGGGAGCTGGCCTGCTCTGGATGTTTGTTACACTCTCTTCTGAAGGAGCAGGTACATAGTTTGAGGGTGCTTCTGTATCCATTACTGTTGCTCAAGGCTCAAGCAGCCTAGGTGATATAGAGTGCATTCCATGAGCTTTGACTGGTGGCCCAGCTCTTACCCCTACTTCAACATGGGCCACCTAACTTCTGGTGTCTCTGCTCTGATAACATCTAGTTTGGACTACTGCAGTGTGTTTATACGTTGGGCTGTATTTGAAGATGGTTCAGAAACTGCAGTTGGTGCTGAATTCAGCAGCCAGATTGCTGACCATGGGAGGGTGGTCTGAACATATGTAATCTATTCTAGCACAAGTGCACTGGCTACCAATTAGCTTCCAAATTCAATTCAAAAGTGCCAGATTTGACATGTAAAGCCTTATGTAACTCAGGACCCCAGTACCTCAAAGAACAATTCTCCCCACAGCCACCCACCCAGACCCTGCAATCAGCAACTGATGCCATTCCCTATGAGCTTCCTCCAAGAGAGATTAGAAGGGTGATAACACAAGAATGGGCCTTTTCAGTGGTGGCCCCTGCTTGTGGAATGCTCTTTCCAGGGAGGCACACCTGGCAACATCATTATTTTTAGGTCCCAGGCAAAGAATTTTCTTTTAGCTGGGCTTTTGGTCCTTAATTTGAAAGTTATGGCCTCTTTTAGTGGGGTGGAATCCATAAATTCTGCCTTTAATCTGTGTGACTGTTTTTTTCAGAATTTTATTGGGTGCTGTTAATTGGTTTCAGTGTAAATTGCTTTAGATTATTCTGTGAGAAAAAGTGACTAGATAATAACAATATTTTCATACACACACACACACACACACACACACCATGTATATAATGTCATCCTCATCTAGGACCTAAACTCATCTTAGAATGGATACAGTAAGCCACTTGAAAAGAATTGTAAAAGATAAGTGGAATACAGTAATAGAATTACTATGAGCAATTCATGGAAAGTGAAAATTTAAGCATACTTCAATTATGGATTTAGCTCTTTAAATAATTTCCCTGCAACATCTTCGTTTGAGACATACCCTTCAATCTGCATAATTATAGTCTTCTTTTCTTTTGCATATAACCTGTGCTGCTAAATATGAAGCGGGGGTGGGGGCGCACTGAAAATTCCTTGCTTTCATATACAGTTGAGTCACAGCTTGGATACACTGCTCAGGTTACCATAAAAGCATTTAAAAACCTTTATTAATATGCACAGCTCTTGCGTTAATTAAAGAGCACTGTGACTTTTGGATCAGGAACCTCTAAAATAGGTAAATTAGCTTTTTAATTGGCTCCTGTATCAAGAAATGATGATCTCAATATAGGCATATGTATGTGAAAGGGAAATGAAGGCTTCTAATCTATATTTTGTCAATGCAGGATTTAACCTGACAAAAGTAAGAAGTTCTTTCACAACCATTGTTGCAGAATGAAATCAAAGCATCATATGCCCAGCATACACATGTTGTTTAAAACATGAAGACATGAATACGGTATGTGTTGTTTAAAACATGAAGACAGACATGTGACTCCAACTCTGGTGACTTTATTAAGAGGTATTTTAAATTCTGAGGTGGTGCAGACCTTTTTAATAAGGTGTGAGGTTTGAATTTGCCTTCATTGGAGCAATGCACTGGGGGGGGGTAAGGACATATAATTAACAAATTTTATTGATTACAAATATTCTATCCCAACTTTCCACCTTAAGAAGATCCAAGGTGGCTAAATATTCTATGATATAAACCACTAAGAACAAAACCAAATTATGAAAAAGCTTAGCTTGTGGCGATTGCAGTAGTCACCACCCTGTTCATTGTTTTATTGTCATGAAGCAATAGCAATTTCCACAACTCATTCAGCAAGTCACTCTAACTCTTCTAATAAGTTAGTCAAGAAGAACAAAAGTTAAGTGTGCACATGATATGGTTCACTTTTCCAAGAATCCTCTCTATATCCTCAGCCTTCACAAGTAAAAAAACAAACAAAACCCCTATAGACACATAAGAAGGGGTCATAGACACATCCAGTAACAAAACTGAACTTATAGAACCTAAGCAGCTGTAAAGTTTGTAACGTGGTCACAGTGTTCCACCATGGGCTCTTTAAATATATATATATATATATTAACCGACCAATCAAATCAAATCACATCACATAAATTCTGAATTACAAAGCCAAATTTTAAATTTTTTGTTGGGGGACCCATATTTCAAGATCCGAAGGGGATTCCAATCATCTTCTTGCTGCTGCGTTAATATCCACAAATCTGTCCAAATAATGTTCATAATTCTATCCAGTCCTATCTTGCTGTTCCCACATCTCATCTTATTCATATATTTTTCTTTTTTCTTTGTGATCTCTTCTGATAATTTCCTTAAGAAGGTAAACACCAGTTATAATCCTGTGTGAATTTTTCCATTCGTCCAATCACCATATCGAGATGGTTTCCATATATCATCACTTCCATAAATAAAAGCAGTCTTTCCATCATTAATCTTCACAAATCTGTCGCCTTCTTTAGTCCCTCTGAGGAGGCTCACCCACAATATGAAAACAGATCCATTCCTCCTCCCAGACATAAGTCTGTCGACAGAACTTGCCAAAATGGCGACGCTGTTTTTTATTGTGTCATCCCAAAGCTCTTATACTTTCCACGATCTCCTTAAAACATGCTTTTGGTTAGAAAATTATCTCCACACAGTCTTAAATCATCAGTTTAGGTCATTTAAGCAGCATTTCTGACTTGGGGGGGGGGATTCTTGGTTAATCACATAGAGAAAAGAAAGGAAAGTCCCCCCCCCATCCAGTCCCGTTGCCAACATACCGAGCCTTGGTGTGTCTTCTCATGATATATTCCTGTTTATCCGACCTGTCTTCTTTCTCAGAGATCTCTTCAATTAGCAGTCTTTACTCCCCATTCTTCCTTGAAATATGTGCATTAGCTTCCTCCTAATTGTTTCTTTTGAAGTTGCTGCAGCTAGAGGCGTGAATCAGAGACAGCGTCCAGGAGATCCGAAGCCCACACAAAGGCTTTCTGCCTAGTGCCCCCACCCCCTCGAATTTGGGGGTGGTATAGGGCAAAGCAGGCAAGGGCAGTCCCCCCACTCACTTGGGGGGGGTCGGGAGGCTGCTTACTCCCATCACAGCCTCTTAATTACCTCGTGTGGGTCGGAGAGATGTTATTGTCGGCCATCTTCCAATGCGCCCCTAGTGGCCCTCCCACCGTGGGCTCTTGAAGGAGAAGCTGTGAAAAGCTACTAAGTACTTGAAAAGCTCTGTTGGATACCACTGAAAATATGCAATTGTGGTAGGAGAGCATGTGGTAACTTTGGGCCTTATGCAGACAACCTATTTACTAAGCATTTGTCCTGATTTCCTTGCACAAAGTTTACATGGAAGTTAGATAATATCAGGTCTGTACTGAGCATTCATTCTGATTTGTTTGTGAGGAAGCCATATAACAGTGAACATTCATTTTGAATTCCTTGTGGGATATTTATACTTCTTCCCACTAACAATTCATTCATTCCACATGTTTGCATTCATTTTCGCCTCACTTTCCTAACAGCAAAAAAATAATAAAATAATAAAAGTAGATTTGTTGTGCTAGGACAGCAGAACCCTTTCAACCACTTTACTTGCGCAAATCTACATTTATTGGAATGTGCTTCCTGCAAAATACTTACCCAGCACCACAGCTTATGGAAGTTGTCATGTCTAATATTAATGTGCTACCAGTTCATCATACAAAATATAAACGTGACCTGGTGTATCATTGTAATCAATCTCCAGTTTATATCACACATGACTAACAAGAGAATAGCTGTTTTTATGGCTTACTTGAAGTATGATAATTGTGGATTTGTACATTTTTAAAACCTAATTATTATCTCATACACATTTATGCTATATACTGTAACTTGTAACAAAAGGAGATGCAAAATATGAAGCAATATATTACACCATGGCAGCAAGAAACTATCACCAAGGAGTTATAGTTTTGTTTTATAGTGGTTTCAGCATAATTAGTGTCTCACCAAATAAATGATTACCAATAAAAATACAAATTGTCCCTTTCAGCAAGAGTAACATTGTAACATTTGCAAGCCAGAGGAGAAATAAAAAATCGTGTTTTTTATAAAAATGAGGTCATAAGAAGAAGAATGAATTTGAACTTGGCCAATGCAGTGTTTTTGTAATAGCCTCTTGAAGGAGTTTCTTCTAAAAAGTATTTTGGTGAAGAACCTTACAATCCTTAATATTGTTAATCAGTAACCAAATGATTAATCATTATTGGGTAAATGTTATTGTATTTCATTGCTGTGCTAGTCTTGCAAGCTTCTGTGAGACCATTCATGGTGAAAGACAGGAGACAAATTCCATAATCATCATCAACAGCAACAACAGCAATCTATGAAAGCTAAAAGTCTGAGACCATGGTTCCCTTTAAGTTAGACCAGTGACATGGGAACTCAAATATTCATTTTTTGACACGCTTGTAATGTTTAAAATCCGAGCACCACATCCAATCCTCAGTGGGCAATAATCACATGGGAACAAATGTGCATTGTAAGGCCGTGTAAGGCCTGTAAATATTATAGCAGTATCATAAGATGAAGCAAAAAACAATGAATTAGAAATGTTTTAAATAAATTAAAAGGGCTTTCATTTCCCAATCCCTGGATTCTCAAGCCTCAAGAAGTCACTTTGTGTCTTCTCAGTACCTGTGATGGCTTGTGAATGCTCTCCGCAAGAAATGCCTCTGCTCACTCAGAGATACATATATACATCCTTTATTTTACATATGTACAAGCAGCACACATAATCATGCGTCCGAATCCTGTGAGTCAGATTCTCAGAGTGACTTACGTCTGCCCCTTTTCCAGCAGAAGAGGCGAGGCATTCTCATTTGATGTCTCTGCCCCCTCCGCTTTAACCCTCTCCTTTCCTGAGCAGATGGAACTGGCACTGCATCGCTGTCCGTGCCAGAGCTTCCTGTGTGGAGTTGAGGCTCTGCTCCAACATCTGAGAGTCTTCCCTCCTCCTGACTTTCCCTCCTTTCCTCCACTGGCACTTCCTGCCCCCCTTCCTCTGCTTGTCTCTCCTCCTCCCCTTCGTTCTCCGTCAATACCATGACAGTACCCCTGAGTGCTAGTCAGTGATGATTCGTTCTCCTCCCTCCCTCTCTTGTTCTCTCTCTCCCTGACCTGCCAACTGTGACCAGATATGGGTAGCTTACCCAGCTTGAAGGTTACAAAACACGATAAATAACACAAGTACTAAGAAACAAGGCAAATAAGTTACAACCAGTCCACTAGAATAATATCAGTACTAGCAATTTGTGGCTTGTGGGTGCAACATACACAGAGCTGTAAGATAAGGGGAGCAGTAGTGCAGGCAAGTCTTTCTGAAGTCTTGCCAGAAAGGATGAGAATTCTCCTGATATAGCTGCTCAGATTCTAAGCCAAGGTTAAGTTTAACTGAAATTATTCGGAGGCAAGAGAGTGCTTGGCATCTCCTGCTGCAACCCTAGTGCTGGTTTGTGCTGTGTCCAATTTGTTGAGGATCCCCTATGCTAAGAGATAATAAAGTTGTGAAGCCTGGTTTAAACCAATAACATGAGTCTTGCCTCTTATTACAGGTGTAGGCTTCCACCTCTTCAGCCATCTTTTTAAAGAAATGATTCAGTTCTCCTTTCACTTGCCTCCAGGCATGAATAATGGTGAATAGATCCCTGTAAATAATATAATAATTCTCTACTTTCTTTTCTCTACAGAGAGCAGGGCAGTCTAGATTTAAAAAACTGCCCTCTGACACATAACACAATTACCATGCTCACATTTTTTTTCATCAATGGGCACGAAAGAACGAAAACATTAACATAATAATAAGTCAGCCTTCCGTGGATGTTCTCTAAAGACATTTCAAGGAACTTATCTCCAAATTCTCTACAAGACCTCCCTAGACAATTAGACAAATAGCAGGGTTAAGAACAAAAGAACCATATGGATGCTTTCTCTATTTGTATGAACATACAATTAAACCCAGGCAATGTTCATTACATACAAGGTTAGGATGATATTATTATTATTATTATTATTATTATTATTATTATTATTATTATTAGAAACTCAGCTGCTTACAGCACAGTATATGACTCTTTTCACAAATTTTCAAAAGGATATGTATTCTAAAAATTGCTGAAATGGAACTCTGTGTGCATGTGTTGCATTCTAAACCACAACGTGGTGACTCCTGCCACTTCATACAATTTTGAATTAGTCTAATCCCTGCTCAGTTCAGGAACACTGCAGTTGCACCACTTCAGAGAAAAAGCTATTTAGGAAACAATCTGTCAGGAGCTCATCCTACAATTGAGTAGGACCCTGGTAGAGACACATGCCCGACTGACATGTTCTCTCCCTCCTGGTCAATCGTTCGGGAGCTTCATTAGTTTTCTTCTGCCCGAACATCACAGCGACCGATGCCAACAGACATCGGCACACTCAGGGATCCACAGAGTCTTCACAGTTTGCGTGACAGAGCTCAGCAACTCAGCATTTTGGCTAATCTACTTTTATTTACATATAAACACACACAGAGTACTGCAACATGGCTCCCTCTCTCTCTAGCATCAGACAACAAAGAGAAAGAATAAAGGACAATAGTCCCACTTCACAGAACACAGTAACACAAACATCCTATCTGTCACTTTCCACTCTGTGGAGTCAAAACATACACCATCATGTGATAGACAACAATCCCATGACTGCAACCATGGAGCAGGAATTCTAACACAATCCTATGGCAAGATCCACTGGAATGACTACCTTAGGATGCAGTGGAACTCTGACTCAGCCAGATGATTCCCAGCTTTGCATAAATTTCTCATTTTGGATTAGCTGGCTGAGGAAAAGCTGGCTGAGCTGAAGCCAAAATAAGTATGGTGGGGGAAGGACTTGAGAAGGGGTGACTTAGGTTGGATCCTAAGCCTATTCAGTTTGGTCACACAAACTGGCAACCCAGCAAAAACACACTATTTTTAATGCTTTGTTCCCCACCCCAGTCAGGCTTAAGCAAAGCAGCAGTCCCAATGCTGAAAGAGATTTGAAACTCAGGCTGCATTCAGACTTGGGGTTTATTGATTTTGTTTTGCTGATTACAATGGTAGTCCTTCTGTCCTGATTTCTAACGTTCCTTTCACATTGCAGTGCCTACATACCAACATGTTGTGCTAAAGTTCATTCACACCAGTAGCTGCTGCAGTGAAAAATGAATATTAGAAATCGGGAGAGAATCACTACTGTTATAATTGTCCCCTCTGCTCAACAGCTGTTGAGAGGAGAAAGCAATCCTATTTGGGGCAGGGGGAGTGAGACTCTGCAAATGGCTTAACCCTATGATCCAGATGTGTGAAAGCTGTTTATATAGTCTCACATACAACCTGCAGGATCCAGGGTGGGTGGAGTGGGGCTCTGAACCCTGCAGGATCCTGGAAGCAGGTGAGGGAGACAAAGGGTGGCTGGATCAGGGTGCTTGTTCACTTTGGGACTGACCGTGTTTTCTATGGACATCACTTGGCACAAGTTGGACAACAACAGTGACACAAGAACACTTGAGCAAGACCTGTGACTACCACAGGAGAATTGAAGTGTAAAGCTCTTGTGTATTTTCCAGGTCCATGGGAATGTAAACAGATTATTTCTGGAATCGTAACACACAAAGATGAGAGCAAAACATGCACCGTATTCCGTTAGTTTTCTGGAAGCAGCTTTTTATGTTGTGTGAACACTCAAATATAATGCACAAATTGACAGTAAGAGAAATTTCAGGGAAATGGAATAAACTGCCTTTTGAATGCAGCCTTGTACCAGCATGCTTGACACCAGGATCTTGCACATAGCATAGCATCCTTGGACTGTGATTACATAACCCCAGAGTAGGAGAACTCAGTAGATCCCATGGCAGTCTGGTCCACTGATGAACAGCTTTTTAAAAGGCTTCTCCTGCTGTTTAGCCAAAACTGTAGGACTCATTTTCATCCATTGGTTCTAGTGCTAATGGAGCAAGAGAGAACAACCCTGCTCCATTTTCTATGTGGCAGCCATTCATGTATTTGAAGACTCCTAACATGTCTTCCCATGACCCAGAAGCTGTCTGTGGACAAAACACCGGTTCCCTCGGCCTATAGAGCGAGATGAGCGCCGCAACCCCACAGTCGTTCGTGACTGGACTTAATGGTCAGGGGTCTCTTTAACTTTATCATATTTTCCCTTGATCTTTATTTTTTCAGGTGCAAAAACATCTACACACTGATTCATTCAATAGATGTTTGTAAGAAAACAGGGTTTCCCCCCCACCTGCAACTAAAAAAGAGTAAAAAAAAATCAATGGTTTGATGTTTGCTTTTAGGCTCAAGCTATCAGCTACAGGTGATATTGCTAGTAATGATCAGTATGAGCTATCTCTGGCAAATAGTCCATATCTGGAATACAGTATGATAAAAGAAAATGAAGGTTTTGCACAGAGTTAATGTGACAAAGGGCTGTTTTGAATGACAGGCCACAGCTCTGGAATATCATAAAGAGAGGTGGTTGCCTCTGAATTTCGACAGATTGCACTTCTTTCAGCAAGGAAAAATAATAACCCAGCCATTATAATCTGTAACCAGAGGGCAAAGGATTCTGGATGAAAGGATGGGCTTTCAGAATAATAGCAGTACTGAGCTGTATTCTTAATCAATACGGGCAATTTTGATTGCAGTGATAAACCATATGCACAAATGAAGGCAGTGTCAGGAATTGCTCAGTCCCATCCCACCCAAACCCACAAAATGTAGATTCACTTGCTATCACTAGAGTTGCCCTGCTTTCCTTGTCTCCAGTCCATAATGTGTGTGGCTAGTCTCTTTAAGAGACATGCCTACTCTGTAAAAGAAACTCCCCTCCCTGTCTGGTTGTGTACCTGGACTCACATGTGTGCACCTGGCACTCATGTATACATAGTGCTGAGACGTTTAGGATCTTTTGCTGCAGTTATGAGGTGGGCTTGTTATAAATGGGTGTTAACCCTTAACCTTATGCCCACAAAATGCTCTGACACAGAGAAATAAAGAAAGCTTGGTTTATTATATAAAATAGGCATGACAGTATATATATATATAAACGCTGCTTCAGACAGCAAAGTTAGAATCTAAGCAAGTAGCAATACACACCTTGATTAAAGAGAAAACAATTCCCTATTTTTAAAAGGTTCCAGAAATGTGGGCATGACAATTTAGCCATAAACCCACACTAGAAGTAGAGAGGGGTGGGGAGGAAAGTATACTTGTCCTCATAGCAAAGGGAGGGGGTTTGAGATGAGCCATTCCTGTCTTTCCCCCTGAGTTCCTGCTCATTTCTCACCCTGCCCGTCCTAATGAGAAAAGGACTAAAAACTGGCCATCCAGTTTGTGTAACAAATCATATCCTCCAACATGTTGCAGTGGAAAACTGGGATGCCCTTCTTCTGGGTCCATGCTCCTACATGAGTCACAAATTGGGATTTCCCAATTCAACCAGGACAGTTGAAGGGTATGTAAAAGGGTAAAATACTTTGATAGGGGGCTTCAAGTTCCGCTCTGCCTTAATGGAGGTAGCCCCCATGACAGCAGGAGATCATAGGTGAAGGAAAAACAAGGATGATTGAGGGTAAAACATCTATGCAATTTCCCCTCAGGGCAGTGGGGGGGGGGGCTTCACTCGCAGTTCATTTCGGTACCTGGCTCTTGATCCGGCATGGAATGATGGCAGGGAGGCGCTGAGTGCAAAAGCACTTCACCTGGTGAATACCCTCCAATGCCACCATTAAGAAGCAGAGGTTCTCCTGCTAATTAGAGCTCAATTGGACTAAACTACAGGCATGTGCTAGAAGAGATGAGATCACAAACTCCAGAACAAACCAACTGCAAGGACTTTAAGGTTTGAATTTTAGATAAAACTTCATTTGTTGCAAAAGACGGTGGGGGGACAGGAGCCTGTGGTTTCTTTATTTAAAGTTTTCTTCTCTGCCTATATGATTCAGCAACCCTTCTCTGGATGTTAGTTCAAATTATATTTGTACAAGTGAAGATGGAAGGAATTGAATTATAAATATGAAATATAACATCAAACAAAACTGTGTGTGTCAAAAAAAAAAAAGGAAAAAGGGAGGGAAGCTCTACTTTGCAAAAGGTTTACAATGGAAACTTGGAGCTGACTCTTCCCCAAGAGGACTTGGAATGTAATTTAATTGGGAGAATATTCAGTTATATATCTTCAGCTGGAAGGAAGGATAAAAGGAGTCTGTGAACTGCTGTGAACTGATAAGATTCTTTATTGAGTCATCTGCAGTTTGGCAAAACATTCTTCTTCCCAAGCTAAGAGGAAAAATGATGAAAATAGTTTATTTACTGGGACAGAGTGACTTTTGCAGCTGTTGTTAAAGTTCTTGATGCAAAACAACAAAGCACGGGATGGAGCAATGGAGAAATTTCTGGAACAACAATGGGATATTGGCTCTGCCCAAGGCCCAAGGATAACAGCAACAATTGGGGGGGGGAGGGGAGAGACATAACATATTACTAGGACAGGAAGAAACACCATGGACAGAATAATTGTTACACACAGGAAGAACAAGGATATAGTTCAAATTCCTCACTTGACGTTTTGTAAATCATTTAACGTGTCAACACGACTAGAAGTTATAAATATTGCAGCTATTGTATAAGGGATTATTATTTTTATGACTGGAATAAAATTGAAACTAATAAGATTTTGGAAAGCAGAAATAAAGAAAATAATCAAATCAAGCACGTGAGGGGCCACTTTAACTAAATTATATAATTTGGTATTTGAATGATTGGTATTAATACTTGTATTATAAATTGGTATCATTATAATGAGGCTATTTTTGGACTGTAATTGAAAATTAATGAAAATTTTATTATTAAAAAAGAGACTTTGATTGGGAGCCATACTCTGAACCTGGCCATCTCTGTCTGCCATCTGCCTTCAAATCGCCTTATCATTGCATGGATGTTTCCCACTGAGAAGTTGAGTATCCTGTACTTATCAACTTAATGTGCATGTGTTAATCTTTAGGTCAGATGTGGGTAAACTCAGGATATGTCTGAGTATTTTTCTGAGGCGGGAAGGTCCAGGGTCACGAAGTTCATCATAAGATTGACATATTGGACTGTGATCTACAGAGATAAACCATATTGTAAGTTCCAGTTCACACACATCTCTTCACAGTTTCCTCCATAGCTAAGGGTGAACCAGATGGAGTCTTGGGCTACATTCACATGGCAGTTTATTCTCAGGTTGACTTGGTGAACCATGTTTATCCAGAATTTTGGCATCCAAAACTATTACATCTGGTTACATGAGGAAAAGCACTTTAGATATCAAATGCTAATGAAACAGTTTTGAGAAAAACAGTGACTCAATAGGGTGCTAGGCATCAAAATCATGAGTAATATATGCTGTTTTGCTATTCCTGGTGGCCCAGCAAAAATAAACCCTCATTTCTTAACTGTAACTGTGATGCACTTATGTTCCTCGTATTGTTTATAGTACTGTATAAGATTTAGAAACTCATGTATTCAAGTTCGCAGACAAAACTGGTAGTGGTCCATATGGCTGTGTGGTGCTTAAGAGCCCTAGTTCCAAGCAGCAGAGATAATGATAATAATAATGATGATGGCATGTGGCTTACTTAGAAAAGGATTCATGAGGAAATCACATGGTTTAAATTCCCATGTAGATATGTGGGGAAATGTCTTCTCTGTCAGATCTCTATCACAAATACATGTCTATGGCATGAAAACAACTATGCTATAATGTTGTTGTTGTTGTTAAAAGATGCTCATTTTTCAACTTCCTGATATTTTGATTAGGCATTTTATATTTAGTCTTATAAAATCCCAGTTCTTCTGGTGGAAAAAAATTAGAAGCAAGAAGGGTATTCAATGCTTCTTGTTGTTGTTAATAAGGGGTTTTTTGTGTGTTACTTCTGCTCTTGACAATCAGAGGTGTTCCCATAATGTTGAAATGTTGATCATGAATATTCATAAGTGATTATGTATTCGTCAGAATGAAACCATCCAGCCAAAAAACTTACATAAGCCAGTTTCACTGCAACTATTTATGGTTCATAATGCTTTTGGAATTAACCATGAAATTGCATCAAGTGTTTGATATTTGACTCAATGTAATTCCTAATGCTATTGTTTCAGCAGTTCTTTATGATTGGTTTGAGCATAATCAAAGTTTATAATGGGTTTGGGTGGCAAATGGGGGAAATAAATGAAGAACTTTCCAGATGATGACTCAAGTTCTGCTATGAATATGAAAATGAAACAGCTAGTAACTACATAAAACAAGTGAATAATCTGAAGCAAATGCACAATATCATTAAATTCCCTACTTTTAGTTATTTGACAAGTAGCTCTTAAAATGGGCTTTTTACAACTTTTTAATAGGGTACTTATGTGCCTGTGTGCTGGTGTTTTTAATCCCCCGAATGAGCCTATAACCAACTATCTTGATTGTCAGTTTGCAACATTCGTTCAGTGACATAACTCCTGCTTCTTCCTAATGCAAGGTGTCATATACCAACAGGACAAGCCATAATTGTACCAAGGATGGAATATGAAATGCAGTTAGTTGCTTTTTCTTGACAAGGGATTTACATTTATATGAGCTCACATGCAGCTGGATCCCAAAATATGGAGCAGGCCTGCGGCCAAACCTGAAAAATAATGCATACAGTCATAGTTAGTATTTACCCAGAATGCATCTGCAACCATTCCAACAGCATTCTTATAGAACTCTGAAGTTGCTTTTCTAAATGCCAAGTGCCTTTCATCCATTTCAGCTTTTGACCTCTGTTAAAAAACAACGACTCAAAACATATTGCATACGAATGTGTGAAATAAGGTCTAGAAATTTGTAAGAAGTTATCTTGGGGGGAAATGAAAGATCTTTGTGAAAGAGGTGTTAATTAAGGTAGTTCAGAAATACATTTGTGTAGTCCAATATTACAAATGCTTACTTGAAAATAAGTCCCACCAAGTTCAGTGGGCTTCCTCTCAAGTCAGTGTATACCTTAAATATAAATTAATAACAGGTGAAATGGTGCTAAATTAACCTTCAAGGTTCCCCACCTTCAAGCAGTTCTTATTTTAATTCTATGCCTCCATTGCACTGTAAAAACCTGAAACATAGCCGAGCAAGTCAATTCAGATCTAATGGTGTTAGGCACAGTATAAGCCCCTATGTAGAATAAAACTTAGGGATAATAACACTTGTCTTTAATTCCCCACATATGGAGCTTTCATTTTTTTTAAAGTGCTTTCAGGATTTCCATTGTAGTGTAAAAACTGAAACTTAGCCAAGAAAGTCAATACTGATCTAACAGTGTCAGCTGCAGTATAAGCCCCTACATAGAATAAAATTTAGGGATAATAATTCTTGTCTTTAATTCCCCGCATGCAGAGTGCAGTCAGCTTTTCCTAAAAGGATGAAGATAATGTAGTTGGTAAGAGGGTAGGGAAAGACTTAATACTCTCATTTGATATTCATATATTATTTGGGCCTTCTGTAAGTTTCAGTGTGTGACAATCACAGGCGAGCCAGAAAACAGTTTAACCCCAGTATATTCAAACTAAGATGATTGGGAAAAATCTAATGGGGGAAGGGGAGTAGAACCAGGGCTGAGGTGAAACATTATTCCCAACTTCATAGTGATATTTGTGGACTCCAGAGGAGAACTACCCTTGATTATTTAGTGGAACCTGCAAACATGGCTGCAAGGATCACAGCATTCCTGTGCTACCTATGCAACTGGGCAAAACACCCTTCATGGAGACTTACAGTATAGTTCAGGAACTTAGGGGGAAATATCCCCATTATCGAAGCAACAAGTTGGCTTTTGTTCCCTTACAGTGGAGTGATTTAAGCCTCTTGGGAGAAAGGAAATGTTATTTGGTTGCCTTGGAAATGCAACACCCCTAGCAGTGCTGCCTTCAGGTTTGAGAGGACCCTGGATAAAAGGGTATTCTGGCAGGCATCCTCCTTCCTCAGGAGGTGCTCACAGCCTTAGGTGGTGGCAGGCAGCATAAGCCCTCTGAGCAGTACAGGACAGTTGAGTCAAGCAAGCCAACATTTTGGTTTCCCAATGTCATGTCTATCCAGGGCATTGTGGGAAGTGAACTGTTACCCTGACACTAAGAATCTCTGCAGTGTCTTTCTTGCATTTTGGACAGAGCACAACCCTCTCTCACACACACCCTCTCTCTCCCTCTCTCTGGCAAGCTTTCCAATTCTTACGGCACTTCCCCCCACCTTGTTTTCCTCAGATGTTGTGTGGTAACATAGGCATCATAGGAAGTGCTGTGAGGCAAAAGGTCATATCTGTAAAGTGTTCTGTGAAGCTGTGAGCATGTGCAGAGTGTTTCAAACAAGTTGCACAGCCTCCGGTCACCTCTTGTAATATGTAAGTTAAGAACACCACCCATTGCCACGTCACCGAGAATATTCTCTGACGTTCTCACCTTGTGGAAGGCCAGATGAAAGATTTTCTTTTCCATAGGGAGGTAAGATTTTCATGGAAATAGGGGGTTCCACACAGCACTGGTCTACGCTGCTCTGCCACCAAGACGTGACCTCATGGTGGCACAGGAATTTCCAGGTACAGTTCTGCTGCTGGCAGTTTAAGCACATCCATATTACTGATTTTGATTTATTGGGGGGGTACCCCTCTACTTTTTCACAGGGCAGAATGGGATGTCTCTTTCCCAACTGGTAAGTACAAACCACTATTTGTTCAAAAATAGCTCAATTTTATTCATGGGGACAGACTGTTGAGCTAGATGATGGATGGGGGGAAAAAGTACAGAAGGGACATTTGGAGTATGGGGTGGGGGTAGAAAGCAATTTCACTCATGGGGAAGAATGATCATTTACAGATTGAGAACTGCAGCCTCCTAACCCTTTCCTCATCATTGCTAATTAGCTCCATCATCAGCCAAAAATGTATATTTGCCGATCTTGATAATAGCACGTCCCAATTTCCTGTGACAGTACTCTGAAAGATATATTTGCACTTTTCAGTCCCTGACAGCTATGTTCATATATTGCAGAATATGAGAAACTAAATTTAGCTGGCAGATAATAAAGGCAAGAGAGATTTTCTTTGTTTCATGGAAGGAAATTACCACATAGGGATAAACTGGATATGTGGATGGCCAGCATTCTCATTTTCAGTATTTAATACATCTGTCATCCACTATAATTAGCTTGTTCGAAATCTTTCTCAAAAAATACATTGTAATAGCATCAAATGTTACACATGACAAAATAACAGACATTCCAGCATTGAAAGCAGCAATTAATAATATATATGATGTTTATAAAGTTAAATGACCTATTGGGGAAAATAGAAAACAGTTTATTGTGAAAATCTTTTAATTTTCATCAGTAAAAAGAAAGCATATTATTTATAAACTTTGGGTTGTGTCCAACTAAGTTTTACTCCATGGACCCATTAAATTAAGTTAGTCATGTCTATTAATTTCAATAGGTATATTCTGAATAAAATTTAGTCTTACTGAACACTTCTTCTTCTTCTTCTTCTTCTACTACTACTACTACTACTACTACTACTACTACTACTACTACTATAAAAACCAGGAATCAATGGTGGCTGGTGCCCATTGAGACTGGTAGGGTGGAAGGCAAGGAGGTCAACCATAGGTGTAGTCAGTGCCAATGACAGGCATGGCCAACTAATTCTACTTCTGTCCCCATCTTTCTCCCTGCTGATTTCTACAAGCTCAACTCTGAAACTAAGGAGGATGAGGCTGACAATCAGGCCCACCTGGACTAGTGTAAGAAGGCAGGCAGATGGGGGCTGGCTGAGGACAAACTGAGCTTGGTGGGGCAATGTCCTAATAGAACAGCTTCCAGTCCCAGGTATACTGCTCAAATGATGGCACTGTCCTTTGATGAAATATATACTTCAATCTGGAATTAGAGCATAAATCCACTATTGATTTGTTTTTTTTCTTGTATGACTGTCTTGCATTTTGCACCATCAAAGCAGATCATAAATAAAATAGTTATTCACATCCAAATACATTAACAATCCTAATTGCATCAACTTAGAAGGATGTCCCAGTTAGCTCAATGGGTCTTCCTCCCAAGTAAATCTATGTAGCCCACTAAGTTACAGTGATCGAAGTAGAATTTTCTTCTGGGTAAGCATGTACAGGATTCCAGTGTCAGTCAGAGAAAGAGCTCTCTGAACCTTTTATTCGTTTTATCTTGTTTAGAATTCTTGTGAGCTGATATTCAACAAATACAGCATACAATTATAAAATTACAGAAAAATACAACAAAACCAAATTGCAGTCAGAAATCGTAAACGGTCAGAAGGCAAACTAACATATTACAGATTAACCACTGAAGCATCAATAAATATTATTTTACCAATTTTGATGTCTAAATTAAGATAAAATATGTGTAAGCATAAAATAGGGGAGTGTCGGCACTTATCTGTGTTGGGGGGGATACAGGTGGCGGCCATTTTAGGCATGTCCAATTTATGCACGATCACTGATGCTCATGCCCTTTTGGTCCTGAAAGAAACTAGGGCTGGGGCGTGATGGGTAGGGGCACACTTATATGTGCTTTGCCGATGTGTGCTGGTGTCAGGAACGGAAACCCCCCCCCAAAAAAAAATGGAGGATGAAGAATGGAGCAGGTCCTTTCCCCATCCTCTGGACCCCCTGGGAAACCTAACAAACCTATTGCACCTGGAACTGTGTGTGGAATGTGCCACTGAATGCAACACAACTGTGGGCTGCCTGAGGAAGTACCAACCACCTTGGACCTGCCCATAAAAGCAAGACTAGAGTGAGAAATTAGGGTGATGTACACTGTTTTCAGGAACTCTTCTTATTGTGAGACTCTTATGAGTGAGCAGAAAGCTTGTTTGGACCCTGGATGAGAACCTGGAGACTGAGAGGGAAGGTGTGTCAGAAGGGAAATGAATGGATATTGATCTACAGTGGTACCTCGGGTTAAGAACTTAATTCGTTCTGGAGGTCTGTTCTTAACCTGAAACTGTTCTTAACCTGAGGTACCACTTAGCTCATGGGGCCTCCCGCTGCCACCATCGCGCGATTTCTGTTCTCATCCTGAAGGAAAGTTCTTAACCTGAGGTACTATTTCTGGGTTAGCTATATATATGGGTTATATATATATAAAACCAGTGCTATTTTTCTAGAAAAAGAGGTGCCAGAACTCACCATGAATGCCTCACTTGTTGTCTTATAAAGGTAATGGCACCCACCTGAGAGGTGCTGGAACTGAGTTCCAGTGAGTTCCAGCTGATAAAAGCCCTGTTAGTAACTTTGTATTAATGTAACATTTGTCTATGTAACTGTGTATATGTAACAATATTTTCTTTAAGTTGTCTGTTGGTGCCTTGGTTTCTTAGAGATAGTTTTAATATATTAAACAGTGTAGAAATTAAATAAGCAAATCAAATATTGAGAGGGCATTACTGAACCTTCATTGTTGCTGTTGTCAGCAGAGGGGAATAACTGTTCAGGGCAAATCTAACTGAAAACAGCCTAGGGGTAGGCACCTGGTTTTAACTCTTAATGATAATTGTTTCAGGTAATGAGTTTTTGCTTAAATCTTCACTTAAACATTCTGTTATTCCACAATCATTTATAATCCCTGCCTCACTTATCTTCAATAAACAATAATAGTTTGTGCGCAAACCACCAGATCTTTCCTTCTGTATAGCTGCCATTCATTTTCATAGGCAGGAGGAAGGGGATCATGCCAGCAGCACAACTAAAATGAATGAAGCCCGTGTGACTGGCAGTGCTTAGTAAATTGCTCCCTTTCGGAGCAATGTTATTTTAAGCTTCCAGTGACTAAATGTGATGCTTTGTGCTTCGTGAGCCGCTAACTTGTTGTCAATTTGATATGTCATGCCCTGCTTCCAGGTGCAGCTTCAAGGCTATAAAAATGCTAACAGATTTGTTTTCCATTTGTCGCAGAAGGAAACAATATGCCTCTGAGTGTACTGGGGGATGGATTGTCCATATGGTCTAGTTGACTTCATGCACTTCAATTTCATATCCCAACCCCCCTTCTTCATATTATTTTCTCCCCAGGGCAAAATGAGAACATAAATTGCACAAAATAAATGGTCACATATACAGGCTGAGCATAAAATAGTGCATGAACACTCCCATAGATCCTGCTCCCCCCTTTCGTTTCTGAGGGAGCATCCCATTGGCCTAGCACTGGATTCAGCATACAGGACTAGTCGGGCCTCTTTTCGTTCAGCTCAATACCAAAGACAAAATTTCATTTTGTTCTCTTGTTTTATTTGTTTAATTATTTCAGACCTTGCTGACACCACTTTCAGGTGAGGAAGCTGGAATACCTGCCCACTTCTGCTCACTTTCCATAGGGTCTCCAGCTATTGGCTTCTCTGACAACTTACTTTCCTAACCACATCATAGTATCCCAAATCCATTTTGCTTAAATAACAAGTCTGTTAATGGTGTGACCCTAAACAGCTTCAATTTCCAGGAATTTTGGTGCTGTGGATATGGAAAATCCTGAACAGAAAACTGAATTAAAACTGAAAAGTTTTTAATTGAATTGAATTATAGCCCAAGTGCAGCTCCCAAAAACAAAAAGGAATTCGTCATAAGCAACAGAAAGTTCTACGTTCTGGAAATCTCCCGCTCTTTAATTTTAACTTGCTCTGGATTTTGCATGTAATGTCCAGGCTATGCCAGTGCACCATAACTGTGAAGCCTTTGCTGTTAAGTTGTGAAGGGACACGGGTGGCTCTGTGGTCTAAACCACTAAGCCTAGGGCTTCCCGATCGGAAGGTTGGCGGTTCAAATCCCCACGATGGGATTAGCTCCCATTGCTCGGTCCCAGCTCCTGCCAACCTAGCAGTTCGAAAGCTCATCAAAGTTCAAGTACCGTAGATAAATAGGGAAGGTAAACGGTGTTTCTGTGAGCTGCTTTGGTTTCGCCAGAGGCGGCTTAGTCATGCTGGCCACATGACCCGGAAAAACTGTCTGTGGACAAACATCGGCTCCCTCGGCCTGTAAAGAGAGATGAGCGCCACAACCCCAGAGTCGTTCGCGACTGGACTTAACTGTCATAGGTCCTTTACCTTTTTTGTGCTGGCTTTATTATATAACCTGATGGTAATGGCCATTGTGAAGGCGTGACGCTGCAAAGCCACCCTATCAACATGGACCTCACTGCATCATACCTGGGCAGGGTGGTGATGTCAGGGTTGCATTGATGCATGACAGAGCCAATCCAGCACTCTCCCCAGTGTGTCCACACAGTCCTGACCTTGCTCCTGCTCTGCCACACCCCCATCCCAAGCCAGGAAAAGCTGCTGGTGTTAGGAGGGACCTGGCCACTTGTAAATATAATTTTGGCCACTGGGCCACTGACTGAAGAGAGTGACACCTGGGAATACAGGAAATGGCCACCTCTGTTTTCCGATTCAAAAAAGGCAGTAAAGAATAAGAGGCTCATATTTCAGAAACAGCCTTGGTTCGTAGAAGTTCAAAGCAGTGTGGTGGTGTTATAAAACTGTCCCTGTGTACGAGTAAATTGCTAATTGAAGATTGAGATGTCTCTTTTGGCACTGTGGGGTTGGCAAAATACATATCATGTTTGCTTTGAACGTAGTTCTCCTTCTAGTTTTTTAAAAATGTATTCAACTAAATTCTTCCTCTCTCGTAGGAGCAAATGTGTGATTGCACACTATCATGAGAGACGGGAAATGAATAGTAAATCAAAGAGCTTATAATTCAGCTGAGAGACAGCTACTTGGTAGCAGATAGGCCATTCAGACCTTAACCTGGCAAGCATGACACTTCCTCTAATTTAAAAGTTAGCATTAATCCTGGCTGCTGCTTTGATCTGAAATTCTACCATGTGTCTGGATTGTTCCTCTGTCACTTCGGACTCACTTTAAATTGTTCTGCTTACTGCTGTTTGCAAGAGATTTTATGAAGAGTGGGAGGCTTCATTTTGCTCTTTTTGTCTCATCACATCGCTCACTTGCAATGCTGGCTACAATGCACATTTACTTAATTTCAACATTTCCAGCACGGCTAGACAGAAGTCATGTCTACATATATACAGTGACAAGTTTTACAAGTTATATCTCATATAGCTGCTTCTTTTATGTGCAATTCCTTTCCCCGGAATCCAAAGGCAAGATTGACTACTGTGTCTACTGTAGCATTAATACTAAAAGGCTCCTGTGACATATTACTCTCACAGTGATGGAGTTCCTCTGGCAGCCTGTAACTTAATACTTTTCATTTCAAAACAATCTCCAACCAAACCACTGAGGTGTGTCTAAATCAAAATGTTAAACAATGGATAACCTCCTGCTGCCCTGCTCATAAACCTAGAAGATTAAAAATGTACACTTTTTTTTTGCTCATATTAGTATCATTGAAGTTAGTTCTGGAAGTGGGTCATGAACTTTATAGCATTATCCTTTCCAGAGCGGTTCCGTTCCTGCAAATGATTGGTGACTGTTGACTATCCAGAGAGCGCAATGTTCAATACGTCAGGCAAAAGAAACGGTGATGCTTAGAAGTTATTTTTATTTATTTCCCTTTTATTTCGTTCACCCAGGGCACCTCTAGTGTGCTCTCAAGGCTGTATTGCCATAATCTTATTCCCCGTAATAGCTTCGAGTTCCTTTTATTCAAAATATTCATCTTGAGATTTTGCATATTTTGTATAATGGCTTTGCTATCTAGCCGAACAATAACTCATGTGAAGACATAACAGGACCAGGGAGAAAAGGCAAATGAAGTATGTAACAACAACAAAAAAAAGGTTTCACTTTGTCTTGACTTTTGAATAGGCATCCTTTTGAATAGGCATCCTTTTATTTCTTACAACAGCCCAATGGAGTGGCTGTATTTTTTGGCTTGAACTGCTGCAGCCATATCAAAAGAGGTGGCTTCTGCCCTGGAAGTGGGTACATGTCTGCTCTTGCTTACCTTTCAATGTACATTTAAATAAATAAATAAATAAATACCTTACTACAGCACTGTTGAAGAGCAATATTCTGCTGTGGAAAGAATTGCTACTCCAGCTCTTATACAGGGGAGCCAACAGCTCCCAATGGCTACCACTGCACCTCTACTCCTCTTCTAGAGGGGTTCAATGTGTTCCCTTGGTGTTCATATACTATCATTTTTTCAAATGCTATGGACAGCGGCATAGAACTGGCTGCAAAATTGCATACCTATTGCTCCATTCTTTTCTTTATTCTATCTTGTGTTATTTAAAATTATTTTTTTAGTACATTAATAATATAATGAATGAATCGCTTTCCATACAAATTGCAATGAGATTTGCAATTATACAATAAAAACGGCAAAATGTAAGTTTATAGAGATAAACACCCAAGGCAGAGACCTAATCCCCACTCACACCGGGAAAGCTTGTCGAAACAAAAGTGCCTTCCATCTAGTCCAACCCTCTGCAATGCAGGAATCTGCAGCTGCCCCATACTGGGATCAAACCTGCAACCTTGGCATTACCAGCGCCACACTCTAACCAAATGAGCTATCCATGTGGTGTATCCTAGAATAAGGTGCAAATGGAATATAAAGAGGAAGAAATTGCGCAGCAAAGGCCTGCAATTCTATACATATATCTGGGAATAAATCCCATTGAACTCAGTGGGACTTACTTCTGAGTAGTATAAGATTTCATGGGGGGAGGGGGGAAACCATCCCATTGTGAACCAAACCTTAAACTCAGCATAGTATAGGGACTGTAACCCTTTACCCTATACCTACTTCCCTGGTTGTAAGTCTCATTTAACTTTATATGTGGAGGATTGGACTGTATAAGAAGTGATTTCTACAATGGATCCATGCATTGTGGTTTTTAAGCATACCCCATAGGTGAAATATAATCTATTGCTTGTCTTCTGTAGGTTTGAGACTCAATTCAGAAAGTATTAAGGTGTTCTATATTTCTAATTACACTTTCACTTAGTATTTATATGACATAGCTCATATGCCCAAGACTGCGTTCACATGCATCCATAAACCATATACTTTTGAAAGATTTCTTATGAAAATTGTAGCAGAAATGAATGTTAAACTGAAAACTTTTCATTTTAGCTGCCTATAAATTCTGATCTTGTTTCACAGAAATTCATCATGTTCTATTTGTGAAATTACTGGCTCCCTTCTTTATGGAACATTATTTGTGTATTATATTCTTTCGTGACAAGAGAAATTGCAGTACATTTTTCAGTAGTCTGCAAATTTCATTTGGAGCTCAAGCTTCATTGTTGTTAGTGTCACAGATATTACAAGTTTAACTGAAGCAAAGTCAACATGTTTTCATAAGTTGCTTTTCATCCAGAAGTGTATTCCATTTGTGTTAATAGCACTTCTTTCTTTCTTTCTTTCTTTCTTTCTTTCTTTCTTTCTCTCTCTCTCTCTCTCTCTCTCTCTCTCTCTCCCTCCCTCCCTCTCTCACTCACTCTCTCTCTCTCTCTCACACACTCTTTCTGTTTGTTTGTTTATGTGTTGTAGCAACAGCAGCAGTAGGTGGTAGACATTTAAAACACCCACACATCTGCTATACATGGTGAACACAGTCCCATCACACAGGACCATAAAGGTACCATTTGAAATGTGTACAGCACTTCGCTCCTGCATTTTAACTTTGGTCACTCATCAAGAACCCTTATCACTGTGTTTTATGAGATGTAAGAAAGTAGCCTGTACAAATGGTCTGACATAATCCTCTTTTTTGTAATTTACAATTGAATTTATCCAAGAACCAGACTTTGAAACTTGTTCTTTAGCAATGACCAAACTTCCCCAGGAATTTTTGTGATGACTGATTCTGAGAATAGTAGAAATATAGTCATTTTTGCTCAGTTTCTAAATTCACTAGTATATCCAGCCCAATATCTCATTGACAATGAACTCCAGGACCCCTCTCACCAAGTGGCTTCTATGTAACAGGGATTTGTCAGTGGCAGCAGCAGAGAAATTGGTTCTTCTGCCCTTCTATCTCTTCTTCCTCTCTTCCAATTTTCTAGCAGCTGGAATACTGTGGGCCATACTAGATGTTAATCCTGATGCCTAGTTGGCAACCACATCAGAAGATTTTTCAGTTTAACACCATGTATGGACACCTTTGATTTTCATCAGAACAACATCCGTCCATAGTTTAGCATTCATCTCTGTAGCCATAACCCTAAGAAAATCACCCCTAGTAGCATAGAAAGCCAGCTACTTATGTGAAGTGGGGTTGTGGTGGCCCTGGTCTGCACAACTGAATGATAAACCAGCTTTATATATTGCACATGTAAGTGCATATGTTATGGATTATTCTGCACATAAACACCATGACGGTTCTCAGGTTTTGTGGTACCCTTGGTCAAAATGCTCCCTGTGTGGGTTTATCTCTTCCTCACTGCTGTTACTATTCTCCATCCTCCTTTCACTGCTCCCTCATTCAAAGAAGGCATGTATAAGCAATGGAGTGGAGCAGGAGAGCTCAAGAACTGGCAGAATTCCCCTACTTGGATGTGGGCCTCAGCAGATACCCAGCGTTGCTGACCCATGACACTGCCAACCATCTTCATTTTGTTGTATGTTTGAGCTATGTCTATCATAGTTATGTGTGGCATTTCAAGGTAACAGAACTTCAGCTGCAGAGTTTAAAACAGTCCTTGGATTACAGTACATCTCTGTTGGTGATTCTTAACCTTACTTTATTTTACTTGGAAGGAATCCCTGTTCTCTTTGGTGTTTAATTCTAGTGCAGGTAAATCCCAAACATTGCTTCAGAAGCTTATGCCATGCCCAAGTCCTTCAGTCTCTGTAACTTTTCCATTCATGTATTAGCTCTTCTCCATGCACATATTAATTAAAGTTAGCTTCCCCCCTTAATTCTGCTCGCAATACAGTTCAGAGGCTCATTATTTCGGTGACTCTTTCAGACAAAATATATGTCTCTGAACTCTTTTGCCTTGTGAATAAATGGAATTCACTTACTAGGCAGCATTATTCCGGGGTGGATTTTTTTTTAAAAAAAAATGCTCATACATACAAGACTGTAAGTGGAATATTAAAGGCAATTGCACTTGTAACAAATAAAAGAATTATTAATTAAAAGATAAGTAATTGTGTCAGAGTAAAGTATGGCATGCTGTAATCTCCATTCTAACTAACAGCTTCGGTTTAATTAAAAGTACTTAGGATCATAAAATGTTAATGTTATGTACCAGCCATGCAGCAATAAAGAATGGTGTGACATTATTTAAGGTGCATCCCTGGGATTCTAGAATGCTGTGATTTAGCCAGGCTGCTTAGAGAATGGTGACATTTTAAAATTTATTTTTACAGTTCCCTTCAAGAATGCTTTGGAAAGCATTTTGCAAAACCATAAACAATGGCACACATACAAAACTTGACTCCAAGTCAAAGGCTTTTGAAAAGCTTTTGTCCTGTGGTCAAGAAATACCACTCACCAAAAGCTAGCAGGGTGCCTCTTCAGGCATTATTGCTTACACAAATACACTCAGATCAGTGGGAGATTGTAGCCTTGGCTCATGTTCAGATCTGATGCCAGATCCCATGGAGAAAGCAGCAAGGCCCACAGAGCTTCTAGTGAGCAGCTTGCTTCAGCAAAGGCTGAGATTAGACTGAACCATTGTAAGCTTCTGCCCCTCTTGTGGCTAACTTTAGGGTCTTAAAATGCCAACCCTCTTTCCTGAAGATAGGCACTCCTCCATTCAGTAGCCTCCCACCAGGTGCTCCCCTTGCACCACAGTGGACCAATGAATTTTGCAATGCAGTTCTCTAGCCAAGTAATGTTTACAAAATGCATATCTTAGTGAAAATGACAGAAATGCATTACATATGGGGAAATTGTTTTTGCCCAATTTCAAAATCATATATAAAAATGTATTAGGAGAAATTATCACTAAAAAGCTGGTGAAGTTGCATGAGAATTTCTCCCTTCTTTTTTAAAAACCAAATTTCTGCAGAACTGAATTTAAGATGAGAAAATGATGATGATGATAATAATAACAACAACAACAACAACATTTTTTTATTTATATCCCGCCCGCCCCAGCTGAAGTGGCTCAGGGCGGCTAACAACAATAAAATAATACAAGATTCTAAAATCATTTCATTATAAAATTAATTCAAATCAAATTAATGGCAACCATTGGGCTAGAGAGAAACTGAGAAACTGAGAGGCTCAAGTTGGACAGATCTGTCCACCCTTGTTCACCACATAACTGCAGCGTGCATAAACTTGATACCATTTGCAACCTGATGTACAAGACACATTTGAGCAACCTCTGGTCCACTGACTGCATAAGGCTCTTACAAGCCATTCTCTGTTCTCTCTCTCTCTCTCTCTCTCTCTCTCTCTCTCTCACACACACACACACACAGAGAGAGAGAGAGAGAGAGAGATTATTCCCACTACTCAATTTTGCTTCCTGGTGTTACCCTACTCATCAAAAACACAGCTGTTCGCTGGGCTGGAGGGAGTACAGTTCTGATGGACAGATAAAAGACAAAAGGATGCATCCAGATAGCAAAAAAAATGATTTGGGACAATACATGCTATTATACAATAAAATGTAAATGCATTGTATTGTATTTTGCATAGAATTAAAATAATGGTTTATGGAGTATCTTTCCAAAGTTAAAATTCCATGTGGAAAACAAAAAGAGAGAGGCTAATAAGTTGCATCTGGCTTTGTGAGAATTATTTTTTGCAGTGGCTAATAATAGAAGTAGAGTATTATTAAGTCTTGAAATATATCCTTTGCTGTTAATGGAATACAATTTGTGACCCATCAGGTCATTCTCCTTTTAGCATCTGCAATATCAACTAAGTGCTCCTAGTAGTTTGAAAATGCTTTGTGATATAAATGGATGATCCCCTTATTATAGTCGTGACAACTTAGATATTTCATGCTTGCATAAATTCATAATTTGTGTGATTTAAATCCAGTATTAACATCTTCCAAAGCAAACAGGGACACTAACACTATTGTAAATAATGCTGGCATTAAAATAAAGCAGAAGGCTTTTGTGCTTCTTTTGACGGGGTGGGAATAATAAATACATCCAGCAAGGTATATGTGACTGGGAGTGGGACTGGTGCAGTGAGTTCAGTGGGTGGTTGCAATGGTGCTAGTGCAATCTGAAAGGCATTTTGTAATGGTGCTGGGAAAAAATGGTTATGTATTTGGTCTAATGTTTGGTGGTGTCACCCATCTAATGAACTTTTTAGGTCTCACCTTGATATCAAATATACCTGCACTGAGTGTGAAAATGTTAAATAAATAAATAAAAATGTCACAGAACATAAATATATGAACAGCATATCCCATAATTTTAATGATTTACTTCATTTTATGGTTTTATCCCAGGATTGTGAGGACAGTTCAGTGGTCTAGCTAGCTGTGGTTCGATTTCTTGTCATTTACTATAATATATAGAAACAGGGGACTAGTATCACGATCCTGTAAATGTGTACTTAGGGGAAGGTCTATTTAGTTCAATAGGCTTACTGTTAGGTACAGTGCTACAGCCTAACAATGAAATCCTTTGCATGTCTGCTTGTAAGTAAGTCAAAATCATTCAATGGGGTTCATTCACAAATAAGTGACTATAGAGTTGCAGCCTTAGAACGTCGCTTGGAAAAATACATCTTTTCTCTCAGAGTTTTGATGAATTTTAGCAGTTTGTTGGGTATTCCATTTTAAAAAAAAATCTGTAAAGTGATGAAATTGCTGACCTGGGTGATGACAGCCCAAACAATGATTGCTGTCAGACAAAGGCTACCTTTTATCTTGGAACTTGAGAAATATTAAAGCAAAGTCAACTGTAAGCTATTTGATTTCTTTAAAAATCGGTCTTCCAATTATCTTTCTATTTAGATCCATTTTCATTGCACAAAGGAGAGCCAAAAATATGTGTTGTGTGTATGTCACAATCCCATTTTCTGATGAAAGATCTCTCCTTTGTAGTGCATAAAAAATAATCATCGAATTGAGACTTTACAGTGAAAGACATGCCGTTCCTTGCCCTTTGCATTGTAGGCCATGAGTGTTGTAACTGAAAATCTAGACAGTTAAGTAGTGGAAGGAAGTTCACATTCCATATGAAGTTGTTGTATGGTCCAGAAGGTTTCTATGGGTGAATTCAGACATGGTAATATTGTGTTAGCTTTACTCATTATACTGCTAGCATTTCTGACCCATTTTCTAATGCTCTTTTCATTTCTTTCCCCACACGATTCTACCTTGAAAACAGCAGTGTGCTGATACACTGCACCAAATTCTTTGAGGAAGTGGTTATGGTAAAGATCAGTATGACCACTGAGAATTTAGGAAGAGAAATTTACTACTTACATAAGGATGTGTGTCTGTTCACAGTCCATTATGTACATTGCTTTACCTAATGACTTAAAAGGCAAGAGTTTCAACAAAATGGTCACTCACACAACAATATTATGGAGAACTACCAAGCCTTAACCCTATACCTTACATATGGTTTCCATTTGACTAAGGTTGCACATAGTTACAATGCAACTCCATAACCTACGTGGTCCAAATCTTGTACCACAAACTCACAAAGTGCTTAAAAGTAAGGCACTATTCTCTTTTCTTCATCTCTTTTGCAGATTCTACACTACGGAGAAATATTAATCTGCCTTATAGGATGTTTCTGGATTACACATGTAACCAAAAGCCTGTGTGAGAGATGCATAGGAGGCATTAGGAAGAATACTTCACCTATGTGCTCTATGTGATGGTGACCTGTAAACTACAACTAATCTAGAATGTGGCAGCTAGACTGGTGCCTGGGAGCAGCCACCAAGACCATATAACACCAGACCTTTAAAGCCCTAAACGGCCTCGGCCCAGTATACATGAAGGAGTGTCTCCACCCCCATCATCCAACCCAGACACTGAGGTCCAGCTCCGAAAGCCTTCTGGCGGTTCCCTCACTGCAAGAAGTGAAGTTACAGAGAACCAGGTAGAGGGCCTTCTCGGCAGTGGCACCCACCTGGTGGTACACCCTCCCACCAGATGTCAAGGAAATCTGACTTTTAGAATACATTTGAAGACAGTCCTGTTTAGGGAAGTTTTTTGTGTTTGTTGTTTTGTTTGTTTGTTTTAATATGCTATAAGCCACCCAGAGTGGCTGGGGAAATCCAGCCATATGTGTGGGGTGTTGGTGTTGTTGGTGTTGTTGTTGTTGTTGTTGTTGTTGTTGTTGTTGTTGTTGTTGTTATCACTACTACTACTACCATCCAGCACTAAGAGGGAGTTGGCCTAGTTGAGCTTCAAGGCTTCTCCCAGCTGTATCATTCTATATGTATGCTAGTGGTTCCATGTACTTGCAACATGCAATGGTAGCTTCAGTTGCAGAATAGCTTCAGTTGCCTAGACTCCACATATCTGTTCCAATGAACAGACAAATCTGGGACTTCAGTCCATCACAATGACAGTCAGTCCCACTGAATCAGAGAAGTCTCTGATTCAGCTCCATTGCAGTTGTGAAGCTGTTATTAATCACAACATAGGAGATTGTAGCCCATCAATATTGCTGAAATAACACTTCTGTTAAGGGTTCAGCCTTTCATAGCTGTAATTTCCTGGCATTTTTGGACCTTTAGAATGAATGTGGAAAGCCCATAACAGAACATGTTAAAACCAAAGATTGATGGTTTATTGTTAAAACATATTTTGTTGTTTCATTGCAGGAGGCTAACACGGCACCCACTCTGGAATTCTTGAGCTAATTCGTTGTGGATATTTTTGCAAGCTTATTCTCTCCCATGTTTCCTGGCTGCTAGGCAATCAGTATTTGACAGTACAGGGAAACTTGCCATGAAGTGATCTATTCATTCTGCATGTTGACACCATTTACACTGTTTGTTATTATCTGTAGTTATGTGATGAATTTGCTGTGGTTATTCATGAGCAATATCTGATCTTAAATGGCGGCTATAAATTGTTCGCTTCTTGCATATGTTTTTCTTCACCTATGCTATGCATATGTAGGATGTTTACCATGCCATTACTTTAGTTACATCTAAGGTTTTGCATCTAAGATGAGATGACACAGGCAAATGAATTAAGGATATGTTCTTTCAGATCAAGCTTCATGGAGCCATAATCCATTTCTACTCTTACTAAGATAGGTAGATGAATGCAAATATTTTTTACATTTGCAAATGTAGTTGATAGATACCATCATTCGTTAAAAAAATGTGCTGCATTCTAAACATGTCTTTGGTATATAGACAGTCTGATATTTATTTTTATCGCAACGTTTTCAAATACACATTTTGCAATTTCTAAAATATAATGCTCCTTGTACAGTTTACCATGTTATTCTGGTAGGGGCTATTTCTAGGTCAGAATTATAAACAACCACAGTAAAATTAAAATAAAATTATGTTATATTTTATTCAGCACTTATTGTCATTATCTCCTCTCTACAGAAATGTATTTGTATCATTACAGAATGCAAGACTATGTCTCTACTGAAATTACAGATAATTCTAATAATGCCATTATGTTTATTACTGGTTCAAGCACAAATCGTTGGATCATGCACATAAATAAACGTTCATATTGAATTTATATATAGTTTTGAATAACAACAGAGGTTGCGGAAGTGAAGCAAAAAGAAGAGAATATTGCAGAGAAGTAGACATACAGTGCTATCCCATCCATGTTTACTCAGAAGTAAGTTCCGCTGTGTTCAGTGGGGCTATCTTATGGGCAGTCCTTTGCATGTTTACTCAGAAGGAAGTCAAACACTGTCCATTAGAGTTTACTCCTAAGTCAATGTGCATAGGATTGCAACCTAAAACCTAATTGATGTATATATTGCATAACAGACTTTTAAAAAAATGCATCAGTTGAACATGCTACATTAAACAAAATGCTAGATAAGGCTAACATGGTGTACTAGTGTTGCACTAGTACTTGGGAGACCAGGGTTCAAATCCACATTCAGCTATAAAGTTTCCTGGCTAACCTTGGTCAGTCATAGTTTATCAACCTAACCTACCTTTGTGAGAATAAATGGAGAGCAGGAGAGCCATGCATACCAAGCTCTTTAGAGGAAAGGTTTTATAGAAATAAGAAGGAAGGAAGGAAGGAAGGAAGGAAGGAAGGAAGGAAGGAAGGAAGGAAGTAAGTCACCCTGTCTGTGGGATGCCTGGAGCACAGCACTAGTAGGACCCACCACGGGTGACCGACTGAGAAGATCTTGGAAAAGTTCTGCCAGTGGCGATTGGGAGAGCTGGGAAGTCTTGGTGGAGGAAATTCAGAGATGCATAGCTGAACATTGCTAGAAGAAGAGGTGAAGAAGGCCACAGTGATCGTGAATTTTTATTTTGTTAAAATTCACCCTGCCCTTCCATCAAATGGTACGCAAGGCAGCTGCCAGGAACCAGTAGTGGTAGGGGCCCACCCAAGTACGCCCCGCCCCCCAACATGGTGCTGGCCTTGATGGGGCAAGAACATGTAACATTTGTTCAGCAACAAAAGCAGACCCACATTTATGACTGAAACAGAGGCTTATGGCTGCATCCCCGCCAGCCAGTGACTCGTCTGGTGAACAGGTCTAATCATTCATCTGCAGATCACTATTTTATTAGACTCCATCTCCTTCTATTTTTATTGAAATATTTAATTTAAACAACATACTGTCTGACTTACTCCTTTTGTTTGCTCTCCCCTGCTTGTTAAATAAACCCCAGTTCTTGTTTTTTATTCTGTTCTCTGTCTGTGATTTGCTGCCTACAAGTGACCTCACTGCTCCCTGTAGCCTCTGGCTCAGCTCTTATTTTTCATCAGGAAGATTCATGCTTTTAAATCACTGATAATATATATATATATATATATATATATATATATATATATATATATATATATATGAATGAAAAAACCCTCGCTATAGTAAGATCTGTACTACACCACTTCCCCTTATCTGTTTACCTGGTACCAAACCTGATGGCTTATAGGCACCAGTAAAAACTTTTTTACTTTCCCAGGCTTTGGATATGATTGGTGATTATATGATTTATTGCCACTTTTTTACTACTGCTGCTGATTTTTTGGTGTGTGTTTTTATGCTTTGTATATTTTATTTTTATAACAGATGTTTCAGTGTGATATTGCATGCTGCCTTCAAAATTTGAAATTGAAAGTTGGGATAATAATAATAATTTAAATGAATAAATATGTGTTCCAGATCCCTTTTTGAGCTCGTGTATATCACAGTGAACAAGATCCATGACAGCTCACATTAGTCATTTCATTTAAATGCAGGATTCAGAAGGAGGAGTGATTTATGTTTGCAAACTCACTTAACTAACACAGAGAGAAAGGAAATGCTGATAACACTTTACTATGCAAACTGAAGAAACAAAAGAAAATGTATAATTTGAGAAGGAAGGAACACAGAGGTTATGTCTTTCTTACTTGAGACTTTGTTCTTAGCAAGGAGACATTCAACCAAACATACAGAGGAAAATTTCACAGTTAATCAGAACACATGCCACCTCAGTAAAGTTCATTCCACTCTGCCCAGCGGTGGAGCAAGCCGATTGGGCGCCTGGGGTGGCACGCATGCACGGGGCCGGGCCAGCTGGGGCAGGACACTCCATGGGGCCTCTGAGGTGTCTGCCTGCCTCCTCCCACTCAGACACCCTACAACTGAGGGGGAGGCAGCGGGCGGACCATTTGGGGCAGCGCGGAGCCTGCAGGCACCCAAGCCACCGCGTCACTGCAGGCCCCACGGTGACACCCCCTTCCTCCACACCTGACTCTGCCTGGTTGCTAAGCAACACCACAACTTGGTTAGCTGATTTACTAATAACAGCATTAACTCTAAAATTGCACACTGAATGATCTGTGCTGTTGCACTTCCAACAATTTATATCTCAGGATCAAGTGTGTTTAAAAATAACATCCAACCCCAAAGGGGTCCTGAAATTCTAGCATGTAAGAACTGGGTTTTTCCCCTGAAAAAGTGCAGTATTTCTTAGGATTTAAATGTTTGGCTATGTGTAGTGGTCACAATCCACCAGAATTAGGCACACTGAAACCCATTTACTTTCACCTAAAGTCAAGGGGTTAAATTCAGCATTGATTCCTTGAAAAGGTTCTCAAACAGTGGATGAAACAGAACAATAGTAGGTTTCTTGGGATGGAAAGAGAAACCGGCTCTCTAGCTGGGTCTAGTTTTGCATCTGGTACCACAGGAAGAGCGGCAGTTTGCAAAATGAAATTTAAAACTAAAAGATCCCTTTGCGTTCTTTTTAAAAATGTGTTGGCAGGGGTGGACTCAGACAGATGCTCAGATCGTCGTTTGCCAGGTTGAGACTTACTGCTATATATTTTTTTAAAAAATGGATAATTACAAGCTAATAAAACTAAGCTTAAAAAGACAAGGGGGAAAACATGTGAGAAAAACTGTAACAAGTTCTGAAGAAAATATATGTGTAAATGAGCACTATTTCTGAAACTACCTTGTAATAAATATTACAAACAAACAGCATGAGGCCACGTCTCCAATCTCCATCTTTTCCTAGCAGAGCAGGCTCTAGAATGCTTTAAGTTCTAGTGGTGGGATGGAGTTCGAAGCTGCCTGAAACACTAAGGAGGAAGAGTGCAAGGGCAGGGAGAATAGAAAGCACAGGAGGACGAAAAGGAGAGAAACATTGGTTTCTTATATTGATAGGCATTACATCTTGTCATTTCCCAATGGAAAACTTCAAATGGTCAACATGACAGACAGGCCCAGCACTACCCTGGAAATTTGTTAGGTAAGACTCAGGCAACCCCTTTCCAAGTCCATGCTGAATTGTATTCTGTATGCTTGAGTATAAATGTGATTTGTATTTGGTTTTCATCTTGCAGAACTAAATTCTTTTCTAGTGTGCCCTAAATCATTGGAATATCTAGTCAGCTTATTATCACTTTCTCAGACTTCTTCAAGCATCTGATAAAGTAGACCACTTGGGCCACATTCACACCATACATGTAACACATTATGATACCACTTTAAACAGTCATGGCTTCAAAGAATTCTGGGAGCTGTAGTTTGTTCAGGGGAGTGAAAGTTGTTTAGAGACAACTATACTATTCCCAGAGCTACAATCCCCACAGTTTCCCATGGAGAGGGATTGATTGTTAAATCACTCTGAGAATTGTAGCTCTGTGAAGGGATTAGGGGCTGCCTGACAATTCTTAGAAGCCTTAACAAACTGCAGCTCCCAGAATTCCTTTGGGAAGCCATGGCTGCTTAGAGTAGTATCATTGTGGCCTTAACGTATGGTGTGAATGTGGCCAAAATGTGCACAGCTTGCGGCTCACCAAGCTAAACCCAGGTGACTACCTTGCCAGATGCTCGACAACCCTATTTTTGCTGCCTTAAGAGAGGTACAAAATAGGGTGTCCTGGCAGACCACTGCACCTGGTTTGTCACAAATTGTTATAAGCAGGAGTGTCTCTACAGTCTACACGCACCATTTGAGAACTTTTGGGGTCCTTGGCCCCCTCAAAAAGTTTATTGGGTGGGTCAAAGGGACCTCAGCCCGTAGGAGTTGAGTCCTATGGTTATACACCTGTACTAGACATTGGGCTACAAATTGGTAAGCCAATAAACACACCACAACACGTTTTTGTTTTCTTGCTGCTAATAAGTGTTCCAGCTACTCTGTTGACCTTTGGCAAGGCTTCCATTTCATTTTTTGAAAGGTGCTGCAGAATTTAGAAGAGCTAACTTACCTGAGCAGAAGTGCCTTTCTTTTCGGCAAGGCATCTTTGGATCCAACGCCATACAGCTGGTGAAAAAAGGTGAAAGAGGCTTTCTTAATGATAAGCAGTAGATCAGGACTTTTGGTTGCCAGAATACCAATTGTTGGTCCTTTCTTTATTAACCAACTATCTTTGGCATACAGAAAGCTGCCTTATGCTGAGTCAGACCATTGGTCCTCCTATCTCAGTACTGCTAGTAGAGGTCCTGCATGGTCCCAGGATGTCAGGGATAGAGCTGAACACTTTCACATGCAAAACATGTTCTCTACCACTGAGCTACAGCTCTTCCCTCTGAATTGTCTATTGGATTGACACTCTTCCTATTGTGCAGAGATTTCATTTCAGAATGTGTTATTAATGTTCATCACTATTCTTTTCTCTTCCATTCCAGAAGCTTGATTCTTAAGACTAAGCCTCTTTCATCACATCTTCTGTCTCGAATGCTGTAATTTTATAGGAAGAGACAAGAATCAGCAAAACTACTGACATAACAGAATGGACCATATAGCAATATTGAGCAAGCTGAAAGAAAATATGAAGTTTACAAACAGAAATAAGCACCAGAAAATGATCAATTTTATGCCTCCGAATGAATGTGACTTCCCCCCCTCTTAATTGATTTACAAACCATGACTCTGTTTTTGTCTCTCCTCTGTATTATAGCATGTTATCTCACAACCCAAAGACTAGAAGCACTAACATTTTTTCTATTCTGAAAGTCTTCAGACGTGCCCTAACAATGACAGAGCAGAAGAGAAAGGTAGCATAGCCCATTCTCCCTGCTCATATGATCCTAACTGCATGAGGGGGGATGCCTGAATACAGTGGTGGACGAGGGTACTATGGTGCCCTGTGCAAGGCCAAAGTTTGGAGACAAACCTTCCCTCCCCATCCTCACACTGCCTTCCCAAAGACAGGTAAGGAGGTACCCAGCTTTGGAAATGAGGTGTTAGGGCTTTGGTAGGGTCCTAGCACTCTCCTTCCCAAAGCCGGGAAAGTACAAACTAGGGTAAGGAAAGGAGGATGGAAGACTATAGGACCCTGTTAGCAGGGCCGTCTTACCCATAGGTGCTAGGGGTGTAGTAGGGCACCCGGGCACCAGGCCAAGATTCCAGGGCCCGAGAGTTGAGTCCAGGGAAGAGCCTGCCCATTGGTCAGAGCGCTGTGGTGGGCTCTTCTGCTGTGCAAGTTTGGGGGCGACTGAGCCAGCGAGACACTGAGGCGACCAGTTGGCTCTGCCCTCCTGCACATCTGGAACTGGGCAACCTGGGGGGGGGCACCGAGCGGATCTTTGCACCCCGGCACCACATATGCTTAAGACAGCTCTGCCTGTTAGAGCCTTATGCCTCCTCCCCAAAGCCCAGCACCTTGCTTACCAGACTTTGAGACGCGCCTCCTTGGCTCAGCATCCAATGTATGCGCACCATTCCAACGGCCCTAAATCCACCCTTGCATGAATGGGATTAATTTTTTACCCAAGTTTGGGGCTCGGAATAACTTGGTCCTGCTTCTGGAGTAGCATCACTGAGCTAGTAACCTGTCATTCATTGGATCTTGATCCTAAGACTTTGCTGAGATTACACATGCACAGCTTGCCATGGTTTCTGTTTAACATCTTTCTTTTCCCTCGTCACTGGGCTTTGTCCAGCTGCAGGTAGTGGAGAGGACAGAAGGTGAATAAAGAGATGCAAGTGGAGGGAGCCATGAACTGCAAAGTTTGTGCCAACTGTAAAATTTTAGAAAATATGCAAGTTGAACTGGAAGATGAGTGAAGCAAAATATGAACATCAAACCCATGCAACTATAACAGAATGTAACTGGAAAATCTGCATGACTCTATGTTCTAGTTGCTACTATGAAGGTGGTTTTATGCTCCTATTTGATTATCTGATGTTCCAATGGATTTCTTTGGTATAGTCACATGTGATCATCTGTACATTCACTTAATGCTCAACCACTCCTTAACTGCACTAGACTAGTATTTGTCAGGAGACTATGCTGTAAAAATTAAAAATAAAACAAAATTCCAACCCTTGAGCGTGCTTTTTCATATATCCTTTGTAGGCGCCTCCTACATTTTGAATAAAGTCGTGTGTACAAACTAAATCACCATTGCAAGTCTCTGACAACACATATATTATGCTTGAAATATTGCTTTTCCTTGCAGGAATGACATCCATAATCTTTCTTGGTCACATTGCTGATTAAGCATATGCTACATAGATTTAAGATGCCATTGATACAATGGATATATTACTGAATTCAATAGGAGATAAAAATGAAAACTTAGGGAGATTTGCATGCTTTGAGAAAGCAGCACATAGGTAAAGAACCATTACAATCACGATGGGCCAGCCAGATTATATAAATCTGGTGCTAACTGCACTCTGCAAAAGTCTATTTTCATTAAAAACTCATTCTTAATGAAAATTCAACAGCACATTTGAACCACTTTACAATACAGATAGATGGAAAGAGATATTTATTAGGTGGATGTCACAATCCAAAAATGTACTTTAGGCTCATTGTGGCTCATTTATTTATATTTCTTTTGAAAAGCATGTAACTTTTGGAAGTTCCATGTGTTTTAAAAGTAGTTTGCCATGTGGTACTTGAAGCTGCTTTGCGAGAAATGCAAGTCGAAAGCATTCTGAATGTGAATAACAAAATGCGGAATGGTTTGGATTAAGGGCATAGAAAAGTTAATCAAAATTTGTTATTTTTCTATAGCCACCTGAATGCTGCCCTTTTCACTTCTTTATGCAAAATGATAAGATCGTATCTTTTATTATTCCTTTTTCTTAAGTGATGAGAGGCTATGTTTTTCATAGGAATAGCTAACTCCCACTTTTTTTGCCCAAGGACCACATCTATTCTTGGCCAACCCTTAGGGGGCTTCTTTGATGCTGGTGCATCAAAAATGGGTTTGGCTCCCCACAGTCTTGTACACGCACACCCAACCAAATGTATAGGAGTTGCAGGATGTGCACAAAGAACACCAAGACATACAGGACACACAACCAAAAGAATTTAAGTGATAGCACTTTCAATGGCAAATTGGCAATGTACTGTTCCACCCCACACTTCCAAATTGACAATGCTATGAAGCTCTGACCCGAGTGGGTAAGGGTGTTCTTGACCTGACTAAAATGCAAGGCTATAGTGGGAAAAGAAGAGCTCAGCTTAACCCTTAAGCAGTGATTAGAATCTTGATCCTGACCATGCATCTTGGCTGTCTTTTGGGAAAGTATAAGCTTTGCTCCTGTCATTATTTCCTGTTGGTCTGTACTGCTGGTTACACCCACTTCCTTTTGCATACCTTAAGGGAATTTAGGATATCTTTATTCTTTAGGGCTAAGAGTGTGTCAGTGTATTATGACTGGGTGCTGCCTGCATATTATCACTTTGTATGGTGCTGGAGGAGACTCTTGAGAGTCCCATGGACTGCAAGAAGATCAAACCTATCCATTCTTAAGGAAATCAGCCCTAAGTGCTCACTGGAAGGACAGATCATGAAGCTGAGGCTCCAATATTTTGGCCACCTCATGAGAAGAGAAGACTCCCTGGAAAAGACCCTGATGTTGGGAAAGAGGGAGGGCACAAGGAGAAGGGGACGACAGAGGATGAGATGGTTGGATAGTGTTCTCAAAGCTACCAGCATGAGTTTGACCAAACTGCAGGAGGCAGTGGAACACAGGAGTGCTTGGCGTGCTCTGGTCCATGGGGTCACGAAGAGTCGGACATGACTAAACGACTAAACAACAACAAAACCTACTGTTAAAGTGTCTTGACAAATGCAAGGTGGTTCTTTTAAATGAGATTCAGAAGTAATACAAAACACAAGTGAGTGAGAAGGTTAAAGATTTTATTGTAAACAGCAAGTGATATATACATACCAAGCAAGCACCTCAATCTGGAAGCCCTCAAGAAGTGGCGAAGTGACTTCCCCAGGTAGCCTCAGTTTGCACAGCCTCGTGGCCATCAGTCCATGCATGAGCTTCTCAGACTCTGCCCAACACCATCTGATTTATAGATAGCTAGCCTGTTAGCCTGCATGGCTTGCTCGACTGACTACGTGCAGATTATTCATTAGCCACCTCTCCCAATGCCTCGCATTCTCCAAAAAATGTCTAACATCAGAGAAGGTGAAGGTACCCAGCACAATCATTTCCTTCCACAGATTAGGGCATTAAAGGCTGTTCTCAGCCATCAAAGAGCTGAACGAGAGATAGGGAAAAAGAAGGAACAGGGGGCAGGAAGGATAAACATGTCAGATCACTAACTGCTCAAAATACAAATATCTCCAGATAGATTGCCCATACATAAAGCCATGTACTCTCCGTCTTTTCTTTGTAACAACACACATTTTTGAGAGTTTCTTAGAGTGAAAAGTTATTTATTGGGTAAAAGATTAAATATTTGAAAATCTTTTAAACATCCACCAGTCTCTATGTTCCAGTTTTCATTCTTCTCATAGAAGGTACATGTTGGGGTTATATCCATGCTGGACACACATGTGGTTCATACATGTAACACATGTAACATATGATCCATCAGCAACAAAGAATAAATTTACTGTATCTTCTGTATAACATGTGCTTCCCCTGAGAATCCTAAGTATATTGTGTTATTTGCTGAAGTGCCCTCCAACGTCTCTGCAATGAATAAAGTATTGCAGCTGTGATTCCAGATTTAATTATTGGTTGTTATTGTTTAAAAGTGATTGAAGGAAGCAGTGGGGCTTGGCCCCTAAGCCTTCTGATCATCCTCTCTTAGTCCACTACTTCCTGTATTCCACATGAATATAATTTCATTCAATATTAACTACACCAAAATTTATCAGGAGAGAATTTCTTTTTCAGCCATCCCGAAACATTGGAGAATTTCTGTTCCCCTGCAGAGGAAATCCAGTATCCCTGTTATTTTGCCACGCAGAATGGAGGCAATTTTCACCCAGCACTAAAATATGTGTGCCAATGTACTTTTATAGACATAGTGTAATGTATGTGCTATTTAAGGTCACTGGCAAAAGCTGCTGCATGCATGTGTATATGTATTTTGTATTTATATCTGCTATTGGATAATGAGGATTTTTTGCTGCTTAAATCAGACTCAGAAAAAACTTTGCCGAGCTATGGAAAAAAGTCTGCCCCCAACATCAACTCAAGAAGCAGATTTTCATGACAAATGTGTGAGAAGGGAACTGGCAATAGCCTTAGCTTCAGATTATCTTACAGAATTCAGAAAAGGGAAATATGATCCCCGACTCCTATTCATTATAGGCCTCAGCCACTAAGCTTTGCTGCTGTACTTTGAGACTCTGAATTCTTCAGCAAGGAGAGAATTCCCCAACAATAAGAAAGTGATTTGTGCTGATGCTGGCAAGCACATGATTAAGAATGCAGATGTGGTAATCACCTCCATGTACTGGAAGCTTATTGTATATTTGGAAACAGTGCTTCTGGAGGGAAGCAAAGTAAAGAAATAATAAATGAAAATGGCTGTGCACATTTATTGTACACAGAGAAAAGTTGAAAACTGGAGAGACAAGTTACAGAGAGAAGTTGGCTCCTGTTCTTTTGTGTCAGGACCCTCCACTCCTTCCTATGTAGCCCTTGGAACTCTCCTCAGGCCATACCTCTCACTGGCCCTGGTGTGCCCTCTGAGTGCTTTTGCCTGACTGGAATGCCTTGAACTCTGATAATGGATCTTGGATGGAGGACACAGGTATGTGTGTCTAGAAAGGAACCTACACAAAGATAAAATTTACATTTATTGATCTACCCATTCTTGCCTCTGGCACCTTCCATCAGTGGCATGTGGCCCAATGATGGATGCCCCAAAGGGAATGTCCCCCTTGTGGTGAAACAGGGTCTATGTAATGAATGAAATCACGTGTTCTATCCAAGGATAGATTCAACATTAACAAGAATTGCAGTTGTTGACTTTGCTGCCACTTAGTTCAGTTTTGCAAACAAGCTTCACATTTGGAAGCATCAGTAGATGCCATCAGGGATTGCTTAGATCAACAGGAACCTGAGAGTGCTGTCCTCATAAGAAAAGCCCCTGCTCCCCTTCACCCCTGGAATATAAGATGCAAAACAGTGTTGCATGGTTCCCTGCTCAATGGAAGTGCCTAGGTTTTGCTTTCCTTGGGAACAAAGAGCACTGAAGGTATATGACACATTTGTCATGCTTTCTTTATAAATGCAACACATGGCCCCTCTACTAGCTAGCCAGCAAATCAGTAAACCCACATTAGAATTTCAGATGGAAATTGTCTGCACTTCAAGCAACATTTATCCTACTCTAACCTTCCCCCCCCCCCACACCTTTAGTTCAAGCATCCTAGTGTGATGAGGAAGAGCAACAAAACCTTTACTGGCTAACAAACCTAAGTATGTATGAGCAGGCACACATAACCTCTTTATGACTCATTGTTACATTATGCAAGATGAGATTGAATGGATGCAAGCACCATGTGGCAAAATGCAATAAATGTGAAAGGCAATGTGTGAACCAGCTTATTCAGTCTTAAGATGCTTGAGCAAATGAACATATCTTGATGAATGAAAAAACTTAACTCTACTTTTTTTTTTTTTAAAGATAGAAGAGAGGAAAGCCTGATCAATCTACCATTCAGCATTACAACACTAAACTGGCTGAAAGTCAAGAATTGCAGATTAACCGGTTCATGGATTAGGTTGCTAGAAAAATGTGCATTGGGTCAAGAATTGAGTTGCCACCTGCATCTACACTACAGAAAGGACTGATCACTCAAAGGCTGGTCTGCTTATGGATCAATTGCTAACCTTCATTGCTAACCTTTAATTCATTCTTCACATCCCAGCTGTGGACAGCAAAAACACAATGTATTCCTGGAACAACTGGTGACAAAAAAAGATACTTTAGAAGCGGCATTTTAAAATATATATTTTAGCAGTTACCAGATAATATTGTCTAAAAAAAAAGCCTTCCCAGAATATTTATTAAAACAAGTTTATGTGTTAAAATGTTCATTATCAATAGTAAAGTTTTTTAGTGTTTAGTATTAATTAGAGTAGGGGTGCGGAGGACTTCCGGGTTAGTGCCAACGACGAATGGCGGAGTTCCTCCGATCGGAGGAACGGGCTCCGTGGAAATTGGGTCTTCCCGCCGCGGCGAAGGCGGGGGCCTGCTAGAAATCCCAGGCGGAGAAGCCTGGGAACGTGGGGTTCAGCAGAGAACGCCTCCCCTACTCACAAGGAAACCCCTTTTCGGGGCTCCGGAGTGAAGTGGGGTGAGCAGCGGGGTGCTGCGAACCGATCGCTATTTCCATGGAGGGAAGCCGCGCAGCCATCACCGGAGAGCGCTGACTTTTTCCTGATGACATTTGGACTCTAAATCAAGTACCCATGAGTAAAAACGGAGAATTGGATCAAGAAATTTGCAAAATTTATGAATTAGGCACAAGCGGGAAGGTTTAAACAGGAAGTCCGCCTTCCACTTTTTGTATATAGACTGAAGCAAAGACCTTGCAAACTAACAGCGTGGAAAACTGTTTTAAAGTTGGAAATTTCCTGCATCCACAATTAATAAAACCCCCTTGGAAGCAGGAGAAAAGGGGGGGGGGATTTGACTGTTTAATCCTGCAGGAGGAGAGTAAAGGAATTTAAGTTTCCATTGTCCCAAACCTGGGGACGGGGTGTCGGGACAGAAATTGTTTGAGACGTCCATTGATTGAAAGTGGAGTGCTTTGACAGATAGTTAAAAAGAAGAGAAACAAATTAACTTCAACGCTACCTTCTGCATTTCTGTATTTTAAAGATACAAAGTATTTGAAAATCGAAAGGATTTGAAATCGAAAGTAATCTCTTTTGTTGGATACTTTTTAAAAATGGATACAAAAAGAAACTGTGTCCCCTAGAGGGAGCCTGTCACTTTGTTGTTGTAGTTTACTTGGACTCTACAGCTGCAAGATTTGGATCGTGGGACCAGCCGTTTGACCTTGAACAGAAATGTGTTGGAAGGAAGGTTTAGTGTCTGCCCTTGGCATGACAAATGCCTTGCTGGAGCAGCTGCATGAGAAAATGAATTTGATGCATGAAAAATTGGACTTGATGAGCGCTGTGGCCAGCGAATATGATTTAACAGGGAATAAGGATAAAGAAGTTATACAGCGACCAACTCAAGAATCTGGTTTGACAAGGCAAGTCCAAGGGCAGATGAAGAAGGAAGAGGCAGTGATTACTCCTCAAACAACACAAATGGAGAGATCCAAAGTCCTGCAGGAACAAAAGTTACTGATTGAACTTGGAGAGTGCTGGGAAGTGTTTGAAGTCAAGGAAGCTCTTAACTCTAGTGGGACTATGAAACAGGTGAACAACTATCTTTTGGATAAACACTTTTTGGATTACAAAGATGACGACGGGGAGTGGGACTGGGGGGAAGGGGCTAGCCTGACGAAGGAAAATGGAAATCATTACCGGATGAAACCCTCCGGAGACCCACTCCCCAAGAAGCTAACAATAGACAAAGAAGTGCGCAAGCACAAACAAGGACAAGAAAATGTGCAGAGGGGGCCAAGAAGAGACTTAAGGGCCTCAGATATAAGAACACCAGATTGATGGACTGGATGCAATGGACAGAAAGGACTGACATGACCCGAAACCAGGAAGAAGGGACGTTGGATATAAATTAGAGATATCAAGGGAAATTCTTTTGTTAATTTTGGAATTAGTGTAACATTAATGAAATATCAGGGAACATGTTGGAAAGGAACCAAATTGGCTTTCACAGAAATGATTTAAGGAGATATGAATGAATATGATGTAAATTTTGAAATTTTAAGATTTTTAAGACAAGATAAGGTTAAAAAGATTAAGGTAAATTGAATAACAGATTATATTAAAAGATGGAAAGGTTATGTTGAATTAATTGATAAGATAGATTGTGAAGATTAATCATTTAAATTAAAATTGAGAAACATGGGAAGAATTTGCTGGAATAACGAATTAAACTAGAATACAAAAAGGGAGGTGTGAGGAGGTTCAAGAAATAAGCAAATGGAAAGTTGTAATTTGAGATTTGTATTTTTCTTTTTTCTTTTTTTGGTTTTTTCTTTTTGTCTTATTTTTGGCTGTATTTTTCTGATTTTCTTGTTTTTGTTTTTGTATTGATGAAATTCTGAATAAATATCATTTTAAAAAAAAATAGAGCAGGGGTGAGGAACCTCAGACCTAAGGGATGAATTTGGCCATTCCGACTCTGTCTGGTTCTCAGGAATCTCACCACATCCTGCTTCTCCAGGTCACACCACACCTAGCTATACCCCCACCTGCTCCATGCCTTTCTCATGTGCTTTTTCTTGGCTGGAATATGTTACTCAACTGTGATAATGTCCCTGCTTGGTTGGATGGAGCATCAAGAGATGTGTGTGTGGAAACCACTGACTTTTACATGGCTTGAACGCAACCTACAACACAAAAAGTAATAGTCAAATCCATTGCTTCATCCATTTTTGCCTCTGGCCCCATCCATCACTATGGTCTCTGGCAGGCAATCCTGAGGCTGAAAAGGTTTCCCACCCCTAATCAAGAGAATCGAAAACTTTTTTAAAAATATAAAAGACTAAACAGGGATGGATTTCACTCTTCAGGGTCACAGCACAAAGAGGTGTCTTTCTCTGCCCATCTACCATTTCTAGTGGGGGAGATGAAGATTTTAATTTGAAACTCATCATGTCCACTAAGTGAGATGCCTTCTACCACCAACAGGACTGGCAACAAGATTGAGAGGGCTCTAGAGAATGGTGTGTTCCTCCCATGTCAGTAGGTCTTGGTGGGTTTTCTTGGCTGTGGTGACAGCACTTCAAGTAGTTTTGGGCAGCTAGATATGGCAGTCTTTTCAATTTCCCATAAATCTTCAAAGTGACCCTAGGTTGAGGGCATAGTAGGAAATAAAAGGATGGCTAGATCCAGTCATCAGTTTGGTGAGTGTGTCAGACCAAAAGAATAAGGGGAACACAGGGCAGGCATAGAAGTGAGCCTAGCCAGAGCCTTGAGGCCTTGGAAGGTACCCGAAAAGCTCAGTGGCTGACACTGGTGCTGAGCACCAATACTAGGCACGTACAGAAGGAATAGTGAAAAAATAAAAGAAATGGAGATATCAGGTTCATGCACATATTGTAGCTGCATACAGATGCTGCTTGGGTTAATACCATAAATTTGTAAAATAGCAGTGTAACTCCTATGAAATCAATACGATAAAATGTAACTTGAGAAAAGCTATATTTTGAATCTGCTATTTGCATGCATTAATACCACATCCACCGAAATTCTGTCAATCACATTTGCCCAAGGAGAGGTCAGATTGAATTTCTTTCTAAAGTGACTCACGCAATAGAAACAGAAAACATAAATTTTAGTTCATTCCTTCCTCCTCCCCCCCCCCGCAATCTTTTGCAGACACAAAGAACAGCAAGCATAATTTATTTATATAATTCTGTAACATAGCCACATACAGAATACTGTATTAAAGGTAAAGGTAAAGGGACCCCTGACCATTAGGTCCAGTCGTGACCGACTCTGGGGTTGCGGTGCTCATCTCGCTTTATTGGCTGATGGAGCCAGCGTTTGTCCGCAGACAGCTTCCGGGTCATGTGGCCAGCATGACTAAGCCGCTTCTGGCGAACCAGAGCAGTGCACAGAAACGCCGTTTACCTTCCCACCAGAGTGGTACCTATTTATCTACTTGCACTTTGACGTGCTTTCGAACTTCTAGGTTGGCAGGAGCAGGGACCGAACAACGGGTGCTCACCCCATCGCGGGGATTCGAACCACCGACCTTCTGATCTGCAAGTCCTAGGCTCTGTGGTTTAACCCACAGTGCCACCATTTCCATCTAATAAAAATATGAAACTGAAAAAAGGTACAGAAAATTAGGATCACAATCCTATGCCTTACTTAGATGAAAATGACTTCCTCATTGAAAGTGGTAGTCCATAATACATGGTCACTTGGTTGGGGATCCCTGGTTAGGCAAAGCCTTAGAGAGCTGTTTTCCAGGTATATATCAGTGATGATATTTAAATGAAGACTCCATATGAAGAGGCAATAGATATCTCACTTGGTGCTCATTAATGATAGTCAAATGAGATTCCAAAGTATACCATTGAGGTTTGGTTGAGATATATACTGCCCATATAAATGGGACTTTTATTTAAATGTTGTAACATATTGAGCTATCAAGGCTATGGTAATGACACTGAAATGAACTGTCCTCTTTTTCTCAATGAATATATTTAATTTTTCCCCCAATTCAGTGCAGTGGGGTTTACTTACGATTACATTATGCTAGAACAACAAGTAACTATGGCTTTCAAGCCTTGTTGATGAGCAGCGGCATCTGGCTGACAGCAACTCCTGCTGAAGACAGGCTAATGGACTCAGACAACCTTGGTAGGATCCAGCAAGACAATTCTTCTGCTCTCTTATTTTCACTTGTACTTAGATAAGGTTTACTGATGAATGGTCCAGATATAAACCAAATATTGTTTCCTTGACCAAGTGCCTCTCTTGTTTCTTTGAGGACAACTACACACAACACTGTAAGCGTGTAAACATTTTATGGCCACAGTATTTGTTATTTCAAGAGAAGCTAGGATGGGGATAAAAAGGATCAGGACTCAGGTGAGTCAGGGAAGGAGGGGATAACCTTTTCCTCATTCAGCAGTCTCACAGAAATTAACCCTTTTGTCCTACAGCTAAAATCCCTGTGGGTGGATTTGTGGACTGTGATATACAGTAGATGGATTAAACTGCCCTCCTCACATGTTGAAGTCCTGGTGCTATCTGAACACCATATGGGATGAGAGAGAGACGGGGTGTGACATTTTTACATTTGTTTAATGTTGTGTATTGTTTGTAGAGCACCACACTGTATTCAGCCAATCCCCAAACCAAATTGGACTAATGGGGGAATCGGGGCATTGGTCAAGTCAGGTTGAGATAGTCCCAGATCACCACAGGTTAGTTTATGCAGCCCAGAGCAATCCAAGGCTGTCAGGAGGAGGGGATGTAGGAAAAAGATACAGGATGGGTGGGGAAAAGGAGAAGCAGTGAAAACAAGGGACCTACCAGGAGGCTGCATTCTTCTGGGAGAAGGTGGGAGATAGGTGGATTAGTTTCCCACCAGGCCTCTCGTTCTTTCCACCCCCTGAAGCAGCACTGCACAGGATCAAATCTTCCAGCTTACCAACTGAGAATTTGATCCTGTGCAGTGCCAGTTGCTGCTCCTTGATGAGAGCACTCACAGACTAGAATCCAAGCCTTCCCATTCAAACATCTGTTTATCTGATATAAACTGGACTTTTTAAATGGATGGATGGATGGGGGATAACAACAAAGCAGCCACACTTTAAAACATCTGGATGATACCACATTGTCTACTCCAGGCATATACATTTGGATGCTCATCCCTATTCTGAAATGCCAACCTGTGGGCAGCAGTGTAGGGAACCACAGCTCAGTGAACAGAGCATATGTGTTTTATGTGAAAAGTCCCAGGTTCAGTTCATAGCATCTTCAGTTTAAAAAGAGGTGTGGGGAAAAGCAAATCTCTTTCTCATACTGTGGAGAGGCAGTTAGAGTATGGGAATAAATGGACAAATAATTGGACCCAGTATAAGACAGATTTCTAGGTGCTTGCAAACATCAGGAAAAAGATTGGTTAGTGATAACTGTCCATACCACTGCAATTAGAATATCTGTCTCAGAAACCAAACCTAGTGGATAATAGAACAATATATGCTCCCTTTCTGAATGCTTACTACAACTAGAACCACAATATAACTTAGGACAAGTTGGGGTCAGCCTCACTCTTGCTGACAAGAGTAAGCAACTTTATTTAATAGAGCAAACAAATGCACAGGGTGATCAATTCTTAATTACTTTAAAATTTTAATCCCTGCCTTACTGGAAGTCTCAGGTGTGATAGTCAAAATCTGTATTAAAATGCAAATGGGTCATTACATCCTTGGAATTATTTGAACTAGAATATTTGATTTCCTGCACTCTAATTCATCCTACCCAGAGACTAGTAAGTGTGGGTTGTTTAGCTGTAGCAGAAGAATTAGAGTAGATTCAAAGTATGTTTAAAATTCAGGAAGTAAAGGAAATGGCAAGATAATCAGGAGCAATGGGGAATAAATCACAAATAAGGTGTAAGGGCTGTTGTCATTGCATTTCCAGGGATAAAAGTGAATATCTGAGCTTTTCATTCTCCAAAGTGAAAACTGCATATTGGATATTGACAAGCTGCAACGTGGAATGTGTGTGGGGGGGTGTGAGGGGGCAGCAAGATGATAAAGGGTCTGGAAACCAAGCCATATTAGGAATGGTTGAGGGAGCTGGCTATATTTAGCCTGGAAAAGAGGAGACTGGGAGGAGAAATGATAGCCATCTTCAAATATCTAAAGGGCTGTCACATGGAAGATGGAGCAAGCTTGTTTTCGCCTGTTCCAGAGGGTAGTGCTTGGATCAATGGATTCGAGTTGAAAGAAAGGAGATTCTGACTAGACATCAGGAATAACTTTCTGACAGTAAGAGCTGTTTGACTGTGAAACAGGCTCTCCGTTTGAGGTTTTTAGGCAAAAGTTGGATAGCCGTCTGCCAAGGATGCTTTAGTTAAGATTTCTGCATTGCAAGGGGTTGAACTAGATGATCCTTGGGCCCCTTCCAACTCTAAAATTCTATGATTCTGTAAGATAATAGGTAGGATTTTGCACATGCCTACTCATCGCACCATTTTCAGTGACAGATTGCAGGAAAATGAGCTGGTGCAAATGGGCTGGAGAAGAGGATCACTTTCTTTTCTGCCTTGCTTCCATCATCTTTACAGCAGAGCTTTCTTATGAGAGACCCATAACCATAGATTATGTACAAGGAGAGCTGAAGCATTAACTCCTTCAAGAATTTCTTGGGGAATATGCTTGTCTCAGCTGCCAGTTCTGTGTTTAGTATTTCAGGCATGCCGACCATTTATTTAATACAGTAAAACCACAAGGGCTCTGCTGGCACAGCAGCAGTCATTCATTATAGAACTTGGACGGAAACTCCCTTGGAGAGGGCTTGGGCATAGCATTGCATTAGAGCATGCTGCTAACCTCTGCTGTAAGTCTACTCCAGAAAGGAACCAACTGATAATACATAACTGAATCCAGAGAGGACAACTAAACCAGCAGTCTTTTTAATGCAGAACAGAGCACATCCAGCTATAGAAAGGCATAGATTTTAATGGCAAGGATGCAAAAGTCATAATTTGATTATTATAGCAGTGCATGGGCAATTGTACTGGGCTTGAGCTATGAAGCCCTAATTAGCTCCTATATACCCAAGTGCTTTTCTCTCTCCTAGTCATATCTTTATTGTAATCTACGGTACTTTTCCACAAAGCTCTGCACCAAAAGTGGCACTTGCATTTAAAAAAATGAAAAACAATAAATCTCATAAATAACACACTCTTACACTTACAGTGTAATAGTAAAACAGTAAAACCATGAGGCATAAGCCTCAGATGAAAATAAGGTTATCAGATTTTTTTCAAAGAATCCGGGGACACTTTTTTTTTTTAAGACAAAAAAAAGGTATTAAAAAATGTTTTTTGTGTGTGTGTTTTTAAAAAAGAAGATCTTCTCTTCTGTGGTCTCCTCTGTCACACAGCCTTCCTCGGGGCCCTGGCCTGCACTTTTGGAGCACTAGCCACTGTGGAATAGGCTAAGGTCGGGCCTGGGCTCAGCCACGTGTCCTTGCCCTCCCGGTGCTCTCCTACCTCTCCTCCTCAGCGGTGGCAATGGCGCGGCAAGGTCGCGGCTCTCCTCTTTTTTCTCCTTCCTCTTTCTCTCTCTTCCTTCTCCTTCTCCTCCTTTCCCCTGTGTTGGCTCCAGGGTTTGCACTGGGCAGTTGGCCAGATGCTCTCACTCCCAACTCAATTTGGGTCTGGGGGGCAGCGGTACCTCTAGCTGACGCACCGGATCCCCGGTTCCCCCTCGGCAGTTGCCTCACCGGAAGCCCCCATATGATGTGTCTTATGCCGTTAAACCAATCACGCAACAGTCATTCCCTACTAATAAATCTATAACACTTAAAATATAAATCCGAAGACATTAAATGAAATCCGGGGACATTCTGGGGATAGATTTTGTCCGGGGACAGATTTGTAAATCAGGGGACTGTCCCCAGGAAACGGGGACATCTGGTAACCATAGATTAAAATTATTTTAACATGGCACCATTTGAGACTGGGGCTGGATCTAGATACATCAAAGAAGTGTTTCAGTTAAACGTGTTGCAAACTTTGTATGTGAAATCAGGTTAGCAAATATTAGTGAGCACCATAACAACAAAAGCATCAGTTATTTCCAAATTATAGCTAAAATTTCTGATATTCTCCTCCCTCCCATCAATAATAAGGCCAATGTGCATAATTTTTTCCACCATTTTGTGGCAAATGTCCTCTCTCTCTCTCAATCATACACACTGCCCTGGAATGCAGCTAGGTCCAGGACATGGGTAAGAATAAAAAATGATAGCCAGGCTGCCAACACAATTGGTATTGTTACTGCTGCCCCTTGTAGTGACTTTCCAAATAAACATATAAATAAAAAACCAAAAACATACCAAGGGACAGAAGAAGAAAGCCAGCCTATTTACACTAATGTGGTGAGCCCACTACAAAAAGAAAAACTTAAAACTAAAAAGAGCTAACCAAGTATTGAGGAAGAAAATGAATTATTTGAGTTAAAAAAGCCTTGAAGGGAAGGTTTATTCTAACCTAAGATTATTGAATTTGTGTCCATAATTCATTTGTAATAAAGAGAACTGTGTTCCAAATTAACATTAAGAAAATCAATTAAAATTCCATTTAAACTACTTCTAAAATTGGTCTCAAACATTTTCACTCTTTAAAAAAGAGAGGCTGGTGAATAAGCCCCTTGATTTGTGCTTTTATAAGCTGAGTTTGTACTTTTATATATATATGCATAGTAGCTTGATCTACATAATTTCTAACTGTTTAAGTGATTCTTAGTAAAAAAAAATAATTGCAAAAATACATTTGGAAGTTATTTTCCCCCTTCTGCTTCAGAATTTAATGCAAAGGAGGGGGCAAGTTTATTTAAACCGGGGTAGTCAACCTTTTTATGCCTACCGCCCACATGCATCTTTCTTGATGATAAAATTTCCTTACCGCCCACCAGTGCTCGATGGAAGGAGGATTCAGCTTGTGCCATAGAACCCCCTACTGCCCACCTAGAATCCTGAAACGCCCACTAGTGGGCAGTATGGACCAGGTTGACAACCCCTGATTTAGATAGTTTTCAGACAAAGACTGCTTTTGGTACCCCATGGCTTGAGCACCTTCCAAGTGCTAATTTAATTTATCAACAACTAGCATGACCCCTGTAGGCAAAAGTACTCAGAGATAAAACATTCAACACCACATTATTGCTTATGATTGGCAATATAAACCACTTCACTGGTACTGCATCACAACTGATGATATGTCAGCATTGTAGGGACATGTATACAGGACACAGAAAGGTGTACAAACTCAAATCTGTGGGATTTGGGTGACTGGTATAATCCCTGTATTTATTGGTATTTGAAAACTTCTTTCAGTTGCCTGTAAAGAGAGCTTCTGACTTTCACCTTAAATGAGATTTGATGTGCAAGTTGCTTAAGAAGATTTCTTTGTCTTCTGCACCTTTTTTCTAGCTTTGATCCAAATTTATCTGAATAAGAATGCCTTCACCTGGAACCAAAAAGTCTCAGTGCCAATGCAAGATAAAGTTCCCTGTTTACACAAATAGGGGGCTACCACTGAGAAAGCCTGTTTTCTCCTTGCCATCCTCTGGGCATCTTCTGAAAGGGACAAAGAAATTGCTATGGGATGGTATCCAACAGTGACTGTGTTGTGATAGAAGCAAATCAGTCATTGGAACGGTGCAAGGAGACAATTTTCAGCCATCTCCCCTCTCTCCCTCCCCTTGAAATTTGCTCAGGAGGGCACTCCAATCTTCTGAAGCAGATTTAAATGACAACACATTCAAGGTAGCAAACTGTTTTAATCAAACAGTGCATTATCTAACCACAATGGTTAGACACTGCACTCCCATATGTGTCCTTAGTTTATTACTTCAGAAGTTTTTTCTGTGCATTTTGCATTGCTTTTAGGGAGATTTTAGAGACATTTCCCTTGATAAAGAGTTTTCACAATGTGTTAGAAACCATATCCTTTTGCATAATTATGATGCATTTGAGTTGCATTCCTGCTAAAATACCAGGTTTGTAGTCTGGAGGTAGTTAGAGCCATTCAGAGGCCCCAAACTCTGTAGAGTGGTACCTCGGTTTTCAAGTGTCTCAGAAGTTGAACATTTTGACTTTCGAACTTAGAAAACCCAGAAGTAACTGCTTCAGTTTTTGAATTCTTTTCAGAAGCCGAACGTGCCACGCGGCTTCCATATTGCGTTTTCCAGATGTAAATGCTTCCGGAAATGCATGCTTCAGTTTTTGAACGTTTCGGAAGTTGAACGGTCTTCCAGAACGGATTATGTTCGAAAACCGAGCTTCCACTGTGCTTTTCACCAGAGGAAACCGGTTTGTTGCTACAACACTTCTTGACTATGTGTGTGTATATAAATACACACATACACATATCTCCTGGCCATAGTTATATATGCTCAGTTAACTTCTCATTTAGATTATTGTAATGAGCACTCACACTTTACATTGTGGGTGCCCTTTGCAGGATCGCAAGCGGTTCATTCAAAGTTCAGTGGGTAGATTACTGAAGTATTGCACAAACAGTTTTAAAAACCCAACCAGTTCCCGAGTGAAGAAAAGCTCCTCAGAATGTGTAGATGTAAACTCTGATAGAGGAGGTTTCAACCGCACTCACCCATACATTCTTTTTGCTCTTGAAAATTGAACTCCCTGCCCCACTTCATACATGATTTTCTGGGAAGACATATATTTCAAGATGGTTCTGCCACTTTCATGTCTTCTATGGTCCACAGCACCTTTCTTCACTGTGGCTTTTTGATCCCACTTGAAGGAGAAATAAACAGAGTAGATCATTTCAGTGACAGAAGAACCCTGAACTCTCAACCAGCTTTTATAGTCAATAAGAGGGTCAAGCAAAAAGCAGACTCCTTAGCACTGAAAGCTGAGGGGAGAGGTTAGTTTTTTCCCCCGTAGAACAAAAATGGCTCTATTGTTGCCAATTACTGGCACACATACACATTCACACCCACAAACAAAGGCAGGGGAGGGAAGAATGGAAGAAATCTTCTGAGACTTTTAAGGAGCTTTGGACTTTGAAAAATGAATAAAACATTGCATTTGAAATCCCTTTGTGTGCTACCACAAAGAGATAAAAGTTTATCATAAAATAAAGGCTTGGCAAATTCAGCAAATATGGCCAAGAAACCCAACTTACAAAATGAAGCTCTACACACACACACAATTTGCCATATGTATCTGAAGGTTATTTCAATGTCTGACGTGGAAAGATGAGCTTTTTTCAATTAGTGATTATGTAGATTTAGATCAGTAATTCCTTCAGTAATTATACTGTGTGTAAAGAAGGAATTATATGCCTTGTAAGCATGTTTCCTTCTATCAAGGCAGATTTGCAGAAAATGCGAATTAAAAAGATTGTTTATTGGGAGCGGTTCATATCAAAGATGTGTCACATTATGGCTTAGGAATTTGCAGACAAATGCAGGCTGATCTTTACCTGATTGCTTACAGGAATGCACTACTACAACTTTTTATTTTTAATCTGTCGAGATGTTATCTTTTTATTTGTTTGGTTTTGGTAGGGAAGAAAAGACTGCAGTGAGAGGTACATTCATCATTTCCTGTGCTGTAACTTTGTGAGGTACAATTTGGAATGCAAGCTTTCCCCCTCAGTAACTTCATTTAGCACCCAAACTAAGAGAAAGTGCTTTGGGTGAAAATTACCGGTAGTTTGAAAGTAAGCACTGTTTCAGACCGAAGCTGGAAAAATATGCTTCAAGCAAACATTTTCTGGAGGGAGCAGAAGGAAAGGTAGCAATTCACAAAGCTAGCAAGGGCTTCCACCAGATGACTTCTTTAGCACCAGACCATTAATTCAGTGGTTCAAAAAGAAATATGAAATTAATGCATAATATTTACAACAAAAGATAACAGGGCTTACCAAATGAAATCTCTCCCCTCCCCTCATTTTCTGGGACTTAATTCTTTGCTTCTTCCACCAAAAGGATTTATGTGAAAGCTTATTATAAATCTGTTTTCATTGATTTCAGTTTCCACTGGTGAGTGCCAAAAAAAGGAAGCATTTGGGAATGTTTTCCCTGAAAACAAATGAAGGAAATAGAAAGGTGGCTGAAGTTGGCAGCAGCAGCAGCAGCAGCAGCAGCAGCAGCAGTAGATGATGATGATGATGATGATGATAACAACAACAACAACAACAACAACAACAACAACAACGCAATCACAACCACAAAATTAATCACATTTAATTACTTCTTTTGCTATTGTATTGTTTTCACATTTCGGTTACATCATATTAAAATGCTTACAAGAACTTTTGTGAAATCCATGTGCTTCCCATGCAGTTAAAGCTAACACCAACAACATTTTAAGTGGCTAGCACATAGCAAAAGTTCACCTGATTTTAACTATGAAATGGTAGAGATGGGATTATGGTCCAATGCAGCAAAGCACATTGGAAGCTTCATATACATTATGCACTTTTGAGGTGGTGTTTTTCAACCCCTCACAGTAGGATGCCTACAATGAACTGAAACCTCTTTTCAAAGGGACAGGAATGGTTGAAAACTGCTGTTCAGAAAGGCAAATTTCTGCAGTAGTGTACATGTGTACACATATGCAAAGGAACTTGCTAGATGAGGGTTTATAACTGTAAATTTCTTCCAGTAGTCATGGCTCACTGACAGAGCAAAAGACCCCAGATTCAATCCCTGCCAAGTCCAAGGAAGATGGAAAAAGACTCCTGCCTGGAACCGAGAGGACCACGGTCCATCAGTATAGGCAATACTGAGCAAGACCTTTGGTCTAAAGCAGCTTCCTATGTCATATGAGACATCATAAGATATTTTATTTACATATCCAATGCAGCTTTCTGCACAGATATGACTATACAGTACTTAGTTCTCTGTTGCCATATTGACAGGTCCAAGTCCTTAGAAAACAGCTTTGGCAGAAATCCAGTTGAAGTTATCCCCTTGCAATCAATATGCACTTAAGTGCTTAACTATACACATACATCTTGTTGGCTTCCATGTGGCTTTTGCAGGCAAAACTCTCTTTGGGTTTGGTCCATGTCATTTCAAAAACTGCGACCAACATTCCTAAATGTTTTTTGCTGCCCTTATCTGGGGATAAATTGGAAGGCTATCTTGGACCCTGAAGAACAGGCACTAGATGACTTGTTCTTGTGTAACCATGGCAACTGGTGAGAGGATGAAATTAGAAACCACAGATCCAGCCAGAAGTTGCATCTAGAGTACAAAGAAGATGACTCAGCAGACTGATGATCTAGAAGTTTAAGTCTAAATTAAGTCTAAATTACATAAAGCTCTCTATGTACTATGTGGTGCTGGGTTTCTTGGCACCTTCAAAGCATCATCTGTGTGGACTTGATCTTGAATCACACCTTAAAACTCTGAAATCTTCTTACTACAAACATAGCAGCCCACACCAACAGCCATAAAAGCTCTGACTTCTTCATGTCAGAAGTGTACAACCAAGAAGAGTTAAATCTAATCTGGGAATCAGCTGGGATTCATCGCATATAATTTACAATCCAGAGCTCAACTATGGCCTCAGGGTGTGTATGCGTACTTGCACCTAACATTATCAGGCTCCCATCCCAAAACACAACAAGAGTAACTCTCATTTTAATCAGGCTGTTAGCAGTACAGGCTCAGCAACAAGCACAAAGTCCAGAAGTCAAAGTATAAGAACAAGGCAAGAGATTCATAACTGAGCAGAAGGTATATAAATGTCTTGCTTGTTGACACCCTGCTCCTGCCAAGCTTAAAAGACGAGGTGGGGTGAGACTTTCTCACCCAAGGAGTCTTTACTTCATTGCACATCAATAATTAGCAATGAAACAGTTTCTAGCTATCTCAGTTTAACTTATGGATTCTGGATCCATTGTAGCCCTTTCTGTCTTATCTGTTTCTTCTTTCTCAAACAGTGCTCTAACTCTTAACTCTAATTAATCCTATCTGCCAGCTTCATTGCTTCCACCCAATCTCCCCAAACCCTGACCTGTTAGGAAGGTTCTGTATAAATTTCTCTTTTCCATAATTTCAATGCTTTTTCTCTCCTTCACATTCCCTGATTACGTGTGTGTGTGTGTGTGTGTGTGTGTGTGTGTGTGTGTGTTTCATTTTGCCCTTCTCAGTTTCCTGGGCAGAACCTTCGACCTTTGTAAAGAACAGTTTCTAAAAGCAAAATCAAGTATTTTTCAATCTCAAAGAAAAAGCAACAATGGTTGAAATGGTTTCATTCATTTACATTTTGATAATTAAAAGCAAATGAGTTTCATTTCCCAGAATTTCCAGAAATCAGGATGTTCCAACGTCCCTTCCTTGTACTTGTTTTTCCACACCCAGAACTATTCAGGTTAATTTACTACAGTAAATATACAGATTGTGAAATATCCAAACTTATGGACAAAGCAGAAAGCATTTCTGACAGTGAAAGTAATTCTTTTCTTGGGAGAGGAGATCTTCGGATCTCTCTCCCACTCCCAGATGATTTTTTAAAATTAATGTAATCAGTCCTGTACTGAAATTTCAGTCAATCATTTCCTATCTTGCCTACATAGCTTTTACTGTCATTAGAATCAATAACTGGAAAATATGGAATTGCTGGCTTTCTTGTTCTGGTAAATTTAGAGTGGCTATTTTGAGCAAAATTTCTCCTCTTGACTTTTCTTCTTCTTCTTGCCCATATCTTGTGCTGGTTGCTTTTATCCACTTACAATATGAAAAAAAAGGTGACTATTTTTCCAGCTGCATACTCCACAATGCTTTATGTCCAAGCATGAAAAACACACACACTCAGGGAACTTAAAAAAAAACAACCAAAAATAAAAAACAGGATGTTGGTTCTTCTTCCAAGTCAGCAATGACTCTTCACATTGTATCCTGTGTCTCTTAGGATATTTCTGTGCAACATTTATTTTGAAGCTAGTATGTGATCATGGAAATCAGCTAGTGCTACAAGCTCATGCTGATTTCTTGCTCTGCCTTATTAAACTGGAAGGTGCTTTTATGGTGCAAATGTGTGCTCTACATGGTTAATCCTACTCTGCCACTGCAAGAGAGTCCAGGGAAAATGTAGCTGATATTTTTAAGGACAATTCTGCCACTTCTGAGTATGGTAACTGTCATGCAAGTTTGCTCATGTTTATGTGGAGGGACTGTCCACAACCTAATCTTTTTGTGGCTTAGTTGTCTATTTTAATGCAATGGCACCAATAGGAGAACAGATTGAGGAAACAACACAAGAGCATTATGTCTGAACTCATCTCCTCGTGGTGTTTAAAACAGAAAGAGTTGCAGCCAACTTTAGTCATATGCAGAGTAGGCTTATTAAAGCTGATGGACATAAGTGACTTAGGTAGGAATGTGAGAGATAATCAGTTAAGTTTGCATTAATAGGTGAACTGTCTCAGGAGACAATGGCAGAGTCCGCCTTTGGGGGTGAAGTCAAATTGTTGCAAGGTTACAGTGCCTGCTGTGGCTGTAGAGACCAATACAGGAGAAATATGTACCATTGCAGCTGGGGCAGATGAAGGCATCTGGTTGTGCTGCTGCAGATGCATCATGGTGTTTCTGAAACAATATGCAAATCAGAACACAGCCATCCTTTGAGATTCACACTTCTCTGAATTTTGCAATGCGTTCCTCCAGCTATGTAAGGTTTACAGAAATGCATATAAATGGTGCATAAAAACACATGTTTTTATGAAAATGCATTGCAGAATGGGAAATTACTTGGTAAAAATGCATTTATCAGGCAACATTGCATACAAAGATGCATATCTTAGGATAAATTTACACTAAGACCCTGATGGATTTTCACAAGGGCTTGTTTTAAAAGGACTGGCAAGCTGATGTGGACATGTGGAGAACTGAACCTGAGAGTGAAAAAAATAGAAATCAAAGGAAACTGAAATTGGCAGATTCATCCATCCCTAACGCTGGGTAAAACTTAAGTGGATACAACCCCAAGTTGGTAAATAATATGTCTGGTCAAAATTACCAGCCAAACTTAAAAGATTCCCACACTGAGCAGTGTAACATAGTCATACAGCTCTGTCCTAAAGGTAGTTGGTGTTCTCAGCTGGAACCATGCATATTTCTTGATTGAGAAAATATGATGATGATGATGATGATGATGATGATGATTTATTAAATTTCTATACTAGCCTTCATCCAACAATCACCAGGCAGTTTACAATATTAAGACACAACAATGCATAACATAGTAACTAACAAACAAAAATACCGCCCCCACCCCCAGTTTAAAAGACCATAGATTGTTTAATCGGACAAAGACTTGGGAGAAGAGGAGTATTTTTGCCTGGTGCCTAAAGATATGTAATGAAGGTGCCAGGTTAGCCTCCCTGGGGAGAGTATTCCAGAAGCAGGGAGCCACCACAGAAAAGACCCAGTTTCATATTGCCTACCTCCAAACTTTTCATGAAGAAGGCGGCACATGAATGATGATGATGACGATGTAAATAGGAGAGAAGGACTGAATGCAGCACCCCTTTCTTCTAAACAGGTCACATGGGCGGGTTGAATTTGTGTGCACAGTCCCAAGCCAGTGGCATCAGTTATGCATACAATGTTGTATGTGGAGTACTAGCAGTAAGATTTAAAAACAATGGTGGCTTCTCGATTTCTCTCGCCTCCTTTCCACAAAAAGCTATGCAAGTCACATGAAATGATTATTGTTAATAAAATCCCTACAACTGTGCGGTGTAAATGTACCCTGTTATTAAATGAAAGCTTTTATTCTGCTAGAATAACAATTTTATGACTTAATGGAAAGTTTCAGAATATTTATTTTGTTTTGACTGGCTTGAAATACTCCCAAAATGCATTCCCTCTACTCGTTCTCGCTTTCATTTTGGTAAAACATTTTTTCTTTCACAATGCAAATATTTTGTATTACCATTAACTGGATCACCAAATTGGGATACCTATATGCTCATATTTAGAGCTGGTATTTTAAACAAAAACTGAAATATATATATAAGAGAGTATGTTTAAAAATTATAATAAAGTAAAAATGCATGGTGTTCTTAACTGATGAGCTACAACTAGCTATCTGGAGCCTTTCTACATCTGTTTGCCTGGAAATTATAAGGCTTCCAAACTATAACTTTATCTCTTTTATTTACAGACTTCTTTGCCATTAATCCCTTGCAGATGTCTGCAGCGCCTGGAGACAAACAGTCAGGTTGTGAATCTATAGCAGTGACCAGAGGAGCAATGACCTCTGGGAGGAACTAGAGAGAAGATGTGCCATGGTTCATCTGTAACAATGAACCCAGATGCCTTTTATTCCTCCAGCTGCAATAAAACATGTTTCTCCCATATTGGTGTCTACAGCCACAGCAGGTGCTGTAACTCTCCAATGGTTTGACTTTACACCTGACAGTGCAGTCTTCCATTGGATGGAAGCCAGATGGATGCTAACAATAAACAAAAAATTTAAAAGACCAATTCCAGCATATTGATTTTGATTTGTTTGTAGCATTCGAACTTCAATTTGATCATAGTTTATGTTATTTGGAAGATGAATTAGGAGAAGGAAGATCATCATTCTGTATCCCGCCCCCCAGACTGTTGTGAGTCCCCATGAGCACCAGAAAGGTGCGGTGGAAGTATTTTAAATAACTAAAAAGTTTCATATTGGGGACAGATACAAAGGTATTTTGCACAAACTAAGAAGCTACTTGTATATAGTATAATAATTTGGTTGAACATGCTAATGATAGTATTCATCAGAGTGGAAGGAACGGAATACACAACCTGTAAGAACATATTAAAATAAAAGGTTAATTATAGAGAAGAAAAGTATTTCTTCGGGGCTTTAGGGCAGACCACTATTTAGCAGCTGCAACATTCAAAGACATATGGTATTAAAAGAGTTGCTTCTGGTTTTACAGATCCTGTAAACATTATAATAAGATTTGTATAAAAATGCCCTATTGAAGAACAACCGTATGCATGTTTTCTCAAAAACAAGTGCCCCTGAGCACAATAGGGCTTCCTTGAAGAATCTGTGAAAATTACAGTCCTAGCAAACTTGAATAGAAATGAGATGGATCTACACCTCCTGGACTAACATGAAAATTGACACAGAATTATTAGGCACATGCACAGGCTCCAAGATTTGTTCTTGATCTATCTATCTATCATCTATCTATCTATCTATCTATCTATCTATCTATCTATCTATCATCTATCTATCTATCATCTATCTATCATCTATCTATCTATCGATCATCTATCGATCATCTATCTATCGATCATCTATCTATCTATCGATGATCTATCTATCTATCTATCTATCTATCTATCTATCTATCTATCTATCATCTATCATCTATCTATCTATCATCTATCTATCTATCATCTATCTATCTATCTATCTATCTATCTATCTATCATCTATCATCTATCTATCTATCTATCTATCTATCTATCATCATCATCTATCTATCTATCTATCTCTATCTATCTATCTATCTATCTATCATCATCATTATCTATCTATCTATATCTATCTATCTATCTATCTATCTATCTATCTATCATCTATCATCTATCTAGCTATCATCTTATCATCTATCTAGTAAATCCAATCTGTTTCTGAGCTGTTCTGTGCTCTCTCTTTCAGTTTCTGCTTGTGGATCAGCACTGCTCTATAGTTCCCATTCACTATAGTGGGGAATTTAGAAACAGCATTAACCCCCCCCCCCATTTTGGCCAATGTGGATGAGTGGGAACCCCTCTAGAATGGGGTAAGTCAAAGTGATTCACTTTTCTCCATAAGCCCTCATGACGAGAAAGAGTAAGGGTTAGTCTCATGCATTTTCTTACCTTAAAATAACCAAGAACCCTGCTTGCAGACTTCTGGAGAGCTCAGGGTTATGTGTGTTTGTTAAAACAGCACTGTACATTTTTAAAAAAGTAAATGAAGGGTTTAATTTAAAAACAACAACAACTCATCAGTGGGTATGCGTTAAAAATAAAAATCCAGAACTCTTTTCACAGGTGGCATTTTGGACAGTCTCACTTCTTGCAAAACCCATGCACCTAGAGCAGGCATCACCAAACTTGGCCTTCCAGCTGTTTTGGGACTACAACTCCCATTAGCCCTAGCTAACAGGACCAGTGGTCAGGGATGATGGGAAGTGTAGTCCCAAAACAGCTAGAGGGCCAAGTTTGAGGGTGCCTCACCTAGAGAATCAGAGAGAGGGGGAGAGAGAGGAAAATACAGAGCTATGTGGTATGGAAAAATAGAATGGTAGAGTGACACATAGTTTTGAGAGGGCCTGATTAAACTCAGTATCATTATTGACCTTGCACTTTTATTTGGGAGGACAGAAAGACCCCTGAATCACCCCAATTTGCATTGTTATTTGACTGTTGCACTGACACTCCAATGCCCACTATAAACCCTCAGATACACAACCAAAACTGTTATCCTTTGGTTTTTGCATTTGTCCAAGTTTTGTGATACAGTTCTCTACTGAAATGTGGTGCGTATTTTAGGATACAATGTGTCTGCAAATGTGTACTTTGACAGAAGATTTTTTATATAGCATAATGCTTTCAATTTTTTTTAAAAAAATTAAAAACATGTGTAGGTTTTTTAAAAGCACAAAAAACCAAAATGCAGAAATGGGACTGAACAAACAAAGGAATGCAAAAGTGACACAGGTCCAAAAAGACTAATTTGTACAATCATGTTATTAGTTACAATTTTTGCTCCTGTGAAAAACCGTCCATAGTTTGAAAATTTGAGATAAACATTTTTAGGATTGCAGTTAAATTTATTTCAAAGAAATCATTGAACCTTTAGAGTGTTTGCTGACTTGGAATTCATCAAGAAGTTCAATTCTCTCCATTTGGATCTGAACAGGAATAATGATTTCCTGTCCCATTATGGGCGTTAATTAACTCCACATTACCAAGTTTGTTTTATCACTTATCACTGTTGTTGCAAACAGTCAGTGTACTTATTTTGTACGCACCTTGTTCTAATTTAATTGTCCCTGTCTGCATCCTTTGCATTTAATTTCTCTTGGACTTCACTGCTTACACCTGTCAAGTCCCATATATACTGACAACTGAGAATTATACTTCATGCATCTGATAAAATGGACTCTGGTTGATGAAAGCTTATGCCGTAGTACATCTGATAGCTTCTATGGTTCTAGAAGACTCTTTGTTTCACTATAGTGGTGTGCCTGGACGCGGGTGGCACTGTGGTCTAAACCACTGAGCTTCTTGGGCTTGCCGATCAGAAGGTTGGCGGGTCGAATCCCTGCAATGGAGTGAGTTCCCATTGCTCTGTCCCAGCTCCTGCCAACCTAACAGTTCAAAAGCATGCCAGTGCAAGTAGATAAATAGATACCGCTATGTCACAGTCTTCTGTTGCACCAGAAGCAGTTTAGTCATGCTGGCCACATGACCTGGAAAACTGTCTATGGACAAACGCCAGCTCCCTCGGCCTGAAAGAGAGATGAGTGCCGCAACCTCATAGTCGTCTTTGATTGGACTTAACTGTCCAGGGGTCCTTTACCTTTACCTTACCTTATTTCTAAAATAAATGGCTATTTGGGAAGAAAACAATGTGCAGGGGCTTTATGATTTAAACAGAAATGCATTTGGCTAGAAAGGAGGGTGTGGTTCAAATAGTAAAATGAAGGCCCTTTTTTAGTTTTAACAATATTTCTCATAATCAGCCTATCACAACCCTATTTGTTTTCTAACATGTATATCCTGGCTTTCTTCTGTCATGGAACCACAAGGTGGTATATATGTGTTAGCTTCCTGGTGGTCACACATCCAAGCACTGACCAAACCCAGACCTACTTAGCTTATCCATGACGCAGATTTACAAAAGAAACATATGCATGGGGAGTCATTCAGTTAGAATAAAGCTGAGTGACTGCATGAGGCCAGTGAGTGCTGGGAAGGCCCACTGAGGCCCAAATTACATGTTCCATGGCATCCTGCCATTTCTAGGCAGCTGCATTTGAACAAAAGGGTGGCAGAAGAGGGATCTCTTCTCTAGATACATTTTCACCCACAAAGGAGAAAGACACAAGAAAGTTGTGAAAAGAAGAAGAGTTTGGATTTGATATCCCGCTTTATCATTACCCTAAGGAGTCTCAAAGCGGCTAACAATTTCCTTTCCCTTCATTCCCCACAACAAACACTCTGTGAGGTGAGTAAGGCTGAGAGACTTCAGAGAAGTGTGACTAGCCCAAGGTCACCCAGCACCTGCATGTGGAGGAACAGGGGCGCGAACCCGGTTCACCAGATTACGAGTCCACTGCTCTTAATCACTACACCACACTGGCTCTATATATTTATCCCAGGTGAGATTGAGAGAGCAAGTTTTGTGATGACAAATGCCTGGAGAGAAGAGGATTAAGCATCCTCTTTCTAAGTGCTGTTTTTCTGCTCAGGCACAGCATGCCCAAGCCTGTACTGTGGGGTGAAAAATGGAGGGAAGAATAATAATTTATAAGCTGTACTTTGGTCCTCAACTGAGCCCTGAGGAGATTGATTACTATATCTAAATTACCCTGTTCAATGACAATAAGAAGAGCCTTGTTGGATGAAACCAAAGGCCTACCTATTCCAGCATCCTATTATCCATAGTAACCTAGCAGATGTCCATGAAAAGTCCTCAAGGAGGACCTGAGTCCAGGAGACCTCGCCCAGTGTTGTTTCCCAAGCATGCCACCTCTGGTTCTGGATGTGGTTAACAGTAACCATGGCTAGTAGCATAAGTCATCGTGGAAGGGAGGACAACACTTAATTGATCTCCTGTCACTGGTGTCATTGCACCTTGCTGGGAGAGAGAAGGGGATAGTGACTGGGAGGTCAGCATGGTGCAGGTGCACTGGCAGGAGTGCCATATTATTCAGCTGTTGTGTTTTCACCACTGTTGACTAGTTACTAGCCACAGATAGCCTTATTTTTCTTGCATTTATGTAACAGCTAGGGTGCAATACTTTCATCAAGCAGAAGGATGGATCTATAGCAATCTCTCCAGGGATCTGTGATCCCACGAATACCAGAAACTGGCAGCGTTTAGTTATGCAGCCATTGGCTGTGATGGACACAACATAAATCATCAGTCAGCATCCAAAACAAGAAAAGTATGGTGTGCAGTCTTGGAAGAATCATTCCTGATCAAGCTGAAACAAGAGGATTTCTTCTGAAACCAGATTTCCAATTCATTATTTCAATGTGTGTTTTCACAATACTTCTCATCATAAACCCAGGGACATTAATCCTAGAATTCTATGCCCAAATCCAGCTGTCTCATTTGGATGCTGTCAGCTATAATTCCTCCAGTTTTCTGTTTCTCTCTCTCTCCATTTCTTGTCAAAAAGCAGCACAGTTCTACTGTGATTTTTTAAAAAGAAAAAAGACATCACAGACATTGAGAATGTTCAGAAAGAGGAGGAGTGGTGTCCCGTACGGATATCACAAATCTGGACTGAAGCTCGCTTCATGTTTGCAAAGCTCATTAAAAATTGTCAGTTAAAAGATACAAGAAAGCTGAAAATGTCATTGTTATTAGTTGACGGATTTCAATTCCCACAAGATGAGAGGCACATTCTCATAGACTTTGCATTAGAACCTCTGATTCAGCTGAACCTTCGCTTGATGTTGAATTGCTCTTTCAGGTGGGCAATGTAGCATATACAAAAAGGTAGTTATTGCATTGTAACAGGTAGGGATGGGGAGCCTCTAGTCCTCCAGGTGTTGCTGGACTAGAACTCCCAACAGTCAGCAAGGCAAATGTTCAGAGAACCTGGGAGTAGTAGCTTTAACAATATCTGAATGGCCACAGATAATAACAGATCACTGGAATTCAAGTTCAGCTCAAATTTTTAGGGCTTTCGCGTTTCAGGGTGTTTATCACCATTCCTAACTGCGGTCTCGTGGTATTCCTAACCCAGTAATGAGGAAGTTCATCTTCACATCAGCCCCAGGCAGCCTGGCCAACGGTCAGGGATGAAGGCAACCTCTGTATGGGTTCCTCATGTCTGCTGTACCCATTGACAATGTAGCTGTGATTATGTTATATTATTATAGTTGTTGTTGCTGCTGTTTTTGTAATATGTTGCTTATTGCCAGAACAGGCTTCTAAGCAGTTTGCAAGTATAAAAACCGATTACAGAAACATAAAATATAAACCTCCATAATTAAAATACAGAATTAAAAAACACAACCCCATGAAAAAATTAAAATACAAATACCCATGTTTTAAATATGCAATAAAAATATCCCATTAAATCAACACAGTCATTAAAGCAGGTGACTCAGGTCAAAAGATCAAAGGACTGCCTTTGTAAACAGGTGCATGTTTAAAAGACGGTGGAATACCAATACATATGGAACCTTTCATATTTCAGTAGGGAGCACCACATCACCACGTGTGATCCTGGTACACATTCACTCAAATGCAGTGACTGCAAATAGCATAGACCAAAAACAATGATATCAGCAGTGCTATTTTTCTAGAAGAGATGTTGGAACTCACCCCTTTGTGAGCAGATTCAGATGTTTCAGTGCTAGAACTTCATTTGCCAGATGACACCACGTCTTGACTTTTGCATGCATGGAGTTTTGTATATCCCTTGCCTCCTGAAAAAAAGGACAATTTCACAAGTGGTAGCAGTCTAGCATAGCAGGGCAGGAGCTCAAAGAATTGGGATAGGAAAGTTATTACTGGCCTGCTGTGTCTCCTGATTAACTTCCAGTACCACATGGAAAGGTGCCAGTTCAACAGAAGGCACCTTGGCTGTTCCACTAGCAGCAGACATAGGAGGAACCAGGCCCCATGGTGAGAATTCATGAACATATGTTCCAGAATACATTTTCTATTAATAGGACATAAATACGTGTCACGTTGAATCAAGCCATGTCATTTTTGTTTATGTATATGAGAACCTCAAATGATTTGAAATCCCATGTTTGTAGTATACCACAGAAAATAATAAGCTCCAGTCAAAACCCACACATTAGTAGGATTCATCAGTTTCTTGATCAGAAATGAGATTAATGACTAAGGCGGCATTCAAACAGCACTTTATTCATTTCCCCTGATATTTCCTTACCTGGAAATACTGCATTTCTGAATTTTATGTGATCTTTCACTTGATACAAAAGCCGCTTTTGGAAATCTAATGGAATCTGGTGGGCATTTAGCACTTGTTTCCATGCTAATTGCTTCTGGGGGTGAAGGGGAGGTTTGCAGCCCCATTAACTCCTAGAAAAAAATGCCATTTTTTTCATGTACAGTGGTACCTTGGGTTAAGTACTTAATTCATTTCGGAGGTCCGTTCTTAACCTGAAATTGTTTTTAACCTGAAGCACCACTTTAGCTAATGGGGCCTCCTGCTGCTGCCGCACCGCGGGAGCAAGTTTTCTATTCTCATCCTGAAGCAAAGTTCTTAACCTGAAGCACTATTTCTGGGTAAGTGGAGTCTGTAACCTGAAGCGTATGTAACCTGAAGCGTATGTAACCTGAGGTACCACTGTAGTTTAATTGGAACATGCCATGTGATATAATTTGGGATTGTATTACAACATACAGTTCTTTCCCTCTGTTTTCATGAGTCACATGATGGAATAACAGAAGCACACATGTGTACAAAGGATGGCAACATGCCTAGGTATGTCTGCTGTGGTGAACACCCTCCCACTGGTGTGAATGAAATTTAGCATGGCATGGTGGTATATTGATCAAAAAGCCACAGTTCAATAATGCAAAAAGCCATACAGTATAAAGGGAACCTTAGAAATGGGAGGTGCATTAAGATGTGGGAATATTGTGTTAGTTTTCCTGATTATACTGCTAGCAGTTCTGCTCCATTTTCTAACATTCCTTTCATGCGGCAATGCCTGTTGTGTTATGGAACTGTGACTGTTTGACCAATATACTTGCATGTCGCACTAAATTTCATTCGCACCAGTGTGTGTGATGTGACACAACAACAATCATCACCCTTTCTGAATGTATGTGCTTCTGTTCCCCTATGAAAAACTGCAGGAAAGAACTGTATGGTCTTATACCGCTCCAAATTTTGTCACTTTACCCCTGTGATTTTCCGGGTTAGGGGGGCAGCAAATGGATTTTTTCTGGAATCAATTAACACGGAAATGAGCGCTAAGCTTGTGCTATATTCCATTGGATTTCTGGAAGTGGATTTTACATTGTGGGAAAGCTCAAATATAATTAACAGTTAGGGAAATGTCTGGGAAATGGAATAAATTGCCGTATGAAGGCAGCCTGGGACAGAAGTGCTAGCATTGTTGTTGGCATCAATCTGACTCGAGAGACAATGGCAGAGTGTGCCTTTGGGGGTAAAGTCAAACTGTTGGGTGGTTGCAGCACCTGCTGTGGCTGTAGAGACCAGTACAGGAAAGATATGCTTTGTTGCAGCTGAGGCAGTTGCAGGCATTCAGTTGTACTGCTGTAGATGTACCATGGCGCTTTTGAAACAATATGTGAACCAAAACACAGCCATCCTTTGAGATTTACACATCTCTGAATTTTGCAAAGCCTTTCTTCAGCTAAGTAATGTGTACAGAGATGCATATAAAGGGTGCATAAAAATACCTATGGAGACCAGGTGTCCTCTGGCTGCTTCTCTGACTCACTCAAACACTTTAGCGAGGTGTACCGAAAGGATGTTTAATGAAGATCAGTCTTTTCAGATATTTAAAATTAAACATGTATTGGGAGTTTATCTCTTACTTTTTACCATATGGCTGTACTGTTGTTGTTGTGAACCATTTCAGGAAAGGCTTTGACCAGTAGTAGGTTGCAACACCCCCAATCTGCAGAGCTATTTACATTACATTACTTTTTTTCCCTGGCTGACCCTACACAGTGATGGGTCACCTACTCCCAGTGAGATCAGTGCCTTGATGCAGAAAGACATTTATACGAATTACATCCCCCCCCAAAAAAAAACAACAACAACCCAGAATGCTGTGTGGTACTGGAATCTGACCTAATACATATATATATATATATATATATATATATATATATATATATATATATATATATATTCCACCTGAAAGTGTTTTCAGCCAGAACGATGAAGCCCTAAATAAAAATGGCAGTGATTGTCATCTCACTTACAGAGGTATTTTTCTTCAAATGCACCACAGTCAGCACAAAAATAAAGTTGCATGGCTGAATAATGAAAAAAAGCAGGAAGTGAAAATAAAGTCCAGAACAATTATATTTCTGTCTGTTCTGTAGTCCCACCTGCAATTTATCTTGGAAACTAATGCTGTTAAATCCAGCCATGAAATGAAATGGAGTCATGTTTATTAAAGATTAATAAGATCACTGTGTGTATTCCTGAAATGCTACTGAACCTTAAATATAGATTATAGGTCAGAACTCACTGACAAAGCTTCTCAGGGGGCAGCAAAATGAGCATAATATGTCTATTAACTGCTAAAGGAGTGACTGAAAGCCTGCATGCTGACAGACCAAAGGTATCTATGATTAAAGTGGGTATATATTTGGTGATCATAGAAATATTGATGTTGAAATCATCCAGTCATCTTGGAATCTCAAGGTGGTATTCAAATATGTCTTCTGCAGAGAAGACCCATAGAAATTAATTAACTTCAGTAAGCTCAGACCATTAATTTCAGTAGGCGTACTCTGAGTGAAATGTAGTTGAGTACCACCCTAAGTTTCAGGAAACTTTCCTGGATCAACAGCTCTTTCCCCACCCCCCCACCCCCAATTAACATACACACCCCACTATGGATTAATCACTTCACTTTCATTCTCAGAGATGTGGTTAAGACACAGTGGTTAAGAATACCATGAAGCAGCATCTCATGAGGGACTAATAGTGGCACTGGTGTCCTTCAGGTGCTGGCATTGGATTCACCAGGACAGGGATGGTGTGGGACGTGAAGCTGTAGTGAGGTCGGGGGAGGTCTGGGCTGGCAGTGTTAGTGTGTCACAGGTATAGGGCCAACAACAACCACCTCACCTTGTCCCATCCTGGAGAACAGCACCACCAGAAGGGAACCGCTGCCACTCCATCTCCTCATGCACCAGTGCTGAGCACCAATGCCAATGAACCAGAAATCCTTGGTTCAGCTAAACCATAAACTATAAGCATCACGAGCTTTTACATCTTCAGTCTTCACCTGTGAGTACCAAGAATGGAGGACTTACTTCGGCTTCCATGCCTCTATAGGTTCTGATCTCATATCACTACTCAGCAGAGACAGGTAGATTTATAAACATAAGAACTTCCTTGCAGCTAAGCAGAGCAGTTCATGCAGCCTTCCAACCATCCCAACATTCATACAGAGACACAGAACAAATAAGAGGCCAGAATAAGAGGTGAAATAGACTGTTTCATGAATCCCATTGCATAGTTATTATGGGTTCACTTCAGTATCACACAGGGGAAAACCACCCTGGTCTACCATGAAATACTATTTTAAGGATCACTGTGATGTATGTATGGGGTCACCAATGCCTCTGGGCTCTACATGGGCCCAGATACACTCTTCATAGGAAAAGAAGATGGTAAAGCAGCTGGAAGTCCATTTCTGGCCTTCCAACCTCTTTCCAAAATCATTCAGAAAAGAAAAAGAACCCTGCCACTACCTGCTAGGTTTGGTAGATGGGGGAGCAAAGGGGCATTTTCTTGAATTATTTGTTTTTAAATGTATTGTCTGTTTTGGTTGGTTGGTTATGTGAGGGTGAGGGGGTTTGCCTCTATTTTTCATTGGCCAGTTAGTTGGAGTGAGGGGACTAAACCCCCATTAAGCTACATAGGCATAGCTTACACAGTATGACATGTATGCCATTCTGAGCTCTTTTAAGGATGAAAGTGATAAAAAAATGTATTAAAGATGGATATCAGGGGCCAGGGGAGGAGTAAATGTGAGCATATATATTTTTTGCCTTTCACTCAGAAAATTCAGCTGGTGATTCTTCCACTTGCCCTATTCACTATATCCACTGACCATACTATTGCAAATGTATGAGACTGATATTGATTATTAGCCTGAGCCACCAAAATCATGCTGGTTCTAGATTTCATTCATATTCCAAATATTCCCATTTATTTTTCTGTTATGTACCTTATGATTATTACATCATGCCTTTGTTTCTTGCTGCCCATAGCATTTTGTCTGCTGCTGAATACAACTTCTCTCTAACTCTTGCCCTTTGGCTTTCCATTGCCTTTCTCATATATTTCACTTTATACCACATATGTCAGTGACTAACATTTCCCTGCAGAGCAATGATGTGCAAGAATGCCTGCCTAAAAGAGACCCATAGAACTGCATATTCATTCTGTGTGTCTATGTTTCTTTTACAAAGCACCAGTGGTTGCTGAACCACCAAAAAGTGGTCATAGTCTCTTAGTTAATCAATAAATCACATTAGGTTTATAAAGCATTCTTGATGTGAGTACTTCAGGACTAGCTACAGAAAGCCTAACACATATATCTTGGGGGGAAAGGAGATTATTAATATCAGGCTGTTTTGGATACAGTTCTGAACAGAAGAGCAGGAATCTTGATACTGTGTTTGGATTTAGATTGGGCTAAATGACTTGTGGGATCCCCTCCAATCTCGTGATTACATATTTTCAAGACTGGGGACTGGAAAATAATTCTGCTAAAATGATCAAACCACTTTATTTTGTTGCATAAAAAGCCCTACCCAGGTTTCTTAAGTATCTGCTTTGCAATGTAAACAAGGGACAATATGTTACCACAGGAACTGGATGTACTTTTGCCATTATGGTAGGAATAGCACAGGGGCACACTTTAGTATTTCGAATTTCAGTGGCACCTGTGCAAGGCCAAAATCTGGCACCCCTTTGCCTCTTGCCTTCCATTCTGCTCAATTCATTAGTTGAGATGCCCTGTGGTGCCCCCTAGACTCAGCACCCTGTGTGCTACCCTAAATCTGCTTCTGAATAGTGGAAGCAATGTCATTGGTGTGTGTGTGTCTCTGTGTTAAAGACAAAAATTGACTGGAAAGGTTTTTTGTGTTTTTTGAGAAACACAGAGAGATTGACTTTTATTTGCTGGAAGCTAATGAATATCCAGAGGACTCTGGCTGGGTCCTCCTAGCAATTGAACCTTGGAGTATCTGTTGATATTAAGTTGTATCTCCACCTATGCTCACATGCTTATACTACCATACATCACATAATGCCAGAAGTCTCCAATATTCTCTATTCTCTCCAATAACCCCTAGAATTCTCAACAACTTGGAGAACCAGGGCACATGTAATAATGTATATTAAATGAATGTGTTTTCTCTCAGATCGGTTTCATGATCTGCTATCTTCACTCCAGCTGCTATATAGCACCAGAGGCAGAGTCTTCCGCACACTGTTCTGTAGACACTTCCTTTCACAGGAAGGAGAGTTGAAGCAGCCTCCCACCAGTGGCAGCACCAAGGAGGAGGAGCCATTGGCCATTGAGCCACATGGCCAATACATTCAGCTCTGCCCCTGGCTCTTCCCAACGTCCTGATGTCATGTGCAAAACATTGCCCCCCTCAATCGCCCCCTCAGTCGCCCCTCCCAATCATGTGTTCCTGACCTGATCTCACAAACAAGGATTAATAGACACTGATTCACAAAGGGTGATATTGGGTTTCTTCCGTCTGAGCTGTTGTGAAAATAGCATTTATTTCATAAAGAGTGTTATGTAGAATGAATAGCATTTCTGTTCCTAGTGGTCTACACTGTGCTGATATACTGAAGTCAGTATGGATGAATGATTGCACGTACCAAAGTAAATAGATCTCATTTTGGAAAATTCAGACTTCTACTGTTTGTAAATTGTTTTTGTTCTGCTTGACTACTGGTGAACTTTAAAATGTGAAATCAATTCGAGAATAAGAAAATCTCAGTGAAGTGAAAAAGAAATATTATTTCCCCACCCCTTCTTAACCCCTAAAGATAGTTTGGGAAGAGAAGTTGATAACAGGCAAATTGAATGCAGAGCAAGGATTAAGCTATAATGGGAAAGAGACTTCATTCTCGATGCTTCAGCCACTGGGGTCTTAATTTTACACAGTACTTTCAGCAGTCTCTCTGTACTAACTTCAAACCACTGCAAGAAGACCTGTCTTCTTTCCTACATACTATATTATTAGGAACAGATTATTCTAGTTTCTTGGGTGGTATAAAAAGCAGCCTTTTCTATAAAAGAACTCATATGTTAGTAATCCAGGGCAAGGGTAGGAAAACTGCAACGCCATGCAGCTTTTGCTCTGGGTCCTTTTTGGATCAGTGTGTTTCAATATTTTCCAAACAAGTGTATTTTGCAGCTAGCAAAACTTGTCTAGTTTTTGATTCTCCGGGGACAGAAAAAGGAGACCTTGATACTTGTGTCACAGCAGCAGTGTGGGACCTGCAGCAGCATCGCTCATTCCCATGCCTGCAGGGTAACAGGAGAGGTTCTGGACCAGTCAGCTTGTTAGGACAGGGAAACAAAGGTTCAAAACATTTAGGCACAAAGTTTACTAAGTGATCTTTGGCTAGTCACTGTCACTCAGCGTAAGCCACCTCACCTGGATCGTAGTGACAATCAAGGGAACTATATTATACTATCATGTACTGTTTGGAGAAAGGGGGTGATGGTTAATTAACAGAGCATTAGCACAGTAGTTCTGCAACTCCAATATCTCTAAGGTTATAAAATGTGTGTTTTATATTTCAGAGCTGCAAAAGTGTGTTTCAGGTTGTCTCAGTGGATTAACAATGACATTGACTATAGTAAAGCAACATTACAGCACAACATAACAAATTACAATCTGCGCTCTCTCTCTCTCTCTCTCTCTCTCTCTCTCTCTCTCTCTCTCTCGTGTGTGTGTGTGTGTGTGTACACACCCACGCAAACACAAAATATGAAAGAGAAATAATTAGAAATTGGAATTTAGCTTCCCTACATGCCTTACAGATTAAGTATTTATGCCTCTGGAGTGGACATCAAACTTCAGGAATTTGGTTCATCTCTTTTGAAAAGAGCAGCTATTTAGTGCTGCTGAGATCAGCATCTGCATTATCTATCAGTCTTGTAAGTGCTGGTTGAATAAGTGAAAGTTGCCTAAGGATAACATTAACTTGTGGGTCTGCTTTTTTTTTTTTTAAATGCCCCATTTTTTCATTCATAGCTTGCCATCCTTTGCTCATTCAGGCTTGTGCTGGATCTTCCTTCATCATCTTTGGCGACTGCATATCATGCTCATTCATGCATAACAGTGATCTGGCATTGCCCTAAATATATAGATGAAAGTCAGTATTTGCCCCTATAGAATCCATGTAGAAATGCACTGTTTTCTTCCAATAGACAAGTTCAGAGGGCAAAACCTGAGTAATGTCCATCCAACTTTGGCTTAGTTTAAGAACCTACATTTGAAAAGTTAACAAATTTTCAGCTGTGTTCTACCTTTATTCTTCACATTTGAACCTTGGATTTTGTTTAGCTAGCAAAGCAAATTTTGTAAAATCATCCTTCTATTATTCATAAAAGCTCTAAAAGAACAGCACTATACAGACCACTCCACTTAGAGAACACTGCTGACTTTTTCAGCTTACTTGAATTCAATAATATATTGTAGAGAGTATTTGCATCTCCAACAGGAGTGCATCAGTGCGATGCATTTATCCCATGCCCTGATCCTCCACCCAATGTGCTGCATTGCATTTACCATTTTTGAAAGGGTCTACATTTTCATGTGCAACTGATGGGGGAATCAGACATTTAAATGTTGCTGTGTTTAATGGTAGGACAGGTGGTTAATAGGTCCTTTTATTGATGAAAACGATGTTAGAACTGTACTTTGATTTTTAAATGCATTGTTAAGCACCCCCATCCTAATTAATTAATTATACATTTTAATATAATTGCATGCGAGTGTGTGTGTGTGCTCTTTAATTTTCTATGAATGGCAAATGATTCTGCTTCCCAGTGGAGACTTCGTTTATTCCATCTCCTTTTCTCTCATTCCACTTCAGAAATGGAAGGACACAGGGGAGAGTGGAAAACAATTGAAAAAAGCAAAATTATATATAAATATATATTTAAAAAAAATAACTAGGCTAATGGTGGGAAATATTGTTTTGTAGTTTGCCATAGTTTATATGCAACCTGCGTTCCCACGTTTTGGTATTTTTTGACTCCAGGCTATTAAAGTTGAGGCTCAAGTTTTGGGGGAGCACAGGAGAGGCAGGTGGAGAAAAGACCTGCATGTACGTCACAGACTCATGGATAGCCAACATGGTGCCCTCTAGCAGGGCAGTCCAACGTTTCCTACCAAGTGTGCCACAAGAGTACCTTGACACAGAACCTGTGGACCAAAACTGCCTTGTCACACTGTAGTGGGGGGGAGCAAGGACAAAATTTGACACACATATACACACACAGAGAGAGAGAGAGAGAGAGAGAGAGAGAGAGAGAGAGAGAGAGAGAGACCTCATGCTGCTTTCCCAAAGCCAACTAAGTGAGGCAGCGGAAGAAGGTGCAAGGCTTTGGCAGTGCCCCAGTTACTCTCAAATCTGGGAAAGTACTAACTAGGCTTTGGGAAGGAGGAAGGAGGACTCTAGGACCCTGTCAGAAGCCTCACATCTCCTTCCCAAAGCCCAATACCTCCATACCCAGCTTTGGGAAGGCAGTGTGAGGGCCTGGGAGTTCGTCAAATGTTGCTGAGGGTTGCCAAAAAGGCTTTGAAGGCCACATGTGGTCCTCAAATAGTGTTGAGCTACTGCTACTTGTCAGAAGTGATGGGATTTGTACAACTGCATCTAGATGGCACCACATTAAACTATGCCTGCCATGAGCAGGTCTGTTCCTTTTTAGACATGTCACAAAAACTACAACTCTCCACCCCCTTATCTTTTATTTTTTTACATCTATCCATATGAAGAAAGTTCCTGTACTGGAGATTCTTCTCACTCATTCATGGACTTGTTGGTCTTAATAAAGGCATTATAAAATCTTTGTTAGGTGGTTTTCTTCCACTCATAAGAGGATATATCCCACACGTAAGTATATTTCTCAATCATGTCTAAAGTTAACTTGTCTAAAGTCTGACAGGAGTTCATCAGAGGAAATGAAATTCAGTTGTGTTATCTTTCCTTGCAGATTCCAAGACTTCCTTTGGTAACCCAACACAAAACCCAGCATCGTGTTGTATATTTAAAGGCCTACACAATTTTTTAAACAAACTAAAAAGGAAAAGCTATTCATGATGTGGTTCTGGAGTTGTAACTGATCAGCAGTAACTTAAAGGGAATAAAAATGAGGTCAGGTTCATATTTGTAAGTACTCTAAATACCACATCATCTTCTTAAAATGTGGATCCTGCATATTACCTTCGAACAGCCTTTTTTTAAAAAAAAAATTGTGCCTTACCATCTGTCCTCAGCAATACTTCCCCACCCGTTTGCTGTGCCAACTTTAGATACGAAGAAGAAAAGGTTAAATTCGTGGGGAAGGATATTGGCTTGGATTTAATGTAGCACACAAATCTCCTTGGAGATGACTCATCACTTTAAAAAGAACACGTTAGAACATATTCAGACATCAGAAAATGACTGATTTACTTTTCAGTACATTGGGTGATTCCCAAAATATATCACGGGATGACTAACTAGTTCCAGTTCGTGTCTCCATGATAAATGAGGATTTATCCATGTGAAGTGAGCCAACTAGTTTGGGATACCCAGCTGCTATTATCCTTTAAAAGGTGATGATTCAGACACAACTATATAGGTACCCTAAGGTGAAGAGAAATTGGCAGGAAATGGTTATGCAAATATAAACCTCAACAATATTTTGCTTAGATGAGATTGGAAATCCAAAAAAGAACAAAATGAAAGCCCACTTCAAGCACTGAACCTGGACAGGTAAGGCCATGCAGCGGACCTGTTCCAAACGTCACTGGGCACAACCTCTCCATCTCCAACCTTCATGTGTTTAGTACGAAGTTCAGAACGGGGCATGTAAGTGCCTTTTAAGGACTCCCAATGGTGGCTTGTAAGTTTTATTGCATGCCATTCCTAACACTGAATGGTTTGAAATTCCAGTGGTTTCAATCGTGCTTTAAACATACCCTTCAGCATTTCAGGGGGACACACCCACCCCACCACCCCATCTACCCACTCTTCTTTGCCCACCCACCCACCTGACCCACCACTTCTCTCATGCCCTTGCTCACCCATTGCTTCTCCCCCCCCTCCTGCCATGTGAAATTAGGGTGCCCCAGGATGAAGGCAGAGCCTGGGGCACCTTGAAAGTGGGGCTGTCTTGCTTAAAACAGGCCACTTGACAGGTATGCTTTAACCCAGGGTTTGTGTTTTCCATGGGACAATAAGACTGTGATGTACAACCTGAAGGCTACAGTGGAGGAGGTTCAGCAGCATAAAACCCCTGAGTTTCTCCTGTCAGCTATATTACACTGTTCTTCCTAAGCATTCATTGTGTGGTGTAGTGGTTAAGAGTGGTAGACTCGTAATCTGGTGAACCGGGTTCGCGTCTCTGCTCCTCCACATGCAGCTGCTGGTTGACCTTGGGCTAGTTTCAAGAGAAGTGTGACTTAAGAGAAGTCACTCAACCCCACTCACCTCACAGAGTGTTTGTTGTGAAGGATTAAGGGAAAGGAGAATGTTAGCCGCTTTGAGACTCCTCAAGGAGAGTGATAAAGCGGAATATCAAATCCCAACTCTTCTTATCAGCCTTTTGTAACACAAGCAGCACATGAGTCTGGCTTGAATACACACTTAAATTCAAATAACTTGATCCAGAATTTAGGGTGTCTTGCACTGCCCCCTCCCTGATTCAAAGCAGTATGTTCAGGAAAACATACTTGCAATTTGCTTCAGATTTTCATCTGAGGCAGAGTGGGCTTTCCTGGTTCACACAAGGCACCATGTTCGTGGCCCCTCCCTCCTTCTGCACACTTTTGTTTTCATGTGACCAGGCTGAACAGCTGAAGGGGACTAAAAGAAAAGAAAAGGGGATAAAGAAGAGCCATTATTTTTTAGGATGAAACAATTAACAATATGACACCATTCTCCCCACCCCGGGCTGGATCCAGCTTTCATTCCATTGATTTCAATGGGAGTCAAACATTACTTTCTTAGTATGAATCCAACAGATGGATTTCTGAATGAAACTACTGGCATGCATGATTCTCTTACACAAGTATGGGAACAGAATATTATCAAAGTGATTGAACCCCCACTCACCCATAATGGGATACAATTTGGGGATGAAAAGAGTTCATCCCTGGCCAAACGCACGGATAATGCCTTCCAATTCATGCACAGATGGTGCCTAATCCCACTCCCAAACACGCACTATGTGCAATCAGCCAAAGTAACAATCCAACTTGCTGGAGTTTCTTTGGCCTGGGCACAAAAGAGAAATGGGAAGTCCTGAGATAGGTGCAAAGAATCTTGGTCTGATTGTATGAGCAGGAAAGCATGACAGTGGAGAAAGGAAGGAGACATCCAGGTGCACAAGAAATTGAATTCTTCAGGAAAATTCTGTTGTTATACCATTTTCAATCCAGTCTCTTCATGCTCTTTCAGAATGGGTAGCCTTTTGCTTCCCCCTCATTTTCTCTAACTATGGTCACCGGGAACATATATATTATTATTATTTTGGTAAACCGTTTTGAGGATTGTTGTTATTGCTGAACCATCAAGCGGTGTCAAAACTGCCAGTGGAAAACTGTTCATGGAGATGTGTTGGGTCACACATCATATCCCGTGCCATAGCATGGGCATGTACATCAGACACAGCACACCCAAATTCCAACCAGTATACGACAATGTGTTGCCCCAAATGTGTGAGTGGCTTTGAGTATTTTCTAATGGCCCAGTTGCACCAGTGCTATCAGAGTTCTGAAGCAGCTCTTCCTGTAGAAAGTTGTAATAACCCTACAATTTGCACAGGTACAAAAGGAAGCCATCTCACACTGTAAAATAAGCTTTTATCGAGTTTTATTACACTGTATTCTCCATTCGGCTCCATCCTGTGTATTCATTAGTAGTAAAGTACATGCCATACCTTTGGCATATTCTATTTTTAATGTAAAATTAGGAAGATAAATACTTAATTTAAACATTATTTACTAAATTAAATACAGGGTACTACAGTCATAGATATAGCCACAGGATCAGAGGAAAATGTGTTTGCAATATAATTAGCATAAGTACAGAGCTTCTGCCTCCAGAACCTTAAAAGCATACATAAAGTATTAATATACTTTACTTAAAATGGCATTAAAAATTAATGCATCTTCATTACAAGGGTTTGTTAATATCCTCAATTTATTCAATCTCTCCTACTTTTAGCCTACCTTTCAGTATTTTATTAAACCTAGCATTTCTTTCTTTTTTAAAAAAAACACATTGTGATAATTTAATGTTAATATCAGTGGAAGCTGCTTGGTAGAACAGTAGATTTGAAACTTACCCCCGTTGTTGCCTGGGCATGCTGCCTCCCTAAGATCCAGGCAGCTGCCCTCTGGAAAAGGCCATCACTGCTGCTTTCCTGGTTGGGGCTTAACAGCAATGCAGCCAAAATACCCTGCCCATATTACTGCCCCAGCAGTGATGGCTGTGTCAGGAGGGCAATTTCATCCCACCACATGCATGCACTGCTACAGGAAATTTCACTGCTGCCAGGGGCACTGCCCTGTCATGGCTTGGAAATGTCACGTCTCCATCTTTTAGATTTGATCGACCCCTCATGGTTCCTCCTACCTTTCTTCATTTGTCTCCAAAAGCTGACGACAGATAACTTGCCATCACTTTCAGTTATATTCCCTCCTGATCTCTAGGCTTGTGGCTTTCAACTTCCTCCTCAGTCTGACACCTCTCTCTCTCTCTCTCTCCTGCATCTCAGTTCAGCCTCAGAGCTACCCTTGGCTGGTCGCTGCTTCGCCGATCTCCCTCTCGCTTTGCTTCTGTGACAGCCTTCACTAATGCAGCAGGGACTTTGATCTTAATACCTTCCAGAGCTTCAAACAAACAAACAAACAAACAAAACCTATATCTAGTCCCAAAATCTTGACTTGGTTCTCCTACCTGAAATTCACTCTGCAGACCAAAGACATAAACATGTCTCCTCAAAAGTAAGTCCTGCTGAACTCCAGAGGCCATGTTCCCTAGTAACTAGAATTAGGACTGCAGCCTCAGTTACCCATACTGTGCTCCTATTTAGGGCAGGGCACTATTCCTCCTCACAAACCTTTTGCAGAGCTTTGGTTCCCACCCTCAAAGTTATCTTAAAGTCCCTGAAATTATCTCCCCAAGCCTTCAGTATGGGTCGGTGAGGAGGAGGAAGAGGAAGAGGAAGAGGTAGAGGTAGAGGAAGAGGAAGAGGAGAAGGAGGAGGAGGAGGAGGAGGAGGAGGAGGAGGAGGAGGCAGTCACCACTCTGAGGGTATCCTTTGTTTGCTGCTGAGCATTTTGAAAATATTGCTGCAGGTTTCCCTTAAAAGTGTCACAAAACAGTCCATAGCCTTGGCTTTATCAAAACAAAATTGCCAGGCAAACGAGAAACTCAGCATGTCAAAATCTCTAAGATGCTCCTGAGCAGGCTTAATGTCATTATTTGCCATTAAGTCACCCAGACCAAAGCTAGCAGCCATTGATAAAGCAGAATCAAAGGGCCTGTCATGTATCTCACTGGAAATGCTGTGGAAGAATGCCATCATTAGCAGGCAAATCTTAGGGCAAGAAAGATGAAGAACAAGCCAATATTTGTGAGAGGAGTGTTGTATTGTGTGGTTGGTTGGTTGTGGGAGTGAGGACAGCCACTCCTAATGGAGATAACCTTAAATTAGGCAAACATAAGGAAATGCTGAGTCCTGAAACCCTCACCTCATAAAATTTCTTTTGCATTTGAACCACAATATAACAATATATTACAGCCCAAAGTTAGAAGGAAGGTTGTTTTAGCACTAATTGAAAGCCAATAGACAATAGCCTGCAGCTGTTATTAAAAACTTAATGATAATAATAATAATAATAATAATAATAATAATAATAATAATAACAACAACAATAATAATAATAATCTGCAGGTATCTGACAGGGTAAAATGAAACCATATGACAGAGAACTAGAAAAGTGTTTGAAATAGGAACCATTGCTAGCAGGTTATTCTGTTTACTACCAAAATGACTCAGTCCACCAATCGTTTCATTCTTTCCATTTCCCTTGAAGGCCCTATTTTCTACAGCTATAGCATGGAGTGCAAGCACTGTTTGGGTGTCCTTTTCCACGCATGTGTTGAACAATACATCTGCAGGCACAGATAGTTGTATGTGTAAAGGTTTCCCCAAAATCTGCAACTCAGAATGAACCCTGAATTATCAGGGTTGCATATGCCAAAGAGAGCTTCATACCTAGAACTATGCATACAAATACACACACACCATCTGTGTACACATACAAAATCTGTGGGAATAAGGGAAATTTCAATCCAGTTCATGTTTAAAGTGAACCCTATTGAAACACAACCATCCTTCGGAATCCAGACTTCTCTGAATTTTGCAGTACAGCCCCACAGCCAAGTAATGTGCCTATACTAGGTGCATAGAAATGCATAAATTCATGAAAATAACATGCAGAAATGCATTATATTAGGGGAGATCATTTTGCAAAATAATTGTGTATATTAGGCAAAAAAAATGCATACTAAAATTTGCATATTAGAAGACTTACACTAAAATGCTGGTGAATTGTCAGGAAAACATTCGTTTGTTTGTTTGCTTGCTTAAAATTGCAAGCTGGTTTGGAAATGTGGAGATCTGAACTTAAAATCTGAAAAATGAGAAACTGAGAGAAACCAGCATTGTCCAGGTTCAGCCATTTCTACAGATCATTGCCCTAAGCATGCAGATATCAGAGGAGGCACATAGAGTGTCAGAACGCCATGTCCTTGAGAGGTCCTTCAATATAGACATCAACATGAACCATAGAAATGGTGGCCGTTTCCCGTTGTAATCCCAACATACTCCTCTCCCAGGTCTTCTGCTACATCAGATCTCACAGGGTTATAGGCATTTCTTCTTCTAAGGCAAATTCACTTCAATGAATCTACTCTGTACAGTACTAGCACTGTATGAAATTCTTAGTTTTTAAAATGCTACAAGACATTGTTGTCTTTCTTTCTACATTCTAACATTGTCCCCTTCTGGAAGTACTCCTATAGATATTTTCTTCTTCTTTTTCTTTTCTTGTCTACAATGTAGATAAATTTGTTTAAAACTCAGCGTCACTTTTACATCAGATTACCCAATCACTCATCTCATCACAGACTGCCCAGTAATCTTCCCATGCAACAAAGCAATCAGACAAGCTCTTTACCAGAGATTCAACAATCATTTCAAATTTCTTGCTCCATTGAAAATCCCAGGTGAAAATATATACATTTTGCAATGCCTACGGAGACCTGGGAAATCTTTTGGAATTTTGTAATTGAGATACTGTTGCGATGAGAGCCTGGGGTGGATGGTTAGCTAAAAAAAAAATGTTATTAGTAAATTCTTTTTTAGAACTTTCTTAGATGTATTTATAATCATGTTGCTTTGAAGGCCCTGTGACAGAAACATACCAATATACATTAAAGTATAAATATGAGCATTTAAATAGTGGGGTCCACATTTCACTATGCAAGAATGATGTGTGAATTTTCCCTGCCTTGTTATAGAATAGCAGCATGCCTTCCATTCATTAGTACTCCTATTTTGCTTGCAACACTCATTTGCAGCAGATTCAGTTCTGGACTTTCCCCCGAGCTTTGGATAACTTTGGTTTCATTATCCAAGTATTTTTCACATTTAGGTTTTCATCTTTTTAAGGATGGATTGCAATGGTGGAGGTGGGTTAGTAGCTCCGGGTGTGTATTTCTTTACCAGGTGATTTCTTTTTATTTAAAAAACATTGATCTACAATATGGGGTTTCTTGTTCTTACATTCCTTTATCATTCAGTTACTAATCTATACCATGTCAATATATTTTTAATAAAAAAATGCATTATGTAAGTGGATATTTTTACAACCTTGCCACTGTTGCAGTGTTCCTGTGAGTTGAACAAAGCTATACAAATCTCTTTTCATATAGATTGCATCCAAATCCTAATCTTTACTCAATAGATTCATTTCATTTCTATTATTATTATTATTATTATTATTATTATTATTATTATTCAGTATCCTCCAAACCAAGGGATGTTTTCTCTAAAGGTAGTATGCAGTGTAGGAGACATCTAAGCATTTTCTTCCCACAAGCGTTCAAAAATAATGAAACAGCCTTCTGAAACCAAATCAAACTGGGATGAAACGATAATTTTTAAAGGACCAGAGGATCCTTTCTAACTACAGGAACTGAAATAATTTTAAACTCTGAATACCATCTAAAGGTCATTTGTTTTTCCTGTCAGAATCCCCAAGCTCAAAACAATTTCCTGCCCCTTCTGCTAGTGATTCTCCTGACAGCATGGCAGCTCCATTCAAGGTGTTCCACCAAGATTCCTAGAGGCTCATCTGTTGCTGGTTTGACCTGCTGAGGAAGACAATTCGAGCAATTATTGCATGATCTGGTGCCTTTGCTGTGTTGCGTTCCTGCAAAACATGGCTTTCAAATTGGGAGCAAACCTCCTCATGGTCCCTCCGACATCTATTTGAAGCAAAAATCCCTGCTCCCTTCCCTTCTCACCTCCATTGTCCACCCTCCACTATTCAATTTCAAGTCCTCCCTGCTCAGTTTCCAGGCTGAGTATCGTTACAGGTCTGCTGCTTCTGCCTCCTGGTTCTCACCATGTACTCATGTATTAATATCTGTTTTAGAGGTGGACCTGAAAGTCTTTGCTGAGGGATATAGCCCTTAAGTCAGGAATAGCTGACATGGTGTCCTCCAGATGTTGTTGGACTCCCAGCTCCTGTCAGTTCCCAGCTAGTTTGTCCAGTGGTCAAAGCTGATGGGAGTTGTACTCCAGCAACATCTGAATGGCTACTCCCTGTCTAAAGTGATTGCCATGTGTGTATGAACCAGCCTTAATCTTGTAATTCTAGATATGCATGTGGGATCATTCCTCTCCTGTTTTGCTACCTTATCTTTATTGCTCTGTATCCACATATACTGCAGCACCTCTCCATGCAAATTTCCCTGAGCCGCCCATTTGCCGATATGCATTCCCTTCCCTAGTGAAATACTTCATTTACCTTGAGCACTCTAATGATTAATTTATTTATATCAAAGTGGGAACGTTCTTTCTTCATCCTAAGAAAAGTTAATGGGGTACTTGACACCTTGACATCTTTGTCTTGAAACCCTCCCATACTCGACTACAATCGGTTTCTATTTGCATAACAGTGTTATCCATCAATTTACTGGCAGTTAAGTGACCACTCTTCTGATGTAATCACTTTCCTTTATTTAAAAAAAGATCTTTAGTTTGCAGCAGTTCTGTAATGGGAACTTGGTTAGAGCAAGGGCATATCCAAATGACCAGTGAATTGTATCCTTTAATCAAAATTCATTTTTCTTCTGTTATAGTTCTCCAAGTCCTGACTCAAGGAGAAATACGCATTATCTATAATGGGTGGACATACTGATATTTTGACTTTGGTTTTCAAAAAATAGGTTTCCAGCACTGAAGAAGGAGAGTCCACAGCTTTTCCTAAACTAAATAAAAAGGCAATTGCTTTTTAAAAGGAAGGGGGTGGGGTCTAGAACACATTATGATAGCATTTGCCATTTGGGCTTTTTATTTATTTTCCTAAACAAAAACAAACACACAAACTGCCAAGATACCCTGCAAGTAGAAGACTAATACATAAGGAAAAACTTTCTAACTCAAGTCTCTCCTAGTTTGGGGGGTCAAGCTCATTTTTTTTTAAAAAAAATGTTGATATAATATCAACATTCCTTCTTCCCACAGGATTTTACCACTTTGCTCAGCTACATGTATAGGCACATCTTGGGCCTGGTTCACAGATGTAACAGAATGGTAATGAGAAGAGTTCTGAGGTGGAGGGGCCACTAGGGGCGCATCGGAAGATGGCTGACAATAACATCTCTCCGACCCACACAAGGTAATTAGGAGGCTGTGATGGGAGTAAATAGCCTCCCTACCCCCCAAGGTTGTGGGGGGGGGGCTGCCCTTGCCTGCTGTGCCCTATACCACCCCCGAATTTGTGGGGATGGGGGCACTAGGCAGAATGCCCTCCTGTGGATCTCGACGCTCCTGGACGCTGTCTCTGATCCACGCCTCTAGCTGCAAGAACTTCAAAAGAAACAATTAGGAGGAAGCGAATGCACATATTTCAAGGAAGGAGGGGGAGTAAAGACTGCTAACTGAAGAGATCTCTGGTAAACAAGACGGGTCGGAGGAACAAGAATAAATCATGAGAAGATACGCCAATTTTGGTATGGCAAAGGGACTTGATGGGGGAGGGGGGAAAGTTTCCTTTCTTTCCTCTATGTGATTAAACAAGAATCCCGCCCCCCCACAAGTCAGAAATGTCATTTTAATGACTTAAGCTGTGGATTTATGACTGTGTGGAGATAAATTTTCTAACCAAAGCATGTTTTAAGAAGATCGTGGAAAGTATAAGAGCTTTGGAATGACGCAGTTAAAAATACCGTCGCCATGTTGGCAAGCTCTGTCAGAAGACTTAAGTCTGGGAGGAGGAATAGAGCTGTTTTTATATTGTGGGTGAGACTCCTCAGAGGGACTTAAGAGCGACAGATTGCGAGATTAATGATGGAAAGAGCGATGTTATTTATGAAAGCAATGATATATGGAAACCATCTCGATATGAGGATTGGACGAACGGAAAAATTCACACAGGATTATAATTGGTGTTTATCTGCTTAAGGAGATTATCAGAAGAGATCATAAAGAAAAAAAGAGAAAAAATAGATGAACAAGATGAGATGTGGAAACAGCAAGATAAGACTGGATAGAATTATGAACTTTATTTGGACTGATTTGGATATTAACGCAGTAGCAAGAAGATGATCGGAATCCCCCTTCGGAACTTGAAATATGGGTCCCCTCAACAAAAATTTAAAATTCGGCTTTGTAATTCGGAATTTATGTGATGTGATTTGATTTGATTTGATTGGTCGGTTAATAAAAATTATTTATAAAAAAAAAGAGATAAGAGTTCTGAGGTAATAGAATGTGCTGCATTGTTTCAAACTGGAGTATCACTTTTAAATTATCCCCTACTTAAAGGATGTTCTGTAACCTGAAAATTAGCAGAACACAGAGAGGAGGCTAGGATCGAACCTTTCTCTCCAGTGCGTTAAATTAACAACTGTGTGTGTACAAAATCAAAACATCTGCATGCATGTGTGTGCCAGGCTTGCAATATAACCTAGTGGGAGTCCTGAAAAGTAGACTATGCTGCTTACACGTGGGGAAATGCATAATAACTGTCACAAGTAGAAGGAGGGCACAGTGGGGTGCTAGCTTAATGCCCTGGGGCAAGGCCAGTATGAAATAAGCCTTTCTGAAGAGCTGTTCACCCCTTGTGAAGGTAGCTGTAAAAAGAAAAGAAAAGAAAGAAGGTAATTCTGTCATTGGTCCTATTGACTTTGACTTTGAAGGGATAATCCATGAGCTTGTAAAAATGAGCAAAATATCTCTCATTCAGCCTTGTATATGAACAGACAGGCAAAAACTGTACTTTGAAAGCAAAACATTGCACTGGTCATAGGTTCAGGTTTTTATGTTCCTTTCTATTAAAAAAAGAAGTTAAGATGACAACAACAACAACAACAACAACAACAACAACAACAACAACAACAGATGTTCACTTTTTCAAACAAACAAACACAACTTTGAGAGTTGAATAAACAGAGGAAGGACAGCATCTTCTTAAGTTCAGGTCAGCCTAAAATCCACACAGTCCTAAGAGGGGAAAATGCTTCTAGGATAAAGTAATCCAGTCCCCAAATAACAATAGTTTGTTCTCCAGGCAGAAGCCTGTCAAATGTCTGCCTAGATCAGCCTCTGCTGATTTCCTCCACTCATCCTCATCATCTGCAATCTGATTGATCTGAAGTTTTGTTCTTTCACTTCTAGTGACTTCTGATGGCTGTGGGGAGGGGGTGAAGGTGAGATGTCAGGGCAGTAAACAGGAAATGACTTTAGTCTAAGGGCTGTCCCTTAAGAGGGAAAGTTCACTTCCAGCTTCAATCAATGAATCTGAAAGGTCTGCAATGCTGTAATTATGACATGGCTTCCAATCTCACCCCAATTATGGCATGGTAGCACTTCGTTCTCTCATATAGTTAAGCAAGCTGTAAAAACCTCAGTTCAACAACAACAACAAAAAGTTTTTTGTTTTCTTCACCATCTATGAGGGAGGTCACACTTGTAATTTTTCCCTCCTAGTTTTAAACTCAGAGGTTAACATATGATGTTTGGAATTGTGATAGAGAGGTCTAAATGAATAAATTGAGGTCTTTGACCTCAATCTCTTTTTCCTAGTGGTGGTGGGGAATCACTCTCTGTTTATAAGTTGAATCAATGCCTGACAATGTAACCTATTAGGCTTTGAGCATTTGCACACCCACTATATATATATATATAAAATAAGATGCTTGTAATAAGTCACTTTACATAGACATGATTCTCATGTTGTTTGTGTGCTCATTTGAAATAGCAGTTGGGTCATACCTAATCAAATAGCCCCCATCCCCAATATCTTTGACTTTTGTCAGGGAGGTATGCTCAGGGGAAACTGCCCCTTTTACTTAATTGATGCTACCACCTTGACATTTCACTAGCTTAGAGGCTGAAGGCACACTGAGGTCCAGCTCTGAGGGCCTTCTGGCAGTTCCCTTACTGCGAGAAATGAGGTTACAGGCAACCAGGCAGAGGGCCTTCTCAGTAGTGGCGCCTGCCTGTGGAATGCCCTCCCATCAGATGTCAAGGAAATAAACAACTATCTGACTTTTAGAAGACATCTGAAGGCAGCCCTCTTTAGGGAAGTTTTTTATGCCTGATGTTTTATTGTGTTTTTAATATTCTGTTGGGACCCACCCAGATGGGCGGGGTACAGTGGTACCTTGGTTTATGAACTTAATCCACTCTGGAAGTCCGTTCTTAAACCAAAACCATTTTTAAACCGGGGTGCGCTTTCCCTGATGAGGCCTTCCACTGCCAGTGCCCTTCCACTGTTTGGATTCCATTCTTAGACCGAGGTAAAGTTCGCAAACCGGGACACTATTTCTGGTTTTGCGAAGTTCTTAAACCAAATCGTTCGTAAACAGGACTGTTCTTAAACTGAGGTACCATTGTATGTTGTTGTTGTTGTTATACCAAATTATGGGGTTTCTCATGAGAAGGGAAATAATCTCAGCCCCACTGATCACCATCAGCTGGACTTAACCTACTGATTCCCATACGCATGCAAGTACAGTGGTACCTCTGCTTATGCACACCTCCGGTTGCGTATCCCTCAAGATGTGAACGCAGCAAACCCGGAAGTATTTTTACGGGTTTTGCCAAGCACACATGCGCAGAAGCGCTCCACTGCGCTGCACGTGTGCGCAGAAGTGGTCCCTCCAGTTGCGGAAACCTCGGGATCCAACCGGAGCTCTGGAATGGATCCCGTCTGCAACTGGAGGTACCACTGAATATAATTTGGATTCAAGATGGCTAGAATGTAAGACAAGAGCAAGCTCTTCATGAAGTTAGTCACCTTAAGACTCCTGGTTTAAAATGTTATTCAATAAATAATCCATGCAAAGGAGGAGAGAGAGAGAGAGAGAGAGAGAGAGAGAGAGAGAGAGAGAGAAATGAACCAGCTATTTCCTGGCTAACACTGTGTACCACAAAGACACTGACTAACTGAAAGTCACTCAATAAGTTTTGTGTTGAAGAGGAATTTGAACCTGAGTCTTCCTGGTATCTATCCAGCACACTATTACACTACCCTGGCACAAATTTTGCTCTCTAATTTTTACCCTTCCTCTTTGAAAACATAGTCATGTCCTATTTAATTCAATAATGGAACTTTAAAATAATACATGCTATTTTTTAAAAAAAATTGACTGATGTCAAGTATAATTAGAAGTAAACTACAAGCAAATGTATGTACTGTGGCCTGATGTGTCATTAGTAATGTGATTCAACATTGTGGGAACTTATCTGTGAGCCTTGCAAAAAAGAAAGTCTGTGTGTAAGGTTTTTTTCTAAGTCAGGACAATGGAAAATATAAATATATGGCAATATCCACCCAAGGTTAAGCACTTGCATGTCCCATTTATTTCAGTTGGACATATTTAAGCTTGTGCTTCACTCTCCCGTTGATTTGATTAGGTTCCTATTTAAAAAATAAATAAATAATCCACACATTTAGTTTAACCAATTTGAATAGTTCACATATAACTGCTAAACTTTTGTAGTTGTTTTTTACTACTGAGCATCATAAGCAAGATACTTCCAATTGACAGTCTCCCAGGATGCATCACTGATGGATATCTGTTGTTGGCCTCAGTCTGTCTTGAGAGACAATGGAGTGTGCATCTGGAGGTGAAATCATACCACAGTGTTAACAGAAGCAAGGTGATCTCCTCAGGGTTCATGTCTGGGCAGTGTGTATGGAGGTCCTGGGCTGTCGAGATAACAAGACACACCTCTCGGTCTCCCTGCTGTGGTCCAAAGGAAAGCAGAGCAATATGTTTGGCATCAGCTTGGCTGCAGGAGTAAACCCTTTAAGGTGCCATCCAACCATCTTAGGGATGGTTTTTGGATCTGGATCATCTTTGCTATGATCCAGATTTGTATAGGGTTTACTCCTTAGGCTTTTCTTTTCCCAAAGATATCCCACAAAGCAGCGGAGGTTTGGGATCAGAGCTTTCCTTCTCCTAGTTGAGATATCTCCCAAGGTTGAATGAGCCCCATCTACCCCTCACTTCCCTCTACAGCAAGTGTAGAAATTGTCTTCTTGACCATTGGATCCACTATTGGTCTCATCCATTCAATCCGCCAGAGCCTTTTTTTTCCTGCAGTGTGGCCACTGTCAGCTTCTAGGAGCCATGGGTGAGAGCTGAATGCAAGGTGGAGACCAAAGGTACACAAGCTACCTCAGAAGGAGCATGACATGTCCCCCACCAGACCCCATACATCCCATTGATGGATATACAATACTAGATACACAAAGAATACACGAAGAAACCTTTCATTGCTAGCATATCCAGGTACGGCTGGCAGGGAACCCTGTTAGAAATCCCAGGGAGCTGTTCTCTGTCAGAGTAGACAATACTTAGCTTGATGGATCAATGGACTGACTCAATATACATCAGCTTCTTGTGTTCCTAAATATAACAACCACAATTTGGGCATAGATCATATTATTATTTTATTTTATTTTATTTTATTTTATTTTTGCCCATTGTAAAAAAATACTTCCTCAATCTTGATACACATTCTTAAAACCTAGTGGTCCTGTCGCTAGGATATTTCGTATATAAGCTGCATATTCTTGTCTTGATATGTCCAAAATCACTAGTCATTATAAATGAATGTATGAAGAATAGATGCAATTAGAATAACTTAAAAGTCCTGCCCAGGAGATATTGAAATGTGAACAAAACATAGGAAAAAAAGATCTTTCTTTATTTCGTCTAATCAGTTTTAGTTAGATTCAGCAGAAACTGAGCTGCTCACATACCCTGAATATTCAATAAGTCGTTCTCCTTTTGCTGAGTCCTAAGTGAAAAGAAGCCAGTGAGACAGAAAAAATATACATACACTGCACTATGAAAACCATCTCTTTCAATTATTTCACTGATACATGCAGTTTTGTCCAGGGCTTGGTCATGCTTTAGGGCTCATTGAGACAAAAGGGGAAGGGCAAGATATTATATTTCAGAAGCATCATATCTTTATCCTAGTTCTGAGCTGTTTGCCTTAGGTTACGGGTGAGCAAAAAAAGGAATACTTACAAGTGTGTGGATCTCTTTGTTTTAATCAATTTCTGGCCAGGCTCTGCATAAAAGGTGTCCTCTTGGAGACTTACCAAAATACTTATTTACATGCAAAGGATGGACACCTAAAGATTTCATGGTGGGGAAAACTTTTCTCCAAAATATAATCCCAGGACCACAAATGAACACATGGTCCCTATGTTTGTTGAAACTTGATCTTATTTCACTCCCCACTGCTCCACACGAGTGCTGGTGGCAAGGGAAAATCTAGGTATAAAAGGAGAATTCCTGGATGCCAAGAACCAAGTTTGGGGCAAGTACTTTTTGGTGAGACAACCCCAGGAGAGATTTAAAATCACAGAATATGCAACAAAGTAAAGCATTAAAATATAGGATGTTAGCCCTTTAAAATATGCCCTTGTGAGTTCTAAAACTTCCCTCTTCCTCTAGCACAGAAAAAGACCGCACATTTGGTAAGTTAGAAATGGTTTACTTACAAACTCTGCAAAGGTCAGGCTCATGTGCTTTTCCATACAGCATTCAGAAAAAGTTGCACAGGCAGCAAAACTTGGCTTAGTTATAGTGGTGAAAGTTCCTAAATTATTGGTATATGAACTCAAGAGTGGCTAGTAAGAGCAACGCATTATGAGCTGCAGCAACCAGCTCAAAGCAGAACAAAATCTTGATTACCTAGTTCCTCCCAAAGTGGGCTAAGCCTGGCAGGGCAGCTTACTCTATGGTATTAACCCCTTCATGTGTTAATTAGATTTAAGCATGTTGGTTATATGAGGCTGGTTATCCCACACAGAGTACCACGGTGGACCTAAGAAAAAGCAGATATTAAGATTTAGACAGGAGAGTCTTCAACAAGCAGAATAGAAGTGGGGTAGACTGCTACCCCATTCCCACAGCCTGATCAGTGCGTAGAGGTGGATTTAGGGCAGCACAACCAGTTCCGCTGCACTGCACACCAAGCCTAGGAGATGCTGCAGGGAGTTGCATCTGTGACATAGTGAAATGAGTGCAACAGAAGGTGAGTGGTACCGAATTTTGGCTGAAATTAGAAAGACCAAAGTAAGCCCCTGTGTGAAAACAAAAGGCACAAGAGCAGAAGGTCATTTTATTTATTGAACACACTGAAGTTGACTCGTTGTCAACTAAGAGTGCCCACCTTTGATTGGAGCATCCCATTTACAAATGTATATACTTCATCTAGATGGAAGAGCCTTGGCCAGTAGGAGAAAGAAGAGCCATAGCTCAGTGGCAGAGCACCTGAACTGCATGCGGTTCAGCCATTGCCATCTTCAGGTAGGACTGGGAACAACCCCTAACCTGAAACCCTGGAGAGCCTCTGCCTGGGAACACAGACAATACTGACCTAGATGAACCAGTAACCTGACTCAGTGTAAGGCAACTTATTTGGTTCCTAAGAATTCATAGAAGTATACTATTCTTTACCACCATGTATGAAAGCATTCACCAGTCACACTTTCCAGAATTATGCAGCTCAAAAGAACATTTTAAATACTCCTTCCAGTGTTGTTGTTTCATTTAAAAATACAGTGTGAGCACATATGTTAAGCTTTATAACCTACTGTAAATATTTTTCGTAATCAACACCCTTATGTTACTCAGTTGAAGTTTCTGATAAAATTCATTGCGGTGTCTCTCCCTCCTCCCAATTCAAGCTTGTGGGGAGTAGTTAGATCAAGGGCACTGTGTTCTTCTAACACATATCTCAATAGAATGCATATTGAATTGGGGGGGGACTAAATTGAGGCTGAGGAATTAATTTGTTCCTCTCTCAGTATGTGTGGAAAAATTAATGGATAAATTCATTGTAGTATTAATAGAATTTATGCACTTATTCCTCTGGAATACTAAGATGAGAACAGATTCCCCAGAACATTGGGAGAACAATTATATGACAGCAGCTCTAGGGGTGGCAGTAGGACTAATAGGAAAATATATGTGTCTAATCGAAAATACCCACATAGACTAAAAACTATTATCAAATTTGATCTCAGCTTTCCAAATTCCTCTGCATTTTTTATGAACCTGGCATTTCTGAGGGGATTTTTATAAGTGCTTTGCCAAAACCTGCCTTCCCCTGAATTACTCTCAGGAAGCTCTAGAAATTCTTTAGAATTTTAGTAGATGTGGGACAGGGCTGGATTTAGATGAAGAGAGGCCCTAGGCTACTCCACTTGTGAGGCCCAACCCCATCTCCCACCCTCACAACTAGAAGAAAATGGAAGAGTGTTATAAACAAAATTGAGTGAAGCCAAGGATGATGACGGGTATTCAAAATTCTGCAATTCACAATTTGTCCTCTAAAGGACATAAGATATTTGTTAAATACCGTAATGATTTTTTTAAATGCATAAAATTAACACCGAAAAACTTTTGCAATAACTGAACTTGTAAACCTTTTGTGGAATAAGCATTATTTTTTAGGAAAATGAAGTTGTAATGTTATTCTTTTAAAAAAAACTGGCCTAGCCAGGGTGGTTATCCCCTTATATACCTGCTGGGATTGTCAAGGCATCTGACGCTCACCTGAATCTCATAACTCCTGACAGGTGATTTGGTCTGCAGACACAGTGTGGAAATAAAGGATGAGATTGCCCACCAGATACCAGGCACTCTACTATTCAAATTAGGCCCCAGTGTTTGTGTTACAATCCCCTTCTCAATTAAGTAATCAATTTTAATCTAGAATTTAAAGTCTCAAAACTTTCTTATTTGTTAATTCAAGCAAGTAAACTACTGTTCTCACTTCATTACAAACAGTATTTCTACCTGCAACACACTTGCGTAAACCTACTCCTCTTCCTTTCACAGATATTTTGTTGTCCAACCCCTGCACAGTCTCATCAGGCCTGACCTTAAGGCAATTGGAGCAATTGGGCCAAATTGGGCCCCGCCTGCTGCTCCTAAGGGGGCCCCTGCACCAGGGCAATCTAGATGGATTTTATTTATATCTATAAGATTTTGCAGGCTGTGAACTGGGGCCCTACAAAAAAATTCAAGTTGGGCCCCACTGCTTCAAATTGGGCCCAGCTGGCTAGCCCTGAGTCTCATAGTTGCTGGGCCTGAGTTTCCCTGCCCTTGCATGAAGTCTTGGGTTTGCAATTTTGGGAGAGGGGAGACTGTGGCACTGGGGAGTGGGCTGGCTGGTGAGGTCCCCTAGATTTAGAGGCCCTAGGCTTCAGCCTACTTAGCCTATACATAAATCCGGCACTGATATGGGATTATTATTGATCTGGTGTCACTTTGTATGGTCTTAATTTACTCTGGCTTGCTTGACACCAGCTTCTTGTGCATAGAATTGCCACCATGCCTGTGTTGCTAGCATTCTGTTGTCCATAGTATTTATTGCTTATGCTGTAATTGTGTAATCAGATGTGTTTAACAGTTACATGGATATGAATGCAATGCAAGTGCTATTTGTATATTTTCAGGTCTTGTTTTTGGAGATTTTTATTTACAAGGCTACTATAGGGTATGTTCGGCAGGAGAAAATCAAAGTGTTTATGTGAATGGAAGCACAGGAGGAGTCATATCTGTCAAATATGAAGCTAACAGAAAGGGTGCCCAATTGAGACACTAATTTTGTTAAAAATAAGAGTTGAGTCCATGTTTGTTCCGTTTGCATTCTGGCTGTACTTGCAGCCAACAGTGATTAAACAGTGATATTTGGTTTCCTTTTAACTTAATGTTTGGACTCTTTGGGGTACCTTCTTGTTCATTTGGATGTATGAATACTTATAGAAAAAAGTGTTTTTCACTCATTTTACAAGTGTGAACTTCCCCCAGTTGTTTTGTGATCACTCTGCAGAAGTATAAATTACTCAGGAGAGAGAGACACAGACATTGTACAGGGAGAACTAATTATGGGGGAGATAGAGAAATGTTTGATGTAGAGTTGGTATATTCTGCTTTAGGTTATAATAAACACAATCTCTGCTCACTGAAATAACCCCATCAATACCAATAGGGGTTGGTAGTGTTTTCTAACAACAACAAAAAACAACAAATGTGATTTGAGAGTTGCAGCTTTATCACCCATGTTTCCTGACCACCAAGTGTTTAACCTAACAAATAGCACTCTGCAAATGTCATTTGTTTCATTCAATGCATAATTAACTTATGTAAAACATTCCTAAATAAACTAGGCAAGCTGAGAACACTTCAGAAGCTATCAAAATAAATGGAAACACAGTCATTAAATAAAAAGAATATTTATAACAAAGCTGCAACGGTCCTACTAAATGGTGTCCATATAATAGTAACATGAAATGGCACATTAAAATGCCCAACCTTTCCTATTATAATAGAAAATGACACCAGCTATATTTTAGTATGTATTGCATGAAGTCGGGGCCACGGAGTGTTCACATCAATTCAATGTGCCGGTAGCACACATGCAATGAAATCCTGTGCATGCTTACTCAGAAGTAAGTCTAAAGGTGCAATTCTAACCCTAGATCTACCAGGATGAGTGAGTTGAGATGTTGTGGGTTTCTGGATCAGCCAGCACATTCCCAGCTCAGTCTAGCTAAGCTGGCAGAAGCACCATGCCTGACTCAGCTAGAGATACACTAGTGTGATTCCCTCATACTGGCTAAATAATTGAGGTGGGACTGGCAGAAATTTTCCTAGCAGAAGCACTGGAAAATGAATGTTCCAGGGGTGGGGGGTGGGAATGACCACTTACTTTTCTCTGGGTAGGCAGAAGATACTGCCCTCCATTCGCAGAGCAGCAAAGAGTCACATCCCAGCAACTGACCATTGCAAATTCCCTTTCCAGATGCATTAAGGCCAGAAAGCCTGACAAACCAAAAAGTTTAAACTGTCCAATCAGGGGCATTCAAAGGAGAGGGGCCTAGATGGCGGACCTGAGCACTGACGTTCTCGCTCTGCGCCTGGCACTTGCAGTGAAGTTGTGGGACCAGGCAGGCAGGACTTATGCCTGGATCCTAATTCTGCTCTGTTTGATCACATGACCTCACAATCCAGCAAAACATAGGCTGGCAAAAAGGGTGGTGTAAGTCATATTCTGTTTCGAAGGTTTGTTCTCCCTTTGCCAGGCTTCAAATGGCTCAGCTGGCAGCTCTTGAGTGAAAGTTAGATCTGGCATAAATTACACTAGCTTCCTACACTGATGATTGCTCCCTTCCTGTGTTCAGTGGGACTTACTCCCAGGTAAATTGCACAGGTTTGCAACCTTAACCTATGGACTCAGCTATACAGCTGCAAATAAAATGTTTAGATTGTGTTTTAAGTGCAATATACAACTAGAGGACGGTGGTGAGCCTTATGGAAAATTCATAAAACGCTTTTTTTAAAAAAAGCATTTTCAAAACTTTTAAAATATGTGTGTAAATATGCTGTTGGTATCTTATGGCTTTCTGCAAACCAACTTTGTATTTCATGAATGTAGATGGCCTCATTACTCATAAGTGCCATAGGCAAGATACATCAAGATAGTCCAAGAATGTATTTGAAACATTCTACTAATTTTTCAAAGATCATCCAAGCATTTTAATGAGTCTTCTACTGCCACACATTGGCAGGCATTAAAATAAATCCAGGAAAATAATGGACATGGGCAGAATTTTGAAACAAATCATTCTGGAGATCTCCTTTCATATTAGAATTGAATTAGGCTACATGATCCAATCTTCAGTTGTCCACATTAGCAAAATTGTCTTCCACTAATGTAATGTAGCATTTCTTTTGGAAAACGTGAACTCGGTGTTTCTAAAACAGCTCTCCTTCTGAGAAATCCACTCTTCCTTTTCTTAAAAACAGTCCCTCACAGCTGAAATCTCAAACCATGGAAAAGGGCTTAGTTTAGTACTATTCAATTCAGCTGCTGCAGTTTATAGAATATAGACTTCCACGCTCAATTTTGATTGTGAAACATCACAAAAAAAGATATACCCTCCACCAACAGCTGCCATCTCTATATAGCTATGGTTTATTGCATTCTACATCTGTGAAATGGTTTTTTATCATGTAAAAATGCATTTATAAGAATGTGTAACCACAGAAAAAGTAGGGGGGAGGGGGTGTCGGTTGCTTTGGATCCTGTTGCTTCAGTTTGCTATGCTGAAAGAGAACTCCATTTATAAAAGTGAACATCCCTTGCGATCAGTTCCATGATTTCTATGACTCAGAGCTCTTATGTCAAAGGACCTCACCACTGACTTTAGTGAAGGGAGCATCCATACCCCTACATTCCTTTGTGTGCACAGAGCTGTCACTCCACTGAAGGGAATATGAAATATTTTGCAGGAAGGAGAACCATGTTGTATATGCCCCATAGTTGTTGATACATAAAGAAACAACTGGAGTGAGGGACTACAGACAAAGGAATATGAATATTATTAACACATACTATCCATTTGGATTTCAAGTTATAGTTATAGCAACATTTAGGGTTATCACAAACAGATCTGATTTTGTAGAATGACTTTACTCACCACCACCCCTTAAAAGTGTGACTTAGTAAATGTAATTATTGATTTTTGTTAACATACCACTCTTGGAAAGCTTGTAGTAATTAGTAAATTTACATAACAGTCTGTTTTCATTTTGTAATCCCATTACAGAAAACATTTCCCCTTTTATATTCTCTTATCTTTCATATTCCTTCATGCATAGCACAGTACCATACTGTGCAGTGAAAGATAATTGGTAGAATTATAATTATGTTTTTAGAATTTAATTTTTACCCACAAACACTTCTTGGAACTGCATTCTGTCATTCTATGTAAATGTACATGTGACTTGAAAAATCCTGAGAAATTTCCTTTATAATGGACTGAATTGGCCTTTTGAAAATTGCATTTGAAGAGAAATATTCTTGTGAAAACTAGAAATTAAGGACATGGTCCAGCCAGATTTAAGAATGCTGAATGCAATAGAGGAAAGCCATTCCCCACTAGCATGTAGACAATTCTGAGGCAGGTAGGCCTTGTGTTCTGACTTGGTATAAGGAAGCACCCCATGTTCTTTTTGTGTTTATCAGCCTGTTACATACATGGTACAAGCACAGACTCATACTGAGAAAAATAGGCCTAATATTGTCTGCACCCAAAAAGAAGAAGACATGCATTGACCTTGAGTCTTAAAACTCTGACCCTTCTCGGTATTTTGAAGATCAGTTTGCTTGCACAGACTAACTCATTCAGCTTCAATTTTGGCACAATCAAGAGACTGGCATCCTGAGATCTTAGCACTCAACCAGAATGTAAAGTGAAGGCAGCTTATTAAGGTAAGAGAATCCAAGGACATGCAAGGTCTTGTGAGTCAGGACACCTATTTTAAAATCAATGTAAAAATTGGCTGGTTGTCAGTGGAAGGGTCCGAGCCCCTGGGGAGTACACCAAGACATGATCTAAATAATGTGAAATATATACTTTTACCGCATTACATTGATAGATGGCTCATTATGACATTAGGTCAACCAGGAAAGAAATGTTGCTGTAATACATTTTGGCCCACATCCAGCCAAACATGTGCTTGATCTTAAGTGCTGACATTAATAGGGCTATTCATATGCTTATGTGGCATGAATGATTATGCACAACAAATTAGTTGATGCAAGGTTGGAAGGTGGAAAACTTTCTTCAGAAAAACAAGCACCAAGCACCGCCTGCATCTTCCCAGAAGAATGGAGAATGCTCTTTTCTTTACGGTGTCAGTATTTTCCCCAAAACCTTTTTAAAAAAGGATGCCAGTGTAAATTACTGCTTTTATTTCTTTGAATGTTCTATTTGAAAGATGGGCTATAACATATTATCACTACCATTATCAACAATGATATAATTGCAAGTTTGGTTTTTCTAAAGTATTTGTTAGCAATGGAGCTTGCAATGATGAGACAGGTTTGCATGGGAGAAAGCCTAACTGAACGCAGTGGGTCTCGATTCTGAATAAAGCTGCATGGGATTGTGCTGTGTCAATTTTATTTATGGATCGATAGTTGTTGATTTTGTTTTAGTTGGTCCTTACTCTTCTAATACTTTACTCTTCATACAAATTCATTCCCAATGGCCCTGAACCCAACATGTTACAGTGGCATGAGGTGAATATTTTTCCTAGGGGAACAGTTAGGGCAACAGGTGCCAGCTTGTGAGGGTGATTTTTTATTAGGTGTGTGTGATGTTGTGATGTCCTGACACCATGACACCATGCATAAGAGCATCACACCTCCCTCCCAAAGCTGAGCAGAAGCTTCCCGTTGGGAAAGAGGTGCCAGGGGAACATTTAGAGGACAAGCGTAGTCTCCCTAGTCCACTGACTGCATGCCACTGGTTAGCATCCTAGCTTTGCCAAAGGAAATGGGTACATTCTTCACTGTCTGGGCTGCATTCACTTCAGGGCAAATCCCCAGGATTGGCTGCTGGTGGTGGGCCAGAGGCAACAGTAAAGTTTACCTTTGTACGGGAGGCTAATTTCTTCACATACAGTATGTCCCTAAACAAGACTGCATCCTAGCAAGGGAGAATCAATATAAGAGTTTAAGGACAAAAAACACTCAGGGCATGAAGCAGTGCCAGTGAAGGGTGTGGCCTGGGGTGAAGGGCGTGGCATGGATACAGTTCTAAGGGCCAGACAGAGATATTTGGAGGGCCACATATAGTTCTGAGGCCTGCGGTTCCGCACTCCTAGTTTATTGGGGAAATGAGAAAAATCAGGTTTTAAAAAAATCAGAGACATGTGCAAAGGTTTTCAGATATTTCTCAGATAACATATTTACCTAAGAAAGAAAGCCACCTTTGCCTCCAAACCTTCATGGAGCTGCTCTTCACAGAAGTGTGTTTTCAAACCAGAGTATCATTCTGTTTTACTGAGCAATATATTTGCATTGTTTGAAACCACTGACAGAAAACGAGAGCACAATTACTAGAAAACACTGTGATATTTTATTTTAACATGTTTTTGTTTCAAAATAAAAATAAGGGGGGGAAGACACAATCTGAATCCCTTTGAATCTGGCATGTCTATTCCTTTTCTACTGTTCAGAGCAAGCAGATTTACAGTTGGGTCTGGACGCAGATTGGATTTGGGAAAGAAGGACTGATATGATAAATGACTATAGAACTCAATGCTGTAGAAAGAGGCAGCACAGAGAGAAGATTTTGCCACCCCTTAGGAAACTTGAGGTCACTCGGTAAAGCTGTTGTTGTTATTTCTGCAAGAAAAGCAAAGAGGCGGCCTTCTGGATCAGATCAAAGGCCAATAAGTAATATCTTGGGAAACTCAGAAGGACATGTGGGTGTAAACTTTTCCCCACTGATGTACCCCAGCAAATGGTATTCAGAGGCACGCTGTTTCTGAGCCCAGCACGTCATTCATCTATATGATGACTAGTAGCCAAGGATAGCCCTATCCTTCATGAGTTTGTCTGAAAAGCCTGAAATAACCTAACAAATCACTGCAGACATCCCAGTCTTCTTAAGAAAAGTAATGCTTAAGGAGCTAAGAAAAAGGGTGCTAAGGGCAAAGTAGAAAGAAAATTGTTCTTATAAACTTGGCAGTCATGCATGTGTGGTTCACTGGACTATATTATTTGCATAACGCCCCCCCCCCAAAAAAGATGAATTTTTGGCTTTATTTACATCTTTCTCAGTAGCAAATGCCTTCAAGATCAATGTGTTCCCTATACAGCCTGACTTTCACCTTGCAACTAGCAATAATAAATACTATAATCCTCTTCAACCGCATTAGGCTTCCAAATGTGTCCTTTGAGACCATCCCTCAAAAGCACATTGCCAGCCTGTTATGGGCTGAACAGTTATGGCTCCATTAGCTGCCCTGAAATGGGAGAGAAGCCAGACCCTGAAGCATAGTAAAGCCCTTGTTTCCTTCTAAGAGGATCCAAAAAGATTGCCCCACTGAGATGCCGCCTTTGATGTTCCATACAGCTTTGGTCTTAAAGCCATAACATATGGAAAGTGCTGAACTCACAAATCTGGGATGCAAATATGCTACCCCCTTGCAAGGACACAAATAGGTTAGTTATGTATATGCCTTGACGTTTCAGTAGTTTTCTGGTATACCTTTCATTGCAATGCCCAAATTGAATCTACTCCCGCATAATGCCCCTGTAGGTTTTTTAATCATATATTATTAGTCTGCCTCATTCCGATGATGTGTTGGAGTGATAAATCATCAGAGTGTGCTGCTGCTGTGATGAGATGTTGCTTCAGTATGCCATTGAAGCTGTCATTCTGCTAATGTATTGTTAAGGCATACTGATGGTGCCTTGCGCAGAAGATGGTGCAGCCAAAGGAACAAAAGGTTTAGGAGCCGATTCAATGTAATTACAAGATAAAAGTCAGCCAGCACACAGCAGGCAACAAATGGCTTTCATGGATTCACTAAATCGCATTCCTTTTCTCTGTTGTTTGTGGTTTCAAGTGTCTTGTTTTTGTACCCCGATTCTTTTCTCAGAGAACAGGAAGATACAGCTTGGGAAAGAATTGCTTCAGATAAACCAAAAGCCTTCGGATGACAAAATAACTGTTTTCTTCACAAGAAAATCAAACTCCTCTTCTTTACAAGACTGGTGCTTCTTCACAGATCAGTTTTAACCAGCAAATAAGTTAAAACAGAGAGAGATTATTTGGTGTTGCTGATGATTTGTTAAGATTTATAGACAGCCTTGCCACTTACTATTAGAAGAAACAGTTCCATGTTTCTTAGACTATTATGCTGAACTAAGATCCTCAGAGAAACGTGAAGCAGAATCATGTGGTACATACGTTGCTGGACTGTGCCACTGCAGACTGCAGATGGGGAGCACATGTTTCAGTTTTTCCATGTGAAAACACAGCTGTTCTGCATATGGAGAGCTAGAACATAAAGAAAAGCCTTCAAAGCTATCCTTTTCCTTTGACAAACTTTTCCCACCCCCAGGTGGGCTTACAGTTTTGTGTTTTTTGGGAAGCATTCAAACATACAACTCCTCAGTTGCAATCCAAAGTTGCATAGTCTAGGAAAAGCTGCACCATTTGATACTGATATTGGTGTAGATTTGGCTTTTTGAAGCTGTTCTCAGCAGTGGGTAAAGTGGATGGTGTTGTTCACCTGGCTTCCCAATACTGAGCATCACTGCCAGTTAGCAGAAGGGAGAGGCAGTGTGCAGGCAGTAAGGAAGGTACAGGCCCTACAGTGGAGAGTGCTCCTGTCAGTGCACTGAGCTCCCTGTGCCTCTGTCAGTAACCAGGTGAGCAATGCCACCCTGAATATGCCAGCCTGCCAACCACTGCCACTGTAGATATAGGAGTTATCTTGGATTAACCTTGTGGGACTTGCTTCTGAGCATAAATGCAAAGGATTGTACTGTATGTTATTCTATTCATACTGATGGCAGTGGTGGAGATCAAGAGGCACATTCAAGTTTGCATTCCCTTTGTCTTGTTCTCAGAAAAGGTTATCCATCAGGCTGAACAGGTGAAACTCTGTCCCATGGTCAGATGTATCATGATAGAGTTCAACAGAGATCAGAATTCAGAGTCAAAGGTATCTCAAGCTATGAGACCAGGAGACACTGCTCCTGGAGACACTGAGCCTGGCTGACAGGAGCACACAGAACAATCCCCTATACCACCAATGTCTGCAGGTCCACATCCAGGACCCTCAAGAGCACCTTTCCCTGAGCCTGAGGAACCCAGTGACTCTCACAGCACATTAGTCCAGTGGAAGAGAGCTGCCCAGGAGGGAGGCTATGGTACATAGGAGGAGTGACCAGCTCCAGACCTGAAGGTTGACCCTTTAAGATTCTGAAGTTATCCACAAGAGAAAGGAGCCTGGGTAAAGTAGCCTGTGAGACAGAAGCAAACAAATGCTCAGGCTGCTCTCAACCTTTATTGGAGTGAGTTGTTGGAGCTATCCATGGTCCTGCACTGCCTTGCCTTGGGGTATCAGGCATCCTACCTGAACATGACAAATCTGAACCTAGATTGGGATGGGTCTACATAATCCATGCCATCCAACAATACCTGCAGTCCCCCTGCTTCATCACCTACCTTAGGAGGAAAACATTTATGACTGTTTAGTAGTGAGCCCAAATCAATGGGTCCAGAGCCAGCTTCTGTAGGAGTGGCCTCTTTCAAAGTATGCTCTGGATGCAACCAGAGTTTGCTAGATTTAATAAGCCAAAAGGGATAGCAGTCAAGAGAGCATGTTGTTGGGCATAAACTGAAACCTATCCCACACCAATTCACAAAGTGTGGCATTGGATGTTTCAACTGAAATTGCAGCAACTGCTGAGTTACCATAAAGTCAAGCTACTTTATCCTTAAAATGTGCAGCAAGTCCTTCTCCAGCAATTGAAATTTAAAAGAGCCTTTGTTTCTTCTCCCTCCCCCCACCAAGCCTATTGGGAGAGGGGGGGTGATTTTCCTGGAGAGCATAATTGTAGAGACAAGAGTTAATCTCCCCTCCCCAGCTGCATTCTCCAGGATGATCATCCCTCCCACCACCAGCTTTTAGGCTTTGAAGAAAGCTTGCTATTGGTGACAAAATGCTTATATGAAGGGAAGAGAGGGGATTCTGCAAGCACCAGAAAGGGACTCCACTGGTGCCCCATGATATTCTTGTAAAGAAGCTGGTAAAATGTGGTCTTGACTATGCTACCACTCAGTGGATTTGTAACTGGCTGACTGACCGAACCCAAAGGGTGCTCATCAATGGTTCCTCTTCATCCTGGAGAAGAGTGACTAGTGGGGTGCCACAGGGATCTGTCTTATTCTATTCAACAACTTGGATGATGGACTCAAGGGCACCCTGATCAAATTTGCAGATGACACCAAACTGGGAGGGGTGGCTAACACCCCAGAGGACAGGATCACACTTCAAAACGACCTTGACAGATTAGAGAACTGGGCCAAAACAAACAAGATGAATTTTAACAGGGAGAAATGTAAAGTATTGCACTTGGGCAAAAAAAAAAAAAAATGAGAGGCACAAATACTAGATGGGTGACACCTGGCTTGAGAGCACTACATGTGAAAAGGATCTAGGAGTTTTGGTTGACCACAAACTTGACATGAGCCAACAGTGTGACGCGGCAGCTAAAAAAGCCAATGCAATTCTGGGCTGCATCAATAGGAGTATAGCATCTAGATCAAGGGAAGTAATAGTGCCACTGTATTCTGCTCTGGTCAGACCTCACCTGGAGTACTGTGTCCAGTTCTGGGCACCACCGTTCAAGAAGGACACTGACAAACTGGAACGTGTCCAGAGGAGGGCAACCAAAATGGTCAAAGGCCTGGAAACGATGCCTTATGAGGAACGGCTAAGGGAGCTGGGCATGTTTAGCCTGGAGAAGAGGAGGTTAAGGGGTGATATGATAGCCATGTTCAAATATATAAAAGGATGTCACATAGAGGAGGGAGAAAGGTAGCTTTCTGCTGCTCCAGAGAAGCGGACACAGAGCAATGGATGCAAACTACAAGAAAGAAGATTCTACCTAAACATTAGGAAGAACTTCCTGACAGTAAGAGCTGTTCGACAGTGGAATTTGCTGCCAAGGAGTGTGGTGGAGTCTCCTTCTTTGGAGGTCTTTAAGCAGAGGCTTGACAACCATATGTCAGGAGTGCTCTGATGGTGTTTCCTGCTTGGCAGGGGGTTGGACTCGATGGCCCTTGTGGTCTATTCCAACTCTATGATTCTATGATTCTATGTGTACTCCAGGGGCCGCATTAGTAACCCATGACATAGGACATATATGTCATAGTATATTTCTAAGCAGAGGTAAATAAGAGTGCTTAAGCTTTTAAAAAAGAAAAAGGGAAAAAGAAAGAAAGTGTTCACTTTCCACCCTATATTGTATTCTGACCTTTCCCTTTCAAAGGTCAGTGTTTCAAAATGAGAGTAAAAGAACCTTTATAGGTGGTGTCTCATTAGAAAGTCTAGACTATGATAGAATGACTCTTTGGAATCATTATCTTTCTGCGATAATAGCAATATGTACACCAGTTGAAGGATCTGAGTTAATGAGGCGCAAATGGTTGCTAGTGTCTTTAACACAGCCCATGGCCCACAAATGAACAGTCATAAGCATAATTTATAAATAATAAAAAACTTGACACCGACTTTTTTCTTTAAAGGTGGGTAATCTGAAAAACCTTGAATGTTGTCTGCACAGGGAAAAAGAAGAGCCGACTGATTTATAAAGCAGTTTCATTCACTGATAGCCAGGGGGCTTGAACACCCCAAGGCATTGCTGTACTTTTGCACCCTATTCAGTGTTAACATTGCACACTTAGTACTATACAGCTATTTTATCTAAGTATAAATTTGCTTCCTTGATTCATGTATTCCCCACCTTTTCCCCAGTGAGGAGGAAGTTGAAGTACATGGTACACCTCCTATTTTATCCCTTCAACAACCATGTGAAATTGGTTAGGCTGACAGGATAGGAACTGTTCATGATTACCTAAGCCTTGCTCACATGTTATACTGAAAACACATGCAAGTTGGGTTCGTGTGAAAGAGTGTACACTTGTAGAGTTGTGCAACTCAGCTATTAATGTACATGGATACACAGATGTTGAATGTGATGTGTCAACACCCCTCCAGTGAACTTTACCAAGTGGCCACCTGAAGCTGAGTTTCACTATTCATTGTGAAAAACTCTAAACACTATACTGCAGTGGCTATCATGAACTAACAAACACATGGAACAGGAGAAAGGTATTGTTATGAGTTTGGGTAGGGGGTAGTCTGTAAGCCTGAGCCCACTTCTAATTCCTGGATCCAGCACAGATTCAATTCCTAGAATACCTGGGATTCCTGGTGAGGTGATGGCCCTCTAAGTATGGGCCATTAAGGTGACAAAGGAAGTGACTCTGTGCTAGATAGCAAAGGGGTAAGCCCCCTCCCTCAAGTTACTGGTAGTTTTTTGTTGTTGTTTAGTCGTGTCTGACTCTTCGTGACCCCATGGACCAGAGCACGCCAGGCATTCCTGTCTTCCACTGCCTCCCGCAGTTTGGTCAAACTCATGTTGGTAGCTTCGAGAACACTGTCCAACCATCTCGTCCTCTGTCATCCCCTTCTCCTTGTGCCTTCAAAATCAGAGTTGAGCTAGAAGGTAGAACCAAAGCTGTAGGCTGGGAAGCCAGAGAGACAGCCATGTCTGATTTCTGCTTGAATCCAAGGCTGTGGCTATGTGAGAAGCAAGGCCTTCTGGGATGTTAATGCTACAAACTGCTACATCATAGGCTCAGGTTCTATATATGTGTAAATAAACCCTATGTCATAAAGGCTGTCTCTGCTGTCCCTCATTCTGAAGAAACGAAGAAACAAAACCCTAGGTAAGCATCTGGAACCGCTGGAATCTCACATCGCCCAGAGATTGGGGTGGCGTGCAACAGAAATCGTACTGGGTTGTCTCTGCCAACTTTACTCAACCTGAGAGAGTTATTCCAGTGTTTCTGAGCAAAACTTACATCAGGCACTTAACTGGGACTTAGGCCACAAAGCAAATATTCTGACACGCTAAGCCTTTTAGCAAAGAATCAGAGTGAACACATACACCGTGTAGTAATAGAGTGCTCTCCTGAACAACAAACACGATCTCTTCATGGAACGTAAAGAAATAGTCAAACCACATTTGGCACACCTTAAATAGAATATTTCTACTCTTTAAGATGATACTGAGTAGCAGCTCAATCTGGGCTGGGAGAAGATGGTCCAGCACTAATTAAAATAAATTCTATTATTAGCAGGTTTCAAAGTGACTGCACACACTTTAGCAAAAGAGCAAATGTTGCTGGCTTTTGGCGGATCTGGTGTTGTGGTAGTGGTATACGGATACCACTTTGTAACAAACATCATTTGCAACAAACATTAGGAGAATTCTCCAAATAAACAAGTATTATTTTCCTGCTAGGGGAACAGCGCACACTAATTTGCCAAAAGCAGCAGGGATTATCTGTGCTCAGTGGTTTTGAACCAGTCTTTGAATGCTGAATTTTAGAGGAAGCTCTTGAGATGAATATACAGCTCTGAACTCTCAAGCATATCCCCAATCATACAAATAGAATAGTTTTAGGCTGAGCTAGGATTCCTTAGCTGTGCAATCCAAGTTGTACTCATATATTTAGGCATGGTTTAACAAAGGGTTTCAGATTCAGTAACAGAAAAAGAGATCACACCCTGAAACCTGGAGAAACTTTTGATAGCAATGGCATCTCATTGAACATGGAAGCCTTCTTGAAAATTCTTCTGGCACTCTCTTCCCAGGAAAGGCTTGCTGATATTACAAAGGCAATCAATATATGATTTTATTTAGCAAACATCAACATTATTTTAATGATCACACATTTTCTTTTACTCAGTGTAAAAATTAATGTCTTACTCCAGATTCCTAGGATCAGGCATGATCTCTGCTTTTTCTCTCTCACACAAACACACCATGCTTGAAATTCCCATCTTTTTTGTATTCAGGTGCTGTTCGCGTTATTAGCATGATGCTGACAGAGATGCTGACAGGAGATGTTTGAAACAAAAGTTTCTGAATTATTAACGAAACGACAAGGGCAAAATCGGACGATGCAATGGGAGCTGAGATCTTTAAACGCCCAATAACTGATACTAAATTTTAATGAAGTCCAGAGTGACAACGAAATGCACCATTTCATTTGCCGTTAACCTTTTTGATGCATTGCTCCTGACGTCTTAAAGTTCTTAAGACAGGGTGCCTTTTTAATGACAAGGACAGGTGGGTGTTCTGTCTCAATGAATGTTCCTAACTGGAATGAAGCAGAGAAGCAACCAAAAAAAAATAATCAATGGCAAAATGTGACAGGATATACATATTTGGGAGCAAATGGTTAAAGGGTTGCAGTTTGGTTTGGGTTTTCAGTTTTTAAGGGAGAAGATGTGCATGGGACTGCTGAGCTTGGGACTCTACGGTGGCATAAGATTGCTCTAATTCAGCCTTTGCAAACCTGGTGCCCTCCATAGGTTTTTGACTACAACTCCCATCAGCCTCAGCTAGCTGGGCTGGGGTTAGGGGATGGACAATTCTGTCAATTTTTGTGCTTTAAATTCGGTTTGGCTCATTTCTGCATCAGCTTGATTTTTTTTTTAAAGTTCTCATGAAAAGTCTTGAGAATTTTTGTGGAAATTGCTCTTAATATACTCATTTTTGTATGCAACTGTGCCTGATATTCACATTTTAAAGCAATTTTCTGTAATGGAATGCATTTTACATGTTATTTTCACTAATACATGCATTTTATGCACATTTTCTCCTCATGTATGCATTTTTGTCACTTGAGTGTGGGGGGGTTTGGTGCTGCATCAAAATATTTGTAGAAGAGTGAATTTCAGAATATAACAGTGTTTTGTTTCAGAATGTGTGATTTATATAGGTTCACATTAAAATCCTACCCAAACCTAATTTCTCCGCCATCCATAACTGAAGCCGATGCACTTATAGTCCAAAATGCCTGAAGGGCACCAGGTTGACAAAGTCTTCTCTAACTAAATATTCAAGATGTCAACAGTCACATGGGCAATCTGATCAGGCAATACCCTTTCATGCGTTGGGACTTCTTGGTGGGTTTCCATGTGCAATGCATGGTTGGTTTAGGAAAGGGAGGCAAGATAAGAATATTGGAAGCTGACATATACAGAGAGCCAGGCCGTTGGTCCATCTAGCTCAGAGTTTTCCACAGTGACTGTGGTTTCACAGTGAGGTTTCTGCCTGGAGATGCTGGGAATTGTGCCTGAGACTTTCTGCATGGAAAGCAGATAATCAGCCACAGGCCTGCAGCCCCGGCCCATTGGGAAGTGTAGCTAAAGTGGTGGGACCCCTTCCAAATTAAACACAGTAGTTCCTTACACATGAGCACTACATGAACAGGGCTAAAGGAGAAACATAGGCTCAGCTGAGGTATCTTCAACAAGAATGCTCACACAACTCAGTAACATTTTCATACAGGAGCCCTGTGTGTGCCGTATGTGCTGTATCATGCCTCAGCTCATAATGTCTAATTACTGACATGAAGAGGCTGCCTTGGAAACATTTCCAAATTTTCCATATGTATACAGTTTCTATATAGGGCTTCAGTCTCCATCTCCATCCAGCCAGTCCCATGCTGAGATGACTTGTACCCTTTTCCTAATCCTGTTTCTGTCATATCCTAACATAATTTCTATTGCCCTCCATTTTCTTTCCATATCTCTTTCATCCCTCCCCCTTCCCTACTCTAATTTATATATTTTGTGATTTGCACATTTCTCTGTTATTTTGAATTGGGCAAGAAATGGCCTTGCTTATCTAAAATAATTTAGAAAATTATATTATTCTGTTCGTCTTCTTCTTTTTCTTTTCTTTTTTAAAAATCCATTATTCCAAAGTATGCCCCCCTTGAATCACCATAAAGCCTTTTTGTGTGTGTCATTCTTTAGTTCTCATCACCTCCGGGCCATTTTAGATGTGCTTGATGATGTTAACTCCTCAAATAGGAAAGAAAAATTAAATCTATATGCTGTACTACAAAGGACATTATGAAGACAATTTAAGGCTTTACTTTAAAGGAAAAGAATCATTTCTATATAGAATGAATAGATCAAGTTAGAAATAGAAGTAATCCATAATAATTCCTGCTACCCAGCACTCTGAAGTTAGCTATGGTGTTTGGAAGAAAAATTAACGTACAGCAAAGCAGCTAACTCAGGAGAACTGACTGGGGCAAATCTGTTCTCCTGTTCTTCCTGTACATCTAAGTGATAATGATCACCAATTTAACCGGTTGAGAGTTCCACATCAACGAGGTCAAAACCTCTGCGCTTTATGTTACAGCATAACTGGCTTGCTTTAAAATATCTAAATTTTCCAGGCTCATTAAATATTTAACAAAAGATGTGATCTTCCATGCAAACTTGTGAAGTCATAATCAAAGGATATGCTGCTTGCAGATCCTGAGAAGCTGAGCTCAGGAAGATTAACTAAGCATCCACTTAATAACTGGTATACAGGGAGGTGGGAGCAATCCTATGCACAAGAAGCTGGGGTAAAGCAAGCTGGTCGAATGTAAGCTGGCACAAAGTTACCCCAGATCGAAGCCCCGTTCAGTGACAGGGCTGCTACTGCTGCTAAGCCCAGCAGCAGGAAAAGAACCTTTAAAATAATGCTCTGTGGTGGCCTGTCAGGTCAGATGCTTGAGCTGAGTGGGCCTAGCATCCAGTCTAAATATCTTGGGTCCTGCCTCCAGAGCATCCTTTGGGGGGATTTACACCTCAGCCAAGTTTCACTCAGCTGGATGAGGCTCAGCTGTATCAGGATGGATCAGGATGAGTTAGTTGCACAAGTGTGTCTTCAGTTGAGCTGGGCTGGGACCTAAATGCTTGGGATGCCGCTCATCGCTGGCAGATCTTGCCATAGGATTGCCCACTCAAACTTGTTTTAGCCTCCATTTCAGGTACTAAGGGAATGCTTCTTTCTGGGATAGGGAGGGCAAAGTTATTTCCACTCCCCACCACAATCAGAATGGGGATCACACAGATAGGAGCTTGGGGAGTGGGGTTACTCCCCTTGATGCTAGTGGAGACTTTTTTCCAAGGGTCATAAGCCACCCAAGGGTACATGCATGTGTCTCCATTCTGAATATGTTGTGTGGGGTGGTCTGTTTGTCCAGGAAGGATCCTGCCCTGTGCCTGTATTAAGTCTTTTAAATAGGCAAAAGTGGTGGCCTGGTCTTTTTGCATTTATCTTACTTTCATATAGATATTTGACACAGTTATAAAGCACTTATTTTTTTAAAAAAAGAGATTTCTAAGTGGTGTGCAGCAGTACCTTGGGTTAAGTACTTAATTCGTTCCGGAGGTCTGTTCTTAACATGAAACTGTTCTTAACCTGAAGCACCACTTTGGCTAATGGGGCCTCCTGCTGCTGCCGCGCCGCCGGAGCACGATTTCTGTTCTCATCCTGAAGCAACGTTCTTAACCCAAGGTACTATTTCTGGGTTAGCGGAGTCTGTAACCTGAAGCGTATGTAACCTGAAGCGTATGTAACCTGAGGTACCACTGTACAACAAAGCCCAGTCAACAATATAATTGAAACAAACAAAAATAACTGAAACAGAAAATGCAATATAAAAGCAGTAAAAAGATAGTATAAAACCGCATGTGCACGTGCGCACACACACACACACAAGTCTATACAGATATATTGTAAGAAAAAGAAAGCACCAATATGCCCTTCACAGCTAACAATGTGCATGTATATTTTGGGTGACAACCTGCCTTCCTTTAAAGATTATAAATGATGGGAAATAATTCACTAAAGGCTGAAGTAGGTGAGTGATTCAGGATATTCATAATCATTATCTTCCCCAGTGGTGCTGGCTGTAAGGGGTTGTCTTTTCTTACTTTTAAAAAATCAATGAGGGGCTGCTAATTTGGGGAATTGGCACTAGGGAAGGGAGCATTTAACCATTTCTTCCCATGCCGTTTCTCTAATCTGAAGATGGGAACCCTTTTTCAGAAGGAGGTTCACCTTCCTTCCTTCCAAGGGCCTCAGGCCAGTGGTGGATAGGGTCAGAGGCAAAAGTGGTTAAGAAACAAGTGCACGTTTTACCTTTATACATCAGACCAGTTTCTGCACATACTTAATGCACCCTCTTTTCCCCACAAGCAGACAAGCAAGAAGCAGTATCACAGCTCAAGGACACACACCAGCCAGACATAAATCTCAGGACCTGGGAGAAGTTGTATGGCCTGGAGGTGAGTCAGGGAAGTCTAGAGGACTTCTCCCCCCCCACCCACCCACCCCGGAGTCCAGCTTTATATGTCTGCCTTAATCCAAACCATTCCCAATCCAAAAGCTAGCTAGCTAGCTTGCTTATTTATTTATTTATTTATTTTGCCAGGGCTAAGACGGCTGAGCTAAGACCGTGGAATTTTCACCAATGTAAGCCCTGGAAAATTGGCATTTTGGGTCAGTGCCAGAGGACAGGACGATGGATCCTAACCCCATTAAGTTCAATCATATGTCCTGGCAACCCAGTGGATCTTGCACTGGCAAAAGGGTTGTGTAAGTCCAACTCTTTTTAAAAGGCTTCTGGAAGGCTCAGCCAGCAATAAGTCCATTCCTGAACAGAGTTTGGATCTGGCCCACTTTACACCAGCTTCACACCCTGGCCTTTTACACCATCTTAAATTAAGACAGCACAAATTGCTTAGCTGTTAGTGAAATATCTTACGTTAACTTTTTGAGGTTGTGAGCCACTTTGAGCACAGTTTATTATGGAAAAGCAGTGTGCAAATAAACTACGGTGGTGGCATTGAATGCACATTCCTATCAGGAGTAGTTAAAGAGCTCCTTAACAAAGTTTCAGCCATAGCTCGTAACAAGGTTGCTCCTCTAAAAAGTAAGTTCTGCTTTAAAGGCCCAATTAAACCTTTAAGCTTTAGAGGCAGCCAATCATCAAGGACAAAAGTAACTTAAGAAAGTTACAGGCAGAGGGTGAGGGGGCATGGAGGGGATCCCACTAAACAAGAATTAATGGGAACATTATATACAGGAACTATATATTCTTTGAATTGCTTTCTTGGTTACAGCCAGTGTCTTTAAAGTATGAACTTCTCATGTCTGACATGGAAAGGAAGCTCAAGAAAATCAATACCTCATTAAGAAAATGGTTTGGTTGTCAGTCAACTTCCCAAAAGAAAGTTCCTTACAGAAGGTCTTATAAACAAAAGCACTCTCTGTCACCATTAACTGATGAAACGAAGGTAACTGCTTCCTGAGCAGTAATGATGCTGTGCAGACAGTGGATGAAACAGTAAGGCAAACAGGTAAGTTATATCCCAGTGGGAGATGGAAACCCAGCAAGGTTCTGCTTTTAACTGCTCTTTCTGTGGAGATAGTCCTTCATTTAGGAACACAGGAAGCTGCCATATACAGGGTCAGACCGTTGGTCTATCTAGCTCAGTATTCTCAGCAATGACTGAGAGCTGGTCTCCAAGGTATCATGTAGAGGTCATTCTCAACGCTACTTGGAGATGCCATGAATTGACCTTACGACCTTTTTGCATGCCAAACATGTGCTCTTCCACTGAGCCACAGATGTTCCCACACATTTCTGAAATAGAGACAATGTCCCATGGAGACAACATGTTCAGTACTATTTTGCAAAGTATGGCTGATGTGAAAATTCATTGAAAAACATTGAAAAGGTGATACTTCTCTATGGGATTGCAAACCTTATGGAGGGATCCTCATAAGGTTTGAGGTACAGCCTTGTTTTCTCTCTTTCTTCCCTTTGGTGTGTGTGCGTGCGTGTGCGCGCACACACACATACACACAGGCATGTGTGTAGGCATTACAACAGGTCATTATAGAGAAAGTGAAGCTTGTGTGTGCTTCCAACTCTTTCCCCCTCCATTTGGTGAAATAGAATAAGTTTAAGTGGCAGGGCTGGCCTAAGGTAGTTTTCAACCTGAAGTGAAAGGCAAGATGGCAACCTGTCCCATTCCAAGTACAAAACCATCCAGCTGAAGCTTGTTTCAACAGTGGTGAGAGGATGGCCTCCTCTACTAAACCTCGGGAGTGCTGCCTGCATCAAAGCTGATCTGGATAAGTGGAGAATAAATGTGGGGTGTCAAATTGGGAACTGTCCACAGATGTCCCATTATGGTCTGCTGTTTATGGGCTGAGAGGAAAACAGTAAGGAGAAAACTCAATCCATCCCAATGGGGGTCCTTCCATTTAGAAGGGTAAGCATCATGGCTAGTTGTATAAGGATTCCTTTTCATCCTATTTGTTGGTACACTCATCATTTACCTATGCAAATGAATTTCTATGTCTTAATTACCAACATACCTGCTTGCAACATGAACAAATTTACCTCATAAGACTTGATTCAGTACCTAATGAAGTAAACAGGCATCCTGTTCAAGAAGAAAAGTGATCTGAAAGTCAAATCTGACTTTAATTCTACCACATTTTTGGCAAATTACTAAATCTGTGCAAGTGCAGTTATGGTAACGAACAGTTGGAAGCAGTAGTGAAGACATGAAGACACTTGCTCAACCTTTACGTGCTGTGAGTCATATCCAAATTTAGCTTCAATTAACTACTGACATAAAATGCTAAAATCTAAGCTTTGGGGACAGAACCAATGGATTTCCCTCACAAGAACCACAAGCTTCCATAATTTTCAATGAGAGCATGTTAAAGTGGGTTGTTAATTTGGTTGTTCCAATATCCTGGAACATTCCATCTCAGAGTAAAGCTAACTTAGTCAATTGGAACTTAATACATACCTGAGTCAGACCATTTGTCCATCAAGCTCCAGCTTAGTTGACACAGAACAGTCTTTTCTTAGCTAAAAATGCTAGGGATTGAATATGGAACCTTTTTCATGCAAAGCATTTACCTTACGACAGACCGTTCCAAACGTTTAAGTTGTGATCTCAACCGTTATGACATATATAGAGCAGTATGAGCATATTAAATTCTTGCGAGGGCTTCTGATATACTGACTAAAACCATTACTGGTCTTGTTATCTGCTGCTCCAGTTCACCATCAGCTCCCTGATCTTGACAATCATGTTTCTCTCCAGATAAAAAAAATAGGGTGATGTGAACAGATCATCTAGAGCAGGCATGGCCAAACTTGGCCCTCCAGCTGTTTTGGGACTACAACTCCCATCATCCTTAGCTAACAGGACCAGTGGTCAGGGGTGATGGGAACTGTAGTCCCAGACAGATGGAGGGCCAAGTTTGGCCATGCCTGATCTAGAGCTTCTGATACGTCCATTTACATCTTTCTAAAACTAAAGAAAGGTATGTCCCTTTTCATGTGTAGAGCAATCATAGATGCAACAGGGAGTGGGAACCTGTCAGTGCTGCTCCCATCCTGACATTGCATCTCACATTGTTCCCCAATCTTTGCCCTCCACACATTAAGCATAGACACCCATTTGAAGATGTCCATGCTGAACACATGCACATCAAGTGGGCAGGCTTGATGTTATGACTGGAGCTAGCAGCCATCAAGGGCAGCTTTCATCAACTCAGTGTCCTCCAGATGCAATGCAAATTTTATTATATGGTCACTGACCTGGTAAAATTAGACTGCAACGGGTCAAATGTCAGGGATGATTATGGGAGGAAAGGAGAAGGAGAAGACTTGTTGCTATATGACACTTAATTGCCAAGGTGTCTTCTAAGCAGTTTATAAGTGTTAAGCCAATTACACAATACACCAATTTCTTCAAAACACCAAGTTGGGGAAGATTGCCTAGAGCAAGGAAAGTTTGATGTATTAGAAATGCAGTGTGGCCAAATCTCTGAAACAAGTGACAACACCTTTTTTTGTCTTTCTTTCAAAAAAAGACATTAAGAATACATGCAGCGAAAACCAATGTGTATTCAATGGTACGCTGGCTAAAGCAGCTATAACCGAGTCTGTGATTAAAGTTGCCATTGTGCTCACTGAACTGGAGGAGCAGACTTAAAGATAAAGGGGGAAGATACTGATTTCAAATTAACATTCAAAAAATGAAAAGACAAGAAAGAGGTTAGGAAGAGTACATTTTATATAACAAAATGGAGAATACTTGATGAAGCAGCAAGTCAAGAAAGTTTTCTTGCTGAACCATCTGAAAGATAAAGGTACAAAGGAAAAGGTATTGCTTAAGAGTGTCACAAATTCTTTTGCTAGGATAAGCTGACATTATAATAATGCCTAAGAGAAGATATCAACTGTCGAATAGATTTGGAAACCTGACATCATTTGTGGAATACATGAAAAGAATCTGGAAGCAACTGGCCTTCTCTGAAGTCCCTTGACCCTCTTTTTTCCCCTTTCATGTGATTTTATCGATGATTATATATCATATACAAATGGTGGCTGCTAATGGGAGCCCCGTTTCCTCCCCTCAGGAATCCTCCTTGGAACAACACTATTTCATGTCATAATGAAGGCCGTTCATGTCATAATGAAGGGGATCCTGGAGAGAAACACAGGGAATTCTGAAGAGAAATGGCAGTCCCAAGCACTATTATGAAAAAATGTAGCAAAAATGTGTCTTGTTGTGGTACATTATCAGAAGCAGCTCACTAGGTGGGGCCATGACACTAGCTTCTGGGCAGGTGGGTTTTCAGAGGTATCCAAATCAGTGCAGTTTAGAACAGTTTGGTCTGCTCCTTGATTCAAAAGGGAATCTGATAGCATCCAAACACACACTAAAGCTTATCAGCATATGTTCAGGTAACATAACTAATAATACAAAATAACAGGAACTCAGGAAGCTGCCTTAAATCTGATGAGATTAAGCGCTCACCACCCCTTTTGTGATAGTAGGCGCCATTTGCAGCCCCCAGTGTTTGGCACCCCTGATCCCTGCCGAGACTCACCAGGAGGTGGCACGCCTTCCTGGTGCCGTGGAGTGTTAGGGGGTTATCACCAAACCCCCTGTTCAAATGCACCTATCCGTGGCGCTGTTGGGGGCGGCGCCAGGTAAGTGGACCACAGGTGAGAAGGCGTCGCTCTGGTCTGCTTCTGGGGCTTAAATTTGAGGCAGAGCCTGTACTGAGAGTGCAGTTGGCTTTGGAGCTTCACCCACCCTATCCTCCCTTTGATCACCAGCTTCATGTTAATCTTTCTCCTTTTCAGGTTCTTGGGTGTTGCTACAGTCCTATGATGGTTGCTGTTGAAGGGCCAGGAAGAAATTAGGCAGGTTTCGCCTTCCCCATAGCAATTGTCACAACTTTGGCAGTTTTAGGCCTTGGGAGAAATCCTTTAGTCTATCATTCTTACTGGTGTGTGTGTGTGTGTGTGTGTGTGTGTGTGTGTGAAGTGGTGACTCACCCCCCCCCCGCGGCTGCATTTTCAGGGTTCCCCGTTAAAGGGGGTTTGTGAAGAGAGTCACTGGCCATACGCTGAAAGGTTGTCAGTAAACGTCCCAAAGCTGCATGGAGAGGCGGGGGCTTGCTGTGTAAACATGCATTTTGCAGTGCCCACTCTGATCTGATTAACACTGCTGTGCCTCAGTTCCCCTGGCTGGGGGGCTGAGACAGATACACGCCCAATGCCTAAGCCAAGGTTTCCTACATCTGAAATTGATAATAAAAGTTGTGGCCATTTTGAATCCCAGTACACATTGCCATGTGTGAGTCATTGGTCTTGTTCAGTCACCAAGAGGGGAGGGGTGTCCACCTGGGCCTGCAATATATGTCTCTTTAGTCCAATACTGTGTGCTCCAGGACTGGCCAATATCATGCTCACCAGATGTTGATGGACTCCAGCTCCCACTGTCTCTGATTATTGGCCATGCTGGCTGGAGATGATGGGAATTGGAATCTAGCAACATCTGGAGGAAACATGTTTGCTACCCCTGGTGTACCCTGGGCCCAGCAATGCCTGTCCAACTGTGGTCTTTTCTTTTTAATTGGGGTTGCCAGGTATTGACTCCTGAAACATTCTGAACACAAAAGCACATGCTCAATCACTGAACTACGGTTCCCCCCTTGGATGTTGTGATTCAAATCATGTCAAAGGCTGGTTGTAGCTGGGACTTCTCAAAGGCTTGACACAGTCCAAACTTGTCTCTATGGAGCCTCGGAATTTTGTGGGATGCTCTTTGTTTCCTCAGCATATTATAAAGAGAGGGAGAAGGAGATCAGCAGCAGATACTTGAATGAAGACAAACCTTAGGAAAGGAAATATCACTTCAGCATGGAAGATGCAGCTGGAACTGACAGGGAACTCTTTCTGGGTTATAATCCATTGGCAAGCAAGGAAAGAGAACTCCTTGCAGAAACAGGTATTGTGGGAAGATGGAAGGGAGAAAGGAATTTGCAAAGAACAGAAGGGAGAGCTCAGTAATGAGAGGAGGTTCAACCAACCCTACATACTAGAGAAGCCAAAAACTCACTAAGACCTCTCTGAAGAAAGGATGAGGTTCCAGGTCTCCAATGGTGCTCATACATTGGCTGTTCTTATCAGGGATGGATGAAGGAATCTAGTACAGGAAGGATGTTACCAAGACATAACTGAAATCTGACAAACAATCAGTATCCCACTGAGTTATGAATCTGAGATTGGGATCACAAGGCATATCTTTCTCAGATGAAGCAACTATTACGGTCATTGTTGGAACAATAAAACAACAATAAAACTTGGCTGACCTTAACTCAAGAAAGAGGACAATATAAGGTTCTAGGCATTTGGATGGTGGGGAGGCAATCAGGGATGAATGGCTTTTTAAAAAATGGTTCTAGTCCATGGAGGCAAAAATCTGATATGAATGAGCATTGCCTATTCTGAAATTAAAATTTTATTTTAACTCTACCAGCAATATGGGCTTAACAATGGCTTGGGATGGATATCTCCCTATATGCATTGCAACAACAAAAATGTAATGATAAAGTACACAAAGGTGATGACCATTCTGGTAATGTTGCATTGACTACAGGACAGGATCACACTTCAAAACGACCTTGACAGATTAGAGAACTGGGCCAAAACAAACAAGATGAATTTTAACAGGGAGAAATGTAAAGTATTGCACTTGGGCAAAAAAAATGAGAGGCACAAATACAAGATGGGTGACACCTGGCTTGAGAGCACTACATGTGAAAAGGATCTAGGAGTCTTGGTTGACCACAAACTTGACATGAGCCAACAGTGTGACGTGGCAGCTAAAAAAGCCAATGCAATTCTGGGCTGCATCAATAGGAGTATAGCATGTAGATCAAGGGAAGTAATAGTGCCACTGTATTCTGCTCTGGTCAGGCCTCACCTGGAGTACTGTGTCCAGTTCTGGGCACCACAGTTCAAGAAGGACACTGACAAACTGGAACGTGTCCAGAGGAGGGCAACCAAAATGGTCAAAGGCCTGGAAACGATGCCTTATGAGGAACGGCTAAGGGAGCTGGGCATGTTTAGCCTGGAGAAGAGGAGGTTAAGGGGTGATATGATAGCCATGTTCAAATATATAAAAGGATGTCACATAGAGGAGGGAGAAAGGTTGTTTTCTGCTGCTCCAGAGAAGCAGACACGGAGCAATGGATCCAAACTACAAGAAAGAAGATTCCACCTAAACATTAGGAAGAACTTCCTGACAGTAAGAGCTGTTCGACAGTGGAATTTGCTGCCAAGGAGTGTGGTGGAGTCTCCTTCTTTGGAGGTCTTTAAGCAGAGGCTTGACAACCATATGTCAGGAGTGCTCTGATGGTGTTTCCTGCTTGGCAGGGGGTTGGACTCGATGGCCCTTGTGGTCTCTTCCAACTCTATGATTCTATGATTCTATGATTCTATGACTATGTAAAGTTTTCATAGTGAAGATAACATTCAGAGGGGAACCAGAGGACAAGAAAGTAGATCTAAAGTTCATGTAGCTTAAGCAAGATTGGAACCTGCATCTCTACTCCCCCAGGCCACAGCCACATATAATCTATATCAATATGTGCAGAAGGGAGCTGATGATCAGAGCAATTTAGCAAATCCCCCTCCCAAAAAATTTATACTCTATGTGAGGTCTTTTCTTCTAGCTTTCTATCTGTTTAATGGCCTGTGCCTAGGGTGACCACAATCGTAATGTTAAAATTAAATAAACACCAATAGGGAGCATGAAGGTGGGAGTTACTTAATGAGTTTTAATTAATTTTAATCGCTGACATTTTGCACAGTAGCATAGCATCTTGAAATCCCCTTCCCCCCCACCCTTTCCTTCCTCTCCTGATGACATTGGGACAGCTGCCAATTTTGTTATTGCTTTGGGTTCCCTCAGTGCTGTTTAAAAATGAAGAGCCTGAGCAGGTGAAAAGTTTAAAATTCACTTGACTATATGGGAACAGGCTATTATAGCCAAATATTTTCAGTCGTGAGGATGGGAAGGTGGGGGTTTGGAGAACCACACTGACAATAAAAGAGGGATAGTGCATGAGCAGGCAGCAGCAGTCTTACTTGCAGGATTTGTGTAGGCAGGGTACTAAATATAGTCACTGCAGTCACGCTGCTAACCTCGCAAGAGTGGCATACATAAAGACTTCAGACTCATTTGGATTAACAAATCAGGAGCAGAGGTTTTTTTTTAAATACAAGAAAGCTAGAGGTGCAAGGATCTCTTTTGTCAAGAGACAAGGCAGAAATTCAAGCTGAATCTTCCTAGGTTAGAAAACCAAACTAGCAACCAAGAACCAGCAGTCACAATATATAGTAGTAGTAGTAGTAAGTTATTACCTGCCTTTCACCCTAAGGTCCCTGGGTAGGTTAAAACATAAAACACAATATTTTATGTAAATATAATACATAATATTGCAATATAAATGGCAACAGTCCAGTTGGCTTTCTTCTTTCTTTTTCTAAAAGACAGATTTTTTTTTCCAAAGATGCTGCTTGCACACATGTGCAAAATTCTCTCTGCTGTCGTCAGCTGGATTCCTCCAAGTGTCTCCTTAGAGTCTGTCTGGCATTGCTGATGCTTAGCTTTTATTTTGAGTCCACTACTCATTAATTACACAGAACAGCCCCCACCCTATTGACCGGCAAAAGCCACCAGTTTTAGGTGTGTGCAAGACTGACTTCAAAACAAAACTCAGGCTTCCTGTTGGTAAATATCTACAGTTTGAAAGTGGAAAATGAAACAAGATGTTGCATAGTAGCTAGGGATGGGTGAATCTGTCAATTTTTGTCTCCATTTTTTCCCCAGTATTAAGATCAGCTCTCCATATTTCCATACCAGTTATTATTATTTTTAATCCTCATCAGCATTTCAGTGCAAATTGTTTCTAATAGAGTCATACCTTGGATCTCAAACACCTTGGCTCCTGAACAAATCAGCTCCCGAACAATTGAAACCCAGAAGTGAGTGTTCCAGTTTTTGAACAATTTTTGGAAGCCAAAGTTCCTGCAGCCAATCAGAAGTCACACTTCGGTTTCTGAAAGTTTTGGAAGTCAAACAGACTTCTGGAACGTATTCTGTTTGACTTCCAGGGTATAACTGTATGCACATCTTTGCAGGCAAAGTCCTTTATTATAATGCATTTTAACATTATGTTCACATTAATATGGGAAGGTACATAACCTTAACGATATGTTAAAGTTATGTACCTCCCCCTGCCCCATTCATCCATAATACCCACAGTTTTGTACATACTGTTTGATTGGACAACTGCATTGCAAAATTCAAAGATGTATGAATTGAAAAGGATAATTGTGTTTTGTTCCATTCATTGGTTCGAAAAGTGTGAATTGGGTGGTTTCTTGTAGAAATGCAAACAATATGAAATTTCTCCTCCATCCATGGTTTATACTCTCACATGCTGATGCTCTGGGAACCATCATCTTTGGAAGATCCCTGTGTGCTTTTTCAGCTTTTCGTTCTAGGGTTGTATGCAGAAAACATATCAGCTCACAAATGCTCACTGCATATGCTCTTGAAAAATACAGTACCTTGGAAGATAATTGACAAGGAGTGGATCTTGGTAAAGCCAACCTTAGCTTTTTATCATGGAATATCGCAGGTTGGGAAAAAAGGCAGCTGATCCATCCTTTGCTAAATTTATCCAAGGCTACGACATAGTATTTTTACAGGAGACATGGCTCACAGGGGACCTAGAAGTTAACGGCTTTTCCTCAATGTCCCTCACAGGATCCCCAAGCACTAAAGGGGGGAGAGTCAAGGGTGGCCTAGGCATTTTAATATCTACAAGGTTGAGGGCGTCCTTAGTAAAGTTAGAGACACTGAAACATCTGGCTATGGCCTTACTAGTGAAAAGTAGATTCTTCACCCTGCTACTGATTAATGTATATCTTCCCCCGCAAAGAGGCAGGCAGCTGATTAAAAACACCTGGCATGGGCTGGAAACACATTGATGGTTTGATGACTCAAACCCCTGCAGCTTCAGTGCTAGTGGCTGGTGATCTTAATGCTAGAATTGGCCAGTCTGACGAAGCACTATATGCACACTTCCACGACTCGCCACCCATCGTGGAAGAAAACCATCTTATACCCACCAGACTCTCAAAAGACAAGGGATGTAATTATGCAGGTCTGTGCCTATTGTGTCTTTCTAACAAGCTGGACCTGGTCATACTAAATGGGCGCAAGAATGGGGAGACTTGTGGGGAATTTACTTTTATATCAAATGCAGGAGCTTCCACTATCGACTATGTTATGGTATCATTTAATCTCCTAAATAGAGCCCTTGAGTGCAAAGTGGAGGAGAGGGTTGATAGTGATCACTTACCGCTCTGCCTCCTCCTGGATGCAAGAAAAGACTTATTTTGCAAAGATAAACTTGAAGCCCCCAGGTCCTCCAACATGGAGTTGAGATACTCATGTATTAGATGGTCCGAAAAGCTGAATGCCGAAACATCTGAAAGGCTATACTCGGACATATTCCTCATGAGAAGAGATAATCTCTTAAACTCACCATGTTCTGAATCTAGAATAATCTTGTTCCAGGATCTGATCTCACTTTTGCAACCCCACCTGACCCCAAAAAAGACTTCGCGCCAATCTTTATTCCTCAACAAATCCAAACCTTGGTTTGATCAGGAATGTATTGCTATGAAGCGTTCTTTGTTGGATAAGTACAGGAATTACAAATCAGCGAACTTACCCTTGCTTCCTGCGGAATGGTTCGAAGCCAAACGCAAATATAAAGATCTGATTAAAAAGAAAAAGCTTCAGGCCCAAAGGGGGGAGTGGCAATGCTTATTAGAGGCCTCTCGAAGGAAAGACTCAGCCACTTTTTGGAAAATAGTTGTGAAAAGTTGGCAAGACTCCCCAATTGAAATTGATTATACTATACCAGTTGGGATTTGGGAGGCTTACTTTTCATCTTTATATACATCAAATCAACATCTGCAGGCCATGCCCCCAGCTTCGAGTGATATTGGCGCCGAATGGCCCCCAGTAGCAACTGAAGAGATCTATAGGCTCATCCAATCCCTTAAACCTGGAAAAGCACCCGGCGTAGACAACATTACACTGGAACTCCTTAAGGCTAATGTTGAATGGTGGGCCCCTGTGCTAGCTGCCCTATTTACCAGCATAGATCAATCGGCCACTATCCCTGAGGACTGGGGATTAGCAATCATCATCCCTTTATTCAAGGAAGGGAGCCGATCAGATCCGGCTAATTTCAGGCCAATTAGCCTCCTAAGTATCATTAGCAAATTGTATGCTGCCCACCTATGCGATAAATTAGTGGACTGGTTGGAACAAAACCACATTCTTCCAGAAGCACAGGCGGGTTTTAGGGCAAATCGGTCAACCTTAGACCAGGGCCTTGTTCTCCAACATCTTGTGGAGAAATATACATCAAGAAAAGGAGGTTCCCTATACGTGGCCTTTATAGATTTCAAATCTGCTTTTGATTTAATACCGAGGGACAGACTTTGGGGAAAGCTAAGCGCCGCAAATATAAACAAACGCCTACTGTATCTCATCCACAGTCTATATGAAAATACACGGATCCGGGTAAGGTGTGACCGACAGGGCCACCTATCCAAGGAAATCCAAATCCATCAGGGGGTTAGGCAAGGGTGTGTCCTTGCGCCTACTTTATTTAACTTCTATATCAACTCGCTAGTAGGAAATATGGAGAAAGAAAATGCCCATCCCCCCAAATTGGCTGGTACGCCCCTCCCGGTCCTTTTATATGCGGATGACACAGTTTTAATTTCTTTTTCTTGTGTTGGATTAAGAAAACTTTTGAGATCTTTTACCAAATACTGCAGCATCGAACAACTAACAATTAACTACAACAAATACAAAGTCATGGTGTTCTCTAAAAAAAGGAGGAGGCACAAATGGAGAATAGACAATCGCTCAATAGAACAGGTAGCAACCTTTAAATACCTGGGTGTAACCTTCCAGGAAAGGGGCTCCTGGCGCTTTCAGATTAATAATACTATTGCAAATGCAGAAAGATCTACCAAAGCGTTAATAAGATTCTTCTATGGGAAAGGGGGCCAACACATACCGGCAGCCTCCCAGGTCTTTGCTGCCAAAATACTATCACAATTGTTATATGGATCCCAGATCTGCAGCTTTAAAAACCTTACTCTTTTAGAGGCATTCCAAACTAAGTTTTTCCGCTGCCTGCTGGGGATCCCCTCTTGCGTATCCAACATAGCAGTCCGTTTGGAGGTTGGGCAAATTCCTATCAGTACTCAGATATGGATATTGAAGATCCATTATTGGCTAAAGCTTATTTTCTTCCCGGTTGGGCTGGCACCTTTAACCTTATTAGATACCTACCAATCCAGATGGAAAGCTACACTGCTGGAAAAACTTAAAGGCTTGGGGATCCCACAGCAGACCCTGATAGCGACAGGCTTCGAGAAAGCTAGGACTACAATTCGCCAGCGTATCTGGGACATAGAATTACAATGCCACATGAGCGAAATGATCAAACATCCAGCAATAAGGGACCATGGGAGAGGTTTCTCTCCAGCTAACTATCTGTCAGGTCTTCAGGTACCCAAATACAGACGGTCTTTTACCCTCACCAGATTTAACGTTCTCCCTTCTGCCTTACTTCAGGGCAGATTTGAGGGTAAACCATACACAGCACGGGTCTGTCCTTGTGGCTCGTTGGAAGTTGAAACTGCTTCACATGTATTATTACGTTGTCGTCTTTATGAGGATATACGTTTGACTTTTATTACACCTGTTTTGCAAAAGTCCAGGAAAGAATCGGAATACCATAGTTTAAAACTACTGCTAGAGGACAAGAATCCCAGGACTACATTAAATGTAGCTAAATTCTGTGCATCTGCAATCAATCGCAGGAAGCAAGTGGTATCCCATAATGACCAAACCCCTAAATGTTAATTACAGGGGGCACGCTAACAATTAATTTTAATTTTTATATTTAAATCTTTGTTATATTCATATTGTCCTTTGTATTTTTGATATTTTTTATGATCTGTGATGTTGTGTGTGTTGACGCTGGTCTGTGACCGTATTAATAAATTCATTCATTCATTCTTTGGAAGATTCCTGTGTGCTTTTTCAGCTTTTCGTTCTAGGGTTGTATGCAGAAAACATATCAGCTCACAAATGCTCACTGCATATGCTCTTGAGAAATGATTTATAGTTTCATCAAAGAATGAATACCAAGGCAGTAGTTAATACATGACAGCATTTGCTGTGTTCTGGGGTACTTTGTCCACTCTTGGTCCCCACCTTGCCTTCAGCTCTACTTGTGGTTCATAGAAGCTGTCAACATGTAACAGTGGCCACATCCCAGGAACAGCTTCAAATGGTCAGCTAAACTAGGTGAGGGTAGCCACTGTCTCAAACCCTTGATGGGTTAGGGACTCTCCCTGCATATGAAGAGAACCTCTGAGGGGACAATGGTCAAGAAAATGGTTTCTACATGTGCTGCAGAGGGAAATGAGGGGCAGATGGGGCTTGTCAACATTGGAAGGTAGCCCATCGAGGAGAAGCTCTAATCTTAAACCTCTGTGACCTTACAAAATATTTTCTGGAGAGGAACAGGCCAAGGAGTAAACCCCACACAAATCTGGAGTAGAGTCTCTAAGGCGGTTGGATGGCACCTTGTACTCTTCCTTCTGGCAACTCCCGCAGCCAAGCTGGTGCCAAATGCATTGCTCTGTTTCCCTTTGGACCACATCAGCGAGGCTTGTTGTTTTGGCAGCCCAGGACCTCCATATGCACTGTCCAGTCTTATGCCCCATGGAGGTCACTTTGGTGCTGCTAACACAGTGGTTTGACTCTGTCTCTCAAGACAGACAGATGCCAACAACAACAAAAATATTTTGTGTTCATAGCTGTGCTTTTAATAGCTGCAATCTCCTGTATAATGACACATTCAAGGACAAATTCCAGTCAGTAAAGACAACCAAGGAGGGTCTGAAAGGTGTGGCCTGGGGGGAGAGGGCATGGTTGGAGGAAATGTGGTCTGGAGAGAGATGCATGAATGGCTGCATTCGGTACTCAAGTTTGAGGTTCCCCACCTCTGTCTAAGAGAAAGTGCACATATTAGTGACAATAACATACAAAATTGCATTATATCAAGCAACACTGCATACAAAAATGCACACATTAATAAAAATGTACACTTAAATCCTGATGAATTGTCATGAGGACTTAAAAACAACAACACAACCCTGTTTCAGAAATGCAGTGAATTGAACTCAGCACTGAGGGGAAATGAGAAACAGATAAACCAGAAGTGACTACTTTGTCCATCCCTAGAGAAAGAAAGGAAATCATGTTTTAAAATATCAGTGGAATTATGTGGCTGTCCATTTCCTCTCAAGGTGGCAAAAAGGCAGCCAAGTTATGAACCTCTGTGTTTCTTCAAATGGTTGACCTCTAATTTGCCTTGCTGAATTACCCTGTGTATTTGAAGTTAGAAGCAGGTTGGATTTATTTCCTTGTGAAATACAATTTAACTTTCAGTCTCCAGTGCTCAGTTTTATTCTTTCCTAAACTGTCATAAATTTAATGCCTCCAAGTTAACGGCTCACCAGTGAATACATTCAGTTATAAACAACCCATCCCAGATGTTTGCTGCTAAGAGTTGAAGCTTTGTATTCTAACCTTAAGTCAGTCCTGCACATTATTCACTATTTTGTCTACTAGATATAAATATCTCACTTCCCTTAGTCTTCTGAGATTCCATGTAATGCTTAATTGGCATTGTAACTTTAAATGTCAAGGATCAGAATGACGCATTTAGGTCAGCAAAACAAAATGTGTAGGATGTTCAATGTGAGAGCATCTCAACGGCCTTCAAAACTACAAGTTAGTTGAAAGCTGAATTCAGGTGCGCATTGAGGGTCAAAGTGACTTTCACAGAGAACTATGACAAAGAAGAATGACATGATGTTTCTTTAACCCACCGTGCAACCTGCCAAACTGAAACAAATCAGGAGAAGAGAAGCATGGTAAACAACTGCAGAAAATCAAAATAGTTGCTAAAAATGCTCCAGGGAAGCCAAGAAGAATTTCAACAGGATCTTAGTGTGAGTTACTTCAATAGCCACATCACGTGTGACTTCATAAAGCTCAATGACATCAGGTGAAGGATAGCTTAGTCAATAGAGCATTGGACTGCAGGTTAGGCAAAAGATTCCCGCATTGCAGGGAGTTGGGCTAAACGATCCTCATGGATCCAACTCTACAATTCTGATTCTATGGCCATTGCCTAGCGCAAGCCAACGCAGGTCTAAAAGGAATGCAGTGCTATCAACAAAAATGCCAGCGTCACAATGAACATGACTGGTGTACTTTCTCCAGTGAGAGGTAGGGGGAGAGCAAAGGCTCAGGGAGCTCAGCAAAACAAGTGAATGTGATACATGCCACCCTAGCACCTCAGAACTGCTCCAGCAATTTCACTGTAGGAATGGTCCTGGGTGCAGCAGGTGCCAGGACTAGATCAGAGGCTTCTTGGGTAAATCAATGATATACATTAAAGTACTATTGAGGAGCCTAACAGCAATCTGCAGACCCATTACTTACTCAGGATCAAATAGACACAAGTAAAAAAGTGAGCTCTCTCCAGGCTATTCCTAGCATACCATAGGAAAAGACTCTTAAGAAGATCCCAGTTTAATCATCTTGTTCAGCATCTTGTTCACCACAGTGGCCAAAAGGAGATTCTCACTAAACATCAGGAATAACTTTCTGACTGTAAGAGCTGTTCAACAGTGGAATGGTCTCCCTCGGGAGGTGGTGGGCTCTCTTTCCTTGACTTTTGCTACCATTGTATGAATCATGGAATCATACAATTCTATGATTCTATCCCTAGGGGAAGCCCTGGAGCAGACTATGAGGGCAATAGTCTTATCCTGCAGCTGCTCCTCAGTGACTGCCATCATGCCTCTGATCATTCACACACATTCACATACACAGCCATTAATAGCCTTATTCTCCATGAATCTATCCAGACTTCTTTTACAACCATCTCAGTTCATGGCCATCCATACATCTTGCAATAATACATTCCATAGTTTCTAATATTCTTTTGTCTGTTCTGAATCTCTCACCCTTCAGCCTCAATTGATGACTCTGAGTTCTAACATCCTGAGTGAGGGAGAAAAGTCCCTCCATCCATTTTGTCCACACCATGCATAACTTTGTGCAGTTCTATCACAAAATTACAAGCTTGATAGCCTTTCCTCAAAGGGCGTTGGGGTTTACACTCCAACCTGATCACATTGCATGGCCTTTTCTGCATCTTTTCAGGTGCACAATGCTCTTTTTGAGGTGTGGTGATCAGTGGTATAGCTAGCCACTGAGGTGCTGGGTGCGGCACGTGCCTCCTGCAGCCAGGGGCAGGGCACCCATGGGGACAGGGCACGCTGTGTGGAGCCTCTCCGCCACTTTCCCCTCAGCTGTAGGGTGGTGGAGGGAGAGGCAGAGGGCAGATGCAAGTCCCACACTGCCGTTTCAAGGCAGCGCTGAGCCTGCAGGCACCCAAGTGACCACGTCACTCCCAGGAGAGACGCCTGTCTTGGGCATGCTGCAGGCCTCACGGTAAGTGCCAGCCCCCGCAGTGTGGGGCCCAGTACCAGCCGCGTTTCATCACGTTTGTTGACTGAACTAAAAAGTTTTGTGAGCCCATTTTTATTTTTAAAAACCCTCATATTTTTGTCATTTTGTCACTCCCCCCTCAGTGATGACACCCCCCTTCCTCCACCACTGGTGGTGATCCAAACTGGACACAGTGTTCCAGGTGTGGTTGCACCATACATTTGCTGGCTGCAATAAGACCATAATATCTAAAACTACCTGTTCTCTTGCATTCATTCCACTCTTGATTTAATCCACTAACAGGCTTCTGGTGGCAGTTTATTGAGAAATAAGTCAAGGAAATAAAGGGTGGTCACAAAATAATGTATTTCAGTCTGCAGAAGGCTCTCTCAGATCTGACTTGCTCGGTGAGTTAGGACATCAGAATCTAGGCCACAAGTGGACGCCTGTGGCCATGCTACTAACTGATGACTTTTATCAGTTTATGAGTACTGGTACCTCCCCCATCCCCCCCTCAAAAAAAATCACTGCCCACATGTGATGCTAGGTGGATGACTTCACTGGACTTCATGGCCCAAATGAGGAGGACATTGATGCCTTTTTTCTCTGGGCAAGGAGATGTTTCCTCTCTCCTGCAACAGGAGGGTAAAACTAATGGGCTGGCCCATGGGAGCTTCTGTTTTCTATGGGTTCTCAATATCTTGACTAGGGTAGCCATTAATATTGTAGGTGACCTTCTTGAAAGGGGGGTTATATTAAAATGTTCGGCATTATAACCTCAATTTGCCTTAACCTCTCTGAAGGAGATAGCAAAAAACAGAAGAAAATCATTTTAAATGTTCAGTTAAATGTGAAAAATATTGACATTCCTCCAGTATTTCCAACCAACACTATATCAGTCTTAGATATCAGGAAGAGATGGTTGCTGTAGTTTTTCTTTAAAAAATCATCAAAGGTTTCTCTCAAACAATGCATTTTAACAAAAATTCACACCTTGTTGGTGGACATGGTGGGGAGGGGAAATTGGCTCACAACGCAGCACATCTGTTCATTGTATTTAGAGAAGGCTTTTAGATATTTTGAGAACTGCTGATTAAACAGGAGGAAGAGAAAATCATTGCTGACTTTGTGGATAATGACGACACAAAGATCAGTGGAATGATAAATAATAGTCAGAAGAAGGTGATCTGGCTTCATTCCATTACATGCATTAATTTGCCAGCAAATGCATCTCGTAGCAAAGGATGTTACTATTAATACCGGTTTCTTTCCTACCCTATCTAAAGCACTCACTGTGAACTAATATACTGTTCTCTATCTTTATCCTTCTGGCAGGCTTGTTTTGCTGGAGATAGTGACTTGCTCAAGGCCACTCAACAAGATTCAAAATAACCAAATGTTTGAACCTGATTCTCTTGTTTTCAAATTTGGGTTTCTATCCATTGCTTTTGAAAGGCTTTTGAAAATCCATTGCATTTTTTGTGCCTGTTCCTTTAACATGGAGGTACCTGTCATAATACTACCAGTAAAGTGTTGGAACCAAAAATAATGAGTATAAGCAAGAAATCACATATTGTGGCATCTTAAAAAGGTAAAGGTAAAGGTACCCCTGACCGTTAGGTCCAGTCACGGATGACTCTGGGGTTGTTGCGCTCATCTCGCTTTATTGGCCTAGGGAGCTGACGTACAGCTTCCAGGTCATGTGGCCAGCATGACTAAGCCGCTTCTGGTGAACCAGAGCAGTGCACAGAAATGCCGTTTACCTTCCCGCCGGAGCAGTACCTATTTATCTACTTGCACTTTGACGTGCTTTTGAACTGCTAGGTGGGCAGGAGCTGGGACCAAACAAAGGGAGCTCACCCCGTCGGGGGGATTTGAACCGCCAACCTTCTGATCAGCAAGCCCTAGGCTCTGTGATTTAGACCACAGCACCACCCGCGTCCCTTTTGTGGCATCTTAAAGGCTAACAAATTTAATTATGACCTCAGAGACCATGTACTGTGGCTTTTGCTACCATCAACCATGGTATCCTTCTGGACCATCTAGGGAAGTATGATCGATGAATATGGGCACCAGTCCATGAAAGTTTATGCCATAAAAAAATGTATTAGTTGTTAAGTTAGGGGTGGAGACTCTCTTGCTGGCCTCCAATTCCCTCCAGTCCCCAGCCAGGATAGCCAATGGTCACAGCATTATGGAAGTTGTAGTCCAGCAACATCTAGAAGACTGCAGGTTTTCCATCTCTGCTTTAAGGTTTCACAAGACTCTTTGGTGTTTTTGCTGAAACCAACTAACATAGCTACTGTCTGGAAATTGGTCAGGATAAACTCATTGTTGGCAGATTCCAGTCCTGGTTTCCAATCCAATCTTGTTGTGACAAGATCAACCATTCTGCTTCAGTATAATCTGCCTGCCTTACAAATACATTTAGTCTCAACACCTGCTTGGTTGGCTGGCTTTGTGCTTCTTCCTTGGACCTTTGATGTTCATCTCCTTTACAGCACTGCACATAAAGTACACTGCACTGCAGTGTAATTACCTGGCCTATGTGCCTTGATTTTCCCTCTCTCTCAAAAGCTGCCTAACCTCTAGAATCACTTGGCTCTAGAGCTGATTGGCTAGACCAGCTTGTGCCAAACCTTGTATTTTTCATCCTGAATCTACAAAATCCCTCTCATCCCATAATCACAGTGAACCAATACAAATATGACCTTAAATTTGTTTGAATGACAAAATGAGCAGGTGTCATATTTTCTTAGCAGAGATATAAATAAACAACTGGAGTGGGGGATTCCTAAGTAATTTCTTCTATGTACTGCTGAGGCATCAGATATATAATTAATTCAACATTTGGAAACTGGATCCTACCAGAGTCATTTAAAGTTGGACAAGCCATGCAGACAGTAACATATTGTTCAATCTTACCAGGTTGTTGAAAGGATGCCTAAATGATTAATTGATTGTTTGCTATGTTTGCTATTCATGAGGATCAATTAAATAAAAAAGAAAGATGGAACAAACATGCCATATACAACATATGCTGGAGTCATTTTTTGTTATTTTAGAGCCCTTTATTAATTGTATTATTGTAAATTAATGATGTTATATGCTTTGAGCACTCTATTTAGAGTAGAAAATCTCATAATAAATAAAAGTAAAAAGATAGTAATAGAAGAAGTAATTGTGTTATGAATGCACAACTCAGGGGGAAAACCTTTAATTTATATTTTCTGGACATGACAGGACAAGATTTTCTATCAAATGATGAACTGCAGAGTCTCACTTTAGAAACTAAGAAAAAGTTCTGTAACAATATCCTAAGCAGTTAAAAAAAAAAAGCCTCAAATCCCCAGAAAATGAGCACAATGGATCAATTTAGACAAGCAGGTAGGTGCAGATTGATACAAATGCTAGGCCAAATACATGGGCTTAATCTACAGGAGGAATCAGTGTTGCTAATGCTATATTCGACGGATGGGTAGCATGTTCTGGCTATGCAGCCTTCTCAATGTGCATTTGTCACTTGATTGCTCTATTGTGCAGCCAAATGCATTCAGTCCACAAGGAGGAGTCTAGAAACAGTGACCTCTTCACAAGCTCAGAATCACTGAAGCTGTTCAGTAGAACTATCAGATAACCCCATCATATCTGACTGAACTTTCTAAACAGACAGGTCTCTCTTCCACTCCGAACCACATGCACAGAGATAGGCTTTTAACAGGAGATGTTCCTGGAATGACAAAACTCACATTTAGGCATTTGGCCTGAATACATGAGCATGTAAATCTGGGAATAGCGGGAGAGGTGTGCATGCAAGCACCAACCTTGTGTCCCCAGATATGGAGGCTGCTCTTCGTACATTTCACACAATTAACATGAAAGTCCAAAGAGGGTTTTAATAAAGTTCATTTGATTGAATAAGCTTCTAATTTCTCCCTGTGAGCAGGAATCCTGATATGATAGAATTTGAAGTCAGCCATGGCAATTTAGTTTTCATCAATTTGGTAAGTGCACAAGGTCCTGTGCTGGTTTCAATAATCCGAGGATACCAAATGGAAGATGGCATGGTGAATAGCTCCGTAGGATTTCAGGTTGCAAATCCCATAGGATTTGCAATTTTCTAAGTGCAATTCAGGATTCCACGCAAGAGCAGAAAGCTGGTGCAGACCACTTTAGAACCTATTCCAGTTGGACTCTTCCTTCCACAGAGCCATCTGCTACCAACTTCTCCATGGAAGGGATTTCAGGAAAGGGAGTGAAGCAGGGAGTGGAGATAATGACCAGGCCAGAGATGGCCTTTCTGCTCCTCGTTCTCTCTCAGGACCATCCAATACCAACTGCCCTGTGGGAAAGTTCCCAGGGGAGAAAGGAAAGGCAGACAAACAACCAAGACATCAGAATCTATTCCAGCTAGGCTGCATCGGGTAGGATTCTAATTATTATATTGTTATTGTACTTTTATTGACGTATCTTTGTTATCTGAAAGCCACTTTGGAAGGATTTGTATCCTGAAAGGAGGGGTCTAAATAATTGTAATAGGTGACTAATAACTCTCTTGAGAATGCAAATACATGATGGCGGTACAGTAAAAAAGTGATTGCAAAGGATCTATCCAACTCTGAAAGAAAGGTTCCCAGAGAACTTGGTTGAGAGTCTTGAAAGACGTATTTGACAAAGAGAAGATTGAGGGAAAAGACAGAACACAGAAAGCTGAAATTCATCTCGAAATAACAGATATAATAAACCCTGTGAAATAGCAAAAGTCCTGGGATGTACAGATCTATTCTGCTAAATATTTGACCATAAGTCTCTGAAACTCCTTCCTGAGATATCAGGCTAAACATCTCTTTGCTGAGATTGTTAAGACTGCCGTTGCTTGTTTCCTAAGCCCCCTGTTTCATCATTATATTGCAAGGAAACAACCTTTTCACTGCAACACTGCTGTTTCCTCCCCTTTTGCTGCTATAACATGTACTCCCACTGCAGCCACCCGTTCTATAAACAGCATTTGCCTCCCAGCCTCAAAGCTTCTTTACAATGCTGCTCAGATAATCAGCCAGAGGAAGCAATTCTCTTAGGCCCAGTTTTTGACCTTGAAAATACCTGCTCAGCTCTCAGTGAAGGCAGTTGAAGCTGTTGTGCATATAGCAGCCAGAAGCCCCTTCGAGAAGAAGCTCCTTGTCATATTACCAGTCTTTTACACTAATCGACAAACTAGTGCTAAAGGGAGACTGGCCAACGAGGTAACAATGCATGTTATTTGGCCATTTTCAATGTAATGCCTGATGAGTCCGGGGGAAGTTATTACAGCTCTGGGCTTCAGGAGCTCTCCTTTTCCTTCAAGGCACCAGTGCTTGGAAAGTTGGTTTTAAAAAGGAACTACTTCTAGTTCAAATTAATCATTTCCCAAATGGAACTATTTCCAGTTAAGGTTTATTCAGATGAACTTTTTAGTTGTAAAGGTTTATTGTGAGCAATATATATTCAGCTTCCAGAATTTTCAAGCTGCAGTGCCAAAATACAGGGCCCCAAAGAGTTCATCCAAATTCCCACTTGTCATGCGCTTTCTAGGCATGGGACTGAGAGGTTTTTCATTTGCCCTGCTACTTTTTCTGGGAAAGCCTGGAGAATTGTTTACCACTGAATACTAATGAATGTCAAGTTTTCTGCAAATTGACATTTGTTCTGATTCACTGGTAAACTGGTTTTCCTGGAGAAAGCAGCAGGACAATGAGGGGCAACACAAGTAATAAGATGTTTGACAAACAGGATGCCAAGAGGTGAAGCTTTTCCCATATTTCCATACTAGAAAAAGCTTAACCAAATCCTTTCAGCAGGGAAGATATAGGAAAGGCTTCACATTCCTTCCTTCAGATGGTTCCCTAAGTGACCTTAGCAATATCAACAGCTCTGTAGCTGCCTAATAAGCCTTAGGACATCACCTCCATGTTATTCTTCATAACTTTCTTTATAGATGCCTGATTAACTTAACTTACTTTTTAAAAAAGAAAATAAAGCTAAAAGTTCAAGGCCCCTGCTTGAGGGAAGGGAATGAACTTGAAGATAAATTAGGAATTATTCAAAGTTCTAGCTTAAAATGAACTTGATTCACCTGTAGTTCACTGGGTATTTTCACCTGGAAATTTGGGGAACTACTTTCCGATGTAGTTAAAATATTTTTTGAACTAACTTAGTGAACTTCATTCAGCTGGACTTATTCATTTGGCTGGTTTACCCACATTTCAAAGGTAGCCCAAGATTAAGCTGCAGTGTTTCCCTCTCTCTCCCCCCCTTTATACTTTTAGAATGTTTTGACTAACCTGGAGCAGACATTGCTATGTAACTGATGTAAACTGCCATGTAATTTTTGCAAGTTCATACAAAAGAACCGATATTCAAATGAACATAATATAATGGCACCTAAAAGTGATCCATAGGATAAGGCTTTTAAAATGCCCTGTCAACACACACCTTCGGATGGAAACCAAAATTAATTTACTCTTCTAACATGGGAGATTTCCAGATTGGCTAAGAGAAGGGTGATATTATCCAAAGTAGCATATGTTCCATTTACACTGTGATTGGCCAGAAGGGCATGCTCACGTATTTCTAAGTCAACAGCCCAACTCAGAGCTCAGGGGCTACAGAAGCACAAGGGTATGACTCCATCTACTCACTTTATTTAGCGGGGTACTAAACCAAACTCCAGGTTGTAATAAAATAGTGTGGCAGTGTACACCAAATTAAACTGGAAAATATAATAAACATTTGTTAAAATATCATCAGCCCATACTCTGTGCATGGGAAGTATTTGGCTTCCCACATCTCTTTAAAGTAACGGTTTTGAAATCTTTGACCTTCATGAAACAGGTTACATTGGTTTGCAGGTGGTGTTATTAGTGCACACTCAGTTCCCACAGACACTGCCCAGTCCTATGAAGCAACACAATTGCCTTCTGTGAATTAAGAGTGCACCGTAGAACGTATCCAACACTTTTCTATGGCTATATGTTGCAGGGGGGTATGGGCACTGGTGGGCAGGCTGCCTTTTTTGGAAGCCAAACTCTCAATACTGAGCTTCTTCATAAGAATCTGCTGCATCTGTTTTTATACTTGTACCAGTTCTGCTGCCACAGTAACAACTGACAAGCGCATATGCCACTTGCAACCATTTGCACATCCATCTCCATCCATGTACAACAGCTATTTTTGCAAGCAGCCATGGAAACTCAAGGACACAGAGTCTAAGCAAAAGGCTTAAATGTACTATACCAAAAGCAGTTCAAGTTCATAATTAAAACATGTTTGCCTTACAGAGGTATAAAGCATGCAGGGTTCTTATTCAGTGGCTGAGGCTCACCTGTGTTAGGAGGAATGAGAAAAGTAATTAAGGAAGTGATGGAGCATTCAAATTTGATTCACCAGTCTCTTTTTCTCTTAATGACTCTAATGACTGTTTCACATCCTTCCCCTTGGCTGCATTTTCTGTGATCGTTTAACAAGTAGTTTTCATGCTAACCCATCATTATGTTGCTGTTTTTCAGGGGCTGAGTGGTTTAAAAAAATACTTCAATCATTTAGGAAATACAAAGGCAGTCAGACTTAGGCTGACCATTCCAGTCAGACTTGAATGGTCTAATGGTGTCTTCAGTGTCTGGTTTGATATCACATTTAGTCCCAATTGACGAGTACTTAGTCTCAATGAGAAGATACACTATAATTATATCAGGGAGTGCTGAGGCAGAGCAAAGATGTAATAAATGTCAGTGTGTGTGGAAAATTTGGAGCTTGACCTGATTCACTTTAGCTTCTACATCTTTCTCCCCTTGTTATGTACCCAGATAAAACAGACATTATAAAAGATAATGAAGACACCATGTTACAAGTAATGAACCTCAAAAGGTTCTAAGGTTTGGCTTTGCTGAGCATCTATAAATTGGGGCAGAACACATGGTTGACAGCTGAAGTCTTTGATTAGGCTTGGAACATGATAAGAATAGTGGTTTGTACCAATAACATGTAGGTTACTACTGATTATTATATACGTGGAAGTGCAACTCTGCCTGTCACTGCCCACACAATACCTTTTTATGGAAGGAAGCATGTGGAATCAAAATCCTCTCAGCAAACAGGTCTTAAGAAGCAAACAATATATTAGCAATATAAGATACTTCCATTTGGACTGAGGCTTGAGACACCAAAGTCATGCAATGGTAGAGCACCTGCTAGTACACTGCTTATTTATATTATATGCCGATAGGCCAGGTTTTTAGGATTAGGCAAGAAATTAGATTACGTACAAGGAGCCTGAAGTGATTTACAGCCAAAGTTAACAGTGCAGTATATCAACACATTAAAATATACAGCAAACTAGGAAATGTGGCATCAAATGTGAATCAATAATTATTAGCTAAACATGTCCATATTCTTGAATTTACTCATGCTCACATCCAAATATTCTGTTCCAATATTAATGTCTCTGCTGACTTAATCTGTGCCTCTCATTTTGTGGATTCAACAGAAATATCTAACAATAAAAAAATATCTTGAAACAAAGATCATTCACAACTCCCCTGACCAATTTAAATCATAGGAACATTTGCCACTAGATTAGCTGCCCAGCGTGGCTGGGGAAACTCAGCCAGATGGGCGGGGTATAAATTATTATTATTATTATTATTATTATTATTATTATTATTATTATTATTAACATTATATATATAGATATTGCAGTCAAGCACCCTGGTCAAGTAATGACTTATGTCTTCCTGAACTCTCGTGTCCACATTGAGGTTCCTCAGTTGTGAGGGATTGTCCATTTGTTTCAGTAGAAATGCAAAGGAATACTCGGGCAGAGTGCCCCAATTGAAATGAGTGGGGGAACTATATGTGCAAGATCTGAACACACTTGGGTCTCTGTACTGGACTTAAAGGATGGAATAATATTGTTTTGACCTTAACATTTGCAACTGATGAGACTCATTGTGAAGAACAATAGATGAATGGAATCGTGTTCATGGCATGGATTAGGTAACAATGCACTTTATATCTTTGAAAAAAGGATATTATACAGATATATACATATATAGAGAGAAACACGTATGTGGACTACAGTTGTTTTGAGTGATTTATGACATCAACACTTCATTATTTAAATGCAAATATAGGGGCCAGGATCTGCAGAGACACTTTAGCAGTGCAATCAAATGCATGTCTACATAGAAGTCCTATTTAGAAGTGGCCCATGTCTCTCAAAGGGCTCTGTAGCATTTATTTACTTTATTCTATGAGTATCCTATCACAAATTCTTTAGTTTAAAAAGTAATTTGGCAGGTGACATGACGTTTGAGAAATGGAAACCAAAAGCTACAATCGGCCTTCAGAGCTAAATGTCTTTGGATCCTGGCCTTGAACTACAGTATTTTCAAGCTGCAAGGAGAATCTTGTTCAAGAATTTTCTATGAAACCTTATTGTGCAACAACTACAAAACTCCTGCATCCCAACTTCTAATTGAGGTTCATACACTTGAGATTGTTTAAAACTTTTTTATTGGAAATCTTACATATGTGACTAAAAGTCAAGGACAATATTTTTGAGTTCCATTACAAAATCAGTAATATATATATATATATATATATATATATATATATATATATATATATGAAGCAAAGTCTACTGAATCATGAAACAATGATTGTCTACAAAAAAGTTACCCAAGGTAAAGAATTGTGTTGTGCATGAACAAATTTTATTCTTTTGATGAAGCTGAAGGCCACTTTCATGTAGTTCATTGACAATGTTGAGCTGCAAGAATTACAGAGCCTTAAGGAAATTCCTCCATCCACTGTGTTAGTTTTTCCTTCCTACAAGAGTTCTTTTTCAAAAGGAACAAATTCAGATTGAGCACTACCTCCTATAGGATAGGTTCTCAGAATGTCAGGTGGGCCTCCCTATGGTGGTGCTAGTAGTTGCTAGGGAAGGCACAAACTTCACCCTAACAGCAGCCTGTCTCAGCTATGTATGTGTTCAGTTGGCAGAGTGTGAACTTGTAAAGCACTCCAGCTAGGTAACTGGAAGACTGTGTTGGGGGCCGATGGCTTTCAGATGTGAGAAGCTGCTTACATTTTAAAGGACATCCATTCATCTGTAATGCTTCAAAGCACATTAGGAGGAGCTATGACCCTTTTCCTGGTGTAGCTTTTTACAGATCTTTTTCTGCCTAGGACAAAAGGCAGCTCATGCACATAATTTGTTTTGTGTAAGTTACAAAGTTTGGGAATGATCAAAAACCATTCGCATCCTGACTCAGGGAGGCTCACGGTAACAGATTCTGAGAACCCTGCCCCTATTTTCCCCCAAATTAGACTTAGTGAGTACCACCAATAATTTCTTCTGTCGCCCTCCCCCAACTCCATCAATTAATGCAAAAAGACATTGGAATCAAAATTTATCAAAGAAGAGAGAAAAATATGTGAAATTCTTGTGGGCGGTGTGCTTACCTTATTTTCAAAGTGACCAAGAGGTATTTGTGTGTTCTTTCATTCATTCTATAAATCACCTCTTCAATGGTGTGCATTCTGCAGCCTTCCCTGAAAACCCTTCAGCTTGGCTTTCCTGTAAGCACAGGATGGTGGAGCCCACCTGACAGTGGTTTTGCTGTGAAGTGTTTGGTAAAAGGAAAGATACCCTTAGAAACAAAATTAGCCATTTTGTAGCTAGCTTCCCTGGTTCTAAGGGCGCAAGGGAAGACATTGCGACACAAACTTCTTCCAAGGACTTTTTCAAGTCAGGAAGTGCAGGTAGCCAGGGAGGCGGCAGAGTACTGAGGAGAAATGTTTACTGGAAATTAAAAGAAGAAAACACACACACACACACACCACCTGGCCACCTCACAATAAAGTAAGCTCTGTCTCACACCCACCAAAATTATGAAAAAAAAAATCTGAAGCAATTTGCAAGCACAATGAGAACGAGGCAGAAAAAAACAGAACCTTTCTCACAGGGGGTTAAATCTCTTGAGCAATGGAGGACAGGTTTCAGCACATGGCTAGTCCTAGTCCTGCAAACCCTTAAGCTCCAGCACTATTCAGTTTTGGAGCAAGTCTTGAAAACCAAGAATGGAGGGGTTAATGTTTTCAGGATTGAGCCTTATTCAGGAACTCAAAAGCAATCTTCAGAAAAACAAAGGGGTAAGTGTGAGAAAGACGAAAATAGGAAAAGACTATTAAAATAAAGCGCTATTCTACTTGAATCCATGTCCTATTTGCTAGTAATAAATCAGGACAGCTAAAATATAAATATTGCCTGAATCATAAAAACTTGTCATATTCTAATAAATTCTAGTTCAAAAAATCCAACATTATTTTAACCGACTGCAATCATCCTTCGAGTTTGGCACACCTGAACCAGCATAGAGATGATGTGTTATGAAGTTAACTCCCTTGGGGGGAAATACTTATGTGCGTCAGGATCTGAAGATGGATTCTGGTGCTAATCGTATCACACTGCTTAACATATGAAAGAAATGTAAAAGAGTCTTTTGCTGCTGAGTCTTTTGCTGTGATTCCGCAGCAGCAAAAGAGGTAGCAAACTTGATGGAAGGTACAGGTTTGTTTAAATCGCTGGAGCTCATAGAATGGATGACCTTGAAAGCTACAACTTGCATTAGAGACACTCCTGACTGCCTCTGTAGTCTCCTTTTGAAAATGCAAAGTACAAACATTTTATTCAAATATCTTAGACATTGTAATGGCTCAGAAGAACAATGACAGTGGTGTGTCCTTGTAGCAGTGTTCCTCTCAGAGAGATGAATGAGGGACTCAATTGCTTCACTGTAATTTCTCTATTTCCATGCTTCATTTCCTTCATGTAGCTGAGACTGGAGGAAAAAACAGCATGTTCTCAAGCACCTAATACCATGATGCAGTATAATAAACCTGAATGTGACGGAGACTGGAGCTCCAAAATAAACATAACTTTACACATCAATGCTGTATTTAAAAACAAATAAAAAATGAAGAAAGGATAAGTTGTCCTGTACTAATCAGAAGAGGTAAGGATAATAATAAAAAACCTGTAAATAGACAGCAATTCCCCCCCATACCTACATAGGAATCACAAAACTGTGATAATCACTTTCCGGATCTCTGATTTGACATATCCTGGAAACAATTTTGATAAGGCAATGGCACATGTTGCAGATTTTCATAACAGGAATTGCAATCTATTTTTAGAGTCACCCAGATATTTACAGAGGCTTTTGGACTAAATAGCTTTTAAGACCAACATTTTAAAAAGTCATCGTGTTGGATTTGTTTCTGAGCCAGCAAACTGCATGCAACACTGTAAATAAAAGAACTTTGCATCAGTAGTAGACAATATATTGTATTAACATTGTACGTAGTAAATGATTTCCCCCTTCTCTCCACTAAGCAAAGACTCTGGAGTCTAGACCCAGCAGTACTGCGAAGGCATCTACAGGATATCATTGGCTCATTGAGGTCACAGTGCGTTACTTACTCTTAGAGGTTGGTTGCCTCTGCAGGTATACGAGGGTTGCTATCTATTTGCACATGCCCGAGCATCTTAATGTTATAAAAAAAAATGCCATTGGATGCTCAGAATCTGTGTGTGTTCAGTGCAGTCCCTAGGACAAAGTTCTAATGAAGATATGCTTCACCAAGGCAAAAAGAAACCCAAAAGGTTAAAAATGGAGAAATATTTACAGATTTTCCTTAGTCCCAGATATTGAGTTTTTATTTTCTTTTTCTTTAGTGCATCGTCATAGAAAGGTTCAAAGGCTATGAATACAAATTTTCTGGTCCAGTTCCATACATGTCTGCAAGCCGTTTAAAACGAGGCCCCCAGTCACTGAGGTAATCGTAATTCTGATCTGAGTTTGAACTGATAGAATCTAAAGAGCTGAGTGACTCAGCCACCGAACCATTTCCCTCAAATGCGTATGTCTGCAGGGAATCATACGGTGGAGCACAAGGATCCACATCAGCCTCTTTTAGTCTTTCCCAAATAAATTCCCGAAAAATGACGTTATCCGGGATGCTTTTAAAGGATGGTCTACTCAAGAACTGGATCTCTGGCGTTACATCCCTCCTCGTTTTGGTGTCTCGGATGATGTTGAGGTTCCTCAAGGCAGCCATATCAAAGGCCTCGGTGTCTTCCTCTCCGCCTCCCTCATCATCATATCTGACTATGTTTTCCCTGATATCCCTCTCTTCATCGAAAACAAGGGGCTCCTTTTTCCGTCGTCTCATTGTAACAATGAGTAGGACAAGCACTGCAATGAAAGAGGCGATACATTTAGCGAAGGCATATACTGAACTTTATCCATTCATTAAGGTTTTACTTACCAGCAGAGCTATTTCTAAATTATGCATAAGAGAACCGCTCACACACTATGGTGGTCATACCATACAGTCAGTTTTTAAATTTGCTAACAAGTTATAAAATGGCTTTTAGACCAAGGGCTTTCAGACATTAAACAATTTATTGCCACCCTCATCCTGATTTAACATCTTCATATGTAATTCTGTATACTACACTGGCTGCCAAAACATAAATTTCCAGAGCCAGCTCGGGCCAAATATTACAACCTCACAGCCATGCAATAAAAAGAGACCTTCTTCTGAACTCTTAATTGCTCAGGTGATAAAAGCACATTCATAAACATACCATGTGTAATTTAACTGTCAGACTTTGGGAAGTGACTCCATTATTGAAGTATATGACGACAGGCTGCCTGATGAAGTATTCGATCCTTGATTGGGAAATTCAGGGTTGTTAAATAATGTCTAACATAAGTCTCCGTTTGTGCATTAAAAGCATCTCTCTAATAGATAACACTTTCCTTTAATGCAGAGTACGGCACCGTGTACCTGTGAATTATTTCTGATGAGAACTGCAAAGGCTGCTGGCATTTATTAGATCAGGCCTATGATATGAAGATGTAATAATTTTGCTATTTCTGATGCTTAAGAGGATTTCTTGTTGGCTTTAGTGCCAAGATGAGCATTTGTGGAAACAGTCAAAGACTATTCAACATTTAAGTGTTGAGAGCCAGAGTGTGGAGAGGGCGTTGCTTCCCAAGCAAAGGAGAGACCTTAAAAGTTCTTCTTGTGCCAGGAAAATCTGGCAGGGGAAAAAAAGTTTTTAAGCTTTCATCCTTGCTTTCATTTAACCCGCAGCCTGCAATTGCGTATGGTTGAAATTGTGTAAGTTAAATGCACATAAGATGTGACCATACTCTAATGATGATGGGTGATCTCCAGAGTTAGCCACATGCAGAGTAGGCCCATTTAAACCAGTGGAAGTTCATGGATTTCAATAGGTCTGCACTTAGCATGACTTGTGTTATACAACACATAATAATCCAGATAGATGGATAGATAGATAGATAGATAGATAGATAGATGATAGATAGATAATCATACTAAGCTGTACCATACATTTATCATCATTTGCAACCAATGTTGTTCATAAATCAAGCAAAGACATCATTTCAGTTCCAGATAACACATGCACATTGTTTTAAGGGTAGCTCATCTATTTGTTGTTTTACTTTAAAAAACAAAGGATATAAATTGTTCTATTTGCCTTCAATAAGCAATATAACCTACTGGAAGGAACCTACAGTCCAAGTTCCGTAAGTCCTTAAACAGAGCTGGACGGTCCAGTGTGCATCACAGTAGAGATACATTAACTGTTTTCTCATAAATTGTGATGGCTTATTGGTTGTTTGCAACAACAATAGCTGCAGAACTACAAGTTGCAGAAAATACCTCTCCCCTAAAATGATGTTTTAAGTATGCAATTTAACTCAGTGGCTACATTAGCACAATACCACATAAATGAAACGTTTTGACATATTCTAATTTTCAAATGTATACTACCTTTAACAGTGGTATACAGTGAGGTTGAGTAGGGCGCCTCTTCCATGTTTCTCTTCTTAGATGGCTAAATCTCTGCTCTGAGTATAGGGAAAGGTACTATGTAGGCACATTAACAAGTGGGACCTGCAACTAACATACTGCAGTCCTCCTCTTTAAGACTGCAACTAGCTAACCAGCATCAGGCACCAATTATTTGCTGTTTTGTCTACTGCTGAAAACCTACCTATTTGCTCAGGTGTTCCCAGGCAATGAGCTTTTAAACAATTCTTGGATGCCACCACTGTACATTTTATTTTATTCTTTTATTGCATGGCTAATTGTCATGATACTGTTTGTAATGAAAGGTGGCATATAAATGAGCTGAAGAAATAAGATGTGGGGATAATATTGAAAGTGGGCTTTGGAAGATTTGTTCTGTGGTGTGGAAGTCTGTAGCAGAACACACTGTGAATCTAGAAGGCTGGTTTTCAAAGCTGTGAAAATCAGTCTCCTTTGGCAAGTGGCAATCTTATTGTGGCCAATTTCATAGGCTGATAATGAGCACAAACGCAAGGTAAGAACTATAAAGTCATTAAACTGGAAAGATTTCAGGACTTAGCCCTACAATTTTATGAAATAAAATATTGAGGATAGTAATAAGATTCAAATGAAGAGCCCACTGATGAAGCTCGTCTCTTTTCTCTTTTAAAAGAATTACTTTTGACCACACTAGGATGGTACTACAGCCATGTATTGAGCAGTTAATCTTTTCTTTGCTCCAGTGAAAATGTGTTTTCACACTATGACATGTTCAGCAGACTTCATCTGGGGAGTTAAATACCTGCTAATAAGTGCAAAATATATGAAACTTAGTAGATCTGCCAGCCTAGAGGTACAATAAAAATCACGATAAAATGAATGTTTTATGTGGTTATGCCTCACACAGCCCACGATTGCTTGAAGCCAAGAAAAATATGAAGTCCTTTGAAAGGTTAAACATTTTAGCATTTAAATGGCTTTAAGAGAATATTAATTTCTAATCACTCCAACTGCTCCTGAACAATAATTTTTAACCTCTGCATGAATAAATCCCACTTTAGCGACTCTGCAAGAGTCATGGCACTCGCTGCCTGCAAAACCAGTTAGTGCGGAATTCCAGTGCAAGAACAGTTGGATTTCAACAGGAACTGCTTTAGAAGAGATACTGAAGGAGAAAGGGAGGAGAATCCCAACAACTTCATGGCAATAATCAGTGTCTAGTTGAATGGCCAGAAAGGCTAATTTTCAGGACTGGTCATTAGTCTTACTTATAACCACAACCTCCAGGCTTCAAAATTGAAAACCTACCATTGCTACAAGCATACAACACATCCCCACTAAGCCACATATTTTAAAATAGATGACTGAGCACTCCTAAACCTGCCTTGGATTAACCCCAAAATTTTATGACACTCCCCTCCCCCACAAATCAGAAGACCTAAGTTAATTTTTTTGAACCAACCACAGAGGAAATCCAAAAATTTACCTGCCTATCTTCTTGCAAGGTTTCCTTCTCTATAGCAAGTGAATAAATCTGAAGGCACTCCACTGGTTTGCATGGGAGAGCACTGCAGGAGCCCAATCAAAGGGCAGAGATGTTTATTGTCTACTTACCTTTGGCAGGGGTTATGCCCCGCCCCACCCTTGGATTGGGCCCTATGCTATGGATCAGCATTGAGTGCTGTCTCCCCACTATGTATTGGGCCCCAACAATGGTGAGATTATTCGCTGAATTATCCTCAGCAGAAAATAAACCCCCTCTTCATTCCCCAGATTGGGTCCTTAAGTCATTTACTTTTCCTCTCTGGAATTGAGAGAGAATTCCTATGCATGTTTAGAGTAGCTCAGTTGATGGAGCATGAGACTCTCTATCCCAGGGTCATGGGGTTCGAGCCCCACATTGGGCGAATATTCCTGCATTGTACTCTACCATTCTACAATTCTGTGTTTAATCAGAAGTAAGTCCCATTGCATCATATAGGGCTTATTCTCAGGTAGGAATGGGTGCATCTGATAATTTCAGTTTGTTATTTTCCCACTCTTAAGTACAGTTCTCCACATTTCAATCAATTTCAGTTCCCCATTTATTCACTCGTAAGTTTCCACATCAGTTTACCTTTTTAAAAAAAAAAAAAAAGACCTCATGAAAATTCATCAGCCTTTTAGTGTCTCCTAACATACACATTTCTGTATGCAATTTTCCCCAAAAGATGCATTTTGTGCACATTTTAGCATAATCATTTTGTACACATAGTGCATGGGTAGGCAAACTAAGGCCCAGGGGCCGGATCCGGCCCAATCGCCTTCTAAATCCAGCCCATGGATGGTCCGGGAATCAGTGTGTTTTTACATGAGTAGAATGTGTCCTTTTATTTAAAATGCATCTCTGGGTTATTTGTGGGGCCTGCCTGGTGTTTTTACATGAGTAGAATGTGTGCTTTTATTTAAAATGCATCTCTCGGTTATTTGTGGGGCATAGGAATTCGTTCATTTCCCCCCCCCCCAAATATAGTCCGGCCCCCCACAAGGTCTGAGGGACAGCGGACCTGCTGAAAAAGTATGCTGACCCCTGGAAGGTGCAAATTAGGTAGTTTGCCTTTAAACACTAACTGAATCAAATTTCTTCCCCATCCCTACTCCCAGGAAAGTTTGTATAGGTGAAGTTGACTATTATTCTCCAGCTTGTTTCAATCCAGACTGGTGATAATTATGGAGCCAGTAGAGCTTGCATCTCCCTTGAGACTGAGCATAGCAATCTTATTAGCTTGGCTAGGAAGAACGTGGCTGCCATCTCTGCCCTGGAACAACCCATACAATCAATGGAATGGGTACAAAGTAAGAGTACACTCCAGCCAAAATGAATGTTACGAGTTTGGTTGATGCCAGTAGGGAGGCTAGTGCACCCACTGCTGGTACCAAAAGCCAGGCTGAATGTACATTGTTTCTAAAGTTCAGGTTTGAGTTTGGCAAGGTTCAAGAGGAAGGAAATTAAGATTCTTATAGTGCAATTACCAGAAATGCTGCACTCTCTGTGTGATCCTCCAACACATTCCAGATGACTGTGCTGTTTCCACCAAAAAGTAGTGGATTCATGTTTATTTTTGTTTCTTTATTTATATTAGGGGCAATGCCAGCTTTGATCTTCCACACGAACATGCTCATTATTTTCATGCCACCTGGGAGGCCTCTTCACTGACCACGTCTAGGTAGTTAAGCCTCTTCATTCTGCACAGCTCTGAATGGTTTGAATTCTCATTTGTCTATGGATTATTTTAATGCACTCTTGGCTTCCCCCCCAAATGCTATTTTAACATTGTCAATTGTCTTGGGGCCTTTTGGAGGCTGAAAGGCAATATATAAATGATTTTATGTGGGGGAAAATGTTACGGGGAAATGAAAATGGCTATTAGGACACTTTCTTGTGGGCCATAAAGGGGACTTCCCCTGTGCACACCAGTGCTCCTATGTGCCACTGATACATCAGACGAGGAAAAAGGTTTTGGCTTATCAATAACATTCCCGTGCCTAACTGAAGCACAGGAAAAACCTTTTGAGTTTGAGAAACAGTTGTGCATGTCTGAGGGGGCACAAAATGATCGTTACGATTATGTTAAACAGTTATTATAAAAGCAATTACTATTGTGTGTCTGTGATGTTAACTGGGGGGAAATTACACCGCAATTGCCATATAATTCTCAGAGGCATTGAAGATTTTCCTCACTTATTTCTTTAAGGAATTATGTACAGTATAAAAATAATGACACCCAGCAAGATGATTTTCTTGTGCTTTTTATAAGCTACAATCATGCATTTTTTCGATCTTTACTCCCCCCTCCCATTTTTTAAAAAAACAACATCACAGCTGACAAGAGTTTGAGTACAATAGGCTTCATATGTACAGATTGCCTTAAAGGCTTCCAATAACAACAGGGCTATTTGGATCTGAGAGGTGGTGCCTGTCTAAATGAAAAAAAATGAAATAAGAGACTTAGGAAGGAGAATTATGGACAATACCAAATCAGTCTGTGTAATTTTTTTAATTAAAAAAAATCATTTTCCCATATAAAAAGCTCCCCAAATGCAGTAGCATGGTCCAATTAGGGACAGGAATACACTAAACCACTCCTGTGCATGTTTGCTACTTGCAGGGATATTTTTTTAACATGGGGAAAAATTCAAAGTATGACACTCTATCCTTAGCCTGTAAAGGTGCAGGCTGGAACTTTACCACTTCAGTCTCTCACCTCATACTGCGTAATGCGGACAGCAGCTCCCTTTTATTTATTGTTTTACAAATAAGGAATAGAGGTTGAACAGTATTTAACAAGCAAAGGTTGCCCATTATGAGTTATGGGGTATACATCCAGATTTTTAAAAGAGTAACGGAGAGGTGCATTGTGAAATACTTCCTCTCTGTTGAAAGGGAAGAATCAGGCAATTTTGGCCTGTGACATATTTTTAGCTATCCTCTTTCTTTTTCTTTTTTATCTATTAGCTTTCCTTTTTTTGCCAAAAATGGGGGGGGGGGGAGAGAGATATGAAACAAGTAGACAAATCATACTCAGAACAGATCCATTTAAATCAATAAAGCCCATTATTTCAGTATGTCAGACCTAAGTTAGACTTAGTTGGATATTATCCTTAGTAAATTTCTGGGATTAGGATGATTATTTAAAATATTAAGTCCCTGACAATAAGGTTATGTATCCATAGCAGTGACCAGAGGAGGAATGACCGCTGGGAGGAGCGCAGAGAGAAGAAACTCCATGGTGTATCAGTACAGGGCGGAAAGGGTTAAGAACCTCCTGCCAGTCTGGTCAAATTAGGCAACCCACAGCTATAATTTACTTAAACAGATACTGCAATTGATACTTCTGTGACTGTTAAATTAAGTTCGACTCATACTTCCAAGTAAACATGAATGGAATTGGACTCCAAGATGTCTTTCTGAACAGCTAGGTAGAGAATAATTCAGAAATATTTGTGGCATAAAGTTTGTTCTTCATCTAACAATTTGTATTCTGCCAAGTTGATTTAAAACTCCCAGTAATTCTGAGCAAAGTTCAGTTTAGCTTGAAATGCTCTTTTCTGTGACACTTGGAATATGGAGAGCATTGCATGTAAACTATGGAAGCTGTTTTTGCAGTTTTAACAGTCTGAAAGGTTGTCTGGAGAGCTTAGTCTTCACATATGTCATTTCTTGTCATGGGTAATGTCACTTTCTGAATAAAACACTGTCGTCTTTGAATCTCATACTTTTGCTGGAAAACTCTACCTGTCTGTTCCTAAGACACCTGAACCACAGGAGGCCTAGGTTGGAAACCAGGATCCATAGATGAAGAATGTGTCAATTCTGACAAGCACAGCCAAATGCACAATGATGGATGGATCGGTATTTTGCACTAGCAGTTACTGCACTTGGTTCCCTACTAGGTTCAAATTCTGTCACATAGACATTTCTCAATAGATGGTAAAGTTTTAAGAAACATAAATGAACAGAAATCCAATTAAATATCCAATTAAATTTTTTAATGTATTAAAGTGGAAAATTTCAATAAATATCTTCTAAAAAAAAAGATATCCAATTAAATATCAAGGCATGTCAAAATTACAATATTCGCTACTGAATTCTTTTTAAGTTTTACCTACTCACCTGAAATATTATGCTGTTTGAAAAAACAATGTTACATGAAAGAAACATGTGTATGTCAAAAATTTTACTAATGGAATTATATTGTATCTGTTTCATATGCTCTATGGTATTTTCATACTCATTAATATTTTGGGGCAAATGGAAATGCATGTTGATGCTTCAGTTATATACTCAATAATCTAACATTTGCCAGCTATATTTATTAAGGGGTTTTGGACACATACACAAGTGGTAATAAGTTTATGTTCGGCTGTATTCCTATACAGTCATACCTCGGGTTACGGACGCTTCTGGTTGTGCGATTTCGTGTTGCGCATTGCGCCGAACCCGGAAGTACCGGAATGGGTTACTTCCAGGTTTCGGGGCTTGTGCATGCGCAGAAGCGCCAAATCACGACCCGTGTGTGCGCAGATGCAGTGCTGCGGGTTGCAGACGTGCTTTCCGCATGGATCACATTCGCAACCCAAGTGTCCACTGTACTCACTTATCTGGGATAAGCTACATTTAACTCAATAAATCTTACTTTTGAGCAGACATGTGAAGGCTCATGTGAAGGCTTGGGCATTATAAGCCCATGACTACTAGACTATGTCCATTATTGTTCACTAATCCAGTTTTCTGCCTGCATTTCCCATGTGTAAGTTGTGCCTGATTAAAGAGACCTTACTGCTCCCAGCACTGTTTGTTACACTCCTTATCATAGCTTGACTTGAGCTATGTATATCTGAACTTTAAAAGTTAAAATAAATGCACCTATTTGACAGAGGATATAAATCATCTCCTTTACAAAAACAGGAACAATTCTAGCCTTTAAAAAAAGTTGCTTGCAAATGTAGCTCACTTATAAAGTGGCCTGGTTTGCACATCCCATTGAACCATACTTAAACTATGGTTTAATATGAATGAAAAGCATGCTGGTAATTGTCGGTGCTTTGCTCTTCCACTGCTGCCAGGAAACAAGCCATGATCTGGCGTGTTGAGTTGTCCAAAACCAGGGTTTCTCTCCACACAAACCACAAGAAGCCAAAAATTGCTTAGTGTTTGTGGTTTGTTTTCCCAAAACAAACCATGAGCTCAGTTTGTACAAGCCAGACAAAGTAGTCAGGAAAGAGTGAAGTAACTGTGATTTCAGCAGCAGGCAACCATACATTGCTCATTCACATGAAAGCATAGGATTTTTTTTTTTTTTACTGTGCATTAATGTGAAGTGTGAACCAGTGTGTGTCTACTACAGACAATGATCTATACACATGGTAATAATGATGAAAAAGCTGCTTCAGAGAAATGTGAAGTTCTGGCAATTCTTGAATGATCATTATTTGCCTAGAAGGTGCCAGGACTGTGCCAAGTCCTAACTGCCATATGCACTCAAGTAAGGTGCCAAGCAATGTTTTAAAAAATGCTATCACAGTTCAGAGCTTTTTATAGATTAGGCTTTAGAAAAGGTGCTCCCCCCCCCAGTCTCCAGTGCCATTTTTTACTTGTGAATTGGTGCTTCTAATCTGAGGTGATTGTGAGAATAGAACACAGATTGTATAAATGTATCTGTGCTTCTGAGCTTATTCCGGATAACCAGGTGTGAGTCTGTAACCATCACAGATTCCAGGCTGCAAATGCATAATCAAGAGACTGAACACCTTCTGGAAAGGTAGAAGTAACACTACTTTCAGTGTTACCAAATCTATATACAGTGGTACCTCGAGTTACAAATGCCTCAGGTTACAAACGCCTCAGGTTACAAATTCCTCTAACCTGGAAGAGTTACCTTGAGTTGAGAACTTTTCCCCAGGATGAGAACGGAAACCGTGTGCCGCCGGCGGCGCAGCAGCAAGAGGCCCCCATTAGTGAAAGCACGCCTCTAGTTAAGAACAGTTTCAGGTTAATAATGGACCTCTGGAACGAATTACCGTAAGTTTGTAACTAGAGGTACCACTGTATAAGATTTGGTATATATAAGCCTAAGGTTGCGGGTTAGGCTTTAAGGCTGCAGTTCTTATCCTTTATATCAGGGGTCAACAAACATTTTCAACAGGGGGCCAGTCCACTGTCCCTCAGACCTTGTGGGGAGCCAGACTATATATTTTTTTTTTTGGGGGGAGAATGAATTCCTATGCCCACAAATAACCCAGAGATGCATTTTAAATAAAAGCACACATTCTACTCATGTAAAAACACGCTGGTTCCTCGACCATCTGCGGGCCGGATTTAGAAGGCGATTGGGCTGAATCTGGCCCCCAAGCCTTAGTTTGCCTATCCATGCTGTACATCTTGTGTCGGACTAAACAAATGTGTCTTAAGTGTGGCTGACATGACAGAAACTAATTACTTTAGAGAATTGAAGATGTGTGATGCAGTTTCATCTACTGAAATTAAGTAAGTCTTGTTTGGTCAGTACCTAGATATGAGAAGCCCCAAAGGCCTTATCTGTGGTGGCACTCACTCTCTAGAAGGGTTTCCCCCCAGAAATAAGTCACATGTCAATATTAGCAAAATTTCAACACATTCTGAAAACATTTCTGTTCATGCTAGCTACTGATGTCATGATGGCTATATATCTGAATATCAGTTGCTGGAAACTGCAGGAGGTGAAAGTCCTCTTGCACTCAGGTTCTGCCTGCAAGTTTCCCACAGGGACAGTCATACCTTGGTTGTTGAATGCCTTGGTACTCAGACTTTTTGACTCCTGAATGCTGCAAACCCAGAAGTGAGTGTTCCAGTTTGTGAACATTTTTCAGAAGCCAAACGTCCGATGCAGCTTCCACATCTTCCGATTGAGTGCAGAAAGCTCCTACAGCCAATCGGAAGCCATGCCTTGGTTGTCGAACAGACTCCTGGAACAGATTAAGTTCGCCAACCAAGGTACTGCTGTATCTGGTTGAACAGTGAGAACAGGATGCTGGACTAGATGGGAATTGGCCTGATCTACTGCCTCCCACTGTAGAACCTTTAAGGTTTCCGTTTCCTTTTCTAACTCTTGATTGTTACTTCTTGTATTTAGTGAGTTTATTTGCATTTTGGTTTCTGTATTCTATTTCATGATCTATTGTACACAACCTCGAGATGGCCACATTACAGGCAGTATACAAATATCATAATAAATAAACACATTTTATTTGATCCCCGCCCAAGCAACTGCAAACACATATAAGTAAAGGTATTGCATTTGTTCTGAAGGAAAACTGTCCCTCTCCAGGGAACAAACCCCAAAGACATACCTAGCAATGTCAGAACACAAGCCAGTATCGCTATGAGTGCCCCGGTGCTAAGTCCTGCTGGCAAGATGTAGGCCTCTGCATTGCATGTTTGGGCAATGCCATCTGCGTCACAGTCACACACCCGGATAGTGAGTGTATTGGTGCTGCTCAGTGAAGGAGAGCCACTGTCCACAATAAATACTGGCAAATAGTAAACTGACTGCTCCTGCCTCCGGAATCCATTTCTTCTCGTTAGAATAGATGCCGTGTTATCTGGACCGAGGCAAAGACAAAGAGTGAAACTGACAGGATTTCTTCAAGAAATATTCTGTGCCTTTTTAAAATACATATCAATTTATTATGCCCTTTGTTTTACCTTTACCAATAGCAACAAGCTTGCAGTCTTTACAACCTGAGACTGCAAAGAACAAGCCCTGGGAAGGGCTGAAGGTTAGCCCACCTTGGGTCCTTCATAGTTAACCCTTCATAGGTATCCCTTGTTTAACGCAGTTCCATGTCTCCTTGCCTAATTCCCTAGTCAAGCTGCGGCAAGTCTTCCACATTGCCTGATGACAGGCCTTGTAAATGCAAGGTGAAATCTTAATAGATGGGTTCAAGAAAAGACAACAGAAAGGTTAAAAGTTCATGTTCTCATGTCTATCATCATTGGCTTATCCTGGTCTAGGATCCATGTGCATGTGGAGAACAGCAGGGAGACATGTTCTGATCCACTAGGCCCAGAAAGGAAAATTTATCATGAATGCTTCATTTTATATGTTAAATTTCACTCAATTTTTTCCATTTATTTATTTATTTATTTGAAAAAGAGGACTACATCACTTGGCCTTCCATGAGTATCTCTAGCCACTCTATCTTTGTAGAGGGTTTTGATGTGTGTGTGTGTGTGTGTGTGTGTGTGTGTGTGTGTGTAGGAAGGGATGTGTTCATCAAACCCTGAGAAAAGGATTTGTCGTTCAGTTAAGAATTTGAATAAAGCCACTGCTAATCTAAACAAAAATGTGCAAATTCTCCGAAAACGATATCAAGATTCTAATGTCAAGGAATGTAAAGGTCTCTTAAAGGTGCTTTAAATTAATTGTTTCTCTAAAAAGTACAGCACTTCATGGTTTAAAATGGATGGAAATCTAATGTGCATGAATGGTACAAAGTAAATTGCACAAGGAAGAATATGTATACAACTGTGTACCCATGAGCACAAAATAAATATTGTATACACACACAGAGAGAGAGAGACATGATCTGCACTGGCACTTAAGTGTGTGTGCAAACGACCGCTCACTTGTGCTTGCAAGTAATGGCTAAGTTCTAATGAACTTTGTTTGGTCCCGTGTTTCTTATCTGTTGGCACTTAAAGAAAAACACACACACACACCCTTAGCGCATAACTTTGTGAAGCAGATCTTTCTATTTTCTCTAACCAATTAGGGAAAAATAAGGCTCTTAAGAAGACAGAATGGTCTATAAGATGGTCTACCTCAATCTTGTCTACACTGACCTGGAAAGGCCAAATTGATTGATGTGAAGTATGTGCTCTAATACTGAGTTATAGCCCTTTCTGTAGGCTTCTTGCTATTATCCATAATTATATCATCAGCGTCATACATGAGGACACTAACATAGCTGAGTGTACAACACATCAGCTGGAGAAGATGAGAACAGTATTTTTCTTTGGTGGCTCATGGTTTAAAACATTGGATTGTTTCTTAAAATGGGGCTGTTTATTATAATAATTCAGATGGCTTTGTTAAAAAAACATAACCTTGGAACTAAGGAAGTCCAGACTGAAACTTAGGGGGCAAATCTATGTAGTCAAGAGAACATCCTCAATGAATGCATCTCTGTTAACATCTTTCAAGGAGTAAAGTGAGCAAAAATGCATTATAAATGACACATTCTGAAGATAATTCATGTATATTTGCCTTTTGCTATGTATATTAAAAGGATGTGCATTTGAGACCTAATAAAATTAGCAGCTCTTGAAATTCCTCTCAGAGGTACCATGTGAATCAACACAAATTGCTGTCACAACTGATTTCCAATTGTTTTTCAGATTTTCACGGATGAACAGATACAACAAATAATTTACTTTTTGCTAATGGATCACACCTAAGATCTTTGAATAAATGAATAACAAAGATTTCAGTGTATATACTAAAAATATACAAAAAGGTGACAACTGACTTTAAAAATCTCCTGCCAGTTCTAATATTTCAGAATCAATATATGCTTTTCTCTCTGGAGGAGGTGCAAGCTTAAACATCGCTTGTGAATACGGTGAGAAATCATAATTGGCATATTTGTATTTTTTAATACAAACTGTAAAACTTGAAACAGAGGGCAGCATTTCCCAAAAATAAAACTAGTCATCAACGAACAGCAACAAAACAATGAAAAGCCTCCTAACTTCTACATGCTTATTTTGGAATGCAGAAGATTCTAGAACTTGTAAATGGGAACTTGCAAATTGCAGTGGCATTGATTGAACCATTATACGTGACACAGATTTCCTCCTTTGAAATGTCCGCTACCAGTCCTCACACGAGTTAAGGTTACCCTTCAGAAAAGGGTAATGGCTTTCTGTTGTGGAGGATCTGCTGCATTTATTTTTCATGTTTGAGATGGGGAGCTGAAGGACTTCATCTAGAATTCTTTCCAACATCCACCTTTAAGGGCAAATGAAATATACAATAAATAAATAAATAAAGCAAGAATAGCTCTTTCCAACTTTGCAAGGATCTCTACCCTTTAGCAAAATGTTGTTCCACGTAGGAGAGCTAAATCATACTAACAGCCTAGAAACATGGAACCTTTAGCTTGTGTTTCCAAAAAGTATTTTTAGCAGCAGAAGATATGGATGAAAAAGTTGTTTTCTCAGAGAGGTGGCCAATTTGCCATGTGTTTAAGGGCTCATTTCTATATTTCCTGAGTTACATTAATCAAACATGAGATCCAGGAAATTTTTCAGCTGCTGCCCTGAGGTATAATCTAATTTAGATAAAGACCTATAAAAACAAAAAGTGAAAAAGAGTCTGTTTAAGAATGGATCTGAAGCCCATCTGTTTGGCTCATGGCTTAAAATGATTTAAGCAGCAGCTTCTTTCTCCTGACAGATAATCTATGGATAAAAATTACTTTGGGGTCTGATTGCTCTTAATTAATGTTCTTCCTGACAGTGAAGTTACTCCAGATGACAGTCAGTATTGCCTGTCTGAAGAAATAAGAGTGTTGGTGTGTCAACGCTCACAATGCCCTTGGGTTGACATTGACAATCACAGCCAGTACCTTACCTTTATTATCTTGTAATGTAAAGTTGTGGTTATTTGCAGCCTCCCCTGCCAAACTGAAGGAAAATTGATGACCACTAGGTGGATCATCTTTGTCAATGGCACTGATTCTTTGAATTGCCTAGAGAGAAAAGTGATTTGCCTTCAGGTTAGATTTTAGTTTGCATTAAATACAAGGCAATATTTTAGTCTGCATTCAATAAAAGGCAACTTCTCAGAGCTCTAAGAAGGGAGAGGAAATTTTATATAGTGGTGTGACCCACAGTCCGTTTTTGTTACATTCAGGTACTCATCAAAATTCAGGCACTCATTAGAATTTGGTTTAGAGTTTCTGTTTTGATAGCACCCCTGTTAATTTTGTGTGTGTGATTACAAGGGATGTTGAAAGAGTTAAATTGGGGAAAATGTTGCATGGGGGCACAGGAAGCCATTGTCATTAAAATGGTGTCCGTGCAGATAAAAACCTGGGGAAATATCCAACTAAACAGTTCCGCTAGAACAAGGAGTTTTAGTTGCACAATAAAACCTCCCCATCCTCCCTATACACTTCCTGAATGCCATGTAAATCTGAATCCAGAAGGTTGTGAGAACTGCCAGAACATATATAGGAGTTGCATAAGGAAAGGGCAGGGAAGTTCATTGCTTATCTAAAAAACCTTGTGTTGGTGGAACAGTTTAATTGGGTAACGCCTCTGCTGATAATATTTTTTAAAAAATTCAAGCTGAATTGAGAACGTTGGTAGGATGTGACACAGTAGCAATTCTTAAAGAATTAATATGTTCCAGGAATTCAAGGAATTATGAGATATTCATTATTCAACAGTTGAGGACTCATGAGAAAGAAGGCCATTTATGGAATCTGAGCATAAAAGCATCTAGCTGGTACTCAGTGTAGTTTTACTCTAAAAAAGGTCTATTTTAGTGAAATTAACTGGAAGAATGGAAATTTGCTATTTTCATGGATTAGGAAGTGTAGAGGATGATCAAAATCATATGCAGTGTAGATTTCCCTGTGCAGTTTTCTCACAGGCTCGTGGATGATGGTTTCATATCTAGTTAATGTTTATTTTAGCTTCAAATCAACATGTCATTTTTACTGCAATAAACTGATTATATTTTATCTTAAAAGAGGCATCAATGCAAATCAAATTACTGCTGTGCAGCAAATATCATCAAGCTGTTAGGAATATAAATCCACACCTGGCCAGGTTCTGCATTTTCACAGACAGTAGTTTCATAATCCATTGCAAACTCAGGAGCATTGTCGTTGATGTCAAGAATAGTGATAGCCACATATCCCCTCCCAATTTGCGAAGGGTTTTCTGTTTCAAAGGACAAGAACCAGTTGTTATTATTCATAATGAACCAATTCTGAAACTATGAAATATGTTCCATATTTCTGGAACCACAAAATTAAGTTGTCAGTGGGATTTTTGTCACTAAGAGTGAACCAAAACTGAAAAGAAGAAAAGGGCTGCCATGCTTGATCAGGCCAATGGTTCTTCAAGTACATTGTCCTATTTCTCCTAATGGCCTACATTGAATGTATGAGAAAAAGGTACAGGGAAGGGAATAAAGAAGGGTAATTTCTCCAGCTCCTTCCATTTCCTTTCTTTTGCCAGCAGTTAAGAGAATTGTAATTATTTTCCCTGTATAACCATGGATGCATCTATGACAAATGATGGGTCTTAATCTAGCAGTATTAATGAACCCTTCTTATACAAATGTAAATAAACTGTAATTCTACAGTTGCAAGTTGTTATACTGTATAATTGGTATACAACATTGTGCCATTCAGATGTTGTTGGATTACAGCTGGGGAAAACTTTATTGGCCAAAGGGCTGGATGGTTATCTCTCCAATCCTGTTGGCCAAATCTGACAGACATGCAAGCCAGCCCACTTGTAAATCACATGGCATAACTATGATGCCAGGTGATAGTATGCTTTGAAGCCCTGGTTGTCAGGACTTCAGAGGGTACTGTAGGCTGTTTGAAAGCCCTTTTGCAAGCAGCCTGTTCATCAAACCCATGAAAAGTGGAGCTTAAAAATGCATTGTGGAACTGTTTGCAAAAGGGTTTTCAAACAGACTTATGCTGTGCTTTGGCTCCATGCACCTGTTCCTAGCAGGGGAATAGACACTTACAGCTAAACTCAGTAGGAATTAACCATCACTCATGAACTGATGAGCAGGGGTTACTTTCTGCTGTGTGTGCCCTAAGTCTTCTGCTAGAAACAGGTGTAAGCAGCCAATGCAGGATTGAACCCTGACCCACCCATCCCCCATCAGAGTGACATCAGCAGATTGTAAGGTGGAAGTGGTTTTTGAGAAGTAACCTCATGGGCCAAATTTGTTCCTCAGTTTAGGCCATATGTTAAATATTTCCCACCCCTGGTCCATGTTGATGGGAGTTGCATTCCAAACTTCTGGTGGGCACCTTGTTGACTACTTCTGCATATACTGTCAATTCTAACACCATGGGTAAAATTCAAAGCCACATGCTTCCATTCATTCTATTTGCATGTTCACTTCAGGTTGCCAGAGGGAACAATCCCTCTCTTCTCTCCCCCCCCCCCATTTTGGGGGTTCATCAGACCCCTCAAGACAATTTGGAGGGGGGCAGTGGAAAGAGATGGGGCAAAACCCCATTTTGCATGCATAAATCCTTGAACAGGGCTTCTGCTGCTGGGTGAATCCTAGGTGAATCCTGCCCCATATATTTATTTAACTCTTTAATTTCTATCCTCTCTCTTTTAATCCAAGGAGATGCCCATGGAAGATTAAACAATAATATATAAATATATTAAGGGTGTTTCTGCCCTCTTTGAGACATTATAGTTCTAAGATCAGGATTCTATGATACATGATACTGCTTAAAAACCTTAGAGAATTGTCATGAAATAGCATTAACTTTTAACTCATTACAGTTAACTGTTTATGGCTTAAAGCATCTCTTCCAACACTTAAGGTTCTTCGTGAACAACTTGATTCATTTCACCAACACTTTTAAAGGCTTAAAAAATGGCTTTGCAGTGGGAACTTACGACTCTCCATAGCCAAGACAGTGATGTTATGAACAGCGTTTGTTTCTCTATCCAACGGCTTCGCAGTGGTAATCACCCCACTGTTGGCATCAATATTAAAATATCTCTCCAGGTCTGTGTTTCGATCTATGGAGTACCTGGATGAAAGATGAAAGAAAACTTTTGATGTATGTATAATTGCAATGTGTGTGCGTGTTAAGTTTCATTTATTTCACATTAAGCTCAAAGAGCTTTTCATCAAGATTCTTTTCTCCTTTGTTGTCAGCTGTCTTACAGCCCTTACAGCACACAGAGAGTTTGTTACACAGAGCCATCTGATTCTGCAAAATTCACTGTGTCGAGGAAAGATGGCTCAGTTCCTGCATTTCATGATACCTTCCTAACTGAGGTCGCAGGTATTTCCTTTCCATTTCTGCTCTTTTGCTCTTAGGTCGACCACTCATTTATTTTTGGAAGACTCTACTTCTGAACCCAACCTAATGTGGAATAGATTTGGAACTGTGCCACCTGGCTGTATCAATTCCCTGTGGTTCCCAGCAGAGCTTCCACTGCGAGACACTGAACTTTTTGTCACAGGCAGAAAAGCCCATGGGGTGAATAAGAAAACTGTAGAGTAGGTCAGGGATTACGTATTACTACATTTGCTCCTGGGGCCTTATTGTCATCATACAAACACAGACTCCAGTCACTGAGCAACCTTGGCTTAAGCTCGCCTTGCCTGATCCCCCAAGCTGTTTTCAAGGAGGAGAAAAGCTCAGACAGAAAATAAGCCATGAGAAAGGGAGAAAATGCCCATTGTTGACTGTTTAATTATCCTTTTGGAAATGGCTATGTACTTTTAGAACCATTAGAAACACACCTTTGATATAACACAATATACCAGAAGGCCAGATTGTGTTTAACTGGAATGCTGATTGACAGTGAATATATGTCAGCCTGAAGTCACCTGCTTGCCATGAAATAAGTTTGTTTTTTTTACAGCCCTGCTGATGATGCCCATTGGGACTGGTAGGGTAGAAGTCAAGAGAACTGAACATTAGGAGGAGCCAGAGACAATGAGAGCCAGAGCTGGAGCAAGTGATTCTTGTTTTGCCCCCTATCGTCCTCCCGGCTGAATTCTAAAAGGGACAACACTGAGACATTAAGAGGAGAAAGCTAACAGGCAGTTTTAAGTCAGAAGGTAGGCAGGTGAGGGTTGGCTGAGGGTAGATTGAGGTTGGTGGGGCAGTGACTCATCCATCCAAAAGGATCACCTTCCATTGAAAGGGAGTTCTCAATCACATTAATCTCTCTACATGATGCAGAAGGCGAAGAGAAGCAAATTAATGCACATAAAGGAAAGTGTAGTTGTGATGTGGATGTAAATCAGGGATAGGGAACCTGTGGCCCTCCACATTTATTGTACTACTAATCCATGACCATTCATTGATCATGCTAATTGAGGCTGACCAAAACTGAAGTCCAATAACATCTGGCATGTGGCAGGTTTTCCTGCCCTGGTGTAAGTAGCACTGGAAACTATTTAACTAGGATTCTTCATAAGCAAATCAAAATAGAGTAGCATCCACATTTTACTTTAAGATACCTGCAGAAGGGTTCCCAGCAAAAAGACTCTGAAAAACACACATACGAGTACTTTAGTCAATTAATGTACAGTGGAGAAGAAGGGAGCTGAAAAGGCCACACAGCATTCCACAGCTTAGAATCATAGAATCATAGAGTTGGAAGAGACCACAAGGGCCATCGAGTCCAACCCCCTGCCAAGCAGGAAACACTATCAGAGCACTCCTGACATATGGTTGTCAAGCCTCTGCTTAAAGACCTCCAAAGAAGGAGACTCCACCACACTCCTTGGCAGCAAATTCCACTGTCGAACAGCTCTTACTGTCAGGAAGTTCTTCGTAATGTTTAGGTGGAATCTTCTTTCTTGTAGTTTGGAACCATTGCTCCATGTCCGCTTCTCTGGAGCAGCAGAAAACAACCTTTCTCCCTCCTCTATGTGACATCCTTTTATATATTTGAACATGGCTATCATATCACCCCTTAACCTCCTCTTCTCCAGGCTAAACATGCCCAGCTCCCTTAGCCGTTCCTCATAAGGCATCGTTTCCAGGCCTTTGACCATTTTGGTTGCCCTCCTCTGGACACGTTCCAGTTTGTCAGTGTCCTTCTTGAACTGTGGTGCCCAGAACTGGACACAGTACTCCAGGTGAGGTCTGACCAGAGCAGAATACAGTGGCACTATTACTTCCCTTGATCTAGATGCTATACTCCTATTGATGCAGCCCAGAATTGCATTGGCTTTTTTAGCTGCCGCGTCACACTGTTGGCTCATGTCAAGTTTGTGGTCAACCAAGACTCCTAGATCCTTTTCACATGTACTGCTCTCAAGCCAGGTGTCACCCATCTTGTATTTGTGCCTCTCATTTTTTTTACTCAAGTGCAATACTTTACATTTCTCCCTGTTAAAATTCATCTTGTTTGTTTCTGTCAAGGTCGTTTTGAAGTGTGATCCTGTCCTCTGGGGTGTTAGCCACCCCTCCCAGTTTGGTGTCATCTGCAAATTTGATCAGGATGCCCTTGAGTCCATCATCCAAGTCATTGATAAAGATGTTGAATAAGACCAGGCCCAAGACAGAACCCTGTGGCACCCCACTAGTCACTCTTCTCCAGGATGAAGAGGAACCATTGATGAGCACCCTTTGGGTTCGGTCAGTCAGCCAGTTACAAATCCACTGAGTGGTAGCATAGTCAAGACCGCATTTTACCAGCTTCTTTACAAGAATATCATGGGGCACCTTGTCAAATGCCTTGCTGAAATCAAGGTAGGCTACATCCACTGCGTTCCCTTCATCTATCAGGCTTATAATTCTGTCAAAAAACGAGATCAGGTTAGTCTGACATGACTTATTTTTCAGAAATCCATGCTGACTATTGGTGATCGCAGCATTCCTTTCTAGGTGCTCACAGACTGTTTGCTTAATGATCTGCTCCAGAATCTTCCCTGGTATTGATGTCAGACTGACTGGGCGGTAATTATTTGGGTCCTCTCTTTTCCCCTTTTTGAAAATAGGGACAACATTTGCCCTCCTCCAGTCTGCCGGGACTTCGCCTGTTCTCCAGGAATTCTCAAAGATGACTGCCAGTGGTTCTGAGATCACATCTGCCAGTTCTTTTAATACTCTTGGATGCAGTTCATCTGGCCCTGGAGACTTGAATACATCTAGACTAGCCAAGTATTCTTGTACTATCTCCTTAGTTATTCTGGGCTGTGTTTCCTCTGCTCCAAATTCTTCAGGTCGAGCATTGTTTTCTTTATCGGAGAAGACTGAGGCAAAGAAGGCATTGAGGAGTTCAGCCCTTTCTGTGTCCCCTGTTTGCATTTCACCATCTTCTCCTCTGAGTGACCCCACTGTTTCTTTGTTCTTCCTTTTGCTACGAACATACCCATAAAAGCCTTTTTTGTTGCTTTTAACCTCTCTAGCAAGCCTGAGTTCATTCTGTGCTTTAGCTTTTCTGACTTTGTGTCTACACGTGCTGGCTATTTGTTTGAATTCCTCTTTGGTGGTTTCCCCCCTTTTCCATTTTTTGTACACATCCTTTTTTAATCTTAACTCAGTTAAAAGTTCTTTAGATAGCCACCCTGGCTTCTTTAGGCACCTTCCATGTTTCTGTCTCATTGGTATTGCCTGAAGTTGTGCTTTTACTATCTCCCTCTTAACAAACTCCCAGCCATCATGAACTCCCTTTTCTTTTAGTATTACTGTCCATGGGATCTCACCCAGCACTTCCCTAAGTTTTATGAAGTCGGCTTTCTTAAAGTCAAGAAATTGAGTCCTAGTATGCTTGGCTGCTCATTTCCGCTGTATAGTAAACTTCAGAAGAGCATGATCACTTGCGCCTAATGTTCCTTCCACTTCTACCCCACTAACCAGGTCATCAACATTGGTTAGGACCAGATCTAAAATGGCTCTTCCTCTTGTTGCTTCTCCCACTTTCTGGACAATGAAGTTGTCTGCAAGGCCAGTGAGGAATCTGTTTGACCTTATGCTCTTGGCTGAGTTTGACATCCAACAAATATCTGGGTAATTGAAGTCCCCCATTACTACTATCTCCCTTCCTTTTGCATGCTTGGCCATCTGTTCCAGGAAGGCATCATCTATGTCCTCCGTTTGGCTTGGGGATCTATAGTAAACTCCCACAATGAGGTCACTGTTATTCTTCTCTCCCTTAATTTTGACCCAAATGCTCTCACTTTGGCTTTGAGGTTCTAAATCTTGGATCTCTTCACAGGTATACACATCCCTGACATATAACGCCACTCCTCCTCCTTTCTTGTCTGGTCTGTTTCTCTGAAATAGATTGTATCCCTCCATTATTACATTCCAATCGTGGGACTTATCCCACCAGGTTTCAGTGATGCCTATTATGTCATATTTAGTTTGCTGTACCAAGAGCTCAAGCTCATCTTGTTTATTTCCCATGCTTTGCGCATTAGTGTACAGACATTGAAGTCCATTAATCATTCCCCCGTGTCTCTTATTTAAGGATTATTATTTTTTTATTGGAAAGAAATAAGCAGGTCAGGATTTTCACCTCTTTGGCCAATCAAGGTAAAGCAAAAGTTCAGATCTTCCATAGCAACTACTGACAGCACTAGGTACAATGTTGTGGGAGTGTGCTTAAGGATGCAAATACCACTGCTTGAAAAAAAGGCAAGGACAAGCTGTTGCAAATTATGTTCTCTTCACATGAAATGCTTCCATTTTCCTCGGAAGTACTTTGACAACAATAAAAAACCCTCTCTTTGTGTGTGTGTGTGTGTGTGTCTTCGTTCACTTTTAACCAAAAGGAGGGATAGCTCAAACAGTGATGATTTTGATTGTAAAGATGAGACAGTTTGCACATTTGTACTTCACAGTATTATTCCCAGATGGCAAGCCTTCATCCTGTTTCTTAGTGCAGTAATCCACTACAATGGTTTCCTGAATCAACAGCGCTTTCATAGAACAGAAAAGGCGGGATTTTCCATCACATTGCTCAAAAAGGCTTTGCAAATATACAACAGGGGTCACCCACCATTTTGAGCCAGTGGGAACATTTAGAATTTTGTGAAAGTGACACGAGTGACACGAATTATTTGCAGGGTTGTTAACCAATCAGAATATTTTTGTTGATTTCACTGAGTGAGCAATTACATTTTAAACTATAACTGCATATTACAAAAATATCAATATCATTGCATTTTAGTTACTGAAGGCAATGGCCTGCATCCTAATGTATCCTCCATGAATGGAACATAATTCACAATCACAGAATGGAGTTTTCTGCCACCCCTTCTCTCTGCAACCCCTGGAAAAAAAATTGGGGGGTTTGGAGGACCCTTGCAGATGAAATTTGAAAATCTGACCCCTTGTGTGACTCTAACTAAATTGGTCCAGTTTAATGAACCCAAAGAGCATCAATTATTTTTATTGCCTAACCTTTAGGAATGTTTCTGCACTGATGACATGCTCATTTGGCTTTCGTTTTAGTAACTCCCTGCTTTTGTTTTCCCCTCATGCTTGAACTGCTGTATTTGGTCAGCAATGCACAGCTCTTGAACAGCTTCATGGTTGGCATGCTTCCCCCAGGGACATCGCCTGTCACCTTTGCAATGTAGCCACTCTTGGCAGGCCTGGGCAGATGGAATTTAATCTCTGGACAGCTCTCAAGCTTCCTAGCTATTAACCCTGACACTGTTCAGCATAGCTAGTCAAAAGCCGGTTCCGAGAACATTAGTTTGCATGACATATTTCCTTGAGAAAAATTCAGCTGATTAAAGCCTTCTAATAACATTGGGTTGTATTCAAGCAGAATGAGTGTAGGCAGCTTGCACAACATTTTTCTCTCATCCCTTCCTTTCCCACTGCAGCCCCCTGTACATCCCTCAACCCCTGCTCCAATGATTTGGGGAGACCTATAAAACAAACTGTATCCAAGCTAAATTTTGCTTTTTGGATCACACTTTTGAGTGGTTCTGTTCACTAGATGCTACCACCAGCAGAAGAGTTTCCTGTTCCTCCCATTTTCCCCTCTAGCCCCCTGAACAGCATCAAAACAGCTCTGGAGGCTGAGGGACAAGGAAGTCTAGTTGCACCAGTGGAAAAATGCACATGGAGCACTGGATACAACCCTGGGTGTTTCCTTAAACTGAAGTAGATTACTATAATTCCTGTGCTAAGGCTGAGAGAGAGATCGTAATGTTCCCAAGGCTGTTCAATGAGTCTTTGACTATACAGGTGTTTGAAATCACTTTTCCTAGACAGGCTCAATCTGCTTTTTAAGTGATGGAGCCAGTCACTTTAAAAGCTGTAGTTCAATTTTCTCAAGCAGACAACAAAATGAGGAGGACTGCAATAAAAACCTTTATGGCAGAGTAATTTAGGGAACCTGTATAGAAGTACGGCCTTATATACTAAAATAATGAATAAGTGTAAGATGTCTAAAACAAATAGTGACAACAATATGTTTTATCAGATGTACTGCCCCATTTTCTCTTTCTTTCAAGCTGCCAAGCTTGGGAGAAATTCTAATCAGGACTAAACAAAGGCAGGCAGGCAGGCATATAAAAAGGCTATAAAAAGGCCTTGCACTTCATATCATTTTGAGTTTGGTAGCTGTGAATCCTCTGGAACTTTCATCCTTTCCCCCAGTCCCAGATGACAAAAGGACACGATGTTAGGATATTTCCGTTCCACCTTAAAAGGGAGCAGGATGTTTGTATAACAGCCTGCGTAAGTTCCTGTCTCACAGGATGTTTATGTTGTAAGTTCGTTTCGTTTTTGGCTGTCTTGCCTGAGCAGTCGGAGCAGACGGTCATGTCTCCTTTGTTCTGACCAACGCCTAATAAACTGTAAATATGCATGTCCTGCTCTCATGCTTGTGCAACTTTTTGCTGTGTGAATTCTGCTGTTATAGTGTGCACTAAGCCTGAGGCTTAGTGTCGCTGAATTGCTGATATTGCCTGACTACGGGAGGTTGATGGATCGTCCGGCACCGAGCTTGGGGGCATCAGATGGACTTTATCTCCCTGGCAGTATCCCAACAACAGGTTTCGGGCCCAGATTCACGGCACTTGCAGAAGAGTAAGACAGCGACAGACTGCTGAAAGGTATGTTGGAAAGCGAAAGCAGAGGCTTTTCTGCCGCGGAAGAAGTCTTTGATGTCCGGCAAAACTAATTGGCCTGGGAGCCGAGCCAGAGGCATCGTGATTTATGAGCTGCCGAGATAACACGTCTTAAAAGGCTCACGGCTGAAGCAAATAGCTGAGATGGATCTTTTACAATCCTCTGAAGCTGCTCCGTGTCCACTAAAGCTAAATGGCCACAACTATCAGACCTGGGCAAGGTACTGTGAGGGCCAGATGAGAAGGCTTGGTGTGTGGAATACTATTTCTGAGGACCCCCCAGCCCCTGTGACAGATGAATGGAGGGCACAGGACTCGAGAGCCATGGGGATAATTTTGCTCTCAGTAGCTCCTGAAGAGTTAATCACCCTGGCTGGCAAGGCCAGTGCCCGTGCGATGTGGGACGGGCTTAGAGCCTGTCATCTCCGACAAGAGGCTGGGTCTGTGTTGCTTTATTTCAGAAAGCTGCACAGGAAGCGTTTGGAGCCAGGGGAAGACCTTAGAGCCGACGTTTTACATTTGCAGCATCTCCGACAGGAATTGACTCAGAGAGGTTTCAATATGCCTGAGTCACTGTTTGCAATTCTCATCCTGGACTCCCTGGATGAAAGCTATCATGCCGTGTCAAGTCAGCTGGCGACCCTCCCTGCGCAAGACCTCACTGCTACAAAGGTCTTGGCGACTTTGCAAAATGAATACGATAGGAGAAATGCAGCTGAATCGGCTTGTGCGCTTCAGGGGGAGCAATGTGGGACAGCATTCCAGCCTCCAGGGGGAGCCAAAGCGTTGGCAGCTGTGAAGTGCTGGAACTGTGGGAACCAAGGTCATACTCAGAAGTTTTGTCGAAAGACTGGAAATAAACAAAGGAAAAAGCCTGCAGATGGCCCGAAGCAGAAGGGGAGTGGAAGGCCAGGGAAAAACAAAGCTATGTTTGCTGGCACAGCTCCACCAAAGGCTAAAGGCACGTCTGATGGCCAGGAGCAGGGGGGCAAGTTGCAAAAGCCCTCGCCAGTGGAAAACAAGGCTATGTTTGCTGGCACAGCTTCACCAAAGGCTATAGGCAAGCTGCAAAAGCCCACGCCGGTGGGAAACAAGGCCAAGGCCAGGTTTGTTATTGACTCTGGGTGCTCGCACCATCTCACCAAAGACCGCCATCTGTTTATCTCCTTCACACCTCAAGATGGAGAGGTCCAGCTGGCTGATGGAAGGACTTTGCAAGCTACAGGAGTTGGAACTGTGAAACTTGCAAGTCTGAATACGACCATCAAAGATGTACTTTTTGTTCCAGGAGCTGTGGGCAATTTGATTAGTGTACCACAGCTGACTGGGCGTGGTTTTGAGGTTTCCTTCAAGAGGACTGTCTGTGTCATCAGAAAAGGCAAAGAGGACATGTGGCATGCAAAGTTGGTGGATGGTTTGTTCAGTCTAACCTATGATGATGTTGCTGTGTCTAATGCTGATACTTGTTGTGTTGCACAAACTAACAAGGTTCTTCATGCAGGTTGCATTCATGATGCACATCGCAGGTTTTGTCACCTCTCTTGGCAAGCGCTAGCCAAGATGCCTGGGTTGGTTGAAGGTTTGGACATCAAACCTTGCAAATTTCACATGAAATGTGTATCTTGTGCAGAGAACAAGGTGAAGGTTGCTCCAAAAGGCAAGGAGTCTAGCAGGCAGGCTTCCAAACCCTACCAGCTAGTTCATGCAGACCTGGTAGGTCCTCTAGCGCCCTCTTTGGGTAGAGCAAGATACTTCATGGTTCTAATTGATTCTTTTTCCAGGTACATTCATGTGTTCATGCTCGAGCAGAAATCGCAAGCATTTCCTAAGTTCAAGGCATTCTGTGCTTGGTTGGAGAATGCTCATGGTAAACGTATTGGGTGTCTGTTTACTGATCGGGGCGGGGAGTTCACTTCTCAGCAGTTTGAAGCTTTCCTGACTGAGAAGGGAATCCAGCATGACTTGTCAACGCCTAGATCGCCATGGATGAATGGGCTTGCGGAGAGAGCAAATCAAACGTTGCTGCAAGGGATAAAAACCTTGTTGCATGATGCCAATCTCCCTGAGAAGTTTTGGGGGGAGGCTCTGGCGAATTTTGTTTATTCTTTTAACAGGAGACTGTCATCACCTATTGGTTGTACTCCCTATGAGAAGATGTATGGGAGGAAACCTAATGTCAAGCACTTGAGAATCTTTGGTTCTGACATGTGGGTGCACACCCCACAAAGCAACAAGCTTGGGAAGCGTGGGGCACATGGTTTGTTCATGGGGTACGAAAAAGGTGCATACAGGGTATGGATGACTAACTCTAAATCCATAAAGTTCACAAGGAGTGTTGAGTACAATCCTAAGTGGGGGGAAAATGTGGGAATTTTCCAGAGTTACCCAGAGGAGGATGAAGGTGATGTGAAGAAAGCAGATCATGCTGAGAAAGCTGAGGAAAATGATGATGATGATGATGATGATGATGATGATGATGATCAGAGTTCGGATTCCAGTTCAGTGGGCGGCGCTGCTGCTGCTGTCAGTGACAGTGATGACACAGCAGACTACAAGAGCGCAAAGGCCTCAGTCAGACCATCTGATGAGTCTGACAATGAACTGGTAGAACCACTGTTCACCATTGGTCATTTTTCTCCTAAGAAAGAGGAGACGAGTCCAGAAGACTTGTGTCTGGTTCGCAGGTCTGAAAGGGCGACCAAAGGCAAACCTCCAAAGAGATTTGCTGATGAGTTTGCTAAGATGGCAACTGCTGTTCTTAGTAGCTCAGAGAAGGTGTGGGAACCTTCAAGCTTCAAAGAGGTCCAGGAGTTAACCTCTAAAGATGCTGAGCCTTGGCTTAATGCCATGAAGGCAGAAGTTGATTCCTTGAACAGGAACCAAACTTGGGAACTGGTACCGGTAGTCCCAGGGATGAGACTGGTTGGCAGCAAATGGGTCTTCAAGGCCAAGACAGACCAGAATGGCAAGGTTGTCAGACACAAAGCCAGATTGGTTGCCAGAGGTTTTTCACAGGTACCAGGGCAGGATTACCACGAGACCTACTCGCCCACGGTCAAATATGAGAGCATTCGGCTGATGCTCAAGATAGCTGCAGAGGAGAAACTGCATGTTTCCCATCATGACATTAATACAGCTTTTTTGTACGGAATTTTGAACGAGCAGCTGTACATGCTTCCACCTGACGGGATGCAGATACAGAAGGGAATGGTCTGTAAACTGCGGAAATCCTTGTATGGTCTCAAGCAGAGTGCCAGGTGTTGGAACACAAAACTCACTGAAACGTTGCTTTCTCTAGGTTTTCACCAGGGCAAAGCTGATCCGTGTGTGTTTGTCAAGGAGGAGGGGCAAAACAAACTGTATTGTTTATGTTTTGTTGATGATCTTCTGATGTTTTGGAAGAATCAGGCTTTTTACCAAAGCACCCTAGCTCAGCTGAAGGAGCACTTTGACATGAAGGATCTTGGTGAGGTATCCAACTATCTTTCTCTGCAGGTGGAGAGGGACCAAGCAGGTAATTTTCTGGTACACCAAACACAGAAAATTGCTGATGTATTAACCAGGTTGAATTTGGTTGATGCAAACCCAGCAGACACACCGATGGTGACAGGTTACCAGGTAGATAGTACTGCTGAAGCGTTTTCTGACACAACGCTGTACAGATGCATTCTAGGCAAGTTGAATTTCATTGCTAGATGTTCAAGACCTGACATTGCTGTAAGCACTAACCTGCTTAGCAGACATGCTAACAATCCTACTGTTCAGGATTGGAAAGCTCTGAAGCGCATAGCCCGGTATTTGAAAGGGACTATGCACTACAGGCTGAGGTTCACCAGTCAGAAGACTGGAGGTCTTGAAATCTTTGCAGATGCAAGTTTTGGAAGTGACACCACGGATGGTACAAGCACTTCTGGAGTATGCTACATGTACAACCACTGCCTGTTTGACTGGTTGTGCAAAAAGCAGACAACAGTTAGCCTAAGTTCCTGTGAAGCAGAACTCAATGCTCTGTCATTTTCACTCATGGATTGTGAATGGTTGATGCAACTGTTTAAGGACATTGGGGTTTCTGTGAAATGTCCTATACATGTGTATCAAGACAATAGATCTTGTTTGGCTTTGCTGAACTCAGAGAGTTGCAAGCAAAGGACCAAGTACTTGCAGATTAAGCTACATCGTGCAAGAGAGTGTATTCAGAAAGGACTCATTCAGGTGTCCTACATGCCAGGAAATGAAATTCCTGCTGATCTGTTGTCTAAGGTTGTTAACAGAGAACAACTGAAGGTTTACGCACAAAGGTTGCAATTGGGTTGAACCACAGGTACTACAGGTTACACGGAAAGGGGGAGGATGTTAGGATATTTCCGTTCCACCTTAAAAGGGAGCAGGATGTTTGTATAACAGCCTGCGTAAGTTCCTGTCTCACAGGATGTTTATGTTGTAAGTTCGTTTCGTTTTTGGCTGTCTTGCCTGAGCAGTCGGAGCAGACGGTCATGTCTCCTTTGTTCTGACCAATGCCTAATAAACTGTAAATATGCATGTCCTGCTCTCATGCTTGTGCAACTTTTTGCTGTGTGAATTCTGCTGTTATAGTGTGCACTAAGCCTGAGGCTTAGTGTCGCTGAATTGCTGATATTGCCTGACTACGGGAGGTTGATGGATCGTCCGGCACCGAGCTTGGGGGCATCAGATGGACTTTATCTCCCTGGCAGTATCCCAACACACACTTCATGTGTTAAAAGGTGATCTCTTCTTATTTCATCATATACTTTTCAAGGGGAGCCCCGGCACCTAAACAGGATTTCAGTCTAGTTTCAATAACACACTGCATGGTTAGCACTGCTGCCCTATAAACAGACAGAGCTCAGGCCTATCAATTGTATTTGCTCTTTTACACAAATATTTGATAAACATTCTATGAAAATTCACAGTACTTTTGAATCACATTAAGTTATTTTGAAGAGCTCCCTTTTTGACCAACCTAGAGTGAGATATACATATATATGAAAAACAGCAGTGTGTGTGTGTGTGTGTGTGTGTGTGTGAGAGAGAGAGAGAGAGAGAGAGAAATATTTGTAGGCTGAAATATATTTTCAGCACTTACATTGCAAGGAAATAGCTACAAAAATACAATTTTATAAATGAATGCACCTCCAGTAAAGAGAGGCTTGGGAACAGATTTCTGCAAAATGCACATCCGATATGCATCCAGCATACACATTGCTTCCTTTCTGTAAATAACTTGTTCTGCAAAGCGTTTGGCGTAATTAATTTAATTGGAACATAAGCTATGGATTGTGGATAATAATGGCTTCTTGTCTTCTACAAAATATTTTCCTTACATAATCCTGTTATGATTTCATGTGTAGTGCTGGGAGTGGGGAGTATATTTTAAGGCGATTTAAACACGGGGATACAACAAAATCACTGAAATGTAATTATATGGGCGCATACTGCAGGGTAGAAAGAATATTTATGTTTTAAAATATTTGTATTATGCTGTGCCCCAAAGGATTTAAATCTGTTTACAGCTACAACGTAGTAACAAATTGGTGATATGTTGATTTGGCTGCTCAAGGGTCCTTAGCAAAGTGAAACTCCACATGAGTAAAGACTTTCACAAGCAATGCACGGCCTATGCATACATAATAGGAGTGCACAGACTATTCCACATCAAAGTGAACTTAAAAGTTCCTTTTCCCAAGCTTTGTCTTGAACCCAGAAAATACCAAGACAAGTCAATCCAAATGACAACAAAATATACTCAGCAGTATCTAACTAAGCTGTACTTAAGAATATACTCATTGAAATTAATGGGCATGTCTAACTTAGGTCTATTAGTTCTAGTGGGTTTACTCTGGGGAGGGAAGTGGTAGTACTTCTGCTGGGGACATGACATGCTCCTTCTGGAGTAGTCTGTCTACTTTTGGAGAGTTGCACTCAGCTCTTGCCTGTGGCTCAGGGAAGGGGTCAATATGTGACAGCAGCTACACCAGAAGAGTGTAGCTGATGGATCTTAAACCTTCAGTGAGTTAGAGACTTCCCCTACATGCAAAGACAGGCTTTGGTGGATTGAGAAGACGAGACCAATACTGGGCCCAATGTTCAAGAAGGCAGTTACTGCATGTGCTGTAGAGGGAAGTGAGGGGCAGATGCGACTCATCAACCTGAGAAGGTGGCCCATCTAGGAGAAGGAAAACTCTGATCCTAAACTTCCACTGTATTCATTAATGAGAAAGGCTTCAGGAGTAAACCCCAAGGGAAACTCCATATCCGCTGCACTGCGTGGCATCTTTAGGAGAAGAGGGGCTAAAGAGTAAACCCTGCGCAAATCCAGAGTAGAGTCCCCAAGGCAGTTGAATGGCATCTTGTACTCCTCTTTCTGGCGACTACTGCAGCCAAGCTGGTACAAAATGTATTGCTCTGCCTTTCTTTGGACCACATCAGTGAGACCAAGGAGGGAGAAAATATTGTCATCTGGGCAGCCCAAGACTTGCACCCTGAAGAGGTCATTTCAGTGATGTTAATGAAGCAAAAACAGTGTGAGTTACTGGTCTCTGCAGCCCCAGCAGGCACTGTGATTCTCCAGTGGTTTGGCTCCACCCCGAGAGGCATACTTCATTGTCTCTTGAGAACGATGGAAGCCAACAACAACTCTGAGAAGAACTTAGTTTGATACAACCCAAGGTGTTTTTTCTATCTGGGAATACAGGAAATTTTTTTGATATAGATATAAGCAGCAGCAAAAGTAGGAAATGAAATGCAAAATTACCTCACAGGACTGTTAGATGCATCTGGGTCATGAGCTGCAACAGTTCCAATGATGGTGCCTACTTTAGCTGCTTCAGACACTACCATAGTGTACAAACGTGAGGTAAATATAGGCGGTTCATCTACATCCTCCACAATGATCTTCACTGTTGTCATATCACTGAAGGGCCCAAGGCTTAAAAAACGAGGATCAACTTGCTTATTTGCCGCTTCTATTCTCAAGGTGTAGCTGGCCTTGGCTTCATAATCCAGCTCCTACAGAGAAAAAGTGATTTAGAAGTTTAAGCAGCAGAGTCAACTTCTAAATTATAATCAGCCAGCTCTTTGACTTGCAAATATGAGTGAATAATATGTAGGCTTACCATTCCTAAGTACAAAATGTTACTTGTGCCACAATGCCAGTATTTCTCACAGTCTGAGCTAATTCACATAACAGATCCGCCCGCCGGCCCCCAGCAACAGAGATTTTAAAAGTCAACCCACACTGAGTTCTGTCTTGGGCCCGGTCTTATTCAACATCTTTATCAATGATTTGGATGATGGACTCAAGGGCATCCTGATCAAATTTGCAGATGACACCAAACTGGGAGGGGTGGCTAACACCCCAGAGGACAGGATCACACTTCAAAACGACCTTGACAGATTAGAGAACTGGGCCAAAACAAACAAGATGAATTTTAACAGGGAGAAATGTAAAGTATTGCACTTGGGCAAAAAAAAATATGAGAGGCACAAATACAAGATGGGTGACACCTGGCTTGAGAGCACTACATGTGAAAAGGATCTAGGAGTCTTGGTTGACCACAAACTTGACATGAGCCAACAGTGTGACGCGGCAGCTAAAAAAGCCAATGCAATTCTGGGCTGCATCAATAGGAGTATAGCATCTAGATCAAGGGAAGTAATAGTGCCACTGTATTCTGCTCTGGTCAGACCTCACCTGGAGTACTGTGTCCAGTTCTGGGCACCACAGTTCAAGAAGGACACTGACAAACTGGAACGTGTCCAGAGGAGGGCAACCAAAATGGTCAAAGGCCTGGAAACGATGCCTTATGAGGAACGGCTAAGGGAGCTGGGCATGTTTAGCCTGGAGAAGAGGAGGTTAAGGGGTGATATGATAGCCATGTTCAAATATATAAAAGGATGTCACATAGAGGAGGGAGAAAGGTTGCTTTCTGCTGCTCCAGAGAAGCGGACACGGAGCAATGGATCCAAACTACAAGAAAGAAGATTCCACCTAAACATTAGGAAGAACTTCCTGACAGTAAGAGCTGTTCGACAGTGGAATTTGCTGCCAAGGAGTGTGGTGGAGTCTCCTTCTTTGGAGATCTTTAAGCAGAGGCTTGACAACCATATGTCAGGAGTGCTCTGATGGGGTTTCCTGCTTGGCAGGGGGTTGGACTCGATGGCCCTTGTGGTCTCTTCCAACTCTATGATTCTATGATTCTATGATTCTATTCTATGATTCTATGATTCTATGAGGTCCAAATGGAATAAGGGTCTGTGAATGAGCATCTACCACACCAATAAGAACACTAAATAATCCAGCTAATTGGGGAGCTAAATGTAGTCTAGCTAAATGGGGAGCCAAGCAGGAATACCTAGTCTACCAAACTTTAGACAGAATACGGTGACTTCAAGAGAGGATTACATCAAAGAACTCTAAGTAGGGCTCCCCTTGTGTTTGGTCCAAAAGCTACAGTTAGGTAAAAAAAAGAGGTAAAGGTAAAGGACCCCTGGACAGTTAAGTCCAGTCAAAGACGACTATGGGGTTGCAGTGCTCATCTGGCCTTGAGGCTGAGGGAGCTGGCATTTGTCCACAGACAGCTTTCCAGGTCATGTAGCCAGCATGCTAAACTGCTTCTGGTGCAACGGGACACTGTGATGGAAACCAGAGCGCACAGAAACGCCGTTTACCTTCCCGCCACAGCGGTACCTATTTATCTACTTGCATTGCCATGCTTTAGAACTGCTAGGTTGGCAGGAGCTGGGACAGAGCAATGGGAGCTCACCCTGTTGTGGGGATTCAAACTGCCGACCTTCTGATCGGCAAGCCCGAGAGGCTCAGTGGTTTAGACCAGAGCGCCACCCACGTCCCAGAATGCAGCACAAGACCCTGTCAGCATAGAGCAGCCTTGCTTAGAAATCTACACTGCCTGCCAATTTGTTACTGGGCCTAATTCAAGATGTTATTATTAGCAAGTAAAGCACTCAGTAGCTGGGGATCAGATTGTGAAGGATTGCCTCACCCCCATACATGCCAGTTCAACCACTTAGAAGCGCCACAATTTGTTGATTTCACACACGCAAGAAACTGAACCTTAAGTGTGGCAGCACTTACACTTTGGATCTCCTTGTCTATTGATACATGGCAAGTTATTGTTTTTGGTGACTGCTGCAGACTTTTTTTTTTCCTTACTGCAATCTTACCTAGGCACATAATTTTAGTATGTGATTTTAGTAAGTAGCAGTGTTTTGAAATTACTGCCTTTTCCATTTTAATATGTTTGTGTAACTAGTTTTTAATGTTTATTTTTATTTGTGTTTTTAATGAATACTTTGAACTGTCCATTGTAAAGCATTAGAGGACTTTTGTTCTAGTAAGCAGTGTATACATTTTGTTAAGTAAATGAATAGAATGCAGTTCCACGGAGCTTCTACCAGGACATGGTTGCATAATGCAAGAACACTGCATAATGTTGTTTGCATTGGTAAGTAAACTGTCTCTTTGTATTGCTAATTTTTTAAATTTAATGTACATAAAAAATATTATTATTTATTATTATAAGGTAACAGCATATGTTCAGGAGAAGAAATGAAGAAAAGAAACCAGAATTTGCTTAGTAATTGATTGGTTTATTTGATATTTTTACACATTAACTTTCAAAATGTGGGTAATTAGAAAACAAGATAATTATTTAATGAGAGTAAATAATGGAACTCAAGCTAACAATAATAAATCATAATAATATTTTTGAGTGTGTGAAGCTGTTTTCAAATCATATAAATCAGCCAAATGGTAAGCAGTTGAACTGCTGCTAATGTCACAATCAAACATGTAAATTAGATTGATTAAGAAGAATGGTAGGACAAATTGCAGTTAATGTTGCTATCACAACACTTCACAACGTGGGAGGTAGCAGATCAAATAAGTGCCTACAAATTACACAAGAGGTCAGGTAAGGACAAAAAATGGATTCAAACTGTTTGCTAAGCGACAGCAGGACTTGGGGAGCCACTTTTGGTACCTTGGTATGTATGAAAGCAGCATAAACGGTGAGGGGAACCCTATCCGAAAAACCTGCAAAACTTCATAAGGATAGGTCCAGAGATTAGTGAGTTATGATAAATCAAAGCAGGGGCTTTGTTTTTGTTTGCTTCTCAACTGACAGCAGCTGATCAGAGCCTTCCACATCTCTCCCAAAAGCACCATGAATGAAAATAAAATGAAACTCTCGTTGAGGTCATTCTGTGGCTCGAAACTAGAGCTATCACTCACAACGGCACTTCTCCCATCTCCCAACAATCATACATAACATTATCGTTATGTGATGCCCTGGGCTCTTATCAGAGCAAGGGCAGGATATAAATTGAATTTAAAAAATAAACAAACCACCAAAGTTATATTGGGTGTTGGAGGTTTTCACAAACTGTGTCTTTGTGTCCCTTTGACTCAGACCCCAAGTTTTGGAAGGGGTCTGATTCAGTGTGGGGAGCTATGGAGAACAAGCCGTGGGTCTTTCCAAAGTTCTTTGGTTCGGGGTTTAGGATTCATACCAACTGCACTGCCCAGGAAGTTGCAGATATACACACATACTTCAACCAACATATTCTTATCACATTTGCTATTTTATTTAGCAATGCTGTGAATATGGTGCATTATGAATTTTCCCTTTGGAATTGCTAAGTAACAGAACTGTAAGCCAACCTGGGATCATATGATGAATGTTTGGGTTAAGAATATAATAAAGAAGTAAATAATTACATTTCAACAAGTCTCAATCACTGCTGTTTTTGCAAGATTGTACCAACTGCAAAAACAAGAGTGAGAATTGCTGAAATGTATAGATACATCATGCATACAGTCTCGTAAAACTGCTTCATGGAAAATTATTACAACAAAAGCAGCCAGTTGGAAAAAGTGAATGGAGTATGAACTATTGCCAGTTTTTCAAGACATTAAGTACTTGATGTGAAAAAAACAAAAGAAATCTATTTAAAGCAGCCCTCTTGTAAGTTTCCTAATAAAAATACAGCAGACAGAAAGGGTTTGATGACTATAGCATAATGCTCACTTGACATAAAGACATACAACAATTGCTAACTAACTCTGTTCTCTCCTAAATCAGAAATAGACATGCCTAATTGTTTTTACTGGGGCAAGAGGTACCCTTACTATGTTCAGACAGCACATGGCACCATCATTTAGCATGAGAATGAGAGCTTTAAGTGTGGAGTGTCCATAGAATAATGCCAGAAAATGTCAGAATGGAGAAATGCGTTCTATGGATTTGTTAATGTTTTAATGTCTTGCATCGGAAGTGTGAACTCATAGAGGAAAGTGGATAATGTGACAAGAACACCAGTACTCTAGTGTTTTATAAATTGCAATAGTTTATTGTTGTAACAGATAATAATAGAGCAGGGGAGGAAAAATAAATTATATACTGTTTAAGAGCATGGCCAGGCAGTGTCACATTTGAGCATGGATTGATCATGCTATAGGCCTACACTGGGTGTTGCTGACTGTTCAAGAGCCATGCGCCAGCCGCCCAGTCTCTCTGCTGCCATCAAGCAAATGCTTGCTGGTAAGTGCCTAGGGACCTCTCTCCCACAGTTGTTAATCAGTAATGGCTGCCATATACAACATTCAGCCCATCCCACAGAATTAGATCCTGCTCACCCTGAACTAACAGACATCTTAGTTGGCTAGAGCATGGTGCTGATAATACCATGGTTGCAGGTACGATCCCTGTAAGGGACAACGACATATTCCTGCATTGCAGGAGGTTGGACTAGATGATCCTCAGGATCTCTTCAAACTCTGTGATTCTATGCAGCAATAATTAAATGGCTCCATCTGTCTGATAGGACTCTTGCTCTCAAATACTGGATCAGATGGAAAAAAATAGTCATTTTATTGATTTTCTCATGCATGAAACGATGAAATTTTGCAGTGACATAGTGGAAAGCAAAGCAGCCCTTACAATGCAGAAAGTAGGAGAGGGGCTTTAATTTCTAAAGATGCTCCATCAAAAAGGGTTGTTTTTGTTTTTTGCTTGTTTTGCTTCACTTTGACGCTAATGTTTATTTTATAACAAACATCATTTAGCTGGCATTCACTTTACCCCTTCCTGACCATAACTATGGGACCATAAATATGGGAGTTGTTAGAATAGCAAACAAACATCTCACAAATCACTAGAACAGTGCTGAAGGTTAAAAAGACAAAGCATACTTTTGTTCTTCCTTCAGCACAGTGAATGGAGCTTGACAGCTTCATTAATATCTGTGCATTAGTGTTATCTGATTAGATCCTATGCCTCATCCATTCAACTTTTTTGGGGGAAAAAGTGAGCATTTTGTCTTGTCTGAAGGAGATTACAAGGCAAGCCCTCTCTGTTGAAGAAGAACAAGAGAAGGAAGGAAGGAAGGAAGGAAGGAAGGAAGGAAGGAAGGAAGGAAGGAAGGACTCGATATGCAGTTATTCTTCAAAGGAAGCAGTCTGAGACTCTCCTTTTAAACAAAACTAGATGACAACTATAAAATGATATAATTTACAGTAATCTACCATTCAACGCGGGTGGTGCTGTGGGTTAAACCACAGAGGCTAGGACTTGCTGATCAGAAGGTCTGCGGTTCGAATCCCTGCGGCAGGATGAGCTCCCATTGCTCGGTCCCTGCTCCTGCCTACCTAGCAGTTCGAAAGCACGTCAAAGTGCTAGTAGATAAATAGGTACTGCTCCAGCGGGAAGGTAAACGGCGTTTACATGCACTACTCTGGTTCGCCAGAAGCGGCTTAGTCATGCTGGCCACATGACTCAGAAGCTGTATGCCGGCTCCCTCGGCCAATAAAGCGAGATGAGCACCGCAACCCCAGAGTTGGTCACGACTGGACCTAATGGTCAGGGGTTCCTTTACCATTACCATTCAAAAGCCCTGTTGCTGGAGAATCATTTCCCCCCTTCTGGTTAATCTTAACACTAATCATGCTTGTGCATCTGTCAAATGAACAAGAGTCCCAGGAACCTTGTTACATCAGGCAATTTCACTGGGGATTATAAAACAAACAGTGCAATAAGAACAAAGAGACTAAAATCAGAAAATTACAACAATATTGAAATGCACTTACGCACGTGCACACGCATACACACAGAGAGAAAGAAAGAAAGGAAGAAAGAAGACTGCAATACTGTCTTCAAACAACAAAAGTTATGAAAACAAAACTGTTTTCTGTGGCACATACTCAGATTAAGAATCAACTAGATTTCCCTAAAGGGACCATCTATTCCTTTCTTCCCCACTGAACAGAATGAGAAGGAAAGGGAAAGTAACTCCCTCATTTACAGAATCATTCATTGTTCATGGAAAAAGTAACATCAATGACAATTTGTCTACTGCAAGGATTCCATATGTATAGAACAAAACCACAGGACGATTGAACTTTCAGAATTCGTCCTTCATTCTGTCCATTCAACCACAGAACTACAACATTTCTTTCTTGGCACTGTTGATACATTTCTTGTTAACCCTGACATAACTACTGAAGGTTACTCTATCCATTTTCAATTAATGTATGTATGTTGACATTCAATGAAATCACTTCTGATATTTACCTTTTAGCTGACTAAGGCGGCGGGGTGGGGGGAGTCCTACATAGCTGGGAATTCTTAATGTGTGTTTTATGATTAAGGCATCCTTCTCTTGATTTCCAATGTTCAGACTGTGAGTTGTTGGTTATGTAACCAAAATGGCATCACCCCACATGTGAGATGTCAGCAAGATTGGGAGAACCCCAAGGTTTTCAGAGGAACAAAAATATTTAGAGCCCCCCCTCCCAGGTTGGGAACCAAAAACATACCAATAGAGACTATATCTGAGTGGCCATGGTCTGCTAGCTGATGGTTAGAGGAGGTGAGGGACAGAAAACGGGGTGAAGGGGAATGAAATGGCTGGTATCCCAAGCAGCAGTACTCTATAATACAACCTTCGGTTGCAGGTCTCACTGGTATTTATTTATCTGTCTTATGGCTGAAGTCTCTTCCTTGCATAAACTGAAAGTGAGATGATGTTACTTGTGCACCGTGACAGAAATAATGAGGTGAGGTTACCTTCTGTATTGTAATGATTCCTTCTTGTGTCTCTTTGTCCACTAAGATTTTGAAAACGGCCAAGCCATCACCATCCACTATTTTATATTCCATTTCGGCATTCGGTCCCACATCAGCATCTGCAGCCTTTAATCTGGCGACCACCGAAGCCATGGGTAGCGATTCAGGGACATTATATTGATACGATCCTGTAAAGTTCAGAACAGTCACTGGATTTTCATCTGTTCGTGAATCAATCAATCAATCAATGACCTCACTTAGTTTATAGCGGAAGGGTTCTAAACACAATACATTTGGTATTTCTTTAAAATGCTATGAGGGAAAATGTTCTTTCAGCCTTGGCCAATCTGGTACCCTCAAGATGCTGCTGCTGCTGCTGCCGATGGTGATGATGACTGAAATGCAGCTTCCACCAGTCCCAGCCAGCATGGTCATCTAAAGTGCTCCATGTTGTTGAAGACTGGGTGATTTAATATCACAACACTAGCATTTTCTCCTCTGTGCCCTCTATAGGACGGTGTTCGTCTTTCTGGTGTCCAAAAAGGACCTGCCACATTGTACAAGTAGACCACTGCTACCCTTGCTTCCATCCACAATCTATTCTAGAGATTATTTTTGCCACCTTCCTTGCTTGTAGTATTTAATGTCATGTTGGAGGAGGGAAATGTTCATAGGTCAGGCTTTGTTAGATCCACTCCAAAATAGTTAAATTTTGCTCACAGTATTATTTGAATCTAGGGGTGGATCTGTCTATTTCCAGTCCGTGTCTCTTTCAAATGCATGCATTCATATGCCTGCTCCTCTTTAACCAATTTTTTTAAAAAAAACAACAACAACACCTGCATGGAAATTTATATATATTGGAACATATTTCCTTGCAAAATATACATTTTTAAAGGTTTTTCTCTCTCAAAATGCTCATTTCTGAATGTGTTTTCTCTTGAAGTATCAATTTGCAAATGCATTTTGAGCCAAAAATTGCGTTGTAAAAATGCAGAGAAGTGTAAAATCCAAAGGATAACTATGTTCTGGTCTACACATTAGTTCAGGATGTGCAGATAATATCTGTTTTTATTGGAGTTTGCAAGGAACAAATTCTTTAAGCTTTGCTATTTGAGTCCATTCCTCCAACATTATTCCGCTCTTACAACTATAAATCCACATAAGCAAGTGATGCATAAGTAAACTGATGAAAATAACATCTAAGAAGGAAAAATAACACTTAACCTAACTTTCCTACCAAGGCAGACTACAGCCAATGACATTTTCTCTTGAGTATATCTCATGTCACCAAAGAAAAGAATAAATCCATTTGTAAAATAAGAGATAAGTCTTAATTGTGTCTTAAGGAGACAGTTTCCTGGCTCTTCATGCCATGTAATTGAGATAAATGCTATTCTTGCAAAGGCATCCTTCTTCTCCCGTGAAAACTCTAAACCTGCGGCTCAAGCTGAAATTGATACAGATTGCAGCTTAACAAAATGCAGGCTGAAGCCACTAACATTTCTCACTTCGAGAAGCTGAATCTCTGGTGTTTTATTATTACCCAAACAATTCAAAGGGGGAAAGAATCTAATTCCCAGTCTTGCTTTGATTGGCTTGTTTCTTTTCATACCCACTTGAAAACTGACCAGATTGGGCATGCATATGTTCCTCACATTAGTCTAATTCACTCCTGCAATGAGTTTACAAGAAAGATCGCAGCAAGGTGGAGAAGAGCAGCAGACTGTGTATAAACAGCCTAGCTCAAGTCTGGAAATAAGCTCGTTTCTTTTCCTTGCTTAGTTCAGTCATGAGCCACCTTGGTCAAAGCAAGTAAATTGAGGGCAGATTGTTTTCTAGTTCTTCCCAGATTGATTTTTCTATGAAACTCTCAGTGTCTTTGGGGGGTGGGGGAGAGAATTGACAGAGATGCGAGATGCACACAAGAATTGATGTGCAATGCGAGATGCACACAAGAACAACTATGCATCCACCTACACAGGGTAATTTGATGCACCTTATAATTAATCACAGAAATACTGTAATCATAAAGTCAGAAAGAAATCAAACATCCTCAAGTACTGGCAACACACGTCAATGCACAAAAAACCCCAAAAGGGATCCAAAAGATGGAGAATGACATTTGCATAACCCCTCAGAATATGTGTAGGGTGCAATGGTCAAGCATACTATGTAGTGCAGCCAACACACTTGAACAGCTGGGAACCTGAAAGGCTCACTACTGGACTTGAAACTAATGTAGATTTAGTTTTGTAAGAAATATAGTCTTCCTAATTTATCACCCACAGAAACTTACTGCGAGGAAAGCGGGGAGGGTTATCGTTGACATCTGTAAGGGTGACGGTGACAGAGGTGGTCCCAGAGAGCCCTCCATTTTGACCAACCATATCCTTCGCTTGAATGACAAGTAGATACTGGTCTTTTGCTTCTCTGTCCATATTGGGAAGCGCGGTTTTGATAATACCTGGAATATGGCAAAATGCATATAAATGAAACAGTGGCAGAGCTACATTTCCAGCTCAGAAGCATAGCAGGGAAAATATACACCAGTCAAAAGATAAACAGAGTACACTGAAGCAGGGTGGCTAGCCTGTGGCTCTCCAGATGTTAATAAAAAACAACTCCTATCAGCCCAAGCTAGCATGGTCAATGATGGTGTGAGCTGAAGTTCAGCAACATTTGGAGGGTCACAGATTAGTCACCCTTGCACTAATGTAAGGGATTTGAACTGATCCAACATGTCAACAGGAACAATCCAAAAGACAGGCCTTATTACTAGGAATGTTGACTAGCTTTGAACATTCACTAGTGGGATATAATGTGAACTTAGCCTTCTCTAACTGTGCCCTGCATGTTAATAATGTAGGTTTCAATGTTTCCAGACCTAGGACTCACCTTTAACTTCAACCTGCTGCATGGCATGCTCTAGATATAGAAGTGTGTGTATATTTTTGCCCCTGGTTGTCTCTCCCTTTCTTCCATTTGTCTCTTTCTCCATGCTTAGTCATCTTTCTTTCCCTTTCTCTTTAAACAATAATAACAAAGAAAAAAGAATATAGTAGTTGTGCCCCTGAAGACACCCACTGTAGCTTGGTCCACAACCCAGTTTTCAGTCCAGACCTGTGCTACACAGAATGTGAAAATATACATTGTGGTTAGACTCATGTAGCTGAAATAGAGCACCCTTAAAAAACATGGAACTCCTGTGCTTCAGCATTTACTATAGAGCAAGTCAGAACTACCTTATATACCCCATCACTCCTGTTTTAATGAATTTAGCTTACAGCCATACATATAGTCAATGTACTGTATAAAGAATGGCTGTATCCATTCATAACCCGAACACTGAAATGGAAAAGCACTATACTTCAAAGCATATGCAATCAAGAGACATGTTCCCAATATATTACAAGCTAACAATAATAAGGGGGGAAATCTATAAGTGCTATAAAGTTTAAACACGCTGGTTCATTTCTAAGACTAAACATGATCCATAGTTCATGTTAAAATGTCTGCTGCACTTCTTTTGCTTATGAGCATTTAGCAAGGACTTCATTATTTTTTAAAATTTTTTGGGGGGTAGGCTACTTTCCACCCACTTGCCATTAGTTCTAAGCTTCAAAAGACTGTTTTGCCTCCATGCTGCTGGAAGCCTCTGTCAGGAATCTTGGGCAAGCACCTAGAGCAGCATTTTCAAACCCAACTCCTCCAGAGGTTTTGCATTGCAACTCCCATCTGTCCCAGTCAGCATGGCCAATGATCAGGGATGATGGGAATTAAAGCCCAAAATATCTGGAGGGCATCCAGCTGGGGAACAGTAGCCCAGGGACAGACCATATAATGTTAATACACACAACTTGCTTATGGAAAGACATAGATGCCATGCAGAAGCAATTCCATCTTTTTCAAGGTGGTCACTGGGTTCTCATACTTCGCCTTGTAATGACCTGTCATCTTCCATATATGTCATCTAGACAGATGCAGGATTGATGTGGCCTGTGCATAGATGTCTCGAGGGTTGTGGAGATTCATTTGCAAAATGAGAGCACTCAAGATCCAGGAAAAGGCTTACTGTGGACATCCGCCCTGTCATTCTATATATTCTCTACCACAAAGAGGAGAACAAGAAAAGATATGCCATTCAACACTTGGTGGATGTCATGACCCTTGAGTTGCATTTCCCCTTTTCAGGGGATGAGGGTAAGAATTTGGAGACAAAACGACCTCAGAGTCAGCCCATTGTGTCAGTACCTCTCTGCTGCTCTTGTCTGCCTACATGGACTCCAGTTCAGAATCCCTAGTGGAACAACAGCCTCCTCTGATCCACTGTAGTCAAGGACTTCTAAAAGAAGGGAGGGAGGCCTAGCTACTGAGATAGGACCACAGCTCCCATTTAAGGCTCAGTCTGAGAAAGACTTGCCAGTGAAACAGCATTTGAACTTTTCTCTTAGGAATCCTGAGCCTGAACAGAGCTAGCCCAAGCCCCAGTGCCGCTGAGGCCCATCAATCTAAACAGAGCAGTTTCTAAACTTCCAGGCTGACACAATGAGTTTCCTAATGGCTCGAAATGGTAAATGGCCCCACAGATTCTTGCTGTTATGAATAATCTTGTATCACACTATGCATTTCAATGAAGCTATCTTGAATTAGCTAATATCTTTAAAGCAAACTTAAAAAAAAATAACCACTTCTAAAGCACTCACTATAATTAGGAAGCTTTGATATAGTAATTGAAACACTGTATTATCTGAACTAGTTTTAGTTTTATCCATTTGGTCATCTCTGTGCCATGTGTAATTATGGCTTGAAATGTAAAGGGAGGAGAGAGAAAAGCTAGCTTGTCATCATTCTGCTGTGCAGTTAAGTATCAGATAAATAAATATTCCTCCTCAAACCAGGAAGGCTTTATGACGATTTCATGCTTGTTACACAGTCCAGCTGGTGTCTCTGATTTCCAGAGAGATGGGCTTTTACTCTACCACTGCTACATGTCAGCAGAAGGGAAACATAAAATACATGGATAACTGAGAGGTGCATTGGGGCTTCCATATCTCCTTGTAATGTTTGCAAGCTCTTTAGTTCCAGTTTTATTTATTTCCTCTTCTTTTGAATTCAGAGCAGCCCATTAATCTTCCCTGTGCTGAAAGGACAATTTTTTAAAATAAAGTAAAATAATAATAGCTTTATTTCATCCATACTAAACAGGCTGGGAAGGCTAAAAGACAACTTCACAAATGGTTCCCTAGTGTTATTTTTGTCAATCTGTCCTTCTTTAAATCATATGCTGACCCCACAAGCCTGTGGGATGTCTCCCTTCATGAAGAATGTAATTAATTGTATGACAGGCTATGGCAAAGTTGACAAAACAGATCTGAAGGAGTGCGAACAGTCAGACTCATTAACTGCTGAAGGAAGGGCAAGAAACAATAGGCTGAAAATTACAGAAATAAAGGCAATTTCAAGGCTTGGCTGAGTAGGCCCAAGGCCCCTCTCCTGTCACATTGCCCATACTTTATCAGATAAAATCCCTGAAACTCTTTGCTCTAAGCAAAATGAAAGTGGCAAAAGCACCTGTATGTATGAGGACTTAATTATGCTTGCTTGCTTGCAGCCTGCCCATCTGGTGTGTGGAAAGGGGTTTATATTGTTCTATGAATGACAAGTGCAATGTCATGTTCAGAATAACCTTACTTTGGGGAAAATAATACCACACACACACACACACACACACATACACACACACGTTTGTGTGTGTTTCTCAAACAGTGGTCTGGGAGTCACCAGTGGGCCTTGGGCCATGGTCAGGTAGGTCCAAGAGTCACAGCCTGCCCTGTCCCTCTTCACTCGCCCCCAGCCATGCCACAGCCTTTTGGTTTGACCAATGCATTCACCAGCAACACCTTGCATGCTGAGGAAAAGTAGCCAGAGGAGATGTTGAAGGAAAGTAGAGAGAGAGAGAGAGAGATGGCTGAGACTTAACAAGAACAATAGTAGATTTTAGAGGTTTTGTTACAATCAAGCAGTATATACGGTAAATTTTGTTAAATAAAAATATTTATCTATTTAATATAAGCAAACAAACTTTGAGTAGAAAGTAAGGCGAGAAGGGAGAAAAGCTGTTCTGAGGCAGAAAGTGAGTCTTAAAGCACCAGAAACTTGACCCTTGGACCAAATGATTTATGCTTCTGTTTGGCAGCCCTGGCTTCTGATCTTTTGTCTTGACCTTAGAATGTTCTGGCATGCTCTATTTCATGATTCCCACTTGCTTCTGCCTATGATACTGTCTGCTCTTTGATACGACCAATGACCCAGTATGGCAATGTGGCCCATAACCCTTTTAGCATTGACACACATCAATTGTTTGCGAGCCCCTTGCATACATTCATTGTGCAAAATCAATGTGGGTCAGCAGAAGGGAAAAGCATGGAAGTGACAGGTTCCACCACTGATGGGTGCACATTCATTATCTTTGCAGCAAGCCCCTGTACATATAGTGGTATGCACAGAGGGCTATTTCCACATGATTGATTGTCTGTATGATCAGAGAACCCTACACTTACTCATTTTGCACAGGTGAATATTTGTAAGGAAGAGATTCCAGAGTGCTCAAAATTGGCACAATGACTAAGGGAGATATTTTACTTAAGAGATAATCATAAACATTGCCACATTTTAATTTCATTGTTAATTTGATTGTACACAGGTTGTACATTGACAATAAAGGTATTATTAATAATAATAATAATAATAATAATAATAATAATAATAATAATACTGGACAGTATTCTGAATGTAGGAAATTTCCTCTGAAAACTGTACCATGCAAACTGTAGAACTCAGGCAGACTCTAACTCTGAAGTGCAAACAACTCTTCACAAAGATAAGACATAAAAACCCCAAACCCATCCTCTTAGAATATTTGGAAGATTTTTTAAAAAAAAGTCTCAGGAAACCTGCTGGAGTGCAGATAAATAAAGCTGGGGAAATGAATGAGATCACAATGGGGGGAAAAGGTAGAGATGAATACAAATAATTTCAAGTATTTACATGTTTCAAATATATACTTGTTATTACAAAAACCCAACACATTTCAGGGATGTAGAAATAAGAACATAAGTAAGAACATTAAAACCCCCATACTGTTTTGAAGTAACACACATCTAATAAAATCTAGACTATAAATTCCACATATCCAAATATACGGTCCATGCATGTCAATTGGGAAAGAGAGCCACAATCACAGTGAGAACTTTGATTCCCTCCCACTCTGCAACAGCTCTCATGCCAAAAGAGACAAGGTAGTTTTAAAATGACCAGTGGCTTCTTCCTCAAGATAAAGGCTACAATCTTACACACACCTGGCAGTGAGTCCCAGTAGACCCAAGGAGACTTACTTTTCAGAAGAAAAGTAGACTGCATTTTAAGGCTGAAATCCTATACACACTTAGGTAAAGGTAAAAGGACCCCTGACCATTAGGTCCAGTCGTGGCCGACTCTGGGGTTGTGGCGCTCATCTTGCTTTATTGGCCGAGGGAGCCGGCGTACAGCTTCTGGGTCATGTGGCCAGCATGACTAAGCCGCTTCTGGCAAACCAGAGCAGCACATGGAAACACCATTAACCTTCCCGCCGGAGCGGTACCTATTTATCTACTTGCACTTTGATGTGCTTTTGAACTGCTAGGTTGGCAGGAGCAGGGACTCAGCAACGGGAGCTCACCCCGTCGTGGGGATTTGAACCGCCAACCTTCTGATCGGCAAGTCCTAGGCTCTGTGGTTTAACCCACAGCGCCACCTGTGTCCCGCTATACACATTTACCTGGGAGTAAATCCCATTGACCTCAACTGGACTTACCCACCCCAATGACTGCAGCACCCTGTCCCTCCCAGCTCCACTGCTGCAATCAGGCTTAAAAGAAGCCTCCAGTTGTAGACAAATCTTTTTCAAACTTAACTGTGGCACAGTTGTTTTGACTTTGAGTGTGGGGAAGGTCACAGCTGGGGACTGGATTTTGTTTGTGTGTGTGTGAGTGTGGAGAGAAAGAGTGAATATGTGGTGTGTGCAGCTGCAAGGTTGCTTGCCACAGTTTCTCAGGTTTCCAAATGTATCCACAGGCAAAGCCTGCATTAGAGGATAAGAATTTTTTTACCAAATCAGCCTAATGTCTATTGAGTTTAGCACTCCATTTCCAACAATGGCCAAGAAGATAACTTTGGAAGTAAGGACATGATGATAATTCCCTGCTGTTTGACTCCTGCATCTGATATTCAAAGATGCTGGGTTTCCCCCCCTTCTTATTGATTTTATGTTGCCTCATGATGGCTTCATGCTGATTTTACACTGATCCTTAGCTGATATAGTTCCTTCCTATTGATTTTTTTTTTTAAAGTTTTGATTGTATCTGACCGGTTGTGTTTTTTTTAAGTAATAATAATTGTGAACCACCCAGAGACCATGTTTAATTGGGTGATATGTATTTTCCAAATAGCCATAATCAACAAATAATACAAAATACTCTTCCATTTCGGTCCCATTTAGCCTTCACAGCCATTTATGTGTCTGCTTATCCACAGACAGCTTTACTAGATGACAGCCTTTGCCTGCAATCTGGAGTTCAGTTAAGCTTTATTCGGATGTCCATGCTCAGATGATTCAAACTGCAGGATGCTGGACAGCAGGGCCCTGCATGCTTGCCCTGTTTGCCCCTATGACAGCCCTTTCCCATGGGGTTGGGGACACATCTGCAGCAAGGCAGTCTGCCAAGCACATGTAAACTCTCTCCAAGAACTGCAACCATGACCATGAATAGGCTTGCGGAGGGGACAAAGTGGGGCAGAGGGAGCACACAAGGTGAACACAAGGTAATAATAATAATAATAATTATTATTATTATTATTATTATTATTATTATTATTATTATTTATTTATTTATTTATTTATACCCCGCCCATCTGGCTGAGTTTCTCCAGCCACTCTGGGCGGCTCCCAATCAAGTGTTAAAAACAATACAGTGTTAAATATTAAAAACTTCCCTGAACAGGGCTGCCTTCAGATGTCTTTTAAAGGTAGGATAGCTGCTTATTTCCTTCACATCTGAAGGGAGGGTGTTCCACAGGGTGGGCGCCACTACCAAGAAGGCCCTCTGTCTGGTTCCCTGTAACCTCACTTCTCGCAATGAGAATAATAATAATTTGGCTGTATTTGAGGGACGATTCCAACAGATTCCACACAAAAAACACATATGTCCCTGCGGAGATGGCAGCACTGAATCAGTGGCGCATGCCGTCCTCACATGCACTCTTTACAAAGACCTGAGGAATGAGATTATCATGCCTCTTTTATTGACCATTTTGGGTCACCCAGCCACTGCCACAGTGTCTTTTCTCCTGGCAGATCAAGAAGAGTTTAGATTTTGATATCCCACTTTATCACTACCCTAAGGAGTCTCAAAGCGGCTAACAATCTCCTTTTCCTTCCTCCCCCACAACAAACACTGTGGGGTGAGTGAGGTTGAGAGACTTCAGAGAAGTGTGACTAGCCCAAGGTCACCCAGCAGCTCAGTGGCGTAGCGTGGGGGGTGCCAGGGGTGCCGGCCGCACCGGGCGCAACATCTGGGGGGGGGCGCGAGTCCAGAGGGAAGGGACAAGTTCCTTCCTCCGCCGGGCTCCCCGCCGCCACCGCCAGCCTTGCGCCCACCCCACCCCCCGCCGCCGCCGCCGCCGCCGCTGCGGCTGCGCTCCACTCACTGCTCGCAGGAGGAGCAGCCGCTGCAGCAGCGGCTTCTAAGGCGAGAAGGGAGAAGCTCCCCAGAGGAGCTCGAGAGACCGTCCCGCCCCCACCAGCCCCCGGGCCTTGGGAAGCTGCGCTGCCGTCGAGGGGCTGCCCTGGAGGTCCCCAGCTGATCTTCCGGGGCAGCGGACGGGGCAAGGCGGCCGGAGCTCGGCAGAGGCCTTTTGTCTGGCTGCTCCACGTGTCTGCTGCCTCCTGCAAAAGGCCGGCAGGTCCTGCGAGACAGTTTGAGGTGCACCCCCCCCCCACGGGCCTTCGCCTCGCCTCGTTTTTCGCGCGAGCGGAGCTCGACGGGGCGCCCGCGGCGGAGGATCGTTGGACGAGCGGTTCCCACCTGCCGAGCTCTGCTTCGTCCACGCCTACCTTGCCTGCGTGTTTTGCTGTTAGGACTCTACCGCTCTGTGCACGTGGAAGGTGGGAGGCTGGCGATGGCGATTAGCCACCATGGCTGCGCTCTGCCTCCACAGCTGGAGGGAAGAATGCTGCTGAATAACAGTTGCAGAAAATCACGAGTGGGCGGGGGGTGGAGAGGGCCCTGGGGCTCACATCCCGCTTGCGGGTTTCCCACAGGCATCTAGGGGTCCACTAGTACAAATTACATTCATTTCCCTTCTGACACAGCCTCTCGGTTCTCACTCGGGGTCAAACTCTCAGTTCACCCCGAAATGCCTCACCAGGAGAAGAGTTCCTGGAAGCTGCGGACTTCAAGTCTCCCTCTGGACTTGCTTTTTATGGTTAGGCCTAAGGCAGATGGTACTTGCTGGGGTGCCCACAGTTGTGTCCCCTTCAGCTGCATTCCCCATTCCCATTTCCAGGAGGTACAGCAGGTTTGTTGAGTTTTCCAGGGGGCCCAGAGGATGAGGAAAGCCCCCCTCCTTCACACACAGCTCTTTCTTCACCCTCTGCCCTCTCCTCCTCCATCTTAGATGCTGACTGCTGCTGCGATACCTTTTTATTGTTCTTTCCTTTCTTTCAGCTTGCCCACAGCATCCGCTTGCTACTAGCGTACACAGACACCCCCTTTGAAGATAAGTTTTACAGCTGTGGAGAAGGTGCGTATTGCTAAGCTTAGAACGTACCAAGCTCCTCTTAGTCAGAGTACTAAACACTTTTTAAAAGTTACTGCTTTATTAATAGTTTCCTGGTGGGGCAGAGCAGTGGCGTAGCGTGGGGGGTGCAGGGGGGGCGGCCGCACCGGGCGCAACATCTGGGGGTTAGGGTTAGGGGGCGCAAATCCACGGGTTAGGGGGCGCAAATTACTTGCCTTGCCCCGGGTGCTGACAACCCACGCTACGCCACTGCAGCAGCTTCATGTGGAGGAGCGGGGAAGTGAACCCGGTTCACCAGATTACGAGTCCATCGCTCTTAACCACTACACCACACTGGCTTTCGTGGAGCCAGAGGAGCAGATGACTGCAAAAGTTGCAAGGTTTCTAGCTGGGGCAATCAGAATAAGGTCCACTATTTGACTGCTAATTCAGGACCCTAAACTGTGTTTTATATAATTGACTTTTTATTTTGTTCTGAGTATATCGCAATGTTTTTTGTTGCTATCGCCGACGGCTGATGCAAATAAAGTTTCATTCATGCATTCATTCACAAGGTGAACATGGGCAGCCCTACTTTCCTGCATCATGGGATTACAGTGACAGTCAAATAGAGTGCACCTCTGTCAGAGAACTCTGGAGGTTCTTTTCAGTTTTCCCTGATAAAAGCTGTAGATATGGGAAGTGTAAGAGCATTTACCTGTCTTTGGTTCCACAGAAAAATAAGGCTGTCCTTGAAGAATGCTGTAGACCACTCTGGCACTGTTTCCATATGTAGGGTCATCGGCATCAGTAGCTGTTACTTGTACCACGGAGGTTCCTGTGAAAATGTTCAGAGGAGTAATAATTAGTGCTATTTTTATAGAAAAAGAGGTGCTGGAACTCACCATGAACATCTCCCTCATTCTCTTAGAATGGCATTCTGGCTGGGGGAGGAAAAGCCTTGGTAACAGACTTCAACTCCCAGTATGGCTAAGATTCAGGGATGTTGACAGTTTTAGTTCAGCAACAACTCAAGGGCCATAAGTTCCCCATCTCTGTAAGAAATGGTAGTGATGGGATTAGATTATTTCTTCCATTTGCTGCTATAGAAAATGTGCCTCAGCCGCCTGCCAAGGCAACCCAGTGAATTCAGTCATCACCGGCAGGACTTGCATGAGGATCATTAAAAGTAAAGGGGCTTCTGATGTAAAATGGTAGCTGCAATTTAAATGACTTCTGCTACCCCCCAGAAACGGTTGATCCTCTAAAAATAGAGAGGCGCTGAGCTTTTAATAAGCCTTTAAACCTATTTTCTTGCCGTTAAATTCTTCCCATCCTCTGCTAAAAGTGCTGATTTGATCGACTTTTAATGATCTCGGTGCTCCATGACTCCACAGGGAGATGAGAACAGAATGGCATGAAAAAGCTTTCCTCAAGTCACCTGTGTGTCAAGGTGACTTGCCCCAGACCATGACTGGAGTGAGGTGTTTGTTAATTTGCTGTGAACACTTAACCTTTGGCCTCTCTGATGAGATTACAAACAAGGCAATCCTTGACTAGAAGTAATTCACTATGTAAACATTTATTCACTCAGAAATTGACTTGTGCTACCAGCTTCATTATAAAGGTACGGCTGTGAATTTTTCTAGAAGGGAACCAGAGAGTTGTCATTCTAAACACAATATTGACCTTTCACACCGTGCAGAAAAAGGAGGTTTTGTTCTCTCTGAAAACCCATATGCCTATTCTGAAGCAGTAAATCGTTAATAATAATAAAAAATGTTAAGTTTATAATAAAAATATACTTTCACTGCCCTTTGGTGAGTAATGAAATTGGAAAACATAAAAAAGCTCTTACATTTGGAAATTGTTGTATCTAGTTTTTTTGCTTAATAAGGGCTTCCTCATATATTACACTATAAACGTAATTGCATATGCCAGCACATGTACAATGTTCAATAAAAGTATTCCCATATGTGTGTAGATTTCGACAAATCACATTAACTTATGCATGCAGACTTTTCGGTAAGAATTTTCCATGGTTTTTGGTCATGTAATGCAGTAGTGTTTCCAGGTTTGGGGGGTGGGGATGGGTAAAAATGGTCTCAGTGACCAATAAAGTATTCCTCTGATTTTGATCATTAACATAGTTAAAGAAGGGGGTCTGCTCAATATTCTAGGTGGCAAGGTTACATTAAAGTAATATGTTTGAATGCTGAATGTTTAAATGGAAGTCTAGAGACAATGGATAAAACAAACACCATTAGCTGTACTACTGGATAAATATTTAATGCTTATTGTATTTGTATTTGTTTAAAAAGCAATAAAAATTGTTTGTTTGTTTTTAAAGATAAGCCTCAGGAAAATAAAGTAATCATTGCCTCCTTTAAGGTCAAGTACTGGATGGGTCAAATATCCCAAATCAGTCTACAATGAAAGAACTGCTAATCCACAGAAACCATGGTTCCCCATCTCAACACAAATTAGCACAGGCTTCATTCTGAAGCCCTTACCTTCATTCTAAATGCCTTAAAGATTCTGAAATCCAAAGAATTGTACACCTATTTAAATAGGATACTAAATAGGATATTAAAACTTCATAATGGGTGTAGCTCTAAGCCAATTTAACAAGTTTATGAAAGTCATGTCCTGGTCTGATTCTCTAATTAATGAACTGCTCACAATATAATTTAGTAAATAGCCAGGACTGCTTATGCTTTATTGTGCAAATGTGTCTAATTGTATTAACTTCACTAGCAAGGCTCTTATCACTGCCAGCAGCACAGGAAATACATGATGCTTTTTCCTCTTTCAAAGAACATGGGGAATGGGAATGAGGAAAGCTCAGCTCTGAAGGGAAGAACTTGCTGAATGACCTTGATCTGAGGAATATGTGTTTCTCAAGGAGAGGGTGACGCCTTATTTGTTGACATCTGCTACTGCAGTGTTGTTGTTGTTGTTAAAATGTTCACCCTGCCTAATTTTCAAAGACACTCAAGGTGTTTTGCAATCCAAAGCACTTCCCCCTGCACGTCACAAATATGGACATCAAAGCAAAGCCCCTATAACAAGACCCAAAAAAGCAATTGAAACGGTGACATGCACCAGCAAAAATAAAGCAATCTGGTAACACTCCTCAATTGGTAAGGCATGCCACAAGAGAAAAGATCTGGCCCTGATTTTTGCCAGTCAAGCTCCTGCCATCAAGGGATCTGGAGCAGGGTTTCAGATGCTGACTGTAGTTTGTGGAGAGGAATCTACAGAAAGAGGTGGTCCTTGAGGTGCACAGATCCCATGTCATTGGGGTCCTAAGATTATACAGGACACCTGAAGAATTCAGAGCACATCAGGGGGAAGCACTACTGAAGTTCCGAAGAATAGCAGCAATTCCCTGGTATGACAGGGAATAGCAGCAATTCCCTGGTGTTCAAAACTTGTGTGAAAATTATTTTGAAATAAGTGCAAAGATTTATGACAATGTGACAAAAAACCTCTCCCAATGAGCACTGGCAAACATGCTTTTCTCCAGAGTGTGCATAATATGCAACGAGTCCCAAACTTAGCAATATCAAATGCACTCTCATGTTATTCTGGCAGTTTAAGTACCTCTGAGTACTCAAGTTTGATTTATTCTGAGCATGTCCAGAGTGTCCCTTCCCAAAGACCCTAGCCTTTAAACATGTACAAAATGTTTGTTCCTTTACAAGATGATCTAACTTCTTTTAAAAGGGGTGGGGTAAGGATATAAGGTCCTTTTTTTTAGTATATGCAGAATGTTTCTCCCCTCTGATAGAAAACACCTCTTTAAAAGGTCTAAGAGTGGGTACATCAGAACATATCCAGAGTGTCCCCAATGAAGGTTTATATATTTATTTATTCTAAAAAGCAGTGATAGCATGTAATACTTTATTATTACTATTTTGGCTTGGAACTCTCCCATTCTGGGAACTGGACAAGAAAATGAAAATCTATCTAAGCCAGCAAAATTGTGACTTTTTAAACTGGATCTATTTATTTGCTATATTCTCTGTAGTGATCATGGTAAGGGGCTCTATACTGTGAAGCTACTAAAGCTCATTCAATTCATTCTTTTGAATACCTGTGTTGTCATGTTGAAATGTACAATCTCTCCAGGAAGTGCTAACTGAACTCTCAAGACCTGCAGTTACTGACAACAATCCTTACAAATTCCTCCTGTAGTAAGCTCTATGTTTACTGCTGATCATTCTTAAGGGAACCACAGAATCATACATAACTGCAATGACAGTTTCTGTAAGCCCACTAGGGGTGGCTTGTAAATCCTGCTGGCTTGCTAATGCCAGGTGTTTCTCTTGCAGACAATATTATGAAGCCAGTACAGTTGCTAAACTCCAGGGGTCAAATAAAAAAATGGAGTTACTAAAATATCTTTTGATTGCCCAAACCTCTTTGCATGATACGTGTGGGAAATATGGATTTTCTACACAGAAAATGTGGAAGGTGATGATTTAAATGTAAATCTAAAACAAGTGCAATGCTTGGGGAGGTCTTGAGTGAACCTCTTCTAGACACAAGGGAACATAAGAAGAGCCTACTGGATCAGGCCATTGGCCATCTAAGTCCAGCATCCTGTTCTAATAGTGGCCAATCAGATGCCGGTAGGAAACAAGCAAGCAGGATTTGAGTACAACGGCAAGAGGGGAAAGGAAAATTGTATGGCGCTGTCCAACAGATTCAGCAGTAAGCCAGAGGAAGGTGCTGATCTGTGGGAAATATTTGCAATCAGGCCCTACCCAATGACTGGCTCATTTAAACATTGGGGTTTCCCCCCAGCTATGTAGGAGTTGTTCATAGAAAAGTTGCTCCCACATATACAAGGGAAACTAGAACACAAAATGTCCCCAGAAGAATGATCAAATGCTGTAGGATGGGCAGCAAGGGGGAAGGCAGGGGAAAGGAGTAAACTAGCCCAGCCTACTCCCTTCTCTGATGCTCTTCTTGAAGGATCATCAAGCTATTCTTGCTCAGCAGCTTCCAATTCTTGTCATGAGTGGTGACCTGTATTTCACAGCATGCAGAATTTGAAAAGTGCCACAGACATTTCTAAAGGCCAGGGGTGGGGAACCTGTGGCCTTGTGGAAATGTTTGATGCCAACTTCCATCACTAACAAATCCATAGGGCCCCCAGTTCACCATTCTTGCTGTAGGAAGAAGCACCATCCTGCATTCCTATAGCACCTTCCTATATGCATTCCTATAGCACCTTTCTACCAGGGGATTTACCACATCAGAGATTATCAGATCAAAGACTACAAAGACTGCAATAAGCATTAACATAACACAGACAAAAAATAAGTTATAACAAGTAAAAACAGAGTCAGAGATTCAGGCTGCAAGTCTCAGGTACATAAGTATAGGAATTCAATGGAACTTACTTCTGAGTTGATGAGTGGTTAGGAAATGAAGAGTTTCAATGCCTAAACAGCTCATTTGTCTCTCACCAGTGCTATTTTCCACTATCACTTTTACTATACTTTCAACAGGCAACCTTGCAACCTTCATTTTACCTTCTCACAATAATCCAGTTGCAGTGATATTATGCCAAGGTCACATGAGCAGACCACTCCATACTGATTTGTATGTGTCTGCATATCACATGGAGGGGAAATGCTTTTGATCAGCAATCTTCCCAAATGCATTCTGAGGTGGAACAAGTATGAGAGAAGACTATAACATGGAAGTGTGTGCAGGAAGAGAAGCTATTTTAGAAAGGTGATACTTATGGATCACCCTCCACAATGAAGTGTGTAGGTCTACACACTTGTTAGGAAGTCAAAACACACCACTCAGTGCAGGGAGACTATATTACTTTGCTTTTCCACTCTGTCTCGGAGGAGTAGAAATATGCTTGTGTACTATTGCTCACAGCATGCCAAGCAACTGTTGCAAAGTTCATCAGGTCTTGTTTTAGCCAGTGCTAAAACACTGGTTCAGTACTACTGAACCAGATTAATTTGGAATCCTAGATTAGTTGGTCATGAACAATCAGTAAATCCAAACTATTCACATGCACACACACAACACAAAATAAGGAGCACAAACAACTATTAATATTCCTAATATAGACAACTCTAAACAAAGTATATAGCAAAGGATATATACATACATTTGACAATAAGCCTACTACAGAAATCCCTGCACATATCAATATCCTTTTCCCTGGGCTGTGACAGATTATTTTCCACTGTGAGAAGTGAGTTTTGCACAGTGTTAATTGGCTGGCCCTTGTGTCAATCACAAAGCAATGCCCACATTTGCAATAAGCATGATACTAATTGGTGGGTCGTTCTGTCATTCATTGGAAAACACACACACATTCCCCTTGTGTCATTACAACAGCAAAGTTAGGGGAAAGCTGAACCAGCTCCGCAACATAACTCTCTGCACATTCTTCTCTTCTATGTGATTCTGCACAGATGTGGGCCAGATAGATCCCTCCCTCTCCTTCAGAGAAGCACCATCACTGACGCATAACTTTTCCTGGAAAAGTTCCACTGATATTTTTTTTAAAATGTGTTGCAAAGTCACAATTTGCATAATGTGAGAATTGGCAAACTATGCACCCTTTCTCGAAAGGGACGCGGGTGGCGCTGTGGGTTAAACCACAGAGCCTAGGACTTGCTGATCAGAAGGTCTGCGGCTCGAATCCCCGCAACAGGGTGAGCTCCCGTTGCTCAGTCCCTGCTCCTGCCAACCTAGCATTTCAAAAGCACGTCAAAGTGCAAGTAGATAAATAGGTACCGCTCTGGCGGGAAGGTAAATGGCGTTTCCATGCGCTGCTCTGGTTTGCCAGAAGCGGCTTAGTCATGCTGGCCACATGAACCAGAAGCTGCACGCCGGCTCCCTCGGCCAATAAAGCGAGATGAGTGCCGCAACCCCAGAGTCGGTCACGACTGGACCTAATGGTCAGGGGTCCCTTTAACTTTTATGGACCCTTTGTATGTCTTTAACTGAGCAGTTCATGTGAGCTTATCACGTAAAGGGCTAAGGCTTCAATCCTATAAACACTTACCACTGAATGCCACTGAACTCAATGAGGCGTATTTCTGTGTCAATATGCATACGATTGTGCTGTCAACAACCTATTCTGCATTATTATTATTATTATTATTATTATTATTATTATTATTATTTTAAAAAAAAACCCTGGGATGTGGCTCACCATCCTTTTTTGGCATTGTAGAAAAGAAGAAGGTAGAACCTTATATTTTTACTCCCCAGCCCTCAGTATTTTTACATGGTTCAGAAGCATGAATTTATCACATGCATGAAGTGGTTTGGTTCTATTTAAAAACTTGTAGTTGACATACCACTTCAGTGGAGCACTGAATAAGAAGTGAACTTCAGCATGTTATCCACACATACACAAACCAACATACATATTTACTGAAGGTGAGGCAGTCATCAAACATTGTTTTTTGTACAGAAATCACTTATACACAGGGATAAACTGTCACATATGATAGTTGTACATTGGAAGTGGTAGGATCAAAGGCAAGGAGGCCAGCAGTAGGTGGAGCCAGAGCTAGTGACAGGAAGAATAAGAGCCAATGAGAGGCAGAGCCAACTAATTCTACTTTTATCCCTATTGTCCTCCATGCTGAATTATAAATGGGTAACAACAAGACAAAGGAACTGGAAGCTGACAGACACTTCCACCCTGCTAAACTGGCTGTTATGCAGGAAGGCAGACAGCTGGGGGTTGGCTAAGAGCAGACTTAAGTTGGTGGGAAAGTGTCTTGTTTGCCCTAATGGGCCAGCCTCCAAGTTACGTATAGTTAAGTTTGGTAAGCCACAGTTAGTCGTGGCTGTTTGTCATTTTAATAACTGAAGTGGTACTTGTTGTATAGGCCTTTAACCGTGTCCGACTCTTCGTGACCCATGCACCAGAGCATGACAGGCACTCCTGTCTTCCACTGCCTCCCGCAGTTTGGTCAAACTCATGCTGGTAGCTTCGAGAACACTGTCCAACCATCTCATCCTCTGTCGCCCCCTTCTCCTTGTGCCCTCAATCTTTCCCAATACCAGGGTCTTTTCCAGGGAGTCTTCTCTTCTCATGAGGTGGCCAAAGTATTGGAGCCTCAGATTCAGGATCTGTCCTTCCAGTGAGCACTCAGGACTGATTTCCTTAAGAATGGATAGGTTTGATCTTCTTGCAGTCCATGGGACTCTCAAGAGTCTCCTCCAGCATCAGTTCTTCAGCAATCAGCCTTCTTTATGGTCCAGCTCTCACTTCCATACATCACTACTGGGAAAACCATAGCTTTAACTATACAGACCTTTGTTGGCAAGGTGATGTCTCTGCTTTTTAAGATGCTGTCTAGGTTTGTCATTGCTTTTCTCCCAAGAAGCAGCCGTCTTTTAATTTCGTGACTGCTGTCACCACCTGCAGTGATCATGGAGCCCAAGAAAGTAAAATCTCTCACTGCCTCCATTTCTTCCCAATTTTGAACCAATCAGTTGTTCTGTATCCAGTTCTAACTGTAGCTTCTTGTCCCACATAGAGATTTCTCAGGAGACAGATAAGGTGATCAGGCACTCCCATTTCTTTAAGAACTTGCCATAGTTTGCTGTAGTCGACACAGTCAAAGGCTTTTGCATAGTCAATGAAGCAGAAGTAGATGTTTCTCTGGAACTCTCTGGCTTTCTCCATAATCCAGCGCATGTTTGCAATTTGGTCTCTGGTTCCTCTGTCCCTTCAAAATCCAGCTTGCACTTCTGGGAGTTCTTGGTCCACATACTGCTTGAGCCTTCCTTGTAGAATTTTAAGCATAACCTTGCTAGCATATGAAATGAGTGCAATTGTGCGGTAGTTAGAGCATTCTTTGGCACTGCCCTTCTTTGGGATTGGGATGTAGACTGATCTTCTCCAATCCTCTGGCTACTGCTGAGTTTTCCAAACTTGCTGGCATATTGAGTGAAGCGGTACTTAAGCATACTTAATTTTCTCTTAGTTGTATCCAAGTGCTGACTCTTCATCATGGAAAAGTAATCTCATGGCCAATCACCATGCTTACACAAAATGTATATTTGTGATTGTAGATATTGCATATTTTATTTATCTCCTTTATGAGTGGCTTTCTGTGAAACATACCAAGGTGATTTAACAATTTAAAACATATATAAAAATAATTTCAAATCCAATGCAGACTGGGATAAGAATCTCCACTTCAAAGGCTTGCTAAAAAGAAAAGAAAACATTCAACAGGCCCCGAAAAGACAATAGAATTGGTGCTTGTCTGATATGTTATGGGAAGGAGTTCCAAAGGGTAGCTACTGCCACACTAACGGCCAAATTCTGACAATCTATGGAATGGACATTCTGGTGAGATAATGACTGTGGGAGGCTCTGTGCTGCAGAGCATAGTAATCAGCTGGGCATATAAGGGGTGAGACAATCTTTTAGGTAATCCTTTAGCTAACCCAGTGCCTTGGATTTAGCCTGGAAGCTAATTGGCAGCCAGTGAAATGCTTTCAGCAGTGGTGTAACATGGTAGCAATTTGCTGTCCCAGTGAGTTGTCAAGACTCTGCGTTTTGCAGTAGCTGCAGCTTTTGGACCAACCTTAGGACCTGTCCCATATAGTGTGAATGGCAATAATCCAATATTGAGATTACAATTGCATGGATGACAGTAGTCAGTCTATCCCAGTCCAGAAACAACCATAGCTGTTTATCATTTGAAGCTGGTCAACAGGCACTTCTAGCTACTAAGGTCACCTGGAGTTCTAGTGACAGGGATAGATGCAGGAGCACCCTAACGTACAAACCATCTGCTTCATGGGAGTACATGGGAAGTACACCACCATCCAAAGAAGACAACTGACTCTCTCACCCACAGAACCTTCATCTTGCCTAGATTCAGACTTGACCCTCATCCAGCCTATCACCAAGTCCAGGCAGTGGCCCAAGGCTTCCAAGGCCTCTCCTGATTTAGACACTACAGAGATGTGCAGATGTTACAGTATACTGATGACAGTTCACCCCAAATCTCATAATAACGAAGGCTGCAACTAGATGTTAAATAGCCACAAGAGCTACGGAGCCAAAAGATGATCTTACCTGAAACCAACCCCAGAGATAGGACTTGAACCACTGTAAAACAGTGCCCATTATCTCTTTCACTGAGTCAGTTCAGGAGGATGCTATAGTCAACGGTATCAAAAGCTGCTGAAAGATCAAGAATGATAGGTTGGCACATATACCCATACTTCTTTCTTCTGATAAAGGTCACCCTGATTCAGTCAAGGTCAAGACTCATTCAGTCACCATTCTAACCATTCCAATCTATCTTGTTGCTTATTTTACATGGGATAAAATCAAAAATTAATTCCAGAACAAACATACATGCATTTTGTCACAGCTTTCAGTTCCATCTGTTCATTTCTGTCTTTTTTGGTGTCAGGGTTACACCAGCATGTGTTTGGATTAATGAATCACAGTGCACATATATGGTGATGGAAACATACATAACATTCCATCAACATTTCTTTAAAACACATTATTATATTCTAATACATCACTGCAACCTTCCTCCAAAGAGTTCAGGGCATGCATAGTGACCCCCACTTTTATTCTCACATCAACCCTGTGAGGTAGAGTTTAGGTTGAGAGAATGTGATCAATCCAAGATGACCCAGAAAGCTTTGTCTAGTATTTAATTAATTTGCAAAGATATTTAGGTACATTGAGAACTTGGAATGTGGAAGGGGGGAAGGGGAAACAGAGAGACATGATGAAAAAGAATATCAGGCAAACTGTGCATGCACAGCAGTCTTTACAGATAGAATTGTTTATTTTTAAATGGAAGAATAGTGGATTGCTAATGCACTGCTGCCATGCTGCAAAGAAGATCAGAAAATCTGGACCAAAAAAACTGGGGAGAATTTAGTAATCATCTCTATAAGATTGGTAGTTTTCATGCTTTCATAATTTATTTTGGCTGAAAATTATTTTTGCTATGCTTAATGGCTAATTAATAAAATCCTTGCCATGGATATAATTTTAAACAAAATAGGAGGTAGATACTTTGTTTCCCCTTAATATTTCATAAATGCTGTAGATGTTTAATTAGAAACCGTGTCTTATAAATAAACTATGAATCAATGTGACTATGTAAGATAAATGCCACACAAGCAGTTCATGGTACTAAATCCTTAATCCAATATTAATGCAGTATTAAATATTACTCCACTGGTAACCCCAAAGGCATTTAAATATACCATTCCAAGAAGCTTGAAGTAGATTTAATTTGCCGTAGTATACAAGGCCCATGCACCACATATAATCCCACTTAAACCTTATTTTCTGGTGATTTATACACCTTTTGCTGCTCCTTTGTACAGGAATTAATTTCCCTCTGTTTTACCATCTGAACAAGAATATACACTGTGAAGGAATAACTTGTATGTGCGACAGAACTAATAAAGTAGTCTGCCATATATAACCATAGTAAACTGTTAGCATCATAAATCAGGGAAAGGATGTGTCTCCAATTATCTATAAAAGTAACTTCCATCTAGCTGCACCACACAGCTTAAATGAATCTTCGCTGAAAAGCCCGCTGATTTCAAGTTCTAATCATTCTCCAAAACAAAGACATCTGCTAGGATTATACAAGAAGCTACATAGGGGCTTTTGTCCAAATGGCTTAATTACCACCTACTTTCAAACATTGTTTATGAAGGAGTCTAGCTTCTTTTACTTTACACTTACTTTGAATGTGACATGTTTGGTTGTCTCCACAGGACTTCCCACCCCAGTTCCTGCATGTGTAAAATCTTCAGTCTGCACAACTGCCTTTAACACCATGGCTAGCATCATGCAAGGATTACCTGGGTGCTCGGAGAGTACATTGCCTGTGCGGTTGTTAGCCACAGGGCACAAGGCCTTAAGCATTCACTGGCACAGGATCAGACATACAAGGCAGTCTCAGATATTGATTTATTTCAAAGAGCAAGAGAAAATGCAAGGAAGTGAGCCAAACACACACAAACACAAATGAAGAACAGCTGAGCCTCAAGCAGATATGCTTAGGATATTCCTGAGTGAAATATCTGTGCTGTACTAGAATAAGAGACATGACCTTTACTGCACTAGCTTGAGGCCTGCCTCTTCCTTCATTGATTTGAAAGAGTGTCAACAACTCCCAGAAAGAGGAGAAGATCATATCTCACTGCACTTTCATCCCTCCCCTCAATGAAAATAAGAGAAGAAGAGGAGGAGGAGTTTGGATTTGATATCCCACTTTATCACTACCTGAAGGAGTCTCAAAGCAGCTAACATTCTCCTTTCCCTTCCTCCCCCACAACAAACACTCTGTGAGGTGAGTGGGGCTGAGAGACTTCAAAGAAGTGTGACTAGCCTAAGGTCACCCAGCAGCTGCATGTGAAGGAGCGGAGACGCGAACCCGGTTCATCAGATTACGAGTCTACCACTCTTAACCACTACACCACACTGGCTCTGTTGGGCAAAAAGGGCCACATTTATTAAATACATTATTAATATTATTAATATACTGCCCTATACCCGGAGGTCTCAGGGCAGTTCACAGAATAAAATCAAAATATAAAACTACAAAATACATAATAAAAAACAAGTCAATAACCCCCCCAAAAAAAACACATTTTAAAAGGGCATAGGATGCCAATCAAATCAATCAAAGGCCTGGTTAAAAAGGAACCTTTTTGCCTGGTGCCTACAGGTGTATAATGAAGATGGCAGGCGAACTTCCCTGGGGAGAGCATTCCACAGATGTGGAGCCATTACATAGAAGGCCCATTCTCGTGTTGCCACCCTCTGGACTTCTTGAGGAGGAGGCTCATGAAGAAGGGCCTCAGAAGATGATCTCAGGGTCCAGGTAGGTTCATATGGAAAGAGGCAGTCCTTGAGGTACTGCGGTCCTGAGCCGTTTAAGGTTTTATAGGTCAAAATTGGGCCCAGAATCTAATTGGTAGCCAGTGCAGTTGAACCAGGATCGGTGTAATATGCTCAAACTGTCTTGTTCCAGTGAGCAACCTGGAGTACCTCCAAGCTACAAATCTGCTCCTTCAGAGGAAGTGTAACCCCATCAAGAGCAGGCGATCTCCCACCCACCTGGTCTAGGTAACCACCCACTAACAGCGCCTCAGTCTTATCTAGATTGAGCTTCAGTTTGTTGGCTCTCATCCAGTCCACTACCAAGGCAAGACACTGGTCCAGCACTTCCACTGCCTCACCTGCAGATGTAAAGGAGAAATAGAGCTGAATGTCATCAGCATACTGCTGACAACGTATTCCAAACCTCCGGATAACCCCACCTGGCGGTTTCATGTAGATGTTAAACAACAGAGGGGATAGGATTGAGCCCTGTGGAACCCCACATTGAAGGTTTCATGGGGCTGAAAAGCATTCCCCAAGCAACACCCTCTGGGAACTACCATCCAAGTAGGACTGGAACCACCGCAAAATGCTGCCACCAAGCCCTAGCTTGAGCAGTCGCTTCAGACGGATACCATGGTCAATGGTACAGAAAGCCGTAAAAAGTCGAGAAGAATTAACAGGAATATGTTTTGCTTGTCTCTCTCTCGACAGAGATAATCATACAGGGTGACCAAAGCAGTTTCTGTGCCAAAACCAGGGCAAAACCTCAATTGAAATGGAACAAGAAAATCAGTTTCTTCCAAAAGCACCTGAATCTGGTCTGCAACCACTCGCTCCACAACCTTGCTTAGGAAAAGGAGATTAGCAACTGGCCAGTAGTCAGCTAGGTTTTCCAAATCCAGGGAAGGTTTCTTAAGGAGTTATCACCTCCCTGTCTCAGCCAGCTGTTCCCTCCTTGCTGGTTTTTATCAGCCAAGAGGGGTAAGGGTCTAGAGTGCAGGTGGTCGCCCTGACTGACCCAAGCACCTTGTCTACATCCTTGAGCCTTACCAACTGAAACTCATCCAACACAACAAGACTAGACTGTGCTCTGGACACCCGATGAGATTCATCTGCTATAACAGCAGAGTCAAGATCTTGGTGGATGCAAGCGATTTTATCTGCAACATGCTTTGCAAACAAGTCACAGCGAGCTACCATTGGTTCTACCACCCCCTTTGGGCCAGCCTGTAAATGGCCCTGTACAACCCGGACAATCTCTGTTCGGTTGCATTTATTGTGATATTTTCTCCACTTGCGCTACAATGAGCTAACAAACATGACTTGAGTGTGGGCACAAAATCCATCTGAAACCAGAGCAAAGCATCCCTGCTTTCCTTGGACATTTGGACAATACCACTTTGGTTCAAGGCAGCCGGATCAATGGAAGGGTCTCAGTTCAGTCATAGAACATCTGACTAGCACTACTGGTTTAATCTCTAGCATCTCCAGGTAGGAATGGGAGACTCCTGTTGGAACCCTACAGATGTCTTGCCAGCCATTGTAGGCCAGTAGTTCCCAATGCTTTGGTATGGCAACCAAGAAGTCCAAATTTACTTGGTAAGGTGATCCATAGATTTCTTGTCACATTAATTTTGTGTCTTAGGACTTTGGCAGACACTTGTTTCCTGCATTTTAATGGAAGTTTTTCCTATTTCATAACCACTACTTGAGCCTTCAAAGCAAAAATTTACTTCTCTCCTCTAACAATGTGAAATTTGTTGAAATATGTATAGTACTTACAAAACTATTTAGTTTTGCTTATGGCAATGGAAGACCATCAAACACCTATTTGATTGCAGGATGCTGCTTCATAAGCTATAAAAAAATATTCTAAGAACCCATGGTTGTGCAGTTTCTTAAATGTGCTAAGGGTTGTTAGGAAAGCACTATTCTCCTCACAGAACTACAATTCCCAGAGTGCTTTAACAATCCTTCCCAGGGAACTTTGGGAATTGTAGCTAGTTGCCCTCCTACAGCACAGGAAACCTAAAATGATCATGGTTGGAAAAGTAGAGAATCTTAGAAGGTGTGGTGGAGCTTCCAATCATGTTGGCAGCAGACAGACAGTATGGAGGGTCATGGAGTCATTAACCTCATTTTTTTATTTTTTATTTTGCAAAAAAAGGGGGTGTTTGGAACCCAATGAAACCTTCAAGGCCACATGATATTTATTTCAGAGACGTTTCTGGGTTTCGACAAAAACACTGCTGTTGAGAATGTGGCTTGGGGATTAAAGCACTGAGTTAAAAAAGATCAGCATAGGAAAAGGGAAGAAAAATAACAAAGGTTTGAAAGCTGGAGAGCAGTCCTCTTCAGGGGGTAAGATGAAGGAGCAAGATACTTTCCTATGCTGCCCCCTGCTGAACTCGGGGAATACAAATCCACACAAAAATCTCAGAGATTTAAGAACAATATATATTTAATACAAAGGCAACCTAAAGTGTGGTGCTTCTATCAAATTTTCCTAACCCTAGGAGAGGCCACTGGAGAGACACACACACACAGAGAGAGAGAGAGAGATCTCAGCATTGGGGTTTTCTTTGTTCAAATATAAAGCCTTCGTAAAGTTGGGGAATCATTTGGTCTTAAAAGTAATGGATTATCCAAGTTTTTGCCTTCTAATGGAGTGCAGCTGGAAACAGCTTTAAGAAATCTGTTTCTTGCCCTCATGATTTTCCCCCCTCTAGAAACACTGATCTCCATCTTTCCTTCAGAGGTTACTCTCCTTTTTTCCTTCACTGACATTGTGTTAAAGGACTGTGGAAAACAGCCAGCTATCAACTCAGCAATAATATTTATGCTTACATTTTAGTAAAATCATATTGCAGTAAAAGTGATTTACTTGTCTCCCCTCTGCCCCTGACTCGTGTTTCAAACCACTCTCCTTTACGTCACTACAGGGACAAATGATTTCAAGAGCAGTGCACAGCAACTGGAGACTGTTTGTTTGTTCTGATGTGGTATTTTTATATTCTCACTCTGCAGTCTGGAAGACTTACTTGCTAACACAGTTACATGAACACAAGAGATTGTACCTAGTGTTGGTCATTCAGAGTAGACTCGTTGAATTTAATAGACATGACTATTCATTTCAATGGTTCTACTCTGTGTACGACTAATGATGGGCACCAATGAAGGGAATAAATTTACCCAAAGATACAGCCAAACTATTTACGTATGGCCATTACCAGGGGAAATAAGTTTGGATACAGTCTGGATTCTCTTGAATTCTGAAAAACACCAAGAGACTGTTGACTTGAGATAAACAAATGGCATCTGTGAACAAGTTTAAGTAGATAAATAGGTACCGCTCTGGTGGGAAGGCGTTTCCGTGCGCTGCTCTGGTTCACCAGAAGCAGCTTAGTCATGCTGGCCACATGACCCGGAAGCTGTACACTGGCTCCCTAGGCCGGTAAAGCAAGATGAGCGCCACAACCCCAGAGTCATTCGCGACTGGACCTAACAGTCAGGCATCCCTTTACCTTTACCTAGGTCTAAAACTGCATCAAATGAAGTGGAACCTTAGCTATGAAAGCTCATGCCACAATAAACTAGTCTTTCTCTGTGTGGACGGTGTCCTTATATAGGTAGCAGAGCAATCCAAACCACACTTGAGCTGAGTTGGGTGGGATTTGAATCGAGATGAGGTGTCCCTCTACCCAGCTCTCCTAGCCAAGATGACCTCCCAATGCAAGGAGTGTAATGCAAATGTCACTCTGCCTGCCAAACATGTGAGTGAGAGTGGCAGTAGTGGGATGCCAGCCATGGGGAGTCAGCAGAAGGCGCTGATATAGGAAGTGCAAAGGGCTGAGCTAATCTGGGGCTTGTTGGATCTTGAGCCAGTCTCACTGTTGCCACATGATGGCATTGGGCCTGATCCGAGCCTGATCGTAAAGCCAGCTCCAGGCTAGTACAGCAGCCTTACTGCCTCCCCATATTCCACCATGGCCACAATGTGCTGCAAGATTGCAGATGTGGCAGTGGTCCCACCACTCGGCAAAGCCACATGGGTAGAGTAGGGGCTTTAGATTGCATTAATCATTTGATAGGACCAGACCAGAGAGCACCCCTCCCATATCCAAGAATCTGCTGATGTTCTCTGCTGATTCTCCAGAGAGGAGGGGCGGTTTCTGCTCTCTACTTATTCCGCTCCAGCCTCACATCAAAGTGTCAGAGAGAGGGAGACTGAGTGTTAGAAAGAGATCGTGTGTATAGATAAGGTTGCTGCTAAGAGCAGCTGCAGACACTCAGTGCAGTTCAGCATTTTTCAGTTTAGACCTCATTTAGCTCTGTATATAGTTGTGTATTATAGTTGTAGATAGAATAAAAAAGATATTCTACAGAGCTGCTCTCCGAGTCGTTTATGCTCTGCTGTACTCTGCTATACTCTGCTGTGCGATGACTGTCTTCTTGTGGAAGTGAATCCGGTGCTCACAACTCTAAGCTGTGAGTCCACAGCACTTTGACCTGTTCCTGTGCAGAAGGTGGTCTCTGGAAGTGCTACCCAGCTTGCCTAGCCCAGTCGGGGCTGAAGTGGATGAGTCCAATCAGTGGCACTGGCTCAAGGGCGATGCTGACAGATTGCAGATGTGGCAGTGGTCCCACCACTCAGCAAAGCCACATGGGTAGAGTAGGGGCTTTAGAATGCATTAATCATTTGATAGGACCAGACACAGTTGTATCTACGTGCAGCCATGAGATTTCTGCTACTGTTCTGTTCTTTGTGGAGACTGACTGATGTCCTGATTCTTCCATGACTTGGTGTCAGATCTCACAAATTCCAAATATAACAAACAGTGTTACCGTTATGGAGGCGATTTTTATTATTATTATTTAGTCCACACTGAAAGACAAACTTACATAATTTGTACATTTTGAAACAACACAAAACAGCCACCTTCCCAAATTTACACTTCTCTGTATTTTTAGTGGTATCCTCCAGACAAGCAATGTGTACAAAAATGCATATATTAGTGAACATGAGATACAGAAAGGCATTATAGTAGGGAAATTGCTATGCAAAAATGAATAATGAACAAAACTGCAAAGAAAAATGTGTGCATTAGAATAAATTCACACTAAAATGCTGATTTTCATATAAAAATGTGGAGAACTGAACTTAGGACTGAAAAGATGAGAGATTCACCCAACTCTAGGCACAGTTCCCAGACCAGAAGGTTCCAGTTTAGAGAATCCTGAAGAAAAGAGTCAAATTTGTTAACCTTTGCCTTACCAATAAAGCTCCAGAGAGAAAAGAATTGTATTCATTCCTTTATGGTACAGGTGTGGGGAGCTAACAATGTTTTTAAATCCTTTACCTTTGCTGAGGAGGGCCATAAATATCATGAATTAACAGGATGAACACAGTGAGCTTGAAGATTCTAAAGACAAATTTGTGCTTGGAATTATAGACCAAGTGCTTTCTGAAAGTATGCAACTGTAAGAGGATGTAACTCTTTACAAAGCCATATTTATTGATTTAATGCCATTTCTAGACAACCCATTGATCAAAATTCTCTATGCAATTCACAAAAACCAATTACAAAAGTCAAGCTAGAGGAGCATAGTGAGGAAAGTGTTTGAAGACAGAACATTTTACTATCATTACAGGCCTAGAGAAGGACATCATCCAGAGACCTGTTGCATTCAGGTGGTGCAACAACTCACCACAGTGGTCTACAGGCATTTTTTCTTAAAGTTTATGTTGTGTAAGGACACTGACCCTCCTTGGAAAATAAACTTAACTACCAGTCAAAATGCTATTAATTTCAAAATACATCTAGGAGCTTATCTTACACTTATTTCAGAGAAGGCCTATGCAAAATTCCAGAGCACTCACACATGTGCAAAAGGCAGCAATTGTTTTACACAGCCCAAGGAATATTATACATGGTTTTGGATGCTCTACTACACTAACAAGCTACACGAATGAGCCGTTTCTGTCTGCCATACAATCCTCAGTCATGAAATAGCTGCCTGAATGGGGCTACTACTTGTGGAAGAAATAGGACTGTTTGACAAAAACTGCCTAAGAAAATGAGACATTGTGGACATTGCTTTAAGATCTGTGGCCAAACAATACTACCTACAAACAGCCACAGAATATTCACCTATATCACAATGTAGAAATGGAGCTAGGAAGGATAAAGAAAGGAGCACACTTAAGCAAATGACTGAGCTCACCTCACGGTATGAACCAATGGTCCCTGTCATCAAGAAAAATGGGGAAAAGCACACCTGTCTAGATCTTTAAAAACTTAATGAAGCTATAGTCAGAGAAAAATATGTACTCCCAATGCTAGATGACCTTTTCCCCAAAGTGACAGGAGCCAAAGTAGTTTCCAAATTGGATGCCTCAAGCAGTTTCTGGCAAACACCTTTGACAAAACTGAGTGGTGAACTGACTAAATTTATCACGTCCTTTGGGATATTGTTTTCAATGTCTGCTATTTGGAATCACAAGTGCTCCCAAGATTTTTCAAAGAAAGATGACAAGGCTCCTTAGAAACACAAAAGGAGCTGTGGTATTAGTGGACAAGATCCTAATACACATCCTAATACATCAATGGAAGACCATGACAAAATTCTGGTCATCTTATGGAACAGTCTCCTTGAATCTGGACCCAAACTAATTGATGCAAAGTTGAAATACAGTTCTTGGGTCAAGTAATCACACAATATGGGACAAGGACAGGCCTAGAGAAGGACATTGTCCAGAGAGTTGTAAGCACTGACTAACATTACAGAACCAAGATGCTTTCTGACACTGCTGAACATCTTCATTGTCCTGCTTAAGGCAACGGCTTTTAAAAAAATAAATTATCAAGCTTACCTGGACATGTTAACAAGTTACATATAGCTGTTTCTAAACATTACTGGTTTTATTTGTATTTGCTTTAGGTTCACCACATAGGGACTCTTTGACTGAGTGCTTTATAAATTCTTCTAACTAAAATCAAGAAATATTCGAAAGACATCTTCAAAGAGGCACAGCCACTAAACCTTTTACTGAAATCCACAATGACCAGGCTTGGGAGATAGTTCTGGAGGCTACCTTTACAAATATAAATGGCACACAACTTCTGAGAGCCAATCTTATACTTTTTGTGATGCCAACAAGTTCATGTTGTTGTTGTTGTTGTTGTTGTTGTTGTTGTTGTTGTTGTTGCAAGGAGTTTTGAATAAGGTGTGATGCCACCGCATCTGCCTAGTTCAGAATGCAAGCTCACTGCATTCTGTTCCAGACTGCTTACCTAACCTCTTACTGAAGCAGAAAAATGCTATGCACAAATTTGAAAGGGTGAAAAGAGAGAATGTTTCGCTAGTGTTTGGGCACTGTAAAGCTTTTATAGATGCCTATGTGATCTACTTTCTTTCAGACTCTTCACAGACTATAAACCCTTGGTGACCTTGATTTAAGAAAAAATGTTTGGTTCAAGTACATTACTAGGCCAGCATCTTCTACTAACAATGATGAGATTCAATTCAGTAGACAAGTACGTTAGAAGACAAAAACAGGCATCCATAGCAGATGCATTATTATGAAGCCCACAGTGCAAACAGGGACTTGCAAGTGAAAGGAAGAAATCAGGCACATGCTATGTGTGCTTCTCTATCAGCATTCTATCAGCAGGCTTGTCAGATGTAGACATCTACTCATGGATAAATCCTACACTATATTAGATCAGGAGGACCTGAATACCTTAGCAATACCTCAGAGACTACTAGGAAGTACTCTTCAAAAAGGGGAAAGATTTATACGATCTGAAGAGTATGCCAGGAAGTACTCTTCTGTCTGTATGCAACTGAGTGAATTGAAAGGCCTAAGAGCAAAACAAACAAACAAGTAAGCAAAAACAAAAAAAACCCCTATATTGTTGCACCATGATATACAAGAAGAAGTTCCTAGACCTTATCAAACAAGGATATCAGGGTCTAACCAAATGTTGTAAAGGGGCCAAGAATACAGTATGGTAGACTGGAATTTGATATGACATAAATAACAAAACTCTACCCTGTGACTGCTAAAGAACTTGATCAACACAAAGCAATGAACTTTTATGCATTTCAGGCTCACAACTGACCTGTGTGCACTGGGAAGGTGATATTATCTGGTTATTGTGGGCTACTATTCTAGGGGTATCAATATTTGCCTACTCATTTGCCTACTATTGCATGCTATAGGCTTGTTGCACAGCTGAGCAATACCTTTGTTGACTTGGGCCTGCCACATGAACTCATGACTGACAATGCAACTTAATTTACAGCAAAAGAATTCCCATCATTCCAGACATTTTTAACCATATTACCAAAAGCCACCACTATCTTTAAGCAAAAAGGGAGGCAGTTAGAGCAGTATAGACTGCAAAGAAAATATTGACACAGAACAGTCCACATATTGTTATTTTAAGCTACAGTTGAACACACTGATAGCTACTGTATAGAGCAGGGGTGGTCACCCTGGTCCCTACTGCCCACTAGTGGGCATTTCAGGATTCCAGGTGGGCAGTAGGGGGTTCTACGCTACATGTTACTGCAGAACTGGTGGGTGGTAAGGAAATTTTACCATCAAGAAAAATGCATTAGTGGGTGGTAGGTATAAAAAGGTTGACTGCCTCTGGTGTAGAGACTAGCTTAATTTGTAGAAGGTAGAATACCTTCCCAAACTCTAGAGATGAATGCCTTTCTAAAGTGACCTGATCCAGGGGGGGAAATGGTATCTTAAGGTTATTAAGGTAAAAGAAATTATGTTTCTATAACCAGCACAGTTCATTGAGAAAACTAACACATTTAGAACTGTGTGACAGAGAGTGTATATCAAACTCAATGGAGAAAAGACAAGATAGACTCCAGTTACTGTACAAGGGAAAAAATGAAACACCCAGATAATAGTCTCAACAGTCTCTGTTGAGACTGAACATGGAATACTTATCAGAAACTGATGGTATCTTCTTCCTATTCCTGAGAAGGAACAATAGCCAAATACACAAGCAGTACCTAAAAACCCAAGCTCATCTTGACTGACAACAATGTTATTAATAATGGCTAACTCTTTCAATATGACAATACCGAATTACTACATTTCAACAGGGCTGTTTTATCTGCTTCTTTAAGGTGAAGGAGAGACGTGTGGACAATCATGGATTGGTACCTAGGGACTTCTCCTGCTGAGGACATTGAAGGACCACTTAGGGTGCAACATCAAATTAACGTTTTTTAAGCACTTCAAATGAATCTTCAAAAAAGTCCCTTAAGAACTTTTCGTACATATGGTTCAGAACTAATATCTCCCTTGCTCAGTATCCAGTTTCTCACGAAGGCCAACCAGTTGCCTGTGAGTAGCCCAGATATAAAGGCAACAGCCCCCTTCTGTTATTGTTTTCCACTGACTGGTATACTGTACAAAGGAATGCTACCACTGATCCTGAAGGTGGCATATAGACATCACTACTAGTTTAGTCCTATCCCATCCTCTTTGAATTTGAATTTGCCTAATCTCCTTTGGTGGCCATCACTACATCTTATGGAGGAGAATTCCATAGTTTAAGAGGCTCTGTGTTGTGCAGCACTTCCTTTTGTCTATTCCAAATAGTTCATCATTCAGTGATTGGATGACTCCTCATTCTAGCGATATAAATGGAAGAAAAACATTTATATGTACATTTTCTGCACAACATGCTTGATTTCATACACCTCCATCCTGTCCCATCCCTCACATAGCCCCAATCACTGAAACCTGTTCCAGTTCTACAAAACCATATTTTAGTTTCTTCAGTCACCTGATTATTTCGGTTGCCAATTGAATGTATGGTACCTTTTATCTGTTTCAGAAAATAGTTTCACAAATACGCTCCCTCCCTTATTCTTGAAATATTCATCTAGAAACTTTAAGTGTTGCATGTCACGGATTAGCAGATTTCAGGGGTGGGTTCAAGCTTGGCTTTTACTCAAGAGAAGTAAGTCACAGACAACACAGTAGTGTGATAAAGCAATAAGCAATAGGAAGAAAGAAAATATTGAAAAAGCAAATAATGAAAAGGGAAGAAAAACAAGAATTGATTTTCAACTGCAAGTACTTACCCACAGGAGACATTTCAGGCACGCCAGCAGTGTAAGGGCCATCCAGAAATTTAGGTTCATTGTCATTGATGTCCTGAATCTTAATGACGAATTCTGACTCTGGTTCCACGGGTTTACTTGTCAGTCTATCTAGTGCTTGTGCTCGGAGGGTGTAGTAGGCTTGTTCCTCCCGATCAAGCCTCTTTGTAGCATGAATATCCCCCGTGTTCTCATCAATAATGAAAATGGAACTTGCCCCTTCTCCTGACAAGATGTATTTGATGGAGCCATCTCCTTTATCAACATCAGAGTGAAGCTGGTGAAAAATTGATGAGAGATGAGATTAACTTACAGGATAGTCGGTGGTATGAATATATGTAAAAAATAATAATAATAATTCACATGTCATGCAGCAGTATATGAAATTTTATCATTCTTGGAAAGTTAAGCCAAATGTTGATTATGCACAGCATGTAACAAATAATGGGAAGCTCTCAGCTGGCTCCCGTGAGCCAGACAGTCCCATCTCATTCCATAAACAATCTTATTTTCAAATGCATTTCATGGCAGCTCAAAGCAAGAACATCCCATTCCTGTAGCTTTCTCTGAGTACAGCTGCTGAACTTAGGAGGTTGACAATCTTGTAGATTTACCCCAGAGTAATCCACTACTTAGAAGTTCATGGAAACATAGAATTGTAAAGTTGGGGGGACCCCAAGGGTCATCTAGTCCAACCCCCCGCAATGCAAAAAATTTTTGTCCAATGTGGGACATGAACCCACAACCCTGAGAATAAGTACCTCTTTATCTACCAACTGAACTAGTAGGTTTATCTTTGTGATATTGACTTACATGGCTTGCATCTTAAGATTTTTTACTTACATGGCTTGCACCTTAAGATTTTTGAATATTTGGATCCAAATAATCATAAAGAAAAGTAATACCATGGATTTGTATGAATAGAAAAACTTTTCAATATACTTGTTGATAGCAAATGTGCTGTATTTGGTTAATTGCTTACTAAAATAATGGAATAATAATAATCATTAATAATATGTTCTCACATACTACCTGCATGCCTAGTAAGCCAGTCTCACTGAACTTGACAGGACTTTCTCCAAAGCATGTGTCTATATAACTGAGTCCAACTGATCTGTCTGGTCTTAAAGAAGCTCTTTTGCTTGTTTCAGTTTTAACACAATCAAAACAAATCAAATTTGGTGAAACATAAACATAATAGAGATCATGTTCAATAGGAAGCTTTATTCCACAATTCGATAATTCTAGATTGGTACAAATATGAAATAAACTGCACTCCTGCATTCTTTATGGCTATACCCATGTGCTTGTTAATCTATTATCTACATTCACATAAACAGGATGGTTACTATAGCGTACAGTCGTATGTTATACTGTATTGTATTATACATATTTCTATTTGGTTTTTTTCAGAGAAAAGAACTCAAAGCAACTTACAAAAAGTATTTGAAAACAAGTCGAATAACAAGCCTAAAACAACCTAAAATAAACCACTAATTTATAGAAAAAAGCAGATTAAATTCTAAAATATAAGTAGGCTATTAAGATCCCAAAGCCTTGGAGAACATGTATGTTTTTGCTTGGCACCTAAAAGCAGATAGTGATGGTGCCAGGCATGCCTCCTTGGAGAAAGTATTCCATAGATGAGGAGCTACCACAGAGAAGGCCTCAAATACATGTTAAACACCATGCAAGATAAAATTGAACTCTACGGCACCCCACATTGAAGGATCCATGAAGCCGGGTAACACTCCTCAAGCACCACCCACTGAAGATGGTCAACTAAGAACAAAAGGAGCCACTGCTTTCTCACTCCCAATGTGGGAAGCCACTCCAGAAAAATACCATAGTATTGAAAGCCAGTCACACACTCCCCTGTTCCTTTCTCCAGACAAAGGTCATCATACAGGGGGAACAAGCAAGTTCCTGTGGCAAAACCAGTTGTAATCCCTGAATGAAGTGAGTCTAGAAAATCAGTTTTCATCCAAGAGAGCCTGGAACTAGCCCACAACTCTATCTTCAAGAACCTTGCCCAAGAAGGAAACTTTAGCAACTGATTAATAATTATTTAGATGTTCCAGATCCTGATCTTAAGGAGTTTCTAGACAAGAAGCATTAATCACCTTCTAGCCCAGAGAGCTGTCCCTTCCTTGATAGTTTTTATCATCTATGAGAGTAAAGAGTGCAACCGAACAGAACAAATGTCCTTGTCCATGTCCTAAAGCCTTACTAACTGAAACTCATCCAACACCGCAGACATAGACAGTGCTGTGGGTGCCTTTTGAAATTCATCTGCTGTACTAATGGAGTTGAAGTTCTGGTGGAGGATAGCAATTTTGTCCTCAAAATGTTTTGCAAGTAAGTCATAGCAAGGCACTGCCACCAGTTGGATCAGAAAGACCAGCAGTCCCTTTGAGCCAAATCCCACAAGTCAGACACTCAGAAATACACTCTGAGCCAGATTCCTCTGAGGAATGAGCCTCCTTTACACTATGGCCTCCACACTCATGAAGACAGACTAAGAGATAACAGAAGACAAGGTTCTAGGTCAAAGGACTTTTGAGATTCTCCATCAAGTTCTATGCTTGGAGCTGTCCAAGGTCCTGTAATTCCAGCCTGAACCCTTCTCAAATACCAACCTGAAACACTCAGGCATACCTCACAAGGTGCCCAACTGTGCTCAGGACAGGGCAAATTCAAGGACATTCATAGGAAAGCAAATGTGCTGTTTCAGCATATCCCTTTCAGCATATCCAAGATCTCTGGAAACAGTGCTACCCTCTCTGTTTATGCTCTGATTAGTGCTCACAAGCAAGCCCACTGACTTGTTTCAGACCCTGATATGTTAAGGATGAAGCTCTGAAGGGGGTTTCTCCATGTGTCCCACTGAATATTCTCAACCCCAGTAGATTCACGGCACACTCCTTTCCTTGCACCATACTATCATTGCTCCCATCCAGTCTATTGCTTTCTCTCTTTCCAGTTAAAAACATCACAAGTGTTACAATCACACACAAATAAAACTACTGTCTAACAACATAACAGGGCTGGTGTTAACCGAAGATTGGGGGGACGGGACCTCAGACACTGGATTTTAAATGGTCCATGCTAACTAAGGAGATTCCTGTTTACAGATGCGTTAGCTGATATATAGCCACCAAATAATTTAAATTACTGCATTTGCTATCCATGCACTTGCAATAGCAACATTTTAATGCATTTTTAATCTTTGTTGGAAGCTGCCCAGAGTGGCTGGGGAAACCTAGCCAGATGGGCAGGACATAAATAAATAAATCAATCATTATTATTATTATTATTATTATTATTGAATAACTGCTACCCTGAGAGCTAAAAATATTATTACAGTTTGCTTTCATGCACTAAGGGCTATCACATCTCATATTTTACTACTGAACTTTCTTGGTCTCTCCCCCACCTCTCCAATAAAGGTTGCTTTTTAAAAAAGAACCAGATTCTATGCACAGAAAACCTTGAGCCCACGGCGGGGTGGGGGGAAGCTTTAATTACCATAGGTTGGTTTGTTACATTTGTGATGTTCCCAGTGCTGCAAAGAACACTCTGAAGAGTTTTTGTGAGCATTGTTATGAGTATTTTAGTGCCAACATGAGGGAAATGAAAGAACACAGCGAGGAAACAATGCATAACCGAAATATTTTGAAAAGAGTCAGAAATACATTTCCTCAGCAATTTCCTTAGTCACAATTTAGCTCTTGGTAGAATGGTATAAATGGACTATTAGAAGAAGAAAATGAAGCACAAATTTCTACCACAGAGATGCTGCCAGCTCTGGACAGACAGTCTATGGCTGAAGAAAGTCGAACCATGGAATATTAGAAGTTGTCAGTATTAAAAATGGACAATGGAGAAGAGGGAAGGAATTGACCTGCTTGAGCAACTAAATGCACTTAGGACTGGATCCAGACTTCTCCTTCCACAGAGAGGTTCATTTCATGCACAGATGACCTTTCATCCAGTTAATGGATCCCCCCTCTCCTCCTGTAACCCCACACTTTTCTAGAGGACCCTCCCAACCCTCTAGAAGAATGCGAGAGGTATTGCTGGGTGTTGCAGGAAGGAGGAATCAGAAAGAGGAGCCTTCCCCACTCTGCCCGTGGAAGCAAAGTCTGGATCAAACCCACAGTATCCTGTATTCATGATATGCTATGAACCCATAGAATCCATAGTATGAGGAATGAGGAATGAGCATGATATGGGGTTGTTGTTTTTTTAAAAAAGTCCCCCATACCATTTTTCATCCTTGCCCACAGAAACAAAACATTGAGATTCAGAGCTGGCAGACAGCCCAAATTCTGAAATTCTTTTAACAGTATCTAATGCAATGGGAAGTAGGGAAAGAGGTTCTCATTCCTTTCAAAGCCCAAGAACCACTACAAGACTTCTCTTCCTGGCTGCTTTGAGCACTGAACAAGAGTACTCTGGAGAGAGGTGCATGTACACTGCAACATTTTGGTTTGAATCCAAATAAAATTGACAGATGGTTTATTCTACGTATCTGAAGAAGTGTGCATGCACACAAAAGTTCACACCAATGACAAACTTAGTTGGTCTCTAAGGTGCTACTGGAAGGAATTATTTTATTTTGGTTTATTCTTACTTCTTATTCTTTCCTCCATTTATAAACCTCTTACTATCTGAAGGATATTGAAGTGGTTTACAATAGATAAACATGTAAGCACACACACATATATACACAAAAAGGACAATAAAGCCATATCAATGACTTCCATAATAAAATAAGTAAACAATAACCATATACATAAGCACAATATAAAAATAGATAAAATCAGAGAGCACCATAAGGCAGTATAACACATGCAGGTCCTGATACCCACAGACCTTGCTATATGCTCCACAGATTCACTCATCTGAACAGCCAACTTTCTTACTTCCTTGTTTCTTTATGCTTTGCTGGTTGGTGGCAGCCATTTTCAGGCAGAAACCATGGAGAAAATGGAGGGGGGTGAGATCAGACAAATCAAGGAGCAGCAAAGATCAGACAAATCCATTTTCCCTTTGTCTCTCCTTTGCTTATTGGCTGTAGTCATTTCAGGAAGAAACCATGAAGAGAGTGGGGGAAGAGAATGGACAAATTCCACTTTAGAATTACTTCCATAGTAAATAATGGAAATTATGGACTTGTTTTGCAAATGCTCACCTAACAAACAATTTCTAGGGAATTTATTGTGTTCAGTAAGTGAGACCTGATTGTATAACACAAAGACAACATACATACAATCAATCAATCAATCAGCCAATCTCATTCACCATCCATTTCATGTAACCATGGCAACCGTTCATTACGTCAAATACTGCCTCTATCAACCTCTCAGATATAAACCACTCAAATTCAACAATATTACAACCCACATACAAAGGGACACTGCAATATATTCTCCAAATCTCTGAAGCACTAATGCACCCTCCACCCCCGAACTATGTAATGCTCCTCTTCCATTTCTCACCTGAGAGGGGCCCAGATCTATCCCAGGGTAGGCGATCAGTGCTTCCATGTACTCAATCCCAAACTCATAATCATAAAATGCATGGTACTTAAATCAATGGTTTTTGATGTGTCTACTCTGATTGGTTTCTAAATAATCAAGAGTGCCCTACAAGTGTGCAGAAATAACTTAGCATGTAAATTAAAAGAAAATGAATAGAAAAACACAAAAATGGCCCTGAGAGTGATTATAAACACCAAAAGCTTCGAGATCAGTTGAAACAATCCAAATCTTCAAACAACATGAAAAATGAGCAATAAGAGCAACTAAAAAACAGCAACAGAATAATTCCCAGGCAAACTATTTAAAACTGCAGGGCAGACCACACATCCCTCTATCAAATCCTAAGGTCTGGGCATGCAAAAATGTCATCACTTAACACCCAAATGCTACATGCATTGATCCCAGGCGTGCTTCCAGGGTGAGGGCATTCCACAAAAGGTGTGATTCTTCAGACCCTATCCCATACACTGTGAAGAACAGTGAGAACTATTACATCCCCCTTTCCATTCTACTACACAGATTTGGGGCTAGATGAGCAGATCCTGTTCAACTAACCCCAAAATTCAAAGTCTGGAACTACTGCTCTTTAGGAGGAGAATTCCCAATTTTTACTTTTCTCCTGCCCTGAATGTTTTTTTTAGCAACATTAAAATTGCTACCCTGTCCTATGCTGTTGACTTGTTGTGGCCAATAATACAATTCTAATATTTACAAAATAAAACCCTTTGAACAAAATGGTACCTAGTAGACACTTACAGATCTCCAGTCATCCTTGGCTTAAAGTCAGTGAACGCCATGGCCAAAACACTTAAAGTAGTCTCCATGTTCCAGATGTCCCATTCAGATAATGTAATACATAATGTACCAAACCATCTGGCCTGTTTCTGTGTTCATGGGGTAAATCACGGGGCTTTAATTCACTTTCAAAGGCTTTTGGTTAACTCGCCTTTTGCATGATCATTTGTGATATTCACTATACAGAGAACCTTATCCCAAGAGATGTTAACAGTGACCTCTGTATGACCCAAGTTAGTCAGCAAGGTTGTTTGGTGGAAATACCCTGGAATTTCTTTTCTATTTAGACAGGAATTGACTTCTCGGGCAAAGAATCTCTGAGATAACATCCTCAGAATGCTTGATGGGGCAAACAAGCTCATACACTGATTCTGCATCAGTTCCCAGAGGTTTTCAGCGTAGGCAGCGCATGTCAGATCTGTGTTACTGGTCCCTCATGTTGGCACCAATATGTTGCAAACTGTCAGGGTAACTAAGGGCTTTGTCTTGCCAGGGAGAGGCAATGTGAGTTCTTGGGAAGCAAACTGTTTCTCCAGAAAAGCTGTTTTAAAAAAACAACAACTTTGGGACGGCTGCTATTGCTATTTTGTTCGCTTTTGTTGCAAACTATTCCAAAAATTAGAAGACATTTGAATAATATATGTTATTACATCTCTGTGTTAAATTGCTTTATACAGTGATATGAGAATGTTGCTAAGGACATAGAAAGACAGCTCATAGGGACAGGACACTATACCGTCTTATACTGTATACTGAGAGCTGCCTTATACTGAGTAAGAGCACAGATCCATCTAGCTCAGCATTGGCAATGGAATTCCAAGGTTCCAGGGCATTCTAAGAGCCTTGGTCTATATGGACATAACTGTGAAATACTGGATTCAGTCAATCATCTAATATTCCTGCCAATATTTTACCATCACAAAGCAATTCTATGCACATTTACTTAACAGGCACATAAGTCTCTGTGCTCAATGGGGTTTGCGCCTAGGAAAATGTGCTAGGACTCTATGTTTTGACTTTAGCAGATGGGATCCTCCTAAATCGAGGGTCCTGGTTGTGCTTGGGACCCTTAAGCCACCCCTACGGGGTGTGTTGTTGCTAGGCGTGGCCCAAGTCTTGTCTGTTGGGCCCCGGGATCGCGCTTGGCCGTTTGGGCCAACTGGGGAGAGTGGCGTGATCCCAGGGACCTATAAATGCGGCAGCACGATGGGGGTGGGGCACTTGCTTCACGCTGCCGAACACCCACCCTCCCCCCCTAATTTGGTGCTGCTGCTTTGGCCTTGCTTTGGATTGGGTCACCTGCTCTAGAGCAGGGGCTGGGTAGGAATTTTTCCATTTGGCAGATTGGCTTTAGACACTTGGTTTTGGCCCACCCCCTTAGCAATCATCACAACTTTGTAAGGTTTGGCGGTTAGGCATTGGTTTATAGAAATGTGGGGGAGGGGAGGTGTGGCTATCACCTGCCTCTCCAGAAATAGGGTATTCCGGTAAAGGAATCTGGGGGTCCTGGATCTCGTCTGAAGTCCACTTGAGGGGCTAGGGCCATGCCAGGACCACAGGAACCCCGGGGTCAGCTTTAATCGATCTTCACCGATGTTGCTCCCTCGTTTGGTGTTTTACCCTTTCAGACTGCCAGCCAGAGAGGCAGGAGGCAGTTATAGTCTCTGACCAATGCCTGGACCAATACCGCTCAATTTGTTTTTGTAATCAGTAAAGTTGTGGCCTAAATTTTGCCCAAAAACTTAAACTAAAATTATGGGTCCGTTTGAAGTTATTTACTGGGAAAGGGCTTGGGGGCCTCAGGGCGCAACCTCTTTCCCTTCTTTGTGTACTAAAATATATTTTGCTTCATACCATGACTTGGCAAAGAAATAAACAATGTCTTTTAAAGATCACAGTATTTCTTTGGTTTGTAAAAACTCCCAGGAAGTGCCAGGCACTCTCCACTACTGTTTCAAAAAGTTTAAAACAGAAACGTTTTGAATGATCCTTAGAGGGCCACAAAAATCCATATTAGCAGCCAGTTGTTGTTGTTGTTGTTGTTGTTGTTGTTGTTGTTAACTAAAACTAAAAATTGTATTTCTAAACAAGCCACAAAAATTTAGGGAGGGAGATCTCAAGAAACCACAAAAACCATATGGTCCAGTGGTTCTCAACCTTGGGTCCCCAGATGTTTTTGGCCTATAACTCCCATGATTGCTAGCTCACAGGACCAGTGGTCAGGGATGATGGAAGTTGTAGGCCAAAAACATCTGGGGACCCAAGGTTGAGAAAGGCTGGTTTAGCCACTCCTGCCTTAATCCCTGAAAAATGCTTCAACCACTAACCACATCATTTTCCAGGATATTCCATTCCTTTCCCTCCTTCCATCCCTGATTATCTGACTCTGCCCCCCCACCCCTGCAAATATACAGCCATTCAGCATCCCAAGGTCAGTGAACTAGTTCAGTTCTTTCCCCAAGCCTGTTGCTTCTTGCTCTTGTATGAAGATGCAGTCATTCCGGCTGCATAAGGATCCATCCTTGGACAATGATTTCACTATTAGTATAGATGCTAAAAGGAATAAGAAGATGGCAACACTGTTAGAGGCTGGAGAGGGAGGAATGTGAATCATTTAATAATGACAGAAAATATTTTGTAAAAAATGAAAGAAAGATAAACATGAGAAGGAAAATGGGTTTGCGGTAGACTCTTGATTTTTGGATTGGGTATAAATAGCATGCAGATGTTCCCAAAGAATGCTGTTGTTGAGCAAAACCCATCCTATATTAGCACAGGAATGCATCCCAGACACATTATATTACAGTGTAAGGTGGGGGTAGTATTAGTGGTAATCGAACACATTGTCATCAATGGAAAGTGTTTACCATTTGCGTGACAGTATCCAACCATTCACCCACATTATAAAGGGAGTGTATTCCACGCATAATTGCTTCTAAACACTGGCTTCAGCTTCAGGATATTCTCAGCTAAAATTGCATGATAAAATTTACATCAAAAATGTTGTCTAGAAGGAGGATAATTAAAAATGGGATTTTCTATCAAGTGGCCATATGTTTACAAAACAGACAAACAAATGTGTCTTTCTGGAAGCTGAAGTCCAGCCTCTCAGCTCTCAGAGCTTAGTAGACTGAAAGGAAATATGGCTTTTAACAGCCTTTGTATTTTTTTCCCAATTACTTATAGTTTCCCCGTAGCCTCCTGAGTAATTTGAAGCAGCCTAGGGACTGTTCTACATTGAGCTGGTATGTTCTGCATCCCTTAGGGTCTGGTTCACAGAGATGAAAACAGAAAAGAGTGGCTGTAATTGCTAAAATGTTTCACTGGAAATAAAGCCGTTGTCCCTTGAGGCAAAATTTAGGATGGACATGAAGACCACTCACTTCACTTCATTCCATTTCTCAAGACTGTGCGATCATTTTGGTGGAAGAGCTTGGTGAAGCATAACTATGCTATGTTGGAAAGGGTAGATGAAAAGGATTTCAGTTTGAAACACAGTTAATAGGCTCTTTCTATTTCTTTTAAGGAAGACACTCCCAACAACTTTATAATTTGTGTAGGGCCTCTGTTATTGGGGGAGCAGAGGCAGTAGAAGTTCTCAAATCATATTAAAGGTATGGATTCCAAGCCCAAGGTTAAACTCTGTTAAGTACGCATTCCACTCTATGATCCAGCTTTCTGAAATGTTAACTTCTGTGCAGTTTCAGATTGTTTTAACTAATTTTGAATTGAATGTCCCCCTACATTTGTGGGACTATTCCTTCTCAGTGAAAGGGGGGGTGACATCAGAAACTTCTGTGCTACAGGCAATTTCATCAGGTAGTTCTGCATAACTGCTGCTTCACTCCCTTGTATCTATGCCATTGTCCTGAAGGATGTTTGTTCCCCCAGGTTTTTAAACACCTTCATTAAACCACTGAGTGGGCTCACTTACTGGTTTGGGCTGAAGTGTCATCAATATGCAGATTACACATGACACTTTTTCTCATGTGAGGTGGTGATGGTGCTAGAATAGCGCCTGGATGCAGTACTGTACTGGATGTAGATCAATAAACTGAACCTCTATCCAGATAAGACTGTGGTCCTTATTTTGGTTGGCTCATCGGTCCAGTTTACCGGTGTTTGCTGGGCAGGGTTACAGTCCTCCCCAAAGGAACAAATTCACAGTCTGTGGATGTTCATTGATACATGTCTTTGTTACTGGAGGTGAGGAATATAAAAAGACATTGTTTTATACTCTACCCCATATCAGCCACATGCAGCACCATTTCCATTTCACTGCAGCTCAGGTTCTGTAAAAACTTTATTTGGTTTACTGTTTGCTGTGGTCCACCTAGTGATTATTTTTCAGCACTAGGTGAGAGTTGTTTTTATTTTCCCTGGCTTTTTTTATCTTTAATTCTTTTAGTGCCACTTAAGCCTTTATATTGACTTTCTTTGTTGCTGGTCTTATTCTATTGCCATGCTTATGGTTTATTTTATATCTTACAGCTTAATTTCTGCTTTGTTATTGGATGACACACAAACACTATGAATAAAACAAATAGAATAAAATGACATGGCAATGACAACCACATAGAGATACTTTAAGTGCTCTCATCATTGCTGTAAATATGCATTATTTATTTATCTGAGCTATTTATAGACTGCTTAATCACTGGAATGTCTAAGAAGCATACATACAAATTTCAAAAAGCATGCAATGGATAAAATAAATTAAAATTAATTCTCAAACCCAACAAAGGCTTATATTTATTAAAATCAATTACAAAAACAGAGAACTTCATTAAAATGTCTCCTGGAATAGAAAAGTACACCAGGAACAGGCAGAAGATTAGCTGGGCTAGAGATCACTGGGTGAACTGTCATTATTCAGCAACTGTTTTCAACACCTTTTTAATACAACAGAAGTTTCTTGTCCTCTAAACTAGGATGCTGAAACTAAGAATCAAAGGACTTTCCATTCGATTACAGAAAATAAACATATTCCTTAATGTTAACGTATGTCCTCCCTGAACTCTTTATTTTGGTGGACCTCCTAGTTTAATAATAATAATAATAATAATAACAACAACAACAACAACAACAACAACAACAACAACAACAACAACAACAACAACAATAATAATAATATAGGTCCCACACATCTGAAGTCTGCTCTCTATTCCTCAAAATATAATCATATGTCTATTGTATCAAGCATTAGACATCTTAGGGAAATAATGTCTCACAGCTCATATCTAACGGCTGTGTCTGTGCTGCTGGATATGTCGTATTTCTAAATGTCTTTGAACACTTGTAAGACAATATGCAAAACTATGTTGTGAAACAATCACAGGCACAGTCCTTATTAAATCCTAGCCAGTCTACAGGGTGAGATAAAAAATCTAAAATACACCCCTGTTACAATTTGCATGTCATGGACATTTTCAAGGCTTCAACATGAAGGATCAAATGCAGATGGTAGCTTTCCGTGGGAACATAAAATAATGTAATGAAGTGGCTATTGGGTTGACTATCTGATGGAAAGATACTGAGGTGTGTGAGAGAGGGGGAGAGGGAGCACCAGCTGGGTCATATAAATTCAATCTCAAGTACTGTCACTGTCACACATATACATAAACATGTATTTCTTTGCTAGGCCTTCTCAGTTTTCCATCTGTGTAGCTACTGCAGTAAACTACTCTATTCCTCCTTCTCAATTTTAATAGCAGCACTGAAAGCCCTCTGGCAATGCAGAAATATGAAGCCAGTCCATTAAGAGGAGTTCAGCCACAGAAAAAGCACAGGGCAGCAGCTGTTACAGGTGGAGCAGAATCAGAGGAAAGCTAGTGTGCCATGGAGGTGCGAGAAGTTTTCGCAGGCTATAATCACTGCACGCCTCTCAACAAAATGGCCATTTGTCAATATCAAATTTTAAATGCCGCTCAGCAAGTCTGGGTGGTAAAAATCAACAGGGTGATGTACATCATTTGTTCATTATCTGATATTCTATAGATAAAGTTGCAGTCTTTGTTGCTCACATTTAAATGATCACATTCCCAGGCTCATTAATGTAGATGAGTATCCCCATGACACTTTTAAGCCTGCACTGACTAAACGAAGCAATCTATTCTTTTAGCACCCTAGCAAGGAATACATCAGGAGGATTAAAAAGGCATTAAGAGGTAACTAATCAGTGGTGTCATTATCTTAAATATTCAATCTAAAATTTAATTTGGGGAAGAAACAATTTCACATTTCAACACCGTCAAAAAGGGGTGAAATAAATGGCAAAACCTGCATAGATGTTATTGGAACTGGACTGCAATAGGTAATGAAATGATACATCCTGAGAGGCAATTGTGGGGTCAATTTATGTTGATTTAAACAGAACAAACCTTCAACTTTTGTCATAAAACTATATGCAGTTCTTCAGCCACAAGTTTTTTCCCCCAACAGTCACAAACACACACACACACACACACACACACACTGCTGCAAGTTGAACTAAGCAAATTATTTTCAAATAATAATGAACTAGCTGCTTTATCCCTTTTGTTCAAATTGACCTATGCACTCTTGCATTTATTTCTCAATTCATTTGAACATTAAAATTGCTCTGCAAAGTTCAATTCCATCCAAGTAGCTACTGCAAATATTACTCACCATTTCAGTACTGAAATAAGTTTTAATAAGAACACACATGACAACACAAAACAATTAATGCAGAATAGTTTGAGACTGCCATGTGTATATTGCCATTAATGCTTTTTCTACACGACAATAAAGTTGTTTTGTGGATGGGGAGATCCAGCTTACAGACTGTTTTTCCAGGTATTCAGTGTTAACTGAACACACAAGAGGAGAGGCGTACTTATCCTGATGAGTTCATTCAAGAGTTATAACAGGTTATATAATAAATTTAAATGCCATTGTTGATACCACCATCATGTTCACAGAGAGATGCAGGCCAAATGAATAACAGCAAGGAGCTCAGACCATAAGGATCCAGATGAACTGCGAGCTCAACCATATTAAGTCTGATGATTCTTCAAATTGTCAACACTGAACGTTCAGATCTTTTAGATGCAGAAAACGGCATTCAGTTACTCAGCTAACCAAATGATGTTCTCACCTTTCTCTTTTATTCAAGGTGTCTCGAGGACACTGATAGTTTTTTAGCATGTGATGCTGATTGGTTGGGAATTCTACAGAACTGTTCCTGGATCATGTCTGAATACTGATAACAATGTGATCTTCTTTTCTTCTTCACTATTCTTGGCTACCCCACAACTGCTCTTTTCCTCTTACGCAAATTATATTCACCAATACAAATCTCTTTCCTAACTTATGTGGGAACTGTTTCCAATACTCCTGATCTGCACTTGCACATGAACTTTTATAGCAACCTTCACGTGGTAGTTACAACATATGCACTGTCCTTTAGCAGGTTCATAGCAGTGCTGGAATATAAATTCAGATCTATCAGTGTTACTCACTGGATAAATGACACTGGTGCAATGTTTAAAAATTATGACATGGTGCTGGAACCATGAATCTTATAGTTCCTCTTTGTTGTGATCTGGAATCCCCTCTCAATTCTTTCCCATTCACTTCAGTGGAAAGTGTAACTTTTGCATGTAGAGCTTTTGAACTTGCAGAGCTGCTGTCTCCATCAAAATTAATGAGGACGCATAAGGAGCTGAGCACTTCAGACCACCTGTAGAGGTGCTGACAGGGTGCACTGACTGTTCTTTATTGGTGAAGTAGCCCATAATAAAGCTAGGATTTAAATGAGCAAACAAATCATAAAGAGACTCTATGGGGGCAGCAATACAAGACACAGAAACATCTCTAATGACCTTAGCAACCATCAGTGTGGCATTATGTTACAGCTTGTCATAGAATACTCTGCATAATATTACCCAATTCCCCCCCAATTTCAGCATGAGATTCTTTGTTCCTCAAACTGTTTCAAAGTAACTAATATATACTGCATGCCAACATCTGTAGGTATTGAACTATTAGCATTACATAACCTATGAATTTCTTTTGTCAAATTACTGGTGTATAGTTTAGTAGGATTATTCCATTGCAACATAAAGCCATCCAAAATAGCTTGCAGCACTATTTGGTTCATAGTGATTTTCTTACAAGAACCTGTTTCCAAAATGCATTAATATAGAGAAATAGGTTTCCAGGGGCTATTTTTTAAAAGAGAATGAGGGGGAAACAGATCCATTTACTGAAAATTGCTCAGTGGTCAGGCAAGCAAGCAAACAAACAAATAAGCAAACAAACAAACAAACCACATATGACCTTTTAGTAATGTAATGTTGCACATTTGCTAGAAATCTTTCAACTTTATAGGACGGGTGAAAATGGTAAAGTCTGTGAATGTGAAGCATCTGAAGTAATTACTGTGACTAATTGACTCTGAGGAAGCCCATAAAGCACTGGACTACAACGCCATGCATAATCGGCACATTTTAATGATGAATGATTTACGATACAGTAAAGCTGCAATAAATTAGAATCACATTCTAACCTTTAATTCTATAAAAACAGTCAAACCATATATAAATAAAATGTGCAAAGCTGCTGAATCAAAACATGATTAAGGCCACTCATTACTCCATGTCCTCTAGCTGCTACCCCTTTGCTACTTTTAAACTACTCAATATAAACCAAAAATAAATGTTGAAACAAACCAGTTACTCCCAAAAGGAGATCCAAAGAGGCAGCAGAGATGCAGAAGCTATGACCATCCAAATGCTATGGGCCTCCAACTCCCAACAGCCCTAGCTGATTTGAAGCCCAGTAACAACTGGATAGCTGCAGGACTCCCATCCCTGAGATAATATGTCTAACTGTGCCACCTAGAGCAGAGGAGGGTTGGCCAGGAACAACTTGTGAAGCAGAAAGCAAGAATTGGTTATTTGAAAAGATACTGGGATGAATGAGAGAGAGGAAAACTACTGGATAATAGGTAGATTTAGAAAAAGTGTCAGTGGGAGAAAAACATTCAAACCATATAGACAGCATAAGGAGCTTAGCTTGTTAAGGTTCAGCAACCGGCACCCTCAGGGCAAATTCTAGGCACCCGATGACACTAACTTCACACCTCGTAATAGGGTGGCGAGATTCAAAAGAAGACAGTCCTCCTGCACCTTTAATAGTTGTGTTGAAGTGGGAATTTCAGTAAGCATAGTATGTGTCAGACAAACTTTCCCCTTCTACACAAGACTGCAGGAACCCTTTCCTCTTCAGTATCTGCTCCTTCAACCTCCTACTACTCCTGCAAGTACAGTGTGTGAGGAAAGCGCTGGTGGTAGGATTTGCCAGCAACAGATGCTCTTACTTGTAAGTAAGCAAAGGATCGTTACTAAGTGTAAAGACTCAGCAGCAGGAAAACAGTGCTTCAAGTCCCAAAGCTCTTACAAAGTACAAAGTTGGCTGGGATGAGTCTAATCTAGGAAGCATGTCCAAGGTACATGGGTTTGGAGTCAGTTACAAGAAGTTCAAGACAGCTCAGGAGAAGTTGTTGCAACAAGTATTCCATACCTACCCATCTAGGTGCTGCACCTACCCATGAGAGTCTTGATTTCTGCATAAGCAGCTAAGGTGCAAGCTGTGTCTAGGTGCCTGCTTCTGTTCCCTTCTCCCAAGGGAGTGCCTGGTCCTGGGAGAGAACACCAGGCCCACTGCCCCCAGGCACTCCTAAATCATATTCTGCCAACCCAAGCTGAGGTTCTACACCAGTGTTTCCCAAACTTGGGTCTCTAGCTGTTTTTGGAATACAGCTCCCATCATCCCTAGCTAGAAGGACCAATGGTCAGGGATGATGGGAATTGCAGTCCAAAAACAGCTGAAGACTCAAGTTTGGGAAACCCTGTTCTACATCCTCCCTCCCCCCCCACCCCAGAAGGAAAGGGAGCTGGAAGCCCTCTCTCCACCCTAGAGGCCAGATGAGATGAAGGAAGGGCTTCCCTCTGTTCAAGCCTTCCTTTCCCAACCCTAGTCATCCTCTGGAGGAATCCAGAGTCTGCAATCCAGGGTTTGAGCCTGATGGAAGGACACAAGTCATGGCAGCCCTTTCCTGTCCTTTTTCTGTCATTCCTAAAGTAGGCCTTAAATAAAACAAGTTGATGACCAGGATGTCTTCATTCCTAGGGAGCCAAAACAAAAGGCTGGACAGACTACAGTCTAGGATGCTGTGTCTTATAGCGCTATCCTATACCTTTTCTCTTGGATGTAAGCCCCACTTACAATGTGTTCAGGAAGGCTAACTCCCATATAAGCATGTTTAGGATTGCAGTCTTAACTGCTTCCGTTGCTCTGCAAAAGTTGGACTAAGCTGATGACAACCACATAAACATCGGGGTGACAGGAAACCATCCACTTCCCACCACTTTTGGTATTGGAGCTCCAATATCAGTTGGGTCAGGACTTTCAAGGAGCCAGTGATGTCAGAGAGGTAAGCCCAACTTAATGTCAGAGCTGTGTCTCTTGACATCTTAGGGTGACCCAATCTGTCCTTTGGCTCTGAGACATCTTCAACGGGACCATGGACTTCCACCCAAAACGACTTAATAGTCTGCCCAACTTCATGAATTTTATCAACTACGCAGTTGAGCAAGATAACTTATTAATAAGAAGGAAATCATTAATAAATTATTTTTCTCTGAATATAGCTGATAATTAACTACCTTTCCATTATGTGTAATAAAGATGCATAATTCTACTGTGGCAGATCTCATCACATCATCTATTTTAAGTCTTATAGTTACTGTCAAGAAACAAATTTTCCCGAAAATCTCTTTGTTCTTTTTTTAGAAGAGGGGATGGTTCTCAAATTCTTCCTTCAATATGACCAGACTCTGAAATTAACTTCTCTAATTATATAATTCTAATGAATTCTGTGAATTAGGGAAGTTATTAATATAGTTCCAAAAATTAACTTCCATGAATTATTTTGCTTCCAGCACTTGCATATTTGTTTTATTTATTTTATACCAAACCATTTTGTTCTGATTGGTAGAAAAGAAAAATCTGGACATAAATTGACAGGTAAACATAATTACTACGGGGGACAACACATTGATCAAAATGCATTGGGTATAATGCAGAGAATGTGATGGCTGCCTACATTTGAACAGGAAAGTCTCACTAAACTCAATGAATGTCACTACTGAATAAACAAGCCTAGCAACAAGCTGTAGGTTTTATTAAAATTTAGGAGAGTTCTGCCATTAAATTCAGTGGTTTGGGATTGCATCTTTATAACATACTCATGTGTTACTCAAAGTAAGTTCCATTGAATTCAATGAGGCTTATACCAAGGTACCGTAAGTGAGTTTAGAATTGCTGCCTCTATCAAATTCACATCAATGAGACTTGCTTGTAATTCGGTTTAATACATGTTTACTCAGAAGTAGATCCCACAAAGTTCAATCAACTTACTCCTAAGTATGTGTGTGTAAAGAACAGCCCTTAACTAAACACTTAAGGCTGCAATCATATGTACAATGTGCATGAAAGTAAGCTCCACTGAATTTATGGCCACTAGGAGCATCAGTAGAGGCCTATGTCATGGGACAGAGCCATGGGGCCAACCTTGCATCGCCACAGCCTACCTACCGGCAGAAGTATCAGCTTGCCTCTGCTGCTGCTGCTGTTACTCCTGAACTCGCCACTGCCCTGCCCCAGCCAGGCAGGCTGCAGTGATGCTAGTGCTGGGATGCTCCATGGCTCCACCACTATGATTTATGGGACTTACATCTAAATAAATCTGCAGAGGATAAGGTTGACTTGTGTCTTTCTCGGTTTTGTGTCACAGACCAGTGGGACTTAGGAAAGACAATATAGCTCAGTGATGGATCAGGTGTTATTCATACAAGTCCCAGGTTCATTCAATCCTGGGGTTGGCGAAGACCACCCTAAAAAACTGTGCAGAGCTGCTATCATTCAGTGTACACAATAATGAGTGTTAGATTGACTAGTTAGATGGACTTTTTATATGCCAGATTTATTTGCCTGTTCCCTTGCAATCAGCGACCTCACATACATAATAGACAAAAGTTCAGGATTGGTGAATGTTTGAAGGCTGTCAAAGAACAATTCAGAGCTTTACCTTCTTCCATTCCAGATCCTTTCTACTTCCGTGATTGGGTCATACTTTTGCATTTGTGTGTGTGTGTGTGTGTGTGTGTGTGTGTAGGAGTGTGTTAAGCACTCCATAGACCCTTTTTAAATTAATAGACTATAGCCTACTGCCCTCCTAACCCCCTTTGCCTTAGCAGCAAATTCATTGCTTGCTATACTGGGAGTGAGGTTATTCACATCTATGTCATACAAGACACATATTTAATAAAAGCATCTCTTCTCAGAAATGATCCTTAAACACACATTTGACTCACAATTCAGTGTAGTGAATGGGTCCTTAAGAAGATGCTCAAATGGATGGGAGGGTGAGAGTGCATACAAGGCTCTGAGTGTTGTAATGAGCAAGAGTGTGGAGAAAAGTGGAGGAGGAATGTGCAGGTTAATTGCTAATTAATAATAACAACAACAACAACAACAACAACAACAACTATTCTACTACAGCTCTTGTTCCCAACCTGTGGCACTGGTACTTTTGTGGATACTTAAGCACTTACCACGGGCAGGTTGGATGTGAGAAAAATCATGTAGCTTAAAACTTCCAGGTCCACGTATTTGTGGGATGGAAAGCATTTGCAAAGTTTTTACGGTGCAGATGCAATTTTTTGTATGTACTGGCTAAATAATAAAATCAAAATACTGCACACAAAAGAACTCAGAAACCAGGCACATTTGCACACCTCTACTTATTTTGCAAAATGAATTTGTCATCTGTTAGCCACGATGAATGACATGGAGCTGTACATGTCACTCATTCATGTTCTTCCACTTCACCACCCAGAAGACCTTTTCCTCCACCTCTAAGACTTATTGAGACCTTTTCTTTTTTGGGGGGGTACATGATGCTGAATCCAGCAATACCAGGTTCTGCAACAGTTTCATGACAAGCTTATAGTTTGTACACCGTCCTGGCTCTGTGTGCATCTCCTCTCTTGTTTTGATTTTGGCCAGCCCTTGCATATTGAATGGGATGAGAGTCCCATTACACAAAACCACTGTAAAAAAGCAGCCATCATAAAACATCTAACAAACCTTTTATCAGTTCAGTGTGTGGCAACAGCTGACTGCTATAATCAGGCAACAGAGAACTTCAAGAGTAAGCCTTATTCAACCATCTTTCATAAATTTTCCCTGTTGTTGTTGTTTAGTCGTTTAGTCGTGTCCGACTCTTCGTGACCCCCTGGACCAGAGCACACCAGGCACTTCTGTCTTCCACTGCCTCCCACAGTTTGGTCAGACTCATGTTTGTAGCTTCAAAAACACTGTGCAGCCATCTCGTCCTCTGTCGTCCCCTTCTCCTTGTGCCCTCAATCTTTCCCAACATCAGGGTCTTTTCCAGGGAGTCTTCTCTTCTCATGAGGTGGCCAAAGTATTGGAGTCTCAGCTTCAGGTTCTGTCCTTCCACTGAGCACTCAGGGCTGATTTCCTTAAGAATGGATGCATTTAATCTTCTTGCAGTCCATGGGACTCTCAAGAGTCTCCTCCAGCACCATAATTCAAAAGCATCAATTCTTCGGTGATCAGCCTTCTTTATGGTCCAGCTCTCACTTCCATACATCACTACTGGGAAAACCATGACTTTAACTATACGGACCTTTGTTGGCAAGGTGATGTCTCTGCTTTTCCCCTGTACATTTCCCCTGTACATTAGACTTATTTACTAATTTTATCATATTAATTTACCACTTTTCTTCCATTATTGAAGTCAGGGCAAACCTTGCTTAACTACAACAAAGTAGAAGTTGAGTATGTCTTCAGATCAGTTTCTAAGCCCTTGCCCTTCATTAGGATTCTTTATATTATTTTTAAATTTTCTATGCCAACTATTTCCCCAACAGGAGATAACAAAAAGTAATAAAAACAGAATAAAAGACATAATCCTTTAAAACCCCAATACGCATTTAAATTAATACATTATCCTTGTCCAACATGTTTAACAAATCACAGAAGCTGAAAAATAATTGAACTGAGCCAGCAAAGATTACACAATTTCTGTGACTTTTTTAAAGCCAGATATTCACCAATTTCCTGAGGCAATACAGCAATGGGGCTTAACAGAACTTGCTCAGCAAGGCATTTCAAAAAGTAGGTGCCACAACTGAAAAGATCCTAACCGCAGTAGACATCAGTCTCATGTCCCAAGTTTGAGGGCAGCAGATGATGAGTGGAGCACAAATGATATGTGGTTCCAAAGGTACCCAGGTTAACACCCACAATTTGAATTTATCCCTGATAGTAATTTTCAGCCAGTGCAAATCATGTAGAAGCAACATGATAAAATCCAATTACCTAGCTCCTATCAGAATTCAGGGTGCAGCATAATTAAAGTCCCCAAGCACTTTTCAAGGGCAGTTCCATGTAGAGCTAATAATAATAATAATAATAATAATAATAATAATAATAATAATAATTTATTTCTACCCCGCCCATCTGGCTGAGTTTCCCCAGCCACTCTGGGCAGCTCCCAATCAAGTGTTAAAAACAGTACAGTGTTAAATATTAAAAACTTCCCTGAACAGGGCTGCCTTCAGATGTCTTTTAAAGCTAGGACAGCTGTTTATTTCCTTCACATCTGAAGGGAGGGTGTTCCACAGGGTAGGCGCCACTATCGAGAAGGCCCTCTGTCTGGTTCCCTGTAACTTGTTCCCTGGTTCCCTGTAGCTTGTTACAGTAGTCTAATTTGGGAGGTCACTCAAGCAGTAATGGCCATAGGAAAGTCTGGCTTTGTCAGGAAGTGTCAAAACTTGCACCCTTAGCTACTAAAATAAAATAAAATAAAATTTTATTATTTATACCCCACCCATCTGGCTGGGTTTCCCCAGCCACTCTGGGCAGCTCCCAACAGAATATTGTTGTTGTTGTTTAGTCGTTTAGTCATGTCCGACTCTTCGTGACCCCATGCACCAGAGCACAACAGGCACTCCTGTCTTCCACTGCCTCCCGCAGTTTGGTCAAACTCATGCTGGTAGCTTCGAGAACACTATCCAACCACCTCATCCTCTGTCGTCCCCTTTTCCTTGTGCCTTCAATCTTTCCCAACATCAGGGTCTTTTCCAGGGAGTCTTCTCTTCTCATGAGGTGGAAAAAGTATTGGAGCCTCAGCTTCACGATCTGTCCTTCCAGTGAGCACTCAGGGCTGATTTCCTTAAGAATGGATAGGTTTGATCTTCTTGCAGTCCATGGCACTCTCAAGAGTCTCAAAATATTAAAAACACAATAAAACATCAAACATTAAAAACTTCCCTAAATAGGGCTGCCTTCAGATGTCTTCTAAAAGTCAGATAGTTGTTTATTTCCTTGATATCTGATGGGAGGGCATTCTACATGGTGGCGCCATTACTGAGAAAGCCCTCTGCCTGGTTCCCTGTAGCTTCACTTCTCGCAGTGAGGAAACTGCCAGAAGGCCCTCGGTGCTGGACCTCAATGTCCAGGCTGAGCGATGGGGGTGGAGACGCTCCTTCAGGTATACTGGGCCGAGGCCGTTTAGGGCTTTAAAGGTCAGCACCAACACTTTGAATTGTGCTCGGAAATGTACTGGGAACCAATGTAAGTCTTTCAGGACCAGTGTTATATGGCCTCAGTGGCCACTCCCAGTCACCAGTCTAACTGCCACATTGGCACCTCCACAACAAACAGGAGGACCAGTTGTATACCCCCAAACTAAACTCCTGCTCTTTCAGTGAGTCTGCAAGCCTTCCCAGAACTGGCTGTAAATCCAGTCCCGAGTCATATTGCCCACCTGCCAAAAGGAGTTCTGTTTTGCCTGGATTAAGTTAGTCGAACTATAACACATGGTGCCTGCATACTAGATGCCAACTGTAACAATATGCCAATGCCTGCTGTTGTAGCACTCTATATGCCTCTTCTGGATCCCAACCCACAGTTTACATTCATTCCAATGTGTGCTGTAACTTTCACCTGGTTTAGTTCATTTAAAATTAAGTCCTTCCAAGTAAAAAGGTTTTGTATAATTTGTACAATATTTAATAATTTTCTTAGCTATTTTATTACTTTGTTACTAGGCCTTCCAGGTACCGTGAGCATGAGCAAGATTAAATGTTCAACTCTTGAAGAGGAAGGTGGGGAGGTTGTGGCTAAGCCCATGACCTTCCACGTGAAATTATGGGTTGGGTGGTGGTGGGAGAAACACTGTAGAATTTTAAATGGAGAACCCGGGAAAATAAGAATCAGCAAATGCCTTGACTTCAGTGTAAACCACACACCAAAACACATTTTGAAACATTTCTCTACTGCATTTTTAAAATCCTATTATTCCGCTGAATATGCATAGCACTAAATAAACATAATCTCCTCACACTCCCACACACGTAAGTGAAATTTATTCGCTTAACAAAGCACCTTGTGGCGTTTAAACTGCAAATGAAGACATTAATGGATTAGAATCGAGACAGCGGTGCATTAGCTCTTCTCTCCTAGATCAGTAAAAATGGCATGAATTTGAATCTTGCTATGCCCTACTCTTGGCGTTTCTTGTAAGTTAGCCACGACTGTTAATTGCTGGTGTTAAAGTGGATTTATGTTCCATTAACGACCCAATGGTGAGAAATTACAGAAATGACTTGTGCTGTTATATTTTGGTCCTGTGGGTTTGCTGAATCTTCATTAAGATTCAAATTGTGCAGTCTGAGCAAATCCTGAAACAGCTCAGTGTCTGCCGGAACATTTGTAGCCTTATATAGTCTATGCGCCACCAAGAAGCTAAGATTTGCACACAGCCTTCCTTGATTAGCCACTATAACACAAGCTCAACTTATTTGATGGAAGATACATCATTTTCGCACACAAAGGCTTCCAACCATTGATTAAAATTAGAGCTCTGCTCTCTATTCCCCCCACCCCCGCTGTCTTCCCCTCCAAATGAAATGAACTCTGGTTAAGCACAGTGAGCTCCACCTACACCCAGAGGCTGACTCTTTCATCTAATTGAAGGATTGTGATCATGATGACAGTAAGCGAACCAGCTATTTACATTAGTTATTCCATTAACTGCAAACTGAATCAGACTCTTCCCTTTCTCTCCTACCTATACCAAATCTGTCTTCATTAAAATGACTCCTGCTAATGTGCCTGCCATACTTTTGGACAGTGTGCATCATCAGCCATCTCCTAAAGGGAGCTGTCATTATAGCTTCTAAAGTAATTTTTAAAATAAAAAAAACCACACACAATCTTTCTTCAACCTGAATTTCCCTCAAAACGTCTGCTATTTGTATAGATTAGAGCCAAAGCTAGCATCACTTACACCCAGTGCTGATGACTGATCATTCTGAAGTTTCACTTGACACAGCATGTAAACATTTCCCCTAGATTGTCTAAGCACTCTCCAATCCTAATTGATCCAATTTGCATGTCTCATCCTGGCAGAACTATCTATTGCTTCTACCCATGTGGGCAATGTGATCGTAATGTAATCATTATAAGCACAAAGCATATGGTAGGTTTGCAGGTCTTCCGTCACCCCCTTTCATGTACCCATGTTAAAGCTTTCTATCTCATGACATCTCATCTCTCTCCATTTCTAAAGCACCACCATCTCACTGATTGGCCTTCTGTTACTAATTGTAGCTCACTTTAAATGTGCATCATTTTTATGCAGAAAGCTTCCTAACTTTGGTATTTCACTTTCTTTAGAACAGCTGCTTTAATTTCGCAACCTGCTCATCCAATTTATCTCTAAAGGGCAGTGCGCTGTCTATTGCTGCATTGTGGTCCAGTGGGGGGTGGACGATCAATGGGCTTTGCCAGGACGACTATTGCCCCATTAGCCCAATCCACAATCTTCTGTTTAAGCACTTGAATTTAAGTCAGCATGCAGTCCAATCCTAGCCACAGTTACTTGGAAGTAAGTTCCGCCAAGATAAACAGAGCTTACTTTCAGGTCAGTATGCAGAGGATTTCATCCTAATTAGTCTTGCTGGAGTTAAGAGAGCTACATGCCCTAAATAAAAGCACTTGGGCATAAATGAGTATTCTGAACTAAAGTTTCTCCACTCTACTGTAGTTAACCAAGTATGAATAGCCACAGTCAGCCTTTCTCTACCAACAATAGTTCACATTTGGCGCACCAGCCTTAGTATGAAAATAGCTTTGCACAATGGAAGCCAGTTCACCTTCAACTGATAATACTGACTCTACTAGTATTCCAAGCTGTGTTGTGCATGAAGAGAATTGCCCTATTCAGAACCGGTTGAATTCAACATCTGTTCATATATGAAGCACCACCAACAGCATCTCCATCTTGATGCAGATGAGCTTCTTTAGCCCTCATCCAGTCCATTACTGAACCCCAACAGATTACCACACCATCTTATGGGGGTGGGGTTATGTATAGATCAGGTGCTCTGCATTAAATTGATTGCAGTATCTTGCACTAGTACACGTTTCTGACGACACAGATATGGTTATGTTTATTACTGCAATTCATTTACACACCCTGTTCCGCCATGTCAACACAACTCCTGGATAATGCTTTGTACAGCCTAAAGCAATGCACTGGCACAGCATTTTCCATGTTTTATAAGTGCAATAGCCTGACTTGAATGTTGTCTAGGTGCAAGAGGTCTTGTATCCATAAACTTTTGCTCTGCAAAAACTGGAAACATAAGCATAGTCTCCATTTTAAATTAAAAAGTGTGTGAAACTTCAAGTTTACTTTTTGTGGGGACTGGCATTTCCACTTAGTTGATCTAGTAAAATAAATTACCTCCGCTTCTCTTAATTTGTATTCACACCAAAGGCATGCAGCTTATAAGTACAGATTTTATGGTACAGCTCTTTGTGACAGCCTCCCCAATTCCAGCCAGTCTTGTAAAAAAGTTATTTGTTTTCAATCATCATGTATCATAACCAGCAACAAAAATTCGGTAAACAGAATTATTACGCCTACTGCTCTGAGTTACGAGGAAAGAGAAAAAAGGGTGGCATTGCAAGGATATAGTTTCTTAAACCTTTCCTTTTACCACCCTTGGAGAAAAAGGAAAAGTAAGGACCATTCAAGGTCCAACTTGCAAGAACCCAACTTGGTTGTAAGGGGAGGGGTGAAAGCACAGCAATAGTGTACAGGCTTACATACAAAAGATTCAGGTTCATTATCTGTCATAAAGGTAAAGGGACCCCTGACCATTAGGTCCAGTCGTGGCCGGCTCTGGGGTTGTGGCGCTCATCTCGCTTTATTGGCCAAGGGAGCCGGCATACAGCTTCCAGGTCATGTGGCCAGCATGACTAAGTCGCTTCTGGTGAACGAGAGCAGCGCACGGAAACGCCGTTTACCTTCCCACCGGAGCAGTACCTATTTATCTACTTGTACTTTGTGCTTTCGAACTGCTAGGTGGGCAGGAGTTGGGACCGAGAAACGAGAGCTCACCCTGTCGCGGGGATTCAAACCGCCGACCTTCTGATCAGCAAGTCCTAGGCTCTGTAGTTTAACCCACAGCGCCACCCGTGTCATATTCAATTAAAAATATCAGATTCCAAGTGATGGAAAATATTATGAGACCCTAGAAAGCTGCTGCCAGTCAGAGTAACCAAAAACTGGGATTCTGTGGGTCGCAACTGTAGCTGAGCACAGAGTCCCTCTGCAATACCCACTGCAATCAGTGGGCCACAGGAGGGTGTGGTGCAAGAGAAAAAGGAAGATAGATCCTACCTGCTTTAAGGCCTTAACAGCTACTGACCCAAGATGGCTAACATAAGCAAATACTGTATGCTACAACAGCAGCAAGAATACTCATCGCAAAGTATTGGAAGACGCAAGATCTACCCACTCTGGAAGAATGGCAGATGAAACTGATTGACTGTATGGGATTGGCAGAAATGACGAGCAGAATCCGTGACCAGGGAGAAGAGTCGGCAGAAGAAGACTGGAAAAAATTTAAGGACTACTTACAGAAATATTGTAAAATTAAGGAATGTTGAATGATGTTGGATTGAAATTGAGTGGTTTCTAGCTGTAATGATATAAAGGAATATGGAAGAAAAAAAAGGGTTTGGATAGAAAATAAGGTGATATTATAAGCTGTAATGCTTTAAGTTAAGGATTTGCTGAACAAATAATTTGAAAGGGAATACAAGAAGGGGAGGTATGAGGAGGTCCGAGAAATATGTTATTGAAAAGTTTGTATCATGAACTATATGTCTTTTTTAATCTTTTTGTTTGTTTTTTGTTCGTATAAAAAATTGAAAATCTTAATAAATATCTTTTTTTAAAAAAAACATAAGCAAATACTATCGTTAAACACAAGTGATTTAACTTGACTGTCACACAAAATAAATAAGCTGTAGAAGTCATAATTAGTGTATACAGTAGTGGCATTAATGTGTCATTTAAAAAGTTCATAAAAGGCTAACTAAGCTCACTGGACACATTTTATCCTCACCTCTGAAACAACTTCTGATAACTCTATAAATGTCCTGAATGCAAAGGGGGCTGAAGATTAAGTTTAGCTTATGACACCTTTCATTGCTGTTGTGGGGATAAAATGCAACATGAACCGTGGACTACCTTGAAAAGTGCTATAAAAATTCTGGTAATCTAAAAGCAATATATGCAAATATCTGAATTCTCCTATTTGTACCTTTTGTTTTCCAGAGAAATTTAAGTTAATATAAATTCCACTATAGATTATGAACATTTTAAACGATTCTTGGGTTACTCCCTGTGAGTGGAAGCAATGTCACTCCAGGCAGGTTTCGTCCCCATCACCATGTTGGCCCTAAAATCTCTTTATTTTTCCCAATAAAAGTCAGCTAAAATAGTGTACACAAGGACTCATATTATAACGAGGGCTAGATTTCCCCCTTATGATATGTGAGCCATGCTGTGGTCAGTTTAGATAGATCTATCCCATAGATCTCAAAAGGAACAGAATTGTGTTCAAAATTCTCCAAAGAGACTGGCGTTCTAAGGTTTATGTTTTCAAGTGACTATGCAAGGAGAAACCACAATATTTTTTTAACTTGTTCTTCTGCTTGATGGCTCTCAATAAATTCACTGCAAATATATTCTGTCATACTGAAGAACACCTTGCAGGTGACAGAACACAATTTTTTTTAATGCTGCTCTTCATCCTTTTTTTTTTTAATTACAAACTTTATACTTCTCATCTTAATGATCCAGCTGTGATACTTACCCCAACCTCCTTCTGTTAATCATTGTATAATTTTCCAGAGACATGAATCGCATTCTGAAACCCATTAGCGCTTCTTGCCATGACATATGGCTGTATTTTGACATCCCATTTGGTTAAAAAAAAAGATTTAGGAAAATGCACATAAAAGCTATGGTCAGAGGCCAAGCCAACTAGTTAAGTTGTACTGCATCCTATTGAAATCCTCTGAATTGGAAGCATTAATAGTTAATGAAGGACAGAGGCATGCTATTTAGTTAAGATCACTTTCCACTTTTTCTACTGTTTTCTCACTAGTCAGGCTCAATTGTGATATAGGAGCCAATCACAATTAACTTTTGCCCACACTTTCTAGGCACAGATCCATGGTTTAAAGCATCGTGTTCCAAGGGCTCTTTTTGGCCCCAGGACTTTCCCTATGAAATCCCTTCTTTAACATTAAATTGGAAAAGATGGCAAACTGGGCTTTCTGTGGATTGACATTTGCTCCAGTTTGCAGCAGTAAAGTGTAGATTATCACTGGGAAAGTGCCAGTGGGAAAAAGTGCTCAGACAGAGCGCTTTAAAGTGCAGACCTGTGCCTGGAATTCAGAAAGTCTTGAGGAGCCCACAATATTATCTGGTTAAGATATGCATATTAGAAGATGGTGGTGTTTCCTAGTGAAATTTTCAGCAGTTCTGTTGGTAAGCTTGATGTGTGTGTGTGTGTGTGTGTGTGTGTGTGTGTGTGTACACACACACACACACACTATCTTTGTGTATTTATGTGGATAACTATTTTAGTACTGAGCCCATTCACCAGAGACCTATACTGGTAATACACAGAAGCAGTAAACGTACTAATCTAACACTCTTATCCAAAATGCATAAACTAAGCCCTACTGAAGTCAGTCAGACTTTATGTAGGATGAGAATAGAATAATAACCTACTCACTCCACACTATATTTCATTAATGTCTAATTACTATTAAGTGTATCCTAAGCATCCCTACATTTAAGCATACATAACTCATTTTAAATGTACAAATTGCTTATAGCCATTAGCACTCATTTCCTTACAGTTCAGTAAGGTCAGTACTGCAATGGCATTAATTCAGATTGCCATGCTACAGAAGCCACCTAAAAAGTGATCTGTGTATTCAGAAAACAATCATGTGTACAGACAAATCAATTTGGTTTTTTAAATAACAGTGTAGCATTTTTCACTGCCAAATGATACTTCTTTTAAAACTGAAGAACAGCTTGGATCTTTGGCAGTGGGAAAACAAGAAACAAAGCACTTATTGTGCACAAAAGCTTTCTCCAATGTGAGCATACCAGTTTTTGGATTACAAACCAAGGCCTGTGGCTGTGAAAATGTCACTTGTACAAAGCCAACTAAACCCTCAACTCAAGTAATACATTATGGGTCCAACAAAATCATATCACAGTAGGCCCACTAAAATCAATGGACCTAAGTTCATGATGTCCATTGATTTCAAGTGGTTTACTCTAAACATGACTTAGGTGGATTCAACTTTCTGTCTATATTGCAAAGGCTACATCACAATGTCTATCCAAAAAGGTGCACCAATTCATTCAGAGGGAAAAAAATAATATATAAAACATAGTATGGAATCAGAGAGAATGTCATTCCATTAAAGTATGGTATACATTTGTAAAACTACCAAACATACCAGATATATATGAAAATGCTTCATGTAATATAATAACACTGAACATATCCTCATATATCATATACTATGGGGGCTAAGGCCATGCCAGGACCCAGCGGGAACCCCGGGGTGAGCTTCAGTTGGTCGCCATTGACGCAGCTCCCTCTTTTGGTGGTTTACCCTTCTAGACTTCCTGCAAGGTGGGCAGGAGTCAGATATGGTTATTGCCAATGCCTAAGCCAATACCAGAGGGACGCGGGTGGCGCTGTGGTCTAAAACACAGACCCTAGGACTTGCCAATCAGAAGGTTGGCGGTTCGAATCCCCATGATGGGGTGAGCTCCCGTTGCTCGGTCCCTGCTCCTGCCAACCTAGCAGTTTTAAAGCACGTCAAAGTGCAAGTAAATAAACAGGTACTGCTCCAGCGAGAAGGTAAACGGCGTTTCCGTGCGCTGCTCTGGTTCACCAGAAGCGACTTAGTCATGCTGGCCACATGACCCGGAAGCTGTACGCTGGCTGCCTCGGCCAGTAAAGCGAGATGAGCACCGCAACCTCAGAGTCGGCCACGACTGGACCTAATGGTCAGGGGTACCTTTACCTTTTTAAGCCAATACCACTCACATTTCTGTAATCAATAAAGTTTTGGCCTAAATTTCCCCCATTAATGTTTAAACTAAAATTCTGTGTCAATGTGTTTTTATTATTCTTAGGGGTGTGCCAGGACCTTGGTATGCAACAAATTCCACCAGTATTGCTCTCAGAAGTAAATCAAATGTCTTTTCTATTGGTACACTGAGTAGTCCCTATCTCCAAACCCTAGAGATTGTACGAAATAAAGATTAAGCAACTGTTACATTAAGCAAGTAGTAGTGTCTGCTGCTTTTTCCCACCTGGAAAAAAAGTTAATCTTTCTAGGCAAAACAGATGTTTTCTATGTGAGCAAAAATTATGAATACATTTAACTGAATGTTTATAGCAATGCCATCTGATTCTATGTAAAAGCGCACCTTGGGTCTTTAATATTATAATTAGAATGCAAGACAGGTGGGTTATTTGTACTGGTTTGCATTTTTTTATTCAAAAAATGACTCCAATACAAGAAAAGGGTCCGAGTCTTAGTGCTTTCATTTATCATCCTTTTATCAGAGCAAACTAAATATTAATGGTAAAGAATCTTAACAGAAACAGGTTTCATCCATAATGGAAAAGTTCGTGGAAAAACAGGGGTTTGTGGGGAGAGGGGTGCAGACACAATTACCCAGAAAAAAGACATTTATTTCTCAATATCGGAGATGGACGATGATGTAAAACACTTCTATTCCTTACTCAGCCACAGTTATGATTTTTCTTTCTTTTATTGATTTGTTCATCTTGATATTTTGCAGTTGTATTTTTAAAAATTAATAAATATTTTTTAAATAAAAAAAAGAGGGAGAGAGAAGCAAACTAGCAATTGGAGCGCTGTCATGCTTTTTTCTTGCTCAGTGGAAAAAAACCCTCAGCTAAAATCTCCTATGAATCAGCAGAAAGTGCACTGGATTTCCTAGCAGAGAATATTAAATCCCACTGCAGCTATGGGCTTTAGGGCTTTACCTCTCAGCTTCAACCCCATATATGAAAAATGGAAAAATTAGTCCTCCAACACGCAATTGATATGAAGGCCAAGCAAATGAATATCATTAGAGACACATTAGTACATTACTGCTTGATACACAAGTATAAAAAATGGTGAAAGTCAACTAAGCTTTGTAATTTTCCATCTAAATATGTTGTTGATTGATTAATTGATACATATTTTTCTAGCAAAACAGAATGATGAAGCAGGTTATTGCTGTTCTGCTTAAGGTAAATCATTCTTTAAAATAAATATAATACAATTGTTCCAAAATGCAGCAGCCAGATTCCCGCCCCCCCATCTCCCCTGTACATAACCCCTGGTTTAAAACAACTGCACTTGTTGCCAGGTCATGTCACGTTAGTGCTCACAATAGTATTTAAGACTCTATGCAACACAGGCTCCAAATATCTGAATGATCAGATCCTCCTGTATTGATCCTCATGGGTGCCGAGATTGACAGCGGGGCCCTTTGGTAGTTCCTCTGCCCTGAGGTTCAGGGGGTGGCAGCCCAAGAGAGGGCATTTTCTGTGGCAGCCTGTAAGTTGTGAGACTCCCGCCCCACAGAGATGTGTCTTGCATCTTTATTATACAGCTTCCAGCAAATGCTGAAGACGCACCTCTTTACCCTGGCTTTCGACACCTGAGGGTATATTAGGGACCCATTTTAATTTTGGTGATTGTAAGTTGTTTAAAACTGTTTTTAGCATCATGTGTCAATGCTGTAAGCTGCCCTGGGACCTTAGGGTGATGTGCCAGTAACTAATAATAACAATAATAATTATAAGAGGCCTGGTGCTTTAATTCTGATTTCACCCAGTGATTTATTTAGTTCTGACTTTCATTCACTACTGACAGCTAAAGTCCTTCTTCGTAAAGTATATCTCAATCTGGCTACATAAATGGTATTCTTTTAAAGAGGCATTTCTTCAAAACTTGGTGGAGTCAGCAGTGTTCTAGCAATAACCACAATGGGATCTTGTACAACACAACTCCTTCCTGGGTTCCTTGTACGATCTCATCAGAAACATCTTGTTAGGATGCACCTGTCAGTGATCTGCAAACCAGTAATAGAGATTCTGTGTATCTGGGGATGGGGGAAAGGGTTTCTTTTTTAAAGATGAATCCTTTCTTCTAGTTAGAGAGATAGATTCGTAATAAGAAGACCAGGGAATAGCTGTTTGTTTTCATCTATAAGCATCTCATTATAGGCAAAAAATCACTTGCACTTAACAATCAGTTGCACTTAATAATGATCAGTCATTTTAAATGCTATTTTTATCAATTTCCCTTGATCAAATAAATAGAGACTTGCAGTTTTTTGGGGGGAGGGGGAGTCTATACACATGCACACACATGCTATCCAAACTTCATCTCCATATCTCTCCTATTTCTTCCCCACTGTCTTTTGTCAGTCTGTCACTAAAGGACTACAGAACAGAGATATGACAGCAAATCAGGGATAGTATATTCAATCACAATCAAAGTCTTTGGAAAAGGCACACCATAAGCCTTACAGAGAAAGTGATGGCCTAGAGCACAGTGTATTGTCAGAGGCCTGGAAGCACTTTAGAGCTGTGAAAGGTGTGGCAGGGGCAGCGGGGGGAATAAGTATCTGAACTGCTGTCTTGATGAGAACTCTGCCTGGCGCTGGTTACCTTGGGAAGAAAAGATGCTTAAAACCAAAGTAAAGAGAAACAGTGCTTGCCACATGTGTTTCATTATGATGATGCTTTGGATGGAACACTACATTTTGATCAGGAGGGAGAACTAACAAAATCCTAGGTATCTGGAACTACCCTATGTGCAAAGATAGGATTTCACAGTTGCTGGACTCCAAAAACCAGTTTGGGCAGCTGAAGTTAGCATAAGCATAATCAATGTGCAGAGATTATTCTACGTCCTTCACTACTATTAAAACTTTGCTAAGCAAGGTGCTGAACATAAGAATGGCCTTTCTATTTGGACCAAGCCCAGCATTCTGGACTTATATTTACTTACAGATTATATAATGATAGAATTGTAGGGTTGAAAGGGACCACAAGGCTCCTCTAGCCCAACCTCCTGTGATGCCAGAATATTTTGCCCAACATGGGGCTCAAACCCATGAATGACAGAGCTACCCAAGCATATGATAACTATATAATCCAGATCTGGAAGTGAATCTGATATTTGCAGCTTGGGCACATCACACCATTGTGAACTGACTTATTACCCTGCCACTGATCTGAATATGGGAACTTTGGATTCAAAGGGAGGCAGGTAAGAAGGTAATCTGTCCGTTTTAGGTTCCAAGTTTTACTTTAGAAATTCTGGTGGAAACTGGGAGCTATTGAAATGCCGAGTTCATTGCTTCAGGAGAATTCTTATCAGTATTCTGTCCAAAGCAAATAAATTAAAGAACATTAGGGTTGCATGGTTAAGCAGTCAAACAAAATATGGAAATTCCCATAATATGGTTGCATGCACATCTTTAGCTCTGCCTGCCTGTGTACATGGATTTCCATACAGACTTTAATTACAGTATTTCTCAAATAATATAACAGTGTGTGATATTTCTCCTTCAGCTTCAGGCACACATGCACAGAATCCGAGAGTGCCATTCGCTATTATTTGTATGCCAAACAATCCCCACTGAAAAACAAAAAAGCACAAAGTAATCCATTTTCACCCAGCATGCTCTACAATAACAACAAACATTTGCAGCTCGTCTGCTTCCAAGTCACCTACCCCTTCCTAAATATTGCCAATGTATGTGCAATCAGCCAAATGAGCTCAGCAATTAAATGCTTCATTCCCTACTCAAGCTAAAAGCTGGTTCATAATGCAGTATACCTGCCACAGTTCCACCTTTTTTTTTAGCTACTGTGATTGCAGGAACAACTAAGGCTGCCAAGAAGTCGTGTGTGTGCATTCATGGAGAGCTCAGCTTATGCATTACGTTTGCCTTCGCCAACATGGTGCCCCCTTAAATGCTGATGGACTCCAAGACCCACCTGCACTAGCCAACATGGCCAGTGGTCAAGGATGATGGGAGTTCAACATCTGGAGGGCTGAACACTTGAGAAAGCTTTCTTATGTTAAGGTTTGGTATGGGAGAACTAAATGGATCCTCAGGTAATGTGTGAACTGTGGAAATGGAATAAGTATCCCAGAAATAGCAAGAGGTTTGTGGACAACATCACAGATCCATGGGGGCAGGAAGAAAGTGTTGCTGTGCAAATGTGACGTGAAGCAATTAACTGGAAGCTACTGAAATACCAAGCTCATTTCCTCAGAAGAATTCTTACCAATATTCAGTTCAAAGCAAACAAATTAAATGATGTTATTCAATTGCACAGCATGGGGGAAAGACATGAGGATGCAACTCTGGTCTTTGCATCTATTACTTTATCCAGTGATGCTCCTTAAAGTGCTATCCAAAAAGGTCAATTCCATAAGAAAAGGCAAATGCTCGAAAATCTAATAGCTGTAAAGCAACAATCTGTTATTCCCTAAATATAAGAACATAAGAAGAAGCCTGCCTATTTAGTCCAGTATTCTGGCTCCCTCAGGAGCTAGCTAGATGCATCTGGGAAGCCCATAAGAAGGGTCTGCCTTATTATTCTTCCCTAACCACTAGTACTGCTTCTTATCCTGGAGGAATCATACAGCCATTGCGTCTAGTAACTCTATCCTCCATTAAAATAAGTAACCTCCTGCAAACAGCCTCATTTCTGGAAATAAAGAATTCTTATTACAAAACTGAATCTATATATTTATGTACTAAGAAATCTAACTTCTGATGTCTTTCCTCTCTGATTCTTTCATATTACATTGTTTAAGACTGGGGTCCTTAATTCAACATTAATTCAGTGACACCTCTGTATATGATTGCACTGTACATCCCCCTTTAAATTGGTGGTCATCACCACATCGTCTGGAAGTAATTCCACAGTTTAACTATGGTTCGATTCCTCCCAAGGGGAGATTTCAGAAAGCTTAGAGGCAGATTAGTATAGAACCCCAGAGGTAACCAAGCAAATGTAATTTTATGTTCCAAGTCAGGCTTTGAAAGTGGCACTTTGGGAAACGTAAGACCTTTTGAGACAGTTTCTGCTCAAGCCAAACACATTTATTTTCCATTAAGGCCCACAAACCCTTGCAATTGCTTTCCTGATCCCACTGGCCAAGGGGCCGAGGATATTTCACAAAAGGTTCAGTGTCACTGTCATGGATACTAACAGTAGTGCCAGAGGTACCAATAGGGCTGAAGACTTTACACATGTCTACCAGTGTGAGGGAAAATGGAAAGGTAGCAACAAACAAGAATCACACTTGAGGGATTTGTAGCATAAGGCCCAAGTCTTCTGAAATAAATGAATCTTACTTCCAAGTAGATGTCTCTTTACCACAACTTACTCTACAATAATTCATGATCACAGTTTTAGTGGCTTCTGACAGACAAGTATCTCTGCCATAGGACATTTGATCAAATCTCCTACCTTTCCTACATAGAGGGGATCATTTCCCATGTATTCCTCCAGAACGAAGAACTGATTCCACACCCAGCTGCGTTTGGTTCGTGATCTCCCAGATTGGAAATAGGGCTTTGACCTGGATCTAGGGAGTTCTGTTTGACTCATCCCAGAAAGACAGAGGAAAAGCGCTATTATCTGCAAAAAATGGCAGAACTCCACCTTGCCAAACTTCATTTTTTCTTCTTCTCCCTGTGTGAGGAAAATAAAAAATAAAAAACCTTGACAAGAGAGAGTGGGCACAGTTCCAGTTGGCTTAGTAGCTGTAGCCTCCAGCAGGATGTCAGCTGGGAGTCCAGAGATAATAATTTGTGGAGTGTTCGATTAAAAAAGGTCTCCACTACTGAATAGCCTTCACAAGAGAAATGGTGTAAGAGGCACCTATAAAGGAAAAACAGAAAAGAACTGTTGTCAGAATTATTTCTTGGTAAATTACATTTCTTCCAGCTTTCATTTGCTGCAACTTGTACTTTACATTTCGCCCATCAAAAGGAAGCGAGATGCAATATTTTGGCATTCTGGGTGCTTTTTCCTTTGATTACTGTTATTGAGCAATGGCTAAGTGTATCTATGTTTGAGAAAGAGAAAGACTGAGTGTATTTCTTTTTACTAGCAGAGAGCCTGTCAGGATTATGTCCTGAATTTAGAAATGGCCTCTACTGCCCCTTGGCAGTTCTAGCTAACACTCTGGAGGTGCAGTGAAGAAGGGCCTCTGAAGAGGCATGAACATGATAGGTAGGTTCATATGACAGGGTATCTGTAGTTACTAAGATATCCTGGTCCAAAGCCATTTAGAGCTTTAATGGTCAAAACCAGCACCTGCAGTATGAGACTTGGAAGAAGGTAATTTGGGGTGGGTAGTTGACTCTTTGGCCTGCAATCCTCTGCCATCAGGCAAGAGTATTTCATCCCAGAGACATATACTTTCTAGGCTGGACACATTGGTAGTGACACCCTCTCAACTATTTCTAAGCACATGCTGCTCCTGCAATGTTACAGTAATGTTATACCAATGTCACAGGCAGATGCTCTGCCACTAATATTTAGCATCAGGGTGCTAATCCTATTGTTTTACAACAAGAGCTGTAAACCTAAACATTATCACAAGGAAATCTATTTCAGTGGACTGGAGCTGACATCTGAGTAAACATATTTAAAATTTAAAATAAAGTATGTGGTTAGTTGCCATTGTGCTGTATTCTTAAAGAACACAGTACAATGTTGGACCTTGGTTGACGTAACATACAAAGCACAGGGCAACCTTGAGAGTGTCATTATATCACAGCCTATATTACTACCCTGGACTGTTGATAAAATAAAATAGAGGTGGATTGGGGGTGATACATACAACACTGTGAACCACTGAGCAAAAGGGTGGCATGAAAATATAATACAGAAATGAAGCACTTGCTTTTTCTTGGAACAGCTCCATCAACTTTAGTACCAATTAGTCAACCAACACATGCCTCCTTTGTGCAATGTTTGCGATATGTCTGTAATATGCAAATAGTCTGTAATGCAATATGGTGGCTTCAGGTGGATGGAACATGGTAACCTAAGCAACCATTTGTCTTATCAAATGTGCCCCCTCTCTCTGCATATGCTTCTCAAACCTAGCTCAAAGCAGGTATCATATTCCTTTCAACGATCTCTTTATTTTCCTATTTCTTTTTATAGCATTGTTATGCTATATGGTAAGTTAAATGTTTAGAACTTCTCTCAAGTGGAATGATTATATTGTAGGGTTTTGTTTGCTTGCTTGTTTGTTTTTGGCAGGGCAGCCAAAGTGAGGTAGCCAAAGTAATGCTCTCCAGATGCTGTTTAACTCCAATTCCCATCAGTCCCAGCAAGCAACAGTCAGGGATGATGAGAACTGTAGTCCAACAATGTTAAGAGGACAACAGGTTGTCTATTCCTGCCTTAAATAGTAAGTGGTAGTTGGCAAGCCAGACCAGGCCCAGAAAGTATCAAAAAGCAAAAGCCTAACCAGGGTGCTGTTGATTTAATATTAGCACGTTTGGATGTCTTAGGGGCAGGGACCAGTTCTGCTCCTCTAGCTGTGGAAGTCACACAGGAAGCAGGTGTGGCTGCCCCAGCAACAGGTGAAGCATTTGCTTCCCAACAATGGAATTGCCCAGGGTGGCATCCACAATCTTTCAGTTCTTTCAGCTGTGATGCTCCTTTGCAATACTCTTCAAAAGGTACACCAGAACCATAATACAAATAAAAGCACTTCTGATTACAGAATCCATTTAATGCCTTTTTATAGTACTTCCTTGTAGCAGAAGATCTCTGCTTAAGAGGCTGGTGTGATAAACCACAACCCGACTGTGTATGCTAACTAAGCAGTAGCAATTTATGAGTCTTCCTACTTAAAACATCAGTGCTTCATTCTGTAAGGCAGAGAGAGAGAGAATATATTTGGTTAATGATCCCAATAACCTTAAAATACCAGGTTGGGCAGGAAGAAAAGCTGGGAGAAGATTTTGCTTCTACTGAATCACCAAAATATTAAACCGCCATCAGCCAATCAGTCAGCGCAAATGTGTGAATGGTTATACATATACATATACCAGTTATGGAGATCAACATGAAAATGATATCAAAAGTTATATTACTGATATGATAACTGCAGCGATTGTTGGCAACTTGAAGCTGAGAAACAACTAACATCACAATCACCAAATGATGAGTCATGTTGGATCCCTCTCTGCCCCCCCCCCAGCCACCCCACTTCTAAACACCTCAGGCAATTATTCAGCAACAGAGAGGCAAGTTGGCAGTTGTTAAGCCTATCATGGATTGCCAATAGTCTGGCCTTTCACTTGCAGTGTCTATCTTTTAAACAGAATGATGAAATCAACCTGGAGTTTCTAATTAAACCACAGCTTTAAATAAGATTTAACAATTCAACACAAAAGAGATGTCACTTCGTTTCTTTCCAACTAAATTCATGGGGATACACTGAGATGGCTTTAAAAAGTGCAAGAATGAGGGTGACTCAAATCAGACATCATAACAAACTGTGGACTGCATTAATAAAGGTTTTTAAGCTATGGTTAAGCGTCCAAGCATACAGGGAAATTGTGATTTTTGATTTACAGTTGCTTCTCTGCTTTTATGACTTCCGCCTTTTGTTTTCCATTTGCTCAGTGCTTCTGTTTCTATAAGGTACCTTGCCCCACAGCCACAACTATAGTTGCAATTATAGTTTGTCAATTCAGGTACAATAACAAACCATAGTAAACACAATATACAAACCATGTTGTTGTTTTTATTATACTTATTTCTACCCCGCGTTTTTCCTGATGGGCCTCAAGATGCTTTTGCAAATCTATTTCAAATCATGTTTGGTTTGCTGGCTGATATGGTTTGTCCAGACATCCTACCAAACTATGATTCAGTTTCCCTAACCTTGACGTGGTTTAACGGCTGAACAGTGCCTGTTTCTGCATCCTTCCATTACCGTTCTAACCACACAGATCCAGCTTAGTTGTAGTAGCCATCTGATATTGATAAACTGTCAGCTTCCTTCAGAGAGGCAACAGATTGTTATTTAACAGGGATAAAAATACCAGCTCAATTTTCATAAGAAATGTCAGTAAAACATTTGCAATATGTTAGGGCCTCTTTTCAAAGCACTTTGAAATGTCTTGCTCCCAGGAAACATTTATACTCCAGGATTGCCGTAACCTTTATTGTGACAAAAAAAAAAAAAGCTGCTATCCTTTCCTCTAAACCTGAAGAAGAGCGTGAAAATTGCCATGTGGAGAGCCACTATAATCCAAAGGCACAGCCATAAGCAGCAAACAGTCAAGAGCTTACCCACAGCCACCACTGTGGAGCTATCAGAAACAAAGGGCTGCTGAAGGAAATGGCAGTCTCGTCTTGTTGCTTACCCCTCCATCGCATGTGTTTTCCAGTTACATCATATCCTGACATAATTTTGCTAAGCATTAGCACTGCTTCACTTTACTGGCGGCGGCTGGCGGGGAACATGCAGTGTAAAGAAATCAGGCTCTGATGTAAATTGAACTATATATTGCAAAGGACATGGGGACAAATATTGCAACGTTTTGGCTGGCAGCCCTGGGTTTATTATCATGGCTGCATAAACACTATATATTTAAACCATGTATTGAAACCCCCAAAGAGTCCTGGAAACTCTAGTCAGTGTTAGAAACTCATATACAATCTAATTACCAAATGACGCCTTAAACCTGGGTTACAGTTGCCACCATGGAAAGTCTGAGTGCTGTTTTTGTTTGTTGTTTTGCAGTGGACTTTATTGTTGTTGCTGTTGTTGCTGCTGCTGCTGTTATTTTCATTTCTACAGTGCTTTATGTTTTAAAGAACGAATCTCAAAGTGGTTTACAACACATGAAAACATCAAATAAAACAATCCGAATAAAACAAATTCAAGTTTCAATGAAAATATTCCAGGTCCTTCTCTAAGTGAAACTTTGTTTTCCCCATTCGTCAAGCTTGCATCTAGAGATCGCCATGTGGTTGCAATTGGACCCGTGTTATTTGCAAAATGCGTCTGGTGACTGGCTAATTTTGAACACGGACTGTAGTTTAAGGGTGCTGGTTCCCAGGATCCGGGGGGGGGGGAGTCATGTGTTTTAGACGAGCTTTAAATATATGGTGTGTACACATTACATATATACTATCACCATGGCATAGTAAGAAACCTTGCAGACCTTTTCATGGTAACAGAGGTCATCAATAACTCCCCTTAGCACAATGCTAAATATCTGAAAGAAGAGTTATATAAAACCACCAGAACCTTGAGCCAGATGCAGTCTTGGGAAGGGGAGATCTATGCAGTTCTGGTGTCAGATCCACAGGGAGTGACTTTTTTTGGGGGGGGATACCTGAAGTAAGTAAACAAGTTACTAACCCTGGCCTACAAAACACTGGCATCGTTTGCAGGAAGCCCTCATTATTTACCCATTTTCAAATGGGTTGAGCAGGATGTTTCATTGTTCTAATTATTTTTGTTCAGCTAAGTGGCAACACATTTTTCCAACTGGATAGTTTACTTGCTTTCGTCTTAATGGCTGTTATTTTATCTGCACAAATTCTTTACTTTTATTTCTTTGCCTTTCCAGTCTGTTTAACACTGCGGTGTAGTAAACTTCTAAAAAAAAAATGGGAAAGCAATATCGAATTTATAATATTCTTCCATTCTTGCAGAACAGTCAATTATTTATTAAATATACTTTATCCCCTGTTTCATATAGAAGTATGTACTAAAGCTATAAACACACAAATACACATTACTGAGCTATATGTATGTGTCGGAATAAGCATCGTTTCAGGATCATTTACTGTACAAAGTCGTTAAATATCATCACAGCTTTCATATTACTGAAAGGCCTTTTAACTGCCAAGGCATACATTCAAGGCTTGTGTTTGTCAGCTTCAGCAACTAATATTACTACCACTGAAAGCAATAAAGAGACTGCACCTTCCTCCTACGATTTAGGTGTCATTTGTGTCATCTCTGCTTCAAGGAGTAAAGTACTAAGTGAAGGAGAAAGTGACTCAAAGATTTTGTTTTAAAATGCACTTGTCTCAACCTTGAATGTCTTCGGAATGCACAATTGATGAACGGGCAAAAAGAGCTGGAGGAAAAATTATTTGCAGTTGCAATTAGCGTATATGTTAAACATCTAATTATAACTGAAGATCAAACAGTTCAAAAGGTTTTTTTTAAAAAAAACCTCAAGTTCTATTAAAAACTCTATTTTTAACTCTAATTTGAAATATTTTCATTTTTTATCACTGCAGCCCATGTACTGTGAAAGAACTCAGCATTTAATTCAATAATCTCTATACAAAAACACAGAGAAGCATATTCTCTGGTGCTTGGTTTTATATTGGGATAGGATACTATAATCATGTATATTTTACCGAAAGGGTTTTTTAAAATAATATTAATGAATGACTACTAAAAATCCACTCCAATATGTTTTAACACACATATTTAGATCACTAGCCTATAAAACTGTTGAGGTTGTTTTTTAATTAACAATTCTTGCTACCTGCATGTAACCTTAAGTGTCCCATTGGGAAAGAAATTGTATTCTAAAATATAGTGGCAAATAAAGTTTCACTTAATTTTTTTTGCACCTGATCTCAAGTACATTTGCTTGGAAATAAGCCTCACTGACTCTATGAAACCTATTTCCAAGTAAACTGATTTTTAAGGTTCCAACCGTTATATATGGAACACAATGCCCATATACCGTGACTGCAAACACAGTTACATGAAAGTTACAAGGACTTACTTCGAAGAAACTGCCTTTAGCACTGAGCTGTGCTTCACAGTGTCCATATACAAGCAGTCATTATAAACAGTTAACTATAGCATGCGGCCACAGATTTAGACAGGATGCATAAGATTTTCCACACCTCTAAAAATACTAATTATTATATTTGACTACAAATATGATCAGCACCATGATAGCAATAATTGCAATTCTCATCCAGTTAGCTGAGATGTCATGAATGAGTGAGCTTAACAGTGTTTATTAATATGGGCAATATTTATATAGCAATTAAACTTTTGGGAAGTGGCATGTTCTTTCCCCTCCCTTACCTGACCTTTAGGCACAAATCCATCCTTTCCATATACATCCCAAAGCCCACTTCACCCCAACTCTCGATCTGCCATTTTGGGGGAAGACTGATCTTCTGCACGAGGCTTTGCCCCATCAGTATTTTTCTCCTCTATTCCTGACCTCCACGTGACACGACCGCCAATGTATTCCTGTTATAACTTACAGACCCATAGAAAGGCAGCTTGCTCTAAGAACTTTCCATATCTTATCCATGTCATCCACAGGGCAAGAGTTCTCCATTGCAAGGTCATGTGCAGCCTTTTAATGCCCTCAATGCTTCTTTCACATCTATTTCCCCCTTTCTTAATGGCTTTGGCTTCTCAGCATTATCGCACCGCCCAGTTGTTAACCCTGATTCTTACTTTCCTTGGAAACAACCCTGATATGGAGCGCAGACAATGGCAACTGGAAAATTATACCCCATCTAGGTCAACAGTGCAAGATCTATCCCTTCATCTTCACACTACTCCTCAGTCTTTCAATCAAGTAACGCACTGTGTGTTGTGATAATTCCACCATTGACTGCTATCCCCAGAGTCTGAACTACGACCCCTTGAATACTTGTGGAAGCAGCAGGTCTGCCCCATGATAGCTGATCAGCTATAGCTACAGCATTTACAATTTGTCATTCTCTTTCACAAACCCACAGGGAAAACCAAATTGCTTTTGGTACAACATCTAAGTCTGCCTCCTGTGGGCTTTCAAGCATAACTGCACACCCCTCTCCAACCTTAAAAGAGAAATGTTCAATTTTTCAGGCATGTTCAATGCACCTTTGCTTCATGGACCCTAAGCAGGTGTGGAGGGAGTGGAATCTAGGTAGTTACAGCATACACCACAATTATAACTAGATCGTGATCCATATTACAACTGCTGACCCAGATGTTCTCAAAGACAGAAGCTGTCTTATTGGGAGAAGTATAGGAGGGTTCCCTTAAGAAGACAGTTCTCTGAAGCTAAAGCTGGCTTGATTATATGCATTCAGTTCCCTGTATTAACTATTAAACTTGGCTAAATAATCACAAAGGAGTGAAAACATATATGGCATGCTTCCTGGTATCTACATCCAAGGAGCATGCACTGGTCCAATTATATGGCCCTGCTACATCGAACTAAGTCCCGGTTCTTCAAACTCACAAGAAAGGACTTGACAAGTTTGCAAAACAAAGAAAAGGCATACTTCTGGGTATGGCATGGTTTTATGTAAGGACTGTATACAAAAAAATAAAATAAAAAGGTGATCATGATTCTTTATACAACGCTCAAGGAACAGGACTAAAGTGCATGAAGTCTTTACAACTTTTTAAGATGTGTGTTTGAATTTTACAACATGAAGTTGAGTAACCCAACCCATTTTCCTAAGGTTTTCTCAAATGAGCCTATGTTATTAAAATGAGCACATTATTCCAGTCAAATTCCCCTAATTCTCTTTCTTTCTTATTCTGAAGATAAAGTGGAGAGGGAAATCATTTCGAAGGTGAAAAAGAAAAAGCCATTCCATCATTTGGAGCACTTTATCCAATGATAGCCTACTAAAGTGCTGCTTCCCCTGCCTGCCTCAACACACACACACACATGAAGTTTGAGCTCTTCTATCATGCTTCCATTTGTCTTCCATTGAGGACAAAATTTCAAGAATTCCCCCAAATGTCCATTTGGGAAACGAGAGGACAGTCTGTTTTTCTATGCTATTTCTATAGCTAAAGCAGAGGTTCAGGAATCAAATCCAGCACTCAACTCTGCCTTTGTTTTCATTTCCTTGTCAAGATTAAGACATCTCCATATACAGAAGGGATTACTTTGTGGCAGCTCCCTCCCTGCAAAGCCACTATGTTCCCAGAGGAGGCACTCCTGTATTGCTGCTTATAGCTCCACATTCACACCACCTATCTTTATGCACCCCTTCTCAGCAAGGCTCAGCTGATGCCTTACTGTCATGAGAAAGCAGAAGATAAATCTGGCAAGAAAGCACACATAAACAAATGGTACCTCATCAGCTAAAGCAAATGAAGACATTTGAGAAGAAAATGTTACTGCAATATCTGGTTGTGAGATAGACAATGAAATCTTACTTCATCCCAGGCTGTGCTAAGAGTTTCTCAACTCCAGATCACTTAAAAGTTGAAAATAAGCAACTTCCATTAACTACTTACATTTTTGAACACTTTGGGATAAAAAAAATCTTCTTCACTCTAAGGATGTTGACTCAGGATGAAATAAACATGATTTTCTATAGGAATAGCAGATATGCCCAGCCCAGCGGCTGACTTTTCTAAAGGTTAAACACATGCATGCACCAAAGACCTAGGGTGCAGGTTTAAGGCATTGAAAACAAGACGTGAAAATGAGGACCATACTTCTTAGGCAAAAATGGCCATACTCTAGGATGTATTGCAGTTCTACAGATGCTCTACAGTTACTCTCTTACACACAAGGAAAGCAGAGCACTGTGGTTCTATCAGCACAGGGAGACTTAAAGAGTGTCATTGTTAACATCATCCCCCTGACCTATAAGCGATACTTAATTAGTTATAATCTTTCACTTTTTAAAGGTACAATGTCCTCCAATTAACCCTGAAGACCTTAAAAGTTTTTTCAGAAAGATGATCACTATTAAACACTGGATGGTGCTGTGTCCCTCGCCCCCTTATCTTAACCAGCTTAAGCCTTCCATGTGTAGTTCTAGCAAAACCTGAAAACTTTTGGTATTCGCATAGGAATATCCTTACTGGTTCAGATCATCATCCATACATCTCTAAGTCCTGCTTCTGCGTCTAATCTCAAGTATTTTCTGTTCATAGGAAACCTTGATCAGCTTATTTTAATGCCAAACAAAACATTGATCAATTAAGCTCCATTTCTGTCAGCTGATTTTATTTACTTATTTGAAATGTTGCTACTCTTTATGAACAGCACAGGCCATACACATTGTACTCCCTCAGGTACTCACACCTTGTGGTGCTTTAAAAGTTAGACTTGGGAGGTTTTGAACTGAAGACAAAGCTCATCTTCAGTCACAGATTTCAAAGGTAAATCATGGCAGCACAGCAGGGAAATACTTTTAAAGAAACCTATAGTTATTTTTTTGCTAAACACTCTGAGTACTGCCATGCCAGTTATTATCAATCATTGCTGGTATTTATGTATCTGCAGCTTTACAATTTATATTCTGACTGCCAGAAAACAACCAGACCCCTCAATACCATTTCCTACCACTGACCCGTCAGGATATCTGGCTACCTGACATATTAGCACTCACACAAAATCCCAGAATCCAAATGTCAACAGAAAAGCTAGGTTGTTGTCTTTTGCAAAAGATGCACATATCTGACTTTCACTAAAAGGCATAAATGGAAAGGACACCTAAATTCATCTACCATCAAAATTAGCACAATATAGTCAGAGGGGTGCCTACAGTAGCCTATATATCATTACCAAGAGGGGTTTTGGTTGTAATTGATGGTGGTTGGCTGCTTGTGTCATCCTAGCAAGGTATAATTATATCCAACAAAGCCTTAATATTTTTATTTTCCAAAAGAAAGAAGGGAGGGGGAGAGAAAGGACAATATGTCCTGTTAGATGAAACAATGAAGTCAAGAGTGTCATTTCAAGTCTGCTTTGACTCCAAGCACTTTCTATCAAACAGGGCTATTCTTCCCAACAACTGAAAAGGATTAAAGTATCAACGATTCCATTTGCGGAATCAAAAAAAGCTTCACCGAGCACAGTCTCTCTCTCCCCCCCTTTCCTTAAACCCATCCCTAACAAAAGTCATCCTGAAGGCAACAGGGACTCACCTGACATCACAAAAGGAAGACCTGAGCATTAGACAAAATGTCCATTTTACTTTATCGATCAGCAGGACGTTTGATCAGCTAGGCAAGCAGGGCAAAAAGCCAAATCTAATTTACAAAAAAAAAAAGGAAAAAAAGAATCGGGGGTACACGCACGCACATGCACACGATGGAGGTCAGCAGGAGCCAGTCACACACCGCAGAGGGAACCTCACTAAGTGCATGCTAATTAAAAACACGTTCTCACTTCCACCTTTGCAAAAACTGCGAAACAACCCGGCTTCCAAAGGATGGAGACGGAAGAGGCGCGCGGAGATCTGCCTGCATCACTAGCCTTCCAGTCCACAGCATCAGTACCAGCAGCAGGCAGTAGGACAAGCGCAAGGTGGTAGCAGTTTAGCTCTCCAGCAAATTGCATGGGGCGGCGGGGAGGGGGATGAGAAGCTTTGCCCCCTCCCTGGCTTCCTTTTGCAAGAGTAGCTGGCTTCGTCCCAGCTGCCTACGTGATCTACCTCCTGAGCCATTCTCGAGCCGCTTTCTTTCTAAGGGTCCTTATGGGAGTTTGTTCCCCGCGATCATATCTTGCTATCTATGGCATCGACTGGTGGGAGGGCGAGGGGAAGAGGCAGCAGAAGTCCGCTCCGGGTGCCTTTTGCAAGCTCGGCGAAATCGAGCATTTCTCCCGGGGAAGCCTCTTTGCCCAGGCAGCGTCTTTGCCGCCAGCAAGCGACGCGATCGGCGAGGCAAACTTCGGGACGCGATCCCCTCGCCCGCCCGTCTAGCCGCAGAGCGGCAGCTGACTTTGCCCCGGGACTCCGGAGAAAGGCTTGCGAAGGAGGAAAATGCGAAGAGGGAGGGGAAATTAACCCACCGCTTTCCCTGCAATTGCTCTCACGATGCAGCCTTACCTGCTTATTCCGCGCTGCTTCCTTCCCCGCGCGTCTCTCTCGCCTCGCAGCCGCCGAGCCAGAAGCCTTTAATCCAAGCGGGCCGGAGCCGCGAAGTCCTGGCCGCCTCTTCTCGACCATGTGCCCGGGCTCCGCTCGAGAACTTGCTTCGCCTAGACGAGCGGCTTAGCTTCGGGCGGACGCCGACACAGGGGGTTCCCTCCCCGCCAATCGGAGCCTGCCGAGAGGCCGCCAGAGCCAATGAGCGGCGAGGGGGGTGCTCCTGCGGCACCGGGCCCCGCCCCGCCCTGCCCAATCGGCGCCGTCCGCCCGAGCGCGGCGGTTCAGCGGCGAGGTGAGCCCCGTTTCCTCGGCCGATCGCGAGCGCCGCGCGCCTTCCCTTCGCCCGCTCGCTCGCTTGGAGAGAAGAGGCGGCCGCGCTTCCTGCGCCTCGACTGGCGATGGAGAGAGGAAAGAGATCCAAGGAGAGAGTCCCCGGGAAGCGAGGGGCGGGCGGCTGCAGTGCAAGTCCACCCCGGGATCCGTTTTAGGGAGCCCATCCGGAAGGAAAGAGATCCAAGGAGACGGCTCTAGACCGGGAAGCGAGCTCCCGGGACCAGCCTTCTTCATTAGGCAGAGGGAGGCCTTAGGCAGCCCATTCGAAGTCTCGGAAAGAAGGCAGGGAAGTGCGCCTTCCTTAGTTTATTATCATGGCATCCTTGCATTTGTATTGCCGCTCAGTGGGATGAAAGGTGGTATATCAATTTAATTAATAAAATACTTTCAGGGACGGGGAAATGATTTGGCTAGCCTGGGGTACTATATGCATTTACTTTTTCAGGGGACAGAGGCCCGAGGGGCAGCTGTCCTCACCCTCCAAATCAAGTAAATAAATTAAAAAAAAACTTAACTAAAAGCAGAACTTGCAGAAAGATTTTAGCAGATTTTTCTGAGCACTTGGGGTCAATAGAAAATAATTTAAAGCAACTGTTGTGGAGACATTTCATTCCAAATCTGCTAGACAGAGCCAGACAGAGGATGGTGACAGGTGAGTGTCCTTGCCCTGCCCCTCCACACAGAAATCCACACATAAATCCTGGCTGTATCCATGGACAGAGGTGTGCGATGATGATGATGATGATATTGATATCCCACCATTCCTCTCAAGGAGCTCATGGTTCTCCCTCCCCATATGGTATCCTCACAACAAACCTGTGAGGTAAGTAACTGCCACAGATCAAGCAGGGAGCTTAATAACCAAATGGGGAGGCCCACTGCACTAACCGCTGCATGGCACTTACGCTGCCTTGGGCAGCAGAGCATCTCAAGCTGACCTTGAACACCCATCCTCCTCACCAAAAGACAGGGTGAGCAAGGAAGCTAGGGCTAATTGCAGAGTTTGGTGTTGTGGGGCAAGTGCCCTCAACCCAGCCATGTACACAATAATGGCAACAGGGCCTGCTGCTCAGGCTCAGCTGCTGTTCCCATGCCCAGGAAGCCAGGCAAGTGTGTAGGGTCTTCACTTGTGGAGGTACATCAGCTGTAAGGCCTGAGTCTCTCCATACTGTGCTCAGACAGGGCTCCTGCCGTGTTCCATTTGCTTGTCCTCTCTCTAGGGTGTCCACACAGGCCTCATATCCACTCCCACAGCGCCCAAAGGGAAAGAGGAGATTTACCAGGAAGGAGAGCTCGTTTCACTCAGATATTCTGCTTGTTTTGCGGGTAGCAGTAGTCAGGATTAAACCTGTGCCTCCCTACTGTGCCATATTGTCTTAGGAAACTGTGCCCGTTGTCTTAGGAAAGCAAACAACATCCTGCAGGATTCATCTCACCCGGGATACAGTCTGTTTGCACTACTGCCTTCTGGCAGGAGATATAGAAACATCAAGTCAAGGACAAATAGACTGAAAAACAGTTTTTACCCGAGAGCTGTGGCCCTTTTGAATGCTGTAACTCGATAGTGTGACCTGGGAGATTGATGGGTGTGGGTGTGGCTGGAATGTGGTTTGTTGGTTGTTGTTGTTGTTTTGCTTTTGTTGTTTTTAAGGGATGGCATCCAATTTCGTTGCACTTGTGCAATGTTGCACGTGTGTAATGACAATAAAGAATCTATCTATCTATCTATCTATCTATCTATCATATGGAGAAAAAGATAAATGAGGCAGACTGGCATTACATATTTAATTCACTTTCAATGCACATTAACAGCACATGACTTGCTCCAAAGAATGGTGAGACTGTAGCTCTGTGAAGGGTGAAACCTACAGTTCCCAGGATTCTTTGCTGGAAATCACGTGCTTTGAAGGTGCCTTGGATATGCTTTGAATGGATGGAGTGGACCCATTGCCTGATCCAGCTGCACTCTTGTGGGACCAATTGCCCAGGAATAGGCACCAATCCTGCAAGCCACCTCTTGCTTGCTTGCACTCTCTCTATGGGCAGTGCGGCAAAGGGGTCAGGCCCAGCCCAGCCCTCAGAGCTGCACTGCTGCATCACCAAGAAAGAAAGCATAGGTGAGGGCTTGCTGCTCGCTTCCACACCTTCACTCTCTTTAGGTGCCCTGTTGATGGATAAATTGACACATGGCCCAACTGCACTGCCTATAGGGAAAAGGCAGAGGCAGAAGCAGCTACTTCCTCTAGCTTACATTCTCACCTGAAATCCCGGGGCATAGCAGGGCAGCCCCAGTCCTTTCCATCGCACCTCTAGAAGTAAGGTGTGACATGATAAGTGATGGGAGGCAGCTGCAACCACCACTCACTTGCTCACTTTTTTGGGCAGGGGAGCAGAAGCTGCCTTGTGCCACCTGCCCTCCAAACAAACACACAGAGGACCCTAACCTTTCTGGAGGCTCTTGAGCTGATCAGCACCAGTGGGCTTTCCTGAGATGCTGGGGTGGGAACAGCTGCTCCACAGTATGGAATTGCCAGAAGGTTTTCTGGATCTTTTCCATGTAGAATTTGGTTTTTTAAAAGCAATCACCCTTTTCTTTTTCTCCTTTACCTACCACTGTCATCTAGTCCTCCCTTCAAAAGAGTGAATCCAGATGGATCCAAAGCAATAGCAGAGAGTGGGTTTTCTCTGACAGCGAGGGAAAGGGACTGCAGTTAATCTGCCTCCTGGGGCTTGAAAGTGTGTTTAGACCAGAGGGTGAGAAAAGGTGCAAATCTCTGTGATATATAAAAAAAATATTTATATTAAAAGCAACACTCCTTTGAGCTGACACAGAATGGCAAAGTCATGCAACTAATCAGAATTTAAGGCTGATCCTTTCTGCCTCTGCTTCTATTTTCCTTTGCAGAGAGTCTGAGTGCCTTCCCTTAACATTAACACGCAACCCCCCAATTCCACTCTTGACATCCACATTCTCCTTTATGGTGGTTGAAGAAGGACAAACGGATTGGCACCTGGGAGGGGAACCACATTCTACTGTGGGCAAACTTGGGGGGGGCACATGCTAGTGATGGGTAGCCCAGGAGCAAAAGTGAGTGGAGCGGTGGATCTGGCTCTTACCATTCATTCAGTAGGCTACATTTCAGCCACTCGGAAGTCAGAAGTCTTGCAAACGCATCATTCCATCCTTCATCCAAGCAAGAGGCATTATCACAGCTGGAGAAAACAACCCAGCCAAGGCAAAGCGCTCAGGGAGGGTACAGAACAATTCTGGTGGGGAGCATAGCTTGGGGAGAACCAGTGTGGTCTTTGAAGGAGATGTGGCCAGGGCTGGATGTAGAGGCTTGGAGGGCTCCATTTGGACCCTGGACTTATGGTTCCCCACCCCAGTTTAGCAGCTAGTAAAAAGTAGAGATGATGGCATCAGCTTTGGGCCATCAGCCTATGAGAATCTGTGAGCCCTTTGTTTTACGTGGATGTTGAATCTGCAAAAAAGCAAAAGGGAAAAAAAGCGGTGAACTTAGATTTTACTATGGCTGGTGCCAAGATTAAATTTTCCTCATAGATTACTATTATTTGTTTATTCTTAATATCTCCTCTCCTTAAGAAACATGCATCACAACCACAGAAATCTCATCGAAATAAACCTGGGCCTGCACTGCCTTTTGATTTGCCTTTTAGGCGCATTAGCCTTTTCTTCAAAGCTTTTGCATACTTTCAAAGAGCAAAGCTGTTATGTAGATTTCTAATTAAATGTAGTTCTTTAATTCAAAGCACATTGTGAACTGTGGCAACAGTGATAACAAAATATCTCAAGAATAAAGCAATTTCCTTCTTTTAAGAATGAAAAAAGGGTAGGGCGGTGTGTGTGTATGTGCTTCCTAATCACTCAGAAAATCAAATATCATGTCAGTCTCAAATTGTGTAGCTTTTGAAACATGAAATACAAACACTGCTATTTCTGTAAGGGTAAAAATCAAAGAGCAGCTTTATCACGATCTCTACCATATCTCCTAACCCGTTTTTGAGGTTTTGCATCTTTGATTAGGGGTTATGAGCAAAGACCGAAAGCACAACATTCTAGCACCATGAATTCAAGGACAGGTTTTTTGAAAAGGCAAGTAGAAGAAATCTCCCATCTCAAACCTGTGCATCCAAGGCTACGGATGCAATATAACAGAATGCATTCAACCACAAAAAGCTTGTGACATTCTTGTGCGTGCCTATGTAATTAACCACGGGAGCTGATTCTGTTCTTCATGTGTTTGTGTGTGTGTGTGTTAAGAAAAGTGGAATCTTAGGCTAGCCATTAAAGAGCAAGGCTGAAGGACTAAGACGTTTTCTGAGCAAAGGAAGGGCATCATTTGTGATGACCTCAGACTTGCTTAATTTATTAACTAAAGGCATTCCTGTGCCATCGTTTAGGGCAGCTTGCAAGCATGACTGAAACAATGCAAGGTACAGGAGAGAGTCTCTGTGATATGAGGTCACCATCAAAATGACCTGTTCTCTACGGCTTGTCTGTCTTAGAGACCGATTTATATGGGTGCAGGTGGTCCTTCAGATCTTCTGATCCCAAACCATTTATGAGTTTACTGGTAAACAACAACAACAACCCTCAGCACTTTAAAGGAAACCCCAAAACAAATAGGCAGACCATGTGATTAGGACAGCATTGGTTCCATTGAATATCTAGCCCCCTTGAGCATTTGTTGCTGCATTCTGTGTCAGCGGAAGTTTCCAAACTATCTTTACACTGGGCTTATCCACTCTTCCGCTTGTCCTGTGCCTGGAAAGCACGGGTCTGAGTGGTTTTGTGTTTGTCCCACAACTTTCCCCTGGGAAACATGCACTCTACCGCTGAATCAGAGCAAACAGCCATGGAAAACCTGGCTGCCATTTGGTCCGATTTAGTTGTGAGGCAAATGGAGGTGTGGGCAAACCCAAACAGTGTGATGCAGAGTATATTTCAGTAGTCTAGTCTGAATGGAACAGATGCAACTGAGGAATCTTCTCTTACTCATATTTGGATAATGGTACATAACATTAAGAGTACTTTCCATTGTCCAAAGCTCTTCAGATACATTTTGCCAGTAATCCTTACAGCATTCATATTAATCAGTACCTTTTCCGCACACATTTAGCCACTGCCATACACCTGATCTAATGGCGTAGTCTCGGCCTCTATATCTGGCACTTTAGCTCACAAAGGAGCATGTAGGATTCAGGGGGCAGGCTTTTCATCCCTCAGACATCCTTACGCCAATACTACTGAGCTGTTTCTGCTCATGCAATCTGTCACATTTCCTGTGTGACTAGGCAGAGGAATAACATAAGGCGAAGATTGTTAACACATAGATTGCGGTGATCAAATGCTCTGAACTGACATGGCTAGCCCCTAAAAATAAGCATTGAGTGAACATTCCCCGGGAGGTAGCAACTGTCATAATTTTGATGGACACCCTAGGGAAGTAGCTTTTGCAATTTGATCTGTGCATTTACATATTAGATACAGTATCAAAGAGAAAGGGGCAACATTGTAAGTAGTAGAAGCATTTCCCAGTGCAATCTTCTTTTGTGTCCTGCAAATAAAATTACGCAGAAAATTGTCTTGGTAAATATTTGGTATGGCCACTAGCGCCAGATAAAATTGCATGGTGCCAGATCAAGACTACAGGCCATCAGATGGTCAACCAGAGTGTAAATGTTTATCTTATGAAATATAATGCTAAGCTCAGAAATAACAAAATGTGTACTTTTTAAAAAATGTACATTTGGCACTTTCTGAAGTTCCCAGCAACTCTTTACATATGTTGTCCCACACAGGGAGAATGGGCAAGGTTTGCCTAAAATGGCCTGGTGGACACCTGAGTCTCAGTGGGCAGGAAACTTCCCACTACTGCTCTAGATATTGTGGACTCCAACTCTCATCTTCCCTGACCATTGGCTATGCTGAATGAGGCTGAGGGGAGTTAGAATCCAACAACATATGGAGGGCCACAGGGCCACAATCCCTTGTGAATTGGGTATTTATTACAATCGAAGCCACAACATTACCTTTCTGGAAGGATATTTTCTCAGGAAGGCTGACAATTTCAAGCCCGCTCTGTAGGGTGCATCTGCCTGCATCAGCACAACCTTCCTCTGCCCCAGCTAGAACAAAACATGTCTCTCCCATGTTGGTCTCTAGAGCTTTCAACAGTTTCAACAGTTTGACTTCACCCCCAAAGGCACACTCCTCCATTTTGTCCTTAGACGAATAATAATAATAATAATAAATTTTATTTATATCCCGCCCTCCCCAGCCGAAGCCGGGCTCAGGGCGGCTAACAACAATCAAATAATCAAACAATCAAATAAACCAACATTCTAAAAATATTTCATTATAAGAATTAATTAAAATCAAGTTAATGGCAACCATTAAGCAAAACTCTGTGCAGGTTGCCAGAGGAGGGAGTCAGGCTGCGCCCTGACCAAAGGCCTGGTGGAACAACTCTGTCTTGCAGGCCCTGCGGAAAGATGTCAAGTCCCGCAGGGCCCTAGTCTCTTCTGACAGAGCGTTCCACCAGATTGGAGCCGCAGCCGAGAAGGCCCTGGCTCTAGTTGAGGCCAGCCTAACCTCTCTGAGGCCTGGGACCTTCAGGATGTTTTTATTTGCAGACCGTAAGTTTCTCTGTGGGGCATACCAGGAGAGGCGGTCCCGTAGGTACGAGGGTCCTAGGCCGTATAGGGCTTTAAAGGTTAAAACCAGCACCTTAAACCTGATCCTGTACTCCACCGGGAGCCAGTGCAGCTGATATAGCACCGGATGAATGTGGTCTCGCAGCGAAGACCCCATAAGGAGTCTCGCCGCGGCATTCTGCACCCGCTGGAGTTTCTGGGTCAGTCTCAAGGGCAGCCCCACGTAGAGCGAGTTACAATAATCCAGTCTGGAATGCCAACAACAGAGCCCCAGTCCCTCGTGAATAGGATATTATTACAATCTAAGCCATAACATTGCTTTTCTGGAATAGGAAGGATACATTCTCAGGAAGTTTATCTTTCCATCTGCCAGATACTCCATCAGAAGGATAGCAGGCATAGTGTTCCATACTTTGCATAAGCATGACAGAAATATAACTAGCTCTAAGCGTGCGCACACAAACCCCACTCCCTTACTACGGCATTATGTAGAAGCCAAACTCTAAGTGTGCGACTTGAATATATGGCCTTCCGTCTGAGAAAGGAGAATGCTTTCTATTTCCATAAGCATCCTGATATAACTATAAATCAAACACAGATCCACATGCTCTGACTCTCTTCAATCTACGCTTATTTCTTTCATTCACATTTCTCAAAAGAGCAGAAAACACCTGTCAAGAAAAGACGGAAAACTTTCTAGCAACAAAGAACTCAACTTGATTGCCATTCACAGTCTATTATATAGTTCTATAGTGGAATTCACTTTACTGTTTCCTTGTCCCACTTCTCCATTAATTCATTAAACCTTTGATATTCCGCTGCAGCTACAACAAAATGTTTTATCATTGTTTTATTAATAGGAAGACGACTCCATGAATGTCTCTCACACTTGCTCTCTCTCTCTCTCTTGCTGTATATCATGCAATCTTTAATCATATAGATGTTGTTGGACTACAACTATCAGCCCCATGCTCAAAGGTCCGGGATGATGGAAGTTGTAGTCCAACAATATGTCGAGGCACCACATTTGCTGTCCTTAGTCTAACACAATATTATAAGTGCAGCCTTTTGTGCATTCATAGCTGCCCGGTGAAGTGAATGAAGAAGCGCCCTCTGCTCAGCATGAAGAAGACAGGGTTGTGCAAATTTCACATGAATAAATGGTTAGTGCAAGCATATGCAAATTCAGAAAATACATGCTAGTTGTGTTGTAGACTAGGCTAGATTATTCTGACTGTCATATCCAGGCAGAATACGTCTATGCCATTGTGGTATTTGACATATCACAATCTGTTGTTTATATTACCTGTTGGTTTCCACATTAGAGCCACATTCACATCATACAGGATACCACTTTAAACAGTCATCACTTCCCCCAGAGAATTATGGGAGCTGTAGCTTGTTAAGGATGTTGAGAGTTGTTAGGAGACCCCTATACCGCTCCCTGAGGTACAATTCCAAGAGTTCCACATTCAGTGAGATTGATTATTAAACCACTCTGGGAATGTAGCCTGGGTGTGTCTCCAAACATCAACACGTCTGTAGAACAAATCCATCCCTATATATGTTATGCTGTTATCATTCTATTTCACCTGAAAATGCACAACTGTCCTTTTTTCAAATTTGTAGGAGTAAAGAAAAACAAAGGTCAAATAAAGGAACAGAAAGTGCTAACTGGACCTTGCCTGAGGCATTGAAATGCTGTACGGAGAAACTGGCATATGTTCTGTGATATATAAGTCTCACAGTCTCACTGTAGGAGCAAGACGAGGCAATTCCATCTTACTGTGGGGTAGCAGATCTCTTGTAGACAAAATGCTAAAGGTCACCTGTGTATGGAGAACCTTTAAGAAAGTACTGACTTTGATTCATTATCTAAGAAATAGTAAAGACTACTTCTTGTACTTTAGGGCTAAATGTGGGTAGCAATGCATAACTGGGTCACTGCCTAGAGAAGCTTCTTGTCAGTCATGAGGACAGTGGCCATTTATGAAAGTTCCCTAGTAGTTGTGGTAGGAAATGAGGAGCACAGATGAACTCCAGGGGTTGGTGGAGGGATAATGCTGCCAAATAAAACATCCATGGAATGTGCCCACCAAATAAACAAGCTTCTTTCATTATGTTGATATACTTTCCCTCAGAGGAAATATTTACTTGTGTACCTTCCATCTCATTTACAGCTCTTCTTGTGTTCAGGCACCACTGCTTCTGTCCATCTCATAAAAAACCACCTGCCCACATCCTTTAGGGAGCAATCCTATATCTGAATATGTATGTGTGAAATATACTCAGAGTCACAAAGTGATTTCATGCTCTTTATTCAGCTCATAGTGGTGAGGAGGAATGAATGAATGTCCCCTCAAAGTATCTGCTTTATATACATTATTTACACAATGGGCTGCACATGATTGGCTAATTCCGGAATTCTACTGTAAGCCAATCAGGTTGTGGATTCGCTTCTATCTGGAGCATGATTGGGTGGTTCCTGCCAACCAATCAGACTGCTGCATTGTTCTAGGACCAATCAGACTGCTGCATTCTGAATCCTATTGTTCTAGGACCAATCAGACTGCTGCCTTTTGGATCCTATTGTTCTAGGACCAATCAGACTGCTGCAGTTTGGAACCTATTCAACTCAGTACATAACAATGTGTAAATGTGTATATGTGTGTATATAGTGTGTGTGTGTATACATATATATAGCTGTTGTAAAGCAAGTGTGTATGTTAAGCCAGTGTAAAATCACACCAGAGCCAAATTCCGTTCAGCAGGGCTACTGCTAGCTGAACCAGCCTTAGTCTGGAAAGTAGAAAACAAGCCTTAAAAATAGTGTTTGAGTTGCAGTGCTTCTTTTGCTGGCTTAATTTACACCAAGTTGCCAGGTCCCATGACCATGCTCAACAGGTTTAGTCCCACCCAACAGGCTTAGAACCCCCTCTCTAGTCCCAGCCTAATCAGCTTAGAACCCTTTCTCTAATCCCACCCAACAGGCTTAGAACCCCTTCTCTAGGCCCACCCTACCAGAACCCCAGTGTCACATGCATACATTTGTTATTGGCTGCTATTCATGATGAGCCAACAAGATTCTGCCCTTCCAGCTCTACACTGTTTTGTAAATAGTTAAAACAAATGTTCGTTATGCCTCCAGTGGCTTTTCACTCCCTTAATGCCTACCACAAAAGTAGAATTCACAACTAGAAGAGAACAAGTTGTTCCTGTTGCCGTGTGGATCGCTTCTACTTGGTGTTCCAGCCCGCCAGCCATGCCCATCTCCAGGTTACTCCATTCCATTCTCCCTTCCACCCAGCTTTCCTTTCTTCCTCCCAACAGTCAGTGTTCCATGACTACAGAACGTGCTCAATCCACAGTAATCTATTTCTGGTGTCTATCCCTCTCTCCCCTTAGTTTTTGTTCATCGGGTTTTATTTATTTGTTTGCACTTCTGCAGACTTTGGTGTTTCCCTGAACCTGATAATAGTTTTTTTTTTCTTGTGCATGCATGGTGCTGTTTTGGCTACATAAACATCAGCACTTGCAGACAAAAATACACATGACCTATATGATGCTATTACTCTAAAGACCATGGCACAAAAGGTAAATAACGTGTGTGAAATCTTCAAAATCTGCACATTTATACTTGTATAGGATGACAATATCCTCCTGTTTATTTAAAACTTGCCCCCACCCCATCTTTGCCACTAATCTGTGCCAGCCCATTTCCTTGTTATTTTTCTCTCTTTTTTGAGAGGGGTGGTCACATTTAATTTATCTACAAAATGGTGGGATGGATGTAAGAATGGTTTTGTGTACAATATAGAATTTACTTCTCAGTCCTAAGGCCAACAATAGAATAGGTGCTTTTCTGAGCTGCAGATGCCTGCAGGAGGATAATATACCCACTAGTTACTCAGCTGCTTCATCTGTCATTTTTATGAAGGCATGTCATGGATGGACTGAGCAAAATTGCCTGTGAAAAGTGATGCAGGGAAGGGAGCAGCTAACCCCCTTCTCTCTCTGAGTTAGATAAAATTAGTGCTCATTTCATTTTCTTGTTTTGGAAAGTGTGAGATGGAATGGAGAGGGGGGAGTGGGATAGTCGTCAAGGAATTGGAGAAGGAACTTGTCTAAACAACAAGCACAAATAATAATAAAACAATAAGTCGTAAAACTCACAGTACAAGTGTTACAACAGTGCTGCCACTCCTGAGCTATGATTAGCCAACTCAAATTAATGAGAAAATTAAAAAGTAACAGATGTGAGCCCATGTTAAGCATAAATTTCTTCACACTTATTATTAAGTGTGTTTCAGATTAGGGCTGTCAAGCATCCTTTCACTGAGAGAATAAAAGCAAAAGGAGGCAGATTTAACAGTTTCTGCAGTGTTATAGAGGCCACTTGGACTTTGTAATTGGCTAAAGATTTTTTTCTGGACAATTTTGCCACAAACGGAAGGGAAATGGCAAAGGAAAGGGGACTCCCCCCCTCTTATTTTCCTCATCAAAAGAATTCTGATAGACCCTCCATAAAAAAGAACCAACTGTGTGTGTTGGGAAACATGTCTTAACACTTCTCGCTTGAAGCCTCCCCCCACCCCCTTTTCTCATGCGTGTCAGTGCTTTCTGAAAAGATATTGTCCTCTGCCAAGGCACAACTGAAAGGCAACAGATGTTGCTAAGATTGTCTTCTGTCCTGTTTCATTCCTAAAAAAAGAAAACGAGAGAAAGAGAGGCGAAAACCTTGCTTTAAATCACTGGAGCATTTTGTACCTCGGCAAATCTGTTTGCACATGCTCCAGTGGCCTAGTAGAAAAGGCTGAGTCTTTTCACATTCAGCCCGAGGTCAGTCTTAATGCTCTGCTCACTGGTCCACGCTCCTTTCACATGGAGCAGCTGCCTCTGATTGCTAGAACAAATTGAGGTGATTCAGGCCACCAGCGGTGCCGGCGTGCAACTTCTGTTCCTCCAAAAAGAAGGGAAAGCCTTAGAACAGGACCAACTGGGGTTACCCACAATAAACCGTAGGATTAGATTTGATACACTCAAAATTAAGACATTCTCCTGTTGAAAAGTAGGCCATAATGACTTAAACTACAAGACAGTTACATGGAAGGGAGTGGTGCTTAAACATTTATTAAGTTACACCAAATTATTTCATGTGTGAATATATTTAATTAAAAGGAGGTAAGGAGGGGAGAGCTTGAGAATATGCTGAGCTGCAAATGGCAAAAGATACTGCAGAGTTTCTTGTTGGCACACGTTAAATGTGTGTCTGGTTGCTGCTGCTTTCTCCTTTTACAGCATCTTTAGAATACTTGTTTGTTTGTTATTCCTCTTTTGTGACTCCTCATTTCTGGTTCCCAATTTTATTTTTCAAAAAAGTGACAAACCACCAGCTCACATTGTTTTATCAGCTTGCTTAGTGCTTGGAAGAAACACACCACCAAATTGCTATGTAAAGGATATGCAGCATTTGACAAAGGTTGGAAATTTGATGTGTTGACTTCCTTTTCAAACTTTTTTTTATTTACAGTTTAACGTTCAGTCAGAGCTAAAATTGCATGGTGCACTTCAGGAGGCCAAAATGTAAGCCCTTGCAATTGAACTGGTGTGTAGCAAAGCTTCCGCAGATGATTGTAGTCAGACAGCATTCCTCAAATCCTGCCATTTCTGTCCCTGCTACAAATCAGCCCAGCAAATCTGTGAAGTGAGACCAGACATAACAGATTAATTAACACATCAATGGGCCACTGCTCCTCTCTAAAATGGCAACAGGGTATAGGAGGCCCTGGAGTCTGAACAGATACACAACAAAAAGAACTGTTCTCCCTATTTTTGGCACTGAAGCAAGTGTGCTCCTATATGCTCCACAACAGCAGAAAGCAGCCACTGGAATCATAAGCATTAACACAAACTCAAACACATTTTCTATTGTTCCACCGGTACAGCCAGGGCTAGAATTTATGGCCACGGTCCATGCACAGGGCAGCAGATGATGGGGCCCCACATTTTAACTCTGGTTATGATCTGCCACATCTTAACTTGCTCATCCCAGTGGATGTAGGCTTAGGATTGTGTTGTTAGTTTCATACTACCCAATGAAATGGGGCTTGGCAAAAATCTTGAGAATTCTGTGATGAATTTAAAAGGAGTTTGCCTTATTATAATATTGAAATAAGTTGGTTTCACCCACATGGTGAAACTCCACCTTGGCTGAATTCAGTTGGAAATTTGACCTTGATTATACCACTTCATCCCTAGCTTTTTTATGTTTCAGGTGTGGAGGGGGGAATATTAGAAAACTGATGACTCAAGACTGTTCTTTGAGTAAACAACAGTTGACCTATCCTTCTGAAATTGAATCAGGAATTTTGTAAGTGAATTCAAGAGATGATTTTTTTTGGGGGGAGGGAAATTGTCAGATTTATTCCAGTAGCATTTTACAAGTTAAATCAATGAGGCCACACCACTTTGCAGTGCAATAGATACTGAATCAATACAACTACACTACTTAGTAGCAAATTAGAAGGTCAAAACTACAATACACAGCACAGATAACGAATACAAAACCTGCATAGAGTATATAAAGTGCCTAAAACGATGGTAACAGAGGAGTATCTATTGCATATGCTAGAAATTAGTTTCCAAAATAAATACCGCAATTATTTTAAAACTGGCAAAGACTTGTATCTGAATAATGATATGTTGCTTTTTTTTAGAACTGTGTTACATTGTCCGATTCCTGGCTTATAAATAGTTATTCTAAACACAGACAAATTTCCCAGAAGTTGCTAAGTACAATTGCTGGGGAAAAGGCTGGTGTGAGCCTTTGTTTCTCCAAACCACATGCCCCTCAACACAGAGTTTTGTGTGCATTCTGGTGCTTATGTGTGAATCATAAGAAGATAAGATGAGCCTCCTGGAGCAGGACCATCTAGTCCAGCAATCTGTTCTCAAAGTAAGCAACCAGATGCCTGTGGGAAGCCTGCTATCTGGACCTGAACACAACAGCTTAAAGTTACACCACATCTAAAACCTGCTGCTGCTGCTGCTCTGCCTATGCCTGGCAGAGGGGAAACAAGGCTTTAAAATAGTGTTGTATGCCAGCTTGACAGATCATGTGACAGAGCTGACTGGGCTTAGGATCCAGCCTGAATCCCCCCTCTCTAGTCCTGGCCCACCCTAAGAACGCCCCTATCTGAGGTCTTACAATGGCCTCAGCTCAGCCAGCTGAGCCCCAACTATGCTGGGATGAGCAAACTATGCTGCCATGTCTTTGGCTGAGCTAGGGTTTGAGACTTAACACCAGCTGAACCAGAGATCCACTGCATCATAAGGTGCCCATCCTGGCAGATCTTGCCATAGAATTGCCTCCCTCAAGTGTATTCATAGCATTATGAAGCAACCCGGACAGTCACTTTTATGCTTTCTGCCTTTCGTAGGCAAGAAAGTATTATTTTTTTCAGCTTTCTTAATTAAATTTATTTATGTTTTTAGTCCCCCCCCCCCAGTTTCTTTTTGGGTGTCCCATGATTCTCCTGGACTTGCTTTTTCATGCATACCTCCTTTTTGTTGCCCTGCAAGGAATGGATAAGCCTTAATATGTAGGACCAGAACACAGCGTGAATTGTGTGGCACGGCAATGCTTTGACAGCTGTCACAAGGGAATAAAGGTTCACCACACTGTGGGCTTTTGAGAGTTATTGACACATGAGGAAAAATGAGGGATTCTCAAGAGCAAGAGACAGGCAGCCTTGTAATGCTCACCAGAAGGACTATAATGAGACAACAATGCCTAACACAATAATGTGAAAATGTTAAGCTAGTTTAATGACTGTCAAGAGTTTTAGCCTCTTTACTTTTGTAGTCCTGAAGCTTTAATCAGCACCCCTGTATTTTAATATACAATTGAGAAATAAAAAATCAGCAGCAGCAGCAACAACAACAACACATTGCACTGGTGCTTTCGTATTAGTTTAGTGCTAGCAGTAAAGTGAAACATAAAACATAATCGGTTTATTCTAAATTCAGACATTAAATATCTGACCCCTCTTTTTTGCATCAACAGTACACAGTGCCTCCAGTTTACAGGTTCCTTGTGATCACAGTTAACTCCTGAACAGATCATTTTAGATAGATGTGAAGAGAACCCTAAAAGTAGAACCCTGGCAATTGACATCACAGTAGTTCAGCCAATGGCTAGTACAGTCTCACAGATGGATAAATGAACATACTCAACAGATGGAATACATGAGTACCACATTTTCATTTGGGTTAAGTGTTATAGTTGGCTGAAACAACTTGGATGAAGTAGCTTTGTGTCTGCTTTATAGAATGATCAAAAATGCTAAAACGACTGCATTCTTTTTATCAATGTGTGTAAGATTTACAATAATGTACTGGTGTATATCTACATCTACATCTATGCATTGTGTTCAGCTAAAACTGCAATCCTAATCGCATTTATTTGGGAGTACGTCCCTTTGAATTCAATAGGATTTACTTATGAGAAGACCTGTTTGGGATTGTGCTGTAAGTCATATTCAGAGCAGACCCAGTGAAATCAAGCAGCTTATTTTTATTTGTTCATTCATTCGTTTATTTTATTGCATTGATATTCAGCCTTTTCCTCCCAGGAGCGCAAGGTGGCATGCATGAGTCTCCCTTCCTTATTTAATCCCCACAACAAATCTGTGAGATAGGTTAGCCTGAAAGGCAGTGAATGGCCTAAGATGAACTTTGTGACCAAATGGGGATTTGAACCCTGGTCTCCCAGGTCTGAATCCAACATTCAAAACAGTAGTCATAGCCACTGTTTTCAACAGGACTCCTATAGTTTGAATCAGTTGTTACTTACAGCTTTGCTTGTCTAGCTACTTTTTTTTTTGCTTGTTACTGCCACTACAGGTTGTATACATATGTACAGTGTTGTCTTTTGGGGGGAGAGGGTACGCAGGAGTACGCATATCCCTAAACATTTTGTGAATCTTTGTACTTTTGTCCATTTATTGTATCTATTTTTCCCAATTTGAACTATAAAATGGAGATTTTCTTGAGTCAAAATGAGAGTACCCCAAAACATTTTTAAAGAAAAAAAGCACTGCATATGCATGTTTTTCTAAGTGATATAAATCACAGACACTAGACTAGATACACACAAATGTAAGGAGAGAGAGAAAGAAAGAGAATGCGATTTACAAACCGCTTAGCTAGAGAGGTGCTTCTACATAAACTACATTTCATTTATTTAAATAGAAATAACACGTATTTTGATATAAAACACACACACAAGTTTTCTTACGTAAGTGATTTGTGCATCACACCCATAATTACTGGATGCAGAGAGTTAAATTTACATATCGCTGAAGTAATTTGCGATATTATGTTGTAGACAGTCACTGTGCTTAAGACTAGCGAGGTTATTGAGTAAGTTCTTTTCCTACTAAATCTTGAACTTCATTTTAATTCCCCCCCTCATTTTACTTTCAGCTGTTTTAATGCCAGTACTTATGAATATTTTATTATGCTTACTTTACGCCCTGAATTAATACTTGGTTTACTTTTGACAACAAGCTTGTTAAATATTTGAACACGGATGCAATGCTGTAATGAAAGCTACTGGCATGGATCCCAAAGGCTGTGCCGCGAGGTTCATGGGCACAGTGGGGATTCTACCCCCTTTCCTTTTAGAAGCCGCCTCTCTCGTAATATGACAAACCAGCAGAGCTTCAGAAATTACTGTTGCCTGTTTTTCATACCTCTTGGTAACTGGCGCAATATCAATGTTGGGACCATCTTCCTAGGTTGATATTGCACACAATTAAGATCACATGAGGAGAAACAGCTCTTCTGGGCATGCTTACCCAGCCCTTCTGCTGCACCCCATGCTGCCCCCATCCATAGGTGTCAAGGGAAAGCCTAAAGGGAGGAATCTTGCCAAACTTGCCTTTGGATCCAAATTGGCCACTTGTAATATATGCAGAGATGTAAAGGTGCTGTAAAGGAAGCTGTACTTTACCACTCACAGAGCTACAATTTCCAGCACTCTTAAACTACATTTCCCAGAATTCTTCAGGGGAATCCCCATGCCTTAATTTTATCCAGCCCTGTGTGTTTCAGTTTCCAGATTATACAGACAGTCTAGGTACATTCAGCAGGCTGACTCTTTCCCTGGTGTCACCATTCTACATTAATTCCCCTTTATTCCTCTACGCCCAATCTGAGTATCCGCCAAAGGGGTGAACTGGGGAAAGGGAGCTGCTCTCCCTTCTACCTGACTTAGAGGGTAGTGAAAAGGCAGTGGCAACAACAAAGAAGAGTAGCTACCTTGTGGGGCTTCCACAGTTCTCACTGGGCCCTTTGCTGGAATGGGATCATCAGCGAATACCCCCAAATGCCAACCCTAATGCTGATTTAGCTTTTCTTCTGGGATTAACTCTGATCCTATGCATGGGAAATGAACCTGCCTCACGTGGCTCTATCCTTCAAATGAAATCCATTGCTATGTGGTTCACGGAAATGTATCTCCATCACAGATTTGTCCATGTCTGAGATGCACCAGAGTATCTGCAGTTCTCACTTGATTTCTATGAACGTATTTGCTGGTGCAGGAATATCCCTTCTGCATTTTTTAAAAAGGCACATTTTGCAGTAAGATCACAGTAACACATCAATTTGCCATGCATAGCTAGTTCTTAGAGCCATTAATTGTTTTAAGGAATAATTTCAGTGTACAGAGCAAGTTAGCTTGCCAGAGATATAGTTACTGATTTAGTGTACTTACACAATGCCACAAGCACAAGGGTTAGAAGGGCGATTGCCCATCCAGCCATCTTGCAATGGTATTTTTGCCAATTGTGGGGTTTCTTGGGCACTAGGAATTGGAGCAAGAGTAGCAATTTGTCTCCCATTATTGTACAGTGCTGTCCCCTTTTTAAAAAGGGCCTCCATTTTACTTCTTGTGCTGTTGATTTGTATGTAGTTTCGAGGCACATGAGGCCAAGGAAGTTGATAAAGACAGGAATTGCCTCAGCATGAGGAAAATTGGATGTTGGAACTGTTAGGGAACAGATAGATCACTTGCTGTCAGGCAAAACCTTTATTGGTGTTTATGTGAGGGTTTATTTCCCTTCCTTTCCCCACCAGAGAGAGATAAATACCTTTTAGTTTTCTGTCATGACTGATGTGGAGCAAACCCAGCTCTTTAGTTTCCATGACAGGCAGCAAACAACTATTGGCCCTTTATCTTGCTTGGATCTCAAGCAGCTGACTTGAAATCGGATTTGGTAACCAAAAGGAAAATATCCCCTTCCTTTCCATTTAATGTTACCATTTATATTTATTCACTTTGAGCTCCTTCTTTTATCCTGCGCATGGAAATGTAACTATCAGAACTCTTAACTTCTCCATTTCTTCACTTTTATTTTACCCTCCAGTTTTGTTTTATTTTATTTATTTTATTGCACTTTGTACACGTTCTAGGGCTAGGCTGTTGGAAAAAAACAATCCAGTGAGACTTATGGAAAGCTAGTTAGGCCTGACAACTATCCTTATCACATAATTAACAATACATATTAAAACCAGAATCAAATAGCAGGAACATTTTCAATAATAATAGTAATAATAATAATAATAATAATAATAATAATAATAATAATAATAGGGGTGGCTCCCAACAAAGTTAATTATGATAATAATTAAAAAAAGATAAAACCTCAAACATTAAAAACTTCCCTAAATAAGGCTGCCTTTAGATGTCTTCTAGTTGTTTATTTCCTTGACATCTGGTGGGAGGGGGTTCCACAAAGAAGACCCTCTGCCTGGTTCCTGGTAACTTCACTTCTCTGCCATAAGGTCCTCGGAGCTGGACCTCAGTGTCTGGGCTGAACGATGGGGCTGGATATGTTCCTTCAGGTATACTGAGCCGAGGCCGTTTAGGGCTTTCAGTGGGTGCATTTCCTGGTAGCATAAATGAGGATAGTCATATGTGGGTAAGAACAAAGTGAGTAATAAAGAATTTAGTTATGGCAAAGGAGCAAACGGAAAAAGACTTCAGGGCCAACGCCTCTGGAACTGCCTCCAGTGATATATAGCTGCTCCCCACACCATAAATCATACATTGGCATGGAAGTCTACCAGGCTGGGAAGACTTTGAATGGAGACCTTTCTGGGACCCAGGGAAACCTCCACAAAATCGATATCTACACATGAAGGTTTCTTGCCTTTGATGTCCATGCTAACATGTGAAGATGGGATTTTGGTTTCCCTTGGTTTCTCATGTTTTCAATGTCCGGTTCAGTTCTCCACATTTCCTCATCAGGTTGTTGTTGTTTTTGAAGTTGCCATGAAAATTCATCAGCGAATTTCTCCTAGGATACACATATTTGTATGCAATTTTGAATAAAATAAACACATTTTGCAAAGCAATTTCCCCAAATGTAATGCATTTTTAGTGTTATTTTCATGACTATTTTTTTAAAAATGCACACTTCAGGATATGCATTCTTGCAGACATTACTTGGCTGTAAAATTGCATTGTAAAATTCAGAGAATTTCTACTTTTGAAGCATGGCTGTATTTAGACTTGTGTATTGTTTCAGAAACTTAGAATTAGGTAGGTTTGCCTCTGAATGCAAACTGAATCATATCTCTGCCCCATCTCCAGCAGGAAAAGAAGGAAAGATGCAACCCCATATCCCTTTTCTGTATGCTTTGCCACTTCATACATACAGTGCATGGAAAGAGCTATAGCTGCCTGCAATTTGCATGTATTAGAGCAAACCTGATGCTTTACAGGCAGAGTAGGGACAGTAGTATTCTTGCATTCATAATGCATAAAGCAGTCATAGTTGTGCACCCTTTGTTTAAGTATGGTGGCGCTGTGGGTTAAACCACAGCCTAGGACTTGCTGATCAGAAGGTTGGCTGTTTGAATCCCCGTGACGGGGTGAGCTCCCGTTGCTCGGTCCCTGCTTCTGCCAACCTAGCAGTTCGAAAGCACATCAAAAGTACAAGTAGATAAATAGGTACTGCTCCGGCGGGAAGGTAAACGGCATTTCCGTGCGCTACTCTGGTTCACCAGAAGTGGCTTATTCATGCTGGCCACATGACTCAGAAGCTGTACGCCGGCTCCTTCGGCCAATAAAGCGAGATGAGCGCCGCAACCCCAGAGTCGGCTACGACTGGACCTAATGGTCAGGGGTCCCTTTACCTTTACCTTAACCTTGCTTCTAAATGATAGTCACAATTTATAAAAGTAACAGGCCATGGGCAGTACAAAAGTCATCAATTAATGCCAAGTTTTGAAGGGGGGGGAGGAATATTTCCCTAACAAAAAAGTCCACTTTCCTTGTTTTATTGTTGTTGTTTTTTAAAAGCAAACAAACAAAAAAGCTTGGACATATATTTCCAGTAGTGCTAACCAAGATTAGTAGTCTTTCATATTATTGCTGAAATTGTGAAGTTTCATGGAACATTTTAGGACAGTAGCATTCATCAAAGATTCCCATTCAAAAAAATTTCCTTTATGCTGTTGAGAAAATAGGGGTGGCTTGCTGCCCTCAGGCAGACTTATATGCCTTGCTGTTCACTAAAATTAGATTCCATAAACCCACAGGAGGTCAGGGTCACCCATTGGCTTTTTAATTCCTTGTGGGCTGGAGTAGAGGATGACTCATATTTCGGGATTCTTCTGCTGAACTGCCTATACGTTAGTATAAAAATATTCTTGGTAAAACTTTTTAAAACTCCCAAACAATAGTTTTCAGAAACCAGAGGTATCTTGGATTTAATCTAATCCTAGATTGAGCCACAACAACAACTCTGACAAATATTTGACAATATTGGTTTTAACTTAAGAGAAAATTGACCATGAATTGATTTCAGAATGTACACAATGTGAGGAATAGGAAGGCGGATGCACAAATGGATTAAAAAGGGAAATACTTAGATAGAGGAAGGCAGAGCAATTATTGTAGGCAAGCTATATTGCAGTTTTCCTAAAATGTGGCTTTGTTTTTTAAAAAAGTAAGAAGGGAAGAAAAATGTCACACGAACATTTTAAAGCCAATTTACATTTAGCGTTACACAAGCTTTTCTCACTATGCTATAAATCAAGGATATTTTTCTTAATTATCATTACATCATTTACTCTGTTAGAGTCTCCTGAATTCTCCTGCAGAGTGCAACAGCACACTTTTCTATATAAACATGCACTATTGCCCCACCCAGTGGCCACCTTGTAAATCATCAGCTTTGCTAATCTTACAAATTGCAACACCCCTCCCCCCCAGCTAAATTTGTAGGTTCTCTCTACTGAAATTTAAACAATGGCAGAAGAAGGCTTGGCTTGCTAGCATCATTGTCATCAGTGCTGATGTTGTACTTGAGAGCACAATCAGACAAAGTCACCATCTCTGGACCATCAGTAGGACTGTGATAATTGTTCTCTTTATAGAAGCCACTGTTTGGATTCCATCTCACTGAAGAAATCCACTAGTGTGATCTAGAGAGAGAACAAAGTGTTGTACTGTACAAATGAAGAAATCAGGCTATTCTGATGGGAACTGGCTCAGTTCTCAGTGACTCTGTAGAACAAAGTAAAGGATCTGTAGTTTGAGATAAAGCTGTGAACACAGGATGAAAAAAAAAGATGCACCATAGTAGAAGAATGTAGGTTTAATAACCTTTCCTCTTAATGCACTCCTTTACTTTCCCCCATGTGGCTGTAGGGAAGAGGCAGTGATCTCTCATATAAAAAGTGGCACATGGGGATGTGCATTGCACTCCCATAAATCAATATCCAGACCTTCCAACACACACCTGCTGCCCATGATACTGAGGTTATGATATATATAATATACAATACACATAGATCCAGACTCTCAAGGGGAGATGGGAGAAGCAGACCACAAAGCCATATTTCCCCATACGCCAAGCTTAAACCGTGTGTGACACTGAGTGCTGTGGAAACACTTGAATGGTCGCTATAAAAGAGGGAGGAATGTGATCTACAACACTTGGATGTTTAAGTATTGGGTACTTTATCATTAAGTTGCACAATCAACTATTTTTTTCCCTCTCAGTTGTCTTTCTAGCCTCAATTTTTTTTCTTGGTGTTGCTTATTTCCCCCATTCCATTTTCAAGGCCACACTAAAAAAATACCCCCCCACATACTATCTAATTATGAGATGCTTTCATTTTGAGAAGACCAAGCTCCTCGAAATCTTCCTTTATCCAAGTAGTGTGTTATTCTGATTCTTTTGGAAGTATTCTCCAACATGCATCCACTCTGGTAAAGTGAACTGTGCCTTGTTATGGGTGTTTCATGGCTAGAATTCTCACTCACTGGGTTCTCTGCAGTGTATCTCTTATCAGTTGGGTTCTTTCTTGGACGGAGCATCAATTATTGCTCAGTAGTAAAGACTGGAAACCATACACAGCATGGAGCTGCAAACATGTAATAAGATATGCCATTTTTGAGCTCAGGGTTGGGAAACAATTTTGGCCTAGCAGGCCAGATCTTTACCTCCTCCCACCTCCATGGGCCAACTTTGACAGGTGGGCAGGGTCATCTACCTGTCCATCATCTGATGCCAAAGGTTTCAACTTTGGCCAGAGGGTTTGGGAGAAAATAGTGGAAAACAGGAGTACTTGGTGTGCTCTGGTCCATGGGGTCATGAAGAGTTGGGCATGACTAAATGACTAAACAACAACCAAGTGACCAAAGAGGATTGACCAAGTTGGTGGTGGTACAATCTTGTTTCCATCTGCAGGGATCAACTGCGCATTATGGGTTCCCTGTGGGCAACTGGAATCCACAGCCAAACTGAGCAGATGCGTTGGCGTTCAATTCTGCTTCCTGCAGAGATTGACTATGCGTACCACTTCCCTGCAAGAAGTTAGCTAATATATACCACATTACCTAATAGAAGCTACATTTTCGATCCCTTGAGTTTGTAAGAAAAATCATAGCATACTTTAAAGCAGGAGATTATTTTTGCCTTTTTCCCATCCAGAACTATAAAACAAAATAAAATCCTGGGTATGGAATATTGGACATGCAGCTGACATATAGCAGTGCTATCACTTACACATTATATGAGCCATCGCTTTTTATTTTCAGTGACATTTCAAAAGAATTTCAGACCCATCATAGAAGCTTCCATCTCCCTTTTTAGAAGTGCCCAAACATTATAAAACAAACATGTTCCCAAAGAGTTAAATTAATTTGAGTTACTTTAAAGCCAGCGCATTTGTCCAGGGCAAGTTTCAGGGGGTTTGTCAATTTTAATTAGAAATGGCACAATGACTGTGCACAATGTAGCAGATTATCAGGGCTACTTGTTAAATTATTAAAGGCTGGCTAAGCTTCGGAATGGAGTTAGTGTCCAAATTAGTAAATTTGATAGTACATGCTTGCAAAAGAAAATTGCTTTTCCTTCCCTTACTCTCATTTTGCAGATTGTGTTTTGAGCCTTCAGAACTTCCAAGCTGTAAATCTCCTGATAATTTTGGAGAATTAAATCTGGCTTTATAAACAATACAACTGAGTGAAATGCCATGCCCTTTTATATCTCTCTTTATCTACTTTTGATGCTTCCTACTTTTGTTTTAGAGTCATAATATTCCCTTTGCTGCAATATACCACATTTTCAGTGCAAGGTTATATATCATGGTAGACTAAAAAGGAATGCTAAACTAAAAGAGATAACTCACTCGTTGAAAGCATAGCACACCAAAGAGATTATATAGGATCCAACTGCTACTGGTTGACATAGAGTGGATACAGAAAACCACAGAAGTGAGATAATATGATATTCACATTGATTCTTGGTAAGCCAGTTGTCTTCATTATGCTGACACACTGTCAGTCTTTCACACCCAAGTCCTATTATCGGAGGCAGGAAAAGAGTCGGAGCATAGGCTAAGGGTGTTCAATAGGCATTGTGTATGGTCTCTTAGTTGTGGAGGCCAGCTAGCAAGCCTGATCCATGAGCCTTTGTAAGGGTCAGGAAGTACCACTTGAACTCCATCAACCTATTAGGAGGCTTCCTCACTGGTATGGCTAGTGCAGTTCTAGCCATTGTGTATAACTCAGTGGCAGCTCACAGGCTGAAATTCTACTTGATACCCCTCATGCTGCCCTTTCAACAACTGGAATGTGCTTTATACATGGCAAAGATGGGTCATAAAATGATCATCGCTATTCACTGTTATTCTACAGATTGTAGTCCTGTTTATTGATGGGCTCCCCAAAGAATGAACCAAGTTTCCTTATGGAGATGACCACTTTTCTCAGTCCCTTACCCTTCAAGGACAAGGTGTGGCACTTTCTTGGACTTCAGACTCAACATTCCTTCATCACTCAAGAGGATTAGGAGATGAATATGGACCAGCTGCCCCCCCCCATCTTTTCAACCTAATAATTCAGAAACAATAAACTGTGTTCCTCAAACAGCTCAAGGTGAAAAGAGAAAGAGAATGGAGCATGAGAGAGAAAGGAGACTATCTCATCCTTCTTTCTCTGCTTCTATCTTCCCTGTATATTTCATGAAGCATGGAGAAGGGGAAGGGAGGTTGCTGGTAAATCCTGGTTTACAGCTCCTTTGCATCAGTGGAGCATCTCAGAACAGCCAAAATGAATCACTAAATATAATTGAGATCTAAAGCATCACTATATATAATGCATTTCAGAAATGATTGTGTTCAGTGATCTCAGTGATTTACAATGTAAGTCTTGGCTGTTTCCTTCAGATTTGTATCTTAGAAACAAATGTCTTATGCCTTATTTGCCAACACTATATGCACAAGTAAATATTTGTTTTGATGCATAAAGAAGCTACTTTTTCCTCTCCCTTTTTTGCTATCTGCACAACATCCATTTAAAGCACATTATTTCCCAGGGTGTGGGAATTGTTCTCTGAGGGGTAAGCTATGCAGTATTCTTTGGGGGAAGTCATGTGCTTTAAGTGTGCTTTTAAACGTATGGTGTCTATACAGCCACAACAACCATTTCCAAAAATGGTTTGGTCCTTAATTCAGGACCAAATTCCAGGTCCTTAATTCCAGTGGTGTTTCATAATTTACATTATACTGACAAAAAAGTACATCAAAACCATAATTCAGAGAAGTTTAATTTGAAAAATAATTAAACTACTTCCTTTGAAAGGAAACGCAAAGGTAAACATTGGACAATGTATGACTTTTCTTTTCCATTGTGTTAACTAAAGAGTCATTTATGAATAGACCACATTCTCAATAACTGAAGAGCACTTAGTATTTTCTTGTGACTGATACAGTGGTACCTCAGGTTACAGACGCTTCAGGTTACAGACACTTCAGGTTACAGACTCCACTAACCCAGAAATAGTACCTCGGGTTAAGAACTTTGCTTCAGGATGAGAACAGAAATTGTGCGGTGGCGGCACAGCAGCAGCGGGAGACCCCATTAGCTAAAGTGGTACCTCAGGTTAAGAACAGTTTCAGGTTAAGAACGGACCACCAGAATGAATTAAGTTATTAACCCGAGGCATCAATGTATTTAGATTTTTGCCTAAATACAACTTACATCCCAAATAACCGAAATATCTCATCCTTCACTAAAGATACTCTTCGAGGTTAAGCTTGACAAAGGGGGCCTTATTGACAGTTTCACTGCCCTTAGCTTTTTTTGTGTGTGGGGGGGGGGATGCAATAGCAGCCCAGGAAAGGGCATTTTCTGTGGTTGCCTGTAATATGTGGGATTCCCTCTCCACAAAGGCTCATCTGGCACCTTCATTATGCATTTTTCATAAGATGCTGAAAACACATCTCTTTAGGCTTTTGCAAACTCATGTGCACACTCTTTCTTACATACACATGAAAATAGTTATAGGCTGTTTACACATCACTTTCCCCTAACAGGAACTGATGCTTATTGAGTAGGGGAGAAAGGGAGAGGAAGGCATAGTAAAGCTCCAGCACCTCTCAGGTGGGTACCATTGCCATTCTAAGAGAACAAGGGAGAAGTTCATGGTGAGTGTTGACACCTCTTTTTCTAGAAAAATAGCACTGGTTAGAGGGACGCAGGGATCTGAACTTCCAGTATAACATGTTGAAATGTTGTACTGAAGGGAAGGCCCCTTGGTAATTCAGGACTCTCTGTGACGTATTGAGAACCCGCAATGGCTAGAGATTTTGGGATGGTCTTCTTATTTTCAGGGCACTTGGGGCTATGCCCTTAACACACATTCTCTTGAAAAGAATCAGAAACATTAGTCATAGAAAGCACACAAAAAAGCTAGTATGAACTCAATAGGGCTCACTTCTGAGTAGACATGTATAAAATTGCAGTTAGCTTCTTGTAATTAACTCATTTATAGCTAGGAATGCAGATTCATCAGGAAAGAACATGACTGGCAGTAAAACAGGAAGTCTGCATGACGTTTTTACAACTCCATTTAGTGTTGTTCTTTTAATTTTAAAAAAGGCAGTAGCCTTTTACGCACATCTATTTATTTCTTTGCTTTTATTATAATAGCAAATAACACAATAAATTTCTGTCTTAGATAATGTAAGAGGAAAGAGGAAACAGATGAGACGAAGGAACAAAGAAAGAAAGAACAAAAGAGGAACAAAACCAGATTGGCAATTATTTCCGTACATAATTATTAAAGAATAAATAGAGCCATTTTATGTTAGGTTGTCTGCCTTTCCTTACACTCGCAATGTTACTTGGCTTAACCATGTGAACTAATTCCCAAATCCTTAAGATCTAATCATCTAATGTAGGATTGTTTTCCCCTCCAGTTGTGACATACCATTATGTGGGCAGTTGTTAACAAATAAGTTATGATTTCCACATCTTCCAGTAAAACCAAATCTCTTACATAAAAAAGAAAAACACTAGTGGATCTACTAGTAATGTACAGTGCATTATAATTTCAATTTCATGTCCAGAAACTCCTTATTTTAAGGCAAGCCCACAATATCTGAAGCACACCAGTGCTTAAGATGTCTTTTGCCCACATTTGTATTTCAGTGTGCTGGGTTTGTAGCTATCAGTATGCAATTTGCAGCCTGCGTCAGCGCATAGGAGTGCTCAAAGCACTAATTTCCACATATATCCCTACCACACATATTCAAAAACCAACAGCAATCAGAAATATATAATAAAGGAAGTGAGAGTGATTCTACTTAGTAAATGTAGAATGGCTTAGGATGAATAAACCTAACAAAGTCTGTCTTCCAAAATTATGAAATTAAAGTTCTATTGTTGTCAAACCATCCACATTTGTAATCCATGTTTCTTGGCTTTGCTCTGCATACTCACATTTGGGCATTATACAGTTTGGGACGTTTGAGCAGCTGTATTTGTATGGATCTTTCCTCTGGAAGAAAGAAATGCAAAGCTTATAAATTAGCAGCTGTGAATGGCTCATAAAATAGGATGGAGTTGCAGTTATTATACAAGGATTTTATTTCCCCCTCTCTCTAAGTGGGACAATGTCTCTCTGTGCCCCAGAGGCAAAACCATAATGCTTTATTCTCCTGATAGCGTCTAGGAAAAAGGCAGAAAGAGAAAATGCTTTTCAAATGTTGAAATTAGACATAGCAGGCTTTATGCAAAAACCAGGGGCGGAAAACACAGAATTAACAGATGTGTCACAAGACAATTGCCTTTTACACAAGCCCTTCATAGAAACCATTATGGAAAAATTATATGTCTCAATCCAGATCAAATACTTTCTCTTTTTCTTTACGTGCATCTTGATTTCTGAGTTTATTGCTATCTGAAATAAACATATGGCTTATATACATTGTCACTTTAGCTTACTATTTAAGTAGATTGAACCTTGGGGAACTTGTAGAGACTGTAATCAAAGGACTACATAGAAAGATGGAAGAAAAAATAAAGATGAAGTGGGAGACTCTTTCCTACAAGACAATAAGTTGCTTACTAATATTTAGACTTGGGGAGGTGGGGGCATAATTTTAATGAAAGCCTACCTAGTTTGTACCTCCCAAACCAATATGCAAACTAAAACAGCTATTCTTTGAGAATCACGCTTCTTCAGATTTCGCGAAGTTCTCCAAGCAAAAATTGTGTACAAAATATGCACACATTAGTGGAAAATAATGTATATAAAAGCATTCGATTAGGAGAAATTGCTTGCAAAACAACACATCATCCCCAATTGATGCAGAAATAGAACAAAATGAATTGAAGATCAGAAAATGAGAAACAGGGAGAAACAGAAACTGAGCTTCATCTCTTCCTACTAAGATATGTTGCAAAACTGAATCAATAAACAAGACCAGAACATCTAAGTTTCCCTTTCAAACATCAAACCTTAACACCACTGCCTTAAGCATACTCAATCCAATCCATAATTCCACAGGCACTTTCATGAATGAACACAGAGAGCTCTAGCTACACCATTCAGGGCAATGTCAGGGCTGGCTTCAAGCACACAGTGGGAGGTGCATGGGCAGTACTGTCCCTGACACTGAAAGAATGCAGAGGTTCCATATGAACATTCAGGGTTTTTATTTCTGTGTGTAGGGAGACTCTAGTTCAAGGGTACTGAGACAGAAGTAAATCCCATTGGTTTTGACAGAGTTAAACAAAAACATGTTCAGAATCAGATTGTTTTAAGGATTAATGGAAACAAAGTTTTAACACATCTCTCCCCCCCCCACACACACACTCTGCTGAACTCGAGTGGACCTCAGAAGCTGGGATGTTCCAAAATTCATTTCTGGCAGTGGCATGTGCAAAGAGGGCTTAGATGATTCATTTACATGTGCCTAGTTTGGAACATGCTTGCAAGACATGGACCTATAATGGCCAAGTGTGCCTAGGTTATATTACGATGCTGGCTCATATGTCCCAGCTGAATCTGATACAATGACTCTGCAATATTTTCAACAGAGACAATCAGTGCCAACGTCATGATTGGCAAGAGCATTTAGAAATTGCTTGGTGTGCTCTGAGTTTCTGTCAGAGTTGTGTGCCATCAGACCATGCTAGGCAGGGCAAAAAACAGACTATTCCTGGGCATGGAAGGATGCCATTATGGGTGCTACAAGCCTCTGGCTTCTAGGTGGTACATTCAGAGCAGGATGGAATTCAATGTAACATAGCAGGTCCCATTCTGATCCCATTCTGAAAATGTTGTTAACCCCATCTTGCAGGTGGGATGGAATTTGGGAGCACAACATATGGTGATGGCAAACAACTTGGATGGCTCTGAAAAGGAGTTAATGAATAATGGCTGCCCGTGTGACCCCTCTGGGATCAGAGCAGCATGCCTCTGGATACCAGGGGCTGAGGGACATGAGCAAAAAAGGACTATTTTGCTTGTGGTTTGGGCTACCAGAACATATTGTGTCACCTGAGATGGGTGGCATCTTTGCTACTGCTCCCCCCACTCTTCTTTCCCTCCTACTGTTACAGTCCCCCTTCTTTCTTCCATTATCCATCTTCTTACACTTTTGTTTTGTTTCTGTGTAAGTGATGGCAGCACAAGCAAACTCACAGTCTACCCCTCCTCTTTGCCTTACTTTGAAGAAGGAGCAATGGATGAGGAAACTTTGAAGAGCAGCTGTGCTGCCACTGCTTTGCCATGGTGGCTAGAAATTATGTTTAGAATTAGGTAAACATGTACAGTATATTGCAACCTTTTGCTTCACCTTAAACAGGATTTTTGGCCAATGAGGTAAAGTGACAGTGGCCTGGGCCCACAATGTCTCATTCTTACGAAGGACCTCCTTAGCCCTTCCTCAGAATGAGGCACTAACAAAGGAGCAACAGCTCTGAAGGACCATCACCAGGTGGATTGGCAGTTGAAGCAGTAGACTGCAGGTGATGAGACAAGCAATGTTCTGTCCCTGCACCTGATACTTTAGATAGCCATCTCACATTCTGGAGGTACTGGCCCTGCTTCTGGTCTTCCCATAAATGTGTAGTTGGCAACTGTGAAAAACATGATAAATATTTTGTCTGATCTGGCCGGGCTCTTATGCTCTTAGCATTTCTAAGATCTTTTTCTTGAATAGAACTGGATCATACAAGTGTAGTGCTATTGCAGTTAAGTGCCAGGGTCTTCAGCTAGCCCCTTTCCAAAACTACAGAAGCATTTTATTTTAAAAAAATGAATGGATTTCTGCAGGTGCCAGTTATGAGTGAGAAAACCTCCACATTTTGATCACACATGAGTTGGTTGATGGTTGTAAACAGCTTGAATGAAATGACCAGTGTTTGGCTTGAGGCAGAACCTACATACTGAACTGTCTATCACCCAATTCACTAAACTGTAGCAAATGGCTGCTATCAAATTTTGCACGAATGTTTTGCAGAGTTTAGGGTCCAGTGGAACTGAATGAAATCAGTTTTATTCTCCTGGCCTAAAGCCACTCCTGCGATTTAGCAGGGTGGATTTGCCACACACCTTTTTCTTGGGAGAAGACACAAGTTGGTCTTGGGAATCACATGGCAGGAATGCCGATAGGAGGGCAGCTATCAGGCTGCAACTGAAGTCTCCTCTGCCCTTTCTACTTGTTCCTTATCTTATGCAGCATCCTACCTCCTTCTATAGTGTGAGGTCTTTTTTTGGCTAGTCACCTTTTCTGAGGGCTGAGTAGAACTTTTGAGGGGAGCCCCTGATTGGCCTACTGGCATTCTCTGTTTTCCCCTACACCACACTGTAGGGTTTATTATTATTGCTACTACTTGCTTTTGATGTTTGTACTTATTTGGGCTATTTGGCATTCAATGTGGGCAGGTAACAGAATTTAAGAACTTAACTGAGGGCTCATCAACACTTCCACTTGTTCCATGCCTACAAAGCACAGGTCTGAGAGGTTTTCTGCTTGTTTTCTAGGCTTGAGTCCAAGAAGTTTCTTTTTGTTTGTCCTGCCACTTTCTCTAGGAGATTCCACTGTTTACTGCTGAATCAGAAGAAGGGTCAATCTGCAGAAAAACCTGATTGACATTTGTTTCAATTCAGCAGTAAACAGTGAGTGGTCCCAGGGGAAAAGCAGCAGGACGAGCAGAAGTGTGAAAGAGCATTAACCGGTACCCTGAAACATTATGGGGTTTCAGGGCACTTTTGTGTCCTCTTCTACAGCCTTTGGCTTGGGATGGAGGTCCCTGGGGCTGCTCTTTAGGCCTGACATGCACACCTTGGTGAATGCTGGACAGCAATACCTGGATACATGTATTAGGCTCACATATGCAAAGCTCACTTAGCAGGAAGAGAGAAGTTCTCTCAATCCCTGTCTGGCGAGACACGAAATGTGGCTATTTACATGCCCTGGGGAGGGAGGGATCCTTCCTTCATATGTCAATTAAAATCTACGTTCCCGTTGTTTAGTTATTGTTTGGCAGTGCTTCTATTTGTTAAATTTGAATAAATATTACAATTCCATCACAACTCTGCCTCTCAAGTTTTCTTCCATGGTGTGCTAGCAATGTTAGAATGTTCATATCACACCCTAAAGTTAATTACTGCTTTATCAACCCATCATTTTTATTGAAGGGGTGGGGGAAACTGTTCTAAGATTATTCTATTATTATTTTTTAATCCGCTGTAAACAATTAGTTGTTGAGTACAATTAGGCAGGAAGGAAGAGATGCAACATCTTTTGAGGCAATTTTGCAGGGAGGGTGAAATATATGTTGGTAATCCTTCATTTTCTGCCAGAATTAATCTAGATACTTTTGAAACACCTCTAATCACCAGCAAAGTGGAAAAAAAGAATAAAGTAATCCAAATAGAGGGGACAAATAAGCATCCCTTCATCAATCAGTGTCAGACCTCAAGCAATTATTTTACTGAAGTCTTTCCTGGCCTAAAGTGAAACTTGTTTATTATTTGCCTGCAAAAGTCCCCTCATATTGGTGATAAGATTGGGGAGGGGGCTGCTGCTGGTGTAGCTTTAGCTGATCCCAGTATTAAATTACAACATGATGTCATTGCACAGACTTTGAAAGGATAAACTCAACTCATTTATCAATTACAGCCAGCTCGGCAGATCTAATATAATTCCACTGTGGGGATCATATCCTTTATCATTTATCTACTTGGCATGTTGTTGTTGTTTTTTTACATATGATCTCCCATATTTTGGCTTGCTTTTCAAATGTTGCATGATATCATTTTATGTCATGCCTTCATAGTTGCTTTCCATGTTGCCTGTAGATACTTCTAGTGAACAGCAAGAATTGTAGGAAAGGTCTTTTGACAAGGTTGGTACATTTGTTCCCCCGTGAGTGTGGGTTGAAACAGGCCACAGAAAGATGACTGCAGAACCTGGTGCAGCAAAACCTACACAGTCTTCATGTTGAGCCTTGTGGAAATAGGTTGGTGGCAGCAGCAGCAGTAGCACATCTTTGCTCTGGGGTCTTAATGCAGTTGGAAAACAAGAAATGCTAAAGGTAATTTCCTACCAGGATATTATGCATTTCAATGGAGCACATTTCCCACCTGTCCTTCTGCCCTTGGCCCAGAGCATGGGTGGCATGGTGCTTCTCCTAATTCACTTTTGCTTTAGGCTGAGCACAGAGCATCTGGTAGGGCACTGTCATTCTACCCACTCACATCTTGGAAATACATTGATAAGAACCACTGGAAATCAACTCATTCACTATTAGTTATGAGAAGTTAGTGCCCAAATAGTGGTGATGCTTCTGAACTATGTATGCATGAAGTTCCAACATGTACAAGTTTTGTACTGATTTTTCTATTGTTTACAACAGCTTTCTGCAGATGTTTTGGACTACAACTTCCATCTCCTCACACCAGCTGGTGCAGATGGGTTATGTAGTCCAAAACTTATGAAGGTCCCCAGGTTGGGTGAAAAAGGCTGGTTTAATTGAATGAGACAGATTGTTGCAGACACCACAATGTCATTATACTAAAGTATAGATGAGAATAGAACAAAGCAATGTTAGAAATAATTTTCTGTTCGTATATAAATTAAACATAGCAGTGAACACTGATCTGACAATATCAGTTTGCACCAAAGTTCTGCTAAGATTTCATTCCAAGCCAAGAAAACAGCTTACGTATTCACACAAATTGAATTAAAGAGGCACAATATTAAGGGCAGAAGACCAGCCCCTGTGCCAACCCAACCATTAGAAGGACAGTATATTCCAAAGCAAGATGGGATGCCATACTGACCTGAAGACTGGGAGAGAACCACACAAGTTGACTGGGTCCTGCAATTACACACTGACCATCCTGGGTCCAGCAACTTGGGGAATATAATCTTCTATCAATGACACTTTCTGTTAGCCAATTACCTCCCCAGTTTGGTATTCTAGATATATTCCAAGGCATGAGTGTTTTTATCTTTAAGTGTTATCAAATAGGAGTACTCTTATTTATGCAGTAGGATTCTGTTTGCAAAGCTTGTTGTGATCTGAATCTAGGATTTCATATACATAGTAGATGATGCATTCACCAGAGGCAAGTCAATGCCAGTATATGTCCTAGCGTTTAGGTATTTTTTCAAGATTCGTTGCAACTTCACTCCTTCTAAGGCTACCAACTCATACCACACAATATTTGAAACATCCAGAAAACTCTTCCAATAATTACCACAACTTCTTTGCTTTCTGAAAATTAGCACTAAGCAATTTGCATAACATCTGCACAGCTTGGAGGGCTAGAACATTAAAACAATTAGCTCTGTATTCTACAACAGTTGCAACGGAAACAATTGGTGAAGTTCAAGTTGGTTTAATATTTACTCAGAAGAGATATACTCTAGTTTGCCCTTTGCCTTTAATGCTTTATTAAGAACTATCTTAGGATCAATAAGTTAGTCATATTTACTGTTGAGAAATACTTTCCCATGCCTCTTCTCATAAATAAGAAGTCATCAAATGCTGCACCATTATTTAAATGTGTGCCTGTTTATATCTACAATGTGGGTGCAAATTCAGCCGATATTACCCAGCTGTCATTCTATAGATGGTAATCTGTAAGCATGGTATATAAACATAACAATTTGCCTAATAAAATGTTCTTGTGGCATCATGTGCCAAAAAATGTGCAATCAGATACCCCCCCCCCCGGTATTCAGCTATGTTGCAGTTCTATCACGCAGTCATAATTGGGGGGGGGTGTTATATTTGCCTAGTAAAATTATTCTTTATTGGCAACCTGACACATCACTATTTCCGTTTGAGGCAATTTCATGTGCATGATTTTAAGATGATTAAGCAGCCATGACTTCATGTATATCCTATTTCTGAACTTGCCATGATGTTTCTGAACATGATGTTGGCAATACAACCCTATACATGCATATGCAGAAGGTTGTCTGATTGGGTTCATTGGAACTAAATCCAAGGAAAGTGGGTGTAAGAAATGAAATCAACTATTCTGACTTCCACTGTGTGCATGAGTATTCCTGAATTCTCAGTATGCCTCATCGAAACAGACCTGAACATTTCCACATATAATCTGGGAATGGCAGTTGAAATGTTTAATGGGAAAGGGAAATTAGCTGTATTTATGACTTCACCTAAACACAAGAAGGTTCAAAGGCTGGTTGGGCAGGGGTGTATATGCAAGCCCTGCCCTAATGCATGGGCATTGCTCTTCAGAACTTCATGTTTTCCACTCATAGATTAGCATGGAGCTATTTCTACACATGGGACATGGATGGCATTGTGGTATGAACCACAGAACCTGGGGCTTGCCAATCAGAAGGTTGGCGGTTCGAATCCCCGCGACGGGGTGAGTTCCCGTTGTTCGATTCCAGCTCCTTCCCACATAGAGGTTCCAAAGCACGTCAAGTGCAAGTATATAAATAGGTACTGCTCTGGCAGGAAGGTGTTTTCATGCACTGCTCTGGTTTGCCAGAAGCAGCTTAGTCATGCTGGCCACATGACCTGGAAACTGCGGACAAACGCCGGCTCCCTTTGCCTATAGAGCGAGATGAGTGCGCAACCCCAGAGTCATCCACACCTGGACCTAATGGTCAGGGGTACCTTTACATTTACCTATTACTATACAGGTTGTTGGAAGAAGAAAGAAAATCAAAGGTATTTTGTTTCAAAGGTATTTTGTTTCAAAATTTTATTTGAATCATTGAAATTTGGCTTTTTACCAACAAAGCAACATTTCTTATAAATTTATGAACTTGATCATGAAATCAGAGCACACAAATTATGTCCTGCAATAGAAAGTTGCAGTTCTGAGTGCTTCTATTTAGGATTGTGGCCACTCCAGTCCATTCACACACAGAGAGAATTTTCCATTGTCTCCAGTAGCCAGTCAGCATTCTATACTGGCCAAGCATGCTCACTTCTTACTGAACTTTTTAAGGTGCTCTGCCTGCAGTTGGCTTCCCACCCACAATTCTGCATTTGGCAGGGAGTGCTATGTGGACATCTTGGATTTCTCCATTGCTTTCTCTGGGTAGTGCTCAGTTCTGGGAACATCTAAAAATAACTTCTCAGTGTGAACAAGAAAGTGACTTGCCCAAACAGTCATTCATTCTGCCAATAGTGGGCAATGTGGTGGGGCCTCACTGCTCAACTGACCTCTGGTCAGCTGTATCACTTCTAGGAGGTAGTGGGAGAGTGGCAAGGCAGCAGAAAGTTCAGTGCTATGCAAATACACCATTTGAACCAATTCAGAACGTCTGCCGGTGTATTTACACCACACAGACCTCATTGGTGTCTCACCCCTTCCTCTCTATCTCCAGGTAAGTGGCCTCAACATGATTGCCCAGAGACTAGATGAGTGATAATGCCTCTCACCAGGCTGCTGGCTATTTTTCCCCCTGCTAGATCTGTATATGTGTGTGCATGTTCATGCCTATGTTCATATACACACAGATATATGCAGAGATGCAAACACACACACACACACACACACACACACACACACACACAACACACACACTCCATCTCAAGCTACTCCATTCTATTTCCTCTCTTACTCAGCTGCCAGGATTTCACTCCCCACTTTGCCTACTTCAAGTGTGCCAATACTTCCTTCATGTGCATGGGTGTTGCAGTTTGACTGCCGATGAAACCATATGAAGGCTGGAATAGGAAATAGATGGAGTGATTTCTGACTACCCTGGAACTAACTACATACTTCCATGCATACCTAACAATTTATTCCAGCCGATAGACTGCCACCTATCCTGCCATTAACTTTGTTATCAGCGTTCCTTATCACCGTGCCCTGACACAATAATTGCTGGTTAGGTCTTCAAATCTATTTACCTTTTGTTAGAATGTTTCAATAGTTTTCAGGTTCTGGTAATACTGGAGTTCTTATTAGTTTGCAAGAAATGTTATGATCTGTCTTCCTACCATCCACCCTACACAAGCACTAGGGTCTTTTTAAATAAGAAAAAGAATAAATACAAGCAACAAAACTAACTTAATGCAAAAGCTCATGTTTTAATCTGTTTTAGTTAATTGTTAATTGTTGATTTTGATTTTCTTTTGAATGTCTTAAATTATTGTTAATTGCTTTTATTGATTATTTTGTTTTATCTTTTTCATAAACCAGGTTTTTTACAATCAAGAGGTGTATACATTTTATGAAATAAATAAAATATGTGTTCTTTACACACATTACTTGGCTGTAGAATCGTATTGCAAAATGTGAAATGTGTGAATTTTGCGGGATGACTGTGACAGTTCGCATTGTGTTTCGCAAAGTGCAAATTCAGTAGATCTACCTTAAGTGTGAACGACCTTTTTCCTCCTCCCTAGCTCACACACACGCAAAGTGATGTGTAGGTTATTGAGGGAGACAGAGGTGGCTCCAGATATGAGCAGTTTTTCCATCACTGTGTCCACAAAATGCTAAAAGTAAATTTGAAAACTACGCCATTGTTTATATGAAGCGAATGTCTTAGAGCAATGTATTAGCAGCTTTATTATCACATTAACATTTATGTTGTTAGAAATAGAAGTGTTATGCACAATAGACTCTTCTCTTTTTAAAAGCTCCTTGTTTATAGCAGAATCGTTTAAGCTCTGGATTTACCAGCTTGTTTAAATCAAAGTTAGGGTTATCTTTTATATTCCAATAAAATAGCCCTGCACCTCTAATGAATTAATAAGGAACATAACTTCTTTGTGAGTCTTGACCTCGGAAATTAAACTGCTTGTAAATACCGATTCATGGCTGTTCATTACCCAGATATGGTTTGCCCTGTGTGATATTGCACTGCCCCTTCTTGCAAAGATCTGCATACTTATTAAACACAAGACACCATAATTCAAATATAACAATCCAGTTGAGATTGTAATGCAACACGAAGTTCAGAATTGCTTTGCCGCTCTTCCATTGTTGACCTGTGGAAGAAGGAGGGGGTGGCACAGGCACACAATTCTCTTCTTCCCTCCCTGCCTCCCGCGACCCTTTCCTTATAATAAGTGTATCTCACCCTGTTCTTCTGTTCGTAAACGGAGTGGTGCCAAATGCTTCAAAGGTGGACTGTCAATAAATTTGTTTGGTCCAGAGACAAACTGTCAAATCTGTCTGCTTTTATCTACTTGTAAACGCTGCGTGTGTTTCTGATTTTTTTGTCTCTCCTTCCCAGCTTAATGCTGAGGGATTTGGGAAGCAGATTTATTTTGCTGAGCTTCTGGCTACATTCAAGTACCAAACACCACCAGAAATACTGTGGATCATCTTGAAGCAAGGGCTTAATTCATAACTCTTGGTCTCATTATTTGTGCCTAGGTTTTCTCCATTGTTGACTCAGACATACTCCTCATGGCTTTCAACTTTGGATAAACCTTAAATGGTTTATTGCTGAGGGTAGAACGAAAGAGACAGGATTGTTTGGGCCACAATTTTATTGAAGGAGCTTTAAAATACTTGGCTAGGACCAGTATGCCTATAAGATGTTCAGAGAAAGTCCACCATGATGTTTGCCTAGTACCACAATGTCCAAGCCTGAACTAAACCTAAGGAAGGCAATACAGTCCCCTTGTCAGTTAGAGGTATAAAACATGTCACTCATTTTAGCCACCTACAACTACAAAAGATTTAAAGGAGAATCCCTCAACACTGATAAGGGCTCTCCAAACTGGTTTGACCCCCAGTCCCTAAATTTATTAATAAAAAAATGGCCACCTGCCAATTGGGGTGGTGGTGCTTGATTGGGACAGCAATTGCAGGTCAGTCCACACACTCAGAGGTAGCCTTGATGCAAAGTGCATCATAAATAAGCTTTGACAAGCATGAATGTCTGTCTGTGAAAGTGATTTACTCACAGGAGCAACAAATCACCAAAAATGTTCACCCCCAGAACAAAGTGACAGCATGCCCCACTCAAGGAAGCTGCTATTTCAACTTCTGAAAGTGTCTCCTGTGTTAGCACTGTAACACATCTAGACTGCATGAATCAGAATTAACAGAAATGACAGCCAATTTATAATGTACGCTATGAACTGGATTTTGCCACTATTGCTTTGTATCATGTTCTTCAGATACTCCCTACAATAAGATATGTCAGCCAACTAAAGAGACAGCTTCTTGAAACTTATTTACAGATGCAAGAGAGGTTGTTCAAGTGACTTTCCCGGGTGTTGAAAGAAGGGACACATGGACTAAAATTGTGCCCAGAGGCCATGTCCTGAACCATCTATGCTGTCATCTAGTGTAAAAGGGGGGTCTTCAAGGTTATTAAAATGCCTGGTGTCTCTGTGTTTTCAAAAACCACTTATATGGAAATTGTGGAGAGTTTCCCACAGGCAACTGGTTGGCCACTTTGAGTACAGGATACTCGACTATATGGGCCATTGGCTTGATCCAGCAATGCTCTTCTTATGCTCATTGTATCACCTGGGCAACAAAGCATGGTTTTACTTCTAGCTTTATAATGACTGGTTTAATTTATCCAGGCTTAATTAAAGGTTTTAAGATTTTATTTTGAATTGACCTTCATTAGCCTATAAAGGCAAACCTCGTATTGTACATTTTTCTGAAAATGTCCTGAGGGGGAGAAAGTATTCAAGGTTGCCTGTTTCCCTGCATTCAAGCATGGCATTTGTAGTGTTAGTTTTACTGATTATAATGGTAGCACTTCTGACCAATTTCTAATGTTCCTTTTGCACTGCAGTGCCTACATACCACCATGCCAGGCTAAATTTCCTTCACACCAGAAGGTATCTGTGGTGTGAGAGGAATGTTGGAAATTGGAATTGCCCCTTCTTCTCAATAGGGGCAATCTGTGTGTGAGAGAGATGCACTACAAGTGCTTTCCTCAGGCCATATCACTTCCTTACATTCTTCTTCTCACTGGCCCTGCTCTGAACTCTCAAGTTCTTTTACCTGACTAGTGTATCTGAACTGTGGCAATGCCTTACACTTGTCTGGATGGAGAGATGCGACTGGCGCAAAGCTAAGAGTCACATCTTTCGCCTTTTTGTCTCTGGCCATTCCCACCACTTATATGCAGCCCTGAGAAAGTTGCCCAAAAAGGAAGGAGGCCCTTGGGCAGGGGAAGTTCCTGCACCCATGACTTAAAGGATTAAAAATTATGAGACTTTGTCATCTAGCTTTTTTAGACTGTCACATAGCTTGCTATGTTGCAACTGCAGCAGGAGAGGACAACAATACTGTAACATACAACAAAACACTACAAAACAGAATATTTTTTTTGTGTGTGTGTATTTGATTAAAGTTTACATATGAGAAGGACGTGCTTAGCTTAATAAACATCCAGCACTCCTTAACATTGCACTGAATAGTTAGTGTTGTATTTCTGTGGACTCCACAGTATGGCCTCATTTAAAATGTGCTTTGAAGTCGTTTCAAGCATGTCTCCAGCTAATTATCAAGAAACAACACCTAACCAGAACTGACAACACTTAAACTGTTTTTAGTAAAGTCAGTATCTTCCTTCCCTTTTCTCATCCTCCAGTCCTCTCCCATCTTCTGGCTGAGAAACTAAATCTGATCTAAACACTTCTGGCAAACTCCCCCCTGTGATTGGTTATTCTGAACCGTTTTACTGAAAGGAACCTGGCCATAGATCATCATCATGCTTGATAATATATCTAGTGAAAAGTTTCCAGTGAAATATATCTTCAGCATAAAGAAGCAAAATGCAAGGGACTGCAGCGGGGAATAAGGATTGCCTTAGAACACATGTAGCACTTTACATCTCAAGAACAGCAGTATTGATTTCAAGGGGAGCAGTGTGGTGCGTGAGATAATTCAGTAATAATAAGGATACAATTAGAAACAGCAACTCAAGCAATCATACAAAGAAAGCAGTACTGTGCCAAAACTTTCTCAAATGTTGTATTCCTTTGTAAAAGAAGATTCCATTTTTCTCATTAGGACATTTGAGGGTAGGTTTTTTAATTAGAATTTTGGAGAATGGTGTTTTTTGAGCTTAGTTGAGGCTCCAGTACTTTGGCCACCTCATGAGAAGAGAAGACTCCCTGGAAAAGACCCTGATGCTGGGAAAGATTGAGGGCACAAGGAGAAGGGGACGACAGAGGATGAGATGGTTGGACAGTGTTCTCAAAGCTACGAACATGAGTCTGACCAAGCTGCAGGAGGCAGTGGAAGACAGGAATGCCTGGCGTGCTCTGGTCCGTGGGGTCACGAAGAGTCGGACATGACTAAACGACAACAACAACATAGCATCAGTATTGGTCAGTAGGAGGGGCAGGGTGAGGCTGTACTGTTTACATGGGCTCCCAACACTGCGCTCATAACACCCCAACTTCCTTGCCACCTTGTCCTTCTTCCAGCAGTGAGCCTGGCATTTGGTTTTCCACTGACTGCTACTGCTTATCATTGCAAGTTTGTGTCTTTCTTGGCTGTCCACACTTCCTGATACTCATGGGATGAGCTTCCTATGGGACTTACTTGAAGTGTGGGCACATGGGAAGGCAGAGTGCAGCCCATTGGCTCGATGATTTGTAGAATGAAAGGAAGGACACCCAGAAGCACTCCTCAATCATCTCAAAAGTAGAGTAAGCTTCCATCATCTAGTCAAAACATATCTCTAAACCCATGGAGTAAGCCCACTCTAGCTCATGGTACAGTATGAAACTATAGTATTCTTGTCATGTTGATTTTATGATATTTTATTTGCGCTTCTGCTTCAGTGTTATAATATTACAAATGAGTGCTTTTACTGACTGCATTGGAAAATGCATTGTGGCCTCTTTGTGCCTGAAAGCACTATATAAATATTGAAAATTAATCAATCCAATAATGAATTGATTTCCAGTTGGTCAGCAGAGAGCACTTCAGAGGTAGGGGAATACCAGTAGGTCCTGCAGGATCTTTTATAAATTCTTCAAGCTTACACAGATAAGAAAAAGAGAAGCTGACCTTCAGGTATTCAGAGCGATTAATTGTACTTTAGTTGTAATTCCAAAGCTGTGCATTTCCCCTTGGCTGGCAGGGAGGGGAAAGGTGATTTTAATTTTTTTCCTAATTAATGCAAACCTTTGAAGTTCACCTTTTAGGAAGCTGAATTAGCTGTGCCTGATGGCTGTATGGTAATGCAACACACCCTGCCTCATGGGAGACCATAGATCAAGACTAACCTAATAAATCTCTCACTTCAGGACTACACAGCTTGTCAGGAAGCAGATGTTGCTTTTCATCTCCTGGGGATGGTACAAAGTATAGTGCATTACTCTGCAGCACAAGCTAGCTGGTGACCTCTGAGCAGCATAGACATTGCTCTTAGCAGGTTAAATACTGTGTGCATTTGGTGGCTAGTCAGCAGACATAGGGTTAAGGAAAGGGACAGGAAGCCCTGATGTGTTCACTCAGTGAAAAAGAAAATATTGTGACAGTGTATATTAGACTCGAACCATGAAATCCCCATAGAGCTTGACCCAATCCTTGAAAGAACAATGAATGCAGTGCTCCTCTTGTCATGAAAGTAGCAGTACTGGCACCCCTGTGAAAAAGCATCAAACAAAATAGCTGGGAAGCTAAAGGGAAACAAATGTGAGAAGTTTCTACACACATTAGTGGTGACTGTGACTGCTAGCTCCACACAGCAAGCCATTCACAAGAACCAGCTTGCTGTGCAGATCTGGCAATTTTCTGCACACAGCAAACATTCAGAAATGTAATAGGAAAACTATATTTTTTAAAAAATAAATATGGAGAAGTCCTACAGTTTGGGTCTTTTTCTGAAAGCATTATAAACAATCTATTCCAACATGCATTGTTGGTTTGGAACTGGGCCATCACTTTGGGCCCAGCAGTTTCTGGACACTCACAGGATGAGGGGCAAAAATATATCACCCCTGGGAATTGGAAAAGGGTCAGAGAAAAGTTTTGGCATTGATAATAATTATGGATGTAGTTGTCCTGGTCCTGGGCACCCGGAACAATTGATATTTCATTCATATTGATACTTCCTTGGGAAGATGGTGGTGCTTTTTCATCAGCAGGAAATCCTCGTTTAGCAACAATCTTATTGAGCAGCCATTGGCAAGTCACAATTCCCATGTTGGTCCATAAGGAAACCCCAAATCTACAATATAGTAATCCCTTTTATTCAAACCAATCAAGATGTCAAAAAACAAGTACGCTTTTGAGTTCTCCAGAACTCTTAATCAGACTGGAGGCTGAGAGAAATCTGGGAGTGGTGGAAAAAAAGTGGAGCATTAAAGTCTTCAACAAGTTTCAGCTGTAAATCTATAAAAATCAATTTGTGCTCTATAGTACAAAGAATACTATAGCAACACAAAGAAGGTAGAAATTCCCCTGTTCCCTGTTGTAGCTTGTCAGCAAATGCTTGTCACTTCTGCCACAGGATCCTTCAGGAGTTTAATTTCTGTGCATTCTGAAGAACTGTAATGGTTTACATGCTGTGAAGACTCAATTAAGCTGACAGAAAAGCTGAAATAGAAATCAGGTAAGAGAAAAGCCAAACATATTTTAAGAGAGCTATACTTAGTGTGCATGTTGACATGATTTCAATGAAAGCAATGTTTGTGGGACCACTAGGCAGTGCTTGGAGCCCAAATTCCATATATGTACAATTTAATATTTTTAAAATCAGAATAAGTCACACTTAATTGATATTCTTTATTTTGATTGTACATCACTTTGAACAGTGATTTTATTCTTTTGCACAGTTTTTTTGGCATATCTGGTTGGCATATTAAGTAAATGATCATCATTGTATTTCTGCATACAGTATTACGACTAAGTTAACAAAATGCTGTTTCTCTAAGATATGCAGTGCAGGGAAGGAAATCGCTGAATGCTTACTGGTTTGCAGACGGAGGGGATGAAGTTTTGGAAGACAGCATCTGATCTCTTCAATTTCATGTTAGAAGGGGGTCTTAAATAGAGATGTGCATTGGATTTGGGTGAATCCTGAAATGAACTGGGCCACTCTGGACAGATCTGGGACTTTTTGAGTATCAAGTGGGATGTTTCTGAAGCACCCTGAACCAAGGCAAAGACCAATGAGATGGATATTTGGATGTTAAAAAATAAAATGGTGCAGATAAAACATCCGCAAAATGCTGTGCATTCAAATCCTTCTGCCACAGTGTCACATGCCCACACAGTTGCACTGGGTTTTGGTGTCAATTGAGCAGAACACAAGCCTGAAGCTGTTTTGTTCATTCATCATAACTCTCGAGATATCAGGGTATTGGAAGAATATATTCCCTCAGGAGGTGCTAACCTGCCAGCAATTTTCATCAAATTTTACTCCCCCAAAAGAGAAAAAAGGCAGAGTAGGTTGGTAGGCAGGCAGGCAGATGTCCAAACAAAACCCCCGAGTTCATTTGTATGTAATTTGTCCAGCTTCATCCATTCAGAAAGGGCTGCCATGCCCACAAATTTTGTTCTGCTCTGTTACAAGGAAAATAAGCTGTAGTCATTTTTCACTTTCCCCATAATAGTGAATAGGGGAGATATGAAATTTCATTTCTCCTAATCAGGTTTTGGATTCAAACCTGAACTGGATAGCCTCTGAAGCACTTCACATGAAAATGGTTTGTTTTCCAAAGCACTGAATAAAGGTCTGAACCAAATCTTGTACAACTTCCAAGTCTTTAACATGCAGTAATTATTACATCTACCCTGGTAATTAGCAGACAGAGTGGAATTCAACTAGGTTTGACTCATAGCAGACCCACTGAAATTAATGAAAATAGCTATGTTAGGGTGATGCATTTCAAGGGGTCTTCTTTAAGTCAAACTTGAATACTACCCACAATAATTATGTTGTTGTTGTTTAGTCGTTTAGTCGTGTCCGACTCTTCGTGACCCCATGGACCAGAGCACGCTAGGCACTTCTGTCTTCCACTGCCTCCCACAGTTTGGTCAAACTCATGCTGGTAGTTTTGAGAACACTGTCCAACCATCTCGTCCTCTGCCGTCCCCTTCTCCTTGTGCCCTCAATCTTTCCCAACATCAGGGTCTTTTCCAGGGAGTCTTCTCTTCTCATGAGGTGGCCAAAGTATTGGAGCCTCAGCTTCAGGATCTGTCCTTCCAGTAAGCACTAATTATATCTTCAGGCAACTGTTGTTTACCAGGATCAAGATGTGAAGGGGCGAAGTAGCAAGGAGGTTGGTGTGGGGCAAATGCATCAACTCATAAGACTGATGCTGACTTCTCAGTCCCCTTCCCCTCCCAGTAAGCAACAGTGACCCACCTGCTGGGAAGCTTGCCTACTGGCTCTGCCCCACTTGTGAGACACTTCTGTTGAGGACAGCAGTTGTGTCCTCATGCCATGCTAGGCTGCTTATACCTCATTTTATGAGTGGCACGCTCACATTTCAGGCTGTAGGTCATACTGCACTTAACTGGAGTCCACAATCCACCCAACTTCAGAAATGTTCTGGTTTTGTCATGAGGCAATGAACCGCTTACATTATAATAAGCTTTAATAAGTCTGATTAAAATGTATTGTTACAAAAATAGTAGTCGTTTGGGTCCTGAAGCTCACAAGAGCAGCCCAGTTGTAGGAGTCAATGAGATTTAACTTTATTTTGCTCTGCGAATATTTCTTTGCAATCATTCATAACTTCACAGGTTTATGTTGCAGCTATTAGGCAAATTAAAATTATTTGAAAGGGAAAATTCATGTGTTCATAAAAAAAAAATCTTCCGTGTTCAAGTTGATATGTTACTGCTGTGGAGTCTTCATGAATTAACTTCTTTTAGAGGAGTGCTTTTCTGAAGTCCCGGATTCTATTTTATTTATTTTTAGTTAATGAGATGGCCAGGGCTCTTGATGCCCTTCAGAAAACCTTGTACTCCCTTCCCTCATAGGTTATGTGGAGCCCCATCTGAAGAGCAAACAAAATAGGAGATGCTAACAAGTATCAGCATGATGGAAAAGCTTTATCAGAGGAGAAGGTCCTGAAGTATGACCTCAGAGGTGGCCAGACTCTGAATTATTCTAATCTGTTCTTGAAGTTAATTCCATAGCCAGATACCCATGACCAAAATAGTCTTATCTGCAGCTCTGTTCTGGTCCACTTGATCTGTATCGTTAAATAGGAGTTGAAGTGAGTTGTCAATTCACCACCTGTCAGCATATAGCAAGGACCTGATTTCCTGACCATTCCTTGAAGTTTAATACCAAGAACTTTATCAGCAGAAGAAGGTAACTGGGAGCAGGGTTTAACTTGAGCCAAGGTGAGCTAGGAGTCCAGTCCGGAGCCTCTTTAAAGGCAGATTTAAGAGGGTCATATTAGCTACTGAAGGCAGGAGTTGGTTGATTTTACATTCATTTGCTCTTAAGCATCTAATTTCCCCACAATTATGTATTTACATTTCAATCAAGAATATTTACAAATGCAGTTTTCATTTATGGTTTAAGTGTTCCATCTTCAAATGGTCCACACGGCCAAAAGTATCTCAAGGACCATCTGATCCTTATGGGCCACTTCAATCTCTGAGGACTTCTTGTGGAACACTTTTGGTGGTCCCACATGCCCCTGAGGGCTTAGCTGGCCTTTATCAAGGACCAAGCTTTAAATTCAGCAGGTCCTGCTCTGTGGAATGTCTTTCCAATGTCCCTTTCAGACACTGACCAAAAACTGCTGACCAGTTTTTACTTTACTGAAGTGTTGAATATTTTTATTGTAGTATTGTGTTTTTAAGGTATATGCACCCTTGCAATGTTTTATATGAACGTGTGGTTTTAAAAGCTACAGTAATAAAATAAATGCAACAATAATAGAATTATCCTTCAATGCATCCCCTTCAATCTTTACCTAACTAGTTTTTCTGCTTAGGCTGTTGATTGCTCTAAAAATGTCAGGCAAGGAATTATCAGAAGAACTTAGAACTGTCTGCCTGATAATTAGCTATTCAACAGCAGCTATCAAATAATGTAGCGATGAACAGAAAGTATGAAGTGTATATATAATTCTTATGGAATATAACTTATTATGTAACTCAAATCACCGCTGCTAACAATACAAAATGGTGGCTGCATTGTGTGGCAATATCAGTAAGATCTTTAACACCAGAAATTAGTATAATCTTGTACTGAGTAACTTTCTTCCTTTAAAGAGAAAGCTAGTAAATCCTACTGTTTAGCATTCACGGGATCATGTGTCTGCCCAGTCCTTTTTTTCTGGGAGTATGCAGGGGGATGCATTCCCCTAAACATTTTTTGAATCTAATGGGAGAAGAAACTTAAAAAAAAAGTTTATTCTCTAGCGCGGTGAATTGTCAGTTCCATTGATACCCCTGATGGCGGCCTCACTTCCTGCCACGGTGTTTCCTGAGTCTCAGACAGAAGCGAGCGTTTATGGTGATTTTCTTGAGTCAAAATGAGAGTATCCCTAAACATTTTTTAAGAAAAAAAGCACTGTGTATGTCCAATATATATGATACAGTTCTGTTTTTTTTAAAACACACACACACACACACACACACACACACACAAAACCATTTGAGTAAAATCAGAAAACAATACTGCCCGGAATATAAAAATAATAATAATTAGGATTATTATCAGAATCTAAATATGGTTTTATGAGAAATTCCTATCCACCCCCAAACCTCCCAAACTGTATGGGAGTACTACACACACACACACAACACATACACACACACACACACACACACACACACTAAATTATGTTTAGCTTTTCAACATCTACTGTGTTCAGTTCAAACATTACAGAGTCAGTGTGGTGTAGTGGTTAGAGAGCATTAGACTATGACCTGGGAGACCAGGGTTCAAATTCCCACTTGACCATAAAACTCCCTGGGGGACCTTGGGCTTTTCACTGCCTCTCAGGTATCGTATCTCACAAGGTTGTTGTGAGGATTAAATGAGGAGAGGGGAAAGATGAGAACCCAATATGATTATTAAATAAATAATAAAACAACCAAACATGTCCTTTATTTTCTGTATAAAAGTTTGACTTGGTGGGAACTGATCTGTGCAGCAGTGGTGCAAGCGTGAAGGAATTATTGGCATAAGAGAAGAAACTGAATACACCTAGGAACTAATGTTTCAATAATATTATGTTGTTGTTGTTTAAAAAGAAATATTTATTTCATTTCCTTCCATTTCATTTATTTCATTCATTTCTGCCAAGACTGAAATCTGCCGAGGAAGGAATTGCTTCTTGGAAATTGCAAATGAGTGTATGAGCTATAAGGGAATGATGTATGTAATAAATCTCCAGATTAGACAGGGAATACTAATGAGTTTAAATAATATCAGATTAGGGCACTTGGATTCAGCAGAATCACTGAGCCACAGCAGGCAAGTTTGCTTTGCGTTCTCCCTTTCCCCATCTCTCTCTCTCTCTCCTTTACAGCTTGAATGGATTAATTACTGGTTCAGCGCAAGGTTAATAATCACTATCAACTGTCAGATTCACTTAAGAGTTTACTGTAGAGATATTAACAACACACTGACATTGCAAAGCTTTGGACATTTTGTAGTCAGCTCTGCCAGGGAAGAGAAGGGTAGGGGAGACTCATGGAATGCATTAGCCATACAAACACTGATCTGTGACCAAAGTACCTTAGCTGGTAGAAAAAAGAACAAACAAACAAAAAGAGGGGGGAGATCCTCATGAGATGGTTTCATTATCCAAGGCATTCTTCTTCCTAGTGATGCTTCTGCAGGGCAAAAGAAGCCTTCTGTGGAAAACATCAGCACTTGGGCGCAGAAAAAATAGGTGCTCTTGTCCAAAGCATCACATAACCAACAATTATTCCCAAAGGAAAAGCTTCTTTCGAGGGCCAGTTAGGCTTAATCAAAAGGTAAAGAAGAAAAAAGGCAAAAGGAAGAAAGTGGATCCGCTACTCCAGATAATAAATTCATAGCAGATTCAGGTCTGCACAACCGAGTCTTGGGCTAGGCAAAAAAAGTGGTGCAAATAAATATCACCAGCATATTCTATCACCTCCTGTCCTATTGGACCCCTTTCTCCTTAAATTGATGGAGGAAAGAGTCTCTCCTATCTGTGGCTTTCCTTGCTGGATCTAAGCAGCCTTATCTTACATTCTTAAATCTCATTAGTATTTCCTGTCTAATCAGAAGAATTATTGCATACATCATTTCCCTGAAGCTCACATGGAAGTGCATCCTCTGGTGTATTGTGCCATCCCTTCCAGCTGTTATCTCCACCCACCCCTGCCCACCACCATCTGCAAGAGAGGCAGCGCTCTTTCCTCAAGGGCACTGCAGGATGTCCTTGACACCTTGGAAGAGGTAAAATGTTGGATGAGTCAGCATTTCCCTTGGTCCTGTATTGTTGTTCTTTTCTTTTCTTTCCCCCAGCCATGCTAATATGGGGTCAAACATAATGTTGGCACAGCAACCCAGTAATTAAGCCACAGCTTTTTTCTCATGGGTGCAAACTCAACAAATATACATGGGCCCTACTTGTAACTTCTGTGCAAGAGCACCAATAGCTGCTAATACGAAGGCGCTGACAATGATTTTCCAAGCATGGGAATGGGAACAATCATTTTTTGATCACACTGACCAGGACAGAAAGCATCATGTAAGTGTATGAGAGAGAGCTGATTTGAAACAGCACAGTGAAACAGACATGTTATTGCCTGCCTGAAATCAAATTTCTAGAGGGAAATGGATTTACCGAGTGGCTCTCATGATCCCCTCTCAGCCTTCATTTTCTCCTCTGTAAAATGGGAAAAATGGGAAGAACAAGATTATAAAAAACCCTACTTTTTGCAATATTATACATATATTACATTTTTGGCAATATTACAAATGCTATGTAAATTAGTGTTTACATAAACAACAAAACATAAACTTCCACTAAATCTATTTCCATACTTGTCACACTTCTGCACAGTTCTAGCTAAAGTTCTCATTTTGTTGGAGACACAAAGGATTTTTTTGCTGTGCAATTATAGATGTCTACTCAGAAACAATGAGGCTTATTCCAGAGTACGTGTGTATAGAATTACACCCTTAATGTTTCAGTCAATAGGGGAAAAATAACTTGAATAGCTTAAAAATAAAGGAAGTTCACAGTAGTTTTTTTCCTGTTAGTGAGTCATTGTGTCTGTGTGTGTGCGTGTACACACACCTCCATACAATTCTATACATCTCAGCCTCCTTTGAATGGCAAACTCCTTATTGAATTTAGTTCTGCCAATCCCGCATTCAGCAGCAGCTGAAATCAAAGCTGCTCTCGGCAGTGTCTACAGAATTGCCAGATGAATGCATGTGGTGGTCGGTGATGATGTAGGAAGCAGAGGAGCCATAGCTTTCATTGAAAAAATACATCCAGACATGCAGATTAAGTGGGATGATTCATTCCCCCATCCCCAAACTGGGAGGAACTTCAATATTCTACGTCATGAAGATTAAAAACCAGCCTTGATAGGGAAAGGTGCAGTTGAGCAGTCTCTAACAAAATGATTTTTTAAAAAAAATAAAAAAAGACAAAATCTATTTTCTTTTAGCAATCCAGACATGAATTGATAAAACTAGTGGTGTCTTCTTCTACAAATTTTAAGTGGTGCTCCCCAGAGGACAGGACTTTGGGGCAAACATCTGGGGTTCTACTCAGCAGGGCTGGCTTACCACATGTGTGATGATGAGGTATCCACATCCTGAAGAATTTCCCATGCAGAGACCAACTTGGGCAAACTGGAAGGAGCAGAAGAGTAGACAGAAGTGCATGGTAAGCAGTGTACTTAATATTTGTATCACTCATGACATCATTATTAATCACATCTTTCTTTTTAAAGGAACAATAGGCATCAGCAGAAGAGCACATGTTGAAAGATGGTTTAAGCTTTCCCACCATAGCCAAAATCTCAGTAAAACGAACTGTTCCACTGCTGACAGCCCCTGACACAGGAATTAGTATGAGGGAAAAATCCAACTGGGGGAAGTTGCTTCAGCAAACCCATTGACCCCAATGGGAGTCCACACCACTCCGAAAGCCGCATTAGGGTATGATTTTTATTAGTAATTCAGTTGGAAAGCCTAAGCTTCCCCTCCAGCATGTTGTGATGCTGATGGCAATCCCTAGTGCCTGATATTTTGTTGTTGTTGTTGTTTGTTGTTGTAAATGACTGCTAATCATGATGTTAGTTTCAAGTGTAGCTACACCCTAGAGTGAGCAAATCATGTTGCAATTATTTCATGATAAGATGACTAATAGATTCTGCAGTGCAGCCCTGCTATCTACCCTTATCAATTCAATTTATTCGAATAGTGTAAAACTACCTCAGATTTTCTTCGGATGTTTTGCCAAAGCAGGTCAGACACATTATGCAAGTTGCTAGAAATACAAGTTGCTGGAAATGACAGCTGGGCAGAGTGCTGTGGGCATTTGTGTCCATCTTGCAGCCCTAAACGGCCTCAGCCCTGTATACCTGAAGGAGCGTCTCCACCCCCATCGTTCAGCCCGGACACTGAGATCCAGCGCCGAGGGCCTTCTGGCAGTTCCCTCATTGCAAGAAGTAAGGTTAAATAAATAAATAAATAAATAAATAAATAAATAAATTTTATTTATATCCCGCCCTCCCCAGCCGAAGCCGGGCTCAGGGCGGCTAACAACAATCAAATAATCAAACAATCAAATAATCCAACATTCTAAAAACATTTCATTATAAAATTAATAAAAATCAAATTAATGGCAACCGTTAAGCAAAATTCTGTGCAGGTTGCCAGAGGAGGGAGTCAGGCTGCGCCCTGACCAAAGGCCTGGAACAACTCTGTCTTGCAGGCCCTGCGGAAAGATGTCAGGTCCTGCAGGGCCCTAGTCTCTTGTGACAGAGCATTCCACCAGATTGGAGCCACGGCCGAGAAAGCCCTGGCTCTAGTTGAGGCCAGCCTAACCTCTCTGAGGCCTGGGACCTTCAGGATGTTTTTATTTGCAGACTGTAGGTTCCTCTGTGGAGCATACCAGAAGAGGCGGTCCCATAGCTACGAGGATCCTAGGCCGTATAGGTCTTTAAAGGTTAAAACCAGCACCTTAAACCTGATCCTGTACTCCACCGGGAGCCAGTGCAGCTGGTATAGTACCGGATGAATGTGATCTCGCAGCGAAGACCCCATAAGGAGTCTTGTCGCGGCATTCTGTACCCGCTGGAGTTTCTGGGTCAGTCTCAAGGGCAGCCCCACATAGAGCGAGTTACAAGAATCCAGTCTGGAGGTGACCGTCGCATGGATCACAGTGGCTAGGTCAGGGCGAGAGAGATAAGGGGCCAACTGCTTAGCTTGGCGGAGATGAAAAAATGCCATCTTTGTTATAGCTGTAATCTGCGCCTCCATAGAGAGGGAGGTATCGAAGATCACACCCAAACTCTTAACGGACGGTGCTGGCACTAATTGCACCCCCGTAAGAGATGGGAGTTGCCCCCTCAATCCCATATCGTCCCGTCCCAGCCAGAGGACCTCTGTCTTCAAAGGATTTAACTTCAACCGGCTCCCACGTAACCATCCAGCCACAGCTTCCAAACATCTGGTCAGTGTGTCTGGGGCCGAATCAGGATGGCCATCCATCAACAGATAGAGTTGGGTGTCATCGGCATACTGATGGCAAACCAGCCCAAAACTCCGGACAAGCTGGGCGAGGGGGCGCATAAAGATGTTAAAAAGCATCGGGAGAGTATCGCACCCTGAGGCACTCCACACACCAAGGAGTGGCACGATGACAATTCCCCCCCAAGCGCCACCCTCTGTCCCCGACCAGAGAGAAACGAGCGCAGCCATTGAAGGACTGTGCCCTGAATCCCCACGTCGGCAAGGCGGTGATCCAGGAATTCGTGATCGACCATGTCGAAGGCTGCTGACAGGTGCCTAGAAGAATCAGCAGCTCCGACCCGCCTCGATCCAGCTGCCTGCGGAGATCATCTGTTAGGGCAACCAGAGCCGTCTCGGTCCCATGATCAGTGCGGAAGCCAGACTGGAATGGATCCAGAGCCAATGTTTCATCCAGAAACCTACCAAGCTGTTCAGCAACCACTCTCTCAATCACTTTACCCAGGAATGGAAGATTCGAAACCGGGCGGTAATTGGATATATCTAAGGGATCTAATGATGTTTTCTTTAAGAGCGGGAGCACCGCTGCCTCCTTCAGTTTCCCTGGGAATATCCCGGTGCCAAGGGAAAAATTGATGATATCCCGCGGGGGGGGGGGGGCGCACCTCGTCTGGACACGCTCTAATCAGCCAAGATGAGCATGGATCAAGAGGACAGGTGGTGGGCTTTCCAGCTCGGAGGAGTCTGTCCACATCGGCTGGGGATATCCGGTCAAAGTGGTCCAATACTGGACCCGAGGACAGTCGAGGGGCCTCCAGTTCCTTTATTGTATCCAAATTGGCAGAGGGTCATGGCGGAGCAACAGGACCTTCTCCGCAAAAAAGCTCACAAATGCCTCACAGCTGTGTGTCAGATTGTTATTTAAATTTGGCTGTCCTTCAAGGGACGTTAAAGACCTAATTATACTAAATAATTGCGCCGGGCGAGAGCTAGCGGATGCAATGGAGGCTGAGAAGTAAGACTTCTTAGCGGCCTTCACTGCCATCTCATAGGTTTTCATAAAAGCCCTATAAGATGTTATTGAGGCTCCGTCACGGGCACCCCGCCATCTGAGCCGTCTGAGGTCCCACTTCATTTTCCGAAGCTCCTCGGTAAACCAGGGAGCCGGGTTTCTGCAGGGTCGCAGAGGGCGCTTAGGTGCGATCTCATCGATGGCTGCCAGGAGCTGGATATTCCAGCCCTCAACAAGCTCAGTCAATGAGTCACCAGGGGGAGAAAGGTCCCGCAAGGCTTGATGGAATCTATCAGGGTCCATCAGCCTCTGCGGGCGAGCCCAAATCGGCTCGCCACCTAAGCAGGGTGGGGGTGGAAAGTCAATCCAGGCTTTCAGAGCGTAGTGATCAGACCATGGCACCTTCAGGGAACCAGACAGAGGGCCTTCTCGGTAATGGTATCCACCCTGTGGAATGCCCTCCCTTCAGATGTGAAGGAAATAAGCAGATATCTTATCTTTAAAAGACATCTGAAGGCAGCCCTGTTTAGAGAAGTTTTTAATATTTAATGCTGTATTGTTTTTAACACTCGATTGGGAGCCACCCAGAGTGGCTGGGGAAACTCAGCCAGATGGGTGGGGTATAAATAAGAAATTATTATTATTATTATTATTATTATTATTATTATTATTATTATTATTACAGGCTTCCCACAGGAATCTGGCTGACCACTGTGAGAACAGGATGGGGATTGGCCTGATCCAACAGATTAACATTATTTTCTTATTTGCCTTGATTATTCCCTCAGCTGAAATCCTATGCCAATGCTAAAAAGCAGACTTTTTAATGGTTCTCAGGCAGATTCTCAAATGAGTTCACAAATTCCTTTCTGCATTGTTTTTGGTTTTTTTAAGCCTCTTCCTAGCACTACAAGTAGGGAGAGAAGACAGAGTTGGGACCAGAGGGGAAATGTGCATTTTTCTCTTAAGATAGTCCTGGACCCTATCCAAACTGTCAACCAAAAGATCCAGCCATCTACTTCATGCTTGAGTGTTACTTGAAACTATCTCGGCTGTCTGTCACTGCAGTTAAATACACTCCTAAGTGTCTGGACCAGCATCTGTCAGGGAGGAAGGCCAAGCGGCCATCATCAGAGGTTAGTTTCCGGCAGGCCAGCAGAGATGCCAGCACTTTGTCTCTACAAATCAGAGCTGGAAGCCTGTAGGGGAGAACCATGCTATATGGCAGACACGCTGTTACTGTACATAAAGGGAGGGCAAGAGTGCTCTGCAGGTAGCTTTGATTGATGTTCATTGCCCTTGGTAAACATGCTCCTTGGGCAGCATGTTTGCTCCAACAAATGTGCTCTGGAAACAACACCCCTGCGAAGCGACACACGGTTTCCTTAAATAAAGAATAAATCAATATCTCAAGGATCTTTCTACTGTAAACTGTTAACTGTTTTGGTCCCACTATGTTGGGAAAAGCCGTGTAGCCCATTAAATAGGCTACTTCTACATAGTATCTAGTTCTGATTTTGCGTGGGATGATGCTGTCCCACACTACATTGGCATGGCTGTCAGGGACTAACACTGATGATGGAGATACACAGTATGCCTATTCAACATTACTGCCAGGGAGTGTCATTGTGTTTTTTGTTTTTTTTTGGTCTGTTTGTTTTTGTAACAACATGGTTCACATTTTAGAGAAAGCATGACAACTGTGTGATATATATCATTTCAGAAAACTCAGGAGATAATCAGATCTGACGAATACAAATGCTTATTATTTATTTATTATTATGATTTATTAAATTTCTGTATTGCCATTCATCTGATGATCAAAGGGCGGTTTAAAATATAAAAACACAAAAATACATAGCATAATAAAAACAAAAACAAAAGTAATACCAACCCTCCAGTTTACAAGGCTATAGATAAAGACCTGGGAGAAGAGGAATGTTTGTGCTTGGCACCTAAATATATGTAATGAAAGTACCAGGCAAACCTAGCGTTGCCATACGTCCAGAATAATGCAGTTGGAAGCAACAATTTTTGTGTCTGGATTTTCACTATGGTAACCCTATGCAAACGTCCCTGGGAAGAGCATCCCACAAGCAGGGAGCCACCACAGAAAGGGCCAGTTCTTGACTTGCTGTCTTCCTGACCTCTTGTGGAGGAGGCACATGAAGAAGGGCCTCAGATGATGATCACAGGGTCCTGGTTGGTTCATATGGGGAGAGGTGGTCCTGAGTCAAAACCAGCACTTTGAATTGGGCTCAGAAACGAATTGGCAGCCATTGCAGTTGGGTCAGGAGTGGTATTATATGGTCAAACCCTCTTGCTCTGGTGATTGATTTGATTTATTATATTTCCATGTCACAGGTGGACGAATGTCACATTGGGAAGAGGCCTGGTCAGCCTCTCCTGATGCGACAGTCGTCATGCACTCAATGCAGGACCCAGTGCTGGGGTGGCACCGTGGGCCGGGGGGTTGGAAAAAAGCCTTGAAATCAGGACATGCCAATTTCAAGTCAGAAATCATGATGGCTTTACCAATTCTGGGAGCATCCCGGCAAAATTGGGGCACTTGAAGGGGCTGGTCATATGGAAGGCAGGGAGACTAATAATAATAATAATAATAATAATAATAATAATTTATTTATACTCTGCCCATCTGGCTGGGTTTTCCCAGCCACTCTGGGCGGCTTCCAATAAAATATTACAATACAATAGTCTATTAAACATTAAAAGCTTCCCTAAACAGGGCTGCCTTCAGATGTCTTCTAAAAGTCTGGTAGTTGTTTTTCTCTTTGACATCTGATGGAAGGACGTTCCACAGGGCGGGTGCCACTACCAAGAAGGCCCTCTGCCTGGTTCCCTGTAACTTGGCTTCTCACAGTGAGGGAACTGCCAGAAGGCCCTTGGCGCTGGACCTCAGTGTCCGGGCAGAACGATGGGGGTGGAGACACTCCTTCAGGTATACTGGACCGAGGCCATTTAGGGCTTTAAAGGTCAGCACCAACACTTTGAATTGTGCTCGGAAACGTACTGGGAGCCAATGTAGGTCTTTCAAGACTGGTGTTATGTGGTCTCAGCAGCCACTCCCAGTCACCAGTCTAGCTGTCACATTATGGATTAGTTGTAGTTTCCGGGTCACCTTCAAAGGTAGCCCCACGTAGAGCGCATTGCAGTAGTTCAAGCGAGAGATAACTAGAGCATGCACCACTCTGGCGAGACAATCCACGGGCAGATAGGGTCTCAGCCTGCGTACCAGATGGAGCTGATAAACAGCTGCCCTGGACAAAGAATTGACCTGTGCCTCCATGGACAGCTGTGAGTCCCAAATGACTCCCAGGCTGCGTACCTGGTCCTTCAGGGGCACAATTACCCCATTCAGGACCAGGGAGTCCTCCCCACCTGTCCCCCCAAAACAGTACTTCTGTCTTGTCAGGATTCAGCCTCAATTTGTTAGCCGCCATCCATCCTCCAACCACCTCCAGACACTCACACAGGACCTTCACCGCCTTCACTGGTTCTGATTTGAAAGAGACGTAGAGCTGGGTATCGTCTGCATACTGATGAACACCCAGCCCAAACCCCCTGAGGATCTCTTCCAGCAGCTGCATGTAGATGTTGAAAAGCATGGGGGAGAGGGGGGCCACCAGGTGGCGCGTTGGAAGATGGCCGACAATAACATCTCTCTGACCCATCAAGGTAATTAAGGGGCTGCTATGGGAAGTATGCAGCCTTCCCCCGCCCCCAGGATATGGGGGCGCCCTGTCTTGCCAGTGGTGCTTGAGAAGCGTGGGGCACATGGTTTGTTCATGGGGTACGAAAAAGGTGCATACAGGGTATGGATGACTAACTCTAAATCCATAAAGTTCACAAGGAGTGTTGAGTATAATCCTAAGTGGGGGGAAAATGTGGGAATTTTCCAGAGTTACCCAGAGGAGGATGAAGGTGATGTGAAGAAAGCAGATCATGCTGAGAAAGCTGAGGAAACTGAGGATGATGATGATGATGGTGATGATGATGATGATGATCAGAGTTCGGATTCCAGTTCAGTGGGCGGTGCTACTGCTGGTGTCAGCGACAGTGATGACACAGCAGACTACAAGAGCGCAAAGGCCTCAGTCAGACCATCTGATGAGTCTGACAATGAACTGGAGGAACCACTGTTCACCAATGGTCACTTTTCTCCTAAGAAGGAGGAGATGAGTCCAGAAGACTTGTGTCTGGTTCGCAGGTCTGAAAGGGCGACCAAAGGCAAACCTCCGAAGAGATTTGCTGATGAGTTTGCTAAGACGGCAACTGCTGTTCTTAGTAGCTCAGAGAAGGTGTGGGAACCTTCAAGCTTCAAAGAGGTTCAGGAGTTAACCTCTAAAGATGCTGAGCCTTGGCTAAATGCCATGAAGGCTGAAGTTGATTCCTTAAACAGGAACCAAACTTGGGAACTGGTACCAGTAGTCCCAGGGATGAGACTGGTTGGCAGCAAATGGGTCTTCAAGGCCAAGACAGACCAGAATGGCAAGGTTGTCAGACACAAAGCCAGATTGGTTGCCAGAGGTTTTTCACAGGTACCAGGACAGGATTACCACGAGACCTACTCGCCCACGGTCAAATATGAGAGCATTCGGCTGATGCTCAAGATCGCTGCGGAGGAGAAACTGCAGGTTTCCCATCATGACATTAATACAGATTTTTTGTACGGGATTCTGGGGGAGGAGCTGTATATGCTTCCACCTGACGGGATGCAGATACAGAAGGGAATGGTCTGTAAACTGCGGAAATCCTTATATGGTCTCAAGCAGAGTGCCAGGTGTTGGAATACAAAACTCACTGAAACGTTGCTTTCTCTAGGTTTTCACCAGGGCAAAGCTGATCCGTGTGTGTTTGTCAAGGAGGAGGGGCAAAACAAACTGTATTGTTTATGTTTTGTTGATGATCTTCTGATGTTTTGGAAGAATCAGGCTTTTTACCAAAGCACCCTAGCTCAACTGAAGGAGCACTTTGACATGAAGGATCTTGGTGAGGTATCCAACTATCTTTCTCTGCAGGTGGAGAGGGACCAAGCTGGTAATTTTCTGGTACACCAAACACAGAAAATTGCTGATGTATTAACCAGGTTGAATTTGGTTGATGCAAACCCAGCAGACACACCGATGGTGACAGGTTACCAGGTAGATAGTACTGCTGAAGCGTTTTCTGACATAACGCTGTACAGATGCATTCTAGGCAAGTTGAATTTCATTGCTAGATGTTCAAGACCTGACATTGCTGTAAGCACTAACCTGCTGAGCAGACATGCTAACAATCCTACTGTTCAGGATTGGAAAGCTCTGAAGCGCATAGCCCGCTATTTGAAAGGGACTTTGCACTACAGGCTGAGGTTCACCAGTCAGAAGACTGGAGGTCTTGAAATCTTTGCAGATGCAAGTTTTGGAAGTGACACCATGGATGGTACAAGCACTTCTGGAGGATGCTACATGTACAACCACTGCCCGTTTGACTGGTTGTGCAAAAAGCAGACGACAGTTAGCCTAAGTTCCTGTGAAGCAGAACTCAATGCTCTGTCATTTTCACTCATGGATTGTGAATGGTTGATGCAACTGTTTAAGGACATCGAGGTTTCTGTGAAATGTCCTATACAAGTGTATCAAGACAATAGATCTTGTTTGGCTTTGCTGAACTCGGAGAGTTGCAAGCAAAGAACCAAGTACTAGCAGATTAAGCTACATCGTGCAAGAGAGTGTATTCAGAAAGGACTCATTCAGGTGTCCTACATGCCAGGAAATGAAATTCCTGCTGATCTGTTGTCTAAGGTAGCTAACAGAGAACAACTTAAGGTTTACGTACAAAGGTTGCAATTGGGTTGAACCACAGGTACCACAGGTTACACGGAAAGGGGGAGGATGTTAGGATATTTCCGTTCCACCTTAAAAGGGAGCAGGCTTTGTGTGTCACAGCCTGCGTATTTCCTGTCTCACAGGATGTTTCTGTTGTCAGTTGCTTTCGTTTTCTTGTTGTCTGAGCAGACCGAAGCAGACGGTCATGGTTTCTTAGTTCTGACCAACGCTGAATAAACTGTAAATATGCTCTCCTGCTGTGCATCTTTTGCTGTGTGAATTCTGCTGATAGAGTGTGCACAAGTCCAAGAATGTGGCTATCTTTTCTTGAGGCTTCGTGCCGCTGATTGCTGATATTGCCTGACTACGGGAGGTCGATGGATTGTCCGGCACCGAGCTTGGGGGCTCAGATGGACTTTATCTCCCTGGCAGTATCCCAACATGGACTCATGCCGAGCTTGATGTATGGGTACCCTCAAAAAAAAATTTAAAATTTGGCTGTATAATTTGGAACTAATGTGATTTGAACAATGTGATGTGATTGGCCTGTTAATAAAAATTACTTTCAAAAAGAAAAGAAAAGAAAAGCATGGGGGAGAGGACAGAACCCTGAGGCACCCCACAAGTGAGAGCCCAGGGGTTTGAACACTCATCCCCCACAACCACTTTCTGAACACAGCCCAGGAGGAAGGAGAGGAACCACTGTATAACAGTGCCCCCAGCTCTCAGCCCCTCTAGACGGTCCAGAAGGATGTTATGGTTGATGGTGTCGAAAGCCACTGAGAAATCCAGCAGAAGTAGGAAACAGCTCTCAGCTGTGTCCCTAGCCAGTTGGAGAACCTTGACCAGTGTGACCAAGGCAGTTGCAGTCCCATGATGAGGCCTGAATCATGCCTGGAAGGGATCCAAGTGGTACACTTCTTCTAGGCGTGCCTGGAGTTGTTCAGCAACCACTCGCTCACTCACCTTGCCCAAGAATGGAAGATTTGAAACTGGCCAATCGTTGGCCATATTGGCTGCATCTAAAGATGGTTTTTTAAGAAGTGGTTCGATAACCGCCTCTTTCAGTGGGTTTGGGAAGGCTCCCGCACAGAGAGAAGCATTCACCACCCCGCGAAGCCCATTGCCCAGCCCTTCCCGGCTAGCTTTTATAAGCCAGGATGGGCAAGGATCAAGGAGACAGTAGGCACAGCCAAAGTCAATGAGAGGCAAAGCCAGCTAATCCTAGTTTTGCCCCTGTCCTCCTCCTTGCTGAACTCAGTAAGGGCAGCCCTGATAAGCAGTGCTAACCACTGACTGCTTGTTAAGTAGGAAGGCAGACAGGTGGGGGTTGCCTTGGGGAGAAGGAGGTTGGTGGGGCAGTGCCCCAGTTGCCCTAATGGACCAGCCTCCATTAGTCACAAACACAGGTGCAAAGGTAACTGCCTTATACCAAGGCAGACTATTTCTCCATTGAGCTCAGTACTGTACTGTCTGCACTAACTAAAAGAGGTTCTCCAGGTGTTCAGGCAAGGGGACATTCCCAGCCTACCTGACAGGGTTGTTGCACAGACATAATGGTCAGCAGGTAACCATGTCAGCCACCTTGAGCTCCTTAGAGAAAGGGTGGGCTATAAATGTAACAAATAAACAAATATCCTTCATTTAAAACCAGGTGCAGAAGGTTGCAGTGGTTTCATTTTGGATCTAGACTCTGTTGCTGCTGGTGAAGGTTATCCCCCTCAGGTTAACTTTTGCTTCCTCCATCAGAGATGGATTTAGGGCAGCGTGGCTGGTTCTGCTGCACTAGGTGCCACAGGGCACCACAGCTATGATGTAGTGAATGTGAGAAGCTGGGGGACACTGCATTCTGGCCTCACACAGGGCAGCGCTGAAATTTGAAAGTCTGCCCCAATCCCATACAGTTCTGCTGATTTAAAACTGTAAACAACCATTGAAGGAGAGTAACTGTTGAAGCAACTGAGGGAAGAGAGCACATTATTTTTCTTTTCTTGTTGCTCTGTCTCGATCAGTCAAAAGCTTACTAGTGCCATCCCATCAAAGCTGGGGGTGCGGGGGTTGGTCATGGCTTAATGTAGCTTCAGTTTCTTACAGCTGGATCATCTGCATGTTTACACAGAAGTAAGGTCCACTAAACTCAGTGGGGCCAGCTTCCAAGAAGCCTACCTAGGACTGCAGCCTGAGTGTAAACTGAATAAACAGATTAGGAGTCCGCTTGGTTGTTTTCTCTCTCCCTGCAGTAGCCATGCAAATCCCTTTATTTGGATGGAGATTTGAGCAAGGAAAAAACCTTCATTTCTCAAGAAAGGAAGCAGGCCTTGACAATATTTTCTCTCAAAGCAGGAGATGTTGGATGACTGTGTTAATATTTTTCTTTGTAAACACATGCATTCCCCCTGTTCTTTGCCCAGTTAGATCTTGTTCTTCTGTTTTCTCAGCTTATGTTTATCCTTTCCCATTCATCTTTCTTTGACTCTCTTGCCCTTGCATCTTCCACACTGCTATTTGCCTGAGAAATATTGACATCTACCTCTTTCTCTCTCCAGTCACATTCTGGGGCCTCCAGTCCACTCCCCGCACTTGTGCCATATATTGATTCTTCAGATTTGCACAAGATGAAAAAACCTCACAAGCAAATTACTTGATTGTGTGCTTTTGCACATTTCTTGGGCGGGGATTTCTCTCTCCATAAAACATGGTCATACAATTATCTACCCACATGCCTGGTCAGTACTTAATTGGCATACTATGATCAAATTTTAGAAGGTGGAGACACACGAAAAGCGATAAATAAATTCAAATACATGTATGTGTGGATTACTCCAGTTTAATTTGAATGTGGATGAAATGGATTAACTCAGGACCAGATTTAGGTTTGATGAGGCCTTAAGCTACTGAAGGTAATGGGGCCCTTTGTATGTCCAGCTGTCCTTTGTCAACAACAAACTGTCACTGTTTTGTTGTTGTTGTTGAATATATGCTATATGGTAATTTATGAGCAAACCAGTGATATTTTAGGGAGCAGGATAGAAGGCGGGGCCCATTACTTACATCACAGGAGCCTACACAACACAAAACACTTGCTATATGTAGGTTTTATTTTTGTTTTTATCTTATATTTTGGAAATGTACATCCAGGTTTTTTCCCTTTAAATTTTTTTTGGGCCCTAAGCTATAGCTTGTTTAGTTTATACGTAAATCCAGCACTGGATTAACTACTAAATAATGCCCCAAAGCCCCTATTTTTCTTGGATTCTGTTTACATTCCTTGTAAGTGTCCCTTTTCTTTTCCTCTTGTCTGTGCATCATTCTAGGATTTTCAAACATTCAATGCATGTGCAGTCTTTGTACAAAAATGGCTGAGCTGTACATATCAATAAGTGTAGACTCTTTTACAGAGACACTTGTGCATTTGCACCTACTGTATGCTCACTGTAACATGCAAACAAGCTCTTGAAACTCCCCTTTCCTTTCCCTTTTCCCAAGCCTACTGTATACATCTTTCCTATTCACGAGCAGAGTTTAATAGGTAGCAGGCTTATCCCTTGAATCTGAATTCACTGCCAAAGTATTATAGCTGGATACTTTCAAGTGTGTTTAAGTGTGCATTTATAATAGAAAGGTTGGAGAGATTCTGCATACATTTTAATATGTGGCTTTCATATGTTTTTGAGGGTTTGGGAAGCTTTAGAGTGCAAATGATCCTACAGTGAGGGTTTGAAGGGTTTTAAAACTGTAGAAAGAATGGTGAAAGCAATCATATAAATGTATTCTTGTTATTGTTTCCAGCTATAATAAATGATTCCACTTTTTAATAATTTTGCTCCCATGTTGCATATTATATGAGGCTGCCAAAATAAACAAACAAGCAAATAAATTGGTGCTTTTCTTCTTCTTTCCTGTTAAATAGAGTGGGGCTTTAGAGCTAATGTTTGATCATAATTTGGAAGTTAATATAGCACAAGGATGAATAGGGTGAGCTGTGGGCGAGGATGCCACACTCAGTGTGCCATCATTGCCACGAATCCAGAAGGTGCTCTTCAGAAGAACACTATGGTTCAGTCTCCAGACCCCATCCTCCCAAGTCTAGGATATGGGGATAACAATGACAAACTGCTTTGCAGCATTGTTGTAACACATTGTATGACACTGTGACACACTTATTTACATCTAGTAAATAAGTATTTTGTCAAATGTAAAAGTAGAGGCTTCAAACTAAGGAAGAGAGCCAGGATGAAGTGGTCTGGATAGGATTCCCAATCGTTCTCCGCCCCCCAAACTGGTCCCTGCCCCAATTTGAAGTGTAGGAGGTCTTCTCTGCAGGAGAGAATCTGCCATCATGGCTCCATTGTCAAGCAAAAGGTCTCAAAAGACAAACTCCATAGAACTGAGTATCATGTGCCATTTGAAGCTTTTCAGGTTTTCTGGTTTGTATGTAGGCATGGATGGGTGAATGTGTCTGCTTTTGTTTGTTTTTTCTAATCTTTAGTTCAGTTCTACACCCACACACCCCTGCATTTTAGTGGGATTTATACTAACATAAACTGTTTTTTGGTAATTGCTTTTGCCTAATGTGCACATTTTTCCAAATCCATTTTCCTAATATAATTCATTTTTTGTATGTTATTTTCTTTAATATAAGCATTTTTGTGCACACTTTACCATAGTATTTGCATTTTTGTACACATTGCTTGGCTGGAGAATTGCACTGCGAAATCTGGACAAGTGTCAGGTTTGAAGGATGCCTGTGTTTTGGTCTGTGTATGGTCTCAAAGAGTGTGAATTAGATCGGTGCACCTTTAAACATGAAATGAATTAAATTTCTCAATTTTGGGGTGCATTAGATATTTAAGTATGCAAAGGTTCCACTTTCTCCGTTCTGCCCATTTTTTCTCACTTATGGATTGAATTTGTAATTGCTCACATCACAATGTCTCCCAGACAAAATACAAGAAGGCAAGAAAAAGACAGATGGATAGATGAACTCTACTGACTTATTTTATTGACTTCCTTGCCATTAAATGTGTACTTGGCAAGAAATACAATCTATACTGCAAGGGTCACATTAGTTATAGTTATAGTTGCATGCTAGAAAGCTGACAAACTTTTGGCCAAAACTAGCCTTTAGACCTGGATTTCATATTTTCTGTTTCAAACAAAACAATTGTATCTAAATTAGAAATATACAGCTAATGTAGCTTCAGTAATAAACACAATGGCTTTTATCCATTGAAATACAGAGAATGAGGTTCTTAGAACATGAAAACATACTAAGAGCCCTGCTGGATCAGATCAAAGCCCCATTCATCTTGCATTCTGTTCTCACAGTGACCAACCAGATGCTCGTGGAAAGCTTGCAAGCAGGATACAAACACAGCAACACTCTCACCTTCTGTGATTTCCAGAAACTGGCATTCAGAGGAATATTGCCTCCAACAGTGGAGGTGTTTAATTGACAATGAAATGGGGAATGCCCAAATGTATTACTGAAGATTTTAATGTGGGGATATTCCGCTGGAATATACTAAGTGGTTTCTGAATGCCTTGATGGGCTGATAATTAACTATTGTTGTTTTCTGCTAGCTAACACATGAGTGTTTAACCTTAGATCAGGTGACAAAGGTATTTAGTTGCAAGTCTCCATTTTGAAAGGGAGTTGCCTTTAGCCTTTGTTCTCAGGCTCTATAGGAGTTAAGATGTGTCAAAGACACATAAAGGGGGAGAATACAGCTCCAGTTAAAGTGGAGGCTCTAGTAAGAGAGGTCTGTTTAGAATTATCTGTTATTTCTAAGAAGATGCTGAACCTGTGCTAGACAGCACAAGATATTGTAATTATTTGGTTGTATCATTGATGTTTTTGTTCTGTTTTAAAGAAAGTTCTGCAAATAAAGTTTTGAACAATGTAATGAGTCTAGTCAATGTTTCATCCCAAAAAGGAGTCTGCTTTTATGCTTTGTCACTTCAAGCTGCACAATATTAATATCTGCAATAGGAGGTACAACATGGCCATTATGCCTAGTATATAGTAACACTATGCTCCATGATTTGTCTATACTCCCTTTAAAGCCATCCAAGCTGGTGGCTATTACTACATACTGGCAGCAAATACCAGAGTTTAACCGTGCTTGGTATGGAGAAGTACTTACTTTTATCTGTGTTGAACCTTCCAACAATCAACTTTATTGGATGGATCCAGATTCTAGTATTACAGGAAAGGGGTAACAACATCCTCTCTATCCACTTTCTCTATGCAATGCATAATTGTATACACCACTGTCATGCCCTCATTTACTAAACTAAAAAGCCCCAAATATTGCCAACTTTCTTCCAGGGGAAGTTGCTCCCATCCACTGATTATTTTGGTTCTACTGATTCTACAGTGTGGTGTAGTGGTTAAGAGTGGTAGACTTGTAATCTGGTGAACTGGGTTTGCGCCTCCACTCCTCCACATGCAGCTGCTGGGTGACCTTGGGCTAGTCACACTTCTTTGAAGTCTCTCAGCCCCACTCACCTCACAGAGTGTTTGTTGTGAGGGAGGAAGGGAAAGGAGAATGTTAGCCACTTTGAGACTCCTTCAGGTAATGATAAAGCAGGATATCAAATCCAAACTCTTCTAAAGCTTTCTGAGATTTACAAGGTCTTTTTGATGTGACCCACTCTTTACACAGGATTCTATGCAGAGTTGCCCCATAGCTTTGCATAGTCGCATTACGATAGGGAAATGTTTTATTTTCAGCTCTTTTTAAAACTCCCAACCCTCACTATGCAGCCCTTAAAGGCTCTTCCTTCACTGCTAGATAGAGAATCTGACAAATGCATCCTCTTAGACTTTTATAATGGCTTCATTTTTTCTGCTCATCTTCTAGCAAACTAGCTGAACCCACTTTACTTTGACAGGGTCTAATTTCAAATGAAGGTGTTAAGCCCTGGGATATCCATCCACCAACACAAAATTACAGGACAGGATACATTTACATTGCACTCAGAGAAATGTGTTGTTTCTTCTATAAAGAAGGAGTTGCTTGTATTTCAAGCTTGTCTTACATATTTAGAACCTTTGCAGTTACTGTTAACAGCTGTTGCTGTTATTAAAACATCTCTGCAGGTGGGAATATCTTGCAGAATTTTACCTGATGACAGGAATTATATATGAAATGTCAATTAAGAGTGCAAACATATGTATGCCTCCTTCGTGATTTCATTGGGAGTTACTCCCAGGAATGTGTGCTTAGGACTGCAGCCATGAAATAATTATCCTGCTTAGATACAAAAAACAAAACAAAAACAGAGCAAACGGTTGTATCCAGGCTGCAATCCTAATCATTTCTGCTCAGAAGTAAGTCCCACTGTTTCAATGGGTCTCACTCCAGCTAAGTGGAGCCAAGATTGTAGCCTAAATTAAGGTAAAGGTAAAGGTACCCCTTGGTGCTGGAGGAGACTCTTGAGAGTCCCATGGACTGCAAGAAGATCAAACGTATCCATTCTTAAGGAAATCAGCCCTGAGTGCTCACTGGAAGGACAGATCGTGAAGCTGAGGCTCCAATACTTTGGCCACCTCATGAGAAGAGAAGACTCCCTGGAAAAGACCCTGATGTTGGGGAAGATGGAGGGCACAAGGAGAAGGGGACGACAGAGGATGAGATGGTTGGATGGTGTTCTTGAAGCTACCAGCATGAGTTTGATCAAATTGCGGGAGGCAGTGGAGGACAGAAGTGCCTGGCGTGCTCTGGTCCATGGGGTCACGAAGAGTCGGACACAACTAAACGACTAAACAACAACAAAGGTACCCCTGCCCGTCAGGGCCAGTTGTGACCGACTCTAGGGTTGCGCACTCCCCCCAAATAATCCTGGGACTTGTTAAGGGTGCTGGGAATTGTAGCTTTGTGAGGGGTAATCAACTGTTCCCAGAATGTTGATGGAGAAGCAGTATGGCTTAAACGTATGTTGTGCAGCCTAAGTAACAACAAACTTTTCATGCCAATTTCAATGTGATCTAACTAAAACAAACTGGAATTTGACCCAACCCACATCTCCTTGACATACTAACCATTAGGAATTAGTATAACATTCTCTAGTCTTTCTATTGACTTTGAAATTAATGTACTCACTCCAGCTAACAAAATTTTGGCTGGGTGGGGAAATATGTATAATGGAACATTTGCATTATTTTGATACTATTCTGCACCTTTTTATTCCCCAATCAGAGCCATTCTTTTCCTTTCCTTTCTTCCTATTGTTTGCTGTCTCTGTCTTTCCCCACCATTAAATTTGATTAATTGCGGCAACTCACACATTGTTGTTCATGAAAGCCTATGACATCATCATATTAGGCATAGTGATGTGGGGTCATCAACAAAAGCATGACAATAACCATGTGGACAGAAAGCTGGGAGCATAAACTGCTCCATATAAGCAGGTCCCCATGTGGTCCAACAGGATATTAATCATATTGGCACCATCATCTCCTGAAAAAATATGCTTTCTTCTTCCTCTGAAATCAAGGCTCTCACAGGAAAGACTTAACCATTTCACTTAGTGGCACGGTTCCCCTTTGTAGTCGCTATCTGTTTTGCTCCACTAATGCTTGAATTAGGATAACAGTGTGGAAAGATTCAGGTGGAAAGGTCATATGAAGGTGATCACTTCTCATGCCAGCCTCATTTCATAGCAAGGAGGAATAGGACGGGTACAGAAAGCATATTGCCCATCCCTCCCATTTGTTTCCCATCCAAACATTGCAAGAATGATGTAGCAAGTGACCAGAAAGGTTCTGAAGCCATATCACTTAAGCCACATAATAAAACGCTCTCTGTATCATCTATCTGTGTGATCTTTGGTTCCATCCTATGTATATCTATTCAGAAGAAATACTTATTTATAATTTATTTATCTTGAAAGTTTATACCCCTCCTTTCAACCAAATGATTCTCAAAGTGACTTACAAGTAACAGATTATGAAACAACCTCCTCCATCACCAACCACCTCTCTCTCTCTCTCTCTCTCTCTCTCTCTCTCTCACACACACACACACACACACACACACACACACACACACAATCCAGCAGCCATGTTGAGACCTATTGAGACCCTAGAAAATGTATAGGGAAAGGGGTGTGGTTTTGTGGTCGAGCATCTGCTTTACATGCAGAAGATCTGAGACCCAATGTCTGACATCTCCAGATAAGGCTGGGAGACAGCTCCTTGTCTGAAATCCTGGAGGGCAGCTGTCAGTCAGTGTAGACAATACTGAGCTAGATGGACCAATGGTTTGACTCAGGATGAGGATGCTGCCTATGTTCCTATGATTACAACTTCAATGTAGGAAGAAAGCTTTATATTGGAACTAGGATGGGAAACCTCTGGCCACCTAGAGGTTCCTGTGACCATCCTGTCCATCAGCCATTCTGGCAGGAGGTGATGGGAGTTGGCATCTAACAACATCTGGGACCGCAGGCTTCCACGTTACTATTTCCTGAATCAGACAGAACATTGTGCTAAAGATGTGCATGTAAGGGTGAATGTTTTGCATTATTTTTGTTTCATCTTTCATATCTGGAAACCAGTATTGTTTATGACCCGACAGCAGCTGTTAATCACTGTACCTTACAGTGTGCAGATAAGATAAATTCATTGGGCTCGTGCTTCTTGCTATGGAAATTTCTGTGCTATAATATTGCCCTTCATCATACCATAGTACTACCTGACAAGGCTGCAAAGGAAATGAAGGGTATACACTTAGTCCCAGGTGATGGACCCACACGAGGCCAGGTGCTGTGGTCAGAATAATTTACGAAGGTGAAACCAAGTCAAGGTTGAAAGAATGGTGTTTTATAGTAATAATTTGTTTTACGTGTAAAAATCCACTTAGAATGTGGGGCTCAATATAGGACAATGCCTGAACATTCATTTTACATGTACTTGAAAAGAAGGGAAAGTACAGTATATGTCTCAGGAGGAAAACTTGTGGGATGCCACTGTCCCTCCAGCATTTGCCACCTAAGGCAAGCATCCCACTTTGCCTAATGGCAGGGCAGACACTGCATATTGCTGCTTTCACACTGCTTTTTAAAGGTGATTATGTAGCTAGGAACCGTTCACAGTAAAATGTGACAGAAAATTCATATGAGTACCTGTCCTAAGGGAGCATCTAGAGCATCTGGGATATTATTATTTTTACACTCCCCCCCTCCATCTGCAGTACTTTAAAGCAGTACCATGCTGCTTTAAACAGTCATGACTTCCCCCCAAATAAACCTGGGAAGTGTTCACCTCAGAAATCTCAGAGTTGCTTGTGAAGAAGGATTGATTGTTAAATCACTTTGAGAATTATTATTTGATTGGAGAAGGGAATCTTTCCACTAACCAAAAGCAAAATGCATAAGTCATGAAGGAGTTTGTTCATCCCGCCTCCCCGCCCCATACATTTCCCTTTTGAATTTTAAGTTTCGCTTCTGGAAATCTCCACCTTGCCCTGACATTTCACTTACTATTGCTTTTCTCTGGAAAGGCACCATATTATATGCACTTTATGCAGTTTTGCTTTTAAAATCTAAGCCCAGAAGCACCATGAGGCTTGTTACATCTTGTGGGAGCTCCACTTTGTTGAGGCGTACATTCCCCAAAGACCCCTTCTGCTTCTGACTGTGATTTGGGGTTTGTACAGAGTAGATGCACACCTGTCTATTTATTTCACTGTCAGTGAAGCTCTCTCTTGTGCTGAAGTTAATAGGTCAGCTTGCTCTGAGGCACAACGGCACATGCACATTGAAGCCTGACAGAAGTTTAAACCAGAGTGTTACATATTTATACAGTAACAATATGTTCTATTTTCTGTATGAACAGTTGGCTCAAATGTGTTGACAGTCATGGGTAACCTAGGATAGCCCGGCCTTGTAAGCAAAACAAGAAAGAGCATCTGTTTTGTCTGCAGAAGGTTCCAGGTTCAGTTCCTGGTATCTCCAGGAAGAATGAGGAAAAACTCCCTTATGAGAATCCCAGAAAGCTGCTTCCAGTCAGTGCTGACTGACTGACTGACTTGGTTAGATGGAAAGTTCCTATGATGTGCAGAACACCTTCAAGTTCTAGGGCCATAGGAAGCTACCTCAGAATAGTGGACAGAAGTAATTTGCTTATCGACGGTGACAGAAATACAGGTTCCTGTGCAAGTTTCCCATCTATCCCACAGTTCCAGACTGATAAACAAAATTGGAAAAGCTGGAGTAATGGTTTAATGTAAGGTCTGCATATTTTATCTCTGTGGGAAATACTGTGAAATATGTATGGCAATTGCCTTTCATGAGGAAAAGTGGATGATAGAGGAGAGAAATGAAGCACAAGAAAATAAATAAATTGCTTCACACTTTTTTTGGGGGGGTGGGGGAATTATGCTAGAATCAGGAGCTTTATGTGCCCAACAAGATTGTGGCCATGTTTATTATTATTATAAACTTACACTTGGGGCTGTCATTCATAATGTACCGTTTTAAGCAATGGTAATTTGCTACATTAGTAAATTGTGCATGATTTTCCAGTCCTAATGTACGAAGCATTTCAAACCTTCTTCCATCTGGACTTTTGTTATTTGACAGCACATTTGAGAAACATTTTGGGATTTTGTTCTGCCACTGCATGATATTTCATATGAATTACAAGAAGAGATTTTTTCACTCTGAAGAACCCTTGATTAATCTTTTTGTTTGCCTAATCCTTCTGCTGGCTCTTAATTTTACACATTAACATTTTAAATGAATTTACAGCCAAAGTCTACTAAAAATATAAATCCATAATTCCAAGTGTAGGACTTGCTTGAGGTAAAGTTTCCCTAATCCTCTGAAATTGCTCAATTCCCAAGATTCCTGTCAGACTGCAGGATTTAGGTCTATTTCCTGAGGAGAAATTAGAATTTTACCAAACAACCCTGCCTGGCAGAAATTTGTGAACAACAAAACAACAAACAGCAACAACAGCAATTAAATAGCTGAGTATAGGTTCAAAGCACCATACACCACCAGTATTTAATTAGAATAGGCAAGATGTTCTGGCTTTTAATAATGCTTGTGAAGACTGCTTCTCCTAGCATTATTACATAAAGTGTTTACTGCTGTTCAGCTAAGAAAACATTTGCCATTTGTTGGGATACATAATTCTGTACAAAGAACGTGACCTGATGGACAAATTTGTAAATAGAGTCTCAATTTAGCACCATCCCAGCAAATATAGGCTCAGACGACTGCTCTTCCTGACTATATAGCATGTGGCCAGACATGTATCACTGCCTGGAATCTTTCATACCTTGAGCTGAAAAGATGTGCCACAAAGGAGACGTCTTAGATAATCAACACCAGCATGTACATAGCTTGGTTTGGGACATGGAGAGGAGGACCATCTCAAGGTTTTGATCTCCTCCAATATCACAGAAGATTTTGGGGAAAACTCAGTTCCCATGGGAGCCAGCCATGCTGGAGGCAGTGTTTGGAGGTCAGATTCATATGTGGCTTCCAGGTTTCCAGGCAGATATTGATTAGTGCCATTCCTTTGCTTCTTAATAAGGGGGCTCATGGGGGCAAACACGAAGTGCTAAAGAGTACAGGTGACTCTCCACAGTGGGGGGCACCCTCTAAACACCCTTTAAAAGCCCTCTCTGCCACTCTCTTTTCAATCTTTGCCACAAATACTGTGTCCAAAAATATCCACAAATAGAATTGAAGCTCTGGGGCTGGCAGGAAGCTGGAGGATACATGGGAAAGCAGCAGCTGCTACTCTGCTACCCTGAACATCAGTTGTTAGGTGGGGAGGCTGAGCAGCATAAATAAAGCCCTGTTGCACCTCTGGTCTCTTCAGGGCTTCCTCTGCCCTCACTGACATCCTCTTCGGGCTTTGGAGAAGACCTCATTGCAAGCCACAAGAACACCCCAACTCTGTCCCACCATTTCCTGATATGAATTGAATTGCTGAATTATTTCCTGGCACACGAATATGCAGTCACACACGAGAGTAGAGGTGGAGCACTGGGATAAGATAGGGTTGCCATAGGTCCCTCATCAAGACGTGCTCTATTTTAAGGGCTGTTGGTCCAAGTACAGTTTAAAGATAAATAACCATAAGAACCATAAAGAACCATAAAGGACCGTAAAGAAGGCTGATCGCCGAAAAATTGATGCTTTTGAATTATGGTGCTGGAGGAGACTCTTGAGAGTCCCATGGACTGCAAGAAGATCAAACGCATCCATTCTTAAGGAAATCAGTCCTGAGTGCTCACTGGAAGGACAGATCCTGAATCTGAGGCTCCAATACTTTGGCCACCTCATGAGAAGAGAAGACTCCCTGGAGAAGACACTGATGCTGGGAAAGATGGAGGGCACAAGGAGAAGGGGGCGACAGAGGACGAGATGGTTGGATAGTGTTTTCGAGGTTACCAGCATGAGTTTGACCAAACTGCGGGAGGTAGTGGAGGACAGAGGTGCCTGGTGTGCTCTGGTCCATGGGGTCACGAAGAGTCGGACACGACTAAACGACTAAACGACTAAACAACAACAACAACCATAAGAAGGAAAGGCAGGGCCCATGAAGAAATACCACTGACTGCTGTCTTTCCCGCTATTGTAAGGTGTATCATGTTTCTGTTTAAATTATTGTAATTGTTTCTAAGGGAGGAGTTCAATGTAGCACACCTTAGTGGGGTGTAATAGTTATGCCAGTAGAATGGCTTGCACAAGAGAAGGCACATGGGTCTCGTGGCTGGCTGTGCCAAGCCTGCTGATTTTTCTCTCTTGTGCATGAGTGATGTCATTTTGGCTGCATAAACCATGGCACTCAGCCATTCAACATCACAGAATGGAATAAATTACTCTTAAATGTTCTTAATAGGGTTGGAAAATCCCTGCTGCTTTAGTTTAATAAAAAAAAAGTTCAGACTCACTAATGCTTTGCTCCTCAGGAATCTGTGTTTCCCCAACCCCCCACTAGGCCTTCGCATGCACCAATGTCATCATTGGTGAGAATCAGAGCATAGATCTCTACACACCTGCTGTGACTTTAAGGTTCTCTCGGTCAAATCTGTACTCTGGAACAAATGTGAGTCCTGTCTGAAACACATAGCCTGCCAAAAGCACAATGTGGCCTACATTAAGTTACACATATTTCCATCCACTTAACTCTGTGGAGATTAGTTTGTATGATGCTCAACAGAATCATGAAGTCCATAACTTTTTATGCGTGCAAGGTAGGTAACTGGCACTTGTTTTATTGGATCAGGCAGAAGTTCTCCAATAGCATGTTACCTGGTGGGTTAACCCATCCATAACCTGTTTTCCAGTCATGTTTACAACTTTCAGCTGCAGTATTCCCCCAACTAATTTAAATGCAGCTAAGCAGAAGAAAGGCATTAGTTCCTAAATGATTTAATAACCACTGCCTGATTTTCAAGACATTGAAATGCATGATTTTCAAATAATTTTATTTTGATATATTTTCAGGTTTCTTCAGCATAGAAATATTACAGACTTTCAAAGTGAAATCCATACCTCTACTGTCACAAAACAGATATAGATGTTGCAGACTATTTATTTATGCTTTTTAAAAAGACAATTGACAGAATTGTTTTTTATTTGTGCCAAATTGTTATAAAGACCATTTCAAATGCACTATATTTACATAGCTTTTACTCCAGATTAAAGGGTGACATGAACCCTCTTCAAACATATTACTTACATGAAGGAAGAAATTAGAAGAGGGAGAGGGGTGGGTGGGTGGCTGGGTGTCCACCCACATAGCAAAAATTCTGCCTAAGTCAGGGAAACGTTATCCAGAGTAGAATTATATTACAATGTGATGTCTTCTATGTCAAGGGAAGTTTGGTCCAAGGCTAGTGTAAAGCTACAGAACCTAAAAAGAGAGTGCATGGGCCTTAAATTTGAACCAGAGGCTTCACAGCCCTGCAGCCCCCTCTGCTTACTTGAGTAGTGCACAAAGTGGGCTATCACTGAAAGAAATGGCTGGTTTGTTCTGTTGCTTTTAGGGTTTGGATGCCTAATTTGATACTGCTTTGCAACAGCCTACATTTGCTTCTTGTAACCTTTTTCTCCATCTTTGCCTGGGTATTTGTAAATTCACAGAATGTTCTAGAAATATTTTTAGCCAGAACCTCCAGTGGTTTGCCTAGCCTGCAAACATTATCCTGACCTCTCCCTCATTCAAAGAAGGGTAGGTGGTAATGAAAATGGTGTAAACTAAATCAGGTATATGAACAGAGCCACATTTAAAGCCACAAATTAATCATCAACACCATCATTTTATTAATTGCCTTCTCCACAATCTTCACCAGGTGATGTACAATAAAGAAGAAAGAAGCAGCTAAAAACACACAGAGAGACAAAAACAGCTATTCATTTTGAACAAAACTAAAACAATACAAAATAGATAATCATGCAAAAGACCTTTTTATCCAACTGGGAAAGCCTTTTGGAACAAACATGTTTTCAATTGTTTCTGGAAAGTCCAGACTGTGGGCTCCTGTCATATCTCAACAGGAATGTATTTGATTCTAAGAGTTGGCTTTTGAGTACTCACTGTAGGTATGTCAGGGCACAGTTCACCTTGTCAATGCTCAGCCGGGATAAAACAGACTTTTAAAGGTGAGCTTCCCTTGTTCTCTTAATTTATACTCTAAGAACTCAGCAGCCACCTGTCTAAGACTGAAGCAGCCATCCAATTTTTATTGGTCCCACTGCACCATTGCTACCAGTCTAGTTAGACCTCCCATACCAACCAGCCTCCAGCTACAACTCCCTGCTGTAATATTTCACCTGCTTTTGATCTCCATGTGTTCTGCTCTTTAACCTAAATTCAGTGCATAAAATATCAAGACTATGCAACATTCGGCTGCAGATCAGACAGAAAACCCCCTACACTGCAAGCCCAAAGTGAGTAAGATCATTCTACAGAGGCTAAGCTTCCCCACAGATTTTTTTTTTTTTTTGCAGGTAACTATGTAGAAAGGATTTGCTACCATCTTTTATCCTGCAATAAGAGCTGAGCTCTGTAAGTGTGCAAAACAGTTATGTGTGGGGGCCAAATAATGAGGTGAATCAGGGTGAATTTGAGATCTTTTCCCAGTCCTGAGTCAAAGTGTGGTGTCAATAACATCATACATACACCCCCACCCCCTCCACACGAATCCCCACAAAGCCTCACTCTATTGTTCTATGTTTTCTAAACCACATAGCTTGATGTTTCCCTATACATCTCCACATTTCTCTAGGTCTATGGGCTGTACAAGAAATGAGGCTGTCTAAAATGTTACCTGTGGGGCATTGAAGAGCTCTGCATTGTTTTGTCTTAAAGTATAGCAGTGGGAGATTTTTTCCTCAAGCCTATGTTGCTCTGTTTTAAATCATCATCAACATTACCATCATCGAAACAATGCAAGCAGCATTCCAGCAGTGGTGTAGTGTGGGTTGTCAGTGCCCAGGGTTGTGCGGGGGGGGGGGGGGGCTGACAGAGAGCTCATGCACATTCAATTGCAAATGGCTTCCATATCACCCAGCAGAGATAAGAAGAGTTGTTCTGTTGCCTGGAAAGCTCACTTCCTGGTTCACGTGGAAAAGCCATTTTCAACTAAGCCCAGTGATGGAAGCACGCAGCTGAACTGAGGCAGCACCAGGTGTTGGCATTTTGCACCCCTAACAATTTTGCACATGGGCCAGCCTCCCCTGTGTTCCCTCCATGTTATGCCACTGCATTCCAGTCAGCCTCACACTGTACAGCTTATTGGAGGCTTGTGAGACTTTTAAGAGGGCACAAAGAATGACCAGGAAAAAAAGACCAGTGTGAAGCTGCAAAGTTCTTTAATATACAAGGAATAATATATAACAGTCACTTCTTAAGCATTTAAGGCAAGGAAGAACAAGAGAGAACCTCTTGTTCACCATGCCTAAGGGATCATGGAGAAAAGTGAATTCCTTTTACTTATCACACAAAAAGACTGCAATTTGGCAGTCTTAATACACTTTGGAGAGGCTTCTGTGTTTTTAAATATCATTCACTTTGGCCCAAAAGTGAAAAGGGTATAATTAGTTTTATATTCCTCATTACCATGAATGGGAAATACAGAGCTTCATTTCATTCAGAGTGGTTTGGAACCCAAATGATGGGGGTGGGGTGGAGAGAGCCCAGGGTGATTCAGAAACACATCAGAATGCTTAAAAGATAGAAATTTGAGGCAAATCTAGGACCCCGTACACATCCCTAGAATGATGCAATCTGAAAATTTTGGTCCTTAGGTTCGTTGTAAGCTTGAGACATTTTCCAGTGCTGTTGACTATAATAAATCAGCTTTAGATTTGCACAGCCTATTGTTACTGTTTAGTCAGTTCCTAGAGTGGCTTAGTAGTCAATCCCTCTTCCCATGGAACCCTGGAATTGTTGCTATGTTGGACTGAAGGCTCTCCTAACAATTCTTGAGTACCTCTAACAAACTACAGTTATCAAGTTTCCCTTGATGTGGTGGACACCAGCTACAATTCTGACTGAAGTTTCCAGGTGTGACAGAAATTAAAATCTGAAGCTCCTTTTAGTTAGCGTAAAGACAAAATCCCAACGCTGGCATAAAACAGAATATTAAACAGAAGAAGTTACCAAGGCCGCTTAAAACATAATTCATTTTGTGAAAATAGCAGCTACTTTGTGGTAGATTAGATCCCAGATTAAACTAGACTAAAGAACCATTGTCCATTACTGAATCAAAGGTCCCCACCCACTCTCTCATTTCCTTGAAAATGGTATTTCTGGCATGTTTGGGAGGCCATGGATTGTACTCAGCGAACTCATTGTGTGAGTGGAACAGTTTCTACTCACACAACAGAGCTTCCCCCCACAACAGAGAGGCAGGGTGAAGTTCCATTGCACAAGTGGAAGCCGTTCCACTCACGCAATGACTTCACTGGATTCAACCTCAGCTTTGTTTTTCGTTTTTCGTTTCTGTATTTGTAAAGTGCTTACTGTAATTGTAAAGTGCAGGTGCTGTCCAGGTGACAAGAACAATTAACAAAGAGGATGAGTTTTCTTAGTTTGCAGATTCAAAAACAGCAAAGAGGCTTGTGACACCTGTCAGACTAACAAACATTTCCCAATGACTTATGCAAAGTTCCTTTTACACTGCCATAGCTATGAAATAGCACATAAAGGGGGGGGATTATGTTTATTATGATATGAGTAGCTGACAAGGTAAATAAATAAGGTGAATCAACCTGTGAAATGGTTTCTTAAATACACAGAGCTAGTAGCATGCATATTCCTAAACGCAATGGATCATTGCATGAGACTATTTCTGCATGCAGCACGTTGATGCTGATTTGCATTCATATCCCTTTTGAGAGAAAGATAGCCATTTGCAGCTGAAAATGAAAGCAGGTAGCCATTTATATCCAGATGGAGAGATGGAGAGACTTTTACTGCAATGCTGTCATGCATGCATAGGGTGGATGGTATAGGTATAAAATAAAAGGCATAGAGGCAAACATCCAGGAGCAGGAGGAAGTGTAAAGACCACAGGGGAAGAAGAGAATGTTTTCTGAGCTTTTCTGAAATAACAGCAACAGAACCCACAAAGACGGGGTTGATACACTCCAAATAACCACCCCACATTGCATGGTGACTTTATATATGTGTGGAAACTGAAATCTTCAGTTGCTTTACTAGTGAGCTGCGAGTGGTACAGAACAAAACTTCACCTCTTGTAAGAATACCATTAGGCCAAATGGATTCATTTTTTTGCCAGGTGTGGTGGGTGGGAGTTTCTTCCCATTTCCAGTTTCCCTGGGGCTAACCTTTCAAAGGATGGGTAAGCACCAAGGTTTCCTCTAGTTTAGAGTTTAATCTCTGAAAATAATGCTCACTATTCAAATACTGAAGTTTATTACCAGGCCAGACTCCAGTGACCCACCAGTGCAGAATATCAGTTTTCCATCCCCTCAGTTTCTCATTCTTCCATTCTCTTGTTTGCCACATTTATACCTCAGTTTGTGATTTATTTATTTTTTAAAAAAGTTTTCAGAAAAAATCACCATCATTTTAATGTAAATATCTCCAAAATATATACATTTTTTAAAGCAGTTTATCTAATGTAATGCATTTCTACATGTTATTTTCATGAACATATCATTTTCTTATAATACACACTTTCCCCTAACATACATCTTTTCTCTACACATTATTTGTTTGGAGAACTACATCAAAAAATTCACAAAAGTGCAAATTTCAATAGATAGTAGTGTTTCAGTTTACATATTGTTTTAGGAAAGTACAAATAAGGTGGGGTCATATTAAAATCCCAACCAAAGCTAATTTCTTCTCCCTCCCCACCCACCAGCTTTTCTAAACACAAAATTGGACCTTTTTCTATATACACAACTCAGTGTGATTTTGTGTCCTAGAGGCAGGTGTTTTGTATATGTAAATCTCATAACCTCACAGTACAATCACTAGTTTGGGATGAGTATTTTGAGAACAAAGATTTAATCCATCAATTGCCATAAGATACAGCTTGTTAAACAAGGATTATGAAAAGACTAACTGCAGAGCTCAGCTAATCACAGATCTATTTGAAGGTGTGGAAAAAATGTTTGTATATATCCAGATGATACACTGGCATGCTTTTTAATGCATCTTAATGTAAGATACATTGTTGTTGGGGGGCAAAGTGTGGCTGGTGATTTCTAAACACACATAATCATGCCTTGCACTTCAAGCTCGCAAAATTATCTACATGTTCCAATAGGGTAACTGTTAAAAAAGTGTTTTACAAACTGTAATTGCAAGAATATGCATTATACCACCTGATACAAGGAATTACCCGCTGTTTTGGAAATGTTTGTGTTCAGCTTGATACAGAAATAGCAGGCTTACCCTCACAGGGTTACATTAACATTTGATTTATACACATTCATCTGGGTTATTTGAATTCAATGATTGAATCAGCCACTGAAATGTTTTATGAAAGCAAATACGCTTTTGGCTTTTTAAGGCAACTTTGCAGTCACTAAAACTGATGGGGAGAAACAGCTCTCCAGAGATGAGCTATGTTATTAATGTTACATATTCCCAAGATTAAAACTATCACAGACCTTAAGAGTAAAAGAGCTTCTGCTTCATAGACAGTCATCACATAATCAGAGAGCTGTTAAATAGCTTCCAGCTCTCAGCAACGTGTTTGCTTATACAATGGGAAATATGTGGTGGCAGTTGTGGCCCCATGTTCTCTAATGGAAAATCAACAACAGAAGCAATTGATGCAGTGTGAAAAGAATGTCAGTGTCACTCCAGCAAGACTCTTTAAAGGCACGCCAAATGTTCTCAATGTTGTTGAGCCTCTACACTCACAGGCCATAAAGCAGAACTGCAGAGACTTATGGAAGAGTTACTGCAGCCTTCCCCTAATTGATGCCCCTGAGATGTGGGACTCAATCTCACAGCCCCAGCAGCATGGTCAGGGATGGTGGCAGTTATTGAACTACAAGTTTACTGATGCACAGTAAAAAGCTCCATCTGGTACGCAGGCTGAGACCCTACCTGCCCACACTGTCTCGCCAGAGTGGTGCATGCTCTAGTTATCTCTCACTTGGACTATTGCTATGCACTCTTTGTGGAGCTACCTTTGAAGGTGACCTGGCAACTACAACTAATCCAGAATGTGGCAGCTAGACTGGTGACTGGAAGTGGCCACCAAGACCTTATAACACCGGTCTTGAAAGACATACATTGGCTCCCAGTACGTTTCCGAGCACAAGTGTTGGTGCTGACCTTTAAAGCCCTAAACGCCCTCAGTCCTGTGTACCTGAAGGAGTATCTGCACCCCCATTGTTCAGCCCAGACACTGAGGTCCAGCGCTGAAGGCCTTCTGGCAGTTCCCTCACTGCGAGAAGCAAGGTTACAGGGAACTAGGCAGAGGGCCTTCTCGGTAGTGGCGCCTACCCTGTGGAACACCCTCCCATCAGATGTCTTCTGTTTGAAATTTAAGCATTGGATAGCACAGTCCAAAGGAGAATAAGAATTTCATTAAGGTTGCCCCATGTCAGGGAACTGCCATCTGAGACGCAGGAGGTGAAAGGGCTCACGGAGGGTGAGAGAGACCATTCAGCTGAAGAGGGGACCAGCAGGGGGAGAAGTGGAGTTCCAAGGGAAAGTGAGTCGGAGGGAGGGCTCAGAGACACTTCAAGCGAAAACAGTGGGGAGGTTTCAGGACCTCCTGTAGGGACACCCACTCCTCGCCGGAAACTGTCACGCCGAGAGTCCAGAAGACGCGTTTCCGTTAAGGAGCTTTTATGCTGGAAGAAGTTCCGTAAACGCCCACTGTCCGATTCAACGAGCGACTGATGGAGCCATGCTTAAGGCGCTCCATCACAGACAGAGGTTTGTGGACTTAGCCAAACTCTGAGGGACTAGGATTTTACGCACAAGCAGCTCACCATCCCATCACAGCAATCGGACAGTCCCTGAAAGCAGCTTGTGCAGAGAGGCATCATGAGCAACCCAGCCGGAGCCGGGGGAGCAGGAGGAGCTGGAAAGGGTCCAAGCCTGGAAGAAAGGTACAGGGTGTTGGAAGTCCAGCTAGCACTGCAAACGGCGAGGCTAGAAGAAAGGAGGGCGCAGGATGCAGAAAAGGCAAAAGGCGCTACACTAGCAAGAAAGATGCCAGGATTGGTGCAGAAGTTTGGGGGGGACCCCAGGAACTACCAAGCCTTTAGGACAGAGATGCAGTATGCTCTCGAACTGCAGTTTAACGACTTTCCCGACGAGGCATCGCGAGTGGCGTTTGTGATTGGCCATCTCGAAGGGGGGGCGAGAGACTGGGTTAGACCCCTGATGGCAGGGAATAGTGAAATGCTGAAGGACACGAGGAAGTTTTTTCGCGCCATGGATTTGATGTTTTCCAGCGAGATTGAACAGGGACTGGTGCGCAGACAATTGATGGCTTGCAAACAGGGGAGCCGATCGGTTCGTGAGTACTGGACTGAGTTTACAATGTTGATACATAAATTGGGATGGGACCTATCGGCGGAACCCATTCAAATGCTCTTTGAAGAAGGGCTTTCTTCGGCGGTGAAAGACGAACTTTCCTGGGCGCCCAGGGCGGAGTCTATGGACCAGCTGACCAAATCAGCGCTGACCATTGGAGCGCGCCAGGAGGCAAGAGCCTTGGAGAAGCGGGAGGGGAAAGGAGAGCGTTGGAGGGATTTCCGCATTCCAGAGATTCCAGAGCCAAGTTTCCCGCCAGGAGAGCCGATGGAAGTTGGAACAGCGCGCGCGCGCGCAGTTTCAAATCCCAGTGAAGGGAGGAAGAAGGAGGGAAAGAGCGCCAAGAAATGTTATCTCTGCCAGCAGCCAGGTCACTTTGCCAGAGTCTGCCCGCAAAGAAAGGAATGGCAAGGGATGGCAGGAGCTGTTGGGGGGAAGGAGGAGGGAGTCCAGGAGCCAGTAAAAGCCAACGCCTGGCTGCCACCGTCAGGGCACTGCAGCCAGGCCAAGGAGCAGTAAAAGTGCCCACTCCGGAACCTCCAAGACCAGCCCTAGTAATAGAGGTGTTGCTAGAGCTGGCAAACGGATACCCACTAAAGACAAAGGCGCTGTTGGACTCAGGCAGCTCCTGTAATTTTATGAGTAAGGAGTTTGCAGCTGAACACCAGATACAGACACTCCCTTTAAGCAACCCCCTGCAGGTGACCACGATCGATGGGAGGGAGCTGTTGGGAGGAGAAGTTAGCCTACAGACCGTCCCAATGGTTATGAGGGTGGCCAGGCACACCGAAAGGATAGCGTTCAATGTGGCCACCCTGGGAGGGGCTCCCGTCATTTTGGGAATGAGCTGGCTAGCGTTGCATGACCCGCTAGTGGGCTGGCATCAGAGAGTGGTCTCCTTTGGGTCAGCACATTGCCTGGAACACTGCAGAGAGGGAAAGGTGGCAGAAGGGGCAAAAGCCTTTCTAGCAGGGACGGAAGTGGCGGACAAAGGGAAGGTGCCCAAACAATACGCTGACCTAAGCAAGGTCTTCAGCGAAAGGGAAGCAGATAAACTACCACCGCATAGAGACTTTGACTGCCAAATTAACCTGGTCCCTGGGGCCCAGCTCCCCGTGGGCAAGCTGTACACCATGTCAGACAGGGAAATGCAGGAGTTAAGGGAGTTTATTGATAAAAACCTGAAGAGGGGCTTCATCAGAGAGTCCAGAGCGGTGGGGGGGAGCCCAGTGTTTTTTGTGGACAAAAAAAACACGGATAAACCCAGGCTTGTAGTGGACTACCGGCGGCTAAATGCCGTGTCAGAACCAGTGACTTTCCCCATGCCCAGGATTGATGACATTTTGACCAGGGTGAGGAAGGGAAAGATATTCACGAAACTGGACCTGAGAGGGGCATACAACCTGATACGAATAAAGAAAGGGGATGAATGGAAAACCACCATGTTCACCCCTTTGGGGGCTTTTGAATATCTCGTTATGCCATTCGGATTGCAATCAGGCTCCGCCTGTTTTCAATCGCTCATGAACCATGTCCTGGGACCTTTGCTCTACAAGAATTGCGTGGCCTTCCTCGATGACGTGCTGATATATTCAGAGAATGAGGAGCAGCATGTAAAGGATGTCAGGGAAGTGCTGAGCCAGCTACAAGCAAACCAGCTGTGGGTGAAATTGGAGAAGTGTCAGTTTCACACCAAGGAGGTGGAATTCCTGGGGTACCGCTTATCAGACAAGGGATTAGCCATGGATCCAGGCAAGGTCCAGGCGGTGCTGGAATGGAAGACACCGAAAACGAAAAAGGATGTGCAAAGGTTCTTAGGGTTTGGGAACTTTTACCGTAAATTCATCAAGAACTTTGCCCACTTAACGGCTCCCATCACGGACTGTCTAAGCAGCAAGAAGAAATTCGTTTGGACGGCGGAGGCGGAGCAAGCATTTGAGGAATTGAAAAGCGCATTCGCTTCGGAAGAACAGCTCCTGCATGTGGATTTACAAAAACCCATGAGAGTGGAAACTGATGCCTCAGACCGGGCGGTGGGGGCGGTGCTGCTTCAGCCAGGGAGCAATAAGTCGGAATGGAGACCGTGTGCCTTCTTTTCGCGTAAGCTGAACAAATCCGAGAGGAACTACACCGTATATGACCGAGAACTACTCGCCATTCACGAAGCGTTCCGGAGATGGAGACACTTACTAATTGGCGCACAGCATAAGGTGCAAGTGTGTACGGACCACAAGAATTTGGAGTATTGGAGAACGGCACGAGTGCTCAACCAACGACAAGTGAGATGGGCCCAGGAGTTCTCCAAATTCCATTTTGAAATCTGCTATGTGCCAGGTCCAGAAAACATCAGAGCGGACGCTCTCTCTCGCAAACCTGAATATTTGGAGGGGGAGGGAGCGCCTGAAGAGAGACATATTATCCCAGAGGACCACTGGGTGTGTGGGGCGGCCTGGGTGGGGCAAAGAGAACTGGTAGAGGGAACGGTAAATGATGAATACGCCCAGGATAAGCTCAGAGGTTTAAGGAGAGAGGGAGAAGACCCCGGAGGTTTTGAAGAAAGAAACGGGGCATTGTATTACAAAGGGGCACTATATATACCCGAAGGGGAATTGAGGGGGAGAGTACTCAAACAGCTGCACGACAATCCCACAGCGGGGCATTTTGGGCAACACAAGACCATGTGGTTGGTGACCAGGGAGTTTTGGTGGCCCAAGGTGAGGGAGGATGTACGGGAGTATGTGAGAAGGTGTGACCAATGCCAGAGAGCCAAAGGAGAAAGGCGGGCACCAGCGGGGTTATTAGAACCGTTACCCACACCAGAACGACCGTGGGAGGCGGTATCGATAGATTTTATGACTGATCTGCCTAAATCCCAGGGGGAAACCGCCATACTAGTCGTAGTAGACCTGTTAACTAAGATGGGTCACTTTGTAGCTTGCTCACATGCAGTCACGGCGGAAGAGACAGCGAAATTGTTTGTAGAACATATTTTTAGGCTGCATGGCGCCCCCTTGAGGGTGGTCTCCGACAGAGGGAAACAGTTCACGTCCAGATTCTGGAGGAAACTTATGAGCTTGTTGCACGTAGAGGTCAACTTTTCGACTGCCAGGCACCCTGAGACCAATGGGCAGGCGGAGAGGGCAAACGGTATCCTCCAACAATACCTGAGGGTTTATGTCAATGACAGAGAGAACGATTGGGTCGAAAAGTTGGCGCTAGCGGAATTTGCTTACAATAATGCAGAGAATGTGTCCACCGGGATGAGCCCCTTTTTGGCTAATTATGGGTGCCACCCCAGGGCGTTTCCAGGGGGAGGAGGGGAGAGATGGAGTGTCCCGGCCGCTGAACATTTTGTAGAAGAAATGGAAGCGATCCATCGTCAACTCCAACTCAACTTAGAAAGGGCCAAAGAAGAATATAAGAGGCAGGCAGACAAGAGCAGAAGGGAAGGTGAAACCATTAGGGTGGGGAGTCAGGTCTGGCTATCAACCCAAGGGTTGCCGTTCAAGGGGGGTTGCAAGAAATTGAGACCCAAAAGATTGGGACCATTTGAGGTCATCCAACAGGTCAACCCAGTGGCTTTCAGACTCCGGTTACCGAACCACATAAAACTGCACCCAGTATTCCACAGGTCATTACTGTCACCATATAGGGGGGAAGGTGAAGGGGTATCCACACGGGGGCCAGCCATAGAAGAAAGGGAAAGCAGCAACCATGTGGCGGAAATCATCGACTCCAGGTGGAAGGGTAATCAGGTGGAGTATTTGGTCGCGTGGGAAGGGGAACCGGAGTCGGAAAACACCTGGGTGACGGCAGAGGAGGTCCGTGACGAGATCTTGATCGAAACGTTCCACCAAAGGTTCCCCAGGAAACCTCAGCCAGTAGCGAGGTTCCGGAGGGAGTACTTTGGCACCACCGACGATGAGGAGGAACTGGAAGGATTCAGGGAATCGGAGTTGGAAGGAGGAACAGACTCCGATGAGGAGGAGTACTTGGAAACCGGAAACAGCAAGAGGTGGAGGGAAGTGTTCGAAACTTCGGAAGATGAGGGAGGTTCCTTCAGGGGTTTTGCTCCCTCGCCTCCCGCAGAGGAGGGGAGGGAAGGGGGTGAAGGGGGCCCTGGAGGGGAGGTGGATGTCAGGGAACTGCCATCTGAGACGCAGGAGGTGAAAGGGCTCACGGAGGGTGAGAGAGACCATTCAGCTGAGGAGGGGACCAGCAGGGGGAGAAGTGGAGTTCCAAGGGAAAGTGAGTCGGAGGGAGGGCTCAGAGACACTTCAAGCGAAAACAGTGGGGAGGTTTCAGGACCTCCTGTAGGGACACCCACTCCTCGCCGGAAACTGTCACGCCGAGAGTCCAGAAGACGCGTTTCCGTTAAGGAGCTTTTATGCTGGAAGAAGTTCCGTAAACGCCCACTGTCCGATTCAACGAGCGACTGATGGAGCCATGCTTAAGGCGCTCCGTCACAGACAGAGGTTTGTGGACTTAGCCAAACTCTGAGGGACTAGGATTTTACGCACAAGCAGCTCACCATCCCATCACACCCCACTAATGAGGTTTCCTCCTCCTCAAGTAGCCTGTACTAAACATTCATAGAATAATTCTGGGGAATCTAAGTTGAGTCTTAGATTCCCTATAAATGTTTACCAAAAAAATATCATTACCAGGACTAGCTTCTAAAGAACTACCTTCCTTATTATGAAACACATACAGGGTATTGGAACTTAATGTTATGTTTTAACATTGTTTCAGCTTTTTATTTTATGTTTTTCTGCATGCCACAGGCATATAATTCCTAGGCATGGAAGGATCTGTCAATTTTTGTTCTCTCAGTTTCTACTTCTTCCAGTTTTAAATTCAATTCTCCACATTTCTTCAGCAATTTGAGAATTTTCTTTTTTAAAATCTTCATGAAAACCCTTCAGCATTTTAGTGCAAATTTCTTCTAATAAGCTCAACTTTGTGTGTAGCGTACACATTTTTGCAAACAATTTGTCCTAATATACTGCATTTCTGTGTGTTATAGTCATAAAATTATTATATTCACAATGAATATATTATATTCATTGTTTATAGACCTGCATCACAAAATGTGGATAAATGCAGATTTCAAAAGGTGCCTGTGTTTTGGTTCTCATGCTGTTTCAGAAAGTGTGAATTAGATAAATCCAGCATTAAATGTGAACTGAATTGAATTTCTTAACCACCCCTAATCATTCCCTAAACTGAGTTGCATATTATCTTTCATTGGAAGATGGGTGTCCTGGAAAAATATATTTCCTGTATTTAAATACATAATTAAAGGTGCATTTTAGTGCAGCTTTGCAGGGCAAAGGACCTTTTGCAGACAAATGGGATACAACATGGAACTCACTTATGAGTGAATATATCTAGAAGTGTCACAGACCAAAAATTGATTGATTCATGCACCCCCTACTTCATCCATCTAGGTTTGTTGTGAGTGTGATAGGAAACTAGCAGCTTGTCTCTCATTTTGTCACCATCTTGGCTCAACACCTTTCAGTCATATAAGATGTGTTGCCATTCCAGTTCCATATGTCTAAAAGCTTCCTTTGAGAACTAAAAAACAACAACAGGCTGAAGTAGTCTTACCATAGCTTTGGGGATTAATGGTGACTCACTGATACTGTGGAAATTTAGCAAGAGGGGAACACAATTTACTTGCACTCCAATTCTACTTTTGCACACAGGCTAGGACTGTGTGTCCTGTTAACCTCCACTGCCCTCTTCCTAATTCTACTGATGGGCCCCTGAGGTTTGGTTGGCCTTAGATAAGGACTGAGTCTCTAGTGTGACAAGCCCTGTCCTTGTCAACTCCCTATCACTAAAGGTTTGGCAGGAACTGTATCTGCCTTCTTTTATATGTCTCCTAAAACCTAGATTGTTTGGACAGGCCTTCACAGTCATCATTTTGCTTTTTCACCAACCAGTACCAACTGATATTTTACTGAAGAATTTGTAGGTGCTTTTAATCATTTTATAATATGCTGTGTATTGTGTACCATCTTGATATGTCTTATGAAAAAGCAATATATTAATATTTCATTTCAATATTTCAACAAAGCAATTATGTGATGACATCAGGCCTGTCCTGGTGGGTGGGGAGGGGGAAGAAATTAGCTTTCAGTGAGGTTTTAATATGAACCCACCAAATTTTCACTTTTCCAAAGCAATTTGTAAACTTAAACATGGCTATCTATGGAAATTCACACTTCTCTGAATTTTGTGATGCAGTTTGCCAAACAAATAATGTGTAGAGAAAATATGTAGGTTAGGGGAAAATGTGTATTATAGAAAATGATATACTGTATTCTAGCCATCTCACCCCTTGCTTTTTCCTGTAAGACCAATTGCAGTCGTTAACAGTCCTCAACAGGTTTACCACACCCATTCCCACCACCCTTCTGAGTAATACCCCTCACCATCCTCTCACTATATATGAGGGTCTGGTGACTTCTGTTTCAGTATATCTGAAGAAGTGTGCATGCACACGAAAGCTCATACCAATAACTAATTTAGTTGGTCTCTAAGGTGCTACTGGAAGGAATTTTTATTATTATTATTTTATTTTGTTTCAACTATGGCCGACCAACATGGCTACCTACCTGTAACATAAAAATGCATAACATATGGGAAAATTGCTTGCAAAAATGATCTTCCATAAGAAGAAGAAGAAGAGTTTGGATTTGATATCCCGCCTTTCACTACCTTTAAGGAGTCCCAAAGCGGCTAACATTCTCCTTTCCCTTCCTCCCCCACAACAAACACTCTGTGAGGTGAGTGGGGCTGAGAGACTTCAAAGAAGTGTGACTTCTTTGCCCAAGGTCACCCAGCAGCTGCATGTGGAGGAGCGGAGACGCGAACCCGGTTCACCAGATTACGAGTCTACTGCTCTTAACCACTACACCACACCTGCTCCATCCAGTATCTGCAGCAGGACAGCTGCACTGCTCCATTAAGCCTTGCCATGCAGAAGCATACTGCACCCTTAGTATTCATTTAAAGACAAAGCTTTGCAAAACATCATTATCAGCAACAACATCAGCCTAGCAATGTCATGTGTTCATGATAAGGTAAACTGAAGTCCCTCTGGCCCCTCAAAGGTTAGTGTGCAGTTCAGCTCATTTTATAGGTAAACAAGGTTTCATCCACTCATAGCACCACACTGCACAACTTTAAAACCGCGTAACACAAAGTATAATATTAATCACAGTGAGCAAAGCAGTTAGAATGTTGAGAAATAAGTTAAATAAATATAAAGCCCCCAAATGAAAATGAGCTCATGTCTGAAGTAAGTTTATGCAAGATGTTAGGAATGAAATGACATTTGACATGAGTAAAATGGAACTACCACAGGGGAGTACATGAGCGTTGAAAAAGGTTCAGAAGATGTCAAAAAGTGAAGGTGACAGAGAGCAACAGATGTCTGCCTCTGGCATACTGATAAAATACAGTAGCAGTACGAAGTTTTTCAGAACAAATAAATTTTGACACCTTCATGGGACTAATAATTGTTTAGAAGAGGGATCAAAGGCAGAAACTGAACAATTACATCCATATGATATTGAGAAATTTTGTTTTATTTATTTTAAATATTTATAAATCACTCTCAGGATTCATACCACAATCATATAGACATAAAAGGTAAAAACATAAGGTTAACAAGAAATATTAACAACTCATTAGAACACTGATTCAAATGTTGTTGCTGTGGATTAAGCATCCCAGGATCAAACTACAAAATGAAATAACAGCAAGCAGAAATCCTTTGTATTCAATATTCCTTAATTTTTATTTTGTGTAATGATGTGTCTTTTAATATGTAAACCAACTATAAGCTGATGGCTGTAAGTATCATAAATTTGATTTAATATTCAGTTCATATTTGTTTAGGTCCCTGAGACTTCTGTTTCTGAAGGGTAGTTTATAAGCTGACAATCAGTCAATAAATATAAATACTGAGTACCTAGGGTTTTTTTGGATTAATTATATTAGAAATGGGTTCTATGCATACTTTCTTGGTAGATGATCTATACTATACTGGGAGTTTTCTTGATTCTGTTGGACCTCTTATCGATGCTATTGATCTTCAGGGTTGCATGGTTAGAATGGGGCTTGGAGTAGGGATGAGGAAGAAAAGTATATTATACATACTGTATTATAATAAGCTTAACTGCTTTAAAATTACTGATTTCATCTTATCTTTATTTTTTATGTAACTTGCTTCTAACATTTGCATTTATCGGTATTTTAAAATAATATATTTTGATTGCCTTTTGGAACCACTTAGAGGTATTTAGAGCAGTATTTAAGTTTTGTTAAATATGAAGAAATTTGTAAAAAAATAACTATAACACATACAAAAGAATTAAGTCTCGTGCAGTATTATCATTCTGCAGTACAGTTTTATAATTATTAATGTACAAGTAAGTCTGCAAAGTGGAAAAAATGTCACTTGAATTGGATTCTTTTTTTCTTTTGCCAAATCACCTGATACCAGAAGGGAGGATAAAGCAAGCAGGTGGCATTTTTACTATGAATGAAACAATGTTAAGTATGGCAGATCCTGCTCAGAAACCACTCATACTCGATACACAAGAAATATTTACTTTTGCAGCCCATTAAAATAATTAAACAGGTATAAAGTGAGCATGATTAGTTATTCATATCATTAAAAGCTCATTAAAATGCCAAAGGGACTCAAATTAATTACTATGATTTGTGAGGTCATTAGAAATGTGCCAAAGAAATGGAAAAATATATAGAGGAAATTAGCTAGAGTGTTAATTTGTCAATCCGTGTTTTAATTGGGCAAATACGTCTGTGTAGCTCAATAAAGCAAACCTCGATGAATGGTACTACGCATCTCATCTAGGGCACAGGCCAGCCTCTTCCTCAAGTACTCCAAAGTATACACAGTTTTCCATGAGCAGAGATTTCCTCATTGCTTTTGGCCTTGGAGAATGCGTCTGATCACAGTGGAGGCCAGAGGCCTTGAATTATAAGGGAGCCATTATAATATACCTTTTCCAGATTCTAGCTACTGATTTTAGTAGATGGGGGGCATGCAGCACTTATGAATTTCATTAAAGGGCTCCACTACATTTGTACCCATTATCTAAGCACTGGCAGACATATTTCTCAACTTAGGGGGGGGGGGGGAATGGACTATGCAAACTCATTCAGTATACCAGCATACTTGAAGGAGCGTCTCCACTCCCATCGTTCTGCCCAGATGCTGAGGTCCAGCACCGAGGGCCTTCTGGCAGTTCTCTCACTGTGAGAAGCAAAGCTACAGGGAACCAGGCAGAGGGCCTTCTTGGTAGTGGTGCCCGCCCTGTGGAATGCCCTCCTATCAGATGTCAAAGAGATAAACAACTACCTGACATTTAGAAGACATCTGAAGGCAGTCCTGTTCAGGGAAATTTTTAATGTGTGACATTTTTATGTATTTTTAATCTTTGTTGGAAGCCACCCTGAGTTGGAAGCAGCCAGATGGGCGGGGTACAAATAAAAAATTATTATTATTATTATTATTATTATTATTATTCAGGAGAAGCTGTTACAACTACCTCCTTTAAGCAAGTAGGCACTACCCCCTTTCTCAAGGAGCCATTAATCACCCTTCTGGCACAGCCATTCATCCCCTCCATGCTTTATCAGCCATGAGGGGCAAGGGGTAAGACCAAAGGTAGTCAGCTGAACTGAACCAGTCACCTTGTCCATGACATCAAGCCTTACTCATTCAACACAATAGGACCACACAGTGCTGAGGTAGAGGTGGCTCTGGGGGACTGCGACCAATGCAGTGGCACCAGGCATGAAGCTTCTGGTATGCCACAGCAGGTGCCACAACTATTACATCCAATGGAAGATGAGAGGTGAAGGGGTTGCCAGATTTTGGCTTCACACAGGGTGCCATTGAAATTTGATGCTAAGGTCCGACACTGGCTCAGTAGAGCTCTTAAGATTCATCTGCTATAACGATGGATCCCAGTAGATTCAAGCAAATTTATCCTTTGCAAAGAAGTCACAAGAAGCTACCATTGGTTCTACCATCTCCTTCTGGCCAGATGGTAAAAGGCCCCATGCTACCTGGAAATGTTTTGCTAGGTGGCACAATGAGAATGCAATGGAGGCAGCAAAATAAGTCTTCTTTGCTACTATCACTGCTACTGAGTAGATTCTATAATGAGCACTCACCAGTCTACAATTGCATTTGTCTGGAATTTTCATCCACTTGCTCTCAGCTATCTCCCAACTTGCTCTAAGCTCTGGTGAATTAAACAAATTCATTTAAGTTAGGGGTGGAGCCTGCTGCCATGGTGCTTCTAGCCCCCTTCACATGCACATGTTTATTGTAGCTAATTCAACATCTGTAAGGAGTCTAGGTATACATTATTCAAATCTATAGAAATCATCCATGCATGTGTGAACAATTTATTCAACATCTCACTAGCCACCTGCTACATCTTCCTACTTAGTGTTCCCCTATTACAAAACAGTCCTCCCCATCCATAGGTTTTAATGTGTTACCCACCTTTGCCCACCTGATTCTCACAACTACTCCTAATGTTAGGTTTCAGTGCCATGGATTTAAGGCATGTCTATTGAGAGATGTGCCAAGTCTACAGTAAGTAGACTTACATCTGTTTGATGGCAAGGGTCCCATGCATATAACTGTTTCTCACACCAATGTGAATGGCATCGAACCTACTCCACCAAGCTATGAATCCATATTGGAGGTCCTCTGAGATTTGAGGAAATGACAGATCCATCGCAATTGTATTTCCTTGGTTCAAATGTTAAGCTTAGAATTGAGCCACTGTTGGTTTCTGCCAATGACTGACCATTTCTCAGTATCTCTCAGTGCTTCTGTTCTTTGTCACTCCCTCCTCTCCTCCTTCCTAATTGCTCTAATTCCTCACAGCAGGAGGCTCTCCTTTACACCATTAAGGCCAGATCCTATCCCTGTTGACATGCTCTCATTCTCACTTATTCCAGTTGTTCTTTTGCCAAGTGCCTTCAGTCTCCTATAATACCACCCATTAAATTATCTCATTATCAACTTCATGTGTTTGCTCTTTTCCTGACTCATTATTAGTCTATCACCACAAAAATACACTTGGAAGTTAGCTGTGCGTTCCACCCCCCTCCCATCTCCAGACATACTCACACTTTCAAATATACAGCTGGCACATTTCCTTCAGAAGACCGTGAGTTCCCTCTTGTTACCTCTGCAGTTCATTCCCTAGTATTTTTTGGCATGAGTCACATACACATTTGCAAGCTCTCTACTGGGCCCGCTTGATGTCTTACCACTGGAAATGGATCAACTCAGCAGGAGTTGAGTGTTAGCTTCAGAGGATGACGATTCTTCTTTTTTGTAGCTCCTACTGTGAAAGATGCCCTCATGCTGTTAAACCCAGTTGACTTTCTGGAAGACATAAATTTGTGAAGATCTGATAGACTAAGATCATCCAAGCTTTTGATGCTCACTGCCTACATTCCAGAAGGCACCGTGTCTAATGTGACTGTTTGCCTCTTTTATTTGTCTTTCTAGTGATATGCTGTTGCTTCTTATCAGAATGCTTACATAATACAAAAAGTGAACACGTCAAAGATTTCACATGGTGATTGAAATAAACATGCAGGGGGTGTGTTTGTGTGATTCCATATATAATATGGAAATGCTTTCCTTCATTTCAGTTAGTGCTCTGTGGTAATTAGTGAAATGGAGAAACTTTGGGATTTTCCACCCCAGGTGGAAATGCCACTGAATTTGGGGGAGTTACTCAGGTGAAGCATCTTTGAAGAAGAAACCAAAATGCTTTGGTATGACGAGTGAAGAGGATGTCGTATATTCCTTAAATTTTGCCTAAAGCAAAAGACTGGATGAATTTGGAAATTCCTTCCTTAGGCAGAGCATCTTACAAAGATTACAGTGAGTCAAAAGATTTCGATAAACCTAGTGATATTTCTTAGGGGGCTTTTACACACCCCTAATCCTGACCCACTCATGTTTAAAACCTACCACTTTTTATACCCAAGCATACAATACAAAGCTCGCCATCAAACTTTTAAAATATGTCCTCAGCTATGACTGTCCCTATTCCAAACTAGTAAACTCGGGACCCTTTATCCTATTTGCAACTACTCTCCTTAGGAGGCAAAAGGTCATAACCAACTAAGTTTTATTCAGACCCAGTCAAATTCAGTCATGTCTGTTCCTTTAACTGGGTCTATTATGAGTGGAACTAATATTGGAGAAAATCCATGCTCTGAGATGAGTTCCCCAAATTTAGTTAGTATGCCACAGATTATAGCTATGAGGGTTTATATCGCAGTCTGCTCTGTTGGTGTCTGCTTGGAAATGTTCCCAACCTTGCCAAAGAACATAAATACTGGCGCTGACATGTGAATTTCTTTCCGTTACTTTAATCTCCTCATGCTAAGCCCTAAAGAGTCTGGAGGGAGCCTCTATTGGAACCAAACTAATTACACATAGTCCTTCTCTACCTGGAAACAGGCATCAAATGCTCACTTAGAGTAAGTGGCTCTTGATACTAACCTCAGCTGCACTTCACAGAAATGTGGGGGCAAGCTTTTCTTGGCTTCCAGTTTTGCTACCACTTAAGGAAGAGGTATCAAATAAACTAGGACTCGGCAGCATTTATCACTTACAAGGATTCTCTGGAAGAGTGTAAAAGGTTTTTTGCAAGTACAGGTGCCCATAACATAAAGGCAGCAGTTGCAAAGTAGGCATCAATGAAAGTGTCAGAAAATAAAAAGTTGGAGTAGGAACTGAAGGATCCTTGGAGTGGACCTTCCAGTACAAAGCCAAATAATAGAAAGGGATTATTAGTTTGTAGCGGGGTTCCCAAGTGCCATCTACCACTATTCACATGTAACTACCTGCTGTTTATGTCTTACTAGTTCAGAGAGAGAGAAAAGGACTTTACCCTTCAGGACAATCATCTTGTAATCCAAGGCTGCCAAAAATAATTGATTTCTATTTTCTAATCCATTAGTCTTCAACTGGTGGGATAGGACTAGGTCACATGGGTCAAGCTGGTAGGGCAAGCCAGGGGTGTGCCTGACATTTTTCTTTCCTCTTTATCTTTAAAAAAAAAAGTAGGAGAAAAGGGCTAAAGTGAACAAACAGGAGCCCATAGGAGAGTGATAACGAGAAAGTAGAGGGCTAGGAGAAAAAAGCAGAAAGATGGATGTATATGCTAAAAATGTAAATTGGATCATATGCTGTCCTAAACTGCATTTCTAAACTGATCCTTTTCATGTTAAGGAAAATTAGGTACTTCCTGAGGTCCAAGGCAAGTAATTCATCACTTGATGACATTGTTAAGGAACAGAGATTTGCAGACCCAAAATTAAAAAAGGAGACACGCAAGATGGGTTGAACAAGGGCCATATTTTATTAATGAAGTCGAATTGGGAAATGAGAAGTGTGGAAAGCCAAACATAAATTTGGGGCGAGCCAAAGCCACTCTTGTCAAGGGGCATAGCAAGACAAACCCTCAAAGCCTTTGATTGAGTACAGTATATGAACTTTCTATCCCAAACCCTATACTAATGTATAGAAAAGCACATGAACCTGACCTTTCAAAAGTTTGTAAGTAAACCAATTTTAACTTTCAAAATATGTGGTCTTTTTCTATGCTAGAGGAAGAGAGGAATTTTGGAACGGCATATTTTAAAGGTCTAACAGACTACATTTCCATGCTTTACTTTGCTGCATATTTTGTGATTTTAAATCTCTGGTAGGATTCTCTCACCAAAGAGTACTTGCCTCCAAACCTGACATCCCAGAAATTATATTTCGATAACTATTTTTTCCCTGTGGCCTACACAAATGACACTCCTGGACTTCAGTATTGCATGGTTGGAGGCTGTGGAATTGTGAATGGACTGTGCTTCTGAAAAATCCCCAGATCTGCTAGCAGTATATGGCATCAGATTAGCTTCTTCTGTCTAATGAGCATTCCCAGCATATCCTACTGAAGAAAAATATCAGCAGTATAGAAAAAGATCCAGAACAAGGCAACTGAGCATTGAGAGGGGTGGAAAAGCAAGTCTGCTGTTTTGCTCTCTCTCTCTCTCCTCGGAAGTAGAGAATCTAGGTGTATGTGTCTCTGTGTTATATGAAGCAAGAAGGAGACATCAAGGCTTCCCCCTCTTTAAAGTACTTGAGCTGATCCACAGCTTCTTTGAAAAGCATAGCTAGAAAGGGAAAATGCTAGGCCCTTTCTGTGAAGAAACAAGCAAGGATAGCACCTAGTTCTTTCTTTGCTGCTCCTCTTTTTTCTATCCTTTTTGATATGTGTTTTGTCTCTGTTTGTCTCTGCCTCCTTCCCTTTCTTTGGCCCAGTAGACCAAAGATGTTGCCTGCTTTGCAAATTTGGAGTCCAAACTGATTATTATTGGCAACCCTGCCAGTTCCTAACTCAAGCCTAGCTAAGCTAAGTGGCCCATGCACTCCTTCATTGTTTTCTTCTCTGATCACCATGGGGCCTAATGCAACAGCAATGGAGCTATTACTGCCATGTGACAATAATATAGGCATTCTATTCTGAGAGAGATGATTTGTATAGAAGGAAAGAATAAAAGACAATCATAAGGAGCAACTGAATGTCCAAAGAATCTTCCAAGAGAACTATCAGTTAATTGTACAATGTGCTCTTTTGTGGCTGCAGTGATAATGGAAGTATTTTCCCAGAGTATTTGAATGTCATTTCAAATGTGAAAGGAGTGGGAGGGGGGGATGGTATTGCAAAGTCTGCAAATATATTTAGTACATTGCTGAAGAACCCAGTCTATTCCAAGGCAACCTTCTCAAGGAAATAACCGTGATCCTTCTGCTTTCATGTTTCAAAACACTGATCTAGTGTGACTTGCTGAGAAAGATGTAGACTAATAGGAGAGCATAAGAGAACATTATTGATTTATCTCCTCTAGCCCCCTCCCCCGAAATGAATAACGCCTACAAGCAAAATGACTTCAAAGGGAACCATTGATTGCGAGACAATTGAAACACTAAGGGAACAGCACTCATTCACACTAAGTAAGCTACGTGCAGGCTATAAAATCCAATACATTAAAGAGAGATTACAGAAATTACTGGGAGATAATGTGTGAGTGTTTAGTAGCACTGTGGGAGCAAAAGAATTTTCCAAGAAAAGTGGTCCTAACCCTGTTTTGGCGAACTGCTTCTTGTGCCTGAGAGAACTAAATATTTTCTAAGGAATGCTAAATTCCACTTTTCTTAGATAGTGCAGTTGAAATCCAGTATAGTATATTGGTGAACAGATGGTGAATTGCAGTCATATAAGGGGGTCCATGAGCAATGGCATTGTAACCTACACAGTACTTAAACCTGATCCTACAGATATATGTAGCTGCCACAGCACACAAAGGGCACAATTCTCTTTCGAATTAGGAATATGTGCGTAAGCCCATTGATTGCAGTGTGCTCAGTGTCTAGGTCTATGCTAGTTTAAATTAATGCAGCTCCAAGAAGCATTTGCACTTGGGCCTTAGCAAATAGAGCAAGAATTTAGCTAAGGGGTGGGCACCTTTTTCTTAACATGAGACCTACTATGGCCTGCATGCCACCAGTGGGAATGGCCAAAAGTGCCATCTGCACTGGCTTCCCATAAGCTACTAGGCCAGTGAACCAGGTTCGCAGTTCTTATGATGATATGCAAAGCCCTGAAAAACTTGAATCCAGGATACCTTAAGGACCATACAGACCCTTATATCCCAGCTTGTTGAGATCATCTGGAAAAGCACTGTCAGTTGCCTCCCATTTTCCAGAGGAAAAGCTGGCCTCCACTAGAAGTTGGACTTTAAGTGTTGCTTGCCCCATGCTGTGGAACACACTCTCAGAAGAGATTCAGCAAGTACCTTTGCTTTTGATCTTCAGGCATATATTGAAGACATTTTTATCATGACATGCATATGTAGCTTAGGGTTGTCATATGTCCAGAATTTCCTGGACATATCCAAAATACTGCAGCCAAAAGCAGTGTCTGGGCAGAAATTGGCAAAAAATAGAATAAAATATGTCCGAGAAAATCTGGATGTATGGCAGCCCATGTCAGCAGTGTTGGTTTTCCAGTTTTCCTCAGAAATAGCTCAAAAACGTCGGGGAAAAAGCTCAACAACTTTTTGTAATATGGCAACCCTAATGCAGCTGTTTGAAGCATTTTTGAATCGCAGTCATTTTAGTGATTGTTTTCTACTTTAAAAAGAATAAAAACTGTTTTATTGCTGTACATCACCCTGATGTTGCAGTACGTAAATGGTGTTATATAAATAAACTTTAAAAAGGCAATCTTAAAAATCTTTTTAAAATGCATAATCCTATACATGTCTGCTCAGAAGTAAGTCCCAGCGACTTCAATGCTTACTCCCAGGTAAATGGACACAGAATTAGAGTCTTAGCCACAGAGGGCTTCATTTTGTATTGAAGAATTCTAAAATGGCTTTCAGTAAAGGCCTATGTGGTTTTGTGAACAGAGAACAGTTGCTTTTGAACTTGTGTGATTTTTAATACACTTTCTTTCTCTGTGGTGCTTGTCCTCAGTAAAATGGTGCCCTTGTCAGCACCTCTAGAATAAATCAATACAACAAAGCTCAGAAGAATTCATTCACCACTCTTGCGTACCATGAATGAGGGTATCAGAGTCTGTCTAATTTCAGCAGCTATTCAGTAACTTATCTGCCACTCATACATACTGAAGGAACACACAAAACGTTCTTATGACACAAGACACTACACACACAAATCAAAATGAAACAAAGATGGTGGCGCTTTATCATTCCTTACTTCCCAGACTCTCATTTTGGGCAAGCAAACTCAATTCACTTTCAAAAAATTTCAAACTCCTTTTCAAATTTATATTTGGTATTTCAGGCTCTAAGCTGCAATCCCAACCACCTCTATTCAGAAGTATGTCCCATTGAATTTGATGCAGTTTACTACTACATAAATGGGGTTAGGATTGCAGCCTCGATGCTTTATTTAGTTGTCTGCAGCCACTTTAAAATGGATGTTAACAATCAAAGAGTCTATTTTCATGATCTATGTAGAAGAAGTGATGTCTGAAAGATGTGCTGGTGCAAGGCCAGCTTGAGGTTGGATGGCACAGTGGCACCTTCTGTGTTGTTGGGCAAAGTACTTTGGAGTGGGAGCCCCCATGCCAATGCCCCTTCCTCTCAGCTCTCAAGCTCTTATCCCTCCTGCACACCCAGCCCACCAAGTGGTGGAGCTTCATGCTCCGGCACCAGGGGGCGGAGAGCAGGCGTGGGCGTGGCTGGTGAGCGTCCCAGGGGGCATGGCACACCACCTGCAGGGGTGTGGCACGTGTCCCAGGGGCGTGCCATGCATCCTGGGGGTGTGGCGCCCAGCACGGGGGGGGGCAGCCGAGATGACACCCCACCAGGATCATGGTGCCAGGGGCCATGCGCTCCCCCCTTCCTCCACCAGTGAGCCCACCCAGCCATAGCCCTACCTGGAGACAGCATCAAAGTCTTAGGAAGCTGCTTGCTACTTAAATTTCGTAAAGTGCTCCATAGCAATTCTACACTTCAGGGCAGTGTAAAATGGGCAAACAACATGGTGGATGGCTTTGCAGCCATTGCCATGATAGGTCCAGCACCAAAGGGCCATGTGTGCAGGAAACGTGACTGAGCCCTCCCAAGGCACTGGTACTGCCACTGGGCTAAAAAAAAACAACCAAAAACCCCAAGCATTTTTCTGCTGCAAGTAAGTGAGCACTCTACTGAGTTGGCTGAATATGTGAAGTTTGTTTGTGCCATTGTCTCCATGCCCTTAGTGATGGAGGTGGAGACAACAAGGGCAGCTCACTGTCAATTTTTTCTTTCTGTGCTTCCCCTGAAGGCTTTATGCTGACAGAGACATCTTGACTGGCAGGGATGCTACACCTGTGGTAACTGAAGACACTGCCACCTCTCACCTTCCATTCTGCTCAGTTCACTACGCCAATTCACTACATTGTGACACCCTGCAGCGCCCCTTAGGCTTGGCACCCAGTGCAGTTGTGCTGCACTAAATCCACTTTTGGTGACTGCCCACACCTACATTGGCCTCAGGCTTCCTGTGACAGAATTTGTCCCTGAGCTGAAAAAGATTCTCCATCCTGTTGTAACAAACCTATAAAGTAACTCAGATTGTCTACCTTTTGAGTGGGGAGGCTGGTGGCCTCCCGATTTTGTTGGACTCCAACTCAGTGGGAACATGTTTACAGGCACTGAAGTAAAACTGCAATAGCAATTGCGTTGCTTGAGTTACTGGGGACTCAGGTGTCAGCTCTGGCTGCAGCTGCCAAATATCTTTCTCCAGACTACTCTCCTGATTCTGATTACTTTGGGTCTTCTCCTGAGAATGTGACTTAATGATTGCAACTTGATTCTTACTTGCATGGATTGGTGTTCTCTGCAAATAAAGAGATCCAGCTCTGTCTTGATACCCATCAAGAACACAATGCAGCTACAGCTAAAGCAAAGTAAGTTGGTCTTGAATTGGGATCATCAAGTCTCCTGGGTGGTTGTTATCTTCTTAGCAAACAGAAAAGGAATGTTGTGTCTGGAATTATAACTGCTTCCACACATATATTCCTAGGTTCTCAGAGGACCACTCCCTGCCAAGTATCTTTGAAAAGTGTATGTTCAAAGAAAGATATTGTTATTCTTATTTCTTTGGGATTTCCCCCTTCATTGTCTTGTCTGCTGAAAGTCTATTTCTTTTCTTTTTAAAAAGTGTTTAACATCATTTCCCAAAAGATAAAAATGTCAAAGCAGCCAAAGAGTAAGTTAAAGAATAACATTTACATAGTGCTATAGGTAAGCATTGATATGATTGTTTATATTATCTGTTATGAAGTACCATGGTAGGATGAGGTGAACAAATTTGAATAACCTTCCGACTTCTAAAATAAATGTTTATTTACTAGGGAAAGAAAGTCCCATCTAGATGTCTTATTTCACTTTTCACTGTAGGATTTATAAAGCTGGGTTGGGAACTGAGAAACCAGTGATCGAATCCCCACTTAGACATGAAGCTCACTGGGTAACTTTGGGCCAGTCACTGTCTTTTAGCCTAACATACCTCACAGGATTGTTGTGAGAATAAAATGGGGAAAGGTGAACCTTGTACACTTCCTTGAGCTCCTTGGAGGAAAGGTAAGATGTTAATGTAATGGTGACAGCAACAGCAACAATAACAACAACAGCAATCATTCTAAAAAAATACAAGCACTCCATTTTCATTCCAATTTCTCAATGCAAATTTCCTGCAGGACACTTACTTCCTGTTTGGCTGCAGTTACTGTGGATTCTATGCATGATTGAACCATGTGAAACTTGTGCAATATATTTTTCATTTGTATTAAAGCTGGATTCTTTGAATTCTAAGAATTTTCAGAAAGAGTTGCCATGTTGGTTTGCAAACTTTTCTTCTTGTTGCAAAGACAAAGAAAGAATGGAAGAGAGTTTCTTCCATTTGTCCCATGATTTCTAGTCCTGGATCCGAGATTGTCTTTGACCCACAGCTTTTCCCAGGAAAACCCACTGCTGGATTGGAAACATCAACCCAACTGACATTTGTTCTGATTCAGTCTTAAAGAGCAGGTTTTCCCAGGGAAAGTGGTCGGACAAAAAAGCAAACCCTCTTGGACTTGTGACTCAAAATCATGGGAGAAACAGAAATCTGGATGAGACTCAGCCACTTGAGTCTTTAAAGATCCACCTATCAAAAAATAATTCTTAAAATTTTCTCACTCTTTGCAGATTAATCCAATCCTTCTGAGGCATCTTTATTTATTTATACCAAAACTTACAAAAATTACTGGTATGCACACTTTGACCCAGTACTGCATTACATACATACAGATGTGTAAATTAGAACAAGAAATGAAGGAGTGCATGCACTGGTGGGATCGATCCAGTGCAGCCTTGGACTAGATCACTAATTACCTGGCCCTGTTCTCCCCTTTCAGCACGTATATATGTTAAAGAGAACATTAAGTTAAGTGGTTAATGTGCATAACAATGAACCACTGTGCACATTCTCCAGGCCTCATGTACACATAATCCTTCCATGAAGGTAGAATTGTTCACATTTCCCAGTCAACAGATATAATTCCCAAAAGACCTTGGAGAATGTGCACACATCAGCTGAATTTTATGCATCTTGCATCGTTATGCATAATCCTCTATAGGCCTTGGGAAATGTGTACACAGTAACTGAATTTTGTATGTTATCCATGAGGTCTAGTGAATGTGCACACTGACTGGTTATTATTCTCATTAACTGCTCAACTTACAATGCTGTGTGTGTGTGTGTGTGTGTGTGTGTGTGTGTTTGTAGCAGCTTCAAATGAATAATCAATTATGAGCTGAAGCAGAGGAAAGCAAAAGGAAGATGCTAGGGTGTGGGATGAGGTAGAGCAAATGCCAGGGTGCAGCAGGGAAGAGAGAGTGCTCCATTGTGATTGACATGTTAAGTTTGTAACCAGAGGGAATTATTTTACCTGGATTCTCCAATCCTAACACTTTGGGGCAGGAAAGCTAATCCTGTTATGTTCTCCTGCAAAACAAAACAGCAGCCCTAAATCAATTCCTTAAGCACCAGCCATTCTAAACCAGCCATTCTTGAAAAGCCAGATGTGATCTGGTCTGCACATTGGAAAGCCTAGCAATGAAACAGAAGTGTAGTGTCCACATCAAGGAAAGTAATAGTACCACTCTATTCTGCCTTAGTCAGACCACATTTGGAATACCGTGTTCAATTCTGGGCACCACGATTTAAGAAAGATGTTGACAAGCTGAAACGTGCGCAGAGGAGGGCAACCAAGATGATCAAGGGTCTGGAAATGAAGCCTTATGAGGAGCACTTGAAGGAGTTGAGTATGTTTAGCCTGGAAAAGAGGAGACTTGGAGGAGATATGATAGCCATCTTCAAATATCTTAAGGGCTGTCACATGGAGCAAGCTTGTTTTCTCCTGCTCTGGAGGGTAGGACTTGAACCAATGGCTTCAGGTTACAAGAAAGGAGATTTTGACTAAACATTCAGAAAAACTTTCTGACAGTAAGAGCTGTTCAGCAGTGGAGCAGACTCCCAGGAGAGGTGGTGGACTCTCCTTCCTTGGAGGTTTTTAAACAGAGGTTGGATGGCCACCTGTCATGGATGCTTTAGCTGAGATTCCTGCATTGCAGGGGGTTGGACTAGATGACCCTTTGGGTCCCTTCCAACTCTAAGATTCTATGATTCTATTCTATGAAACTTAGACATGTTAACTGCATCCTTGTGATTTTTTTAACACATTTTAGATACTACAGTCAACAGGGCCCTTTCAGATATTTCCACCTGCTGTGCTTCATATGGTGTGGGTGGAGGTGAAAGTCCAGAGGGCTTTGGTTCTTGAACAAAGATTACTCTGAACAGAGCTGCTTCAGACCATACACTGTTTGTTTTCAATGAGCTACTGTGTAACTCCCACCCATCCCCTTTTCAACTTCCTGATGAAGTGGCGCCAGTGGGAGGCATTGATCCACCCTCAGTAACCAGTTTAGATACAAGTGCACAATCTTCAAAGAATTTTTTTAAGGGTAGGGGAATAGCGCTATTATTTAGGAAAGGCTGCAGCAGAGAACATTATTGGACTGCTCAAGGGTTTTTATCTGCTTCTTTTATGGAATACTTGTATTAAGTTGTATCTGTCTTTCTGTGGAGGGTTTCTTTGTGTATTCATCTAAAGAGACTGAACAATACTAAGTTATATCTAGCTGCTACGACAATAGAATGTGTTATCTTTCTCTGGTTGTAGTCAATGATTTGGATCAATGTTTGGTGGGCATTGCTGTCTGTTTTTTCCTGATCTATCTGCTGGTACTTATTTATGTATCTTTCTATTTCTATTTTTTTATTATTTTTAATGTCTGCCTAACCTTCTGTAGCTGGTTTTGTATCTCTCCTAAGAAATATGAGATTATTTTTTTATGGCCCAGATTATCTACCTTTGTGTGGCTGTGGTTGTTGTTGTTGTTTGTCTATTATCTTCCAGAACAAGTCCATGTGGGGTTGAGGTAGACAGTGAGCAATGTTGGAGACTTAGCACATCTAAATTCATGTAAGCTTGTGCTGACCAAAGGCGAAGGTGGGGTGGTTTCAACAAGTTTTTTGCCTGAGTGCATCTTTTCATTTTCATTTTTTACACCATCCTCCTGCAATTGAAAACATGAGGGGTAATTAGTTATGCCAACTCCAGGCTGGTGTAGATGAGAGGCCCAGATCAGGACTCTCTCGGGGGAAAGAGGCATCTTTGAATTTATGGCAACCCCCTTCACTCAATCCAAGACCACCTCATTTTATGGCTCTTCGCTTGTTTCTGCCTCCAAGAACAGCATATCCTAACCCCTTCCAGCAGGGAACATCAGGAGGCTAATACTGCTCTCTTCAGTAAGACTGCTCTCCTGACCATTGACTAAGCTAGTTGGGGCTGATGGGAGTTGGAAGTCCAACAACATCTGGAGACCCAAGGTTGGGAAAGGCTGCTGAGTCTAGTTTTCAAGAGGCCTACAATCAATATGATATCATTTGAAACTCTGCTGAGAAGAATCAGAGGCCTCTAACAAACGTTTTAAGATCTTATGTTCTTCTGAAGAGTGTTAAAGATATAAAATGTTGTGCATAAAATGATAATCCATAAAAGGATATGTTTAGAATGTATTGCATTTTGAAATGTGATAAAGAGAAGATTACATTAGGCAGGAAGTCTAATTATAGCAAATATGGTAAGGAAAGGGTGGATGTTTCCATTTAGGTTCTGAGAGATCTCTAACAACAGGAAGGTGAAATCTAAGAAGCTCAACATTCTTTGTCAGTGATGGAGAGCAGCAGCGGTAGCAGTAGATACAAAACTCAATGAATAGAAAAGCAAGTGTGGATCTACACACAGGAAAAAACCCCCGCTATGAATAAGTCAGAAATTAAATCATTATTACAAAGGGGAGGGGAAACACTATGGAAAATTGCTTAGATTTTTTTTACTCTCCAGCACCATCTGGTGTTGCATGTTTATAATGCATTCAAAGCACTGTTTTGTTTCTGTTTTTTTTACTAATGTAGCTGAGTCCCTAGTTGCTTAGGATCTCTCTCTCTCTCTCTGAGACCAGAAAGTTCTTGGACTGAATTAAGTACTTAAGGAAGGCTGGATTGCATTGCTAGTTTGTTAAAGAGCAATATGTTACATTGTATCTTATAACATTTATTTGTAACTATTTTAAGACTATTTCCAATAAAGCTTTGAAACTCATTCTTGTGGTGGAGAGCTCATTCATTTCTACTCTGCACAAGGTCTAGATCAGGGATTCTGCTGCAATGACACTAATATAGAGGCCTTGCTCCTGATTTGCTCTTTGGCAAAGCATTTGCATGTGTGCTTTTCAGTGATTCTTTCAATGTGTATATCAGATGCATCTGCATATACTGTGGTTCTGCAGTAAGATTTGTGGTAACAGTATTTCTGCCAGCCCCCACCCGCTACCAGAGGGCAAGGGAATCTTTCCCAGTCCAAGGTCTACATTCATTCATGGGCAAGTAGGTTTCATGTCAATGGTGGGTAGGCCATGAGACAAAAGTGGGTGATCAACAGATGTAACTCTTAGCTCTGTACAGCAGAGATTTCTACATATATGGACGCACACCTTTCACTACTCCAGGAAATGAAGAGGCATTATTGTAGTTCAAGGAAGCATTCCAGCCAGCCAAAAGCACCTGAGAGTGGCATAGGACAAGGTCAGTGGGGTTTGCAGTCTGGGGAGAGGTCAGAGCGTCAGATAGAAATCAAGGGCCACAGGAATCGAGGGTCACAGTTGCCCCCTAGGTATGAGATTCCCCATCTCTACTCTATCATAGATGGAATGCATAACCACCATCAGCACCTATGAACATGCCAATAAACAGGCCAGACTACAGATTGCCTTGGAATAAAACAAATTGCCCAGGGATTTATATCAGAAAAGTTGTAAACTCTGAATTGCCTTCAAAATAGGTGGGATGAGCAGTTTCATACAAACTAAGGGGCAAGACTGAGCAGCAGCTCTGTATTTCCCCCAATCTTCTACAGGTATCCAGCATTATGTTTCATAAGGACATAAGGCCTAACCTCAGAGCAATTTAACTGGAAGGCATGTTTCCTTCAATCCCCCAAAACTGATTGGTGAGAGGAAGGTTAGGCTGAAAGGGACAGGTAAACAGAAGCACCTCTGTTCCTTCCATGCCACTTACATTATCAATGAATCTCTGAGAGAAAACGAGGAAGTCCTGTCCCTGCTGGTTTATGTGAATTTGTTCCATTTCTTATACCTTTCTGGTTTGGTATGAATAACACTCTTTCCTCATTTTCTCCTGCTAGGATGCCAGGGGGATCTTCAAAAGCCACTACTATTAAGATAATATGAGCGAACGGATCCCAGAGGACAAACTTTAATTTTGAGCAGGGATATGACTGAATGTCAGTCCCCCCCCCCTCCTCTAGACAAACTCAACAGAAGCTGTAATGACTGAAAACCTCACAAAAGCCCCAGAACATTCCTTTCCTCCGGAGTTATTCCTTAACTACCTTTCGCACGCAGCAATGCATTACAATTGTCAGGTGGCTGCAGCGTAACAACGTTATAAACCCAAACTTTTATTACATCAAAATGTAAAAAGGTCACTAAAGTGTTTTGCTCCTCAGCTTGGGGCCTCTAGGGAGGCCCAGCTCTTATCATTTGTCAATAATGAATACTCCAAGACTCTCCACGTTATGGCGAGACGGGAACTTTGTTTACCCATTCCATAGGGAAATACATATGCCTAGTGGATGAAGCAAAATATATTTGAAAACTGTCTAGGAAGCTTTATAGTAATACATCATTGGAAACAAATTTCTCCACTGATGACACCAGAGTGTTGTGCCTTACGTTTGCAATGAAACATGTGTAATGAAAGGGAGATGTGTGCTGATTTAATCCAGGCCATGGGGGGGGGGAATGGACCAATCAGAATTAATTTAAATCAATACATTTTTGAAGGTTTTCTTTATTAAGGAAATTTGAACTGTAGCCCAGCTGTGTATTGAAATGTGTAGGTAGTGATATGATATGGTTTATAATTGAAATGCATCCCCTAGACTTTCACAGTCTAAAAAATATTTCTTGCTCCTTACCACTTTTTAAAATCCTTTCTGAAGTCCCTGCACTTCTGGACAGAGGGAGAATCCTATTTTTCTTTTGGCAAGGCAACCTCAGCTGAAAAATCAAAGGTCAGAATCTTGAATAAACTTTTCCAGTCTTTCATCTAGTTTTATGACATTTTCATTACCTTTGTCCAGCTAGCAATATTATTAAAATGTGTGTCACGCAGTCACAGTAAGGCACACGGAAAGCTTGTATGTCAAGAGTATGGTTAACATTATTACTTCCCCAGGATATAATCACAAGCTTTAATACATATTTATTTTATCCCAAGACTAGGAAATATTATGATCTGTAAGATGATCCACAAGGCTTGCATTCTGTCTAGATGAAATCCTGGTGCGCTCGCCTCTCTGCAGAATGCATTATCTCTCCCGTAAAGCACTTAACTCTGGTCTCAAAAGACCATCAGATCATGAATGTTTAAACACTGTCCTGCCTGTCCAGCAGTATATGAAGAGCTTATGATGAACTGCAAGGCAGGAAGTCTTTTCCCTTCTTGTGACATTGCAGGAAAAATAGCCTTTCAACCATTTTTGTAAAAAATTACAATGAGTTTGTCTCCCTTTCATGGTTTGCTCTACCATTCTGTGACAGCTTAGAGCTTGATACTAGGTCCTAATCCAAGCCTACACCATACACCATACATTTGAAGCTAGTAGTGTTTGTAGAAAGATGCTCTGCATATGCTCGAAGTCTTTCTCTTCATTATTACCCTGCTTTTTTTAGTTTCTGCCCTGATTCCTAGCAGCTTACAAAGCCATTGTGGGTTGTACCTAAAAGTGACACATGAGAAAGAATGCTCGCATAGTCCATCTTTCCCCATCCTCTTCCCATACACCTCTGAAGGCTTCTGCAGAGGGTTAAGCGGGCCACCGAAGCAGTGTGGGTTGTGCATTGCATTACACATAGAAGTGAGGAAGCTCAGTCCAGGAAGCATATAGTCACCAGCTCCTGAAGGGAGGGACCATCAGAGCCCTGAAAGAAGTGTTGGGGTAGCAATTTGCCTGCATCTCTCCTTGAGTTGCTTAAGACCTTTGTGCCTGGATGAAAGGCAGAAGATGAGACTCCCAGGCCCCCAAGCTGGTGTCATCAGCTCCTGAAGTTGCCTTGAGAATATTCTGTATCATTTGTATGCGTTCATATTTCAAGTTGTGAACTGCCTTGACAGAAAGGCAGTATGTAAATGCAAGGAAGGAAGGAATGATGGAGGGAATCATTTGAAACTGGGCAGAGGAATCTTGCACTAGCAGAGCTCGGCTCATGCAAAGTTCCTCCACCTGGTTTCAGGTGACGTCCCCTCCCCAATGAAGAGCTGTAGAACACAGGCCAGACTCTTCAGGAGGGTGCCTCAAACCTCTGGAGAGGCTTTTAGATGATTCAGGACTATGGATGGAGTGAAAAGGAAGTTGCAGCAGCTGCATTCTGCTCATGCAAGCATTGGATACAACCCTACAAGAATCATGGGGTGGAGATAAGGAGCAGGGAGAGAGAGAGACTGTGTATAAATAAGTACACACAATATTACTGCAAAATAGAACTCAATTAAGCAAAAACCTTAACTGAAACAATAGTATAGAAAATAAACCCAGTAATAAGTAAGTATGTATTCCTATGCATATTCCTTTATGTTTCCATTGAACGCTGGTTTAGAAACCGAGCAGGAAAATGCCACAGCCTTTATCTTCTATTCTGTATTATAGCCAATCTTTTGAAGTTGACAGACTACTCTGTTGTCTTTTTCTCACTTTATAAGAGTGGCATGTACTTTTGCCATGTCTTTTTGTCCTCAGTACAAAAAGGTCACCTGTTCCCCCCCCCCACCCCCGGATATTCTTACTTTCCCAAACTTGACTTTTAGATTTATTGCCTTCTGTTTATCTTTTCAAATTTCTGTGTGGTGTACTTTGTCACATCCCCATGAATCTGTGAAAACAGGAAAGTGATGCATAATATGCAGAACAATATGCATATCAAAAGAAACTCTGCCCCTCAGCTGCAAGCTTGGAAATAATTCTTTCCTCCTGGTAGTTTCTCTTTCCCTTTCCCCCCTAATGTTTATATCCTTTATGTAACAATCAGATCATAGGCTATATTTATCGATTATTTTCTAAAAAGAGAGTTGCTAAAGCTCAAATGTCTCACAAATTCTCTGATGAAAAGCCACGTGCACACGTCTAGTGATATCTGTATCATCAGATGAAATGGCTTGATATGGAGAATGGCCTGGGATCAGGGGGCGGCATCTGACCAAGTCTTACTCAGGAAACCTATTGAAATAAATGGAGTTAAGTTCCTCATGGCTAACTCCATTAATTTCAGTATGCTTCTGAGTATGTGCCAGATACCACCTCCTGACCCCAGAAGGTGTTATGTTATTTATGGCTATGTTAAGCCCATCCCTGTGTTGCCCCCCCAAAATTATCACATTTAAATAAATCAACAGGGTCATGGTGTGGTAGATAACATTAGGAACTTTATACTGGATTGGGAACATTTATTCTAGACCTGTCTTCAGATACTCTGAAACAGAAGTCACCATATGTAGTGGGAGGGTGGGGTGGGGTATTTCTCAGAAGGGTAATAGGAGATGGGTGATTGACTCAATGGGTATGGTAAACCTGTTGACGACTGTTAATGACTGCCATTAGTCCTACAGGAAAAAGCAAGGGATAGTATGCAGATGACCAAAATTAGCTTTAGCATGTATAATGAGACAAGAATCCAATATCTCTATTCAGACCAGGTCTCTCCGTAGTTTTCAGTTTAGTAATAAGTTGTAATTCAGAAACTTGAAACCAGTGTTCTGTGCTGGGTTGTCAGATCACGTGACAGAGCTGCAATGGCTTAGGACTCAGTCTAAATCCCTTAAGATCCAACCTAATTGAATGGGCTTAGGATTCAGCCTATGTCCCACTCTCTGAACCTGCCCCCACCATGCCTCCAGAATACTCCTTTTGGGGGACTTACACTGCTGTTGGCTCAGCCAGCTTTGACTCAGTTGGCTCAGGCAGGATGACCAAGATAGGCTGGTGCATTTTCTGCTAAGCCAGAGTTGGGGACTTAGCTCAGACTTAGCCTGTCTGAATTAGGATTCAACCAGCTCAGTTGAAAATCCACTACATCCAAAGCTGCTTGTCCTAGCAGATCTTGCATAGGACCCTAAGTTCTGAAACCATGATTCCAGCAGTCTTCCACAAGCAATTCTTGTGCAGTGCTCATCTTTCTTCAATATACTTCTCCAATATTAATTTAACCAGTTTTTCCTCACTTTTAAAATCATGGTAAGCTAAGACAAGGGGTGTGTTTTTTAATCACTTCTACAAGTTTCTGTTATAAAGTTTGTAAATAAGTCAATATGAAGAAGAAGGCTCACCATGGTTCACCACTTGATGTTTAACTGTTAATGAAACCTATGTGCATTTTCATTGCAATTATAATAAATAATACATAATAAGGTGTGTGCTTCAGTGAGATAACACCCATCTACAAGGCACTGTGAGACAAGCTGTAAAGTGTCTTAATGCAATTAGAAAGCAACTCTGAGTTAGCCTTTTTTGAAAGAAATGTCTCTGTGTTCAAAATTGTCTATAAACAAGACATACCTAATTTTTTACTATGATTATTAAGAGGATGCTTGAGAGGAATAAAATATTGTGTTGCCTTACAGTTATGAGAATTGTTAAAACTGGCAATATACTATTCTCCTGAATAAGCTTTTGCCAACTCCCATGGTATGAAGTGCTTAAATTGCCCTGTATCTATTTTACAAAATCTGAAAGGAATATAAACTAATCTCTTACTATACCACAAAATCTATGTGGATTTTTTTAATCTAAAAAAAAGAGTTTGATTCAAATTTCCCCTCATGTCTTATATACAGAGAAAATAGAATAGCTTTTATTGCATAAGTCAATAGACCACAGGAGAAAAAAACAACCAGCCAACAAGATGTTTATTTTTTTTAAGGTTTAGTACATGTGAATTATGGTATATATAAATGCCTTTGAAGCAAACAGATCTTTACATGTAGAACAAATGAAACTTTTGTAAAATGAGAATATACCGTATTTTTTGCCCTATTGGACGCTCCGGCCCATAGGACGCACCTAGATTTTTTTTGGGGGGGGGAATAAAGGGAAAAAAATTATTTCCCCCGACCCCAGCACTCAGAACAGGTCCCAGAACGGGTGTGCACCGACCCCTCTCACTCTCCAGGCTTCAGGAAGCTCTGCGCAACCCTAGGGAGCCCGGCGCGAAGCTGTGCAGGGCTCCTGAAGATTGCGCAGAGCTGTCTGCGCTCCCGGGCTCTGTGCAGCTCCGCGCAACCCTCCGGAGCCCGGCACGGCTCCGGCACCGCTCTGGGAGCTTCCCCCGACCCCAGCCTCCAGAACGGGTCCCAGAGCGGTGCCGGAGCCGTGCCGGGCTCCGGAGGGTTGCGCGGAGCTGCACAGAGCCCGGGAGCGCAGACAGCTCTGCGCAATCTTCGGGAGCCCTGCACAGCTTCGCGCCGGGCTCCCTAGGGTTGCGCAGAGCTTCCTGAAGCCTGGAGAGTGAGAGGGGTCGGTGCACACCGACCCCTCTCGCTCTCCAGGCTTCAGCGAAAGCCTGTATTCGCCCCATAGGACGCACACACATTTCCCCTTCATTTTTGGAGGGGAAAAAGTGCATCCTATAGGGCGAAAAATACGGTAATAAAAAAAATTGGCAAGTGACACCAGTGGATTATGTTAGGATATATTTATACTCTCATATGTTCAAATCTCCATGACATTTTGTAAAGATGGAACCCACAAACCTATCCCTGCTTCTGGCAGCCCTTGCTATAAACTAACAACAACAACCACCACCTTCCTAGTCACATATTGGCAGAAAACCCAATTTCTCAATCACGTCCCAAGCTTAATTCTCTTTAAGAAGGTCTCAGCAGGTTGCCAGGTGTCATGACCAAGTTTAACAGAGTTAGGATTCAGTCTCCCCTCTCTGGCCTCACCCCTACCACTTCCTCCACTAGTGGAGGCATATGTTACACTGGTCTTGGCTCAAGACCCTTAGCCATGGCTGAGCTGAGTTTAAAGAGTTATGCTGTTTTATCATTGGCTGAGACAGGGTTGGGGATTTAAGTTGGCATAACATGGCTGAGCCAAGAAACTGCTGATTGAGCTCTGCCACATCCGAACTCGCCCATCCTGGCAGATCCTGGTTAGGATTCCTCATGTCACCTGATTCATAAAGAATTGCTGAATTCTTTATCTCTTCTCCTTCTGTCTTCCACCTTCTGTATTCTACACATACTAAACAGAAGCAACCTATATAATATGGCAAGGGGTGGAAAATAATAAGACGGAGGGCAAATGCCAGTAATTATGCTGGATGAGAGTCCCCAAAACTCCACTTTTCATGTTTCTAATAGTAAATGAACTCTTCTTAGCCAAAACACAAATACACCAATAACTCCAAACATATATCCAAACTCTTATCATAACCTCATATTAGATGATCCCTGTCATTGGTCTACACAGAGAGAGATATATATACAGCTGAAGGGCCATATCTCATTCTGGCAATGTTCTGGGGGCCACGTGTCATTGATGGGCAGGGCCAGAGGCCAAAGTGGGCAGAGCAACTAACAGGTTAGTTTCTTCAAACACATCCCTCTTAGTCTTCCACCCACACAAGCAAGAAGCAATATCAGAGTTCAGGGACACATTCCAGCCAGGAAAAACACTCAGGGATGGGGCCTATGGATGTATGGTTCCCCATCCCTGATCTACAAACACATACACGTATCCAAAGAATTTATATCTCACCTTAGCAAGAGCAAGTAGGTTAATAAACAAGGAATTCCCTTGCAATGCCTCTATTTCTGTTGAGGAAGCAGTTTCAAGGCCCCTGCTTCTTTCCCCACTTTGGAACAGTTGACTGGAGAATGGACTTGACTTTGTTCCAATGACAGATACAAAGCGATCTGGATGTACTTAGCAGAAATAGTTTGCAGCAAGTCAGAAGAGTTGGTCCAAGGCTTGCAAAACCTGGCTCCAGTTTTCTTCACTGTCTAAACTGTCAGTCTATTTTACATTGCTTTCTGTCTTACAGAATGCTCCAGTAATGAGTGAATTGTACTTCCCAGGCTTCTATATCAGAAAAAATCACAGGTGAATCCTTAGAGCATTGCCAGTTAGTCTATAACCAATGAAGCCTGATGGATAATACTGAGAGCTTTTCTGGAAACTAGAGTATATTAGTGTGTGCATGGTTTGGGGTGATATTGGTTTGGGGATAGCAAATAATAAATGAATAAATAGGCCTAGATTAGATTGATTTGGCTGTCAAATCCAAATTTCCAAATATGAAACAAAGTAAGAAATTTAGAATGGGGTGCGATTTCCACCAACCATTACAACCAGCTGCTCCCATTCCCTACCTGCATTTTAAAAACAAACATTGAACATACATGCATTCTACCTTAACATGACAGTCATAGCTACAGTGACACAATGAAAGCTTCTGGGGTACTGTTGTGGAAGTAGCAGGGGCGCTGGCTTGGCATCACACATCCCGAGGCCTCAGAACCTGCAGGTGCGAAGCACCGGAAGTTGCGTTGGGGGCCCTGTGGTATGAGTGCTGAGCACCCACAACAAATTTTTGTGGGTGCTCAGGCCCCCAGGGTCCCCTATAGTTGACACCCCTGGGAATTGCAACAACTCATACTCTGATCTTAAGCTGTAATGTTCCAAAACCATTTTTAACTTTCAGCACCATGAAATGAAACCAGTGATAGAGACAAGGATGTCCTAGGAATCTGACAGTAGCAGCAGGCATTAGGCTCTGCATGGGGGAAGGAGATTAGAGGTAGAACTTTGAGGCTTTGCCATTAGCAGGTATAGAAGGTCAACTTATGAGGCCACTTTGCAACCTGAGAGTTTGTCCTTGCAAAACTGGCACAGTCAAAATGTTAGCACCTATACACACACTCTCGCTGTGTATTGCTGTGTATATATCACTCTTGCTCTTGCTAAGGTGTATGGGTGTGGGTGTGTGGGTGTGTGGGTGTGTGTAAATTAATTCGTCTCCACAGTGTTTTCTCTATACTTGGAGAACTCCAATGAATTCCACGTTTAAATTTTAAGGGCAGATTCCAGCCCTAAGATCACACACACACACACACACGATCATCACGGTAACTATCATAACTAGGCCACAATTGTTTAAAAGAAGATGAGCTCCAAGTCAAAATTGTCTATATACTTTTATGATTGCTTATATATTTTGTTTTGCTCTTACCTTAAAAGTCCCACGTATTGTATTTCTTTTAAAACAATGTATGTCTTTCCCTCTCTCTCTGTGTATATATATATGCAGAGAGAGAGAGTATACACACAACCCCCCTCCCCCGGAAACACCAATGTGTGTTTCCTCTGCTGCGGTTGTCTTGAGAATCCTATACTGCATTTGATGTTTATGGTCTGTAGACCAAATAAACTCAAACTAAGCTTACAAGATACAACTGGGCAATATTGTGCAGAATGGTTGATACTTACTCCTAAATTCAGCATCATTAGGCTAGGGAGCAACTGTTATTGACAGAGACAGATCTACTGAGGCCTTTTCTGTATTATACTGCCTGGTACAAAGAAGGATACTGCATTGCCAGCTGATGTGCTCAAATTGCATTGGCTCAAGAGAAATCATACAGGAGAGATGCTACATAGGCAAGAGATAACTAAAATGGCACATAGGATTTCTTTCCTCCTTATTCTTAATCATGAAACAGTCCATCTAATATTTCAGGGCCAGTGTTCAGCATGTCAGATTTTTTGTTGGCAGAAAGAATTATGGCGATATTTGAATTCCTATTGGATTTTGTGTTTGGAAGTGATTGAGTCGTTTGTGACCTAAGTAATTGGGTCAGTTTGTGTTGCTATATGACTCATGCCTACTCTCCTTCAGATAAACGCAGAGATTCCCATTGGCAATGCATATGCCTTGCTGCGGTCTGTAAAATCTCAAAAAGTCACTGCAAATAAACCAAATGGGATTGTAAAGAGAACAAACTGAGACTGATAAAGCAGTACTGCCGTTCCACTGGAGATTATGTTTATGGATTACTTATATGCACAATACTTGCATGCCACTATTCAACAAAAAGTCATCAACATTAATAATATAATGAATGAAATTGAACTCTACCATGTTCAAAGTACTTCATATTCAATTTGTCAGTAATCCTTAAAGAAGCCTCCCAAGTATGACAGAATTATTTTCTTACTACTGTATTATATATCATGACTTGCCTAACACAACAGAGTGAATTTCTCAGCTTCCCACCTGACACCGTGTGTGCCTCCTCAGAGGTAAGCCCCATTGAGTTCAATGTTACTTATTCTCAGGTAGGTACAGTGGTACCTCGGGTTACATACACTTCAGGTTACATATGCTTCAGGTTACAAACTCCACTAACCCAGAAATATTACCTCGGGTTAAGAACTTTGCTTCAGGATGAGAACAGCAATCGTGCTCCAGCGGCGCAGAGGCAGCAGGAAGCCCCATTAGCTAAAGTGGTGCTTCAGGTTAAGAACAGTTTCAGGTTAAGAACGGACCTCCGGAAAGAATTAAGTACTTAACCCAAGGTACCACTGTATATATAAGATTGTAGTTTTAGCTACTGTACGACAAAAGTTGTGCTGTAACAAGATAACATATTCAAACTTAACAAAGATCATGGGTGACTGAGTGAGATAACCCTGATAAATTGGTCACAGTACAGGTGGGGAACCTTTGGTCATGCTGGCTCAGGCTGATGGGAGTTGTAGTCCAACAGCAGCTGAAAGGCCACAGGTTCTCTACTTGGAGTTACAGGTGACACAAAGGTTGTCTGTCATACAGAGAGAAAGTGAAGATTTATACTCAAGTTTACACTGTTTGCTGAAACATTCTACCCAGAACTCCACTCGGTTCATTTGATGCACAGTAATTCATGTAGTTTCTGTCACTTAAACTTTTTAATAGTTACTTCCTAGTACTAATATTCCAATCAGTAACAGCATCAAATTAGTATTAGACTCTGTGTGGTTATAGGATGCATCAATTTGTACTGGATAAGTATAGGGGAGAAATTCAGATTTAGGTTCAGATTTTATTGTGAATCAGCAGGTTTTCATCTAATGTGAGTAGAGTTGTCACTACTGAGCTGTAAAGGAGCTTATTTGGCATAAATTGTTCTTAATAAGTCACGGCAGCATGAAGAAACTCAAAGAGCGGGCTCTAACCTTAAAAGATGAAACACTCAAGGATAGTTGTCAGCTTAGACCTTGGGACCTAATGATCATATGCATGGTGTTCACTCTGCAGGAACAAGTGAAGGAGTTTGGTGGGATTCAGAAATCCGCTAGTGTCTTGACCAGAATGTGCATATTGTATCCTACAGAAAGAAGCTCCAAGCTAAAGATAGCTTTTCACAAAGGAATCTTGAAGCAGTTAATTAAAACCCTGATGCAGTTAATTAAAGCCTTGTTTACAATTACATCCTGAGCAAATTATCATCTTGTGCTGATTGATTCAGGTGAGTATCGGAGTTGCAGAGCAGTTCAGGAAAGCTTTGAATCCACTTTGTTTCATGACTTGAAAGGACTTTGATAGCTTCTTTCCAAAGGGGAGGGGGCATGCTTGGAGTACATAATGCTTCTAAGTTAGTAAGGCCAATTGAGGAGAATGGGTCAGAGCAAGAGGTTCTAGGAGCTAAAAAATGGAATATGAGAAAATTGAGCCAATGGTTAGTCAGTTACAGATGAGCAGCTCCCTCAGGTCAATATCTACACAAATTAAAAATGAAGAAAGTAAGAAGCAAAATTCAAAGGAAGGTAAATTCAACTTGTTGTTGTTATTTAGTCGTTTAGTCATGTCCGACTCTTTGTGACTCCATGGACCAGAGCACGCCAGGCACTTCTGTCTTCCACTGCCTCCCGCAGTTTGGTCAAACTCATGCTGGTAGCTTCGAGAACACTATCCAACCATCTCGTCCTCTGTCGTCTCCTTCTCCTTGTGCCCTCCATCTTTCCCAACATCAGGGTCTTTTCCAGGGAGTCTTCTCTTCTCATGAGGTGGCCAAAGTATTGGAGCTTCAGCTTCAGGATCTGTCTTTAACCATAAACCATTAAACCATAGCTTTAACCTGGAGGAGGAACTGGCAAGCCACTCCAGTATCCCTGCCAAGAAAACTCCATGGACAAAGACAACAGGCATATAAATTCAACTTAGCTCACACAAAACATGACCAAAGATAGAAAACTGTAACAAAGATAGTTGGGTAGTCACTCTGAAAGGGATTCTGTGAGAAATTCAAAGAACGAGAAAGGCATCTCATCTTGAGTGAACACATCCTTGAACAGCAGCCACTATGAGTATTCGTTTCCTGGGGGAAAAGAAAAAGAAAATGTGTTACATTAATACACTGGACTTAGCCAATCACAGGGCAAATGACTTGATGTAATGTAGGATAACATACAAAGATTTGTCTTGCTACTGAGCCATCAACTAGTAAACATTTCTAATGTTGGCTGGAAAGCTTCATGTTAAAGAATTCCTGAAGAGGACAATCTGGATCAAATCCATCCAGAGCTGTAATTCATATGTATCTCTATTGGATAATACAGGGGTCTTATCATTGTGAAACTCATCCAGTGAAGCTATTGGATGACTACTACCCATGGCCTGTCCATCAGGCATTTCTTCTCTTCAAGGGCCACGTTTCCCTATGTCCTGAGAAGACTTTGTAAGGCTGGATTAATTTCTAGCAACTATTTAGTGACCCTTCTCTCTACCCATTCCCAAGCCCTTAAAAGGCAAATATGCTAGCTGGATAAATTTTTGTGACCATAAGTTATTCATGCATGTGTTAGCAGCATAGAAAGGCTTTCAGAGCCATTTGACCCAGCAATTTGGTTCTGGACAGCAGACAACTGACTTCATATGACTCCAGTGGCAAATTTCCCACTGGAATGATTGGATAGAAAGAATGTCAGGCCCTGAAGAGCCACACACACTTTATCTCTAAAACAAGTGCATAAAATGCTGCAATCTAATTTTGAAGGAGAAAAAGAAAACATGCATTAAAGCTGCTTTGTTGAGAGGTTTTAGTTTCTCCTATAACATAAGCATTACATGCTGAAGTACATGCAGCTGTGTTATTCAATGCAATGCGGGGGGATATGGCGCTCTCTGAATCTTTCTTATGATTGATGAATTTCAAGCTAAAGTAGGGATTGACAAATCTGTCAATTTCAATTTGTTTCTGTTTATCACTTTTTCTAATCTTATGTTCACTTCATCCCATTTCCATTTAATTTTTAAAAATATTATACAGTGGTACCTCGGTTTTCTAACAGCTTACTTCTCGAACTAGCACTTGAAACCCAAACACTTCAAACCCAGAAATGAGTGTTCTGGTTTTCAAACTTTTTTTCGGAAGCTAAACGTGCTCTGTTCTGAGTATAACTTCCGTTTTGAGTGCCACACTTTCCATTTTCCGAGTGAGGGAAGGCGGGCCGGGCAGCAAGCAAGCAGGCACCTGCCACCCTCCAGTGCTGGGTCCCTCTGCCACTGCTGCCACAACATCAACCAATCCCTCTTCCAACTCCATTGGCCTTGGCGCTGAGTGAGGGAAGGCTGGGCCAGGGCGGCAAGTGAGCAGGCAAGGGATGTCACCCCCCCTGCTCCTGCTTGCAGGCAAGTAGGAGTGGGATTGGGCTCCCACTTAGAGTCCCAACCTGTTGCTGCTTGCACAGGAACAGGAACTGGATCGGGGCTGCTCAGCTGGGGAGGTGCAGGCTCCATCACACTTTCCATTGAGGGGTTCGTGGCTGCACTCCCCTCAAGGGAGAAGTTTAAATGAGGCCCCACCTCCACATCAGAGTCCCTGCACCACCTGAAGGCAGCCAGACGCTCCTCAGCTGAGCTGCCTGCTGCCGCTCCTACTTGCGAGCAAGAAGGAGCAGGGTGGAGATCTCTCAGAAGTGGAGACCTTGTGCTTCCCAGCTGAGAGATCCCTGCCTCCACTCCTGCTTGCAAGCAAGTAGGAGCAGGAGCAGGCAGCTCAGCTGAGGAGTGCCTGGCTGCCTTCTGTTTTGCATTACTTTCTATGGGAAAGTGCACCTTGGTTTTGGAACGCTTTGGTTTTGGAACAGACCTCTGGAACCAATTAAGTTTGAGAACCAAGGTACCACTGTAATGAAAAATTGTTAGCATTTCTCTGAATATGCCCATTTCTGTGCACAAAGTTGCCCAGCATACACATATTTGGAAGCAATTTCTCCTAATATAATGCATTTTTATATTTTTTTTATATAAATATTTATTGAAATTTTCAAAAAATAAAGAGAAAACAAAAAACAATTAAAAACACATAAAATTTACATTCCTTACTGTCAATAACCAATTTCCTTGACTTCCCCACACCTCCCCTTCTTGTATTCCAGTTCCAATTTTTAGCTCAGCAAGTTCTTGTCCCCAAACTTTACCTTATTTTCTTTAATTCATTTTAGTTAACCAATTTTAACTTATAAACCTCAATCTTTATACATCAGTACTTATTCTTAAAAATCTTTTTCTAAGGTCGACCCCAATTCCCTTCCACGAATTCCCCATTTTTATATTAGTGGCAAAACAAAATTAAATGAAACAGAGTATAATTGTACACCCTTTGGATTCCCAAAGCCCCACCCCCCCTTTCCCGGTTTCGAACCCCAACAAATGTCCATCAGTCTATCTGCTGTCAGCCTGGCGACCTCACGTCCAAGGCTCTTAATTCTCTCTCAATTCCTCTCTGCCGGTTTTTTTGATAGTCCTTTATATTGAACACCAAATCTCGAAGAAGCTCTGTCCCAATAAGGTCCATGTTTCTTCCAGCCAGGCCTCCATATTTAAAAGTGGAGCCAAAATCTTGTTTCTTGCTTCTCTTAAGTCCAAATGTCCCAAAAGCTCCAGTTTCCACTTTAGCCAGGTTTGTATTCCATAGGTCTTCAGATCTCCACATAAGGAGATCTCTCCATTCTCCATTCTTCAATTCAAACCAGATTTTCATCATCCTGATCTTATTTTCCTTTGTATCCATCTTAACCGGCCTCTGGCTCTCCTTAATCATCTGTAGCATTATAGCTCCTCCTTCCTTTTCCTTCAAATCATCATGTTTCTCTTTCATCACATTCTCAGAATTCTCAAATTTCTTTTCTTGTTCAGCTGCAGAGATTTTTAGTTCAACTGCAAAACTTTTTTGTTCAGCTGCAAAGACTTGAGTCAAGTCCCTCCCAGGCTCAGTAGCTTTATTTACTGTTCCATTCAATATTGTAACATTTGTAGCCAAAACATCACTTTGTTCTTGTAACTTTCCCAAGAGAAAAAAAGTCCTCTCCAGTTCAGCCAGTGTTTTTCCACTTACAGCCATTTTTGTAATGTCCTGAACCCCCTCTAGAGGGATTCTGGTTTCTTAGTATCTTCCAGTTCCAACCCAAAAGTCAAGTTAGCCTTTTCTTCTTTATTTTTAACAATTTGTTACCAAGTTGTAACAAATATAACCAGCAAAGACAACAGAAACAAAGTTTTCCTTTCCCCCCCACTTTGACAGCTAGTTTGACAGCTGTCAAAGTCTTCTATGTCTCTTCAGCAGGCTCTCTCACCGATCGCTCCCAGGTCCTGGGGGAGGGGTGACAATTCCGCTCTCAATATTAGCTCTTATCCTCCAGCACAATCACTTATATTGCCAAAACGTGGAGTTAATTGCTTTTATCCACAAAAGAGAAAGGTGTTCTCTCAACCTTAGTTATAAAATCCTTGCTTTAAGATGTTTACAAGGCGGGTAGGCGGACTTCCTCTTTGCACCTTACCCGGTCGTGTCTAATTCCCAAAATTTCCCCCCCCCTTTTTAAGTCCAATTTCCGTATTACTCACGGGTTGTTACTTTTAGTCCAAATGTTCTGAGAAAGAAGTCAGCGCTCTCCGTCCATGGCATGCGGCTTCACTCAGTAGGGGAAGCAGTCGACTCAGCACCGCACCGCTCTCCGTCCCCCGTTCCGGAGCCTTTAAAAAGGCTCCTTCGTGGGTCGGGGGGGCGCAAATGGTGCCTGCCGAGTCACCAGGTCCACAGGCTTCAGCGCCTGTGGTTTCTGAGGGTCCCCGCGTCGCCGCGGCGGCAGGACCCGACCCCTACTAAGCCGATTCCCTCCGGAGCTCGGAGGGAATCCGCCATTAGGCGATGGCGCTAACCCGGAAGTCCGCTAACCCGGTAATTTTCCCTAATAAATGCATGTTATGCACATTTCCCCCTCACATATGCATTTTAATGTACTGTTTCTTGATGGAGAACAACATTGCAAATTTCAGAGATGTTCAAATTTCAAAGGCTACCTGTGTTTCAGTTCTTATTGTTTCAACAAATACAAATTAGCTATGATTACCTTAAAATGGGAAGCAAAACAAACTTCTTTCCCATTCCTAAACTAGAGTGAATCTGTAATTTCTGATGGTGTTAATCCTGGGCAATCTCAGTCTCCTGTCTCCCATTTTTAAACTGAGTGAGCCAAGTATTGGCATGAGAAATGAAAGACTTTCATAATTCTCCTATCAATGACATGCTATGAAGCATTGTAGACAATGGCTATATTCCTAAGGATGTTGGCACACAGCTGTTTGTGTGACCTCAAACAGGTGGCACTATGAACTAGTTTGATGACAGGCTGGGTTCTCAGAGCTGCTGTGCCTTTGCAACATCATGGAATCATGAAATTGTAGCATTGCAAGAAGCCTGAGGGTTATCAGGGGGTGGGGAGGGGTTGAGTAGACCTTGGGAGGACCTGGAGGAAGAAGAGGCTTAGGCAACTGTGGAAAGGTGGGAACCTTCATTCCTCACAACTGCCTCATTGAGGTAAGATTTACCATGAAGGGTTGCTGTTCTCGCTAGGCCTGACCTCCTGAACTGTTTGTTTCTTTGAATAAAGAGCTAATTTCACTGACCCGATGTGAGTTATTCCTGATCTGTTTCTATCACCCGCCCCTGACAGTTTCGCATGTCCACAGAGATCACCAAGGAAGGACTTACTTTTTAGATGGTTGTTAATTTTAATAAGTTATGCCTTAACTGATTATAATATTCATTTCCGGTTTGATATGTGCATTTTCTGCTTTTCCTTGAATTGATGCTTTTGTGTTGCTTGGTTTAGGCAGCAATCCTCTGTTTCTGGGAGGGCATGCAAGCTGCCATGTTCAGCAAAGAAGGTGCTGCCCTGGAATATGGCACCACGGATATCTCAGTTGGTTAGAGCGTGGTGCTGATAATGCCAAGGTTGCAGGTTTGATCCCTGTATGGGACAGCTGCAGGTGTTGGACTAGAATGATCCTCAGGGCCCCTTACAACACTAAAATTCTATGAAAATAATAGCTGTAAGCTAGTCATGTCCACACTTTCAATGGGTCTACACTGCAAAGAACTAATGGCACTCTGCTGCTGGAATCATCACCCTAGCAAGGCTCACCTGGTGATTTTATTCTCTTTTCAGCACTAGGAGAATTTTAATTTCCCAAACTAAACCGTGACAATTTTGTTGCAATTTTCTGTTTTATATGCCTTTTATTTATTTTTTTAACACATTGTAGTTTGTTATCTTGTCGATTTTATTTTATTTTTATTGTATAAGCTATATCAGTGTAAGGTTGGGTGGATGCAGACAAAGCACATCTTAACTTTAAAGCTCTCTTAAAAATTATTTACATAGCCTGCCAGGCTCATCATCACATAATCAAACTGGATTGACTTTGTACCATAATGGTACAACATAATCGGATTGGCTCTATGCTCTCAGTTTGGTCTGCACAAACTCTGATTTGGCCACTGATGTAACCACCTAGAATTTCTTGCCCTTACTGTCCTCACTTGCTCCCTGTAACACAACATAATCAAATTTGGCACAAAGTGGGGGCACTCTGGGACATTTGGTCCAACATCTTATTTTAGACTTAAATTTCACAAGATGCTATGCATGCTGTCTCCACCAACACAGAACTTTTAAATGCATGCATGCTTTTTAGGTATTGGTGGTCCTAGCCTGTTGCTGTCTAGGTTTATCCACACTTAGCTTTTGCCCCGTTCTTTCCAGGCAGAGGTCTGCACGTGAAGACACTGCGTCCAAGCGTGTTTTGATGTTTTCTGCAGATTGAGCTTTAATGAGTAGGCTTTCGCGGGGAAAGCTCCAGAGACAAAATGGGGTGGGGTGGGGGATCTTGGACGCTGAGCTTGCATTATTATAAGCACACTTACTTGGGAGGAAGCCGCATTGATGAAAGTGGGTCACAGATCTGAGTAAGCATGTAGAGAATTGTGCTATGAAGCAGAACATTTCAGGGGCAGATTTTTTCTGCATTTCTTCAGTGTCATGATTTCTCATGATGGGGCAAACACCAAAGTTATTTAAAGGTCTTTCCCCACCTTCTTTTTGAAAAAGCAGTTCAGCAGAAATTGTTCTAAAACAATGGTACAATAACTTTGAAAAGACAAGATGCCAGTTGCTGGCACTCTAATTGTATCAAGGCATTAGCATTCGCAGCAATGTAAATAGTAATCCCTGGAGCCTTGCAGTTCAGACAATGGACCTCAAGATTAACTGTGCACATACAGAAATACTGGTCTATGATTACTCCCTAATAATATTCAAACAGATCATCCTCAAGCTATCATCAAGAGACTGCGGTTACCACCTGCTCCAAGCAACAACCATGATCCCCACCCCCTGCAATAGAGTGCATTTAAATTAGTATTAAAAACAACAACAACAATTAGAAAGGAGAATCTTCACTGACAAAACCTGTGGATAAAAATTGCTGGCAGGTTTATCCACATCTTGGCAAGTCTTGCTTTAGTGACCAAGCACCAGTTATCACAGCTGGTGTAACTAAACTGCATATTTAAGAGGGGAAATGCTATGGAGGATGAAACGGGATCACAAATATCAGATGATATGCCCACCTTGGCTTATTTTAATAATCTAACCAGGTGTTAGCGGGGTTTCAAACACAGCCCAGACACTTGCTCCAAGTAGGATTCCTTTTTGAATCACCCTATCTAGTTTATTCACAGCCTGATTAAACAGATAATTAAAAGTTACAGATGCATAGCACTGCCAAATTACTGTAGCTTGAACGCATTTGTGAGAAGGGAGCCTGAATCTTGAAGAGCCTAGCAAGGGCTCAAGTGGGTTCTGTGGAGAAGCAGCTCCACAATGCCATATATTGCAGGGTTTGAGATATTACTTTTTCATATTGTTTCATTTAATTAGGTTCCCAATCTCCAGGAATCCAGGAGCACTTGAAAACCAGGAGGGTGGGGCTGAACCACTAATTCCCAACCCGCTTGCTTCTCTCTCTCTTTCTCTCTATCTCTTCCCTCCAATTCATTTATTCTATTTATCCCTACAGGAAACTGACTCATCTTTAGAACTTTCTTACAGTCTACAGATACCAGTAAAGAAATAATGACAGAACACAGCCTCTCACACTGCCGCTCATGTTGAGATAACACAGGTAACTTCCAACCTGTGATCCTTGCTATGCTAACCTTCACAAAGGGTATGCACTATGACTGCAAGCCTCCTCTCCAAATGGTGAGGATGTGTGCTACTGCTGCTATGACATCTGAAAGCATTCCCCAAATGGGGGATTGCTATACTTACATATTTTCCACAGCTTGTGCTTAGGAAATTAGGATGCAGCATTTGTAGCCAGCAGAGGTATTTGGCCTCATTCAGTGTTGCCAGGTATTCAAAATCCCTCAAATGTGTGAGATTTCAATGACACGTTGTCAAGTTTTCCAGATTCCTCTCAGTCGCACCTGCTGAGCTCTGCTCAAGTAGTCTCTCTGCATTGTTTATAAAACCCTATAAATTTAGGATTTTAAAATTGTGTGGGGAGACTTCAGTGAGTTAAAAAGGTCAGAATAATCTGTTGCAGATTATCTTTTAATGTGCAATATTTTATTATGTTTTTATATATGTTGGAAGCCTCCCAGAGTGGCTGAGGCAACCCGGTCAGATGGGTTGGGTATAAATAATAAATGTATTATTATTATTATTATTATTATTATTATTATTATTATTATCCACTCCCTGCTGAAAGACAGGTCTGGTGTAGTGGTTAGAATGTTGGCCTGAGACCTGAGAGACGAAGTTTCAAATTCCACTCACTGGGAGATTTTGAGCTACTCATAGAAAATCTACCAGTAGCTTCAACCCATGACGGCTATGCTGTGTTCTCGGTCAGATGAATATGCATCTGAATACTAGTAGCTGGAAACCACATGTGGAGAGAGCACTCAGGTCCTGCTGCTGGACTTCCTGTAGGCATCTGATTGGCCACTGTGAGAACAGGATGCTGGAATAGACAGGCCTTTAGTTTGATCCTTCAGGGCTCTTCTTAAATATATATAAAGAGGACAAAAAATTTTGCTGCTGTTTTGAAAAATGCTCCTTTTCAATTTTGGGAGAACAGGTAAATACAGTTTGGGTCACCCAGTTGATTCCTGCAAGTCTTAATGTATCTTGACACCACAATGACAAATTAAATTTAGCTTACAGGTCCTGTAGTGCTGTCGGTTGTTTGATGCTGGCCAGATTTGACTATTAATAGGGCCTACTCAGCAATTATATGGACTCAAATGCAACATCAAACATCAGCAGCGACTAAACAGAAGCTCCCAGCAGACCCCTTTTGCTGGATTTCACCTGCTGTGAAGATATACTGAGGAGTGCTGAAGTGTGTGACTTATTTCAAAGCTGACTTGCTCCATGGTGTGAGTTCTAAGCAGCTTCAAATGCAGCAATTTAACATATGGGAGCACCTTGTTACCTCGCCATCACTGCAAAATGTATTAGATACAAACAAAACAAAAGCTTAAACAACATCGATTTCTTTTTTTAATGCCTCCTCCCCCCACCTTTTTCTGGCTTGTTTGTTTGTTTGTTATAATCCCCAGGAGCTCTGGCCTTTATTAACACAGCACTTGCAAGCATCCTTTCTGTTTTGGGTGAAGTATTTTGCAACTCTATGGAAAAAAACAACAACGCAATTCCTTAATGCGGAATGAAGAGGTCAGCTTGATTTTGCTCGCTAACCTGTCTCAAAGAGAATGAAGCAGCCTGCCTCTGGCATTTTCATTCATTCTCATGAAGAACACTGCCTTACAAATGGTGCACTTTAAATTACATTTTACCTGCTGTGAAGACCTGTGTATTTCTCCAATGAAATATGTTTTCATTTGGAAGTTGTCAGTTCCTCAAAGGTGAAATTACTAGGCATTGCTCCCAAGGAAATCAATATGTAATATTTTTTTGTCAGGAGAAGTTGGGAGGGGGGCGTGTATGTATGGAAAGAAGCAGGGTTGGCAAGAAGAAAAAAACCTGTTAATGTAAAGGCTTAAAGCAGAACATACTTACATACTATAAAGGATTTTGCATTCTTGGCATTGCATTTCTGTCCTGAGTTCCTTTCAACAAACATACCTGTTGGTTTCGCTGAAAAGAATGTTGTACAGTGTTGCTACAAGGAATGTTTGCAGCCCTCAGTGCTTCAGAAGATCTTACTCCAAGGCACTGAAAAAAACGTGTGGAGAAGTTGAGCCCCAATACCCACATCTCCACTTGTTCTAGTCAAACATCCTGCTTCATGGCTTTCCATTGGCTATCGCCAGTGAGAGGACCACCACCAATGGTGACACTCATCTCCACCAGCCGAGGTGAGTAGAGAGACAACTATTCTGAATCCTAACCTTGCCCTCAGTCATCAACATTGGAGCGTTAGGACTGCAGCCTTTAAAAATTCATGCCAAATTTTTAATTTGACAAGGTCAAAGGAAAGTAAATAATGCAGATACTGTATGTCCCTGAGGACACACACTGACATTTTTGATTCACTTTTTCTTTAAGAACTCGTGAGATTAAAAAAACCCTATCAGATAGTCCTCTCAATGTAAAAGTATAATCCAAATAAATGACCTCATGCATAATGTTTCTTTTAGGTGACAGGATAAAAATGGAAGAAAGGTTGACCTGTATCTGTCATCTAGTCAGTCGTGAAACTTTCATATGACAAGTAACAACTTCTGCATTTCATTTTAGGTTTTCAAGGACTTGCCAAAACATAGGGTAAACGAAGTCTAATCTGTCAGCGAACACATGTAAATGGACTAAAAAGGCATTTTTTCTGTGCTTGTTTATATTAGCTTTAGATTTAACATTTGATAATCCTACTAATTAAAAATAATACCAGATAGAAGCAAGCTGATAATAAATCAAATGAGAAATTGGGGGGGGGGTGGAACATGCATATGATACTGTTTCTAACATGTTTGAATTAAACTTAATACTTCAATTAAAATAAATAAATTTAGTCTACGACAATTTGGTATTTTTCATGCACTATTACCCAAGTCACTAATTTCTGTGGGAATTAATCTGGCAAAGCTCTTGAAATCTTTGCAAGGACAGCATTGAATCTTTGCATGGCAACTGAAGGAAACTGAGTGGAACAGCAGGAGAAAAAGGAACCTGCTTCCAGAACCCAAATTACTGGGTCACCCACAAAATTCATGATTGGAACTGGATATTATGAAGCAGTGAAGGGGAACCTGTTGCCAACTAGATGTTGTTGGAATCCAGTTCCCATCAGCCTCAGCCATCAAGGATGATGGGCATTGTGGTTCAAAATATCTGGAGGGCCTTCCCTATTATTGAGGGAGAACTACATAATCTGGGGCTTTAGGTCCGAAACTGCAGGTTCCTTGCTAAACTACATCCTACTGTCTATCTCAATGTGGCCCTCAAGCCACAACAGGTTGGCAATTCCTGGGTCTAAGAGTTGGAAGAACTTTTTTATGGAATCCATTTTGTTTTGTCCTTGTTGATATGATAAATTGCCAGTAAACTGAACTGAATTCTAGTAAGGCCACTAGAAGTGATGCAGTGTTGTAAGTTCAAGATAGCCTTCCCCAATCTTGTACTCTCCAGATACTTTGGCTAGGGCTGGTGTGAGTTGTAGTCCAAAGCATCTGAAAAGCACCAGGATCTGTAAGTCTGACACAGGAAATGTACTTACCAAAATGACATTTGCTGGAGATACCTCTTGGTGAGGTGTTAGTGAACTGCAACATGGCTATCCTTGGGAAGTCCTTGGGTTACTCATCTGAGCATGCTGCTCATTTCCTGATCCAGTTGTTCTGGTTTCCATCTTATTTCCAAGGCTCAGTTCAGGCTGCTACTGAACACCTTTGGACCACCAAAATGGTTGAAGACCAGGATACTGGGAAGACCCATATGGTCCTGTTTTCCCTCTGGAATGAGCCCAGGAAAGTTCTTCTTCTTTGCTTATTTGAGGTATGTTTGGCACATGTTTGGTCTTCCCCATGGTTACAGATGTCCCTGCCCCAAGAAATTTGTCCAGTTCCCGCATTTATGCCCCCCCCCCACTTACAACATGCAGAACACACAAAATATATTCACATGCACATTTATACATATGCACAATTCTTTGTCTCTTCCTCCTACCTTTCATAACCTCTTACAATATTGCAATATTTAATTATAATAATAATAAACATATAATCTATGTCATTTGTCTTCATTTAGATTTGCAAATATTAAAAATTTCAAATTTCTTACTTAGCAGCAAGAAAGCATAAACATTGCATTTTGCATTCCTGTTTCATATAAATCAAGAAAAGGGTGATTTAAATGATCTTTCAAGCTATTCCTTTTTCAGTCTTCCTTATCTCAAGAGGCAGCACATCTGCAACTTAGCTGGCTGTTTTTCCAGCTTAGATGGGCTCAGGCTGCATTAAATCCCCAACTCCAGCTCAGCCAAAGCTTATTGCCTCATCCTGGCTCACCTGAGGCTCAGTTGGCTGAGCCAAGGATGGTGTAAGTACCCCCAAAAGTTGTTATTGGGGGCATAAAGCAGGCAGGACCAGAGTAGGGGGGTGTAGGCTGGATCCTAAGCCTTTTCAGCTGAGTCACATGCCCATTTCTTGTGCACAGGATTGCTCCCTAAATTTAACAAATGCTGTTAGTTTATCCATTTGTTACAATGTGCCATACCTCCATCATCCATTCCTTCATCATAAATATTTTAGATGGTCACAGTTTAGCCACCAAGAGAATTCCTGCAGCCCTCAGCATATTTCCTAACATCATGTTCTGATTGAAATACCTCTTTTGTATATTACCTCCCCACCCCACAACAAGTGAGGAGGAATATATATCCGTCCGTATGTGTGGTGTGTGTGTGTGTGTGTGTGTATGAACAACTGATGAAGCCAGAAGCCAAAATGTTTTGCTATAAGAATTTAAAATGTCTGTTTTGTTAGTCACACACAGATTCTGGCAGGTGGTTCATTTTGTCTGGTTAAAACTTGTTTTGGCTTTATATATGCTGCCTTGTATGTGTTCATTTCTTTTTAGTGGCATTTTTCAAATGGTTTGATTATTTTTGGATTTCGATTGTTAGCTGCCTTGGGCACTTTTCTAAAGTGAAAAAGGCAGAATAAAACTTTGTTAAAATAAATGGAATAAAATAAATGGAAGTATGTAAAGACATAGATCCACATATTTTTGTTGTTGTGCTGGTGTAATCCTAAGCTGCAAGGGTTGCCTTCTCCTCTAAGGGGAGCTTTTAATAATATAAGTGGAGAGTTGCTAAGAAGGTAGAACTAGCATCTAAGTACATTTCTAGTTTCTGTCAGATATCACGGGTACCAGAAATGGAGCTTCTTTAACCACTGGGCAAATATCACTCCTTTTTAGAAAGGAGACTAGTCTCAGAAACTTGTACATCTCAGTCCTTCTCTTCCTGGGAGAAACTAACCAGTGTTCAAAAAATGCTCTTTCTCAGAACCTTTACTCTGCAAGGAACTCTGCACATGTTCTGCAATCTGAGGCTCTGCATGAGCAGGAAACATGCAACAAATTACCATATTTTTCCGTGTATAAGACTAGGTTTCCCCCCTAAAAAAAGAATGTCAAAAATTAGGGGGTGTTTTATACATGGACACATCTCCCCCATTTTCTTAAATCTGAGTCCCCCAAAATAGGGGGCATGTTATACATGGGGGTGTCTTATAGACGGAGAAATACGGTAAGTTACGTTCCTTGCATGAACTTCATTTGTATGTCTGCAAATGCCCATGGCTGTTCATTTTGTATTGTTTTCGAATTCATCTTCCATTTCCCCTCCTTTGTTCCCCTGTTTTAAACTGTTTGAGTTGTTTTTGTTATATATTGCACATAGCCCCCCTCCCCGGTTAAAAACCAGCATACTACATATAATATGTGGGTAGTTATTAATCAATTGACATTATTATTACTGTTATGATTACTATTGTTATCCCTACCCATTAATTTAAGTGGGTTTACTAATAATAATACTGTTTAATTTTAACAAGTCTACTCTGAGTTTGACTAACATTGGTTACAACCCATAATATGGAAGATTTGAAATCCAATTGACAAGACATTCAAAACCAAAAGAAAATGTTCAGAGGAAGGAGAAAGAAAAAACTTTATCAGTTAACATTGTTAGTGAACATACCTAAATCAAAAGACTTCCCCCTTCAACAAAACATTCCTTTGACAGCTTTCACATTCAGAAGGCTCATTTCTCCCTTTCCCAGAGCAGGCGTTTAATGCAAATATGGCTCTTGCTTCTCCCTTTAATGGAGTGACAAAATGAAGGAACACGTTAAAACCAATCATGTTCATTCAGTTCACCCATCACTGTTTTCAGAGAGCCTGCCGAAGATGTCAGGGTTGTCACAAGCAAGTGTTCTTGCCGTTGTTTGGGAACAAGAACAAGTACTCTGAACAGAAATAAACTTCAAGGAATTTGTATGCGCAAAGTTGAGAGGCCCGGCTTGAGTTATTTCTCTGCTTCTGAGGGAGAAACAACAGAAGCCAATCTACAGTCTCTGGATATTACATTTCTAGTACAGGATTCACCTCAGGGATGTAATAGGTGAAAAGAAACTAAGTAAAGGGAGGGGAGCTCCCTAGCTGATATCAGCAGGAGCCATTTAAAGCAAAGAGATATAGCGATGGCGGCTGCAGCGTAATTAAGGAAGGGCCAGACAAAACATTTGTGCAGATTTTTCTCAAGGCTCAAAAGCTGCTTCTTTCTTGAAGTTTTGTATTCAGGTTTGGGTCTCAGTTTAGAGGCAGGGGACCTAAAGCAATTATCAGGTTTGGAGGCCACCAGGCATGGGAGGTTTCTTGCCTGAGATGGGGTACCAAGTACCAAAAAGAGTACACACACCCATGTGAACCATATCAGGCCCTGCAATCAGCACTGGGTGCTGTCCTGACTTTTGACAGGGCCTTCTCAGTGGTGGCTTCCTGTTGTGGAATGCCCTCCCTGGTGAGGAGGGTCTGTCGCCCTCATTATTAACATACAGGAGGAATTTAAAACCATGAAGCTTGCTGGGTAACCCTGGGTCAGTCGCGGTCTTTCAGGGATTGTTGTGAGGATAACATGGAGGGGAGAGAACTATGTCTGCCATCATGAGCCCCATGGGGGAAAGTAGAGTATAAACGTAATAATGAATGAATGAATGAATGAATGAATGAATGAATGAATGAATATTTCATTGATCGTTGTGACCAGACCATCCAACCAACCAGTCCTTTGCTGGATTTAAGTCAATTGTCTTGAAAGTATTTTATGTGACTGCTGCTCTCACCAAGACATACAAATTTTCTTTCTTCTTCTTGGATAGATTATTGGTGTGTGAGGGAAAAGGTGGTTGAATTCTCTACTAAGTGGCTTTCAACCATAACTGGTACTGGGAACAATACACCGAGGTGAATTGATAAGGTACATGTGCATGAAACTATCAGCATGCATGTATAAGGATTATTGACAAAACTTTTTCAAGTTTTCACAATAAAACTCATAACACTGGAGGACCAGGAAATTCTGGGAATCCTTCCAGAAATTTACAGTTAAAAAACTTAAAGGAAGAGTGAAGTAGCCCCTTGAAAGCAATGTGAAATATGGTAGGAGCAATAACATGAATTCCTACCCACCCCCCTGTGAAATGTCTCCAAATTTCTTTCACCAGCCTCCTCATCTTTCTATTTTGGGGTGCCCTTTCTTTTCACCAATTTCTCCTGAATGGTCCAGGAAAAAAATGCCATAAAATTCTGGTCTAACCTTACTGGTATTTGCCACATCATAGGGAACCAGTGAAAAGTATAGGTTCCTCTTACAAGATCAATACTGATGCTCACCACATGAACGGATGTTCACAAATGACATTCACCACACAGAATTGACAAAGCCCAAGATACCTGGTGACTTAACCACATCAGAATGACATGTGAACTTAAGCTTATTTAGCTGCTGCTCCTGGCTCTCCTTCCTCCTTCTTTCATTTCCATTCTGAGTTGTGTACTTGAGGCCAAACACTTTCCCCTCTATGCAGATTAATTAGTTGTTCTGAGACTGCATCCTTTTGCCCGCTCTGCAAGTTAGTTATTTGCTTTCTTATGTGGCACGTTTTACATGTGACATACTTTTCAGTCAGCCCTGCATCATTTATGACTTTTCTCTGTCTGCCAAATCACACAGAATTCTATTATTTAATGTGTTTGCAGCAAATCAACAAGGGTTTACAAGCCAAAAATACTAGATTCAATAAGTAATAAGGTTTCTTTTGAATGTGGACAGGGACCTCATCAAATTTCATAAAGCAACTTGGTTTAATGGGAGAATTCTGAAGAAAGTGCTGCCTGGAATTCAGTGGGTGGCACTTTCCCGTCTGTCAATACTGATCAAGTTCAACAGCATGGATTTAAGAGGCTGCTGAAGCTGTTAATGGTCCTTGCGACCACCCCACCCTGGAGATGTGTGCCCATGACCCTGCACACTTGTGGCTATTAAAAGTACCATAATTGTCGATGAGCAGAAAATGTCTGTTCCTTTCCCCCAGTACAACACTTGGTGTTCGAGTTCTGCTGTATCTTTCCGCATACCAAGCTGTTAGTGCTGTCACTGAATGCCCCTTTAGAGCTTCTAACATTCTATATTGCTTCAGCTGAAATTATTCCTATATACAATCTGATGCTGTAAAGTGATTGCACCAAATCCTGGCGGTGGGGAGGGGAGTGGGAAGGCAGATTTTTAAAAATAAAATAAAATCATGCATGGCCTGTAGAAAGTGGATAAAGGAAAGGTTTTCTCCCTTTCTCATTACACTGGACCTTGTGGACATCCAATGGAACTGAATAAAAAATAGCAGTTATTAATGCAGTGTACATGTCAGGAGTCAGCCAGCAGTCAATCACACTGTGCAAGTCAGAGTTAACTCTTTATTAGCACAAACAATATCTGCACAGGAGTGTTGGGGCTAATGAGCACAGCTATTAATCTCCAGTAGATCTTGCTCCCATGAAGCTGTTGCTGAGACTGAAGGTCCTGGTCTCCCCACAGCTGCCTATGTCCCTTCCTCTCCAGGTTTTCCCCCCAAGCAATTGGAGCCTGAGCCTGCATGTTGCCAATCTCTCCTCAGACCTTTTCATGCCTCTTCTGGTTCTGGGAGGCAAGTGGGGAGGGCAGCTTGTCACAGCAGGAGGGGGAGACACTCGTGACTCTTTACCATCATGACTCATCTCTGCCTCCTCCCGTGGTTCAGCTTCTGCCTCTGATTCTGGATGTCTCTCTGCCCCAGACTCTCCTCTTCCCAGTCTTCTCCCTCTTCTCCCTGTGACCACTCATTATTGTCCCACCGCCAGTACCCTGGCTCTGTGCCTTTTTCCCTTGGTGGTTCCCCAGCTGGTTCCTCACACCATTCCTTTGTGTCCAACTAGTCCATGACTGTACAGCTAAGCCATGGAAATCTCTCCCACTGGAGGCAAGGATGTCAACCAATTTGAAGGGCTTTAAAAGAGGATTGGGCAAAGTAATCAAGGATATTATCCATGATGGCTGTTCTCTTACACCACAGTGGGAGGCAGTAATGCCTCTGAATACCAGTTGCTGGAAAACACCAGAGGGGAGAGTTCTCTTGTGCCTGAGTTCTGCTTGCAGGTTTTCCATAGGCATTTGCGGGATCGCTGTGAGAATAAGATCCTGGACAAGATGAGTCATTGGCCTGATCCAGCAGGCTCTTATTATGTTCTTGAGACAATATGGACCTAAGATGTTCCTTTGTCATAATCCAATTATTTGGAAAGTGACAAATGCCCTGTTAATTTTAATATATCACAGTGTTGTGGACTCTTTCTAGGAGTTTTATGTAGCAACTACAAAATGGAGCTATAGTATACTCTTTTAAACCAATGCTGATACAGTATTGCTTTCAGGTGTATATGGCTTCTCCCTTATTCACCCTTTATTGCTGTGCTTTGGTGAACTCTTCTGGGCAGCAGATATTTGTGATTGCAGGGGCAATGTGGCTTAACAATCAATCCCTCTTCCCATGAAACTATGGGAATTGTAGCTCTGTGTGGACAAACTCCACACATCTCTCAGCATCCTTTGAAAACTACAGTTCCCAAGATTCTGAGACCTGCATTACAGTGTCTAACAGTTACAGGTAAAATAATTATGAGTCAGGCTGAAGTGTTGTAATGGGCCCAGAATTTCAGGTTGGTGTATGTGCATTTTGTTTTGTTTATATGCTTTTTATTAGTTTTATTATTTAACAAACACACACACAAAATCAACAAAAATGTTAACAAAAAACCCATACATACATCCATAAATTCATACGTTCTTACAAAAGAACTTATGCCACCATGTTCTTAATTCCCAGTTCCTTATCTTCCCCAATAGACTTCCGTCTTCCTCAAAGTGGGTCTGTCATATCTGTTTCATAATCTGCTTCTTTAACCATTTCACCATTTCTTCTCTTATGTGAATACTATACTTATAATGCATATTGTGGTTTGCAAAAATTAATCAAAGCATGTGTAGGTTTTAACTTGAGGACACTGTTTTACTAAAACATTCTTTATAAATTTCCCACTCCTTTTTGAACTTTTGGTTTGGCTGTCTCCTAATTGTCTCCATCATTTTTGCCAGTTCAAGATATTCAAATAATTTATCCTGCCATTCCTCTTTTGTTGGTACTAATTCTCCTTTCCAATTTCTGAAAATTAATATTCTTGCTGCTGTTGTAGTATAGAATAATATTCTCTCTCTTTTTCATTTGGAATATCTGAATCTCAAATGCCTAAGAGGAAGGCTTCTGGTTTCTTTATGAAAGTTTGTTTGATTTTTTTTCCCTTTCAATTCCTCATATATAATATCCTAAAAATTCTTAATTTTTTTGCAACCCCACCACATATGAAACTGTGTCCATTCTGCCTGTTTACACCTCAAGCACATATTAGATCTCATTTTATACATTTTGGATAGTTTGCTGGGAGTTATATACCACCTGTAAATGTGCATATTTTTACTCCTAGTGTGCAACACTTTATACTTACCTGCCCTGAACTTCATTTGCCATTTTGTTCCCTATTTATGCAGTTAGGAGGCAGTTTTTAACATCCTGAATATTGTTGCATCAACTGAAAATGTTCAACTCACACTTTTTATCATTTATGAATAAATGAAACAGTATTAATCCCAGTACAATCCTTGGTGTACCAGCACCTTACTTCCTTCTACTATGAGAACCATCCGTATCCTAAAACCCTTTCCTTTTTGTTCTTTTACCAGTTACTGATCCATAAGTGGACCTGTTTCTGCCATCTCTGGTGCATTTAATCAGCAGGAATATTTATGCAAGCTGCTATAGTCTCAACTTCATAATTGAAAAAGAAGCAGAGATAGACTCTGTGAAATATCCGTAAATGCAAATATGCCTGTCTCATCAATAAATAACACGATAGCGCAAGTATGTCAATGGGGAATGTATGCATGTCTTTCAGGCACTTTGGTATCTGAGTTTACCTGTGATACTTGGGATTTTTCAATCTTCGGATTTTTGTTTTCTCACTTGTGAAACATCAAGCAACTCACTTTAATTTCTGTGGACACTTGAGTGGTCTCAATGGTTGGCTTACTGTTCATATTTTTATAAGGGGTCTCTCAAGACATTTCATTGTTTGAGGTTCACAGTTATGCTTTCTTGCTACTGAAAAGATGCATGTGTCACTATATATTTAACATTGTTCCAAATATGATATATTTTATCTGTCAAAAGCTGTGGAGAAATAACTCAATAACCTTCCTATAGAGACAGAAGTATACGTATACCAACGCTAGCATTAGATGCTTAGCCAGTGTTCAATAAATGGGGTCAGGCCTGGGCTCTGCGTAGCAAATGGGGGTGATTCTGGAACTGGCAACCAGGAAAAATGGGACAAGCCATTAGTCATCATGGCCAAAGACCATGTCACAGGTCAAACCAAGACGAAGGTTTGAGGACAAACAGAAGGCAAAATCAAACTGGTGGACAAGCAGGAGGTGGGATTGAGAAGCAACTCAGGAGTCAGAGCCAAAGTACAACCAAGAATACAGGAAGATGCTACAACTCAATAAGACCATATTGCTCAAGCAGGGAACCAAACTATCTGAGGTTGGAATAATCTATCCTGGGGAAAATCCTGTGCAAGCTAAACCAGCTTGTGACATTTTAGGTGCATGAATGGGTCCACTGTTCTCAACTTAGTTGTATTTTCTTTCATGTTGGTGAAAAGGGAGAGAGATTTGTGTCATTCTTATTTTATACAATTTATTTCTATTTTTTAATACTACTTGAGTAAACTCAAAGAGGTGATGTTTTGTGAACATTTTGAATATGATTTTTCTGGACAGTGACTGTAGTATAGTGTTTTATGTGGGTGTATGGAGAGAGAGCACACATATATTATATTAGCTGTACTTTAGTGTGTTTGTTTGTGATATGTGTGGGGGAAACATACATTTGAGGCTGCTTTCTTCCTATCAGAAAGTGTTAGGGGGGAAGAGGTAGATCATCAAAATAGTCTCCATAATTTTACTGCATATAAACAGCAGTGCAAGTTTCTGAACCTAGAAAATCTTGCTCTGAAAATATGTACATATTCTTCCATTGTACTGAGCCAAAATTAATTTATTTATGTCATGAAAGGTCTATATGCATTGTGAAATATGATAAATCCTGTTAGGGGAAGTGCAGTTTAAAGAAAAGGGATAAGAAAACAAGAATGTTCATTTTCAGTTGAGTAGCCTTCCTTTCTGTATCTTTTTTGATCACGTCTTTGGTGCCACCAACATTGTTCTGAACACAAAAGCCCTGTTTTGTTGCAGAGTGATTGTCAAGTCTCTTCAGTGTGCCCCCCACTTCAATCAATTGGAACTGAGCACTTTTATATCTGTCTCAGTATTGTGCTTTTGATAAGAATTAGATGAAAGCTTAATATCTTTTGCTACCCATCATTGCCTCTGTACAGCTTCCTCCAAACGAAGCATATTGTACAAAATCCTCTTTTGAAACATTTTGCCTTGCCAGACACAAATTCCAGAGATCTGTTTCTTAAGCTCCTTTATGTTCACTATAATTGACAAGTATATTGTTAGTTTTTCTACAAATGACATTCTCAGTTTATCAGATTTTTTTCCAATTCAGCACCTTTTATATTTTAGCCATGCCTCTTTACTACATATAGTATACTGCATATCTGACTATAAACAGCTATATAATGCAGAAAAATGATATCTCCTAAACATGTAGCTGTTTCTCAGGAAAGTTCAACATGATATACCTATTATGGTGTGGGTGGGGAGCCTCCTAACAACTCTCACCAGCTTTAACAAACTACAGTTCCCATGAGCCTTTGTGGGAAACGAAGACTGTTTAAAGTGTTGTGATACGCTTTAAATGCATAGTGCAAATGAAGCCACCGAGAGGAGAAAGAGAGAGAGAGGATATACATTTTTTTCCAGTTGGCAATAAACTCCCCATACTGGAAAAGTGCAACAATTTGATTAGTTGGGGAAATCAGAATAAGACATTTTGCAGCAAATTCCCACACTTATTCAGTTTTTTTAAAAAAATATCTCCTTTCAGAATGATTTTGAGTACATTTTGCTTCTGTGAAAGTCATGTACCCTATGTCTCACCATTTACTCACCATCTGGTCCAAGATTCCACCTTTCTCTTTCTGATCATACTTCTTGAGTCAGGCAAATGTTTGGAATGGTGAAGGACACCAATGTCTGACACCGCATGAATGAATAATGCAGCTCCACAAGCACCCACAACATGAAATCCAAATGGAAATGTGCTAGGTGCACAAATGATATCGAAAACCTAGAAGGGAAGAATATGACAAAGATGTATAGTTCAACAATTCACTGAAACAAGATTTTGTTGCAGCACAAAAATATGCCTATATGTTCACAGTGTGCTGACGTCTTCCTTTTCTTTTGAGTCTTGAAGTGAAAAATAGCTAGTCAATTGCCACAATACTCGCAGAAGTAGCAGATAACATTTCTTTGCTCAGCTACTTATATCAATGTGCCTTCTTGTTTTTAATGCAGTAGTAAGGGGGAGGAAGGAAAGCTCTTCTCCTTATCTCAAAGAAGCTCTTGCTTTGTGGACAGGAACCATCCGTAACATCAGAATCCAGAGACTATCATCAGTTCATCTTAATAAAAGGCAGGTGCAGTTTGACAGAACCATAGAATTGTCAAGTTGATGTTTAAAAAAATCCAACAAAGGAAAGTCCACAACCTCATAAGTTAGTCTGTTCCTCCCAAATGACTGGTCACTCGGGACAGCACTTTTGTGGTAGGTGGTGGTGTGGAAGTGAAATCAAGCCAACTTAGGAGTTGCTGTGGGGTGAGGCTTCTAAAAGGCATATTCCTCCCCTTTCCCATCAAGGAAGATGGCTTTTTTATGTGATTATTTTTATTCTGAAAGAAAATGGAACACTCTTCCAACAATGATGGAACAATATTCACCTTAAAGGAAATTATTGTCTTGACATAAAAACAGGGGAACGAGGAGCAACTAAATCTTTTTTTGTTGTGTCCACATTCAACTATACAGTCATGTATACTTAAAAAGAGTTTCATTTTTAGTTTTTCAGATATACATATATTGATCCCAGAGAGTTAAAATCAACATTTCCGCATTCATTTTGGCTTGAGCAATGAATTTCATTCACACAGTTATAAACAGGAAAGTCTTCTTTCCATGGGAGTTTATGACATATGATTCTGTCCTGTGGAACGAACCGACTGATATCCTAAGACCAGTCTAGAGGCAACAGCATACACGGTTTAAAAACAACACCACCACAAAGAACAAGAAGAATGCTATATGTACTTTCCATTCCAATTTTCTTTTAATGTGTATGAAACTTAAGGCGTACTTTGAACAAATCTGCACCCAAAAAGTAAATATAGTGCTGGTAGTGATGAGGAGGAGGAAGATAAAAATAGACATGCACGCCAGCTGTACATGTAGCTTCACATGGCAGATTATGAGCACAAAACTTCCCCAGCTGCTAAGCTTTTGTGCCTGTAACACAGCCTAGTAACAGCTCACATCCATCATGCCAAAGTTTTGCTCCTGGGTTAGCAGAGGTGTCATTTCCATCCAAATTAAAGAATTAAAAGTTTACCTTCTCAAGCTCTAGGCTGGCCTCAGTGTGCTCAGACGTCCTCTCCTCCTAATTCTCCTATCAGTCTTTGTCACCACAGGGTGCAAAACTGTGGGAGAGAAGAGTGTGGAATTTGGCAGCTCTGGGGGCAGGTGGAGGGAGGGGGGAGAAACATAGCATTTCTTCATGGGCATTGCAACTTCTGCTGAACAGAGGCCTTCCCAGTCAGTCAGGTTCAGCCTCCCTACAATTGCCTCCTCCTCCTCTTTCAAATTAGTCAAATTTGATTATGAACATGATTCCAATACATTTCCAGTTAAGGAAAAGTCCTGTATGATTTGATGGACTGTTCCAATATCAAAGCTGGAAATGGAGCTACGTTTAGACATCTAGCCTCTACAAGTACAATGAGCGTCGCAACCCCCTAGTCGCCTTTGACTGGACTTAACCGTCCAGGAGTCCTTTACCTTTTAACTTTTTTGTAAGTACAGGCTTCAGACTGCCTCTTGTGGGGGATGGCAACCAGGGGCAAAACTATCATGCCCATCTCCACAACCCTTCTCATGTGCTTCTGGAACAACCCAACAGAGCTATAGCTATGCATGAATAACAATGGCAAGAATTAGTAAGCTTCGCTTACCTCTGTTATAAAGCTCTGGGGGATTCTGCAACTTTTATTTAAGCTGTTTCAATGCTCAGCTTGCATTCTTGGAGTAAGCATTTTAGCTTTCAAAGGAGATGCTCTGCCAGAAGGCTAAATGAGCCCGTTTGATATGGATGGCATGCAGGTTCCTTCCAGGGGCTGTCACCTGCCTCTTCCCCCCTCATGACCTGGCATCTTATTTTGACAGCTTTCCAATATTCTGACCTGTTAGAATTCTCCTATCTGATGTTCTGACTTGTTCTGCTCTTCCTGCAGTGCAAATTGATGCTGCCCTGGTGGCTTTGGAATACTGTAATTAGGGAAGAGACAGCAAAAGTGAATCTGGAGGGGAAGCAGAAAAGAAGATACATTCATGCATACATAATGGAGAGGAGTGGCCTAGAACTCAAGGGTGCTGGGAAAGGATGAACATGTTATAGAGCAGCTTCCCCAAGCTATTTTGGACTACACCTCCCATTGGCTCTAAGAAGAATGGCCAATGTTCAGAGATGATGGGAATTGGAGTCTTACAACAACTGGAAGATATTAGGCTAGGGAGAAAAATTGTGTATGGGGGAGGGGGATCCCACATACCCACAGAGCATAATGTCCCCACATTCTAGATATACAAAGATATGAGAAAAAAACAGAAAAATAATTTCAGTTATTAAAAGGGAAATTAGAAATAAGAAGAAAGCAGCTCTTAAATAGTTGGTTATTACCAATAGCACGCTCCTGAGGCACCTGAACCTCAAATGCAAAGTGTGTTCATAATCATCATCAATAATAATAATATTTAGTTTAATACGACCATCAAGAAATATTCCTCAGGCAGCTTATAAACAAGATTAAAGGCAACATGCAGTAATTTCAAAACAACAGTAAAGAAGAAAAAAGAATGGAAAGCTTTCCTTGTAGCAGGGATAGCAGAAACTAGGGATGAGAAATCTGTGGCCTCCCAGAGGTTCTTGGACTACAGCTCCCAGCAGCCTTCGCCTGCATCACCAATGCCTAGGGAGTTGTAGTCCAATCACATTTGGAGGACCAGAAGTTAGCTACCTGGTGTAATTAAGGTGCAGCTTAGATTAAAACTACTTGAACGGGATAATCTAAAGGAAGTGAAGGAGAAACAGACCTGCAGGCAGAAAACCTGCTGAATCCAAAAACATATTGGGCTCACACTGGTAGGGTAGAAAGGGTCAGGCAGGCAGTTTTTTCCCCCACCACAATGACCACTTTCCTTTGATTCCCACCCCCCCGCCCAGCCAGCTCCAGGACTAATGTACAAATGAGAAGGCTTTAGATCCAACATATGCAAAGTCTCACGCAATTTGCTTCCGAGACATCATTTTTTGCTTTTTCTGTCACTAAAGCACAACAGTGGAGAAGGAGCAGCTACAGAGATTTCCATGGCTGCAACAAGGAGGCCTCCTAAGTGGGTGTCCTGCTCCACCCATGATCAGGGATGATGGTAGTTATAGTTCAACAAGCATCTAGACAACCACAGGTTCTCTAACCCTTATTCATTTTATTGTATTTATATCCCACCTTTTCTCCAAGAAACTCAAGGTGGTGTGCATGGTTGTCACCCTCCTAATTTTATAGAATCATAGAATTGTACAGTTGGAAGGGACCGTGAGGATCATCTGGTCTAACACCCTGCAATGCAGCTGTGCCATCCAGGGATCAAACCTGCAACCTTGGCGTTATAAGCACCATGCTCTAACCAACTGAGCTTAATCCATACAACAACCCTGTGAATGAGGATCGGCTGAGAGTGTGTGACTAAGACAAGGCCACCTAGTAAGCTTTGTAACCAAGTGGAGATTTGAACAATGGACTCCCAGGTCCTATTCTGACACTCTTTCCACTATTTAAATGATAAACTGATAATATTTAAGGAAGAACATTCAGCCAAAAGGTCTAATGCCTAGAATGTTGGGCAAGAGAGACAGAGCAGGAAAATCCTTGGCACCAATTGGGACATTCCTAAAGTGGTCTGAGGAGCGGGGCAGGGCTTGATCCCTATTTAAGCTGACTTCCCTTCAGCCTCTCCATTTGCAGCAGCACCCAAGCTCACTCCCTGTCTCCCAGTGTGCTTTGGGGTCACCACTAGGGGCCAAGTAGGATTTTTTTCCAATCCACATTTTGGATCACAGATTGGTTTTTTGCCTACTTCACACTGAATAGCGGGACAGGGTGCTAGATGGACTGCTGTGTTGTTTAAATAGGTTTTGGTCACTATGGGCAGTTTAGGTGCAGGAAAAGAAATTGTTTGGTTTAGCCTGGTGACGTCCTTTAGGCACCTTTCAGGTGATGGGTTGGCACCAAGACTCATTTCTCGGACTCCACGGTTCAGAGGGTGAAATAGGGGCCTCCTTTGAGGCCAAGCTCCCTCATCAACCTGGGGTTCGGTGGTCCCAGAGGGTAGTGACAAGGTAAGGCCTGCCTTCTCACCTTCAGGGTGTGGCCCAGGAATTGGGGCAGGCTAAGAAGCCATGCCCTAATTCCTTAGGCAATGGTGGGTCTCCCAAAGGCTATAGTTACACAGTGAAGTTAGTTCCTGTCCCATAGTTATCCCCCTCTGCTGATTTTAATTTGAGGTTTAAATAAAGTGACCCAGTTCAACCCCAGTTTATGTGTCTGCCTCTTTATTTGCCTATCGAGACGCAATTGGGAGTGGAAACATAACTGGTTAGAATCTGAAAGTTCTGACACTGGCCCAAATTGGAATTACTTTCCTGCATATCACTAAACCAGATTATTCCCAGCACCAGTCTGCTTTAAGGCAAATAGGAGCTATAACATCTATTATTCATAATGAAAATATGTGGAAAGGATGCATCTGGGTGGTCATAGATAGTTAGAGCTGATCCCTCTCTCATATCCAAATGTCCACTAAGCAGACATATTTAGTACAAGTTGAAGTGAAGGTATAAAGTGTTCATAATAAGAAACAAATAGCAACATTCAATCCACTCTGTAACACAAACCTGATGGTTTAGGAGACAGATTTTCCAGCCTTGCGGATATAAAGCAACATAAGCATTGATTTTGGCATTTGGGGTCTTAGAGATATTGCAAGAGGGAAAACAGCTAGAGAAACATGTCTATTTAACAAATCCAATCCAACCTGAAACATCTTACTTCAAATTATTTTTGTCTGCTTATACAGTTGGCCTGGAGCAAAATCTGGAGGAAGCTTCCAAAAACTAGCAAAGGGGAAAAGGAAAACAACAACCGAATTTCAATATGGGAGAAGATATGCCAAACTGCACGTTGAGAAGATTGCAACTAAATGGAACTTTGTGATTCACTAGCAGCTTCAAAATTCAATAATAATGACTCTCTGGGGATTGCCCACCTCATAATATGGTTTTCATTAACTTGGTCTATCACAACCAAAGTGTAGAAATAATATGTGGGCAACATCAGATTTTGTGTATTTCAGTAGTTCAATTCCAAATATTGGAATTTGTTCCAATATGTGTGTAACAAGGAACTGACAATCTGTTTTATTCTTTACACATATGTCTACATGGATATTAAATGTTCCAAAGTACTCAGTGTGGCATAGGCTGTTAAGTAATGATGTTGTTTATGTCCTTGCAACACCGTGATAATTATTTTATTTATTGACTCAATTTTCTTTTTTTCTTTTGGAGTGGTTTGGCTGTACATCAATTTAGTGTTTCCTTCTAGTTGTGATCCCCTAAAGTCAGACATCCATTTTCTTTTCTTGCTTTTTTTCTTCTCCCCTTTAAAATGTACAGTATTTACTTTAGTTCCTTATTCCAAATACCACTCAGTTATTCTCATTAGGACAAACTGCTCTAACACAGCAGCTAGCTGCTGTTAAAAATATGATATAACCTTTCCTAGATAAATGCATTATCTCTTCTAACAGCATCTTCTGAAATGCTAACGGTTATCTATCTGAGCCATTATTAACTCTGAATCCTCATTTATTTATTTACTTACCATTTTGACACTAGCTTTTGACTGCATTTTCAAAGCAATTCACAGGGGGGGAAATAATGATACTTGAAAACATCAAAATATAAAACATCAAGAACTCTCACAGCAACACAAAAATTTTTTTTCTTTCCAGTAGCACCTTAAAGACCAACTAAGTTAGTTCTTGGTATGAGCTTTCGTGTGCATGCACACTTCTTCAGATATCTTCTTCTTCTGTACTTCTGTACAGATACTTCTTCTGTATCTGAAGAAGTGTGCATGCACACGAAAGCTCATACCAAGAACTAACTTAGTTGGTCTTTAAGGTGCTACTGGAAAGAAAAAAAATTTTTGTTTTGACTATGGCAGACCAACACGGCTACCTTTCTCTCACAGCAACATCAGTGGCAAAATGGTAAAACCTTTGCTTCTAAATACATGGAGGAATAAAATGTTTCCTAAATGAGGAAAGCAGTCAAATGACCACTTGTAGTATTGGGTCATCTGTCACTGTAACTATCCTAGAAAACTCCTTAGAAATGACCAATTGATGGTTCAGTTCATATTGCATATATAGCTAGAATCAGTTCCGCTACATGATGGAGGAAATGTAAATGAAGAGGTACCTATTGGCACATGTGATACTCTTGCAAACGTGTATAAATTTTGGGGAAAGGTAATGAACAATATTTCTGAAATAATAACTGGTGCCTTTAAACCCCAAACTGTCTCTTTGATCAATTTTTGACGGGTTGCATATGGACTTAATATGTAAACCACTTATAATTTTTCTATTAGTAGCTGCTCGTTTGACTATATCAGAGGGCTGGAAGTAGCCCGCCAGTTTTTCTTTAAATATTTGGTTCAATAATGTTCAATCTCTTAGCTGAGAAATTGGCTTATAAATTGGGTATCTCAGTGTGCAGCTAAACCTATGGATTTTGCCTCCATTTTGTGGCCATTTGTTACTTATATGACAGCCCAGTCTTGGGGATGCAAGTCCTGATGAAATATGGCTCTATTTGGTATTCATAATATTTGTTTTGTATTCTTTCTTTCTCAGGTCAGCTTTCATTGCAACATCTGATTCACTGTGTAGTTTATTAAGAATGGTCTTTATTTTATGGGGTAATAGCCCCTGTTTTTTCCCTACAGTCCCCCCCCATTCTTATTCATTTTTTATTATTTCATATTTCTTACTGGATTTTAACTTCATAATGAAGCCTTGATTTTTTTAAAAAAAATTGTCCAGAAGACAGCATTTCACAATGTCAAGGCCACCCCAGAAAAAAACCCTGCTCCTAAGAAATGACAGTTAGACACTGAATGATTTGAAATCTCATGTGCGGAGGCAATCATAAGAGGGACATTGAGGACATAGACTGTTAAAAGCACATTGGATTTGATTTGGAAAGAAAGCAAATGCCAAAGGAGGCATTATACTCTCACATCAGGCTATACATGGTAGTAGTCAGGTGGTACCAGTTAATTCCTCAAGCACCTTGTCCAGGGTTCACCAAGGCATGACTGGCAGTCACTGTCTTCAGCAGGCACCAGGCACATTTGGCATGGGTCACAAAACTAACTGGTGATCCAGAGAGAGAGAGAGCCGCTCCACTTCCAAGAGGGGTGGTGTTGCAGACAGGCCTCGTGCACTCCCTGTAAACAGCGGGAGGCGTGGCAAAGCTGCCCACATCACTGGGAATCTCAGCCACATCACACACCCCGGCCGACCAATCCGATCCACCGGGGTGCGTGGCTTACCCCATTTAAACTGGTTCACGGCTGAAGAGCTCACTCTCATTACTTCCTCCTTCGTAGGATCACCGTTCACAACTGTAACCAATAAAGTTGTGGCCTTTATTATCCAATTAACCCAAAATATTGGTGGCCGTGTGTTTTATTATCCAGGGAATGGGGCAGGGCTCGGGATCTTGCTATGGAGAGAGAGAGAGAGAGAGAGAGAGAGAGAGAGAGAGTTGGATCACAGGGGAAGGGTCTCCCATTCAGGGGAGACTTCCGCTGGAGGAAAGGGGAGTCAGATTGTGGTTCCTGCACTACCTCCTACACTGTTCCCAACCTTCAGGGGACTAGAGGACTGGAGAGGGAAGAAGGAATCAGGAAATTTGCCTTATTTTCCCCACTTCCTCCAGTAGCATCCCATGAAAAGAGGTATGCTCAGAGGAGCTCTGCATCCAACTCATAAGATTTTTTATTTCACCATGTGAAAGATTTACTACATACTTGCCATAGACAGTATCCAACTAACATGATTTTGGCTTGTGTAGCAGGACTTTCCTCCCTCCTTCATCCTGTGTATGACCCATACCCTCACAAAATCTGCACTAGAGTGTTGGTGGAAGACCCCTAGAACATATTTAGAGGGTGCAAAGTGTGACAAGAGAGCAGAAGTCCCATTGTGCAAGTGGAAATCTTTGTGCTGACGGGACGCTGCTTTGGATACAGCCCCCTGATTCCACACTCACAGAGTTTGGAGTTCATATTGGAAATACCTTTGGAACCATCTATAATCTTGCTTGAAAATCTATCCCCATGTCCAAAATTATTCCAGAAGTATTGTAAATGCCATGTTTGTATATTTTTTCATAGAAAACCAAGCATATATTAATAGTTGTTAAAAGCTAGTTTATTTGATTCTAATAATGGCATGCATATAAAGCACACGGTCTATTGGGATGTTCCTCTTCACACTGCTCTCAAATTATTAGAGGAGTAGGGTTATCATGCAACCCAAATGTCTTAAAACTGATACTACTTTCCCATGTGTTAGTGGAAAGCAGATTATACAGTAGGCGTGCCTTTGAAAAGTCATTCCCCACTCTTCGTTACAGCTTACAGACAATTTTTATGTGCATTGAAACTAGGAGACTGTGGAGAGAAACAAGAGGACATCTCCCCTTTACAAATTATAATAGTGTCTACCACTTTACATTTTGTAGTGCCTAGGGCTCTTTCTTCGAGCAAGTAATTTATGCAACTGCAGATTGAAAATGCTTGGTTCCTTTTTCTACTGACTGACAACTTCTGAATTTCATTCTGCAAGATATATTATGTAAGAGGAAAATCCTAGACAGGGCGAATTAAGTGAAGCTAAATTGGCAGAAGAGTACGTCACTGCATATTTAAAATATTTGAAGAGACGGTGTGTGAATCTTATACTGCCTTAAGTTGTGCATAAACATTGACTCGCCTAGCTAGTGACATAGCCAGGTTTAAGAAAGCCTTGAGCAAGATGCCCCTCCCCCACTCTGCCCAGGGCTTTGGCGGCTGGTGCCCCTTGGTAATGGTAGGATGAAAAGCTGGGAGACCAACTATTTGTGGAGCCAGAGCCAATGCCAGGCAAAGTAAAATAATTTCAGGCTTGCCCACATCCTTCATCTCTGCTGAGTTCTATAAGTGCACTACAGAGATGGAGGTCGAGGAATCTGGAAAGGCTGTGCCACACCTGGACTGGTTGTAAGTAGGAAGACAGGCAAAGAGAGGTTGGTGGGGCAGTGCCCCATTCAGCCCAATGGACCCGCTGAGCCCCTTTGTTTTGAGGAGAGAAAGAAAAGGAGACCTTCTTGTTCCTTTAGGGGAATGGCTGTGGCTCAGTGGTAGAGAACCTTGTCTGAAATCTTAGACCTGTCAGTGTAGATGATACTGAGCTAGATTGACCATTGCTCTGACTTAAAAGAAGACATTTTCCTATGTTCCTTCCTGCTGCCTGAATGGGAAGTTGGCATGCGGGGGAACAACTGCCCTTCTCTTTCTCCACCTCATTCCCCCAATGAAAGAATGAAAAGAGATCCATTATCTCTCCCTGCCTTTTCTCTCTTCTCCCTTCCCACCTTTTTAACTAGGCAGCAGAGAAGGGAACAAACAGGTCCCACCCAGCCTTGAAGATAACAAAAGCAACAACAACAACAACAACAACAACAACAACAACAACAACAACAACTTAAAAATACATTAAAACATCAGTCATTAAAAACTCCCCTAAACAGGGCTGCCTTCAGATGTCTTCTAAATGTAGATAGTTGTTTATTTCTTTGACATTTGATGGGAGGGCGTTCCACAGGGTGGGTGCCACTACTGAGAAGGCCCTCTGCCTGGTTCCCTGTAACTTTGTTTCTTGCAGTGAGGGAACCGCCAGAAGGCCCTTGGTGCGGGACCTCAGTGACCGGGCAGAACGATGGGGGAGGAGACGCCTATTAACTACCTTAAAAGGTTGGGGGAAAAGAGAAGCTATTTGTTCCCTTTCCCACTGCCTGGTCTCTCTCACCCTTACCAGGCAGTGGGAGAGGTGAAAGCACCAACCAACTCCACAACATTTCTTTTTAAAAAAGAATATCCTGCCCCTTTGACTGAGGGCTTGCACTGCTGCAGCCAGAGTCAAGGCATTTCGGCTCCAAATAGTTGTCAATGCCCTACACTGTGAGAAATTACAGTGTTTCAGGGCACATTCATGTGGTGCCTAGAGGCAGTCTGGCAGGTGCAATTGTCTGGAACTTTGCTGCAATAGAGCATTTCACCCGTGGTGTAAAAAATAAAATCAAAAATAGAAAAACATTTGTAAGGACGGCTGCTATGGTGCCGTTCTTTGAGAGAACCACAGGGGTTGTGGGACCCCACACCTTTGCCCAATGTTTTAGCCCTAGTCTACTGAATTCAATAGAATTCTCGCTTAGGTACATACCACCATTCTCAAGGTGGTATGTTTGACACAATAGAAATTATCTCTGCAAGTATAATCTTATAGATTATTTTTTTAAAAAATAAGGTATTAAAACAATTCCCCTCTCTCTTTCAAGAAGCTAAAACTGTTTTATTATCCCAGTTAATAAATAAGTCTGCTGTAAATTTTGCCAAATCTCTCTGGGATCAGAAAAATGTAGAAATATGACTGTTGAAAGCTCCAGCATTTAAAGCTGCTCTCAAAATACTGTGCCATTATACACGGCAGGAACGATAAAGCTATAATTATTGATTAAAGTATTTGCAAATCATTCTCTAGTAACAACTCTTTCCCAAAACATCTTTATTAAGATAATGAAATCCCAGAAGCCAATTTTGTACATTGCAGAGATACGTTCACATTTTTCAATTTAATGCATTAACTGTGGATTTTTTCCCTCCTTCAGTTAAAAAATTGCTTCAGTTTAGCATACGTTTGACTCTGCAGTTGGGCTGGCACTGGACCCAAGAGATTCCATCTGCCTCCCCCAGCTGCCAACTCTGCCCACTTCTTCCCTTCGACACTTGAATTTTTTGGTAGGCAGCCACTGATGGAGATCAGAGCAAGTGAACAGGAGCTTATCCTCAGCATGTCCATGTCTGCCCCGTCTTTGATGAAGTCCCTTCAGAAGGAAGAGATTGGTATGACTGGAAAGAGGTGGGTAGTTCCTGGATTCTCTTATTTGTAGGAAGGCGCCTAACTGAAGAATAAAGTTATCAGGCAGAACAGTCGTAGTGTGTTTGTGTAGACAGAGAACATGGTGGAGCAACCACCACACGTAAAGTCCCACTGGCTCACTGAAGATGTGTCAGATGAACAAGGGAGCTTAGGATCCACCCCTTGCCTACCCTCAGAACACTCCATTTTAGCTCCCCACCTCTGACAAATACCACTGTGGGTTTAGTGGGGCTCCAGTGGTATTATTGCTGTCCCACTTGCCAGCTTGTCTACTTGATGGTAGAGAAATATACAACACTTCCTTCTGACGGATAGCAGCCTGAAAGGTGGTAACTCTTTAGCCATAGCTGTCCCAGCATGCTACTACAGATGGTCCAGACCTAAGTCCCACTGACAACTGGTTCTGCTGCTGGCACTTGGATGGCAACAACTCTATTTAAGCCCTGGCTCAAATCAGGAAACAACATCACAACGTTAAACAGATGTGCTATTAATGGCATTGATTAATTTAATTATCATTTAAAAGTCTGCACATTCGATAGTCTTCTTGTTTGTACTACTGAGGAGCTTTCTTCTCTAAAGGCTGAAAATGAACTTCCTCTGGCCTCCAACTGATATGTGCAGTATATTAATCTGGTAATACAACATGAAATCTTAATTATGATAGCATGCTGAATCCCACAAATGCAGCACTCAGTTCTGATGCTTTTGATGATCCAATTAAGCTTTTGTATTACCTGGTGAAGGAAATGAATGTGTTGGAGGGATGGCTTGCTAGGCAGGTTTTAATGGAATTTGCTTTGGGAAACATAACTCATGTAATGTTATGCGCCTCCCTGAATTCTCATCACATTCATATAATCATATAATAATTAATAATAGCCCATATTAATTAAGTCAGCATGCTGCAACCCTCTTCAAGGTTTAATACCTGCCTCCATGAGCATACCATTAAAAACATATTCAGTGGCTGCCTCCAGCTTCAAACCAGCAAAAGAGAGAAGGCCTGTGACCTTGGAAGTACAAAGAGCACTTATCTTTGGTTTTCCTGACCTGATGCTTAGCTTTCTAGAACCCAGACCAACCTTTTTGGATGATGCATTCCAATTAGAAATCAGGGGAAAATGCAATTCAATTTGCATTTAAAGGCAGATCTACCTAATTTGTACTTTCAGAAACAAAAGGAGAACTGAAACGCAGCCATCGTTTGAAATTCACCCTTCTCTGAATTTTGTAATGCAATTCTTGGAGGCTGTGTAACAGGGAAAATTGTGTGTGTGTAACATTTTTATATGTTACTGTGTATTTTTGTAATATTTTGTTTAAGTTGTCTGTTATTGCTTCAGTTTTCTGAACACCACTTAGAAATATTTTAAATATATTAAGAGGTATATAAATGAAATAATCAATCAATCAGTGCCAAGGTGGCATCAGTGTAGGATCCAAACACCACAAAACCCCCTTCTCTCTCTTTTCAAGAGAGAAAAACACAACCCTTGGCAATTTGGTTGGTGAGTACTGTAATCGATTTTTAAGCTTTGAACTCCCCTGTTTGCTAGGAAGATATTCAATTTATGTAATAATCACTAACTATTTTTTATTTCGTTGAGAGCATATTGATTTTGCTATGATGAGATTGTTGTATGCTATATGTTTTAAGCTATTTAGAGGCTTTTGGAGCATGTGGGCTGCAAAACGTTATAACTCTGCCTCTAATGAAACAGATGTGTTACAGCCATTCTTGTCTTGCCTTTGTCCCACCTTTTTCTGACAACTGAAAAGCAACCTGAATGTGTCTCACAGATCTCAATAAGAGCTTAAAGATGTGAGTATCTGAACCTGTCTCACAAAATGTCTCAAAGCCTGTTGTTGTTGCACAACAGCTATCCTGCTGTTCTTCATATCCATTTTTGTTTTGACTTTTAAGTACAGAACTCTGTCAATTTGTGATTTACCTGAACACTGCACCTTCTCTTAACTGCATGCAAGTGTTGCTGATGTTGGCGTAGCCCGCTGATTCTGTACGCTGCAGGAATGTGTGTTCAAAGCTTGACAAGACAAGCTTTGTGTAATATTGCTTTTGCCATACCTGCAGCTATCGTACCGTGACGTAATTGGAATCTACATGTTCAATGGCTTATCTAAAATAGAATAAAGGACATCTGTATAAAAAGTTTTCTTGCTTCTTGCTATGCATTATAAGCAGCAAACAGGACTCTGGAACTTTCCCACTTTCTTCTCATGACTCTCCAAATTGTGTGAAGCAGGTACGCTTTCATGAATCTGAATGAAGTCGAGTCCAGTCTTTCCAAACATTGGACTTCTAGATGTTGTTTGACCACATGTCTTATCAGCCCTGGCCATTGGCCATATTGGCTTGGGCCGATGGGAGTTGTCGTCCAACTAAACATTTGGGGGCACAAGGTTGCGAATGACCAAAATAGACCATGGAAATATTTGCATAACATTTTTATCTGTCAGCTTGCTGCAGGTTGTCAACAAGGCAACTGTAGGTGCCAGTGTACCCACCAGTACCTCCTGTATTGTCCATGAAATATTTCAGCATATGTCCCTTCAAAAATCCACAGTGCTGTTTGCTGTTGCTACTCAGTTTCTGTAATGCGATGACTCAGTCTCGCTACATTGACCACACCCCACAGACATGTCCACATTTCATTGGTTGCTGGGATTGCCAACCTTCCTTCCTTCTATTTGAAACAGAAGAGACACAAGGACCTGCTCTCTATGATCAATTATGTTAGTGGCTGACGTGGGTGCCTTTTTTCCATTGATAAGAAGGACTAATGCAGGGCATGACTCCACATTTTTGTGCCACTGCCTCTTTTTCTGCCCTTTAGAGGCAACAGCAATTTTGTGTTATGACACGCCCCCATGGCAGACATATTGTGCTACGCAGTGCTTTTTTTTTCTTAAGAAAATGTTGAGGGGTGCTCTCATTTTGACTCAATAAAATCAGCATTTTATAGTTCAAATTGGGAAAAATAAATACAGTAAATGGACAAAACTACAAAGATTCACAAAATGTTTAGGGGTATGCATACCCCTGCATACCCCCAGAAAAAAGCACTGGTGCTATGCAACACCCCCACTGCAGCTATTTTGTTATGCCCTTCCTCCATGGCAGCCATTTTATTTCTTAATCTCTAAGCAGTTTACATATGCCAACCAAAAAATAAAATAAAGAATCAATATTTAAAACAATACAATACAAATTCCACTATTAAACAATACTGCTGTTATTGCTGCTGCTGCTGCTGCTGCCACCAACAATAATAATAAGAATAATAGTTCCATATCCTTGTGTCATGCGGCACACACCATGGGAAGCATTTTGTGACTGACAGGACACTTGCTTAAAATTCCAAATATGCCCTAGTTTAGGGCCATCATATCTATGTAATACAAATGTCTGGGTTTCTTTAATAGCCTGGATCAAGGGGTTCTGTGAAAAGAAGACAGGATAATTCATATGTATGTTACAATCCCTAAAAACATGCAGCCTAATACAGATGCTCAACACTGCTGGTAACATTTGATCTCTTACTGAATTTTCTTAGGGTGAAAATTCCCAGAATACAGTTTCTAGGATGAACTTATGAACAGAGCATGCATAGTATTTCGACTAATCGGAAAACCATTGTCAGCATTTATAAACCACATAGTAACATTTAACCCTGTGCACTACGAGAACACCACTGAGCAAGCAACCCAAAATAGCAGTTCAGTAATAGGAACAATTGATCACCATTGTCAGGCAATCAGAAGAGGAGAATCACCGCCTATGTTTGTAAGGGCCAGGAGGCAGAGCAGGGAGGTATTAAGGGGATGGGGCTTATGAGGCACCATGAAAATGCATGGTTGTTGATGGGGTTGGTGCAGATAAGGAGCCCAACAAGATCCCAGTACAAAGGACACATTTCATCTTGCACTCCGCTGCCTCAGCTGGGGGTACCTGTCAATTTCAGTTTTCTCTGTTTTGCATTTTTTCCAGTCTTCAGTTCTCCGCATTGCCACATCAATTTGGGATTTTTCTGGGGGGAAAGTTCTCATGAAAATCCACCAGCATTTTCCATGTGAATTTATCCTAACATACACATTTTTAGTATGCATTTTTGACAGATATACACTTTTGCAAAAATTATTTCCTAATATTTATATTTCCCCTCTTATAATGCATTTTTGTATTGTTTCCACTAATATATGCTTTTTATGCACAGTTTACCCTAGTATGTACACTTTGGGGGCACTTGGATGGAGAACTGCATTGCAAAATTTAGAGAATTGCAAATTTTGAAGGATGATTGTTTTGGTTCGTGTACTTTTCGGAATTTGCAAATTAAGTCGGTTTGGTTTTAAAATGCAAACTGAATCATTCCCCGCCCCCTCCATTTTGCAAGTCAATCCTGTTTGCCTTTTCCTTCTCATTCAAATAACATTATTTGGCAAAATGCATTTTTTCCTCCCTAACCGTAAAGCTTAGTGTGAAATGAATATTAGAAAGTCCATGTTAGGAATTTAAAACGTTGTATTTTATGAGGTTTAAGGAAATGTTAACTATCCTCATGTGAGTAGGCCTTCAAATCCTCTTTTTTTTTAAAAAAAAAAGAAGCAAATGTAATATTGCTGTACAATCAAATATAAATTGTACTTCTCTTGGTATAAGCATCATTGAATGAAGAGTGAATGTTCCTGGAAATTTTACAAAGTACCAATTAACATCTTGTCAGGGGAAATAGTAAGTAGACTGCAAATGAAAGTGGAGTAAGTTCAATGTTCTTGTTACTGAATTGGCAGATGCTCTCAATGTTTTGTAGACTATTAGATGATCACAAAGTAGAGTTCGACTATTTTTAAGGGGATAGTTTTGAAATGGATAGCTTTTTTAGAGATAGCTAATCATAGATATTTGTGAAACCCTTTTGAAGAGTCCTGACCTAGAGAATCCCACTGCATAAATAGGACTACAATATGCATGCATGAGAGGTAAGCAGGCAATTCAGTACCTGGAGATTGTGAGAAGTTGATAATTGATGGGCACCCATGAAGCCAAAGACAGTATGTGATTGAAGTTATGAAGAGGTATTATTACATGCTGGTAAGCAGCCAATAAAAAAAGTGTTTTGTCAGGTGTGCATGGGGGCTTTTTATGAGGGGGTGGTGGAATATAAAATGCTACAATTTATCATGGGGAGAGGCACGGCTGATATCTGTGCAATACTGAGCATGTTGTTTATGTGCCCTGCACCAAGAATTGCTCCCACACAGGACCATTAATTTTAATGGCATACCTAGAAGTCACACACCTAGATGTACCCTGCCTTATTTGTCCTGCCATGAAAGCATTTTTTGGCCCCCTGGTGGTAAGGAAAGCTCTTATACTTTTTACATTCCCCATGGGGGAATCCATGGCTGTTTAAAGTGATATCTTTGTGCTTTAAACGCATGTGAATGTTGCCTGAAATTGATGGATTTGCCCACCTCTAGTCCAGATCCATCCACTTTTGGGTCTGGCTCTGCTCATTACTAGAATGCATCCCCCTACTAAGGTGATGTAGGTCTTGGTATTAAAAAATGTTCCTTTATCAGCCTTAAATACTAGCAGCTGTATTGTGGCAGAAGTTTTGCATCTGATAAAGTGGGCTCTAGTCTGCAAAATGTATGCCATGATAAATTTGTTAGCCTTAAAGAGCTACAGTTGTGTTTATTTATTTAGGCAGGTTATGGTTATTTCAGTGAAATCAATGTCACAATTGCCTGCATAATATTTCGTTTCCTTTATTCAACTTCACTGCTTTATTATCCTTTCCACCTGTCCTAGGAGCCCTTGCAGTAACAGGGACTATGAATCTAAACGAATGAAGAAATAATTCAGAGATGGACACATTTTTGATTGCATTCCTGTTTTTGCTAATTGCTGAGGTATTTGGAAAATATTCAGAATTAATTGCTTTAATTTGGGAAGCTATCTAATGACATTTGAATGAGCAGATGGAGTCACTTTGGGGTAATGCTTTCCTAATGAGGAGAAATTTTTGCTTTTGCTATATTATAAAAGCTAGAATCTAAATATAATTGGTGACCACTTCCCATAGGATACTGACTGCCATATAGATCAGCTTCAGGCATAAAATAAATGCATCTACTTCAATGTGTATCTTTTGGTGTTAATACCTTTGTTGTTCTTTGTCTCTATGTACTACTGTAAATTACTCATTTCCATGGAAGCCACCTCATAATTCTATTTGCACCGGCAAGTTTAACCCGTCACAATGCTAGGTAGCAATCAGCAGTTGTTATCTTGTCTACTGATAATATGAAATAATGTGCAGGTGTGTCTGTGCCGTGAAAGGGCCATTGGCATGGTCCCTTGCTGGGAGTGCAGGATGTAAAGATAGGGTTGTAGATGTCTGTGTTTGTCTGTACCCTATATAGTGCCCATAGATCACTCATTAATAGTGAAGGGTATTGCATACTCTACATGCTGTGAGTGTTGTGTGCACCAAAGCCCCACAACTTTGCATCATGGTATGTATCAGCACTTATGTGACCTGTACTTAGGACTGATGAACGTTTCCCCCCCAAAGATTTCTGTAGTTTTACATGGAATTGATCTGAGCTCTCATCCCTAATTTTGAGGTTCAGAACATCCCTGCCAGACCTGCCAACTCACACTCCCTATCAATACCACCATCCAAGCACTCCACTTCTTCCCCTCTGCTTTTCATTTTAAGTCACCCAGCTGGCCAGGATGCAGGAGCACATTGGGATGGTTTGGTAAAAAAGGAGGTTCCCTCCACTTCTCTTTCCCTTTTTAAGCAGCATGCTAGGAAGTAAAGCTCAGTGTCTTTTGGGGAAAGCATTCTCCATAGGAGTGAGCTGTGTAACTGGACAGTATGATGACATGTGCAGCAGCATCTATACAGCCAGTGGGAATGATGGGAATCAATTTCTTTGGTTCCCAGCACCATAATGGATGCAGAGAGCCATGGGAACTACGTATTTTTCTGCATATAAGACTAGGTTTTGCCCCTAAAAAATAATGTCCAAAATTTGGGGGTGTCTTATACACAGATATATCTTCCCCCATTTTCTTAAACTGGAGTCCCCCCAAAATAGGCGGGGTCTTATACATGGGGGCATCTTATAGATGGAAAAATACGGTACATTTATTGTGGTTGTTAGAAGTTCTGAAGAAGAAGAAGAAGAGTTTGGATTTGATATCCCGCCTTTCACTCCCTTTAAGGAGTCTCAAAGCGGCTAACAATCTCCTTTCCCTTCCTCCCCCACAACAAACATTCTGTGAGGTGAGTGGGGCTGAGAGACTTCAAAGAAGTGTGACTGGCCCAAGGTCACCCAGCAGCTGCATGTGGAGGAGCGGAGACGCGAACCCGGTTCCCCAGATTACGTGACTACCGCTCTTAACCACTACACCACACTGGCTGCAAGCATGAGGAGGTAAGAATGGATGCCAGGAACCACGAGGACTACATTTCTCAAGGTTCCCAGGAGACATGGTTGCACATGCTCAGACACCTAGGCTTTATGTCTATGGCTCCTATATTTTCATTCACAGGAAAAGGCTAAGCTGCATAACTCACTCCTTACTATGCAAAAGATATGAAACAATGGCTTGGATATTTGACTGAGGGTCTTTTTAAAATAATTCAACCATGAATATTTAATGGTAACAATGCTTCACTATTCACTTTTTAAAATTAAACTTTGTAACTTTCAATATTCCCTGTTCTTGTTAAGCATTAATATTTGATTTGGCAAAGGGTCTTTTGGTGTGCAATGAAGGCATCAGAAAATGTTAACAAGGAATTACATTCTATTTTATTATATATATATATATATATATATATATATATATATATGTTAACAAGCACTAGCTGTAAGTATTATTAATAAGTAGTCTGCGGCCTACTGAATTTAGGTGAAATGGTTATCATACTACATAGCCCAACGACATGCAGATCTACTTCTTGTTTACATCTGCAGGTGTGGCAGTAGATGGGCCATTGACTTGCCTCAGCAACAGACTGGATGAGAGACAACAAACTGAAACTCAATCCAGATAAGACTGAGGCACTGTTAGTGGGCAGTTCCCTAGACCAAATGGATGGAAGTTGCCTGATCATGATGGGGTTACACACCCTCTGAAGGAACGAACACACAACTTGTGGGTACTTCTGGATCCTTTGGTGTTGCTTGAGGCTCAGGTGACCTTTGTGGTGTGGAGTGCCTTCCATCAGCTCTGACTGGTGGCCCAGCTGCACCCCTCTCTAGGCAGGGATAGCCTAGCTTCTGTTGTCTATACTCTGGTAACCTCTAGGATAGATTGTTGTTGTTATTTAGTCATTTAGTCGTGTCCGACTCTTCGTGACCCCATGGACCAGAGCACACCAGGCACGCCTGTCTTCCACTGCCTCCCGCAGTTTGGTCAGACTCATGCTGGTAGCTTCGAGAACACTGTCCAACCATCTCGTCCTCTGTCATCCCCTTCTCCTTGTGCCCTCCATCTTTCCCAACATCAGGGTCTTTTCCAGGGAGTCTTCTCTTCTCATGAGGTGGCCAAAGTATTGAAGCCTCAGCTTCACGACCTGTCCTTCCAGAGAGCACTCAGGGCTGATTTCCTTAAGAATGGATAGGTTTGATCTTCTTGCAGTCCATGGGTCTCTCAAGAGTCTCCTCCAACACCATAATTCAAAAGCATCAATTCTTTGGCGATCAGCCTTCTTTCAGTCCAGCTCTCACTTCCATACATCACTACTGGGAAAACCATAGCTTTAACTATACGGACCTTTGTCAGCAAGGTGATGTCTCTGCTTTTTAAGATGCTGTCTACGTTTGTCATTGCTTTTCTCTCAAGAAGCAGGCATCTTTTAATTTCGTGACTGCTGTCACCATCTGCAGTGATCTAGGATAGATTACTGCAATGCATTATAGTTCAGAAACTTCAGCTGATGCAGAATTTCACAGCCAGCTTGCTCAACAGGTCAAGACATTTTCAGCATATGCCATTCCTAACCTAGTTGCACTGGCTGCCAATTAGTTTCTGGGCCCAATTCAAAGTGTTGGTTTTAATTCATAAAGCCTTAAATGGCTCAGGATCGCAGTACTTCAAGGGCCGCCTCTTCCCATGTGAACCAACCTAGACCCTGCAATCCTCTTCTTCCTCCTCCTCCTCCTTCTCTTGGACATTGCATATAAGAAACCCTGTGGAAGTAAATAGAGGGAAACGATGGCCTTTGGTATCTGAATTGGTAATATTGGTGACTAGGACTAACATTAAAAATGGTCACATAATTACCATAATTTCTTCCAACGTTAACAAATTAGAAAGGTTTCTTCGTGCCCTTGGAAATACAGTCTAATACTACAAGTTATCTAAAACCTTTTTGTAGTACTTTTGGCCAGGCATCTAGCACACCTTTGCATTACAACTTGCATCTTGTAATTTTTGTCCTCAAGAATAGTGGTTCAGAGCGGTGGATTCGTAATCTGGTGAACTGGGTTCGCTTCCCCACTCCTCCACATACAGCTGCTGGGTGACACACCTCTCTGAAGTCTCTCAGCCTCACTCACCTCACAGAGTGTTTGTTGTTTTGGAGGAAGGGAAATGAGATTGTTAGCCACTTTGAGACTCCTTAAGGGGAGTGAAAGGCGGGATATCAAGTCCAAACTCTTCAAACTCTTCTTCTTCTATTTTGGATTTCTCTTTCATTAAAAAAAATACATGGTTGTGATTTAGTAAACCTCTTTAGTTTCATTGGGAGGGCTTGCACATATGCATATCTGACATCTAAACCAATGTGGTTGGTGATTTCTAATTCCTGCAAGCCATATATTCTTAAAAGACAACTCCTCTCAGTGAGGGCTTTTGACTTAATGAGAAATGCATAGCTGGAAATGACATTTGCTCCCAAAAACTGAATGGCTGCTTGAACATTCTCCACCTTCAACACCCAATTTTATTTGATTCTAATGTTTGCAATCTGACAGTTGTTATCATGAAGTATTTGATACAGAACTGTATTTAATATGGACTGCTTATGAGCTCTGGTATGTTAAAGAAATATAATGATTTGATTTTTTAAACGATTTTTATGCCATTTTTCAGGGTCATGGTTTCATCCAAAGTGACTCACAACAGAACAATCACAGTAAGTTAAATTGTTACCCACTCATCTTTGGGGACAGAGCACCTAGAAATTATAATGAGTTTTTGTTCTATGTGTACACAGATTTCACATATTTTTGCCTTTATGTTCTGTGTATGGCACTCTAATATTATGAATTTGGCAATTATCTTTTTGGAGTCAAGAACACTTTTCCAGCATAATAGATGGCAGGGCCTGGCCCTTGATCAAAATTCAACAGTAAATTAGCAAACTTAGAAGCTTCCCCGCACCCAATTGGATAATTCAATGAAAATTGGAATAGCACTTAGATTAATCATGTACAAATAAAGCACTTTGTAATGTGTGTAATATGCACTTTGCCAAAGTGTTAAATGTATGAGGCTTTCTTCCCATAATAATTCTTAGCAATGGAATAAAACAACGTGTGATAAATATATAGGAGCGGGAAGAGAATAGAAAGCTTATTTTTTTCCTCTTTTCCCCTGTGATGAACAAACATTTAAAAAGATAAAGATTTTATCACTGAATTGGAATTATGCATTTTGAAATATGCAGGAATGTTTAAAGAGGAGGAGCAATGGGCAGTGGCATGTTGCACTGATATCTGTATCATCAAAACCCAGTCCAGGGTCTGAACACCAAGACACAGGCATATTTAAAGATAGGCAGAAGAATCCAAACCCCCTTTGCACCAGGGGTGAGATTGAATTGGATGGACCAACTGAACACAAGAAAAATAGCCACCCAGAATGAAATCAAGTCTCATTCCTGTTTCATTACATTCTACAGGCATAGAACAGTTGCACAATCCAGTGTCTGCATCTGTATATGAAACTCTATTATGAGAATGCATTGTGCTCTTCACAGAGACCTGTGGATGCTGAACTGTAGGAAAAGATCTGTTAGCCCAATCATTTGTGGAAGGAGCCGGATGCATGAATAACACTGCACAAGGCTGTTTCACTGTATATGGATGTGGGAGAATACCTCTCCCCCTCCATGCCAAATTCATCAACTTTCAAGGAAAAGAGAGGTTGGAAAACTGGCCAGCTTTCTGTGGTAAGTTCAACCTCTATATACAAAGCTATTTTGACTAGCGACTGGTGTGTTGGTGATGGAGACAATTATGGAGCCACCATTTCAGCGCCGGCATTGCTACAGCTTACCTGGACAGGGCTGACATGGGGCAGGTTGGTAGGAAGGTCAAGGCTGCCTGTGTGCACTGGCAAAGTCAGTCTGATGCTCCACCAGAGCATCCAGGCAGCCTTGACCTTGCCAGCCACACCCACCGTGCTCCAGTCCCATCCAGGAAGCTGTAGTGATGCCCGTTTCGGGAGGGCAGCTGCTAAGTAAATGACTTGGATGAAGGAATCAAGAGGGTGCCCATCAGATTTGCAGATGCCAACAAACTGGGAAAGGTAACTAATGCTGGAGAAGGCAGAATTGTGGCTCAAGATGATATTAGTAGACCGGAGAACTGGGCCAAAACTAACAAAGAATTTCAGTATGGAGATATGATAGCCATCTTCACATATCTAAAGGGCTGTCATATGGAAGATGGAGCAAGCTTCTTTTTTTCCTGCGCCAGAGGGTAGGACCCAAACCAATGGATTCATGTTACAAGAAAGGAAATTCTGACTAAACATCAAGAAAAACCTTCTGATGGTAAGAGGTGTTTGACAGTGGAACAGATTCCCTTAGAAAGTGTTTGTCAGGGAACTGCCATCGGAGCCTAGAGTGGAGGTAAGGCTCCCTAACGATGCAGGAGAAGGGACCAGCAGGGAGAGAGAGCAAACTTCCTTTGAGGAAGGAAATAGGAGGGACACCAGGAAGCAAGGGGAGACTGCGGAGAGAGGGCTCCGAGACTCTTCCACAGAGAGCAGCGGGGAGAGCCCAGGACCTCCGTTGGGCACGCCCACTCTGCGCAGGAGACTTCCGCGCAGAGAGGCTAGGCGGAGACTTGGGGTCAAAGAATTTTTATGTTGGAAGAAGTTCAGAAAACGCCCACTGACGGATTCTGCCAGCGACTGACACAGCCATGGAGAAAGGGGTGTCCAGCCAGGGAAAGGTTTAGCCAGGCAACGTTGCCTAGAGCTGCAGCACCCTTTACGCACAAGCAACCCCCAATTCCCTTTACAGTGTTGAACTCTCCTTTGTTGGGAGGTTTTTAAGCAGAGGTTGGATGGCCACCTGTCATGGATGCTTTAGCTGATATTCCAGCATTGCAGGGGGTTGGACTAACTCTACAAGTCTATGATTCTACTGCTGCTTGATTCTACTGCTATTTTTTATCATGTTTATTGCTATTATTATTATTATTATTTAAAATCTGTTGTAAGCCATCCTGTCTTCTGTGAATGTAGAAAAATACAAAAAAAATTCCTACATTTACAGCATGACACTGTTATGCATAGAGATTGCACAGTTAGTGTTCTCATTCAGTCATCTTTCTTTTTCCTTCAATACCGTTTCCACTTCATTCTCACTTCTCCTCCAATTATACCTTTGTATTCTTTCAATGAAATGAAAGTAGAGCTGGAATAAGCCCCCAGTCCTAAAGCACATTGTGAGGGCAAACTCCATTCATTTAAGTGTGGCTCCAACTTCAAGTGCTTTCAATGTGGGATCTGAATGTTATTCCCTGCACTTGTAAGATGCACATCTCCCTTCTAAACAAATGGAGGGTTTCACAGCAAGTACTGCAGATAATTCAGTAACAGAAAGTTGAAATGGCAAAACATTTCTCCTCCTGGATCAGCCTTTTAGCTATTTAAAATTCTGTTCCATCTCTGTCAGGAAATGAAGATAACTATTAACTGGATATGGAGCAGAATTTTGCAGGGAAGGGAGGGATCTGATTTCTGTTATACTGTTTCTTATAAGCTCCTGGCTTCATGCTGTAAAAATCCCTGCATATGTGAAAAGATTGAAGATGAAGTAAGTTGGTCGTTATTTCAAACTGAGTTTTCTTAAAATACTGAATATATTTTTCTCCCAGGGCATGGTAATAAAATGGCACATGTGCCCATTGATGGTCTTAGGTCAGATTTCCCTTATCTAAAAATGGATGAGCTAATAGAATATTCATCGTCCCAAAGCTGTAAGCTTTATCATAGGCTGTGAGTGTTTGAAGAAAACAGTTGGAAAAACTGGGGGAAATTGACACATTCCTAAGCATCATCCTTCAACCAAACTGGCTCCACCCCCAGGAAACAGTTGCAAAATGTGATTGGCATGGTGGCTGGCTGCTTTTATCCCTCACCAGCAATACCAAAAAGGAAGAAAGGGAAACAAGAAAAAGAACATATCAGGGCTGCTCTAGCTGTACTGTCTCCTCCGCTCTAGCCATGTAGTACTACCTGTCCTCAGGGAACAATTTCAGGATGCAGGTGAAGATAAAATCCAGGGACCTGTTCCTGTTCCATGGCTTCTCCCATAGGACCATCAACCACCAGCTGCTTTATGAGAAAGATTTTAGGAGAGACAAGGCAAGTGGGGAAGAGAGAGACATGTAAATAAGGCACCAGGGCCTGCTTCTTCTTGACTGCCTGCCCCAGTGGAGTCATCTACCACCAACTGCCTTGTGTGAGAGCAAGGGAGGCTGGTGAGGATGACATGGTAGGGGCCTGTCCCTGTTCCAGCTGGACACCCCTTCCCCTTGGGCCATCTATCTCTAGTTGACCTCCTAGAAGGCTCCAGAGAAGTGTTATGTTTTGATATTGCTCATTGTGCTATTCTGAATACATTTTGAGGATATTTGTAATCTGCTTTAGAAGGGCTTGTGTCCTGAAAAGTGGGGCATAAATAATGCTACATGAATAAATTATTCCAGATTCCAGACTGTTTCGGTTCAGGCAGCTCAGATGAAATGAACATTACAAATTATGCATTGTGACAAAACTTTTAGTGTAGACACAGCCTTAGTTGTTAATTTGTGCATTTGTCTTGGGATCCCAAGGATACAGAGTGCACATCAGAAAATGCTATCAATCACTGAAGCACAGTGTGCAATGATACAGAGTCAAGAATATCCCAGGACATTTCTCCCTGCTGCTTATTTGAGGTGTTCTTGCCTGTAGGCAGAAAGCTCCCATAGGATACACTGTAGATGAGCAAAAGGGATTATTCCTGAGAAAAACCAAATCAATTCACCATCATTCAAGCCAATGATGACTTTATAGAATTAGACTACTGGATTGTTAATTCTCCAATTAATTTAGTCATTATCTTCATCGCGCTAACACCATAAATCAATCAAGAATAAGAAAAGATGCTTTCTCCGTGATGCATAGGTTATGCTCATTATGCAACCCAACAACAAAAACAACAACTGTAGCAGCACGGGTGTATATAGGCTTGCCATACATCAGGAAAATTCCTGACATGTCCTGTTTTGGGGGTGTAAAAAGGGCGTCAGGGGAGAATTTTGCCGAAGTGGTAAAATGTCAGGGAAAACCTGGATATAAATCAATGTGATGGAAAAAGCAGCAGAAACAGCTCCAAAGGCTTATTGGGGGGGGGTTCCCCCAAAAGCTCAATAATTTGTATTTGTTCCAAAACAAATGTGGCAGCCCTAGGTGTATAGCAGGTTTATGTTGACCACATGGTAGAGTGATAAATAATAACTTGGAGGACAGATTGCCACTGTTTACCACAGAGCTCTTGGTATAACCCCAAGTTCATTATAACAGATTGCAATGTGATCAGTTCCTTGGCAGAATCAGGCCCACATAAACAGCCCCTTTTTCAGTATTAATGCAAATAAAAAAGCTATTTTGAAATACCCCATCTGTGCCTTTGTGAGAAAAAAGATGACGAGGAAAGGTAATGTGTAATTAAAAATATATATTTTTTGAAACAACAGTGTGACTTCTGTGATGATCTCAAGAGCATATTGTGATTATCACATATTAACTTGACTAGATCATCTGTAGAAATAAATGCAATAATAAATTAATGCAGTCCCCAAGGGGATTTCTATTTTGAATCCAATTGAATACTTTTGTTTCTTTGGTGAAGGAGCTCAGACACAAGCATGCTTGATATGCTTCGTACATGGCACTGTGCTGCTAATTCTAGAAATTTACTTGACAGAGATGAGAAATTGTTTTGGAAGGGATACTGTACTGTCAAATCTCAGTATTTTTCTGGCAGGACCATCTCTTTGCCAGATAACACTTTGGAGGAAGAGAAGTTAGGGTTCAAATGGATAGCTCCCTTGAAAATATCTCTTGAGAAAAGATACTCCACTGCAATAGGCTGCAGGTTCACCTGCAGGTTAGGAGGAACTGAAGTGGCCCAAGTGATGCTACCTAGTAGCTCCAGACCTATGAAGATCACAATGAGGACTCCAGAGTCAGAGTTAGTAACATGTTTGAGTGGAAGCTCAGAACCAAAAATGCAGTGCCCATCCGGTGGCATAAGGCTTCCTATTCCTGAGACCTACTCATAAGGAGAAAACCAAGCTTTTCATGTCATTGGATTCAGATCCCTAGGAAGGAGTGGAGCAATGGAGCCAGCTAAAATTTTGGGCCAAACAACTGCTGAAGTGTCAGCTGCATCCCATTGCTGACAGTGGAGGAGAGTGTGGAGAGACAGAAGGAGGTTATCAGGCAGGAATGTGGAACAAGGGAGGAGCAGCCTAGTTCCAGTAGAAGCCCGAGCTCCGAGAACAAGGAGAAAGAAGTGGGGACTTCAAGGGAGAAGACACAGACTGACAGTTTAAGCTCAGACTCAGAGGGAGGGCCACTGGAAATAGCCCGTCCCATGACACGTAGGCGTGCAAGAATTAATGAGAGGCGTGAACAGGAAAGGAAGCAAAAGTGGGGCTTTAAATGTGGGAAGAGGAAGGGGCGGAACTCAGACTTGGCAACAGCTAATTTGGAAGCAGACGCTGAGTGACTGAGCTCCAGAGTGATTTGTGTGTTTTGAGCAATAAACCTGAGTTAACTATTGCCGGAGTTGTCTCACTTCTGTGGGAGAGACCCAACCATTACATGAAGCATCTTATCCTATTATGCTCCCTGTGACTTCTTTGCTGGGAAGATGCCCTGTTCTCTGAAGCACCTTGATACCTGAGCCATTAGAAAGTCCCCTGGCAGAATTTTGAGCTACAAGGCCATCATGGTAGGATCAGGCTAGGGATTCAGAATGACTTTATTGGATCTCTGCTGTATCATGTTGCTTATACGACTGATAGGATTTTTTTGCCGAGAAGAATGCATAAGATTCGCCATTAATTCTTAGCATCTAAACCCCTGTGTAATTGGGATACATATAGTAAGTCACAACTGACTAGACGCAAGACATGACATAGTGTAGTGATTTTGTATAAATCACTCCTTGGGTCATAGTGTCACTGCATGTGTTTCATGAACACCACATCATTATTTGCTGCAACAGACAAGCACCATATCATGATATGCCACAAGGACTGAGCTCATGGCGACATTTGTTGATGCTTTGTATTTGTCACTAGTGTTGATTAGTTATTAATCATGAAGTGAGTTTTTCAGGACTATGTGTGGTATAATTATTAAAGGAAAACAGGATTATCTCTCTCCAGGGCAAGAGCCTGCACTAGTATAGAACTGAGCCCCTCCTAGCTGAGAGATGGGAGGAGAGTATTTGATAGTTCAGCTAGTGTGGAGCATGAGCCCAATGGCACTTCAAAGCTCTGGACAGCCTGTTGTTATTCTTTCCCTAGCAGTGATTCTTTGTAAGAAGGATTTGAGAAGGAATTCATGTTGAGTGTGAGTGGTTTGGGTATGAGTGGTTGGTTTGTAGACATATTTTATGAGGTGGTAATAGTCGTGATCGTTGTGCAAATAGACAGTGAGAATGAATTGTGTGAATTATTATGTTCATAGTGTATTCTTATGTTGGCTGGGTGTCTGGTTCACGCTGTATTACAATTTACTCCTATCTTAGTTATATAAATACGGTTGTTAGGGATATGGATGTCATGTATTTTATGTATTTGGGTTTTTCATAATGTAAATAATTTGAGACTGTGCTTATTGTATACTTATTTGGATTCTGCATGTTGGTTATTTCTTTATTTCCAATTAAGATCTGTGGATAGTAAGCAACCTTTAAATGGACTGGTGTAATAAAAATATTTTTGCTTTTGTCCAACTTAGTGTTGGGTGGTGTCCAACTAACTTGTTTCAATAGTGCACAGATTTCCACTTGCACAGCAGAATTTCCCCTTTTCTTTCCGTGTATGTGCTTTATATCTCTGGAGCATATTTGAGGAGGGAGCAAGGCATGTGTGAGGCAAGAGGGGAAGGTTGCATTGAGCAAGTGAAAATCCTTGCACTGACAGAACCTGGCTTGTGCTCTTCCTTTGCCTGTTGCAAAGCCAATTCCTCTCTTGTTTGCCTGCAAGACGGAATACATTATTTGGAGCCACAGAAAGATGCCTCATTGCAAAACTCCAAGGCAGGTATCTGCACCTTCAACAGCAGTTCCATTCACAGTCATGAGAACTACATTGGTACTGAAGCATTTAGTTGTGGCTCTTACTGTATGTGCTCATTAGGAGTTCTAATTCCTGCAGACATTGCATCTGAGTCAATGATACTGTTATTTGATAACCTTGTGAGCTAATGCCTACTTACTATTATCAGTTACTATTATCTGTTTTCCTGTTTTCTACCCCCACCATGGGCCTTCCAACGCCTCAGCAAGCCAGTCTCCAGGACTGGTTGACTGACTACTCAGTCTTGACTTCGTGCAAATGAGTTAAAGATCAGTTCTGGTATAACATGAATACCTGAAGGTTTGCATAGCTCTGACTTGATCATTCAAATCAGATCCATGCAAATCTCCCACCATTCATGTTAAACCAGAACTGATCTTTTACCCTTTCACACAAAGTAAAGGCAAGTAGTTCAGTCCATACCAGGGAAGGAGCAATGGAGCATAAATACTATGGTATACCATAGCTCATTTGACTTTTCCCAAAGGTCATGCCTAAATGAAGCACCAGTGCAGATAAAACCTAGGAATGATGCAACGAGAACACCAGGAAAGCACAGTTCAATTGATCAGTGTTTCCCAGATTTTGGCATGCAAAACTGGGTTGTGTGCCCTCTTTTATAAACCGATGATACCTCAGAAACTAATTTATAACCAATGGCATAATGTTGTTGCAAAGAGGACACCAATCTGAGATATGCTGTAACCTCTTTCTCTCTCGTACATTCCATTTTTGTGTAAGCAATTTGCCTTCCATCATGTTCTCTCACACATGGTGTTCAAAACAATTAAAATAAAATTGCAGCCATCAGCCTGAAAGTTTCAAAGATAAGAAGCAATTCCCAGCATGAATAAACTGTGAAGTGCATTTGAAAATAAGGTTTTTAATGATAATTGGCATTGAAACCTTTATTTTCCTAATATATTTCACAGTTTATGCACGCTGGGAAGAGCATGTTTTCCTTGAAACTCTCAGATGGCTAAACTAAATAAAAGTGATACAATTTCCCTTTAAATAAAGGGGGGAAGTAGAACATTATTAGTATTTTTAAAAGTAACTATTAAAAAACATTTCTGCTATTGCTCATCCAGTTTGCATTCTCTGCCTGGTTGGAATATGCATTCAATGGGGCATTAATTCAGTCTCCTTCTGTTTAATTTTCAGATCTTTTCACTTCCTACTAAAAATAAACATAGTTATGATTTTAATACCATACAACAAGGGAGCTGCAGACATTTTGTTTCTGAAATGCTAACTATGTAGCCTTCTTGTGTTTGCATAGTAGATGTGGGCAGTTCCTGGTGTTTTTTCAGATCTCTTTGAGCTTTTCCTAAAGTATGCTATCATTTATTGATTTACTGATTGTTATTGCACTGTCAATATCCATACTGCTTGCAGAGTAATATCTCAGCAGGTCCTTATACTGAGGAACCTACCATCTAAATTTCACACAGGAAATAACAGCAAAATAAGGGAGAAGATGGGGTTTAGAGTAACCACATGAATAATATGTCTGGAGTTTCATGCACATTGGGGAAAGCTGGTCAGTATGCCTACAGGCCTGATAGGATCCTAATTTTGCCTGTGAGACCATTTTCCCCAAACCATGCCTACCTGCTCTCCACCTGACATCAATATGGGGATAAGTGTGGGGCAAGTAAAGATTTGGCTCTGTAAGGGAACAATCAGGAGCCTTAAATGCACTCCCAACTATTATTTTGCAACCAGGATCATATGCAATAGGAAGCTCCCCATGAGGGACATCCTACAGGGCTTCCTTCCAGCACTGATCAGCCAGTTGGAGTTGAGAGCATGCCCAAAAGTGTGGAATCACAGCCAATCAATTGACTGTTACTGACAGCATGCTGCCAAAGGGGCTTGCTATATGTAACTGATGGACAGTACCAGCTGAATACCTATTTGCAGGCATGGTTTAGGTTCAAACAGCACCTACAAAAGGACATCAACAGTGATTGACAGCTGATTCAAAGTGGTTGCAGCAACCTCATTTAAAGGACCACCCTCTATCCCAATCAGCTGAAGCTTGAACCTGTAACATGACATCATAACCTCATCTGGTAATTAACAGTTCAACAGCCTACTTCCAAAGTTGACATGCAGTGTGTGTGTGGAGGGGGGAAATTCAGTTTCCAGCCCTTGACTTCTTGGCCACTTCCCCCTACCTGAAAGGCTATAAAAATTGAAAAAATGAGAGAAGCCAAAGTAGGTGGGTTCATCTATCCCTGGTCTCAGCCCGAGTCCTTGGCAGGAAAAGGTTATCTGTCAGGGACAGGAATGCCCACTGCCACTGCTGTCTGCCACCTCCTACCTGCTCCAAGAGAATATTTTGGCCACTGGGAGCAGGAACAGATAGTATATAAGGTGGTAGGTACAAAAGGAATTATGTTAATGTTATTTGACCGTCAGGTTCAATTGATCATGGAAAAGGATAAAAATAATGTTTGTACATACCTACTTGTGAGAGCTGGACCATAAAGAAGGCTGATCGCCGAAGAATTGATGCTTTTGAATTATGGTGCTGGAGGAGACTCTTGAGTCCCATGGACTGCAAGAAGATCAAACCTATCCATTCTTAAGGAAATCAGCCCTGAGTGCTCACTGGAAGGACAGATCATGAAGCTGAGACTCCAATACTTTGGCCACCTCATGAGAAGACAAGACTCCCTGGAAAAGACCCTGATGCTGGGAAAGATTGATGGCACAAGGAGAAGGGGATGACAGAGGATAAGATGGTTGGACAGTGTTCTCAAAGCTACCAGCATGAGTTTGACCAAACTGTGGAAGGCAGTGGAAGACAGGAGTGCCTGGTGTGCTCTAGTCCATGGGGTCACGAAGACTCGGACATGACTAAACGGCTAAGCAACAACAACTTGTAATAATAGTCTGGCTGCAGCATGCTACACCAGATTCAGTTTTCAATCACTTTCAAAGCACTGCCAGTTAGAGCCTGTTTTATAGGACAAATGTAATGACCCTATTGTTAGTTGAGCTTGGAGGTGACCAATTATGTTTGACAAGGACTAGTTATCCGTCGCGTATGATCTAGTTGAGATTCCTGCATTCCAGAAGGTTGGATTAGATGCCCTTCTATGATTCAATTATTCTGTGAACTCATTTCTAAGAGCAGGACTATATTATCCTGTGTGTGGTGAAGGTAGTGAAGTGAATGCTGAATACCATGGCCTGAATTATCATGAGAAAATGAATATTTTTTACTGCTTTCTTCTTCACACACAAATGTTCTCTATCTGATGTCCCTCTGTACTCCATTGTCATTGCCACCTTTGTGCCATAGACATAGTTGTTACCTGTAACCAGATTTTATAGTATAAATGATCAAATGTTCTCACGTTTCTTAACAATCACTATTTGCATTGATAGAATTTAACTTCAGATTAGAAAAGATACGCATATTTCTTAAGGAAATATTAAAGCAAAGGATCCACCACTCTGAAATTCTATAGCTTAACCCGCCTTTAATGAAGTACTATTAGGATATCTTAAATCTTTCTTTTTATTTTTGTATCTTTATATAAAAGAGAAATAGATAATTATGTTACTGATAAGGAAATCCTGCCAATCTGTGCCATTGTGTGGCAATTGTAGTGGGTGACTTTTTTAAACAGTTTGAAAAGATATGTTTTAATGTAGAAGACTACAGTGGAGTTTAAATGTAGACTATATTTGGTATCACTTAAAATTGGATCGTATTATTTGGGAAAAGAGGAGGCAAAATGGAATGATGAATACATCATCCTGAACACCAAGTACTGTTAACGGTCATAGGGGAAAATGTAAATGCTTTCCTTTTTAGTTACACATTCATCATACTGCATAAATCTTTGGCTCTAAGGGGAACATTGTTCGTGGCGAACCGTTTTAAGTCTCCACCCTTTGTGTTAGTACAGTAAGGTGGTTTATTTTTTGACTCTGAAAAATATTTCGTAGAAATAAATTGGCTGGCACACAATGTGTAATTTTCTTGGCCTATTATTTCTAATCATGGTTGCAAGATACATGTAGACATAAAACAAAAGGGCTTTACAAATAAGATGTTTTCTTCTGTACCTATACACCCGGCAACTGCCTTTAAGCGAGCTCTATTCTTCCTGAGTACAAAATGATTGATTGATTGATTGCTCACTGTTTGCACAACTCCCTGCTGTCCCAGATCCATCTCTGCTCCTCACACTCCATGCAGTTCCTGCATCATTGACTTTCTGCCAGTGCCTGAGCTGACATATAATGATCTTTAGACATAGTAATGTCACATTCATCACACCTTATCAGTTGTGACAGACCTAAATTCAAATGAAAACATGAAGTGTAGACTGAATCCAATCCAAACACTGATACACTTTTGAGTGGCATCCATCAAGAAGTGATGCTAAAGTGGAAAGTGGAAAATTTCTGACACTGAAATTACCTTTAATGATTTCCCTGGCTAATAATGCCCTGAGGACTTTCTCATCGCAATATTTTGGAGCACAGCAGCTCCAGTTTTTGCCTCAAACAAAATGTTGGTGAGAACTACCTTTTATAAAACTGGGGTGGCACAAGATGTTGGATCTGTTCAAGCTCTGAGTATTCCCTCACTCCAAATTTAAGGAAGTGTCCAGCGAGCAATTTCAAAATACTTTCTTAATGCAACAGCTCCAGGGAAAAATGCAGAAGCTAGTTTTGGAGAAACAGTACTGGGGTCCCACCTATGCAGAAATTTCATCACATCTAGTTTTGCAGCAACATCCTTAAGTGCTTTTATTACTTTCCCTATTAAGCACAGCCAATTATTTGAAAAGAGAAAAGTGTCAAAACAAAGGTTTACCTAAAACATACTTGCAGTTTGTATCTTTAAATGCATTATATATAGTATTCAACAACACAGATTGAAAAACCCTTATTTTAATTATGTGCAAAATTTGATATTCAATTGAAATATTTATCCCAGGAATGGGAAACCAATGGCCCTCCAGATGTTGTTGGACTACACCACCCATCATCTGTGATCATTTGCCATGCTGACTGGAGCTGATGGGAGCTGGAGTCCAGTAACATCTGACTGTCTTCTGCATGTCAATGTACACAACTGTATCCCTTCTTTAAGCTATTGGGTGTTCAGATCATCAACACATATGCAAAAATGCATGAAGGAGATTGTAGGGTCATGCTAGCTAGTCCTACTTCTACTGTCCACACACCAGCAGCTACAACTCCTCCACTCATGCATTCAGAGCATAACGTATGTGTACAGAGCTCCGATAAGCAAGTGGGGAGGTTGAATTTGGCCTGTGCTCCTTCTCATATAGAGCAACTCTACACACCTGCATTATTGGAACCCCTTTTTCTTACCCACTCTCAATGTGCAGACACTCAGGACATGGCTGCTGTTGAACTAGTGTGGGGGTTCATTTAAACCCCCATAGCTGTTACTTACCAGTAGCTTCCTTTTATAATCTGTAGCGCTGTAAAATAGATCAAAATGAGAGGGTGACCAGGAAGGGAAGGAATGGGTTTGTTGTTTCATGACTACAGGGGAAAGTTTCATGGGTAAACCCTGTTTGAAAAGAGATTTCCTTCTGACTAAACCTGCATAGATTTGTGCTGTAACTCCCACCATGTTCAGCAGGGCTTACTCTCGAGGAGAAAAGGAGCTGTGAGGAAAAAGAAAGTTCTGAAACCTCACCAGCAAGGACCTCTGCACTTTCCAGTCACAACCTTTCAGAGATTTCACCTGTGCTTACACCTGTGCTATATCTCCCAGACTCACTGTACATATTGGTCTGCAGCTAAACCAGTGGACTAAAGGCACTTCATATGTGGAAGATACCTGAAAGTCTGTAGTTATTGTGGAATAACCATTTATATGACAAAGGCTTCTTCACCAGTATCTGATGGGAGAAATTGACACCTAGTAACCTGTCTTGAAGTACAGTGAGTGCTGGCAAGATTGTGGTGGTGTAAGTGCATGAGCAAGAGTGCCAGGCTGGGTCTACCAGTAGACAATCACTGCCCTGACTTCACTGCCACCCTGTGCCCATCCCATCTCGGATCTGTGCCAATGGACTCCCCTGTTCAGTACATTTTTGTGCATGTCTCGGAGCTTGCACTTCTATTTTTGTATCCAAGTAAAAAAACAAAACCTGAGAACCTCAAGTTCTTGCTTGATTTAGCTAGAAATAATTAGCACTGTGGCCATCGTTGCTGCTCAGGTGCTGTCAGAAAATGTCTTACTCAAACACCTACAATATATTTGGGTTAGATTACAGCTTGAGAGTTAGTAGCAGGCTTGCAGCAGCGCCAACCAGGATGGTTTTCTTTGCCTATGCATTAAATTGGCATTGTTATAGTACACTCTATCATTAAAAAGAATTGTAAAAAATCTTCCCAGCTCAAATCATTATTGTAAAGGTTTTATATTGGATCAAAGTATAGATGCTGTATACCTACAACAAAAACTAATGTGTACTTTTTATTTATTCTTTAATAAGCTTTACAATCACAATAGTTCTCCATGTTTGTATAAAATGCCATACCACAGAAACTGCAGATATAAAAATACTGCTTTGAAAATTTTCATCGGTTGTGTTTTATTTATTACATTTAAAGGCTCCCACTTGCCTATTCAAAAATATGAATTCTTTCTTTCTGAGCACTTATGGTGAACCCAGATCACTAGCTCTGCTTATTGCATTTTAGACAAAAGATTTTGTAAGGACTCCATGGGCACGGCTATTGACAACAGAAGAGTGAACTGCTCTCAGCCAGTAATACAATATAGTGATATATGGCAGAGGTGTTGTTTTTATAAAGTAGCTTTTTATTTTAAGGAAGTGGCAAAATCACTTCCCAGGGCAGTTAGTTCAACACATTTGACTAGCACTGCATTTGCTTCAAATAGAACAGGGAAAAAATGATCAGTAGTTTTGCTGATCAAAAGTAGCCACTAGCACCTTTTGTTCAGAGTTCATTCTATGAACTGTGAAGTGGAGAACTCTGATCAGAAATTAGCTTTCTATTCCCATGAGTTTTTCCACCAACACTTCCAGTTATGCATTTGGGGGGGGGGGGTAAATAATGGAACATAGAATTCCATAATGCAGTTGGCTGATGCCTTGGCATTGGTGCAGCATTACTACTACTATAACTACTGCCATTATTATCTTGTATCCACTGTAGCACTAAGTAACCATCCCACCATTGCAATGATTTACATTTCTGCAACCAGACTTTTCACCCTCGTCTCTCCACATGCACTCCCTAAACATGCTCACTGGGTTCCGCTAGCTCTCCTGAAAAGATTTGAGAAGGGTGCACATGGGGAGAAGTCCCTTTGTGCAAGTGTAAAACCTTGTTCTAGCAAGATGGCTACTTTGCACTACATTTGATGCAAGTCATTAATAGTATTATTATTAGTAGTATTGTTTTGGATTTCTTGCCTGCCCTTATTCATAAAGTCTAAGGATGGGTTATAACAATATAAAATACAATATGAAAATCAGTTTTAAAAAAATCAGAAGAATGTGGTGGGTCGTGAGTGTGTGTGTGTGTATTTGTTCCTGGTGTCAAAGGCTAGGGTAAAGCAGTATGTCTTCATCATGATGAAAGCTATACAATGAAGGTGCTTTCTTTGGGATGGAAATTCCACACCTAGGGGACTGTCTAAAAGAATACCCTCTCCTAGGTTGTTAGAACTATTGCATTTAGCTCAGATGGCTAAGTTTAATCAGAGGGAAATCATTGTCACTATAAAGATTGGAAACCCCTTAAAGACTATTTGCATGAACAAGAAATTGAACTTATGATACCTGGATTTGAGGATTGAAGAAAATGTTGGTTTACAGAAAGTGGGATTGTTGGGTGTAATCTTCAAGCAGATGTTGTAAATAATTTTCTCTATATAGCTGACAGACAAAGAATTGCTAGTTCTCTCTCTTCTTCTTTTCCTACTTTTTTATCTTTGATAAAAATATATTGGACATTGGATATTAACCTTTGTATATGAACCTTTCAAACATTGCTTGGAGGTTTTTAAGCAGAGGTTGGATGGCCATCTGTCATGGATGCTTTAGCTGAGATTCCCACATTGCAGGGGGATTAACCAGATAACCCTTGGGTTCCTTCTAACTCTAAGATTCTCTGATTCTAATATCATTTATTAGCAGGGGGTGGGAAGAGAACCACCAAGATTGTAATAGTTCCGTCTGGAAGTTGCCAGAGCATGGAGTAGCAGTGACCATGACATCTCTGCCCGAAAGGAGCTGCAGCTGGTGAACTGGACGGAAGTGGAAATAGAAATTACTATCCACCTGAGCCTTCTGTGACTGTATGGGATCGTGGAATACCTCAAGGGTATAGCACTAAAGTAGAAGTATGCTAGGAGCTCTGGAATCTTTGTAATGTGCAGTCTAAACATTAGACCAAGTTAATCCCCATTGATTTCAGTATAAGAATTAAGCATGGCATAAACCTTTCTCATTGAGAACAATGAGACTTCAAAGTGCTTCCTTTGCTTGGATTGTACCAGAGATATTTTAAAAGAAAAGCAGTTACCGAAATTGTTATTTTTTAAAATCAAATGCTTAAAGCACATCTTGCTAGTCATTATTGCCTTGATGGCGTTTCCATATACCATAGCAGTATGCCAGACTAGATGACTTTTTGGGTACCTTCCAGTTCTACAGTTGCGTGGTGAGGCCCTGCAGTTCCCTCAAAAATAAACACACAGACATGAATATGTTGGGTTAATGGGATAAATTAGGCCACAACTTTATTGGTTACAGATGTGAACGGTTTGGCTTAGGCAACTGGGTGAAGCAAGACTATATCCTGATTACTGCCCAGCTGCAGGAGTCCCGTAAGGGTCAACTACTGATAGGGGGAGCCCTATGATATACATCAATTAAGAGCACCCCCAGGGTCACTGATGGGGTTGTGTCATGGCCCTAGCCCACACCCAGGCTTCGGACAGGATCCACACCCCCAGGTCCCTTTAACGGGATACCCTTAACTAGGAGGGGCAGGCAGAGGCAACAACCTCCCCTCCCATAAACCAGGTTTACCAATGCCTAACCGCCAAGCCTTACAAAGTTGTGACGATTGCTACAAGGTAAGCGAAAACCAAATGGCTGGTGCCAATTTGCCAAGTGGAAAAATTCCTACCCGGCCCCCAACAACCAGCCAACTGACATTAGTCATAGCAAGGCCATAGTCAAGCAACACAAGAAAAAAGGGTGGGCGGGCTGGGAGATCCAACGGAGGAGACGAATGGAGGCTGCCTTCCCCAGCCGCACTGTGGTTTAAACGCCACGCAGCCACGCCCCCGGCTAACCCAATTGGTCAGCTGAGGGCATGACACGGCGACTGAGAGTCCTAATGACATGGGCAGCATTTCTCCACCCACAGTCAGGTCACTGGGAGGTCCCGGGTCACCGCCACAACGCACCCCCTCCAAAAGGGGAGCCGCTTTCTATGATTCTATGACCAATTACCCATGTTTTGTCTACTATAGCTACAATCCAGCAATGAAGCCTGAAGGAATTGTGGCTTTTGTGTGTCTTAATTAACAGCAAGCTGTTCTGTTTCTTTTCTTTTTCTTTTTAACAGGTAAATATTGTCACTGAAATATTTTGTTTCCAGAGTGGAAGATGTGGTGCCCAGGTGAATTTTTATGTTTAAAGTGTTTAGAAATAAAAGCAACAAAAATAAAAAGCTGTCTGAAAATGTGTGAATTACCTTCCCTGGAGATATCAGTTCACTGGGATGAGGATTCCCCCCTTTTTTTTTCTTTTTACCTTCCATGCAGCAACTGGTTAAAGCAGAAGTAGCCAGTTACCTGGAATACAACTCCCCTTACCTTTGGCCATGCTTGCTGGGCCTGATGGGATCTGTAGTTCAACACCATCTGGAGGTCACTGTGCTGCCTATCCCTGAGTTAAAGAATACTTCAGGCAGAAACACTGCATTGTTTCTATGAAGATGCATTTCGGGTAGAACAACTGGTCTGAGAATGAAGCCCCTCCCTATGGGATGTTACATTCAGGTCACTGTTACCATGGTTCTGAGAGCAGTAGTTTGTTAAGGATGCTGTGAGTTGATGGGAGAACCCTATTTCCTTCACAAAGCTACAATTCTGAGTTGTGTGTGAAGTGAGGTTGATTGTTAAACCACTCTAAGAACTGTAGCTCTGAGAGGGGAATAGGGGTCTCCTAACTACAGCTCCTATAATTATTTATGAGGGAACCATGGCTGTTTAAAGTGGTATCACAGTGCTGTAAATGTGTGGTGTGATTGTGATAATTGCTTGAGGGTGGGGAGAACACCCAACACTCCAGAAAGACTTTTTGGTTGTCGCAGGTGACTGCAGAGGGGATGAGGAGATGTAAAATGTTCTGTGAACGCCTTTAAGTTAACTGATTTTAGCATTCAAACCATTGTGTTTAGCTTATGAACATAATACTCTGGTGGATCCATCAATTTATCAGCTGCCTTTTTTTGAAAAAAAGAAGAAGATTTTAATTGATTTTTGTTGCAGTTGTCATCTGTGAAAAAGTGCTATGAATTAAGGACATGGTTGTAAACAAAGCTCTTCTTTTGATTCAATAAGTGGCTTGTTGGTGTTCTTTGAAAGAAACTGTTACATTGATTAAACATCCTGAAAATATGACCTGTGGTGAGATACTGTTATTATATTTTTGATTAGTTAATTGATGGAGGATTTAGAAACAATTAATGTTAATGATTAGGGGTAAGTGTGGCATGTTGAGAGAAAGTACATATGCCTTGTTCCATGTCAGAGAGAAGGCTTGAACTTGTGTCAAATGTAGAAAAGTCCTGGGCACTGCAGCAAAGGTGGAGTGGATCCCAAATTCCTTGCTTCAGGGGACTCTGAGTGAGTCCAGATTATATACAGTGCATAAGCAGGTATAATGTAGCATCAGTATGGAGAGACCCTGGCAATGCCAGGGATGACAATATAACAACATTGGCATTTCCCCACGTCCTGGACTAAAATATGCAACCTGCTAAAAGTCAACTTAAAACTTCAATCGGAAGTAAGCCATAAAGACTTCTTTTATATCAGGTTTTAAACCTTGGACTCATGCCATTGTACTCTGATTTATGCTGGTGAAACAGGATGTGAAATCAAAGAACAAAATTCACCTCTACTTTGACTTGACTTATTAGATCTGACTGCACAATAGCTTGGGTCTGGAGGGAGATAGCTCCTCTGGTAGTAAGGTTAGTTATTTCATGAGATCATGTATAGGACATGAACAACCAAAGCTCTCCCTGGATTTAGTACATTAAAGAGCTCTTGAGAAGGATGGGAATCAAAACGTCACCTACCTTTGACCCATCTCTCTGAACAATATTTAATTGTAAATACTTCTTTGTTTGATGGTGGGTGCTTGGTAAAATATGCACTCTGTTGTGCTGACCCATATATACATGTATGTAGCATGCAGTAAATGGGATGGCCATCGTTAACTAATGTGTATGTATGCAATTCTACATATTGCATTGACCTTTCCAATAAACTGTTAACATCTTAGGTTTGACAAAGTTCTCATATTAGGGAGGGATGAAAACCTCTGTCCAAGGTTCCTGTTCCTCCTCCTCCTCCAATGACCTTGTTTTCATTCTGTGTTCCATTTTTACTAGGCAGTGGATTGAAACCATACATGTCTCATGTACACTTACCATTCTGAGATGTCAGTGATCAGTTCTGTTTTATGACAGCTCACATGTGAGGAATTCTATTTTAAAGCTGTTATAGAGTCCAATCTTGCTACAGTCCCTGTATCTTCCTAGGGGATGCTTCTTATCCATGACTGATTTCACGCTCAAGCACATTTACTTGGAAGTACGTGTAAAAAGAAAAATCTGGCTTCCTCCAAGTGTCCTGCTGGAGATAGTTTGGGTACAAATTGCAGTGTAATCCTATGCATACCTACTCAGAAGCCCAGCAAATAGATATAAGATAGGACAGCAGCCCTAGACATTCTGGGAAGAAAGAGCAAATACTATAACATTGCTTATGTCTAATGTCATTTATATTGTAACTTAAACATTTTGCATTATAAAACTTTACTTATGTCAGATATGCCATCATCATTCATACTTGAGGATACCCACTACTTAACTGTATTTCCTTGGCACCCAGGAAATAAAGTATTAACTTTAAATGATTCAGTCCTGAATATTCTCACAAAAGAATACATTTGGGGAGTTTTCAGTCAAATCATTTTGTTTACACGTCACATAGAGGAAGGGTGCAAACCTTATTCATGTTCATTTTTCAATATGCCTCTAGATATGTTTGATAAAGCCTCTCCTCCTTACAGAGGGGAGGAGTTGTGAGCAGGAGCCATTTCCCGCATTGGCAGGGGGCGTTCCAGCCCCTGCCCAGCTGGCCTGGCTGCTGCGCCACGCCCCCAGGAAGCAAACCAATCAGGTGGAGGCTTGGGGGCGGGGTTTTGCCACTCACATGTGGCCGCGGCAGCACTTCCCTTTCATTCCGCCTCTAGATATGTTTGATAAATATGACTGTTGTATCAGAACATTGATTTTTTTTATCTCATAGGACCACTTAAATCTGACTTTATGGTCCAACCATAATCTAGAGCACCCTTTTTCAACCTTATGTCCTTCAAATATAGTTGGACTACAACTCCCACTCTCCTTGACCATGGGCCATATTGGTTGTGGCAGATTGTAATGGGAATCCAACATTATCTGGAAAAAATCATGTTAGAGAAGGCTCCTTCACTTTGCATGGTGATTGTAGAGTCTCTAGGAGTTGTTTGTCATCCAATTGTGGTATCTTATAAAAGGATACAAAGCCTATATATGGCTGACACAGATTTTTAAAGCTGCTTTACATGATGACTGTTCCAATGAGGTGAACTGTTTAACCGAAGGACCAACTGAGGGTTTTTTTTTATACCACCAGAGATCTTTCTCCCCACCATATAAAGTCATGTGCATGTGGTGGGAAGAATCATTACTGCTAGTCATAAATAGTTATTTTTCTGGCTGACACCAGTATTGGGTTTAAAGTGGCCTCCATGTGGTAGCTAATATTGTGGAGAATATTAATCAAAACAAAATAGTTAAGAATCTCTGCAGGAGTCAAAGATGAAAACAAAGTCTACCAAAAGCTGGATTGGTCAATTCTGCTAAAGAAGGGAAGATGAAACTGACAGCAGCCTTTTCAGAAATTATTTCTTCTATGTGTGTTGTGGGGGTTGACCCTGATCTGATAGTTACCCCTTTAAAAATGCTATCTCCTCCTTATGTAACATCTGATTACTATCATCAGCTATGCTGTATATAAAAGGCTTCAAAAGAGGCAATACTTTTGCATGTCATCTGAACATGAAGTGTAATGTCCATTATGATAGTATTCATAGGATTCAGGACACAATAGCTTTGGCTTTTATGAGAGATGTTTAGGAAGAAACAAAGGCACAGATCCCCAAGTAACAATGGCAATTCAGCTAGAACAAACAGTAATCTTGGAGGAGTTTTCATTCCTGCCGGTCTATAAGAGATTCTTTACTCAAAGACAAACACCATAACTTATTTCTTTGAGTACTGTGACATTGCACTCACTCTGCCTTTGAAATATATCCGGTCTACTTGTTTTTAGATGCTGTGGTTTCTAAAGACCATTCTCAGCATGAAAAAGCCCTGTTTTATTTGACTCTTTTGTTCAGGTATGATTGTCAAATGGGATGTGTCTTAAAGTCAAAAAAACACTCCATAGCCAAAACAACACAGCTATCATATATCTGATGGGAAAAGCTTATTTATTTAAATTTTATTAAGAGAAACCTGTACTGCCCTTCACCAAATATGACCACAGTTTACCAAAACATAAACATATAAAAGAAGAAGAAGAAGAAGAGGAGGAGGAGGAGGAGGAGGAGGAGGAGGAGTAGTAGTTTGGATTTGATATCTCGCTTTTTCACTACCCTAAGGAGTCTCAAAGCGGCTAACATTCTCCTTTCCCTTCCTCCCCCACAACAAACACTTTGTGAGGTGAGTGAGGCTGAGAGACTTCAGAGAAGTGTGACTGGCCCAAGGTCACCCAGCAGCTGCATGTGGAGGTGCGGAGATGCAAACCTAGTTCCCCAGATTACGAGACTACCACTCTTAACCACTACACCACACTGGCTCTGAAAAAAGCTTTATAACATAATAAACATAAACATTTAAACAATACTCATAAGTTACATAAAACCGCTCACCTTCCCAGGGTGGCGGAGTTGCAGGCTGGCCACGAGCACTCCCCGTGTACAGCGGGGGGTGTGACAATGCCGCCCACATCATTGGGAGTCCTGGCCGCATCATGCCCCACAGCCAACCAATCTGGTCAACCAGGGGGGGCGTGGCTTACCTGATTTAAGCATCTGCACGGCCGGGGGCTCAGTCTCCTTTTCTCCTCCTACGTTGCCCCTCACCCCGTTTTCATGCATTCACCATCTTGGCCTTGCTATGGACTACAGTTGGTCTGTGGAGGGGGCCAAGTAGGAATTTTCCCACTTGGCAAATTGGCACCAGCCATGTGGTTTTTGCCTGCCTTGTAGCAATCGTCACAACTTTGTAAGGTTTGGCGGTTAGACATTGGTAAACCTGGTTTGTGGGAGGGGAGGTTGTGGCCTTCACCTGCCTCTCCTCTTTAAGGGTATTCTGTTAAAGGGATGCAGGGGTGTGGATCCTGTCCGAACCTCTGCCTGAAACCATGGAGAGCTGTTGCCAGCCGGTGTAAACAGTACTGAGTTAGATCGATCAAAGGGTCTGACTCAGGGCAAACATGTTGAGTGCAGTTTTTTTACCCCATTTCTCATTTTTTCTTCAGTTCTCCACATTTCCACATGAATTTGCATTCCCCCCAAAAAACCTTCAAATGCAAACTTCTCCTAATATGCACATGTGAGGGCGATCTGGCTGCGACATCTGTCACCCCATTGATCGCCAGGGTTGATTCGGCTGATCTGGCTGGCTAGGCGGGTGTCCCCTTCCTAATATGCACATTCTTAATGCAATTTTTGCAAAGTGGTTTCCCTTAATATAATGCATGCTTGCATTGCAATATAATACATGTATACATTTCACCAATGTATACATTTATTTGCACATCTTTGCCTGGTATAGACATTTTTGTACCCATTGCTTGACTAGAGAACTACTTTGCAAAATTCAGAGAAGTGTGGATTTCAAAGGATAGCTTTGCTTCAGTTTTCCTATTGGTTTGGAAAGTGCAAATTTGGAAGGTTCACTGAATCTAAGGCAGCTTCCTATACTCCTGTGTTTACTAGGAAGTACATCCTGCTGCTACATTACTAACTCAGTTGGTAGAGCATGAGACTCTTAATCCTAGGGTCGTGGGTTTGAGTCCCACATTGGGCAAAAGATTCCTGCATTGCAGGGGGTTGGACTAGATTATCCTTATGGTCCCTTCAAACTCTACAGTTCTATGATTGCAACTTATTCCCTAGTAAACACACTCCGAACAGCAGCCCCAAATTATCCCTTTCTCTTGATTATTTCTAGGTGAGCAGCTCAATCCAGATAAGTATGGAGGACACAAAGATAAAATCCATAGGTACTGTAGCACAGTACACTGAAGTTCAATGCAGATCAATAGAAATTAAGAACTAATGTGTATACTGAGGTTCCAGCAACTGTAACTGCATTTATGTTCACTCACAATTCTCTGAGCTGCATCATAACAGAATACTATGAGAAGCAAGTGGAGAAAATTGCAAAAACTCCATTGTGAAAGCATTATCCTCCCCACAGTAAGGTTACTATATTCCTGAAAACTGATTTGTATTCTTAACACAAATTTCAAGGTATGGTAGCGCTTGTCATCTACATCTGGGCTTGTTTTACAAGAAACCTTTAAACTGACTCTTTCCCTACCAAAATGGTTGTGAGTCAGTCAAGAACAACAAAACGGGCTACATATGAGAATAAGTTTCATCAGGCAATTTTAGCACCAGCACAGCCATTCTGTCTGTTCTCTTGGACAGGGGCCTGAAAGACTTTGCTTCATATGCTTGCTCATCAATTTGCAATGTTGGTGGTTTTCAGCTAACATCTCATCTAGTCTTCAATACCTATAGAATGGTAATGTTATATTCCTAATTCAGAAGGATGCTGGAGAAATAAGCAAAATACAGAGCAGAGATAACCAATATGCTGCCTGCCAGATGTTGTGGATTGCAACTCCTATTAGCTCTTGCCAGCATAACTAATGGTTGGGGATGGTGGAAGTTGTAGTCTAAACATCTGGAGGGTATCACAGTGGCTATCCCTGATACATATTAGAGGACACTTTGCACATAAATGCTATAGCAGTGTCATGATGATAATAAACTGGACTATTACTGAGACACAAATGTCAGCTTTTAAGCTGAAGTTTCATGCAGTAAGTTTACCAAAGCTTGCTCTCATTTATACTTTGGAAGCATGGCACAAACACACACACACACACACACACACACACACACACACACGGAATCAACACCTATTGGTTTTAAAAGAGAGAAAATTAAGAACAAAGGTAATATTAGATTGCATTGATCACACTGCCAATATCTTACCATGACCCAACAAATCTTCTTGGTAGCCCATGTTATATTTGTAGCCCATGAGGTTATATTTCCCTCCCTCTCTCTCCTAGTTTTCTCACAGGAATACTCACACCCTCTTTATCGCTGTCAGTATCTTCCCTGTGATTTTCTGCCTGGCAGTCCCTGAGCCTTTTTAACCGAGACAACTCTCTCCTCAACTCCACTGACAACTTGCTGACAATCCTGTCAGTGGTTATTGATTGACTCTCCATTACCTATAGAATGCAAAGGCAAATTAATCAGGTGTCATCAAAAATGTTTGTACCATGAAAAGAGGTATAGCTTAAGTATTCATGACCTTTCAAGATCCATGTTCAAGTCCCTATATCTTATTATTTTCACAGAATCAATTTAACCAGTGGCAATCAAATCCAAGTATCTTCCCTGTCTTCTGCAGGTACAGTTAGGGAATAGATTGAGTTGGTTTGCTGTTGCTGAAGCAGTGGGATATGAAAGTGTGTACAAACTAATATAATGCCTTGAACTCCATGGTATCATCAAGGTAAATTTAGGTCTTACATTTACCTCAATGATGTTGTGATGTTTGAGACGCTTTAGGAGTAAGTATATTTAGGCTTCCTGGAGAGACAGTCAAGAATGAAGCAGTATGAAATCCCAGCCATGTCAACTGTTTGTGGCATACAGAGGGCACCTTGGATTATGTCATCCAAGATAGTTGACTGTTTTCATTCATTCACTAGCGACATCAGCAGCAAACTAATGTATATAGCATCAGTGGAAGACCAGAGAAGAAAAGCTTTCAGCAATGTTAAGAAGGGAGAAGAAGTGACATGATTTTCTGATAAACAGAATATGGGGAGTAAAAAGTAAAAAGAGGGAGGGGTGTTTAAGGGCAGAAATCTGTACTTTGTGCCTGATTAAAGGGTGGTTAGCAATGTAGTCAATAGATAAGGGGAAGGAACAGAGGAGGAAAGTTGAAAGAATCATGCTTGGTTTACATGAAGGGGCTCCACATATAGAAAGGGGGTGGGGCATATTTTGCCCTACCCCTCATGTTGCATGTGGACGTCTGCAAAGGTGAAGATAAGGAACCTGTGATCCTGTAGAGCAGCCTTTCTCAACCTGTGGTTCCCCAGATGTTGTTGAACTACAACTCCCATCACCCCTAGCTAGCGAGGTCAGAGCTCAGGGATGATGGGAGTTGTAGTCCAGCAACATCTGGGGATCCACAGGTTGAGAACCGCTGCTCTAGAGTGTCATTTCACTACAAGTCCTGTAATTAAACTATGAAATAACTGTAAAAGGAAACTGTAAAAGGAAACTTGACAAATTTATCAAGGATAGAACTATGACGCCTAGTCATGATGGTTATATGATTTCCAAGATCAGAGGCAGTATGCCTCTGAATCCCAGTTGCTCTGAATTACAACTAGGAGGGCTGCTGTTGTGCTCATGTTCTGCTTGTGGGCATCCCATAAGCACCTGGTTGGCCACTGTGAGAACAGAATGCTGCATACCTGGGCCTTTGGTCTGATTCATCAGGACTCTTCTAATGTTAGGGGGGGTCAGAAGACCACATTTATAATGGATGGGGCCAGTAGCACAGTCCCACTGACTCCTCTATATGTGAAGCTATTATAATGCGAATGATATACAAAGGGGGCTTTAGTCTTTGACATATAGTGTTGAAACTATACCCCCCCTCCTAGTAAGCAGTAGTGATTCAGCTGTAAGGAGGTCAGGTAAATTCTACAGCCCCACTAGATCATCCATTCTGGCTGAAACACACACACACACACACACACACACACACACACACACCGCATTTATTTACCCCTCAATTCATTCATGAGATAAGTTACTTCTCTCGGTGAGAAATTATGATGGCTCCTTTATCTTTTGCACTGTATCATAGGCAATATTACTTTCTCTGTTCATTATTTTGTCTTAGCAAGTTTATAAGAGATGAAGAGGGAGGGACGTCAGTTCACTGGTACAGTATGTGGTTTCCATGCAGAGAGACTCATGTTCAAGTCCTGGTATCTCTAGGTAGGATGAGAAAAGACCTACTACCATGGAGAGCTGCTGTTAAACAACACTGGGGTACAGGAGTGAAATAGCCTGGCCAGCCATGAGACAGCTTTCCTTGTAACTGCTTTAGGCAGAATCCCCTAGTTTATTATTGGAAGTGAGCCTTCACAGAATTATTATTATTTAATTTATTATAAGTATTTGTAGCCTGCCTTTCATCAATACAGAGCAGGGTACAGAACACAAAATAAAAGCCATCTAGCAAATCACAAAACAACAATAATGCAATACACTATCAGAAAAGGCAGTGAAAAGCAGCAGAGCAGATTAAACACTAATCAAGTTGCCAAAGTTAAAATCCATGGGCAAATTAGTAAGTCATAACCTGGCACTGAAAACAATAACATTTCTGCCAGTTATACTAGCACCATGAATGCCTTCATTTTCGAACATATACAGGGACAACCAAGTTACAGATTTTCTTTACAGCAGGATACTGTGGAGACACAGAGCTCGCCTGCACAGGTGCTCCACTGAAGTGCTGCAATGCTGATCTCAGACTTGTGCTATCTGTCTTCAGGGGTGGCAGCAGAAGGGACACAGTCTGTACATTGGCAAGAGTAATGGTGGTATAGGGTTCTCATTCACTACATGGTTCCTTTTTAATAGGTATAAATTCTTAAGCCTGTACTTCTAGAGATAATAGATGGATGAGAAAAGCAACACAGAATATGAGAAATCCATAGTAATATACAATGCAATGGGGAAAGTCATGATATTCACTTACTCGGGAGCAAACGGTTTAATCTCACTTCTGCACACATGGGAGAGAAAAAATGAAATGCAGTTTAAGGCAGTAACATAACAATTAGGGAAAGTAAATGCCTACAGGCAATGAATCTTATTGGTTGAACAGCCAGGGTACTTTTAATGCACAACAGTACTAGTTAGTTAAGTGGATGCCACTATTTCCTAGCAAGAACTAGTCTACAAATTATCATAGCCCTGTGTCTAGGTGTTTCTTCATGGTGACTCTCAGCCAACTATAAATTCTATCAACAGAGTATCCTCTGTTCCTGACAACAAGGCATCCACTGATGCGATGAAAACTCTCCCCATGATCTGGAGAATCTGCATGACACACCATCCTAGACACTACAGCCAGGTGGGATGCCTGAAGGAGAGAAAGTGTGCATACTCAAGAAATCTTAGGTAAAAGTGAGTTCCGTTAGAATCAATATGTGCCTTAAAAAGCACATACAGGTGAAACAGGAAGTGGGCAAGAGTGTCACTCTTTTAACTTCCTGCTTCTGTTCTATGTACTTTTCAAGAGAAATGTAACCATCACTTCTAGGGAGTAGGATGGGCTCGGTGGCTTTGTGGATGCCAGAGAGAGACATTAAGAGTGCCACTGCATCCACTAGCACCACGCTGGCAACCTTTAGTTCACATAAGTCCTGGTCATAGCCCTATCCAAGCTGTCACATTGCAGTACGCCCAGTAGCATACTGTGTAAGTGTAGCTCATCCATCACTGCTACATTTTCAGGTAATAGCATAGCCCTCAACAAAGTTTGTTTAAAGTATATTAATCTTCCACTGAAGTTACTTTTAATTATTATTGTGTTAGTGTAGAGGATCACATTTTAATGTTATACTATTTGTGCTAGGAAAGGCAATTAGAAGCTTCTTTAAAGGTGAAGGTAAAGATTCAAAGAATAATAAAATTGTGGCGATGAAACATGCATATATGCTACAAGGAAATTTGTCGCAGATGAGATAAGAATATCTCTAAGGTGTCATTTCTGCATCAATAAGGCTTTTTAAAAAATAAATATTTGCTTGGTCTAAGGAGGGGGTGTGCAAAATTAATGCACAAAAGAAATGCCACTGGAATTTAAATTGCGATGGTTACAAAAAATGGAGGAAAGAAAATCCAGCAGCCTCATTATTATGGCAATCAAGCTGTCATTTTCCTGCATCATATATCATCACCAGTAGAACTAATTTCAGACTCTCAATGTGTTTCCTGCTCTCAGGAGATAGTTGTTGCTGGTGGTGATGAATGAAACAGAACGAAAAAACTCGGAGTGATTGAGCTTATGAACCTGCAGAGTTAAAAGTGGCAGAAAGAAAAATGGTTCTAGTTAGGATGCAGACTTGTTATGGATGACACCAAACATCTCTGAAAGTGTTTGTGACAGCGACTTGTATGTGAGTCCATTTAAAGTGCAATGACATCATTAAATGTGCGTCACCCTCCTGGCTCCCAGAACCTAAAGTCTTTAGGTGATACCCCACTTCTTGGAAAGTATGAGCTGATTCATACATATATTTGCATGATTTAATATTTCATCACCCAGTTCTTAACATGATGACTCAGTGTGTAGACTGGCAATTTGAAGTATTATGTCTGAGATTGTGTCAGACGGTAAGAGAAGCTTGCCTAACAGTGCAATCCTATATGTGAGTAAGCCCTATCAATTTCAATGAGATGTACTCTTGAACAGATGCCGTATGACTGCAGCCAAAGTATGTCAGTGTTTTGCATGTGCGAGTCAACACTTGAGATGTCCTACCTGAACACACGTGAGGGAGGAAAGTGGGAGGGAACAAGGTTGACTCCAACATCCCTGGACTGTCTTAGGCACATTTGAGTGGAAGCATCTGAAGAGGGTTCCTAAGTTCATTCAGCTGAAAGCATTTACAAGCCTCATTGCAGGGATAATGTAGGTTTCCTGATCGTGGGAAAGCATATTCAACAGAACGTGGTTGGAAGATTCCTTTGGGCCATTGTATTAAACATATAAAAATTGGGAGTGGCAGGGGCCGGGTGCATGAGGATGCTAAGGATGGGCAGGGTGCACGAGGATCCTTTGCCCATCTGAAAAGGGGTTTGGTGTTGCAGTCAAATCTATGATACACATAAGTCTGTGAACTTCTAAACGCATTTTGATCAAGAGAATAACAGGGGACCAAAATGCCCTTACCCAAACCTTATCTAGAGAAGCACTTAAATGCACTGTTAGTGATTCCATTGGATAATATTCATTTTATTTGGCTGATTGACCATTCAAGAGCCTCAGTGCATAGCAATAGCATAATCAGTGCCAACACTTTGGGCAATAATATGCTGAGATATCATGGAACTATGCAGAGTTTATGGTTTGAGAAAAGTTCCATTTTTTCATAAAGTATCCTATGCAGCTGGATCAGAGAAGGTGAATAATATATTGAATCAACAATATAATATTAGAGGGATAATGGACATGGTTTGCTCATCCAGTATTTTTCAATTGTGGAACAAATCTCCCTTAGGGTGTAAGGTCCTTTGGTTGGGGAAAGCATTATGTTTTAACAGCTTAAATCAGTGGCTGAGCAGCTACAGTTTTGCTCTGGGCAGAGAGCATCTCAGACTTTCTAGCCTGATAACAACAGGAAGCACTCTGCATGCAAATGGTCCCAGGTTCAATCTTTGGCATATCATGGTGGGCTTGTGGAAGTGTCTGGTCTGCAACCTTGGAGTGTCATTGTGTAGACAATGCCGAGTTAGATGCACCAATAGCCTGACGTTGCATAAGGGGGCTTCCTATGACTCATCCAAAGTTAACTCCAGAGTCAGAAAGCTACTACCTTGTGGAACATTTTATGAGGAGCTGATTCACCCAGAAATTCCATCACTCCTCCAGTCCTATATTGTGGAAGCACAACCTGGAACATATAGTGGGTGTCAGGCGGCAGAGAAAACAACCCCCACGGCAGGTTGCCAGGAATGGATAAGACAAGGAAAAGTCCTTACCATCTGCTTTTTATTCAGTATTTACAGAGAAAGTCTTGGAATGCAGCCCCTTGGAATAATGGTATTGTTTCCCACTTCCTCATTCGTCAACAGCACCACCCCCTCTACGGTTGCCGCTTAGGGCCATCTGTCTTTGAGTTTTTTGCTCTCCTACTTTTAAGGCTTGCCAGGCTCTGGGAAAGGGGGGGCGTCTGGAATGCTTTCTAGTGATAGCGTGTCAGCCAGCTGCTCTGGCTCTGCCTTCTTCTCCTCTCCCATTATTTCCCAGCTTTCCCCTTCATCTTCCTCTGAGCTGTGACCTCCCTCAAACACCTGTTGTAATTCTGAACTGTCTTCTTCTTCTCTGGAAGGGTCAGGCTGGGGAGGCGGTCTCCACCATTCCTCCTCTGCCCAGTCCCTGACTTTGGGTGGGGCAACAAATCTGGGATTCCTTGTATGAGTAGAATTCTGCTGTGTCTTATCTTCTTTTTTATATTTAAAAAAATGTTCTTAATGATGAGTTTATAATAAACTGCCATTCTGGAAAATGGATGGGATTCAAAGAGCTTCACATGATTTTCCACTGCATTTTTTGAAGATTCTCTCTATCAACTGCAGCTCACTATGTGGCTTTTTGGATCTCACTCAAATTTTGGCCCCTTGATGAGCAGAGTATTTAGAAGAGGGGGGTGGGAGGGAGGGATAAGTTGGGGGCAGGGAATCTGAGAGACACAAAACTGCTTGTATTTTATCCAAGTTCTTCTTGCTGAATGTCCCTAAATGTATTATATTGAATTAAGTCCCATTGATTTTAATGAATCTGCTTCTAGAGAATGGTTGTTATCCAGGGATTCTGAGGCAGACACTGAGACAGAAGCCTTATTGTAATTTAATTACAGGAGTATTGTTATAAACAATACTGTCTTTTGTTATTGAAGAATACACATACTGCATGTCTAATGAGATAGGAAATGTCCAGGAAAAGAAAGCCCACCGAAGAACACTTGGAATTTTGCTACGTGCATGAAGAAGAAACTGTCTAATAATGAGATTAACACTCAAATATTGTAGTAAATGTCTGTTGTGCTATTTATAAATAATGTTTTAATCCCCCCACCCCAGTGGTTCTGTTTGAAGAAGGTGTGAATACCATTTGCTGGCAATCACAAAGTAGGAGAGTGCTGTTGCACTCAGGTCATGTTTGTGCACTTCCCACAGTCATCTGGTTGACCACTGGGAGAACAGTGGACTAGTAGGTCTTTGGCCTGATCCAGTAGGACCTGTTCTTCAGGTTCCTTCACTCTGCTGCATCACAGGCCATCCCTGTACAGATCTCTGCAAGCCCATACACAACTGGCAGTTTGTTATCACCAGTTGTGGATCACTCAGGGCATTCCCAGATGAATTTGGCACAGGAAGTGGAAGCTTCCTCTATAGCAGGTGCCAGGAAACAACTGTTTTGAAGTTGAGAGTCTATTGAGACAGACCCAAGAAGCTAGCATTTGCCACTGATGCCAGTACAATCAGCCAGGGGCAGCCCAAGACATTTTGGCACCTGAGGCAGACCCTAAAATGGCTTCTCCCTCCCTGCCAGGGAAGACAGGGTAAGGGAAGATCTATATTAGGAACAAGGGCGAAGAAAGATTAGCATCAGGATCTGCTGCCCCAGTGAATCTTGCTGTCTGAGGTGGTTGTCTCACCTGCCTCATGTGTGGAGCAGCCCAGGTTCTTCTTGGGCACAGATAGCTGGTAACTGGGACAGTGGGCATAATTGTCATTTTCCAAGCTAAATTTATCTGTTTAGGCTTCCTTGGCCCACACAGTCTAATGTAGCCTGGATTATTCTTCTAGTTGTCCCAGGGTTAGTATCTCTCTCTCTCTCTATTTCTGCAAACAAAGATAGTGAGTTCCATTTGATGCACAAACCTAGAATTTACTTTCACCCATCAGCTGTTTTGCAGAGCTGAGTCAGGTGATAGTTGTACAAGTTGGGAAAGATTTAAGGTAGGGCTGGAAAGCCTCCTGTCTATAAACTTGCAGCTGCTGTTGGTCAATGTAGAAAATACTGAACCAAGAGGACCAAGACATGATATGATATAAGGCAGCTTCTTATGTCCCTTTGGTACAGGTGTGTGATACCACTGGAATGGGTCTACTCTGATAATACATACATTTAGGATATTTGGAGTTGACATTTTAGCTTTGGGTCTTCTCATGCATCACTTGTGCTAAAAAAATAAATAAATCCTTCAGTCCTAATGTAGTTACTGTGATAATTTTACTTTTTCACTCTCGTATCTACAATCCTAGCCACTATAGGTTTGCCCACAAACTAATACTTTATGTTCTTTGTTTCCTAAAGGGAAAATAAATGTTCAGTTTATTCCCTCCACTGACAACCCCATGGCTTTTCTCTTCATTAAGCACATAAGACTATTGTGTAAGCATTTTCTCCTCAAAATAACATCAGTCCTTGGAGAGTTAAAGAAATGAAGTGCATATTAATTGTTTGCCCTAACATTTTAGACATCAGTAGAAAACCAGCTTTCACATTAGGGCTCAGCTGTTAATTTAAACGAGATGAAAATTTGCTAAGAGCATCTTTTCTATTGAATTGAAAGAAGCTTTTCTGAGAAGAGAAGCCGAAGGCTACTGCTAGACTAAAGCCATATTTGGGAGTACAAAGCACACTTGGATATAGAAAGAGCCAGATGTGGAAAATGGAGCACCAAAGAGAAGATGCTGAGATAAAGAGCGAGCAATTTTAAGTGATGTAATTGGCTTCTGCCTCATGCTTCCCTCCACTGCGAGAGAAGTGAGTGATCACTGGAACGGAAGTTTGTTTGTTTGCAGAGCGGCAACAAAACCTGACTTTTGTCAAATAATCTTTTAGGTGCACTCTCTAGAGACACGAATGGCTCAGCTATCTGGAGATAAGTGAGCTGCAGTTTCTTTTCCCAATGATCTACTCTCAGAGAAGCACAGGCGGAAGGCATTTAAAGATAATAGACAGCATAATGTAATTTTTTATCTCTCAGACAGTTATAGAGACTCACAGGCGCAAGACATTGGTTGCCCCTGCGGCTTCACCGTCAAAGGGTACAGAGACAAGAGAACAGCTATAAAGGTGGGCACTGAGCTGACTTCAGGGACTTGTACTAAGTTCAGGACAAGCATTCACTGAACCCTGTGGATAGCTGGAAAAGCACCCAGCTAAGCTATCTCTGAAGCTAGCACAACCCAAGCAAGCTAAGATAGGCCGACTACAAAAGTAGTAAATTAAGTCAATAGATAGCCTGGCAGTTTAAGAAGAAGATGTATTGTCCTTTGGGGATGAAGCAAATGGCAGGTCTATAACAATTGCAGAATCCCTGGGAGCGGGGATTGGTAATCCATTCTGAGAATTGTCGCTCTGTGAGATGAAGAGGGGTCTTCTTACAACTCTCAGGACCTTTAGCAAACCATAGTTCCCAGAATTCTTTGGGGACCACCCATGCCTGTTTAAGGAAGCATGATATTGCTCTAAATGAAATATAGTACAGATGGGGCCCAAAACACAGACACTAAGTAATGCTTTCCAACAGCACATTAATGTCCACTTGCGCAACAGAACTCTCACCATATGCCTTCCCTCTGCAAACGTGACTTTAGGGGAGCATGACTGGTGAGGTTACACCACCAGGCACAGAGCTTATGGGTTACTCCAACAGGCACCACCACTATTACGTCCAATGGAAGGCAAGAGGCAGGGCATGCACCAGATTTTGGTGCTGCACAGAGCACTACTGAAATTTGAGATGCCTAGGTCCACCACTGCCCCCCATACCCCATAAATCTGTTCCGTGGGTTTTCCCAAGCTTCTGGAATATATTGTGGGACAGGGAGAGTGAGTGGGGAGGTTCTGTTGCACATGTAGAAATACCTGTGCTGGCAAAACACATTATTTGGATACTGCCCACTGTTTATAATTTTAATATCCCCCTACCAATGAGTAAGCTGCGCTGGACTCAATGAAATTTATTTTTCTGAGCAAACATGTATAGGATCAGAGTGGCCCGTCTTATTCTACCACCTCAGGATAAACAGGAATGTGCCACTCTCTGCCCCTCCCCCTGCCATGCCATGCCCCCATGCAAATTATTGAATGAAAGTCTAAATGGTTTTGTTTGTTTGTTTATTTTAAAAAATGATAAAAGAAAAAACTGGTTGCAACAAGGACAGCTGAATTATATTTGCGAAAAAGGCAATTTCAAGCTAATTCACGATAGTTATAAATAAGTGGGCAGACTGACATGACTTTCTATAGACATCAGCTGACATTCTTGACCTCATTATTGAACAGTACCTAATTTAGAGCTTTGGCATATAAATCATGAGGCATAAATTTAGTGACCACAATTTTATTTATGGTAGCTGTACATGGGCTACAGCAGCCAATGGAAAAATCAGTCAGTGGGAACAGGAACAAAACACATGTATCTGAAATGCCACTTCAGACCATGTTAGGTACTTTATAGGGTTATTTTTCTTTTCTGCACTGTACATTAGTGAGTGGTGTACTATGTATACTACACTTGATCCCACAAGGAGAACTGAGTTTAACATAATTATACAGGTGTCTCTGAGAGTGTTTCCCCATTGAGTCTCTCCACAATTTCTTGCAAGGTCACTGAATAGTGAATACCCTTTCATCTCATGCTGGAAGCAGCTGGCATATGTTGAATTAGGTGACCTTTTAAACAAGTGATATGAGAAATAGACCTGAGGAATTATGTCACGTTGTTCCACTCAAAAAGATTTCTAAGGAAGCCACAAGGAATGTGTCCTTCCTTGCTCTTTGAATTTTAATGCTAGTTTATTGTGAAGTTTTGCTGGGAAATAATATAATGGGCAGAACACTCCTATGGAGGTGGGAGGGGGGAAGAGAATCCGTGGCAGAAATACCACTTCTTTCAATGCCCTGCCAGCTCAGTGGGACACGGGTCATTTTCTTCTCCCCCGCTCATTCTCTGTTATGGGAGGGAACTAACTATACCAGCTCCATTGTTGATATAATATGGGGACATAATGGAGGTATAATGGAGCTCCATGACCAGCACCTCAACAGGGAGGTTGAGAAGTTTATATCTTTTTTGCCAGCTCTTTCTCTTCCTGGTCATCTCCCGTGCCATCGCTTACAGTTGGATCTTCTCCATCCTGCCAGATAGATCATTTCTCGTAAGAAAGGACCTGGTGATATATCTTCTTGAAGCCAAAAGGGCTCTCCAACACTAAGTATTAGCTTAACACTAAGTGTTAGTACAATTCCTTGATGCAGCAACACACTGGGTTTTGTAGTTGCTAAAGCTATAGATAGGTAGGCAGGGATATTTTTCTAGAAAAAGAAGTGCCAGAACTCACCCCAGATACCTCCCTTGTTTCCTTATAATTGCAATGGCAACCACCTGAGAGGTGACGGAACAGAGTTCTAGCGATTTCCAGCTGAAAAAAAAAGCCCTGTAGGTAGGGTTTGGTTGCTGTCCTATGATTTGGTGAGATTTCTTGGGTTTACAAAAGTCCTTGACATAAACAGTGGATTTCTGATTCACTGTAATAAAGCAATAAACTGTCAGGACTGCTGTAATTTGTTGCTAAATTTGATTTCCAATCTTGGCTACAAGGCTACTGTTATTAACTCTTAGACACTGCTATAATCTGATCATGTCAGAGCTTTCTTCTTGCTGAAGCTTCTTTCTCTTAGAAACTAGCAAGAATGGCTTGGATAGGTGATCAGCCTATAATATAGTATATGTGTGTTTATTATATTACTCTATTGTATTATCTTCTTTAGGTGTAACATGCCATATGGTACATTATGGTTAAGTGTGGTTAATAATAACAATAACAATATCAAGTTTATTTTAAACTGATTTTAATATTGCATTTTAAATGCTTTGGGAACTTGTATGGAAGTTTGGGTAAGAAATCATTATCATCTCTACATAATCATTGTATCAATATTATATATCAAAATAAAGGTAAAGGTAAAGGACCTCTGACAGTTAAGTCCAGTCGCAGACGACTCTGGGGTTGAGGTGTTCATCCCACTTTACAGGCCGAGGGAGCCGGCGTTTGTCCGCAGACCGTTCTTCCAGGTCATGTGGCCAGCATGACTTAAGCCGCTTCTGGCATAATGGAACACTGAAACCAGAGAAGCGCACGGAAATGCCGTTTACCTTCCCGTTGGGGCAGTACCTATTTATCTACTTGCACTTTGGCGTGCTTTCGAACTGCTAGGTTGACAGGAGCTGGGACCGAGCAACAAGAGCTCACCCCATCACGGGGATTCAAACCGCTGACCTTCCGATCAGCAAGCCCAAGAGGCTCAGCGGTTTAGACCACAGCGCCACCCACGTCCCTCATATATCAAAATAGCCACAGTAAAAAGAGTCAAAGTTTAGGAGATTATGAGAAATCCTTTTGTGAAAAGTTATTCTCATACAAGCATCTCCCAAAGTAAGGTATCTAAGTGATTTGACTATGGTTGTCAATAACCTGACTTGATCAAACCTTTAAAGAATCAAATGTGAAAGGTTAACCCAATTAAAAAATTGCCCTTACAAATTATGTTTGTCTGAAAGCAATATTATAACTGTGCCTACCAATAAAGAGTAGCAGATGCATTCATAATTGTGCCAGCCAAGTCAAAAGAGATATCTAATGCATTCATAATGATGACTTATATTTTCTCCACATTAGAATCAAATGGTCTAAGTTTGCACAATTGAATAGTCCTCTGGAGTTTTCAGAAAACTGAGCAAAGAACCCACTTCACTTTTTTAAAAAACATATTTTTTAAGACCATACGAGGCTTGTATTTTGTCAACATACTGGGTGGGAGGGAGTGTTATGTGATACTTAAATATATATTTTCCATCATTGTACATATCGAATGTCAGGTTGTTATGGTTATACTGACGCTGAAGGCCATGTGTGAGTTTTCTTTTTGAAGTTCATTAGTTGCTATGGGAACAATGATGTCACGACCAGTAAGATATTCAGGCTTTAGTTTGTGTAGCAAGAAGTGCAGTTTAAGGCTGCATTTATAAACATAATGGAGGATAAAACTTCTCTTTGCTTACCAAATTGAATATTCTAAAATTCTGAGGTTCTGGATAAAGGGCCCCTCCAGAGTAGTGTTTTATTAGGAGTGTATGGACTCCATCTGCACTATAAATTTAAAGCTGTATCATACCTTTTGAAAAAGTCATGGCTTCCCCCCCTCAAAGAAAACTGAGGGCTGTAGTTACTTAAGGCTACTGGGAGTTGTTTAGAGTCTGATATTCTCTTCACAAGCTATAATTCTCGGAGTTCCCTGGGAAGAGGGGTTAATTGCTAGACTACTCTGTTTCTCTACTTCTATTTAAGAACAGCTAGATCTGAATCTTCCCATTGTGTGTGGTTCATTGAATCTTAACTATATACTCATTTATTCCAAAATTTACATCCAGACTTTCTGTCCAAAGACCCTAAAGAACTTCAAGAATAATGTAAAGAAAAAAATCCTAAAATATTTTTTTAAAAAAACAATAGCCAACAGTTGATAAAACAAAACCACAATTAATAAAACAAATGGCACATGAGCACTAAAACAGAACTGTCTGTCAGCATGGGCACGTAACTTAATTCACCACATGCCAAAGGCCTTGTCTTTTCTGCTTATGAAATAAGGGCTAAAAATACACCCAAGTATGTAGAGTGTTGACATATGTTTTAATCTGTTTTTAGTTTATCATTTGTTTTAATTATTTTTGAATGCTTTAAAGTTTTTTTAACTATCTTTATTGATAATTTTATTGGGGTTTTCTGTAAACCGCTTAGATTTCAATTTTATTTTACCAATCAAGTGGTATATAAATTTTTATGAAATAAAAAAATAAAGAAGTTGCTCCTCTCTGAGGAATTCATTACCAAGTCTAGATGCCACACAACCCAAAAGCCATGTCTTACATTCATGCTTCAGGTGGTACATGTGGATATTGGGGAAAATAATAATGGGCTCCCATTATTAAGCTGCATGTTGGGGCAGGTCCATGAGAATATAATGGTTAATCTCAATAACAGCAGCAGTAGTATCAGTGAAAGTATCTTGCCGGGGATGAGAGGATGACTAAAGTTAATTAAGAACGTTCAGAATTGCAGCAGAAATGGTAGATAGGGCTGTGACATTCTTTGTCATCAAAAGCTCAGCAGAATAGAGTAGCCGGCACAATGTGGAGTTATTAGGTCTAATTATTGTCACTGGCTAGGAACATATTTCCAGTGTCATTGCTGCAGCGTATTGCCTTAGTGCGAAGCCGAATTATTTCACTCTCTCCAGCCAATTTTATGGCTGACCTCTCTGCTACTTGTCTTCCACATCATTTATCATTTAATATACAGCAATGCAATCCCTCACCTTCTTTCCTTCCTCTCCATCAAATTATCAAGGCAGTACTCCTGACACACCCTCACTCCACCAGCCAAGCAGCTGAACGGCTCGACAGGAAATACATCAGTCTTGCAAGGAAAGAAATAGCTTTCTCCAGCTCCAGAATCACAATAGCTCATGTGTCAACTCTTTGTCTATATGTGTGTGGTGTGGGTCTCTCTGCGTGGGGAAAAAAAATACATTTCAGATCAGGAAAAACACAGCAGAATAAAATGACAGAAACAATGACAATGGTGAAAAGGGGATGCTGGGGGAGGGGGTGAAACAGGACTAAGGGAGGAGGAGTTCTTTGAAACTTCCACCTTGAATTAGACACAGCTTTGTCTTTCTGACAACTATTTCATGCATGTTGTTTTCCCTGCACAGCTGAAAGACGAAAAGATGGGACAATGCCAGGTGTGATGGTTTGTCATGTGCACATGACATTTGGATACAGTCACATGGAATAAATCAGGCATCCCCAACCTTTGGCCCTCCAGATATTTTGGACTACAATTCCCATCATCCCTGACCACTGGTACTGTTAGCTAGGGATTGTGGGAGTTGTAGGCCAAAACATCTGGAGGGCCGCAGGTTGGGGATGCCTAGAATAAACACTCTTGTACTCTTTGTGGGTTACCACAACTCTGTGTGGGGAGGGGGTTGCTATCAGAGCAGCACAGAGAGCAAGTCGCTTGGGTTTTGCTACAAGAATTCCTAGTCCAAGAAGACCCTGACACTTTATGCAACAGTCTCCCATTATATTCATATCTTTCAGGGCTCACACACATCTCTTTAACATTACAAACATTACTTGCATCCTGGGTTGATTTTGAGCCTTATGCAAGTGCAAGTATGGAGATATAATAGAGAAACAGCATTCCTCATTGTGTATTTAGAGACAGCTCCATGTTTATGGAGGACTTTGACAAAACTTTCCTTGAGCAGTGGGCACCCTGGTTCGGCAGGCATACTTGGTGGTAACAGGGGCAGGCAGCAACTATGCTATGATGGAGACATCACAATGCCCCAGAGAGACTTCCACTTTCATGCATTAGTATGTTTTCTTTGCACATCTGCAAAAGCATAATAGAACTGTTCACAAGCTGGACCAGAAAAAGAGGAAAGTCTCATGAGCAAATGGAAAAAAAGAAAACACTGCTTTGAGAACAAATTATATTCTGATAAATTCTGAGAATCTTGACAGAAAGAAAAACACAGCACTGCTTTTCCGTGTAATTTGAAATCCTAAAATCTGGAGGGAGGTGGAAGCATCCCTAGACAGCATTCAAGTTGTACAGCTGGAAACATATACATATCTGTAAGCACACAGCTTGTCTCTCTCTGGTGTCATTGGATCCTATTTTTGGACTCTTCCCACTTCTAGGTTTTGGTTGCCTTGAATGGTTTCAGCTCTAACAAGAGCATCTGTTTCTATTTGTGGTATATGCTGTAATCGTTTTTGCTAACTGTTACGTAGTGTTTGAAAAGGTGCAACAAGGAGTGCAAAAAGTAATTATAGAATGTTGCGTGCAACTTATCTGCATTTAGCCCACCTTTAATCGGTACAGATACCCGGGCAGGATACAAAAAAATAAACAGGACCATATAATACATGCATAGGTCCTAGCCTTCCCCCGGAGTAATGGAGTGAAAACTACATTTGTTAGCCTTCATACTACCTAGTTACTCTACTAATAAAAATATAATTTAGTGCTAATAGTGACTGTGCTTTTAGTTTTCTGTTTCCTAGCCTTTTAAACCTTTTAAAACCACACATTGGGAACCCACAAGCACAAGAAAAACATAATTTAGAGCTAAAGTGGCTGTGATTTTGGTTCTCTGTGTTTACTAGCCTTTAAAAACCTTTTAAAAGTGCACATTGGGAACCCACAAGCACTAGCTACTGTTATTGTAAGAGCTTTATATCAGGGTGGGGAATTTCTGTCCTGCAGGCCTAATTCAGCCCAACGTGGGTCCCAATTGGTCTGTTTTGCCCCAAACCATGTGCCCCAAACCTGACATCATATGTGACATCAACGGAATGCAGCTGACAGTGTGCAATTGGGATCCTACTGGACAAATCCAGTTCCCCACTCCTGCGGCACCATAAATGTCATTTGGTGCTCATCTTCTGTAAATGCTTAAGCTCAGACCTTTTCGCATGACACATACTGCATTAGTGAACATGTGCAGGAGTGGTGGAAGTAGGATCATACAAGCAGGTTCTGCTTCATGAACTATGCCAAAGGTCTGTACAGCATGTATATCGTTTGCTCACACTTGTATTCACAATCAGGAGCCTTGCAGAAATTAACACCTCTAGAATGATACTGATAAGCCTATGCTCATACAGTCTGTTCACACAGACTGCAGACTATAGGTAATTTGGGGGATAGGTCCCGCCAGCATATTCCTTCCTTCCACACACATAACATTCACCCTAGATGTGAAAAAAGCTATTGGAATAAAAGACGTCAGCTGTTCTTCTCCTGCCTTCCTTGGTAAGTGACACAGTGACTCTGACTCTGGTGCATCCAATTCCCTATGGTTTGTTCCAGAGTGACAGAACAGCCCTTGTTCCCAGGAAGAGTTAAAGATGTCAGACAAGACAGTGGCAGGTGCTTTGACTGATTCCAAGCAGCAGGCAACAGATGGCTGTAAGATCCGATTTGAAGATAAGCAGAAAATGAATATTCATCAGTGAAGCTGCTGATTGAACAACTTCTTCAATCAGCCCACCTCTTTCAAATGTATGCATTGCAGCTTGGTGATTCGCAAGGTGAGATATTTTATATATATATATATATATATATATATATATATATATATATATATATCCCATTAAATTTCAGCTGTAAAGGGTATATTTGTATGGCATTAACTGTTAAAAAAGAGAATTATTTCAAGCAGGGGACTGGGCAACTCGTAGGACACACACACGTGTGAACAGCGTGAGCAAAGGACTGTGTCAGCCAGCATCCAGCCCTACTTCTGTTGTGCGTTATTAGGTAGACTGCAAATCATGACTTTTTAGGATGAACACTACAGGATTATAAGTAATCCATCCAATTTCAGTTTTGATAGCTCAGGCACTTTTGATTCTTAGAAGGGATAAATTGCATATACATGGGGATGTCTATTGCCGCTTTAGAAAGATTTCCCTTTATTGTTAGGGCTTAGCATTTATTATGAAGTTTCCACAATATTAAATATGTTCACTACGTTATAATGGAAGGACTCCAGGTTCCTAAGATGCTGGTACTGAAGGACCAGAAGGTTTGGCTTCAGAACTAAATGATGTATTGTGGCTTCTGACTGACCATTTCTTTGTTACACATTGCATGGGCTGAGAATACTCCAGAATGATCTTCAGTGGGAGCTAATGGTTAGAATATAGTTGGGATTCTCTCTGTTTTTGAATTAGGTATTGGACATTGGGGTGTGGGGTACTGTCCCTTTCTTCTTCTTCTTCTTTCTTCTTCTTCTTCTTCTTCTTCTTCTTCTTCTTCTTCTTCTTCTTCTTCTTCTTCTTCTTCTCTCTCTGTCACACACACACACACACACACACACACCCCTCAGCTGGTGAGAGAGGGTGAGATCCAGAGAGTGAGTAACAGCACAGTGAGTGGGTAGAGCCTATGGGTATGAAATAGGCTTGGGGGACCTATGGTCTACCAGATTTTGGACTGCAGTTCATGTCATCCCTGACCACTAAATGTGCTGGCTGCGGCTGATGGGAGTTGTAGTCCAACAACATCCAATGGATGAAAACTAATGGTGGGTGGTTATGTGTTGGAGTTCAGCAATTCTGATCTTGTTTGCAGCCCAGACAGGAGGTATTTTTCAGCTAAGATTTGATGTTAAAACAATACTCGTCAAAAGGAATAATAATAATAACACCCACAAACAAACAAAAACTGGCATGCAAGCTTTTGTCTTGGCTGGCTGACAATCCTAGCTTAACAATACAGCAATGTGACAATGATTTGTCCCACTTAAACAGGAAAATAAGATGAACCCAGCTGAATCAGAGCAAAGACTTATCTTGTCAAGCATTCTGTTCTCGCGGGGGTCAGCTAGGTGCCTGGATCTAAGTGTACAAACTGGATCTGAGTGCAACAATACAGTCCCTACTTGGAATTCCCTGAAACTGGTATTCAGAGGCTTATGACCACAGACCTTGGAGATACTACATAGCCATCATGGGCATTGACACCTAGAAAGCTAGACGTATAGGAAATACCTGTGAAAGCGTCCCCACAACAGAAGCATGCACTCTTTCATTCCATCTGCATAGACTGTGCATGTCCCAAATCTGTGTATTGAATGAATAGGGTATGAACTACAAAATGTGAGCTGTTGGACATTATGCTGATGCTCCAATGTCCTACAACACGTTGTTCTTCTTCAAACAACATGCTATGTCACAGTGCTGCTGACTGATCTACAAATCTTGGTAGATACAAGCAAACCACAGCAAATAAATAAGAGAGTGCAGCATTACTTATGAGGCTGGCTCAGAAGGCATGTGATGAAACTTCTGGGGATTTCTGTTTGTTCCAGCAGAATACATGAATAACATTAATCTAACTATCCATTAATCTAGCATTAATCCATCTACATCTCCACAGTTCTCTCTCCATATGCCCATTTCTAGTCCGAGTTACTTTTCAACTGTTCCAGTGATAAAAAGGAAACTTTGATGATTCCAGTCATCACTCACACACTCCCCTTAATCCAGAAACCCTTCTACCCCCAGGAGTGCCTGGGAAAACAACCAAGCCTTGAAGGATGCCTGCAAAGTCAGCACATTTCAGACTGATGAACTGAAGCCAGGGGCATATTCTACCAGCTGAAGACCCCTCACTGAGAATGCCCTGCCTCGAGGCATTTTTTGATTAAATTACAAAGTCCCCACCGCAAGACCTTAGATTGATCTCCACTGCCACAGTATGTTATTTTTTAGCACTACAGTGCTCTGCAACATGAGACATAGAGGTGTTGCTCGATCCACTTGCACAAAAGCTATGGCTGGTGCATGGAAGCCAGCCCATAATTTTATATCAAAGGCAAAATCATAATAAGACCATGGTTCTTAACCTCAAAGTTGCAGGCAGGGAAAAGTAATGATCTTGGTACCACAACATAACTGGATTGTTGTTTTCCAGTGTTCTCTGAATGTAAAAGTTTCTATTGTTTCATAAAAGCATTGTCTTTCACTTTTAAAAATCCCTATGGCAGTTACAGCAACATTGTGAACATGTTTTAGTTGCCACAACAGAGCTCTTGAACATTTTACTGATTCAGATGTGCCAATTTCATATTACAGAAATGAATTTATTTCAAACATAATGGGCATGATTTTCCAACTTGCCAGACATTACAGAACTAAATATACACAGAGAAATTAGCCAAAGCTTGTCGCTTACTAAGGCTTCAACCCTGTGCCCACTCCCCTGGAAGTAATTCTCACTGAATACGGTGGGGCTTCCTTCCAAGTAAAATCATGCATAGGGTTGCACAACTAGTCACTAGTCTCAGAGTTTACAAATTAACTACAGCTAAAGATTCCATCAGCACCATTAATGTTAACATTCGGCATCCTGAAAAATCTATCTGGCCATGCAACTCTATCAGTCTCTATCAGCACAGCCAATGATATGAGTGATTATAAAAGTTGCAGCCCAACAACATCTGGAGGATCACAAGTTCTCCAACCTTGCATATGGATGACTTGAGGATGCCTGTGGCTAAACTGGTACATGTCCTTGAACTATGCTCTCTGCTTGTGTGTTAAGCTATTTGCCACGAATATTCACTTAACAAGTTTCACAGCATGGCAGTAACAATGACCATCTTGGCTAGATGAGTAACTTACTGTTTCCTCTTTTTTTGTACCCTAACCTTTTTGTTTTCTTCTGAAAAGCAATACAAAAGCAGGATTTTCTGATTTAGCCCTAAATTGCCTGCCTTCGTGCATATACGAAGAGAAATGTATTTTGTGGTGTGCTTGCACTGTTTCAGACAATGATATATGTTGCAGCTTAATAAACTCTCTCAGTTTAAATCTAGAAAGGAAAACAATGTATTTGCTCTGTTTTATGTTGCAGGAACATCCATGCAGAGAGGACAGAGAGTCCTAGAAGAAACTCCATTATGTTAAATAAGTGCAGTCTTGTCTTCTTGTGCTCTGAAATAAGAAAAGGAGAGAGAGAGAGAGTTGAAGACTAGAGATGAACTGAGCAGCCTAATTCCATCTTGTTTCAGTCTTCCTGGTGCTCAGTCAGCCCCATTATTTTGCCTGTTTTTTGAAAGAAAATGCAAATAGTCTGCATTTAAATTTCACACATTTTAATGCATTTTGGACACACTTTATTTAAACACAAACATGATGCCACTGTATTTATCCATTTTGTGCACCTCTTTTGCATACAATACATATTTTTGTGTGCACATACTGAACACGGAAGCTGCGGTGCAAAATTCAGAAAAGTTTGTGAGCCAACTGGGAATTGTGTTCTGATCCTCAAATGGATTCAGGAGCATCAGGCCAGGTTGCTCCGCTGCAAAAAGTGGACTGAAAAGATTCCTTCCTCATCCCAATTGCAAACCAACCATACCACAGAAGATGTACCTAATTATATCTCATTATCCTTGTAATGGGACGCGGGTGGCATTGTGGGTTAAACCACAGAGCCTAGGACTTGCCGATCAGAAGGTCCCTGCTCCTGCCATCCCTGCTCGGTCCCTGCTCCTGCCAACCTAGCAGTTCGAAAGCACATCAAAGTGCAAGTAGATAAATAGGTACCGCTCCGGCGGGAAGGTAAACGGCATTTACGTGCGCTGCTCTGGTTCGCCAGAAGCGGCTTAGTCATGCTGGCCACATGACCTGGAAGCTGTACGCCGGCTCCCTTGACCAATAAAGCGAGATGAGTGCTGCACCCCCAGAGTCGTCCGTGACTGGACCTAATGGTCAGGGGTCCCTTTACCTTTACCTTTATCCTTGTACTATTGGAATGCCTCAGTGTGAGGAATTCCACCATGGTTATAAGAAAGCAAGGGATAATTTGGTCACAACAACATCCTAGCCCTCATATGATATTATCCAGATCATGCTTCTTATCACAGTAAAGAATTCAACCTCTGCTTTTCATTGGGATGTTTTGTCCTCATGGTATTGATGTCGTGTTTCTCACAGTCACATTCTGTTCTTCCTTCATGCTGATAACAGGCTTTCTACTCAGAAGTGTAGGAGACAGTCTTGTGGAAAGAGACGACATATGTATGTGTCAGTAGGAATTTTACAAGGAAAGAATATATATATATATATATATATAAAAGAAAGAAAATAGGTCTTACTCGAAAAGATGCTAGATGTGATAATGGAGGAAATGTGCGAAAAATACAAGAGGGTGAGAAAGGGGTATTAAGTCAAGCTTTACTAGAAGTCAGAGGACTGGTAGGAAAAAATCTGTAGCAGAAATGAGATAAGCAGGATGGTGCTAAAGAAAAAACAAAAGAGCATTTTAGAAGCGAAAAGGTGTCTTGAAGCAAAGGGGAAAGTGAGAAGCATTAGAACAAACAGAGTAGTACCTTCAAGCTGAATCAGAAAATAAGCACTGATAACTTTACACTACAAACATCACACATTGCATAAAATGAAACTCATTCACTTGTATCTCTCCTTTTCAGGTTCATTTCCCCACACATTTAGGATCCATTGCTTCATGTCAGTATGGGCCCCACTTGTTTCAGATGGTGTGTGTTTAGAGAAGGGCTAATGTTGGACAGGTTCTCTCTTCTTCAGTATAAATATAATACTCAGATATTCTGGTCTAACCAAGGCAGAGTGCAAACAGCCAGTCATCCTTTATTTCATATAGTAGATTTATAATTTGGTTGTCCTGAGTCCAGTTTAATGTACTGAGAGGTACCCTGGCTTAATGGCAGAGCATATACTTTGCATGCAAAAAGCCCCAGTTTGAATTCCTAGCACTTCTAGTTATGCCAAGCAGCTGCAGGACTGGTTTTAAGAGAGTCTATCAGAGTGGAGAGTACTGGACTAGGATATGAGTAGGAAACCTGTGGCTATCCAAATGTTTATTTGACTCCAGCTCCCATCAGCTTCATCCAGCATGACCAATGGCCAGGGACGATTGGAGTTGGAGTCCAGCAACATCTGGAGAGCTCTGTATTAACTACGTCTGATTTAGAAGTATGAAAGGAGAGATATTTATTGTGCTTTGCTTTTGTTAATATTGACAGCCAAGCAAAATAGGTTCTTAGCCACAATGGAAGAGGAGGAGGAGGAGGAGGGGGAGGAGGGGGAGGAAGAGGAGAGTTTGGTCTTTCCCCCTTAAGGAGTCTCAAAGCAGCTAACAATCTCCTTTCCTTTCCTCCCCCACAACAAACACTCTGTGAGGTGAGTGAGGCTGAGAGACTTCAGAGAAGTGTGACTAGCCCAAGGTCACCCAGCAGCTGCATGTGGAGGAGCGGGGAAGCGAACCCAGTTCGCCAGATTACAAGTCCACTGCTCTTAACCACTACACCACGTTGTCTCCCATGACAGATGCTGGGAATCATAAGTGAGAAGAGTGTTCTCAGGTCTTGCTTTTGGGCTTCCCATAGGCCTCTGTTTGGCCACTGTGAGAAAAGGATGCTGGACTAGATGGTCCTCTTCCTTTGCTTTTATGTTTCTATTCCTTGTTATGCTGTGAGGTGATGTGTGCATAAATATGGGAATAAAGAGTACGGAAATAAGCAAGGCTATGCTGAGGCCTGTGATACAGGTTCTGCATCCTTAGGATTGTTCCCTAAATGTTTAAAAGTGATAGCTTCGTTTTGTGTTAGTTTCAATACAACTTCTTCCTTCCATGCCTGCTTCCCTCAGATGTATTCAACATCAGGTAAACTAAGTATGATATGTATAGCCTTCCATTGAGATTAAAAATGGTAATTGAAATAAATGAATGAATGACAGTCATTAAGGGAGCTTTCTAACAAAATCCAATCAGAGCCTTCTGTGACTTCATGGCTAGATAGCCTCAAGCTTCAGGTATAGTCCAGAAATGGCACAATATTAAACCTGCATTGCTTTCCAGGTGTAGGGTTTATATAAATTACTTAATATCTCATTTTGGTTATAATTGAACAGGTCTCTATGAAAGATTATTTTCACTCAATCACATGATGGCATTTTCCTGCTTTTTGGCTTGGATAACTGTAATCTAAATTAAATGCCATTATGCCATTTTATCCACTATGCCATTTTCTCCGGTGAGATAAGGTTCAGATTTTATGTAGATGTGAAATGGCAGGGGAAAGTCTGCAATTAAATCAACCCACAATTAAATAAAACTAGGTGCTTTTTTTCCCTGCTAGAGAAACAAACCTCAATTTTGGTGTATCTTCAGCCAAAAAAAAATTAAAAACAAAACCCCACTTGTATAATCATTACATAGCTGTTATTTCATCACCCCAAACTCAAGGGACCACACTGAAAGATCTCACAGTTCACAGCATCACACTCTCCTGAACTCCTTTTGAGATATTTTTGATATATTGCAAGATGTGGTTTGTTTACTCTGTGATATCATCCTATTAGAATTTTTAAAAAATACTAAGGAGCTGTCACATTGTCTTCTTGTAATATTCCTTGAGTATCATAAATTACTAATAGCATAATTATTACCGTGTCCAAACTAAGATGCCACTTTCAGTAGCCCAAGAAAGGAAAGTGCAATAAAAGGAGAGAATGTCTCTCACTTTCCACAGCTAAATTTCTTGGTTCAATCCCATCACCAAAAATGATGGATTTGGATAATTTGCACTAGTGAAGACTAGTTTAACATTTCTTTGTTGTTCATTGGTATTTCTGTATCTGATTTGGAATGAGTCTCTGGACTTTGCTATAAATGTTCCTACTTGTGATTTTGCTCATGTTCCTACTCATGCTCCTAACAGTGTTTAGAGATGCTGAGAGCCATGATAACACCATGGATGCTGCTACACATGCCTACAATATCCATTTTACAACTCAAACAGGTGTGTTGCTGGATCAGTGCCTGCCCTCAGTACTGGACTGGGTAAGAGCCAACAAACTGAAGCTCTACGCATATAAGAAAGAAACACTGTTAGTGGGTGGTTCCTTTTCCAGACATGTGGAAGGTATCCTGTTAAGGATAGAGTTATACTCTCCTTATAGGAGCAGGTGCACAGATTGGGGGTGGGACTCTTGGATCCAACATTGTCATTTGAGGCACAAGTGGTTACAGTGGCACAGAGGGCCTTCTACCAGCTTGGAAGCCCAGCTGTGACACTAATCAGATGGCTTCAGGTATTTATGCTCTGGTAACCTCCAAGTTACCAGAGCATAAACACCTGAAGCCATCTGATTAGTGTTACGTGACATGGGTGGCGCTGTGGTGTAAACCACTGAGCCTTGGGCTTGCCAATTGGATGGTTGGTGGTTCGAATCCCCACAATGGGGTGAGCTCCCATTGTTCGGTCCCAGCTCCTGCCAACCTAGCAGTTCGAAAGCACATCAAAGTGCAAGTAGATAAATAGGTACCGCTCTGGTGGGAAGGTAAACAGCGTTTCCGTGCACTGCTCTGGTTTTGCCAGAAGCGGCTTAGTCATGCTGGCCCCATGACCCAGAAAAACTGTCTGCAGAGCGGACAAACGTCGGCTCCCTCGGCCTGTAAAGCAAGATGAGCGCCGCAACCCCAGAGTTGTCCACGACTGGACTTAACTGTCAGGGGTCCTTTACCTTTACCTTTAACCTACTGAAATGTGTTGTGCCTTAGGCTGCTTTTGAAGATTGAAAACAACAGCTACAGCAGAACATAGCAGTTAGACAAGAAGAGATAAGAAGGCATGAACATATAATGCCAGTTTTGGCACAATTGCACTATCTGCCAATTTATTTCTGAGATCAATTCTGAAAGCTGGTTTTGATCTTTGATCTAGCTGTCATTTCATCGCCCCAAACTCAAGGCACCACTAGGGATAGCTCAGTTGGTTAGAATGTGGCACTGATAACATAGGGTTGCAAGTCTCTGGACTCGGTCCAGAGTTTACAATTTTCCCAAACTCCACAAAGCTTTGAGTTAAACTGAAGGCCCATGGAATCCAGCATCCAAATTCTCCCATGCCCAATTCTCATTGCTACCAAGGTCTTTTGCTGTTCCATGCAAAACTTTCTGGATTGGAAAGATATGACTATGTTATTACATGGGTATATTTACTTTGCTGGCTCTTTCCCTCACTCCCAGTAAGCTGTGCTTTGCTGATTAAAAGATGTTATCTAGGACGTTTGTCAGACAGTATGCCTGGCCAGCTAGCATGGCCAAAGTGAGCAGGTTAAGGGGTGTGCCTGTCTCCAGATTCAGCGGTGTGATCTCAGCTGGAGACATGGCATGGAACAGCATGCTGCTCCTGCTCAGAAATGCAGTAAACAGCTCCTGGCAAGAAAGATGGCAGGCTTCCATGACCTTTCTAGGCCTACACTAGTAAGAAGGATTTTGCGCCAGGTGTCTCAACTGTCTATCCACTATTATTAATTTTGCCAACCTGCTTCAGTGGGTATTTTGCACATTCTATGTAGTCTGCCTTTTAGCACATTCACAGAGAGATTTCTGCTCAGATGTTTTTCTCTGTCATCTAAATGAAAAATGAAATGAAACAAAAAGTCATGATACTGCTATCTCACCAAGTCTTTGTTCCCAAAGTCTTTGGAGAAAGATCTAAACTAAAAAATTGAAATTCAGGTAGGTAGCTGTGATGGTCTGACGCAGTCAAAATAAAAAGTGAAAATAAAAAAAAAATTGTCCAGTAGCACCTTACAGACCAACTAAGTTTGCTCTGGTATAAGCTTTCGTGTATCTGAAGAAGTGTGCATGCACATGAAAGCTTATACCAGAACAAACTAGGTTGGTCTGTAAGGTGCTACTGGACAATTTTTCTTTTTCTTTTTTTATTAAAAAATTTTAAGGTATTCTGTGCCCCCAAAATTAAAATATGACCCACGTTGATAGCCATTATGAGGTATAAAAACATAACCACAACAAACCTTATTTATAAACTTGTCAGTGCCCCTGCCTATTAAATCTTCAATATAAGCCAAAAACAGGTCTTAAGATGCTACAGTTGCCTGGGCATACCCACAAACTCTACCACTTGTTTTTAACCAATGTGCCTGCTTTTTCAGTACCCGGACTGATCATTTTTTAGGATGCCCCTTTCTGCTCCACCTGGTAATTCAGCACTGAGAGCCCCAGCTAACGGGAACACTTTCATCGGACTTTTTATGTGCCATTTCACACACAATCTGCAGAGGAAAATATGGGTTTGCCATCAAGTATACATTGACCACTGAAGCAAATCATGATAATCCTGTTGAGTGCACATTTGTGATACATGTATTTGCAAATTTGTATACACCTCAGATGTTTAAGTGTATACTTAAATAACAACAACCTAGGTGTACATCTAAACATGCAAAGTGTGAAGAGATCATGAGAGAAATAGGAGTGTAGAGTTATTCACTCCAATAGATGGTCATTGTAGAGTAATAGTGCTTGCCTATGCTGACTCTGCAGCTGTTGTGCTCTGTGATGAAACAAGGCTAGGCTCTGGGGTACACAGAGCTCTGGAGTTGCTTCAGCAAGGATCAAACTGAAACTCAGGTGTTAGTTCAGTTAACTGCCAGCACCACCTGTGCAGTGGCAGGCCTTGGTGTCTCAGATTTCAGTGGTGCCCTATGTGACACCAAAATTCAGTGCCGCAGGCCTCTCGTCTTCCATTTAACATCATTGCTGCACTATTCCCTGCAGCTCTCCCCCACCTCAAGGCTCTGCCAAACTGGTCACGCTCCCCCCTCAGTCCACCTCTGATCTGTGCTTCAGGATGCTGCTCCAGTAATCTCCTACTGTGACAGAGCATGGGAGCCTCAGGTCTTCCTGGGTCTTCTGTGGTGGAGTCCTTTGAATCAGAAGATGCCATTGCCACATCCTCCTGTGACAGGTATGTGTGTTGGGGGTGGGGTGCACTGGTCTAGCAGATTCACCTGAGAGTGCTTCATAAGAACATAAGAAGAACCAGCTGGATCAGTCCAGCACCCTGCTCTTACAGTGACTAATCAAATGCCCATGGGAAGCCCTGCCATGGAAAACTGCTTCTGGGGCTGGCCCCATCTGCTCTTTCCCCTGATTCAGAGTCCTCACCCTCATCCCTTTAAGATGAGGAAACCAACTCCAGGGTCTTGACAGCATCCTAGAGACAGTGTTACGATAGTACCCATCCTTTGTGATAACAGCTTAGTTCTTTCCCACACCCAACACATGCACACACACACACACACACACACAGAGAGAGAGAGAGAGAGAGAGAGAGAGAGAGAGAGAGGCAACAAAATTGTATCAGTCACAGTGCCCATGCACATTGTTTTGCTTTAGTAGATTTAAGCATTAAAATTAATCTGTGTGGCTGTCTACTCCAGAGATATTGAATGTGGGCAGAAGACTCGTGAATTAAATTGTTCAAAATTGATGTGTCAATCAACGTGAAACTTGTGTTTCAAAAAGCTGCTGACTCAGTGGAAGCTGAGTTGTTTTTTGTTTTTTTAAAAAACTATTTGGTTTTTTCACACACAAAACTATTTGACAGACTCATCAAATATTCAATATGTGACTTCTATCACAATAAAAATAATTGGGGGCAGGGATGAAGAGGGAATTCTCATATTTTGCTTTAATCATAACTATAATAATGTGGTATAATGTCTCATAGGCTTTTTGCTTTGAAGATCTACTTAAGATTCATATGGCAAATTTAAAATATGAGAGACGTTTCTTTTCCATAACACTGGAGGAGAGAAGATTTGTGAAAAAGCATGATGTTTCCTTGTTTTGTGAGGAGTTGCTCCTTATCATACTTAAAACGTACATATGGGTTGTGGGTCAGAGACTGCTTTGCATGTGCAAAGTTCCAGGTTCAATCCCTGGCATAGGTATGCAGTTGAAAAGCTAGCATGGCTCAATCCACATTCTTTCAGCTAACCAGAAACGCATTAGATAATCTGCAGGAATAGTGGCAGGAAAAGCAGTGACAAAGTATCGCCATCAAGGGTGTGGATGCCAGTGTTCATTTGCCATTCACAGTATTTCAACCATGTTAGAGAGAGAAAGAAATGTGGGCTGAAAACAGTCCCTATTTCGTTAAATACTCACACACTTGCCAGTTGCTATTGCGATTCTAGCAGTGGTGAGGTAGCAGCACAGATTCTCCCAGTCCTTTGAGGCAATCCTTCCATATGGTACCACCTATATCAAGGAACTCCCTTCCCATGGATATTCAGCACCCACCTTTGCCTTATTTTCAGTGCCAGCTAAAAGGAGAAATTGCAACCACAAGCCTATTCGGACATGTAGTTTGACATGCAATTTTAAAACAAACAAACCTGCTGATTTGACTTGTTTTCAGAGGGAGGGGAAATAGGTCTACTTATCTTAAACATTTTATTGTTATTTTTATGAATGTTTTGTATCATTTTGTGAAAACTGCTGTGAGCTTTTGGTGACGGTGTATCAATCCTGCTAAATAAACAAATGCCCAAGATAATGGAGCTTTGCCAATATGATGGTGGTTACCTCCTCCTGTCTCATCTTTTGGGTCAGAAGAAGGAACAATGGCAACAGAACAGATAAGGCAGCTGGGAAAAGCCCCCAGACAAATGCATAGGGTCCCCATAGCCTTTAAGCTGGGCCTGTTTGAATGATTGCTCTAATTTATGCTACAGATGGGGTTTAAAGCAGGTAAATCGGATCATTAATGCATTGTGTCTTAGACAGATGGAAAGGTAGAACCAATTGTGCAGTCTATATATCAAACTGTAACATCAGGGTGGTATTTTCAAAAGAAGCTAAGTAATTTAGAAACACAGCTCACAGAAGCTTTTGAAGAATTGCCCGTAGGGACCGCGCATCTCTCCAGAAAAGGCCAGCTTAACATCCTAGCTCTGCCAATAAGAAATAATGAAAGTTTACAATCTTTTTTCCTTGCTGAAACTTCTGTGTTAATAAGAAAGAGAAATCAGATAAAAGTTTGCAACAGTTGAGCCATTGTACAAACCTGTTATATAGAAAAGAAGACATACGTAGAAATGTGGGGCATTTCAGCCCCATCCAGGCATTACTCCCTCAAGTGGTTTACATCCAGGGCCAACCCAGCTATTAGACAGGATGAGGACACAGGCGGTGGAAGCCCCCAAGGCAGCACACCCAAGGTCTTCCCTGTCACCTCTGCCACCAGCAGAAAATTGATGGTGGCATAGACACTGGTTTTGAGAGAGATCTCACCGAAACCACATGAGATCTTGTGGAGCACACGAGATCTTGCATGATATCAGTGCCAATGGCACCATTTCTCCACTGGTGGTCGAGGTGGCAGGGTGGATGACGCAGGTAGCAGTGGCAGGGCAGGACAGCACTTCCCATTTAGCCTCAAGCAGTGGAAGGGGATGCACTGTCCCTGCTTACATCACATATGGCTAGGTGGGGATGTTGTGGTCCCAGCAGTCCCATTTCCTTGGTCTATCCCTGAGATGCCTGCTGGTGACACATAAGCTTCCCTCATGATCTGCAACCCTGTGTGTGATCAAGGGAAAGGGAAAGGACCCCTGGACAGTTAAGTCCAGTCAAAGGCGACTATGGGGTCCGGCCTTCTGAATGGTAATGAATAGATTAGGCTAGAGAGACCCTTTCAATTTATGGCCCAATAATACCAAAAATGCAACATTAACTGTGGTTAACAAATACTAAGCACTAGCAGAAGGTTACATAAAATAAAAAGCAACCAGTTGGACACCCTCAGAGATACTGATAAAAAAAAACAGCACTCAACATTTTTAGTATGTATAGGATAGGAAATATTTAAATTTGTATACTGCCTTATACCTGAATTGAGAAAACCAGGAGAGTCCTCAGGTTTTGTATCCATGTTATCCAAGGCTATCCCATTGGCCTAGGCCAGAGCTTTCCAAACTCTGTGCTGTGACATGTTAGTGTGTTGGCTGCAGTGTGTAGGTGTGTCGCGTGAACGCTCTTATATAAGGGGTTAGTTTAACCTCCTGTTTGCTAGTAAAAGTGTCACAAAATGATGCATGTCTAAACAGTGTGGCACTAGCATAAAACGTTTGGAAAGCTCTGGCCTAGGTATTGGAATAGTCATATATAGCTGAATAAGAGCTATTTATGCAGACTTTTAAAGGCTAAATGTAATCAGAAGCACTTATTTTTCATTTTTTGTGGAAAACCAACCTTTAAAATCTGTCCTTAGGTGTCAATGTGTTGGTTCCCCCCACTTCCTTTGACAATAAAGGAATCTATTTTGAAACCATCAAAACTGTTAAGCTTCCTTCCAATCTAGCCTTATACTGCAGTCCCACATTCCTTCAACTCTACTCACCCTAAAACTGTGTACAATATCAAACTGAGCTACAGGGAATCAGAACGAAATATGTTCAAAGGGATTACTCTTCTTCACAGGATTGTTGGCAGGGAGCGATGAAAACCTCTTGTTTTATCAATATTTGGGGAATTGTAGGGGGAACTGGTCATTTATTTTTCTCAAAACAAAAAGATGAATGTTCTCTGATTACTAATTCTCCCCTTTGAATTTATTATTTGTTTTGATGAAATGCTGCACTCCATCCAACCCTATAAATGATGAGGGATTATGCGATGAATTATAATCAGTATTTGTAAGCATTATCAAGATCAAGATTTCCCTGTTTTGATCTTCACAGTTCATTTGTTTGAAGAATAAAAATCCTGATAATACTTTCTATAAGGCTTTTAGAGAGTTCAAATGCTTCATATATACAGTACAATCTTGCAATCCTTACAATGGTCCTGGGACTTAGGCAACTATTATCATTCCCATACTGCAGATGGCAAACTAAGGACAAGAGGGTCTTAATCGAGCCCACCTAGTGAATTCAGGGCAGAATCGAAAGAGAAATTTGGGCAAGCAGAAGGCGGGGCTGCCTTGGGCAGGAAAAAAGGGGAAGCGGACCTCAAGGAGTCTTGATTTTTTTAAAAATATATATACTTCGTGTGTCCACATCTAATCTTGCCACTTTCTAAAATTTATTTGTGTTTTTCTTTTTGTAAATCTACCAAAAAATAAAATGAAATGAAATCAGGATTAAGAGATTTTCTCAGGACAGTGTAATGTGTGTGCTGTGTCCTGTTGGTGTAGTGGTGATGACACTTGCCCTTCTTATGATAGGAAATGCTTTCTTGGGCGGGAGGGGAGAGAAAAAATGGGGGGGTGAAGAGAATCATTTGGGGGAGAAAGAGAAATGTCCCTGTTTTCATCTAGGGAATGTTGGAGAATATGCACTAATTTTTCAGGATATTGTTCTTGCACATTAAACCATAGCTTATTTTAACTATGGTTTAATGGTTTGTGCAAACCCAGCCAGTGTTTTACACAAGCATCTGGTTGACTGCTATGAAAACATAATAATAACCCTACTTCTTTTTTTTTTAAATGATATTTATTAAGATTTTTCCATTATCAAAAAATCAAAGAAAAACACAAAAAAGAAAACGAAACAAAAATAAAAAAATTTAAAAACACATAAAATTCAAAGTCATTATTTTCAATAACCTATTTTCCTGACTTCCCCACACCTCCCCCTCTTGTATTCCAATTCAAATTGTTGGTTCAACAAGTTCTTGTCCCCAATTTTTAACCTTTTTATATTTCAATCATTTTAGAAAAACCAATTTTAACTTTTAAACTTTTAACTTATAAATTTATAACTTATAACTTATAAACATCAATAATTATACATCTGTTCTTATTCTTAAAGCCTTTTTCTAAAGTCGACCTAAATTCCCTTCCACGATTTCCTCAATTCTCATACAAATAACAAAACAAAATAAAAACAAAACAAATTATAATTATGCACCCTTTGGATTCCCAAACTCCACCCCCCCTTTCCCAGTTCCAATCCCAATAATCGTCCATCAGTCAATCTACTCTCAGCCTGGGGATCTCACGTCCGAGGCTCTCTCAGTTCCTCTCTGCCGGCTTTTTGGATAGTCCTTAGTATTAAACACCAAATCTCGGAGAAGCTCTAGTCCAATAAAGTCCATATTTCTTCCAACCAGACCTCCATACTCAAAAGTGGAGCCTAAGTCTTGTTTCTTACTCTTTTTAAGTCCAAATGTCCCGAAAGCTCCAACTTCCACCTTAATCAGATTTGTAATCCTTAGGTCTTCAGATCTCCACACAAGAAGATCTCTCAATAACCCTACTTCTTAGGTAATTATGCAACAGGTCTGATCTGTTCGGCACAACATTGTTGCTTGCAGGAGCAATGGAGTGGGGAGTTTGTTCTGTCTAGCAAGCAGAAATGTTTGCATGATGGAACGATCATAATGAGCACTCACACTTTACATTGTGGGTGCCTTTTGCGGGATCGCGCACGGTGCTACAGTTCCCAGGGAACTTACTGGCAAACAGGGACTGGCCTGCCTCTCAGTGTTAATTTTTGGAAGTTCACACCAGCCTCAGTAATCAAGTTTCATTGCTGGGAGGTGGGGCCAGTCCCATATATATAAGGGGGTGAAGCTTACAAAATCCAGGCAGTCAGCTTAGGAGATTCACCCTCCCTACCCTCCCTTAGTTTAATGTTTTCTTGTTTGCAGGTTAACTTTTTTCTTCCTGTTTAGTGGGTGCTGCTACGGTCTTTGACTGGTTGCTGTTGAAGGGCTGGGAAGAAATTTTCCTGCATTGGCAGGTTTTGTCTTCCCTATAGCAATTCGTCACAACTCTGGCGGTTATGGCCTTGGGTGGAATCCTTTAGTCTTTTCTTCTCTATAATGTGGGTGTGTGTGAAGCGGTGACTCACCCCCCTCCGGCGGCATTTCCAGGGTCCCCCCTTAAGGGGTTATATATAATGGGTGTCACTGGCCATACACTGAAAGGTCATCAGTGAACTACCCTGTGTGCAGGGATATGGGCTGGGTTGCCTGTTACACTTACGTCTCGCAGTGCACCCCCATATCCCATTTATCCTGATGAGCCCCAGTTTATCCCCCCCCCTGGCTGGGGGGCTGGGAGGGGTACATGCCCAAGGCCTAAGCCAAGGTCTTCCTACATTCAGAAGTTTAATAAAGTTGTGGCCTAATTTTAATTCCATATAACGTTGTCAGAGTCTTTATTCCTTCCTTACGATCCCTGGGGGCTGGGGCTGTCACCGTCTGGTCACACAATAGCTAGATACTGAATTTCAATATATTAAAAATCCCCTTGCCTGCTACAAAATGAGACTTTCAGGGGAAGGAAGGGGGGAAGAGTATCTCAAGTCAAAACATGAAAGTGGCCAATGGCTAATTAAACTAACCGGGGAACAAACATGGCAGCACCTGTTTTCCACCATTGCCTTTAAGAACATAAGCTGTGCTTTTCCAAGATGCAATTTCTCTTAATAGCAATGCAATTATAACTTTATTTCCAGTTCAAATGTCTCGTACGTATTAATGTGCTTTCCAGATGGTTCGTGTCTGGAAGAAAAGCTCCAGTGATACAATCTGTAGGCCTCATTCCAATGCATGTGGCATCAAGCTACTTACATGAGGCTCATTTCTATTCAGGGGTTTTCAAGAAACAACTTAAACAAAATCTTTAGACTGCAGTTCTCCCCAGCGCCAGCACCACCTTCCGCTGAATTCATGTATATTTATATATACATAATATCTTATTTTAATTATATGCTCATCTATATGATGCAATACATAGATATGGGAGAGAATTTTGATTCAATTTGCATATAAAGACAATAATTTACACCTTCTAAAACATTATGCAAACTGTAACGTTAGCCATTTTTTTGAAACGTGATGTTTTCTGAACTCAGCCAAGCAGTTCTCCAGCCAAACAATGTGTACAAAAATGCATATATTAAGGAAAGTAGCATACAAAGATGTATTGCGTATGGGGAAATTGCTCTGCAAAAAATGTGTGCATTAGACAAAATGGCATCTGTGTTTTCCAGGAGAAATGCTGATGAATTTTCATGAATTTTGTTGCAACAACAACAACAACAAAAATCTCACACAGGTTTGGAAATGTAGAAAACTGAATTTAAGATTGGAAAAGATAAGAAACCAAACTGACAGATTTGTCCATCTCTAGTGATACATAAATCACACAAAAAGCATGAGCTTAGACATGCTTTTCAATTTCACAAAATTTGCAACACAGATAGTGCTTCCTTTATACTCTATGTAGTGTAATTTTATTGTTGGCTTTTTTTTGTAAAGGAACACCCCTGGATTGGTGATAATCCAGCAGATAATTTGATATTTATTTATTTATTGTGCTTATATCCCACCTTTTTCTCCAAGGAGCTCAAAGTGGTGTACATGATTCTCCACTTCCTCATTTAATCCCCACAACAACCCACTGGGAGTAGGTTAAAGGCACACATGGCCAAGTGGAGATATGATCTCTGTTCTCCCAAGTCCTAGTCCAACACCCCAACTATTATACGACACTGGCTCTTTAGGCTTATTACTTTATTTCCTGGGAACAACATCTCATGTGACAAACCTGTATCCTGCACTGCACAACTGCAGCCTATGTCTTTATCATGTCTGCCCTGCTCCATTTCTGCACTAATCTGCACCAAAAAAAGTCACATTTAAACACATATTTTAAATGTATTTTCTCTCAAAATATGAGACTCTATCTTTTTGTCAAAGCACAGGTTTCTAGAAATTAATTTTATTGTTATTGTTATTGTTATTATTATTGTTATTGTTACTATTATAGCTTAAATCTGTGTCACAACATTCAGGATATGGAAAGGCTAGTGGATTATGCAGTTCTGATCAGCACATTAGTCCAGGACAAGTTTTCCCAAATGGGTAGCCTTCAGCATGTTGGACTACAAATCCCATCATTCCTGACCCTTGGATCTGCTGACTGGGACTTATGGGAGTTATAGTCCAACATGCTTGGAGGCCACAAGTTTGGTCCAGGAGGTTTGGATCAGAATTGTTCATATCACAATTTGCTAATACATAATTCCTTCAGCATCTCTCCTTGAAACTATAAGCAAAAGGGTCACATGGTGGAATGCTCCCCCATAAAAGCATTATTACCCTAAATAAATCTAGCATCTGAAACAAACTGAAATCTTTTCCCCTCTGAGTCAGATGGTAAAACTTTCAACATGTGGGATCCCAATGAAAAATTTGTTTTGATTTTTTGTTTTCTTTTATTATGTATTTTATGTTTTCACTTTGCATTTTCATGTTGTCAACCACCCTGTGAACTTCGGATAAGGGCTGTATAAAAAATTATTAAATAATAATTATCTCCCCCCAAAGAAAAGAAACACCACCTGAGGCCCCACCAGCCATCACTCACACTGATCTCAAGTTATTTTAAATGTGCAAAACTGAGCACTGTATTGTAGCCTATTGTCTATTATTACATTAACCAATGGAGAATACAAAATTATGTATGCAATACTATACCAGCGAAGCAATCATTTCAACCTGCAGTGCATTATCTGCAATATATAAATTGCCATTTTTGCATTTACTTTCATTGGATGCTGTTTTTACTCTTCTTTGATATATATATTTTTTTCAGCAGAACTACAAAGAAGAGGAAGAGACAAACGGCAGAGCTATACTCTGCAACGTGCTGGTAGAAAACAGGTGCCTTTGAAGCGGTGATGACTTTTGACAAGCCTTTAGGTGTCAAAGGACTGCAAATCCACAAGGGTCTTTAATATGTGCATTGCCTCACTTGCAACCCATTTGGATTTTCATTAGGGAAGAAACTGATTACTTAGCAACCCGCTTTCACTTTTAAAAGACCGTAGCATGCTAATAATAAGGCAGGCAGCACTATGATGTATCAAGTTCAATAGTTCAGGAAACTCCCTAGAAAGAGGGGCGGGATCAGATGCTTACCAAATATGTATCAGAAATAATATCACTCTCTTTTCCTTGCTCGTTTTCTTTTTTATGCATTAGGATGACAAAGGGCGAAATCTCATTCGGCAAATTATCACATTTATAACCCATCACGTTTGAAGGGTGAATTTGCATATATTTCGGTGCACCCCCCTTTAAAATGCATGGGGAAGGGGGCATAGCCCAGGCCTAACAGCCATTTGAATGTATTTTCAAGTGGGACAGAAAATACCTGCACTCTGCATGCAGACCCTGCTGAAGACCCCATTCATCTAGGTCAGTGTGGTTCCCAAGATGTTTCCATAAACTCATTCTTAGTGCCCCTATAGAAAACATTACCCAGAACAGCAGTTTGCACACTAAGATAATAACAAAATAAAATTCACACATTCAAAATCCAGTAGTTGAATTAATTCAGCAAAAGTGATGAACTTGAGCCACTGATACCAACTTTCCACAGTATGATAGTCATATGCATCACCAGTGAACACACCCCTGGCTCTCCCTTGCCTCTTAGCAATCCCACCACCCTCTTTGGGAAACACTGGTGTAAGCCATCATTCCTTGAGCCATGGGCCATAGCTCAGTGACAGAGCATCTGCCTTCCATGCAGAAAGTCCCATTTACAATCCCGAGCATATCCAGGGAGGACTGGGAATGATTGTCGCCCAAAGCGCTGGAGATATGGGCAATGTGGGCAATCCTGAATTGTCAGAGGCAGTAATGCTTCTGAATACCAGTGGCTGAAAACCACCGGTTTTATTCTGCTCAGGTCCTGCTTGTGGGCTTCCTACAGGCATCTGGTTGACCACTGTGTGAACAGGATACTGGACTAGAAAGGCCATTGGCCTGATCCAGCAGGCTCTTCTTTTGCTCTTAACTGGAAGAACCAGTGACTTGATGTACATAAAGCAGCCTCTGCTTAGCTCCCAAATCCTGCTCACTGTCAATTCAGCTTCCCTGACCTATCCAGCCAGATATCATAAACACCCACTGCACAACAATGCATCATTTGAATCTACCCTAAAATGTATGTAGCAGTCGAATGGGGATAAAAAGGGAAAACGAAAGAAAGCCCAAACCTGAATAATAGGTATGCTATCTTCAATCCCCAAACAGGCCCTTAGGTGTTCACAGGTAGCCATAAGTCGGAAATTGGATTTTCAGTTCAGCCTTGGTATTCATTACTTTCAATTTTGCTGTGCAAAAAAAACAACACCCCCTCAAAAAAATAACACCTTGATGTTGCAAAGAAGGAGCTTTGACAAACACACAGAGAGTCCAAATCAGTAGTTCTCTTGCAAAGACTACCTGCTACAATAGAATACAGAGACTCAATTGTCCCCTTAGAGTGTTATTTTTCAGCTCTCCATCATTCAAACATGACAATAAAGAAGAAGAAGCTGATGCTTCTGGCACTGGGGCACCAAGTTAACTTGTACTTATTGTGAGTATTTTATTCCTAATTTAGCTAGGTATATGTGTGCTGACTGATGACTGACAGAACAATAACGCTGTTGCCTTTCTGTAGGAATAATCATATAAAAAACCCAGAGTATAGCTGTCTTTGGCTGCTATTCTGTGTTTCTGATAGCAAGACCTAAGGACATAAATAACTGTGGACACTTATTAAACCAATTTTACAGATAATACAGACTGTCTTGTTGTTGTTTTTTAAAGAAGTTCTCCCATTCTGACTGCAGCGTCTGTTCAATTACCAGTTTTCATCCAATTTAATGACACCGATACAGTGGGAGAGCCCTCACTCTGACACACTATTGCTTTGTAAATGTACAGATTCTGTTTAGAAAGTTCACTCGATGTTACACTTGAATGGATGTGCTTTTACTCCAAACACACACATAATATTCTCAAAGTAAGCTGGTCAGAAGATGGTATTCATCGTCTCTAGGACTTGCACACAATAAAGCTTTTGTGCAATATAAAACATTTGTGTGGTCACTTTGTTATTAAGGGTCCAGTCTTGTTTCTGCTATGTAACCACTTCCGTTGTAGGGATATTGTGTTGCTGACAGCTATTCACTCAGATGAGCGTGCTGTTCACACTTGAACAAAAGCACAGCTCTTTAAAGCAGTTGCGACTGAGTGAGTTGTGTAGTGGTTTGGGGCTGCAAACATGGTGCCTGCAGGTGCCAGTGTGCCTCCCAGTGCCCCCTGTAGTGCCCTAGACAGGTCTCAGTAAGTATTCCCTCAAAATCCCACAATGCACAAGGTACTGTTTCCTTTTCCTGCTCAGCTCCTGTTTGCACTGGCTCAGCCGTTTCTCCACTGGATATTCCTCCCCTCCCCCCAAAAATATACCATATTAATTGGATTATAGGATTGGACACCCATCTTCCCTTCAGTTTTGAACAGAGGACAGATGCAAAGGGTTCTCTAAGAACACTGGTGGCTGGTGAAGGTGCCTTTTCCACCTATCCATAGTTGGGGATTGCTGATCAGGCTCTGTGGTTGTTGCTGTTACAGACAGACAGACAGACAGACAGACAGACAGATAGATAGATAGATAGACAGACAGATAGATAGATACTGTAGATAGATGATAGATAGAGATAGATAGATGATAGATAGATAGATAGATGATAGATAGATAGATGATAGATAGATAGATAGATAGATAGATAGATAGATAGATAGAATTGTGCTTAACAGCTTGAGATCAAACTGCATGATGTGCAGTAGGACATATTACTAAATTGAATCTGGCTGCAATTATTTTTGCCATCTATCGTTCATTCATTTTATTTGTATGCCGCTTTCCCACACAAACTGAGCAAACTAAGCAGCTTGCAATGAAGAAACAGGGTTGTATTTCAAACAAACATTACAAAACCAATTTCATAATAACATAGCAAAACAAAAAAATATAACATACCCCCCCAAAAAAATACATTTCAATACTGTACATATAACAAGATTACTTAAACAACATCCAATAGCAAAAATAACAAAGGAGCTTCACAGTTTCGCCTTAGTCCTAGAAGCATCCCTCCCATGATGTTGCTCACAGGCCCTCTCCTGTAGCAGCTTCTTACAAGGCTTCCAAGGCCAAAGGGCAGGTTAGCTGGAAAGACCCCCTCAGATATTCCAAATAATTGTTTGAGAACAATTTCTTCTGACACATCTATGGTGTGTTCCTAGGTCCATTTTCCCACACAGGGCTTCTGATGGGGATTTCTATGCTGGGGATTCTCATGTTCGATATCACACTACGAAGCAGAGAAACCATTCTCTAGCAAGCCGGGGAATCAAATAGTCCTTTTGTATATCTTGTCTGATCATGCCACACAAAGTAAAAGAACAGTGTCATTTAAATGATTTGATAAGGACTGGCCCCGTGGCAAAATGATGTGAAGAGATTAGCCAGGATTCACTTTGTGGTGGAAGTTTGTCTAATGAGCAGGTTATTGAATGGTTTGCTGTGGCAGGAGCATTAAGTGCTGAAAATGGATTTAGATTCTAAATTGCTTAGATAAGGAGGGAGACGGAAGCCAATCTCACTGCCTTCATATCCAAATTCCATAGACGCTGCTGTATTTGATAATGGCTGATCCAGTGAGTCGACAGGAGGGGGCGTGTCCTCTGATATTTTAGTGAGCAAGAAAAGGAAATTAATACACTTATACTATCTAGCCAGTATTGTCTAAACCTGCTGGCAGCAACTCTCCAAGATCATTCACAGTGGTCTCTCATAGCCCTACCTGGAGATGCTAGGGACTGAAAATGGGTCTTTCTGTATGTGAAGCAGATGTTGTGCCACTGAGCTGTGGTCCTTCCCCGATGCCAATTCTATTTTCCTTTATTCAGTGTTTTCAGACAAAGACCACATCTTCAAAGACAGAGTGCTTCCATGCTAGGTTGTCAGGGACTGGACATCGGAGGAGGAATGGTGGAGACCGCCTCCCCCTGCTCCTGAACCTTCCAGAGAAGAGGAAGACAGTATAGAGTGACAACAATGGTTTGCGGGAAGCCATAGCCCAGAGGCTGAGGAGGGAGAAAGCTGGGAAATAATGGGAGAGGAGCAGGAAGAAGAAGCACCTGGAGAGAGACAGCTGACAGACTCAATGTCTTTAGAAAGCATGCCAGACCCACCCCCCTTTCCCAGAACCCAGTGGTCATTGAAAGTAAGAGAGCAGAGAGCTCAGAGGCAGAAGGCACCGTAGGGATGGTGCATGATGGGAGAGATGGAGGGGTGGGGCTTTACTTGGAGCAACACCATTACTCCAGGAAGCTGCATTTCTAAGCCTCTCTCTGTGAATATTGAATAAACAACATTGGTAAGAACTTCCTTGTCTTATCTATTCCTGGCAGCCTGCCAGGGGCTGGGCTGGGATCAGATTCCCTGGCACCTGACATAGGTGGTTACTGTAGAACTGACACTTGTTCACTCACTTTTTACAAGTCACGTATGTGACTTTTTGTGTCCTCCTTCCATGCTACTTCAGTCTTTTTTCCAACCACAGAAAATTCAGTTTAAGATTTTTATTTTTATTTGCAAAGTATGTAACAGAAGTGCAGTCTCCACAGATGGACACCGTTCATACTCTGTCTTTTTCCAGAGGTTCCGATTTGACATTAGAATAGTTCTATAATATCAAAGAAGTAGCAGAGCACCATTTAAACTGACCCCTGGGGGAAAGCAGATGGGAGCTGGGGAGTCATCCCTAAGAACTGAGGGTGAAAATGTTCAGGATTAAAGTGGATAGAGGAAAGGATTTCTTCCTTTCTCGTAACATGATAACCTAGGATCTTTATCTAAACCTTAAGGCATTCTAAATATTCCTAAATGAAGATTCCTCTCAGTCTTCAGGGAAGTCTTTTGAAGGTAACAAATACAATGAAATTTAAACTTTATTCAAAAATATACCTGGCAGCTATTTCTAGCCAATGTTTCACACCTTGGTTTGCAATCTATATGACAGGTACAATGAAAATATAGCTTTTCTAGGCAGAGGGTAGTATGGCAGAAGAAAACACATTGAATAAAACAAACAAAGCATTAATTGGATTAACAAGTTTTAAGTGACATAAGCTTTCAGACTCATGTTACTTTTTAAAGACATGGCTATAACTTCTCATATCCCTTTCTTCTAAATGCTGTATAGATTATAACATCGGATTTTGCTACCTAATGAGAGTTCTCAGACAGCTTTATGGGAAAGGTTAGTATTACTTATTTATAGAAAGCGTGTTCTACTTCATGGAGAGCATGTGTTGCGGTGGCGGCTGACAAGACACACCAAATTTGTGGGGCGGGCTAATTGATTGTTGGCCACTGTTGTGATTGGGCTTCCCTTGTTGTTGGGGAGAAGTTAATGTTGCTATTTTGGGATTGACAGCCATAAACATTAAAACTCCCTGCATGCAGTGTAGAGCTTCCTCTTTTCGCTGCATGCATCGGATTGCCCGTCCCCCACCCTACTCCCTAGAATTAGGGCTGTTCGCGTTGACCTTGCTATGCCTGTCATGGGGTCGTCTGCTCTAGGAGCAGGGGCTCAGTAGGAATTTTGTCCATCTGGCTGATTGGCTGGTGCCATTTGGTTTTTGCCTACTGCGTAGCAAATCGTCACAACTTGTAAGGTTGTGGTTAGGCATTGGTTTTTTGGTTTGGTTGGTTGAGGGGCATGGATTGGCTGTGCCTGCCCCTCTAATGCTGCTGCTGCAAGGGTATTCTGTTAAAGCATTATTGCTTTTGTCCGAACCCTGTCAAGGGGCTAGGGCCACGCAAGAGCCCCTGGTTGCATTTGGGGAGGGCTGAGGGCAGGTTCCCTGCTCCGTTGCTATGTATTCCCCTTTTCTGACTTTCGCGGGCATGCAAAATGCTGCCCGCATCATCGGGACTCCCAGCCACATCACACACACCCTCCGACCAATTGGTTTAGCTGGGGTGTGTGGCTGCTTGCCATTTAAACTGTGGCGTGGCTTGGGGGCCACCTCCTTTCACCTCCTCGTTGGATCACCCAGCCCACCCACCCTCTTTTTATGTGTTGCTTGGCTTTGGCCTTGCTATGGACTAATGTCGGTCACCTTATTGTTGGGGGCAGGTAGGAGTTTTTTCCACTTGTCATATTGGCACCACCCATTTGGTTTTCGCCTACCTTGTAGCAATCGTCACAGCTAGTAAGGTTAGGCATTGAGTAAGCCTTGTTCATGGGAGGGGTGGTTGTTGCCTCTGCCTGCCCCTCCTCATTAAGGGTATCTCATTAAAAGGATCTGGGGCTGTGGATCCTGTCCGAAGCCTGGACATGGGCTAGGGCCATGCCACAACCCCATCAGTGCCCCTGGGGGTTCTCTTAATTGATGTATATCATAGGGCACCCCCTACCTGTGGTTGACCCTTAAGAGACTTTCTGCAGGTGGGCAGTAGTCAGGATATAGTCTGGTTTCACCCAATGCCTAAACCAAACCGCTCACATCTGTAACCAATAAAGTTGTAGCTTAATTTATCCCATTAACCCAAAATATTTGTATCCGTGTGTTTATTATCTAAGGGAACTGCGGTGCCCGGGGCCTCGCCACGCAATGAGCTAAACAGAGAAACAGTGAACAGGCCTTGCAAGACTCACAACTAGACAGGCTTTGGGCCTCTGCAGCAGCAGGAGGAGCCAAAGAAAGACTGATGAGGTTGAAGGGATTATAGACAAACACTTGGGAAGTTTAAACTCCTGGCTGTTTTTCTCCATCCAGTGTTAATCTCTATTTATCTTATCTTCTCTTTAGAGGCTAATTGCCTCTAGAGTCAGAAAGAGGAGAAGGGCAGGGACAATTAACTGCTAACGACAGATAAGATAAGCAAAATAAACACAATATGCAGAAAGGTTGCAAGTGGTTCCTGTGTGTTTGCCTATGTCATGTCTTCACACAAGCAGCGAAAGTGGTAGAAATTTACTTCAAATTTATATAACAGCTAGAAAGTGTACTTTTCCATCATCTGACTTCATTTTCCAACATAGACTAGGCAAACCTCCTGCTTGCCTGGTGCCCTACAGATTTTATGGACTACAGTGGTACCTTGGGTTAAGTACTTAATTCGTTCCGGAGGTCCGTTCTTAACCTGAAACTGTTCTTAACCTGAAGCACCACTTTAGCTAATGGGGCCTCCTACTGCTTCCACGCTGCTGCTGCACAATTTCTGTTCTCATCCTGAAGCAAAGTTCTTAACCCGAGGTATTATTTCTGGGTTAGCGGAGTCTGTAACCTGAAGCGAATGTAACCTGAAGCGTATGTAACCTGAAGCGTATGTAACCCGAGATACCACTGTACATCTCTAATCATTGGCCAAGTTGTATCCCACAGCATTTGGAGAGCACCAGTTTGGGAAATACTTGCATAAGACTATGATTTCTAAAAGTTCTTGCTACCTAAGTTCAGGCGAGCTTCAGAATTAGCAAAAGTCAGGCCTGGTTTCAATGCATATACTAGGGAAATTATATATAAAAATGCATATGTTAGTGAAATAACATACAAAAATGATGTTATATTTGGGGGGAATGCTGGAAATATGTATTTATTAGTCTAACTGCATACAAAACTGACTGCGCACTAAAATACTGTCAAATTTTAATAAGGAGTTGCATTTTTAAAAAATGCAAATTGCTGCAAGTGAAGAAATGAGTTTAAGATTGAAAAAATGAGAAACCAATACAAAATGAAATTAACCAAATATTCCATCTATAGATGGACTGTACCACTTCAGACTGCTGCCATAGGGATGTAATTTTTTTAACACTCCCGTACGCAAAACACTTCCTGCAAAGAAAAAAAAGCATAGCAGGAGCAAACTGGGATAGAACTGTTCTTCCTGAGGTATTAGTGGCAGGGCCGTATCTAGGATGTGGTGAAGAAGGCCCCCACCAGGGGCGCAGGCATGGGGGGGCTGCAAAATTGGCAAAAAATATGTCCATAAATATGTCTATAAATAAAAATATCTCATAAGAAAAGTTTTTAAATAGAGGGTCTTTATATGATATGCGGGGCCCCTGTTTTTCCCTACCTTTTTTTTTGACTCCACCTGAATAAAGTGGACTTAGCCTGAAGTTACAACATGTCTAGATTACTATAAGGCACTCTATGTGAGGATATGTTTGAAAATGACTTGGAAACTTTTGAATGCAGCCACTGGTGTGCTCATTTGGGTTAGAGGGTTAGAAAATATTGCACAATATATATGTAATTTGTGTTTTATTATGTGATTTTTATGCTTTAGATTTGTTCTGTGTGACAGGGCTTTGGAGGAAAATAGCCTATACATATTACTTGCAATTAGTTAACAAGATTTGTTTTTAATTTACAAGGAGTTTGGAGGGGGTTGTTGTTTTTCAGATGGCAGAATGTTCAGAAATAGTTTTCCTCATCTGCCACCTGAAGAGATACAGTCCTCTCAAAATTCAAATTCTTCATTCAGCTACATTTGTAGACCACACCTCAGAGCTTGCCATATTCACAGCTAAACACAAACTGTAACACGTAGCTGTTTCAGAATTAATTATTTTCTCCAAATCCATGCAAACTGATGAGCTTTATTTGAAAGGTCAGTGTAAGGTAAAGGAGCATTGACTATTTCGGAGGATGGAGAGATGAATACTGGAGTCCAAAGGAACTCTAGGAAAGAACAGCCTCCAGCAGTTTCTCTTTTCACAAAAAGAAGACATCTCTCAAGCATCAACAACACTGGTTGCAACTCAAGGTACTTGGACAAAGGAAGAGAGTCATCTCTTGGAGTGTCCTACCCTTACCCTATAAATGTTTTGATGATTTTTTTTTTAAAAAAAAAGATTCCATGGTTCCTGAGGCAGCAGTATAGATCACAAAGTACCAGAATCTCAGAAAAATGTTATGTTTTAACAAGAAGACTTTCCGTCTTTTTATACTGTAAAGTAGTAAGCTAGTATACAAAAAAATACAAAGCATAACAGGAAGCTCTGAAGAAGAGTGAAAAAAGGGGGAATGTTTTGGTGTACCAGATAGGTGCAGACAGAAATAAAGTGAGTGCAAACTGATATGTCATTCTTTGACAACAACTGCGGAATCCACAAGAAGCTACAAAATGAATAATATGAAAATATGAATGTCAGAGCTTCACTGAATATTCTTAAGTTTAAATCTTTCACAGGGAAATGTACCAATTTGTTGAAGTAAACACTTTCCCCCTGAAAATGTGTGAGTTGTTCACCCCCACCCCCAAGTCTTCTCTGAAGCCATGTTTTCTCACAGCTACTGTTTCAGCCCCAAAATTTCCCTTGCAGTGATTTCTTTCTCCTTCATGGATTAGTCATATGTGGGATCCCATTCGCCAACAAACAATGCAGGAGATTACATTGTCCCAACAGCATGCAGAATTTGCTACTGGACATCTCTGAAGGAAGGTGAGGGCAAGTGAGAGCAATGTTGATGAACGATTGAACCTCTCCCAACAACAACAGACTATAATTGGATAGGAAAGGCTTTCTTTTTATGGCATTGAAAACGTTTTCATCTGGAAATAAATTAAGCTCAGCCTGCCATCCTAGATATTTTGTTGGGAGAACCAAAGGGACCAGGGCCCTATACAATTGGCACCTATAGATGAGACTATATGGTACTCATGAGAACTACTTTCTGGGAGGAAACCCCAGCTCTCTCTAAATTGGGGTGACTATCCTGCAGACCATAGTCTACATCCACCTCTCCTGGTGATTATATGTGACCCACAAGCCCGTCCCCCAATAATCTGCCTACACTTAAAAATAATATTTGCACTCACATTATTACAGAGCGGTATCTAAGGATCTGAATACAGGGAGGGCCCCTAATTTTACCTTTATAGAAGCACCTTTTCTTCCCCAATCCAGCACCACTGGGGCCATTGCTTGGAGGTCTTAGAGGCTAGGCAAACAGTAAGCATTCTGTTTTCCATCTTGGACTTTTAAAAACTGGTGTCGTACCAGGAAAAGAAGGAAACACTTTCCAAAGATATCCAGGAAGGTGTTTGCCTCCCAGTGAAGTGCAAAATCTGCCCTGGAGAGCAAAAACACTATGTTTTTTCCTCACAAGGAAGCACCAGGACACAAAGAGAGCCTCTTATACCAGCAATTCCCTGAATAGCAAAAACAAAAAAGCTGCTGAATGAGTGTGTCTGCTGGGCACAGATTGGCAGGCTGTCCTTGGAGGAGAGGCAAATCCTCAATGTGGCCCTTAAGCCAAAAAAAAGGCAAGCCAACCCAGTTCTAATTGTATCAGAATTGATGACCTGCCATCACTTCTGCGTGCACCCATACTTAAAAGTTAGATCTCCATCACCCTTCACAGGATAATTTGCAATGTTCTTACCTCAGGGAGTCTTGAAAACTAGTCAATCCTTTAGTGGGTTTCATAATTACCATTTGATTGAGACCATACAAGTTTTGCTTTCCTGGGCCTCTGGCCAATACATTTTGGATCCTTTGAGCAGGTACAGATTTTGCCAAAGGCAAAAATCATCTGAAAATGGGAGGAAGATAATTATCTAACTTGACTCTTGCCAGGAATTCTTTGCAAAGCTACACGAAAATCTGGAAACTACACATAAAACATGTGTTTTGGTCGCTCTCTGTGGGGGAGCAGTTCACATAGAAGTAGAGGAAAACAATAGAAACTGCTCAAGACTAATAGCTTCAAAGAACAATACTACATAAGATACAATTCATCCAGAACCACATATGGCAAGTCTCATGGTCCATTCATTCAACCATTGATCAATGTTGTCAATGACAGATGGCTAACCTAATGCTATAAAAATGAATTTGTTTAGAAAATGAGTTTTCAACTGCCTTTTGAGACCTTGAGATATGCTTTGTACTTGAATCTTAAATGCACTAATGTGGAAGTAATTTGTGTGGACTACTAGAATTTTGTTATGCAAATAAGTTAAGTGCAAGTCTTTTGAAGTGTATTTGGAAGCACGCCCTATTAGTACCAAAGAGGTGAGCATGGGGTCACAGCGGAAGGATCACAACCTTAGTGCCACATTTCAGTTAGCTTTATTTGTATGTATTCTACAAATATCTAAGCTTCATTCATCTAGAAATATCTCCAAGTGTTCACACTTTTAACTTGGTGATAAAGAGGTAAGAGTGAAGAGAAGCAAAAAGATGATGGGTCCAGCCAGGTAAAGAGAATATATGGCTATGTCCTTTCACTGTCAGGGCACAGTGGGAGTGTCTCTCACAGAGTTCTCTCTAGCAAACATACAGGAAAACTCTATGAGCTTCAGTTCCTGTCATGAGCCTGCAAGCATGCAAGCATGCATTGTTGGTTTGACTGCATTGTAAATACCCCATCTGGCTCTGGGGTGTTTGGTATGTTTTTATATGTACTGGAAGCCACCCGGAGTGGCTTGGAAAATCCAGCCAGATGTACGGGGTAAAAATAATAAAGTTGTTGTGGTTTTTGCTGCTGCTGCTGCTGCTGCAATGGTGCCTCCCTAGAGCGATGAAAATGAAAAGATGATTATTTATCTTATTGTGGAAAATGTAAAGAGAAGGAAAAATTAAAATAAAATAAATTTAGCCTCGCTAAATGCAGTCAGATTTCCTTCTGAAAACATGCATAGTGTTGCACTGTAGGTCAGGTTTCTGAGAATCTGAAAAACTAGGTTTAGAGGAGCTGTTTATATGACTAGAATCAGCAAATATACAAATATATTAAGAGTCAACAGTTGACTAGGCTCTGAACAGCTAACAAGTTTCTTTCATTATTATTATTTCAGTAGCCCATTTGAAGGGAAAAAAGCTGAAACTTCAGAACATTAGTATATAATTAGGAATTTGTACTATCTGCAAAGAATAATGAGCTAATTAGTCCCTGCTGTATACGTGCTTGCATTTATGACATATCAGAAAATGGTACAATTGGGGGGGGGGTTGTTTTAATAGCTTGCTTCCCCTCTGCTTGGTCTAGGCCGGCTCAGCCACCAGGAGCTCTGCTGATGAAGGGAGTTAGGGTCTGGCATACCTTACACTGGCTTAACCTGACTTCCCATACTTAGAGGTGCCCCCTAAAACATTTAGTGTAAACATACTGTGTAAAAGAAAGTTTGAACTATGATGATGGTGTTTGTTGTTAATTGGGCTGGCCAAGTTTTTTGCTTATGAGATTGGAGGCTTGTTTTGTGAATTTCTTATGAATCCCATTGTGTGTGTATATATGTTTGTATCCTATTGCTTATGCTCTTAAAAACTTAAGTTACTTGGATACTCTTTCAGTGTAATAACTGAATAAGAGTAGCAATAATTAATAAATAAAGTTTTTCCCCATTCCAGGCACATGTATTTGAACCTCTTAATGAATTACAAGCTCGCAAACAAAATTTCAAGAGGCACAACCCCCCCCCCATGGAATAAAAACTGAAGCAAAGACACCCTCAGTGAGCCCCAGCTGTCAAATGTTGCATGATTTAGCAATAAGAGTAATAATAGAAGTGGAAGTAAGATGCTACTTGCAGCAGCGTTACTGTGGATTGTCTAAGGAACGTGGAAAACTCCAATTCTATGGAATAACAGACTCATAGGAATCTCTCTCTGCAAGGCTAAACTTACTTTTGTAAAGGAAGGAAGGAAGGCAGGAAGGAAGGAAGGAAGGATTTTTATTTATTTTTTGCTTTATCTATGGTTTCTTTGAAGGTTGATATGGCAACCCATGTTTAGCAGCAGGATCAAATTGAGATAACATATTATTTATCCCACCCACCTACCCATCATGAAACAAGTCCATGGATGGGCATTCAAAATAAGAAGAAATATTGGCTTGTTGTATAATATGGTGTCTTCTCTTGCTGATTTATTTCAGGAAAACATTTTTTCTTCCCCTCTTTGCCTTCTTTTTTTCTGCTGTCCTAGACACTTTGACAAAAACAACAAAACTACCAGAAAGTGTAATTGTTTCCTGCCTCAAATACCCTGATCTTTCACCTTTCTTACTCTAGAGCACTTCTATAATGGAACTGAAAATCGTTTGACAGTTTAGGACAATTAAGTGAAGAGTTTTCCAATACTTGTTTTTTTACTCTCTCTTTGCCATTTCAAGCCATTTCAAACCCATTTTAGCTGTTTGTTGTTTTAATGCTCCTGGTTCTGGATTCTATTTTAAAATAAAATAAAATGTATACAAAGCTTAAAAATACATTTAAACCACATGTTTATACAAATAACATCCAACACCACTATATCCATAATGGATAATAATACTTTATTGTTGTTTTTGGAAAAATTAAACATTCAATATTAAAGTTTAATTAGGAGCCATATTATGGAATATGCTACCTGTAGCTTATGTTCATAGCACAGTGTCAAATCCCACAATGCATCTCTTTCCAAACAATCCTCATGACTGTTGCAGCATGCATCTTCACTATTCTGTTGCTGTCTAAGTCAGTGACATAAGGATGTTCTTTCCTGCAATGGTAATGGCTTTGTTGGGAAAGGTCTGCTGTGGATGGACAACTGGATGGAGCCCACCACTGCCATGTTTTTCCACCACTTCTCTTCTGAGGCTGGAGACCAGGATCACAACCCCAGCTGGTTAACTCGAATCATTCAAAAAACAACAACAACCAAAAAAAATCCCCATTGCAACCTTGGCCCTCCTGAGCCACCTGGTGCCAACAGACTACAACTTGCCCTTGAAGCTTTAGCCAACTCTGTAAAATCAGCAAGTATGTCTAATAAAAGTGATTGTGCATATATAACCTAACAGAAAATTCTGTGAGGCTAAGTTAAAGAAGGACCATTTGTTAGGGATGTGGTGAATGCCAATCTTACAAACAACAGACAAAGGAATATAAAGATGAAAGAAGCATCATCATCATCATCAAACCTTTATTGGCATCACATACAAACATTCAGAATAAATAGGCCAGTGCGATCTCGTCGCCATTTCAACAGTACAGTCATTTGCCAAAGAGAAGAAGAGGCAAGCATACTATTTCAGTGGAAGAAGCAGGTTTTCAACAATTTCGCACATTCCTGCAGCAAAAACACAGCCTCACTCATAATTATAATTATAAACATTAACTTTCTGTGGAAAACTAATCTTCTTCCCCCTCATGGCTTAAAATAAGAATCTTGAAATTTCTTGCCAAGTTAGTGGATGACACCATTGTCATAATGTTTTCACAGCAGTCAATCATCACAGGCCCAAACCCTGATAATGTATCTGACAACCAAACAGGCACCTTGGCTGTGGAGACAGAACATCAGCAGATGTTTGTTTTTCTCTTCATCAGATAGTTGTAGTACTACAGGGAAGTGCCATAGCTCTATCACATAACGCTCTCCAAAATCAAAGGCAGTCTCTGCCAGTCAGTGTAGACAGGGGGAGCTTTTTCAGTGTGAGGGCCAAATTTCTTCAAATATGACAGGCATGGCCAGACTTGGCCCTCCAGATGTTTTGGGACTACAACTTCCATCATCCCTAGCTATCAGGACCAGTGGTCAGGGATGATGGGAATTGTAATCTCAAAACATCTGGAGGGCCAGGTTTGTGTTGGAAACTGGCCCCCTCGGGAAAGGCTGGCTCCTCTTCCCAGGCTCTCGGGGCCTGTTACCGGTGATCTACCCTGGCTGGCATCCTGACAGACCAGGAAGATCTTGAATAGCCGACACCTCCCTCATGAAAGGTGCACACCCCCTTCCCCCTTGCATAGCAGCAGGAGAAAGAAAACAGTCAGAAAAAGTAGTCTATTTCATTGCTACTTTTATTCCTGACTGTACACTGTACAAAAGCATGTCTTCTCACTCAGAATCCTCCGAGCAACTCACTCACACCTCCCGGACACAAACAACAGGAAGGTCTCATGTTACACAGAGAACATAACTCTGAGAATCTCTTGGAACATCCTGTCCCACGTTTAGACCCATCATGTGAGGTAAACATCGAACTGCTTGGTCGCAGCTGCTGAGCACTCATATCATAACAGTTTGGCCATGCCTGATATTTGACCTTACAGGGACCACATGCTAGAGGTGGAACCAGAGGGGAAAGTGGGTGGATCAATGCACAAGACCCTTCCTTTTGTACAGTAGACTAAGAAATTTCTACACACACACACACACACACACACACACACAGTTCTTTATCTACTCAAACAACAAGTAGTGTCACCATTAAACCCTCAAGGAGTGAATGGAGCAGAACTGGTGAAGAGTGACCTAGGGAGTATCCCAAGGGCCAGACAGAAAGACCTGTAACAAAGACTCTAATGAGTTTGATGGACCAGTGGTCTGGCTCAGGATAAGGCAGGTTCCTATATCACAACAGAGCTAGTGGATTTTGGCCCATTAGGACAAACAGGGCATTGCTCCACCAACCTCACCCAGGCCCCACCTGCCTGTTTTCTTACTTGTATCCATGGAAGGTGTGGCACTGCCTGACAGTTTCCTTGTCTTCCAATGTTGCCTTTGCAGAGCTCAGCAGGAAGGAGAATGGGGACAAAGCTAGACTACGTTAGCTCTGTTTGTTGTTGGCGCTAGTTCCACCTACTCCTTGGACTCACTGACTTGTGCCCCACCAGTCCCAATGGGCACCAGCTCCCACTGAAGAAAGGCATCACTGCCTCTGGTGTGCACACTCCACTTTCTTCTTTCTTGCCATTTTTTAAATAAAAAAACCCTGTAAAACCTGTTTGACTACAGATTACAATAAATCAAAAGCAACGAATGTGTAGACCTCTATGTATGATGCCCCAGTTGTACTAACTCTAATTTCCTAAGGGTGCGATCCTATGCAATCCCATATCTAGGCAAATACCAGTGTCCTTCCTTTCCCAGAGCTACAATTCCCTGAGTGGTTTGACAATCAATCCCTCTTCAGCATGCTTAACCAACTACAGCCCCCATAATTCATTGAGGGAAACCATGGCTGTATAAAGTGGTTTCATAGTGCTTTAAATGTGAATGTGGCCTTATTGAACTTAATGGGGCTGACGTCTGAGGAAAACATGCAGAGAATTGTGCAGTTAGGCATCATTGTCCACCTTTCCGGTCCTTTTTCATTTGTGGTGTGTGGGCATGTATGTGAAGTACTTGGCCACCACAGTACAGGAGGGCTCAGTCAGACTTCCTTTGGAGTTTGAAAGTCTTTCAAACCGCTTGTTGCAGCTGTGATGATAAAGCCAGCTAAAGATATAGGCTTGCACTTTCTCAGCCTATGACATTTTGGCTCTTTGGGATTTCCTTGATAGCATAAGGTTGGTTTTTTTTATGTATTATGCCTGATAAGATAGAACAAGGAGCTCCTAAGACAGGGGTCATGCTCTTCGAAGCTGCAACAGTTAATGTGAACTGTCAAGCCACAGCTGTTAATGTGAGAACAGCTTTTGGCAGAACAGATCTTCAGTTGCTGTATGGGTGTATCGGAGGAAAAGGAGATTCATTTAGAGGACACTCCGAAGGGAATGTTGTGATGTGGAATATGCTAATATGAGGCATTTTCATCTTAGACACAAGGTTAATAAAATATTACAAGGCAAAGGTTAGCAAGCATGGGGAGGGTAGTTCTGCTCTGAAATCTAAAGTAAATGGATGCCAACAGCTGAAGTTATCAAATGTTGTTTGAATTTCTACACTCACTATTAGCTCCTTAAAACTTGTGTCTATTTTTGAAAGTGTTTGGAAGGTCATCAGCATGATAACAACTATCTGTAGTCCTGCAGAGGGGATTATGGCTTTAAAAATAAAATAAAACGCAAGAGCTGCAGCTTATTTTACTGTGTTCAAATATACAATTCAAAATTATGAACTACAGCACCAACTGTTTGTCCATTTCATTTAGAGGAAGGGGTCAAAGTACAGCTTTCTGGGTAGGTTCGGTATTTTCCTCAACCTCCTTTTTTGCACACCATATACCTTTCCTGTTTGTCCCCCAATCTGCTTATGGTTTAGCAGCATTTAAAAACAAACAAGACCTGGTGAATTCTTCTTCCTAGAACTCCTGATCTAACAGTGAAGTGACGATATATTGATGCTCAATGTGTAAGATGGCTGTGAAAAACAATTGAGAGCGAGGGTCATATTTCTGGGATCAGCATTCCCTTTACTCAAGGTGAACATTATTGGTTTTGTGCTACTTGGCTTTGGCATATGGCTAAAGTCAAAATAAGATGGACTTCTATTTATTTAACATAATTCATTTGAAACACATAGCCAATATTTCCAAATGGTTTAAGGGGATTAAGAATGAAAAAGAAGTAGCCTGTTGATCTATTGATTGATTGATCAATAGATAGATAGATATACCATGGTACCTCGGGTTACATACGCTTCAGGTTACATACGCTTCAGGTTACAGACTCCACTAACCCAGAAATAGTGTTTCAGGTTAAGAACTTTGCTTCAGGATGGGAACAGAAATCGTGCTCCAGCGGCACGGCAGCAGCAGGAGGCCCCATTAGCTAAAGTGGTGCTTCAGGTTAAGAACAGTTTCAGGTTAAGTACGGACCTCCAGAACGAATTAAGTACTTAACCCGAGGTACCACTATACTACCTTTCACCAAAATGATTATGCTTAAAAAGAATCAATGCAATAAACGAATTAAGTACTTAACCCGAGGTACCACTGTACACACAAGAAAAATACATAGATACATACACCAAAAATACAATCATGATACTGTCAAACGCTAAGACATCTTGTTTAAAAGAAGATATGAAGCAGCAAAATAACAGAACAATAAAACCATAAAAACACAAGTAAAAACTCACCAGTTTTTTGAACTCACAAAAATTACTAAGAAATGAAGGTCTTCCTAAAAAAATAAATTGAGAAGGGAACCATAAGCCATCCGCTTATCAAGGGGCACCACAACATTCCTCTGTTCATCTACATCAGACCACACTTGGACCAATCCATGCAAAATTCACACAAGATTTTAATTCTGCGTAACTATCTATCTAAACGCAAGCAATGATTACACAGATGATTAAAACAAGTTTGTTCTTTCCATCTTGAAAGGTTCTTTGGCATGTTTGCACTGCCTGTGAGTGCCGGTAATTAAAGAGATGTACTTTGAAGATAGCACTCAAGCAAATTCTCGAGAATGTACAGAATAAAGGATGGCCAGCATTAAGCATTTCAGCCCCAGTTGTGATCTACACAGATCAAAAGTAGAAACTGTGCCAACATCTGAAAACAAATGGAGGAGGAGAATTACATGAAAGGAAATGCATAGCACCATAAACCAAGACAGATGCGTGAAGATCTAATTACTGTTGATTTGGGGAAATGAAAAGGAAATCAGAAGAAACTACACTCCAGAAAAATAAGATTACACAAGACTATTGCCAGCAATGACATTGGGAGAGGGGGCATTAAAAATAAGAAGGCAAAATTAGCTTTATTTTCAATGTATGCAATCTCCAGTTGAGACTTGTTTCCTCCCTCCTCCTCCTCCTCCTCCTCCTCCTCCCTATTCTGATTAATGAACAGACAAGATCTTTTACACCCTTTGTGGTCAATATTCTAACCTATCATTTGTAGCCAGTGAACTAGTTGTCCTTTCCTTATCATTGATTCTATTCCCATTTATTCAGAGGAATGGAAAAGTGATTTTTCACTGGCAGAGAAGAATACTACCCGGAATGGATGATCGCATGGCTACATGACTGTTTTTAGATTAGCAATAATCCATTTCCGAGACGTATTTTGTGGATAGGTGGTTTCATAACAAATACTGCAGAGATATCAGCTATGTGATTCAGTGCTACTTTGCTTTCAGCAGCTTCAGAGGATACAGAAAGAAGGTACTGGTAGTTATTTCAGGTTGAAGACAAAGGGATTTTTCTGGCTTCACAACTAGAGTGAGTATGTTGTTTAGTCGTTTAGTCGTGTCTGACTCTTCGTGACTCCATGGACCAGAGCACGCCAGGCACTCCTGTCTTCCACTGCCTCCCGCAGTTTGGTCAGACTCATGTTTGTAGCTTCAAGAACACTGTCCAACCATCTCATCCTCTGTTGTCCCCTTCTCCTTGTGCCCTCAATCTTTCCCAACATCAGGGTCTTTTCCAGGGAGTCTTCTCTTCCCATGAGGTGGCCAAAGTATTGGAGCCTCAGCTTCACGATCTGTCCTTCCAGTGAGCACTCAGGGCTGATTTCCTTAAGAATGGATAGGTTTGATCTTCTTGCAGTCCATGGGACTCTCAAGAGTCTCCTCCAGCACCATAATTCAAAAGTATCAATTCTTCAGCGATCAGCCTTCTGGAGCAGGAACCGGCAAGCCACTCCAGTATCCCTGCCAAGAAAACTCCATGGACAAAGACAAAAGAGTGAGTATACCAGCATTTTATTTTTTTAAGTGTTTTTTTTTAAAAGGATAGTCCCATAAGTACTTGAGGAAATGTCTGTCTCTATATGAGCCTACCAATTCATTAAGATCTGCAACCTGAGGTGAGGATGAAGACCATCAGAGGGTGAACCTTCTCGGTGGTGGCACCAACCTGCAGAGGTTTACCTGAAGCCTACCATGTCCTTTCAGCACCAGTCAAAGACAGTTTAATTTTTCTGTGCTTTTTACATAAACAAATCCTGATGTTTCATTTCTGCTTTCAGACTTTTGTATCTTTTTTCCTTTTGTTTTTGTTTCATTTATATTTCAGTATGACTTTTGTAAACCATCCTGGGTATAAAATTGAATGGTTGTGTGAAATAAATAAATATTCCACTGATCCAAGTGCTCACTACTTCTCCTCTAGTGGGAAAAGTTAGCCATTTCCTTGTGCAAGGGTCACTGCTTGCAAATTGCAGTAGTCACTGGGCCGCCCAGCCCTGTCTGAATGTTTGTGGCCTTGCCTTTGCAGAGCTTGTGTGGGGAGAGAAGGACAAGGCAATCCTCCAGAAGGCAGTTACCACCTCATTGGCTGGACAAATAGCATGACATTGATTAAGACAAGCATGATCAAGAGCTGCAGCTCTAACACCCAAGTAGTAGGGACGTTCCTGTTACAACATACGAAGCTGGATGTCTTGCAGGAAACCCAAGTCGTTCAGGGGCATGTGCAATCTGTGAAGTCCCATTTAGGACCAAGAGTATTCCTGCATCTCAATCAAAATCAGTCCTCTCCACCCAATTCCTGACCTTGTCCAGGTACAGTGGTAACTCGGGTTAAGAACTTAAGTCGTTCCGGAGGTCCGTTCTTAACCTGAAACTGTTCTTAACCTGAAGCACCACTTTAGCTAATGGGGCCTCCCGCTGCCGCAGTGCCGCCGGAGTGCGATTTCTGTTCTCATCCTGAAGCAAAGTTCTTAACCCAAGGTACTATTTCTGGGCTAGCGGAGTCTGTAACCTGAAGCGGCTGTAACCTGAAGCGTATGTAACCTGAAGTACCACTGTATTGCTGCTCAAATGTCCTGCTAAATTTTACAGGACATTTTACAGGAATGTCCTAATTCCTGTCCTTGATCTTGTTTGGAGGTTCTAGCAGGGGAGCGCAGCTATCGTATACCCTTGACCGAAGAACGGTACACTCCTTCTATCTGGGATGGTCGTCCTCTTCCACCGAGCGCGCAGCTTCGGGAGGGACGCACATGGAGCGGTGAGGGAGGAAGGGGACACCCGCCTAGCCAGCCAGATCAGCCGAATCAACCCTGGCAATCAATGGGGTGACAGATGTCGCAGCCAGATCACCCTCACATCCTGTCAGATTGCCTCATATGGTGTAAAGCAATGCTGTATCTTCCTGAAATCTAATTAGCCACTCAACACTTGAGTGCTTAGTCCAAATTATCTGTTGCAAGAAGAGTGGAAACCTCCAAACAATGTCATCATTTCTGATTAGCAGGTCCAACTTGGTGCTTCTTCCTGTCAGATCACTTCATTCTATTCAAGAGAAGGAGCCATGAAATTCAAGATAGTCCATTCCTATCCCTGCCCTACCCATCCATACCAGTTCAGTTGGAACTGCTGGGTATTGTTTAAGTTTCTGATTCTTTATTCTTGACAACAAAGGCCTTGCTGGCATCATGGACACTCAGGTGACTCCTAGACAAGAGATTCTGAATGTGAACAAAGGATTTTGATTTGCTGGATCCTGCAACTATGCAACTATGAGCCACCTACATACTTGGTTTTATCACACAGTATTGGTAGATCAATATTTCTGAGTTCTTCTCCTAATTTTAAAAGTGGAGGCATCCATAAGGAAGGCGCATGGACACTTGTGATTGCAGAACAGTGGTACCTCGGGTTAAGAACTTAATTCATTCTGGAGGTCCGTTCTTAACCTGAAACAGTTCTTAACCTGAGGTACCATTTTAGCCAATGGGGCCTCCCGCTGCCTCCACACCGCCGCTGCACGATTTCTGTTCTCATCCTGAAGCAAAGTTCTTAACCTGAGGTACTATTTATGGGTTAGCCGAGTCTGTAACCTGAAGCGTCTGTAACCTGAAGCGTCTGTAACCCGAGGTACCACTGTAGTTTATTTCAATTAGTTTTTGAACTTTTATTAAGTGGACATGAGTGCAAGAAGAGCTTAGGAAAATACCCTACTTTACTCCAAATTTCAAGGACATTATGCTATGTTAATTTTCCATAGCTGGAGGAAGAAATGAAACAGCAGTGACAATAAGTAAGGGATACCAAATGTTACTAATAGTCATAATGGTTATCTGTTATCTGCAAGACTGCTAAGGGGTGAACAGTAAGAGTGGTATTGCCCTCAACATCTACCTGTTGGGTTTCCCATGGGTATATGATTGAACACTGTTGCAACAAGATTTGAGAAGAGCCATAGCTTCGAAGTAGAGCACCTGCTGTTGCAAAGAAAACCACAGGTTCAATCCCTGGCCTCACCAGGTAGGACTGGGAAGAACCACTGTCCTGAAACTCCATAGAGCTACATTGGCCAATGGCATGAGTCAGTATAAAGCAGTTTCCTCTGTTCCTAAAATTCAGGACTAGGTTGGTCTTTGATCTTATTCAGCAGGACTTCTCTTGAGTTTCTATGAGAAGGCAAAAACTAACACTCAGTTTGCTGGTACACTTGCCTCTCATACCCTCCAACATTTCTCCAATGAAAATAGGGATGTCCTGTTCCATAATAATGATTTTACTATTTATATCCTACACATCTTACTGGGTTGCCCCAGCCACTCTGGGCAGCTTCCAACATATATAAAAACATAATAAAACATTAAACATAAAAATTTCCCTATACAGGATTGCCTTCAGAAGTCTTGGGAGTTGGATAACTCTATACCCTCCAACATTTCTCCATTGAAAACAGGGACCTCCTAAGGAAAAGTGGGACATTCCAGGCTCAAATCAGAAACCGGGATGGCTTCCTTAAATCAGAGATGTCTCTGGAAAATAGGGACACTTGGAGGGTCTGGTCTCTTAGTTTAGTTGTAAAACTGGCCTCACATTTTTAGATTCCATCATCCTTTTCTATTCAGTTTTCATCCTCAGAAAGAATAAAATGCACATTGACAGTATTTGCACATATCCCATTATAGTCTGTTAAACAGGTGGTACAGGTTTTTACAGTGCTTCAAAACCCTGTAATATCGGTTTGACCAGCGGCAAGAATGGGGCAAAGCAAATGACTATGAACAGTCAGGATGACAATTCTGTTCGCCTTCTCTGGCACAGCCTCAAACCTATTATTACAAGATATCCACAATTCCCTGTTAAGATCTAAAACAAAGTATTTTTAAAGACTGTTAGAACAAACAAATTAAAATACAACTTCCTCCCACACATTACCAATAATAAAAGTTAAAATTCAGTGTAAAAGCAGTTACATCATATCATCACTGCACTCCCTTGTGTATTATTATAATCATTAATTTCTACCATGCGAGTTCAAGTCACAAAGCGGTTTTTAATAGAAGAATCAGTCGAGAATGCAAAAACCAGAGCAATTTAAAGTTAATTATTATTATTCACTTTCTCTTCATTTCTCGTCAGTAGCAAAAGGCAGAATGAAACGTTCCCTACTAAAACATTCGAAGAGTCACATTGAAAGTACCTTGGACCTTGTCTTTAAAAGCTGGCAATTTTTTTAAGGGCACTGGAACTGTTCAATCAGTCATCTATATCAATGTCTAGGTTATGACTGTTGGCTCATGTATTTGAAAATAAATTCCACTATACTAATTGGGCCTTGCATGGCCATATTTTTGTTCTTACATATCTCTTCTCCTTACTACTCATTTGTTATTGGCTGGCAAAGGAAGCCAAAGAAGCCGCTAAGACTGCATAGGTAAAGGTAAAGGACCCCTGACAGTCAAGTCCAGTCTTGAACGACTCTGGGGTTGCGGCGCTCATCTCGCTTTACAAGCCAAGGAAGCCGGCGTTCGTCTGCTTCCGCAGACAGTTTTTCCGGGTCATGTGGCCAGCATGACTAAGCTGCTTCTGCCTGGTTCCCTGTAACCTCACATCTTGCAGTGAGGGAACTGCCTGAAGGCCCTCAGAGCTGAACCACAGTGTCCGGGCTGAACGATGGGGGTGGAGACACTCCTTCAGGTATGGGAATGACACCAGGTTGGGAAATGCTGATTTAAAGAGTGCATAGAAAACTGAACAAGGAGGTGGAAGGCTGGTCATGTTTGAATACCGGAGAGGTGGACCAGAGTAGAGCCTGCAGCCCCATCTGGCCCACCTCTGGGGTGGAGCTAGCAGTGTAGCTGGCTTGTGATAGGTGATTGTTGGGCAAACCACAATCTACTTCCCAGGTGAAGACGAGGCAACTTTTGTGTAACGCTAGCATGGGAAAACACTCCGCCCCCCCCCCCCGATGGCTCATTCCCCATCAGATCATGGTGTCATGGTGTGTTGCTCAATGCACCATCCCTCAGAAACACCTGGTCATTTAAAGGTGAGCACACCATGTCCAAACTACAACTCCAGTCCTTATAGCATTTGCAGGCAATAAGCCTAACACTTACGCAGAAGTTCCCTATATCAGTAATAGAGATAATAAATTAAGGTCCCTTCATCTAATTTAGTACTAGAATTAGTTTAAATATGAACAAGTAGAGCATTCATTAGTCACTGTGGTTTATCTGTGCTCTGATTGGCAGAGACAATTCCGTTTCATAACTAAATGCTACATTGCCTGGTGGGAAATTAAGGCATGTGCAAAGATATTAAATATTCTTTACTTCTCACCATGAAGTGCAGGACACAGACTGTTATATCAGCAATTTAGGCAGATATCCAAGATTTCAGTGTACAGGGCCGAAATTCTATGCTTTTAAAATTTCAGATATAGAATAATACTAAGCCGTTTACAAATGCTTTTAAATAAAATACACACTTAGCTATGAATAAATTCCATTGAACTTAATATACTTTATTGCTGAGTAAGTATTTATAGGCCTCCACTGTTAACTGGTCATCAAGGAGGTAAGTATCCAGTCATATTTTTAATGCCCCTGTTAAAAAAGAAAATAATCCATATTTGCACAATGGAAAGATTCAAAACAAAACACTGGTTATTTGTATTCTTTAATTTATTCATTTAATATATTTGTATCATCCCAAGGTATGTTAAAGCATTTCCCAATAAATAAAAAGTGTAGCAAACAAACAATTCAGCTTTAGAGAAAGAAAACCCTCCACCATGATATGTATTGTTCTCTTTCTCTAAGGTCACATCCGGTATTTTGTGGGAGTGATTCAAGCACATACCAGAAATGTAGGATTCTGTGAGTATAAAGCTGTCTCATTTGGGTAGCAAATCCTCTTAGAAAAATAACAACAACACTGGACTTTCTGTAGTTAGGAAAGTGACAGGAAAATGCATAGAAAGCTATGGGATGAATAAATGCATATTGGGAAGATTCCTCACTGCCACACAAGAAAATCAGGATGAATTCAGAATGAAAATTCATTGTCATGTAACTGCTCCACAAACAAATCAGAACAAATGTTCAATAAAGCCAGGATACCATAAGCCTCTACATAAGCTTTACAAATTAGGATGAATGCTCAATATACATCTTATCTTGATGAGCCCTAGCAATCTGCATGAAGCAGCATGAGGGTTAAATGGATTTCTGACACTTTGAAAGGAAGGTAAGTAACAAGTGGAGTTTGATATTGAGGGAAAGATGGGATGATATGTTTTTTCTTGAATACAGCCCTTGGTGTTTTGAGCTTTCCTGATTTCACATCCCCAAGTGTCGAATGGGCTTCCTGCTCAGATCCAGAAAAATGAGGTCTTTTGTCATTTCAAAATAAAAATGAAAAGCTATATGACCGATGTCGCTTTTAATTTTGTAATGATCATAAATTATCTTGCAACCCTACAGGAAGGGAGCTCTAATAAATTCAGTGCATTTATACTGGGTCACAGGGTCTTCTCTGTCTTCATTTCTTGGCTAATCTTTCACTCATAACAAACATGAGGTAATGAGACTGACTTCACTGCATACATGAGGAGAATAGGGATATTGTGAGCCTGATGCTCATTGTAACTAAAAAGGCATCACTGCACCAATAAAAACTCCTGGTTTGCTCCGCTGTATGAAGATCATACACATTTAAAGCTTGCTGGAAAGTTAAATAATGTAAATTAACTGGCAAGTCACAGTTATACACATGTAGCCACAGGCAACAAGTTACACCTAATGGTCTCCTGGATACAGGCGGGCATCCTATTCCTATTTTAAAAAATGCATTCATTCAGTTAGATAGGGTTCAGATGAAGATTGCATTGGAAATGTGCATGTGGAACCACAGGCATGCAAACAGTTACTTCTGTCCAGGGATTTCTCTTGAATAGGAAACTGACTTACACTGAGTCACACCATTGATCTATCTAGCTCAGTGTTGTCTGCAAAGACTGGGAGTGGCTCTCAGATGTCTTTTGCTAGCCCTATCTGGAGGTGCCAAGGGTTGTTGATTTATTTATTGCAGGTATATTTCCTCTGCTCTTCATTCAAAAACCCAAAACAAAATTCTACCCACAGAGCAGCAGACATAGGTCAGAAATAAGACAGTCCTTGCCCTCAGGCTTACAACCAAAAGGATTTCTAGAGGGGTACCTGTGTTAGCCTGTCACAGTGAAAACAACAAAGAGTTCTGTTGCCAACAAATATATTGTGGCATCAGCTTTCGGGGGCTACAGTCCACTTCAGAAGTGTTATACTTCATTGCAGGTGCATAAGAGATAAAACACAAAAGGAAAAGGGGATGGGGAGGGAAGGAGGTGTTAATAACACAAGCCAGGCACTAGTTCTCAGTTATAAAGTTCACTAGGCAGGAAGAGTGTTTGGAGGGGAGAAGTGCCATCATGCATCTCACCTACTTATAGCAGCATTGCTTCTGCTTACTGAGAGAGACAAGGAAGTCAACAGGTTGGCGCTGTGCAAGTGCACCTGTAGGAGCACCAGATGGGCTCTGCCAGTATGCCTGCACTACAACAGCCTTTTTGCTGCTTATCCTCTCTCATTGTACCTCTAGACAGGAGTCACTGCTCCTCTTCACCAGCCCATTATGCCAGGCAGTAAAGAGCTTCCTCTCCTCAGTGGTGATTTACCTAAATGCATAGTTGTGAAGAGAGTTGTCACAGGTACCTCTAGTCTAGGTAAAGGTAAAGGGACCCCTGACCATTAAGTCCAGTCATGACCGACTCTGGGGTTGCGGCGCTCATCTTGCTTTATTGACCGAGGGAGCCGGCGTACAGCTTCCGGGTCATGTGGCCAGCATGACTAAGCCGCTTCTGGCAAACCAGAGCAGCGCATGGAAATGCCGTTTACCTTCCCGCCGGAGCGGTACCTATTTATCTACTTGCACTTTGACATGCTTTTGAACTGCTAGGTTGGCAGGAGCAGGGACCGAGCAATGGGAGCTCACCCTGTCGAGGGGATTCGAACCGCCGACCTTCTGATCGGCAAGCCCTAGGCTCTGTGGTTTAACCCACAGCGCCACCAGCGTCCCATACCTCTAGTCTACACAGCTGCTAATAAGCCAATAGGTACAGCTCATTGTCCATCAATACAATGGGTGTCATTTTTTAAAAAATTGCCTACCAGTAAAATTATGTGTTAATAAATGGAATCATTCCATTGTTTAAAATTGTGTTTTAGCAATGCCTTGCCCAACATGCTACAACTGCAGTTATCTGACTCTGGAGTAGTAAGTGGTTTGAAGGTTGCAGCTTTTGCAACTCAGTGGTTTTTGTTGTGGCAGGCAGACTGCTAAGCCCTTTCACCCATCTCAGTGCTGCAAATGTTCTCCTGCAACATCTGTCCTTTCGATATACTCTAATCCATCCATGAGTCAAAACTGCCAGCCATGCTTGTCTTGTTTGTCAGTTCAGTAATGGGGATAAAGATTCATTAGGTAATACTTGGAAATCATCAGGACCTTCTCATTTATAACCTCAGTCACTGTTAATGTCAGGCACTCACTCAAGTGATGCCCATATATAGAAAATTTGGAATTGGATGATCAGATGAGGTGCTGAAATGATCCATCTTGCTGACTAACTGATGGTGATGTACGTGTGCCACATTATGGAGCAAGTTAACAGGAATCTTTTTTCTTTTTTTTCTAAAGAAAATGATTGGATACCTTGCTCTTACCCTGCTCTTAACCTTGTAAATTGTTGCCTGGATCATGCCCTAAAATCACCATTTATAAAAACCCCATAGTGATTTTTTAACACAGGCAATTCCCCACCTATGCAATGGTTATGTGTCAGGCCCCTACGTGCATTACTGAAATTGCATAAGGTGGGGAGCAACCTCTAAACACCCTCGCTGCTGTTCTTCCTCCAATCCATACCAAAAATATTGTACTCAAAAAAGATCCACAACTAGAATTAAATAGCTCTGGGGCTGGCAGGAGACTGGAGGATGCACAGGAAAGCATCTGCTGCTGTGGCTACCCAGAGCATCAGCTGTTGGGCTGGGAGGCAGAGTAGTTTAAACAAAGCCCCACGGTGCCTCCGGTCTCTTCAGAGCTTCTTCTGCCCTCACTAACATCCTCTCTGGGCTCCAGGGAGGGTCTCCTCGTGATCCACAAGGACTTTCCAGTTCTCTCTCTCTGTTTCTGGGTTTGAATTGAATTATTTTATTATTTCCTGGTACCAGGTATATACGCAGTCACATGAGAGTCGGTTGTGTATAAATGGGAGAATGCCTGTACTACAGAGAGGGGGGGGGGGAACCTCAGCTGTCGAACGCTTTGGAAGGTGAACATTTTGGCTTTTGAATGCCGACAACCTGGAAGTGAATGCTTCCATTTTTGAATGTGCTTCAGAAGTCGAATGGCTTCCGGGTGCATTTCTCCACTTTTTCAATGGATTTTGCCGACCGGCAATTGCTCCTCAGTTGTCAAATGTTTTGGAAGTTGAAACGTCTTCTAGGATGGATTACATTCAGCAACCAAGGTTCCACTGTGTGTGTGTGTAATTTATTTTCAGTCATTGTAGAAAATACAACATACAAAGGAAAGGGTTATATAATTCTTGTGGAAGAAAAAGGAAAAGAATAGGTTGAAGCAGAACACCACCCCACCCCCACTGTGGGACCTGGAATCAACTTGGGATGCAATCCCAAACAGAAGTGAATCCTGTTAAATTCAATGTGGCTTACACACAGAAAAGTGTGGTTAAGATTGCAGGCTAATGCACTATTATTAAAGCTCTAAAGCTTTTTAAAGACAAACACATTTGAGACATAATAAACTAGAGCAGATTTCTTCTATGGAAGTTTACACCACAATGCATTATTTAAAACACCACTGAAGATGTTGTTATTATGTTTCAGGTGATGGACTAACATAACTACAGTGGTACCTTGGGTTAAGTACTTAATTCATTCCGGAGGTCTGTACTTAACCTGAAACTCTTCTTAACCTGAAGCACCACATTAGCTAATGGGGCCTCCTGCTGCTGCCGCGCCGCCGGAGCACAATTTCTGTTCTCATCCTGAAGCAAAGTTCTTAACCTGAAACACTATTTCTGGGTTAGCGGAGTCTGTAACCTGAAGCGTATGTAACCTGAAGCGTATGTAACCCGAGGTACCACTGTACATTTAACAATTCTTCTGTGGTTTGTGCTTTGTTGGTCTCTGACCATGTCTTTGGACTGCATCTGATATCACAAAGCTAAGCAATGTGCATTGTAGAAACTGTGTATAGAGTAAAAATGGAAGGAAGCAGATTTAAAAGTGCATAGGCCCCAAGTTGTTTCTGCAAAAAAGTAGATTGCATTTCTAAGCAGAAATACTAATAACAGCATTAATGTGTATCAGAGCAACAGAAAACTTTGGGAGAAAGCATTCTGTAAATACTTTAGCACCTCCAGCCATCTGCCCAGTGCTTCCAACCCAATTTCTGCTTTTGCTAAATCAAAAGCCTTTTTGCACTCTATAAAAGCATGCACTTATAACTGTCTCCTTCAGAAGTTGATGTTCTTTCTGTAGATGACCCCTGATTGATAAATTACTCATGAATCCTTCTTGCTATCATGACTTATTGATGTCCAGAAGCCCTGATAGCTTGTTCACCAGTTCTCTCTCTCTCTCTCTCTCTCTCTCTCTCTCTGTGTGTGTGTGTGTGTGAAGTTTTTAGTGTAGAACGCTAAAAAATATGCAGTTCGTAAGTTCCTTGATGTTTTACTTGCTTATAAGTTAATACCCTTAAGTGCAAATTTCTATGTACAAACTGGCAATTGGCCTGATCCCTCGGCCAGGAAAATTGAAGGATCTGATCTAAGCTTTTATCTCACTGACTTCCATGGGAAAAGATTGGCCTAAATTCAAGTATCTTACTTAATCAGGTTGTAAATCTGCTTGCATATGTATTTTTATATCTCCTTCTGAGGCACTTGAGTCAATGTAAAAAATGGTAAAGGTAAAGGACCCCTGGATGGTTAAGTCCAGTCAAAGGTGACTATGGGGTATGGCTCTCATCTTGCTTTTTAGGCCAAGGGAGCTGGCGTTTGTCCACAGACAGCTTTCCGGGTCATGTGGCCAGCATGACTAAACCACTTCTAGTGCAACGGAACACCGTGATGGAAACCAGAGTGCACAGAAATGCCTTTTACCTTCCTGCCACAGCAGTACCTATTTATCTACTTGCACTGGCGTGCTTTCAAACTGATAGGTTGGCAGAAGCTGGGACAGAGCAACAGGAGCTCACCCTGTCACACAGATTCGAACTGCTGACCTTCTGATCAGCAAGCCCAAGAGGCCCAGTGGTTTAGACTACAGCACCACCCGCATCCCTATTGAGTCGATGTACACACACCTGTCCGTATAGTTAAAGCTATGGTTTTCCCAGTAGTGATGCATGGAAGTGAGAGCTGGACCATAAAGAAGGCTGATTGCCGAAGAATTGATGCTTTTGAATTATGGTGCTGGAGGAAACTCTTGAGAGTCCCATGGACTGCAAGAAGATCAAACGCATCCATTCTTAAGGAAATCAGCCCTGAGTGCTCAGTGGAAGGACAGATCGTGAAGCTGAGGCTCCAATACTTTGGCCACCTCATGAGAAGAGAAGACTCCCTGGAAAAGACCCTGATGTTGGGAAAGATGGAGGACACAAGGAGAAGGGGACAACAGAGGACGAGATGGCTGGACAGTGTTCTCGAAGCTACCAGCATGATTTTAACCAAACTGTGGGAGGCCGTGAAAGACAGGAGTGCCTGGCGTGCTGTGGTCCATGGAGTCACGAAGAGTCAGACACGACTAAACGGCTAAACAACACATACCTGTCACAATTTCCCCTCATGACAACCCTGTGAGAAATTTTTGATTGAGAAACAGAGGTGGTCACTCCATGAGTTTCATGACTAAGTGAGAATCTAAACCTTGGTCTCCCCAGATCTAGCCCATCATTGCACCTACATAGGAAGTTTCTTTATAAGGAGTCCATCTGTCTATCTCAATATTCTTTGCATTGACTTGGAAAGCCTTTTCAGGGTTTCAAATATGAGACATTCCCAGCCCTGCTTGGAGATTAAGCCAGAGACCTTCTGTGTGTTATTGGTGGCTGTGGCAAGGGCTGGTGTTGATTTGCTGTCGCTGCGGCAAATGGGCGGGTGATTGGTGGCTTCTGCCAGCGAGGGGACAGATGAAAGGCGGCTTTTGGGATGCACGCGAGTGGCAGTGCAGGTCAGGCAGGTGAGCGATTTTCGGCAATCCCCCCTTAAAAAAGCTGAACAACTCTGGGCAATATCTCCCTATTTTCATTTTCCTAATTTGGAGTCCCCAAAAATAGGGGGCATCTTATACACGGGGGGGGGGGGTTTACACTGAAAAATACGGTACTTCCTATGGCAAAATGTTTTGCCCCAGTGGAACATTGCTGCACAAGAGAATGCATAAGCAGGTTGGTAGTAACTTGGTTGCACAAGTTTCCACTAGTGCAACTGTTGCATTGCATTCCTCTGTTGTGCAACATTAAAACTCATCTTTCCCTAGCACAAGAGCTCTTGCACTAGCAGACAGAGAACAATGGATGGAGCCCAAAGAGAGATGATATGGACCACAAAGGGTATATTTTCCCTGCCTTAGGATCCATCGGTCCTTTAGGACAGGTTTGGGGCTTTCAGAGTTTCATTGCTTCTCTGTGCTAAGGTGGTGTTTTGTCAACTTTCTTATTTGTTTAATTTTGTACGGTTTTATCTTATTTTATTAGACTCAGTCTTTGTTTTTGCTGAGATCTTTTTGTAACCTGCCAGGGGATCAATTGGTGTAGGAGATGCTCTAATGACAAATAATGAATATATAATAATAAAATAAAGATGCCTCAGAACATGCACCAGGAATTGCCTTGCACTGTGTTGCACTTCTGTTCCCCTGCATGGCCTTACTGCTGTGGACATCCTATTTATAAGCATCAACTCTGCCAATTAGAGATGAGGGGTAGAATTGTTTCATGTTGCAGTTTTGTATGAACTTACATAATTTGCACTTCATGGCAAAATACTCAAATCTGCCCCCGTCCCCCCAAAAATGCCACTCTCTGAAATTTGTTTTACCATTCTCCAACCCCAAAAACATATGTAACAGAAAAGAATATATTTAGGAAACTGTGGGGAAAATGCATATATTAATAAAAATATACAAAAATGCATTACGGTATATCAGGGAACATTGCTAAAAAAATGTGGATATCAGGCAAAATTGCATACAAAATTCTGTATAATAAAGGAAATGGGCACTAAAATCCTGATGAATCCATAAGGAAATTCATCTATCTTTGCAATAGTAAATGGAAATGTGATGAACTGAGCTTAATGCAAAACTAAGGAAAAACAAAATATGACAGATCCTGGAAACCAAATGTCCAAATGCCCTTCAAGAGGCAGTGGAGAGTAGCTGAGAAACCACTCTAGCCAAGGTCAATAAGGTTAATTGACTACAATCCCTACTTCTCAGCATTCTCCTATGGCAACCAGGTAGATTTGGAGATGCAGAGAAATAGACAGGGTAAGTTTATGTAGCCACTTCGTCTTATCCCTTGGATATGCAGCTGTCCCCATCCAGGAGGCAGTACATGCAATGCCTCCTCCAACTGCACTGAATCCTGCTGAGCCATGGACAAGGGGAGGAATCCATTCCCATCACTGCTCCTGACTCTCTGATTCAGCTAATATAACATTCTACAGATACGTGGAACAATACACAGTAAGTAATAATTTTTTAAAGAAAACACTTACCACTTAACATGTCAGCAATTAGTATGAGAGATGCTTACACCGGACGTGCTTTTTCCATCGTGATAAAGGACCATATATGGAGTGCTTAATCAAGCACAATGACCATTACCATCCATGATGTTTTCAGTAACAGTGCAAAAATCTGTGTGAGGGATGTTGCAAAGGAGGACAAGCAATTAAACTGCATGACAAATATGAATTAATAAACTATGTGATTATATTTTTTTTCATAGACACTTGCTACTAACAGGGTCCTCTTGCTATTAATAAAATATGAAAAGTCCATAACTAAATCTTCTAAAACTGTGAGCCTAAATCCAGTTAAGTTGGAGTTAAGTTTGATTTGAAGAAAAATATTGAATGTTGATTAATGTTAAAATGAGTGCAGTGTTACTGGGCTGGGCTGAGGCCTGAGCCAAATATGGCCTATTTGGAGGGATTCGGGCAATGGTTGATGTGAGTGGAGACAGCCAGTTTGCTACAGGATAGGTTCATTGGCCCAGAATGCCCCGGGGTTGTCAAAGGGTAGGGCATCAGTCAGAAAAATCCATGAAAAGGCTGAGACGCCTTTCATCACCAGCTGTGTTTTCCCAGGAGAAGGTAGGAACCCGATTGCACCTCACTCTCCTTCCTGTCTAACACCCCATGGCTGGAAGCAGCAATCCTCTGGGGTGCCGGGTGCTTTTTCACAAGTGGATTCACCATAGAAAAGCTACTTCTGATGGAACAAACGGCAGAATTGAAACCTCCCCTACTTGTGGTTAGGGAGAGAGATGCAATATCTCTTTCCCCTGCCCCACTCATGGCCACATGTTGAATGGAGGTTTTAAATTAATTAAACACTAGACCTGCCACTTAACTAATTTGGCACTGGATGTGAGTGGCAGATGGTCCCTGGCTTGTCCCAGGCAGGTCAACTTGATTCCGTCCCCCATTGGAGTCACTTAGTGTATTGGAGTGCTATGCATAGTCCTAGTTACAATCTCTGATCTGGCCTAATCTGCAAAGGTAAACTACCCCCTGTTGAAATAAAGCAAGGAACAATATATCAATGGAACTGTACAAAATTCACATTTTGTACAAAAAAAGGTAGAAGTGTTTGGGGCATCACAATTCAACCAAAACATGGTGGCCTTTTTTGTAATTCCTTGCAGAATTTAAGTCCCATCCCAACAACTGATAGGGAAATGACAAAGAGTCCTGACAGAATGGCTTACAATGACTTTAGATCCCATGTGTGGGTTGCACGCGGTAACTGTGCTGCCATATTCAAAGCTTTCCTCTTGCCTATTGAGATTTCCTTTAAAGGTTACCTCAATTAAAATTCACTTCTCTCTGTTCATTTATTTTCAAAACATTGCATGCAGAATAGAGAGAAAAGTTCACCTAGCTCTGCAAGGAGCACTGCTACATACAGATACCAAATCCCGCTCCCCAGCCGCAGCATCTGAAGTTGTCCAATCCACTGAGATACAAAGCACTGACATAAGGTCAAATTCCGCCACAATTTAAATTAGAATGATCAGTACTTTGATCTTAAACCACAGCTGCTTAGAAACAAACCCCACCCATTTGAGTGAGATCTCTTTTAGGTAAATGTGTGGACCACACAGAAGGGGGCACATTATTATCAAGATTGTAGCACATAGCGAAGGAATGTTTAACCCTTTTGTCCTCTGCAACAAACTCTGCGGAATTAATCCCCCCCCCCACACACACTCCACTCCGAATAGTATTGGGGGGGGATTTCCATTGGTTCCAACAGGAACTTCTCCCGTTAATACTAGCTGCTGTGCAGATGTCAAATATCTTGTCCTTCCAGCAACTCCTGCAGTCAAGTGCTAAATGTATTGCTCTGCTTTCCTTTGGACCACATCAGAGAGGCTGACAAGGGGGTCTTGTTGTTTGGGCACCCCAGGAACTCTGTACATGCTGCCCAGGCTTGCAACCCAGGGAAGTCGCTTCAGTGCTGCAAACACAGATCACATACCATGGAGATTGCTGATGGAGAGTGAATGTTTAAACCTCATCCCCATGTGTTGTAATCCCGGTAACACTCACCACATCCACCACCGCAGCATTTAGAAAAACAACAATACACACACACAATGTACTTTCTCATCACATTATTAACATCACATGTAGGTGTGACCTTAGATGCTTTTACTAAATACAGGGGGAGAGTACCTCAGGCAAGAAAATGTCTTCGTCCAACTCTAATTTTCTTTTTTACTTTCCTGTGATATCTGATTAAGAAGTCTGTGCCTTGGACACACTCAATGCTCTTGCCATACTCAGTTTTTCTCAGTTGTAAAATATGACCAGCATCCTATAATTGTGTATATTTGAGTATTCTCTCTCTCTCATTTGACTTGCTAGGAGTCTATCGCTTGCCACACAGTTTTTGTCATCTGAGGCCATCTGCTTGCATGAACTTTCACATTGCATTAGCACTTATGAAGAAGTTCAACTCTGTCACCTGTGGCTTGGATCAAGATAACAGGTTTTTATCTCACTACAGGTGTTAATTTGGCTGCAATTGCCAGGAATGTGTTATCATCAAGAATGCTTTGTAAAAGGTCGCTAATTATTTTGCATACATTTAAACTATAGCAGAGTCTGTATTTCGGCACTTCATTTCCTCTTAGGTCACAACAAACTTTTTCTTAGTGTGTATCTATACCTGATTAGCTAGTAGTTCATGAAAGCATATGCCATAGTAAATTTGTAGTATTTAAAATGTCACAAAACATATGGGTTGGATCCATTTCTGCCATTTGGAGAAAAAGGCCTGTTAAAATCCATGAGACTTAAATTAGTCAGGGATCTGCCCCTGTGTTGTTTTTGCTTTCTATTTTCAGGCAGGATTGTATTAGCCTTACAACTGTGGCTAACACAGAATCTCCCCAGAGCATCCATTCATGAATTTGCATCTGTGCATTTAGCTATGTTTGTTGCCGGATGTATGTAACAAGGTAGGCAGGTGGGGATTATGTATGAAGGCAAGTTTAGGTTAATGAGGCAGTGCCCCATTCTCCCTAACTGACCAAACTCCATCACCCATAACAATATTTTTAATGTCCCTTTTAGAGTTATCTTTCCACCCTTTATGGTTACCCACAGTAATAGTACCAGTGACATTAAAAAACAAAAAACAAAAACTCCTCCCAAAGTCTTATAGGGTTTGGAAAATCTGACAGCACAAAGTGCTTCCACAGTGCAGCACACTTGAGCGCTGTCTGCACTATGCATTTAAAGCACCTGCACTTTGAACTGTCAAGACTTTCCCCAGAGATTCCTGGGAATTGTCATTTGTTAAAGGTGTGGAAAGTTGTAAGGAGACCCCTATTTCCCTCAAGAAGCTACCATTCCCAGAGTTTCATGGGAAGATGGACTGTGAACTGTAGCTCTGTGAGAGGAATAAAAGTCTTCAAAAAGCCTCATCATCTTTAACAAAATACAGTTCCCAGGATTCTGTGGTGAAGCCATGACTGTTTAAAGTGGTATGGTTTCCTAATCAGAAATACATAGAGACTTAAAACTTTGAAGATTTCTTCAGTCTTAATGACTAGGAAATGGGAATGAGTTGAAACGTCAGGGGTGGGTGGGTTATGATGATTGTTGATAGGACCTTGTCTCCTATATTGTATCTTATGCCTGCAAAATCTGTTTGCCTGATGAAACAAGAAGTTCAGCTATATTAAGTGAGCTTGTTCTCCACATAACATTTTCATCTTGATTACTTTAGGATCTTACTGCACTCTAACCAAGCAAACGAATTAAGTGGGGGAAAACTATAGTCTTCCCACCCCCTTTTAACCAGATCCCTAATATATGCTAAATGATAATTGTGATTTTGTGGAAAAAAATATATAATGCTTTTGGAAATTAGCAATATGTTCTGAAACATTAAAGCCATCCAAATAAGAAAATTAGTTTGAAGTAAAATGCAGCAGATCTTATCCTTTGCTTTCATTAAAAATTTATCCTCAAAACATGTTTTCTAATCAGCAGGAGCCTCCCTTAATTAATAATAGAAAACATGGTTTGAAGCTGTGTTTTGAACTGGAGATGAAACAAGTCAGTATTTTTTTTTTCTATCTGCAAATCGGGTCCTCCCTTAAAGAGGGCATGTATTGTGGTGAGACCTGGAAACCAACACCCTGTGTTGTGGGTGGGTACGATTGGTCAGCCACAACACCCGATTGGTAGGTCCCTTGTAGCTGGGTGCAATCAGGCCAATGGGACGCAGTCCAAACGCTTCGAGGGACCTATTTATGCCCATGCACGTGACCCAGAGCTTCCTCTTTTGGCACGTGCATTCAGAACACCTGCCCACCTCTCCCTACTTTTAGGGCTTTACGCCTGACCTTGCTATGCGGTCGTGTGTTGTCTGCCGTTGGGGGACAGGGGTACAGCAGGAATTTCCCCCACTTGGCTGATTGGCTGTTGCCATTTGGGTTTTGCCTGCCGCGTAGCAAATCATCACAACTTGTAAGCTTGCGAATAGGCTCTGGTTCAGGTGATAGGGATGGGAGAACGCTCTCGCCATTCCTATGTGAAGGGTATTCCGTTAAAGGAATCCAGGGACTCGATAGTTTGGTCAACCCCTGAGAGGGGTTGTGTCTGTGCCTGAGTCCAGGGGGACATTTGGGTGGTGGAGATAGCCTGTTCCCGGCTTTCCGCTTATCCAGGTGTTCACCCTTGGCTGACCTATACTGGAACCCTGGGTCAGCGCTACCTGCATGGCAGGGAGCTAGTTGAACTAGAGCCTATGCAACCAGTCACTTTCTGTAATCAATAAAGTTGTGGCCTAAATTCTGCCAAAAACCAAAATTTGAGTCAAGTGTGAATTTATTTCGGGGGGAGGTTTCTGGGTCTGAACACATAAAAATTATTTAAACTTTGGTGCCCTTGTCAAATATTTGAGTCAATGTTTGGACTCTTGGAGGACTTTGCTTCATACTGCAAAGTTCATTCCATAATTAATTCAACTGAGCGACAAAACTGACCAGGTGAATGTGCATTTCAGTATAGATTATTTCTTCCATGGGCTTGCTTCATCATTCAACCATCTGTTTTGCAAGGGAGTTTCACTTGCAGAATGGGAAAGGAGTATGAATCAAGATTCAGGACTTCTGTGCACCACATATGTTTAGCAACACCAATCTTGTTGTTAACCCAGAAACTTCAGTATGCATAAGCCTCTACCCATCAGGACTCAAACTCATACTGGGTTCTGAATCTAGAAAACATCAGGTAGGGTTAGGATTCAGTGTGTACACCACCAATCAACTCTAGTCAAAGGCAGCAGTGTAGAGATAGTACAGAAGTTCGTCATGACAGTCCTGAGCATCATGACCCCAAGAAAGTTACAGCAGTTGTGTTGAAATATATATTTTATTTTAATTAAAATCATTTATATACAGTGGTACCTCAGGTTACATACGCTTCAGATTACATACGCTTCAGGTTTCAGACTCCGTTAACCCAGAAATAGCACCTCAGGTTAAGAACTTTGCTTCAGGATGAGAACAGAAATCATGCTCCGGCGGCGCAGCAGCAGTGGGAGGCCCCATTAGCTAAAGTGGTGCTTCAGGTTAAGAACAGTTTCAGGTTAAGAACGGACCTCCAGAATGAATTAAGTTCTTAACCCGAGGTACCATTGTACTACCTTTCACCAAAATGATTATGCTTAAAAAGAATCAATGCAATAAACTCTACAACCACATCAAATTAAAATATGCAACAAGGTATCCAAAGGTTAATTAAAAACTAGTACAATGGCCTGAGAAAACAGATTACACACATATACACCCCAAAGAACAGCAGAACAAAGCACAGTACCAATACAATATCAAATCAACACCAAATCAATTAGAATCAGCGTGATTGCAATCTTATCAGAAGCTTCCTGGGAGTAAGTTTCTTTAAACTAAGTGGTGCTTACTTCTGATTGCATGGGCTCAATTTGTAAAACACACTGAGCTGAAATACAGTCTTTCTTTTTATATATATAAAAATTCAAACAATCTTGCATTTTCAGATTTTTTTTTCATTCTCTGCCTTCTGGATATATATATATTCTTCATCCTCTGAGAATTTTAAATTAATAAATAATTTTATTTTATTTCTATACTACCCTGCATCTGAGGATCACAGGACAGTTTACAATATAAAAACACAAAAAGACATAACATTGCAACAAACGAAAAGCATACCTCCCACAGTTTAATAAGGCCACAATTAGCCAACGGCCTGGGAGAAGAGGTATATGTCAGAGGCTCAGGAGCAGAAGAGCAGGGGAGAGAGCAAATAGAGAGCGGAGGAGAGGAATCAGAGGGGAGCGTAGGGGAATATGACAGTGGCCCGAGAGATTCCATGAGCTTCTCCAGCGAATCAGAAGATTCCCAGGAGGGGGCGCCTATGGTAAGGGCGAGGGGAGTCCCAGGGGGGACGCTCCATAAACAAGGAACCAGAGGGGACTCCCAAGGGAGTAGCGGAGGATCAGGACCAGTTCCCCCACCAGAGCACAGTGGGGGGAAAGAGTCACATGAGTCAGGACCAGCTTCTCCTCCAGCGGGGAGAGAAGATGAGTCAGGGGTAACCACGCCCCCATCGGGGAGTGGGGAAACGGAGGGAAGGCCAGGTCCAGCTAGCCTCCCCGAAAGAGGGAGCAGTGACACAAGTGTAACAGTCAGAAGGAAAGTGGGAGGCTGCGCGCGCGCGCCAAGTTCAAATGTGGAGGAGCGCGGGACAGCAGAAAACCCGGATTGGGAGCCAGGTCCTAAAGCCCGAAGGAGGGGGGGAGAAGAGTCAGGGGACTCAGCGTCAGAGGAATCTAGGAGGGCTGAAACTCCGACTAGCAGGAGGACCCAGAGAAAGAAGGAACAGAGGAAGAGGTGGAGTAAGGCTAGAATCTTAAGCTGGTGTCAGGGGGGAGGAGATTCAGATGGGACTTCTACGGTCTAAGGCATAGACGTAGCGTTGCGCGTTGCACGTCTGGAAATGAAACTGAACTTCAATAAAGACTTTTTTACTTGAGGAAGAAGCAGCGTTGGTCTTGTGTGAGCTGGGACCTTGGGCAGCGCTGACAGTATATTTTTTCACAGCACATAAAAATATGTAATGAAGGTACTAGGCGAGCCTTCCTGGGGTGAGCATTCCACAAATGGGGATGCACTACAGAAATGGTCCATCAAATCTGTCAAAAGGGAACTTGAGAGTCTGATCAGTACCCTCACTAGAGCAAGGAGGAGCCATCAATTATCCTGGTGTTATTATGACACCATCTGTCTCTTCTTCCCTACTACACCAAGAGGGGGCAGTGGGGCAGGGTGGCACTGTAGAACTTACCTCCCAGCAGCAGCATCACTGCCACTTTCCAGAATGGTGCAAAGGCAGGGTACCAGCTCTTTCTTTTTCCCACTGTTCCATTTTGTTCCTGATATCAGTAAAAGTTGCCCACTACACTATCTTTCTTTTGTCTTTGTCACAATTTGAGAGGCTCAAAAAGTTTATTAATCTAGCAAGGCTTGCTGTGACAAATTCTGAGAACCACTGTACTGGAAAGATCTGGACTCTGATACAACAAATCATCAATAAGAATGTTCCTATCAGTCTGATTCAGGATACTGTTAAGATGAACAGATTAAATTTAAGACAGTGGAATCCTATTGATTTAAGCACAAAATTATATTTTTAATTGATTTGGGTTTCATTGGATTGTGTATTGAGCCTCCTGTAGCTATTCCACAACTGCACAGGAAAGTTCAGTATACATAGTTTGCACATTCCTGAATAGGCTGGGGGCAAGTTGGTAATTTTGTGTGGGATTCAATACCATATCAGCAAATTGAGGTTGTGCAATTAAAGTTGATTTGAAGGACTTGAACAACAAACCCATTTCTCCATAATATTATTGAGAAGTAAAAATGTGGGATAACGCTTGCTTGTGTTAATGCTCAATATATATCTGGTGTCATCTAAACTCCCTGCAAACAGGATGATGATTTTCATTACCAGCATCATCATCAACAACAACAATGAAGTAGTAGCAGCAAAGTCTGTTGTACAGTGGGACACCACTCATATCATTGCACTGTGGAAGAGTTTATGAAAATGACAGACCAAACAGATCTTAAGGGGGAAATTACCAGCTTACTACCGCAAGTTGGGTGTTCTCTGCCCTGAGTATAATTATACTCAGTACACTTTTTGACAGTTTGCTAGGGAATTTAATAGGGATTTGCACTGAACAGAAGTTGCTGAGAGACTTTAAATAACTGACATGAGACTCCTCAAGTTTTTGCAAAGGCTGTAGGAATGGCAAAGCATCATGGGAATATAGTCAGAATAATATATTAATGTAGCAGCTGGTAGTAAAAGATAACATTTAGATTATTTGTGTTAGAGCTGTGCATGGTAGCTAGTATGTGTCTTGTATTTTGAGCATTTTTGCATGCTTAAATATTGTTGGGAGGGGATGTGTTGTGGTGTGCCATTGTCCTGCAGATTTCATTTGTTTAGAAGGAATTCAAACCTCTATTAGAATTGCAGGCAATTCATATATACATACATATATATGTAGAGAGAGAGGGGGGGTACCTTGGGTTAAGAACTTAATTCGTTCTGGAGGTCCGTTCTTAACCTGAAACAGTTCTTAACCTGAGGTACCACTTTAGCTAATGGGGCCTCCCGCTGCCGCTGTGCCGCCGCCGCACAATTTCTGTTCTCATCCTGAAGCAAAGTTCTTAACCTGAGGTACTACTTCTGGGTTAGCAGAGTCTGTAACCTGAAGCGTCTGTAACCTGAAGCGTCTGTAACCTGAAGCGTCTGTAACCCGAGGTTACCACTGTAAAAACAATAATAGTCAACCACACATCCCATAGCTTATCATATAACTCAGACACAGTAGACTGAATTTAATTAACATGAATTCTGCATACCTGTTTTTGAATTCCACATTTCTTTTGTCTCCCAGCACACCAGTGGCAAGAAGGAAAATGTGCAAACAGGTGTTTCTCTGTTGCAACTGGCTAGCCAAATGATATGGTTATCATTATAATGATGGTTCAGGTCAACCTCAAAGAGACAGTTGTAGCAACTGATTTTTTTAGTACATCACATCCCCCTCAACAAAGGTTTTCGGATGAAAGCTGGTTCTGATACACAATTGGCCCTACACATATTTTACGAAGGTGTTTTAATAAACATAAAAGACATGACAAAACACAACTGTGTTTCAAACCAGGCTTTGCTATGCATAAAGAGGCCATTAGACCTGGTTTTAGATTCTGCTCTGTGTTCAGCAAAATACCAGATGGCTTCGTTAATAACCAGAAGAAAAATACATGCCGTACATATGCTAGCTGCCAAAAATTTGTCTTCCAGCGAGTTGAGGAATGATCCTCTTTATCAGAAATGAATTTCAAGGCTTACAGGAAAAAGAAAAGAATACATCTATTTTATGGCATTGGTGGAAAACTTGTAAAATGCAGCCTTGTGGAGTTAATTTAGGTGAGATGCTAATCTCACTGGGCTTGACAATGTGGTGTCCACAGGCATCGTGGTGCAATTAGATACCTCTTTTGGCACCTACCAAAGCCTTCCCAATTAAATCCCTCCCAAATAATAATTTAAAAAATCTGAGCAGCTCAAAGCAAAGCATTGGTCTTCATCTGCCATCTTCATTTCCAGGTAGGTCCAGAGGCATTCCTGGGAAATGAAGATGGCAGCTGCCTGCCACATCCTCCTCCTCCCTTGTATGCAGGCAAGCTGGGGGTCACAGGTGGAGCTTGGCACCAGTGGAGGTTTACGGAATAGCATGTCGTCACTGGGCAGTATCATTGGCAGACTTTACAATGGGCCCTGGGATGCAGTCCTGATGTTTCATCTGCTTCCCATCCCCCTTGGTTCTTTCAGTAACTCTGTGTGTTTTATTCCCTTCCTCTTCTAGCAGTAGCCATTGGAACTGACCATGTAGGATTGGAGAGATGAAGAGGACTGTTGTGAGTGCAGATGAAAGAAAGACAGCTGGGTAGCAGCATGCAGAGTAGTCCCAGAACATGATTGGGAAGTCTCTGAAGTGAAGACCAGACACTCATTAAGAACTCACTGTGTAGTTCATTTATAGTACAATAGTTTGCATGTATACCCAAGAGTAAGATTCTTTGAGTTTAATGGGGCTTACTCCCAGGTACATGGGTACAGGATGGCAGCCTAGGCTTTGGTTTGGGTTGGCACTGGGGAATAAACAGGATTCTTGTGCCTTTTACAGCTGGGTGCACCTTCGGGCAGAAAATCCAAGAGGTGTTTTTTTCTAGTATGGAAATACTAGAAAAAGCTTCACCATGACTGTACTCTCTCTAATTTTGTGTTATGCTAGGCCCCCATTGCAGCCATTTTGTGACTGGCGCCCAAAACACTCTCTCAAAATGCAAAAAATATGCCCACTGGGCCCAAAAGGCTGGTGACCCCTGGCAAAGAAAATATTAAGCTTAGATAGACCAATGACAGTATAAGGCAGCTCCCCATGTTCTTATATTCTCAAATGGCATCCTTTCAAATAGCATGACAAATGGATGCAAAAGCACCACCACCTATCCATTTCTTTGTGAATTAAATGGAGGTGTTTCTGAGGGGAGAGAGGAGAATGGCAGGGAGAGAAAGGGAAGGTAGACAGAGCAATCCTATCCAGATCTACTCAAGGATATACAAATCTGTAGATTTCAAATTCTCTCCATTTATCATATTTCCAGTCTTGCTTTGTTTTCCATATTTGTGCATCAGTATGGAATTACTATTATTGTTTTAAAGGTCCTCATGAAAATTCACCTGCATTTTAGTGCAAATTTCTTCTAATTCAGACATTTTTTGTATACAAGCCTGTGTGATATATGCATTTCTGCAAGCAAGGGAAATGTGTTATTTTAACTAATGCATGGCTTTTATGCACAGTTTTTCCTAACATATTGTCAGGGAACTGACATTGGAGCCAGAGGCGGAGGCAAGGCTCCCAAGCGATGCTGGAGAAGGGCCCAGCAGGGAGAGAGGCAGCTCATCGGCTGGGGAAGGAAATCAGCATAACACCAGGGATAAAGGGGGGCAGATGGGGGAATCGGCAAGGGGGCTCCAGGACTCCTCGCCGGAAACCAGTGGGGAGAGCACGGGTCCTCCGCTACCCACACCCACCCTGCGCAGAAGACTTCCGCGCAGGGAGAGTAGGCGTAGACTTGGCGTCAAAGAACTTCTTTGCTGGAAGAGGTTCAAGAAACGCCCACTGACGGATACTGCTAGCGACTGAAACAGCCACGAAGTGAAGGGCTGTCCAGACAGAAAAGGTTTAACCAGGCAACCTAGCCAGGAGTGGTGGCAACTTACGCACGAGCAACCCCTTATAACCATTACACATATACATTTTTGTACACATTATTTGGTTGCAGAACTGCATCACAAAATATGGTGAAGTACAAACTTTGCAGGTGAGCTGTGTTTTGGTTTGCATATTGTTTGGGAAAGTGGCACTGTGCCTTTGAGCTTGTAACTCACTATTTTCTTAGCTTTGGTAGAAATGTGTTATGTTTCATTCTGTTTAGTTCATCACATATTTAACCAGATAATATTAAACATTGAAAATCCAAAGGGTAATACATAAATAAAATTCCCGATTCAGTCCTATTGAGAAACTTCATCATCAAGTTTATCATGAGGTTAATGGAAAATGCCAAGTGTTGTCACTCTCAGACACTATTTGCCTCCCATAGAAAGCAGGGAATAATGACATATCTCCAAACACTGACAAAGAACAAACAAATCCATTATGTGTGGGGTTTGTAAACTCTTCTGGGGTAGACTTAATCAGACGATTGCTTTAAAGCAGATTAGCAAGCCATCTAGCACTCCACTTAGAAGTTAGGATCTGCTCCATCTGTCCATGTGCCCATTGCCATCTCTGGGACTAGATGATGTGGGAAGTGTCTCTGCCACCCAAACATTGGAGGGGGCCAGTGAAACATCCCATTCTGGAAAGTCAGGACTAGACTCTGGAGTAGACACCACAAAAGTGTCAGAGAAAAGTTCTGGCAGCTGTGGAGAGGAAGGTGGGGCTTGTGGTTATCACATCAGGGACAGACGGGACAAGTGATTATGTTGAGGGAATACCTTTCCCCACTTGGACCCTTGCGGTGATATAGTCCCCTTTAAGTCTGATGGGGGGGGGGAGGTTGTTAATAATGAGCTTAAATGCAGATGTTCCCCATTAAGATCTCAAGGCCAGTGTTGAATGTTAATCAAAGACCCATGATGGGAACAAATGTTGATACCTTTGGGGTGGAGGGGGTGGATGCCCATAGTTAGCATTCTCTTAAGTCTGGGTAGGTGCTGGCATAGAGAAGCTCTCATCATGAAGGATGATCAGTGCCTGTTTGGACAGTACTTTGCTTTGCTGCTCAGCCTGCTATGATTTATGTAAGTGTTTTCTGCCAGCCAGATAGATAAGATAGTTTTGTTATTTTCTTGGCTTTTGTGTAGTCTTAATTTGTGTAATGATCTGAAGCTTTCCCTTTTAACAGAGTCTTGTTTTTAATAAAGTTTCTTGTATGTTTTTATGGGAATTGATTGGGCCTGAGTTTCTGAACCGCCGAATTTTGATTGCACTTTTGGAAGGGGGTCATTCACCACAACCCTCCCCAGGGTCTTTAGTATCAGGCAGAGACTCTCTCTATTCCACACGAGTCCTCCCCTGGGTTCCTGGCAAACCAGCAACCTGACTGCTCCTGACTGTCAGAGATTGGCAGGATGAGGAGGAGTGGTGGCTGCCAGTTGCCCACGAAAAACCTAGAAATGACACTGGGGAGGAAGTAGATTTTGAGCCTGGCTCAGACTGGTGGGACAGGAAAGAGCAATACACAGAGGGAACCAGCAGGAAAGCATTGGAGCCAGAGAGTGGGGGTGAAGAGGAGGGGCACGGTGTGGGCACAGTCTCAGATAGGGAGAGAATTGAGGCTACATTTCCTGCTTTGAAGGACAACCCTCTTCCGGCCCCTTCTCTCTCCCTTTCCTCAGAGTGAGAAAAAAGAGCTGAAAAAAGATAGGAAGGCTAAGTTATGCTGGAAGAATGTACAGAGAAACACTTAAGCGAGGAAGACGGGGAGGGGATTCTAGCTTCTGCAACTTTCATACCCTGAGAGCGTCAGTGTCAGGTATCTCTGGTTGTGAAGCAATAAAGTTCTTTGCCTTCAAGTTGCGTGCCTATTCCTAATTTACAGCCTAGTTGGCAAGGCTATTCTGGCAGTCACTGTCACTGATTCAGCCAACCCATGACAGTCTCCACAAGGGTGCCATCCTCTTCCTGTTTTGTGTGTGTTTGTCTTTTGGTCTTTTGCTATGGTGGAAAAGGGTAGTGAAATGTTTTTGCCATGGGCATTTGTGAGCAATGCACCATGCTACTCAGGGGCGGGAGCCTGTGTGTGATGGACAGTAGAGGTGACAGGTGTTGCTCATACAAGTGACTTGGTTGCCACAAGTGAAGCATGGGGTGGGAATTGTTGCTAAGGCCATTAGGGTTTCTCAATTGGTAGGACATCTCTTTACCCTTGCACTTGGTTGCAATGGAAACACTAATTGTTGTCTTCAGTGCTATTTGTTTTTGTTTGTTTTCATGATGGAGTTGTTAATTTGCTTAAGTTATTTCTTGAACTCATTTTTACACATTCTGTAATTACGTTATCTTTCCTTTCTGCATAATTTTATTGTTTGTTTCATTTTTCTCTGCTCTGGTTTAAAATATCCAATGAAGAGTGGGTTCTAGTTACAACTGTCAATATGAATACTGCTAACATTGCTGATTTTCTATATACCACAATGTAAATCTAAAACATTGTTCCTTTCTATATGTGTATCATTATCCACAATTGCTGTTGTGCTTGTAATCTTATGCACTCTTATCTGTGAGTGAATCCTACTGAAATAAATGGGGTTCACTTCTGACATATAGAATTCCGCTGTTAGTTGCATACCCTCTCCCCCTTCAAAAACATAGGCATTAAATATAATTCAGTATACTGTAGATTTGGATATTTACATTGAATTGTTATTGTCAACTGGCTTGAATCATCCTGTACATTCACCCCCAAATCCAGTGTACATATTCTCAGCCCTATTTGGGACACTTCACTGTAACAGTGGATATTGTATGCATTTTTGGCACTGGCAGTGCAAAAAGAAAAAAGAAATCTGATATTTGTGGCATCACTAATTATACAAAACATTGTGTATTTGCTTATAAATTGTAGTATCGTGTGCTTCCTCCTCCTTCTGACCATGTCATGTAATTTGCTTTGATAGTTTCAAGGCAATACAGGTCATGAACCATGTTAAAAGAATAATTGTTGTCTGTGGTTAGTAAGTCATGATGTGTGTTCCATTCCTTAAAGCTGCTTGCACCCTGAGGAAGGTTAATTGTGACACAAATGGTTCAATCAAGAGTTTGATTTATGGATGGCAATTGGGTGATTTCAGCTGCATATTAGGGCACGCACTTTGTCATTCCCAACTTTTATTCCCCTCCCCCCTCTCCCAAATTTTATTAAAAGGTATTGAACTGTAGCTCCCTCTACAAATCTCTGAAAGAGACATCTCCTGGATGGCAGGAATATTAACTTAATGTTGCCAGTAGAATAAGAAGTAATGTAAGTACCAGGTCGGCACTCCAATGACAAGAGTGCTATTTCTGCCATTTACAAAATGAAGCACTTTACAAAATGTGTTAAATCTTTCTAAAGCTAAGCATGCTGTGAGAGCACTGAAATATTTTGTATTATCAGAAAGAAATCCTCATCTGAAATCTTACAAAATGCATATCTATAAATGATAATAATCTACTGCTTGAATTCCAAGCTTTAAAACACTCAATTTTCAGATTCTCAACAAGCTTTTTTTTAAAAGGGGGGCAGGGAAGGGAGGGAGAATGTATTTTATCCAAGCAAAATAAAAATAAACTACCAACCCAGCATAATAAAAATGTTTTGACTCAGTGCATGGATCATGTAAAACCATGCATTTTCTACTTTGAGAGTCAAAACACTATAAAATATCCTTAATCTAGCCTTTTAGACTGCTAGAGCATTTTTACCAGTGATACTAAAAATGTCTCATAGTCTAGAATATGTCACTTGATAATGTGGGATACAAAGTAGAAGCCATTTTTAAATTGACTGTACACTGTGTCCAACAGAGGTGATTTTTTAAAAAAGAAAAAAGCTTCAGGCATGGGAAATAGAAAAACCAACACAAAAACCACCCATGCAAAATAGCCTTTTTTGTTATGCAAACCTGAGATCCAACCTTTTCCTCAGCTGTAGTGCTGCTGTGTGACACATTTTAATCTTAATCCATTTTAAGAGTTTTAGCATATCATTTAATGAAACGACCTTGAAGAAACAGAATCTGTTATATTCAGGTTTATGCATGTGCAAATTCTCAGATGCTCCATGAGGAAAATGACAACTGAAGTGACCTCAATTAAGAAGTAGATATTTTAAAGCATTTTTAATATATTGAGTGTATTTGTGTGCATGTGTGACATTCTGAATTCAATTAAATCAAAACTCTCAGCGCAAGGGCTTATGATTGCACCCTAGATCAAGTAATTGTAGTGTCCAAATTTTCATAGTTCAAGGGTTCCACTGTACTTGACTCTCTGATTCTGATAATGTGATATATCTCTCCTATGTTTATAATTTGTACCAGTCCAATCCAACCCAAGTTAAACATTTTTCTTCAAATGCCCACTTTCAGAAAAATATTGCCCCAAAAGCCTTATGAGCACTTTTAGGCACTGGAAATTGCAATAGAAAATATAATAACAAAAAGCATAATACTATGCACATCTCCTCAGCAAGTCACAACAACAACAACAACAACATTTTATTTATACCCCACCCATCTGGCTGCGATGCCCCAGCCACTCTGGGCAGCTTCCAACACACATAAAAATAATAAAAAAACATCAAACATTAATAGTAACAATCTGATCCAATATAAAAGTCACAAGAACTTTAAAATAAACAACATATCAAATAAAGCAATATTCAATAATCCATTAGAATCCAATAGTAAACAGTAAAACTAAACATCAGCAAATAATAATTAAACAGTTTATACTTATCAATTAGAATAAAGAATTGCTAATCTATAATCAATAAAAATAACAGCAAATCACAATGCATAAAATACCACAAAACATACAAATCCATGTAAAAGTCACAGTGAGTTCAATGAGATTTACTCCACTAAGCAAAGATTTGTAGCCTTACAGGGTAGTGCTTTCATGCAAATTTTATAGTTTGGGGGGGGGGGACTGATTAGGAATAAGCTACTCGGATGTAACACTGAGTAGTGTTTGGTGTGAAGAAAGCAAGCCCTGCACTCATATGAGCACAGCTGCTCCCCTTCCTTCTCCTGTTTCATGCCAACACTGGTAACCTCTAAACTTTGTTTACAGCAAGCCATATTTTCCTTTCGCATCTGAACCCAGCAACCCATGGCTTGCCTTATGCAAGCCACCATTTATCATAAACCCAGGTTTGCAAACCAGGATCAAACAGTGGCTTGTGGTTGTGTTACATTCAGGCTACTCATGCAAATGATGCTTAGGCCAGAACATCCAGCTATGTATGCTGTTAACCATAATCTGAAGTTTTTGACCTAATTTGTGGGATTAGGAGGAGCAGATGGGGGGGCGGGGCGGGGAGAAGGTTATGCTCCTAATGCCGAATTAATATGTTAGATTTTAAGTCTGTTCATAGGATAGCTTACCACACCTGGATTTAAATGTAAAAGAGCAATAGCGTATCTTTCTTCCAAGGAGTCCACATGGCTTTCTGCCTCTCTATATTGTCTTCACAACAATGCTGTGAGGCAGGTTAGACTGAGAGACAACGACTGGCCCATGGTCACCCAGGAATCTTCATCACTGAATGGAGCTTTGAACCCTGTGCTCCCAGATCCTAGGTCCAATACTTTAATCACTATGCCACACTGGTTCTTAAACTACTACTTATTTCTTTCTGTCCCATCATGGAACCTAAGGGAGCACACATGTTCCCAGGTGGTCTCCCATCCAGGTACTAATCATATCCTAAACATTATAACATTCCTAATTCCTAATGTTTATACCTAAACATTAGGAAGAACTTCCTGACAGTAAGAGCTGTTCGACAGTGGAATTTGCTGCCAAGGAGTGTGGTGGAGTCTCCTTCTTTGGAGGTCTTTAAGCAGAGGCTTGACAACCATATGTCAGAACTGCTCTGATGGTGTTTCCTGCTTGGCAGGGGGTTGGACTCGATGGCCCTTGTGGTCTCTTCCAACTCTATGATTCTATGATTCTATCCAGACCTGCTTACCTTCAGCAATACAGTGGCCTCATGTGCCTTTAGTCCATTTCTTAGAACTGATTATTTGCTTCCAGAAAATAAGGGTTATATGTCACACAGGGTCCTCCCCAAGTTAAAACAAACAAAAAAACCCCACCCTGGTCCACAGTTACAGCCGAAATCATGAACATCAAGCACAAGCCAGAATGAAGATGGGAATAGGGCTGAAAACATGCCTCACAGCCCTTTTGTACTGGCTTTCTCGCGCACACAAAAAGTGAAGAAGGCTAACCCCAAAGTTAGAATGGGATATTCCCTCTACTCAGTCACATGGCTACATCCCTGGTGAAAATATCAATAAAATACATTCATGCTCATTAGTTTCAATGATTAGGCAATCTTCTCATCATTCAGTCTCCTGAATTCTGCAACCATTAACTGGAGGAATTTAAGTGCATTTGGTGCTTAACTATCTCAGTACAATCCACTATATCTTTCCCATGTAATACAGACTTAACAAGTCCCTAAAGCAAAATTTTAACGAAGTTTGTATTCCAAACTTTCCTTGTTTTGATTAGTCCATGTGATGAGCTAGGAATGGATGATGAGTAAGGGATGACTGGCAAGCTATTTGAAGCTGTTTTTATGGCAAAAGACAAATGTGTCAGTCTACTAAAGCGTTCCAGTAGCTTTTGGACAACTAAACTGTTCTCTTCTGCCATTAAAGTGAACGCTGTCAAATTGTGGATAGTATTTTGACAACAGTGTTATTTTCTACCATCATCTGAGATCACTTTGCTGGCCAGATACATTTTTAACACTTTCTGTCTATTTGTAAAATATATACTGTGATCTACAGAAAGTTTCCGAACTCAAAATTGCTCTTTTGCCATTGGCAAAAGTGCCACCAGGCAGATGCCTAGCAATAGGGGAACCAGCATTGTATTTAAAAAAACTTCATTGCAAACAGCTCTGTGGGTGTGTTCCTGCATATGTGTGTTGGTGTTAGAAATGATGCTAAGTCAATAAAACATTTTGGCCTGGATCCAAAGTACTGTTTAACTAGCTCTGTGAGCCCAAGGGAGCTTTGGATTGCTGTTTTCTCAAAGACCAGTCCCCCTTGCTACATGGAAAGCTGTTTCTGAAACTGCAGGGAATTTCAAAAGTGGTTTGAGAGACCTGCTGTTTAAAAAACAAACTGTGAAATTTCACTAGGTTTGTTTAAAAGTGGCTGTTTGGATCTCAGCCTCTGTTTCTGAGAACCAGCTGTATTATTAGACAAGAAGCCCCAAGCACAGATGACTGCTTAAATGCTCCAAAAGAATTCATTTTGTTGAACCTGCTTCAGAAGTTCCCAAGGTTTGTAAATGCCTTAAATTTTCAAGGCATTTTATCCACCATTCTCCTTGATAATCTTAGTACAGCCATGTACCAGTGGTTGTGTTATATATGAAGCAGTAAGGTGATGCACAGGTAGCAAGGGTGATCCTTACAGTTGTAATGGGAGAGAGTTATGAAAAACAGAATTAGTCCAAGAGAATGATGCACTTGTTGCATATTATGTTTATGCCAAAGACATTCACACCTTGTGCAATTTTCTCTCTCTTCCTTTCTTCTGCTTACAGCAGCATAGAGTCTTAACATCTGTAACTGTGATATCTTTTAAAGCCTGTTTGAAACTGGATTTCATTAAGATGGGGTACCTGTTATCCTGTGTCTGGAATGAGAGAGTTGACTATGGTTTTACTATTGGTGACTTTTCTTAAATTACTGAATTAAATACTGTATTGGTTTTAATTCTATAGTTAACAATGTCATGAAATTGTATTAAAAATGTAAGAAGAGCCCCGGTGGATCAGACCAAAGGCACATCAAGTCCCCCACTTTTTTTATTGCTTTTTTCTGTTGTAAGCCACTTTGGGAAGAAGAAGAACACTTTGGGAAGAAGCACACATGAAGAAGAGTTTGGATTTGATATCCCACTTTATCACTACCCAAAGGAGTCTCAAAGCAGCTAACATTCTCCTTTCCCTTCCTCCCCCACAACAAACACTCTGTGAGGTGAGTGGGGCTGAGAGACTTCAGAGAAGTGTGACTAGCCCAAGGTCACCCAGCAGCTGCATGTGGAGGAGCAGAGACGCAAACCCGGTTCCCCAGATTACGAGACTACCACTCTTAACCACTACACCACACTGGCTCTCCTGGTGAAGGATTCTGGGATTCAGTGAGTTCAGATGATAACAATCATCAGGAATTCTCATAGTCTGGTATGGTGATAGTGTGAAATGACAAAACAAAAATCTAGGAGTGTGTGGTACTTTGTTAATGGTTCTGTAATCATGTTCCTCCTTCCTTGTATGTACACTCAGTGTGCTATCTTCTTCAAGTGGCCTGAAATATTTCCCAGGAGGGGTGGGGGAAACAGAATTTGAAAAGAATTTTGGAGTAATTTGGGAAAACATGTTTATAAGGCTCTGTTAAACAGTCAACAGCCCCTTACTAGAAGTGTCCTGATAGCTTACAGTACAAATAAATTTCTGAACACATAGAAAGTGTCAGATTCAGAAGCTGAATTCTGATGAGCTAAACCAGTCTGCCAAACATGTTATACAGCTGTCACAGAAAGCACTATAAAAAGTACTGTTTCAACTACAATAAATAAAAAGAATCTCCAATCAATGCAATTTTCCACTTTTAATTCGCAGCTTTAATCACAACACATGAAAACCAGCTGTTTAGTGGCTGGAGCAAGGACACCCAACCAGATGCCACTGATCTACAAGTTTCTCCATCCTTGACTGGATGCTGGCTGGAGCCATGGAGGAATTAATCCAACAACATCTGGGCTCCACCATGTTGGCTTCTCCTGGATTAGACCATTAAACTAGAACCCAGGTGACCTGGGATCAAATCCCTACTCAGTCATGAAAGTCTGGCTAAATCCAGGACATGAAAGAAAGAGTTTGCAAAGATCTATGATTTACAGGTGCTAATGGTCAATCCGATAGAGGGAGCACATTTCCACTAAATTTGTTTACATCACTAGAAGGATTAATATCAGAAGAGCATTCCAGTTCAGGCAAAGAAGACCATGTCATTGCGAGAAGTTCATCAACCTTTTGGGTCTTTAACAGCTGAGGATTGTCATCTGTTTTTGGCAACTTAGTGTTATCGTCAGCTGATGGCCCTTTAGTCATTTGCGTAAAAGAAGAATGAAGATCAGTCAGAGAGCCAGAGTACCCTACTCAGTCATAAAGCTTGTGAATAACCTGTTGCTATTTTGCAATTTGACTAACCTTGTGTTTCACTGAGGATAAAATGGGGTGGGGAGCTCTGTACTCCACTCTGATCTCCTTAAAGGAAGACTAGCATTAAAATGTCTACCCAATGATAATAATATTAGTGCACATCTGTAGTATGTTTTGGGACGCGGGTGACGCTGTGGGTTAAACCACAGAGCCTAGGACTTGCCAATCAGAAGGTCAGCAGTTCGAATCCCCGTGACGGAGTGAGCTCCCATTGCTCCGTCCCTACTCCTGCCAACCTAGGAGTTTGAAAGCACATCAAAGTGCAAGTAGATAAATAGGTACTGCTCTGGTGGGAAGGTAAATGGCGTTTCCGTGTGCTGCTCTGGTTCGCCAGAAGCAGCTTAGTCATGCTGGCCACATGACCCGGAAGCTGTACGCCAGCTCCCTCAGCCAACAAAGCGAGATGAGCGCCGCAACCCCAGGGTAGGTCATGACTGGACCTAATGGTCAGGGGACCCTTTACCTTTTATAGTATGTTCTAGATGACGTCCTCATTTATTTGTCATCTCATGAATACTTAAGAAGAGCTGGAAGGTAATTCATACATTGCTTAAATGCGTGGAAAGTAGGCTATTATCTCTTCCAGGGTTTAACTGTCCTAGCTTTAGGATAACATGGAGATATATAGCAAACAGCACTTGATCAAACTAATTTGCCATGGAAATAATGTTGCAAAAACAAGATGGATGTGCAAAGCAAGTAATCTTCACCTTCCCACTGTTCAAGATGAAATGTGAGTGGTTTCCAAGGCTGCAAACCTATTCATTATGCTCAATATATTTATAACCCTTATTAGACTTACCTTCTCATAGGTGTTAGCTAGGCCTGATCTGAAAGTACCTTGCCATCTTTGCAGCTCCATTCTTAAGTGGCAAACATGTTGTTATGCACTTTCTGAGAAGTCAGGAGCAAACTAAAGAAATCATTGTAGCTTTCAGGAGTAGGAAACAAGTGGGAAATAATCAAGTAGTATAAAGGGGAACCCTTTTCTGGGACCAGTCTTACCATTAGGCAGAGTAAGGGGACGCCTCAGGCTGAAGATACATAGTGGGGAGGAGGAAACAGCAAAGTGTTGGAGGATGTGGCTGTGTGCCATGAGGCTTGGCCTGCGCTCTCTAAACCAGTCAGCTGCTTTCAAGCTTAGTGGAGACTGTTAACACTCTTGAGTTGCCAGGGTGGAAGTGAGATTCCACTGCCACTTCCATACATTGAATATTTGTGAATGGGGTGGAGGCAAGATCTCTTGGGCTTACCTAAACTGGCAGCATAAGAAAAAACAGTGGGGGGAGGGCATAGACGGGGCAAAGTACTGTATATTTCTGGGTGGACAAGTTGTGTCATCCATGGTAAGATCATAGAATCATAGAATTGTGGAGTTGGAAGGGGCCATGATGGTCATCTAGTCCAACTCCCGGCAATGAAGGACTATGTAGCTGTCCCATACATCAAACCTGCAACCTTGGCATTATCAGCACCAGGCTCTAACCAACTGACTGTCAGGAGTCCAGGTTCCCAGCTTGATAACACAGTAAGCATAGGTAATTAAAAAGGAGGATTTATTCCAAAAACAAACAGATAGCTCCGGATGGCTCTAACAAAGCCTCTGGCACCATTACTCAAGATGACCCTTCTGAAGACTCCTTCTGGCGTCAACAGAAGATATTGAACTTACGACCTTTACGTCTCTTGTTTTGCTTCCTATCTAGCAGCGCTCCTATTTGCCGACTCTTTGGACTTAGTGGATCAGCTCCAACCTCTTTCTTTGATGAGACGCTACCTCTGAGTCTGTTCACTCCTTTTTGTGATTCCTGTGAGCTTTGGCTGTGTTCTAGCCTGCTCTCAGCTACTGCCTTATCAGTTTGCCCATCAAGGTCAGGAAGAGCCAAGGTCTGCAGCTGCCAGCTCTCCCCTGCCTGACTAACATCTAAGGCTCTCTGTTCCTGACTGCTTTCTGCAGTTGGCTGCAAACCTTTGCTTGGAGCTGGCTCATTCCTGACACTGACCTATCCAAGATCTCTGAAAGAAAAATAACAATATATATTAATGACAGGAGTCCAGCAATGGTGGAGCAGCAAGGAGCAAGTTTTTTGTCTGTGGGTATGTGGTTGGCCCCTGCCCCCTTGTGCCCTGCCCCCCTCTGCATGCTTACCTTGCTCTGCTCCTTTCTGCAGAAGTACTTTTCCCTCAGAGTACATTATGATATAAGATAGTTATTAGCTAACTGTGGTCCTTCAGATGCTGTTGGAGTCCAACTTCATTCAAACCCAGCCAGGAGGGTCAATGATCAGGGATGATGGGAGCTGTAGTCAAACAACAGATACCCCATTCCTGGGCATTAGGGAATCTGCATTAGGTATTCTAATATATGTTGATATGGAGATCTTTTCAGACAATGTAGATTTAATTGACTTGGCTATTCTATTCTTTTTTTCTGGAAGTTCAGATCTGCATCCAGACTTTATAGTTCAGTCCTATCCGGAGGTGTTTCCCCACTTCCTCCCTACATTTCCCTGTGACATTTTGATGATAAACTGATTCTTATACATTAGGTGGAATGTTGCCTTTTCTTTACCTGAGCACAGCAGGTAGCACCAATTATAGCTGCTCATAAAAGACTAGGAATGAGGCTTCAGTTCACCAACTAACCCTGTCACATTTTGTGCTAAACTAAGAATGATGTACAATATTTTTTTTAAAAAAAGATGTATGCATAATAACGTTATATTCAGAGATGACTGAACTTTCTGCTTCCATATCTACAACCGAGTGTTTTCAAAATAACGGAAGAGATAGAAATGTGTTTTAATTAAGGTAACCTTTAAAAAATACCATCCATAAATTTCACAAACAGGCAAGAAGGGGTTATTATAGGATGCATGCTTTGTAGAAATATCACACCAGCTTTAATAAAAGCTGGTTTAAGTTGAACTTGAGGTTTGGGAGTTGCACTATCTTTACCATTTGTTTTTTAAAAAATAATTAGGAGTGCATTTTCTTTTTAAAGAATAGCCTTTTCGTGGTGAACCAGATTTTGGACAACTTATTGTTTGGAAAAAAGAATAGGGGAAAAAATGCAGGGAAAACAAAAATAAAATCATGATTCATGGACACTTTTCGTGCATGTTTGGAGTCTGTGCCAGCAAAGAATGACAGACTGTGTTTTGCACCTCTCTGCCCCATGTTTGAAACATGGTTTGTGGTTTTGGAAGGGGCTGCTGGAGTGAAAATATAAACAAAGATGTTGTACATGCAAATTCATTTTTGGAGACTTTTTAAAAACAACTACTTGTGGCTTTGGTTTATATAAGCAGTACCAAAGTAATCAAGAATCTGACATGATTTCAGTGCAATAACATTAACAATGGGATGGACAAACCTTCATAGACAAACCTACATTTGTGAATGTAGCAGTTTAAAGTTACAGCAAATTAAGTGGAACCAAATTAAGTGGAATTCAACTACTTTGGTGGCAGTGTTTGAGATCAAGTTGTTTGAGAAGAATTGGGCTTAATCATCAGCTGAAGTCTCAAAGATCCATCATAACTCTCTAGTTCTGTTGTGGTCTTGGAGTTTATGGATCTATGTGTGTGGCCGGGATAATGGATTTTGTTTACAAATCTTCAGGGTTTCCCCCCAAAAGATTTGTTCAACTGCCCTTTGAAACCTGTATTGACACAGCTTTGCACTTATTAGGTGGCCATTTGATCACTTAGTTAAAAGACATGGGCAGTGTTCAGAATCAAGTCAGTCAAGAATGATTTGGATAAGCAGGAAAGTTTTATAGTTCTCATGAAAACCGCAACTTGAAGGATTTGACTATATTCATCCTGGGAAAGGTGTGAAGAAAGAGTTGTTTGCTGCAATAACTCACTGCTAAGTAGCTGCAAGGATCAATGCAGTTGATTACCGTTTGCACATTCATATCACAGACTCCATTTGACATTGTTAATGAGAGAAGCCTGAGTTTGTCCACTAAGAAAAGCAATCACTTAAGTTTTCTCCATTTGTTTACTCTTTAAGTGCAATAGTCTTCCCTCTGAACACAGTCTGAGGGAGCCGTGGGGCCAGGAAACTCTGGGACATTCATCTAGTCCAGTTTTCCATCTTGTTCAGCTCCCAGTATACCATCTGAATGTAATGAAATGATATTGCTCTCAATTCTTTTTAACAATCCCCACAAAAGTTCTTCTTGATTCTCCTTGAAATGCAGAAAGTGCAACTCCAGTGGTGGCAGCAGTAGAAAAATAAGTATGGGGGGAGTACATGGTTGATTCTGAGAGAGCAAGCTATTTATAGGCTATTAAACTTTAAGAAACATCCCCACTGTGCATGAATGTAGTACTTCAGAATATTTACTCATCAGCAAGTCATACTAGTTTCAATAAGTCTGACAATCAAGAAACTGTGTTTGGAACTGCAACCTAAATTAAATGTCTAACTTGAAGATATTTGTTTACTTTGTACTAGCAGCCTTGTACCATTGCTCAGGAATTCTAAGGAAAAAACCCAGTGCCAGATGGAGAACCCGAGTCCCTTCAGATGGTGTTGGACTCCAGGTTCCATCATTCTCAGCTTGTTTTAGCCAATAGTAAGAGATAATGGGAGATGTCCAATGACATTTGGAGAGCAGTAGGTTCTCCATCCATAGGGTAGGCACACGATTGGCTTTTGGAATGCTAGCAATGGTTTAAAAAATGGTGATGATCCCTTTGTTGGGATGGATCATAGAAATTAATAGGTCTGGTTGAGTGGTGCCGGGTGTCTGGTGGCTACGCAACTAGAAAATATAAGTAACTGACCAAAGATTTTGCTTCATATTTCTTATGGGTTTAGAAAGGTACATTTTGGAGTTAGAAAGGCATGGAAATTTGTCACTTGTAATATTCTTAACCATTAATAATAGCTAGCCACTGTTGAATGGTTTCTTTAAATGTAAAGGTTCATCATTGTTCCACTCGATGTGTATGTCTTTAAGGGGCCAGAGCAAGGGCCAGAGCAAGATAACGAGACCCAGCTTTACAGCTGTGAAACATAGCAGGTGCTGCTGAGTTGTATTGATTAAGGTGTGTCAGCATTTGGGTGTAGTATATAAGGAGCAGCACCTAGCTCTCCCATTACCCTGGGGGATGGGTTGGTGGTTGGGTCTGGTTTGGTTGTTGATGTATTTAGTGTAAATGGAGTTTTTGTTTTTCTTATTAAAACCTTGTTTAAGTTATTTTTGAGTCCCTTTTTTAATGCATGGTCTCCCCAGCAAGCTCTCTGCAGCGCTACCATACTGCAAACAGCCAACAGCCACAATCTTAGAAAGGCCCTAGACTTATCAAATAGTGTGTTTTATGTTGTTCCCTTTCATTCCAGGCTATTGGTTATCCTGAATATTTATTTGTTCTCAATTATTTCTCCTTGCCTAGTATGTTCTGAGGAGTAGTCCACAATAAACAGAGCTTGGGGAGGGTGGACAATGTGCCCATGTTCTGTTTCCCTCACTAATACTGGGTTAAGGCCTCTCTCTGCCCTTCATTTACATAGCTCACACTGAGTCTTCTGCCACCCCCCCCCCAAGTGTGTTGTATACGTGCAAAGCTCACTCTTGGATTTCTTTTTCCCTCAATACACCTGGAGGCCCTTTTAGTGCATGGATTTTAAAAATAAATCTATGATATTATTCTGCTGCAGACTATGGAAATATATTTCTTTGAGGTCTTTTTTCCCTGGACATTCCTCCCGCCCACACTTTCCATCTGTAGTGCAATATATCTCTCTGAACATTTCAGCCAGGAGGGCTGGAGAGCAGCTGTCTCTGCAGTGGAGGCCAGTGGTCTGCCAGCAGGGCATACTTCTGCATGGATTCATCACTGGTTACTTCCTTCCTTTGCTCGGGCTGTAGGCCCCTTCTGTGATATGCTGAGCCTGATTTAGATTGGGGTTTGATTCATGATGTACTAGCTGTACCCTTTTGTCTTTCTAGCAGCTACAGTGCCCATAATTTTATTTACTTACTCATTTATTTGGTTCCATTTATGAATCCCTTCCTATAAAAGTATCTCAAGATTTCCTCACAATAAATACAAACAATTAACATCAGTGCCACATTCAAAAACAAATAAACCCAATTCCATATGTAAAAAAAAATGCCTTATCTAATGCAGATGCAGACCGGGATCAGGAGCTCCACTTAGTAAGTGGCTTGCTGAAAATGAAAGGTTTCAACCAACATTTAAAGGCAATACAGATGGTGCCTATCTGATGTGTACAAAGAGGGAGTGGCAACTTTGCTTTATTTGTGAAAACTTTAATAAATATCTATAAAAAAAAAAGAGGGAGTGGCAAGGGGTGGTCGTGGTTGTTGCAGTAAACTATTAAGGGTTTAAATAATGAAAATAATATCTTGATCACATTGTTACATGCATCCCATTTATACAAACAGTGGCTCAGTGCTTACCTGTTTGTTTTCCTTTGGAAGTTAGTCACTCAAAGCTCATTGGTATAGGATTGCCACATTTCAAAAAGTGAAAACCTGGAAACAAGAGTTGTTCAGCCTTTTTTGGCAAAGTTTTTGTTTGTTTGTTTGTGACCCAATTTGTTGAGCTTTTTTTTTTTAGTTTTGCCCAAAGTTGTTGAGCTTCTTTTCTCAAAATCTCAAATAGAGGGAGCTTTGGGGCTATTTTTAATGAAATTTGCCAAAATCTACACTTCTGACATGGGCTGCCATACATCCAGATTTCCCCATCCATTTCAGTGGTTTCTGCCCAGATACATTGGTGGTTTGCAAAATCTGTGCTTACTTACAAATATACAGGTTGAGCACTGGCAGAGGCATGGCTTACATAGCAGATCTTTGTTGAGACACCTGCCAACCTCTCACCTTCCTGCTGGCCTCTCCATTCATTCTTCTGCACTCTGCTCTGCCCCAAATGTCTCTAGCTGCCCCTGTCTATAGCACTTTCCAAAAGTGCCAGGGTCTAATACAAATATGAGTGGGAGTGAGCAGTATTACAGGAGCAGGCTCCATCCCCTCACTTGCATGTGTTCACTAGAACCTGCATAGACATCTACCATAGGACATGCCCATCTTTCAACTTATTCTAATGAATGTATGTTGGAGGCAATGATTTTGCTCCCCCCACCACACACATATCAGTTTTAATGCCTCCAGACATCTGAAAAGCGGCCCACTGCCTACTTCACATATGGTTCCTGGTGTAGTTTTATTATATTATTTTGAGTAAAGCATCCCCAAATGCCTGAGATGGTTGTTTTATATGTAAATAAAATAGGTCATGATCCAATCAAATTTCAAGAGTGAATTATACACACAGTTATTATTAAAATCTGTGCTACGCCTAGAACTTTGCTAGGTCTGGATTGTGCCCATCATTATCATAATTAGGACTGTAAGTCAGACTTTAATCAAGCTAATTGGCAATCTACATTTTTAGAAATTAATCAGTGGGGCTGAGGCTACAGATCATGCTTGTTTATTTTCCCAAGCTATTTTGGCTTCTGTGTTAACTGTAATAAAAATGAAAAAAAAGAAAAGAAAGGCTGCCTTTCTCTCTTAGTAAATGTAGCTTTTGTTCATTGTAAACTATATCCTGCATAAGACAGTACCTGTTAGAACTATTGGAATACTGGACTAGGAGTGTTGATAAGAGAAACAGCTTCAAATCAAAACCATGAAGCTCAATGGATCACCTTAGGTCAGTCATTATCTCCTAAGGTACCCCAAATGGCTGTTGTCAGGATATGATGAGATAGAGTAACCTTGTGTACTGTGCTGAGCTCATTGGAGGAAGTACAAGATAAATATATAGCTAATAATAATCTCACATATCTTGCAATCTACTAATGATGACACTTATACTGAATTTTTGGTAATTTATAAAGATATTTAAATTTAGCCATTTGTTTAAAAGTGAGCTGAAAACTAACATCATTTATCAGATAGTCTTAATTCTCATGGGAGAACCAATGGTACCTCACTGTGTCTTTATACATCCACGGAGATCTTGACACTACTGTTATAGCAGATTAATCTCAAGGGGTGTCCAGAGCATTGTCTAGTCCTGTTGTGTTGAATAAGTTTCAGTTAGCAAGGCTAGAGGAGGTAGACTAGGCGCTTAGATCAGTGAGAGTGACCACTTGTGCTCTGGACCCTTGCCTCTCTTGGCTGATAAAAACTAGCAGGGAGGAGACAGATGGCTGGGCCAGAAAGAAGATTAATGCCTCCTTGAGAGAGGGGGTAGTCCTTGCCTGCTTGAAGAAGGCACTGGTAAAACCACTCCTCAGCAAACCCTCCTGGATTTGGAAAATCTAAGTAACTACTGGCCAGTTGTCTTCCCTTCTAGGGCAAAGTTTTTGAGTGGGTGGTTGCATACCAGATCCAGACACTCTTGAAGGAAACAGATTTTCTAGATCCATTTCAATTGGAGTTTAGGCCGTTTTGGTACAGAAACTGCTTTGGTCACCCTGTATGATGCCCTCTGTCAGGAAAGAGACAGAGGAAATGTGTCCTTGTTTATTCTCCTTGGCTACTCAACAGATTTCAATACCATTGGCTATTGTATCCTTCTGGAGCAGTTGCCAGAGTTACGGGTGGGAGGCACTGCTTTCCAGTTGTTCCGGTCATACTTGTATAGTTGCTTCCAGAGGGTGATGCTTGGGGAGTGCTCTTCACAGGGCCGTCTTAACCATTGGCACTAGGGGTGCACGGCACCTGGGTGCCGGGCTCTCAGGGATGCCAGGCCAAGAGTCTGGAGCCGAGCGTTGGAGTCCGGAGAAGAGCCACCAACAGCCGAGCGGAGCAGAGCCCGTTGGAGTGCTGCGGGCTCTTCTGCTGTGGACGGCTCTTCCCCGGACTCCAACGATCGCCCCTGAACTCATGCCGAGCCGCCTGCAGCAGAAGACCCCACGGCGCTCCGATGGGCTCTGTTCCGCTTGGCTATCGGCTCTTGCCCCAGCTACATGGCAGCTAACTGTCTCAGTGCTGCGCCCAGAGCGCCGTGTAATGTTGTGGGTGCCGCACGACGCATCCTGTTGCATGCACCAAGCTGTGGGTTTCTTTGCTGGCTTTTCTACTGTCGGCGCACGCCCCGAGCACCACCCAATGTGGGGTGCCAGTGCAGAACGACTGGGAATGCAAGCGGCAGTGGAGGAAACGTTTCCGGATGGGATCCACCACACGGCGACAGCACCGACGGCAGCAACAAAACCCAACGAATAGGAGTGTGTGGATCCCGTCTGGAGATCTTTTCTCTGCTGCCAGTTGCATTCCCTGTCATTCTGCACTGGCACCCCACGTTGGGTGGTGCTGGGAGCATGCACCGATTGCGGAAAAGCCAGCAAAGGAACCCGCAGCTTGGCGCACACAACAGGATGCATTGTGCAGCACCCACGTTACACAGCACTCCAGGTGCTGCACGCATAGCCGAAACAGTTAGCCGCCATGCAGCGGGGGGAGGTAGCAGGGGGACAGCACGGCGACTGTGCCACCTGACATTTTGTGTCGTCCCCCCCAGCATGGAACCTGCACCCACCTTCGTACGCCCCAGCGTGTGGGACGCTGGCAGCCCTGTTGGTTTGCACTGTGAGTCCCTGCGTCCCGGAACCATTCTAAAGGTAAACTACTATTTCCTTTAAAAAAGGTCAACAACTTTGGGAGTTCTCTCCCTAAAAAAAGAGAAAAAGGTCGACAACTCTGGGCATGCTTAAGATGGCCCTGGCTCTATATCCCTATGGAGCCTTCATTGTGGGGTTCCTCTGTGCTCAGTTTTATACCCCATGATGTTTAACTTCTACATGAAACTGCTGAGTTGGCTTATCCAGAGTTTTGGAGCACATTGTCAGCAACATGCTGGTGATACACAGCTCTACTTCCCCTTTACATCTGCAGGTGTGGCAGTGGATGTGCTGGACCAGTGTCTTGCCTGTTATGGACTGAATCAGTGCTAATAAATGGAAACTCAGATAAAACTGAGCCACTGTTGGTGAGTGGTTCCCTAGACTGGATGGATGGGAGGTTGCCTGCTCATGATGGGCTTACATTCCCTCTGAAGGCAGGTATGCAGCTTGGGGGTACTTCTGTTACTTGAGGCTCAGGTGGTCTTGGTGACACAGAATGCCTTCCATCAGCTTTGGCTGGTGGCCCTGCTGTGCCTCTAGGGATAGCCTACCTTCTGTTGTGTGTGCTCTGGTAATCTCTAGGTAGATTACTGCAACATGTTATACCTGGGGCTGCTTCTGAAGGCAGTTTGGAAACTTCAGCTGGTGCTCACTTGAGGCAAGATGGTTTGTGCATGTAAAGCTAATTCTGGCCCCACTGCACTGGCTGGCAATTAGTTTCTGGATCCAATTCAAAGTGCTGGTTTTGTATAAAACCTTAAACAGCTCAGGACCACAATGCCGCAATGTCCTCCTCTCCCCATATGAACCAATTTAGACCCTCCAATCATTATCTAAGGCCCTTCTTCATGTGCCTCCTCTGTGTGAGGTCTGGAAGGCCTCAGCATGAGAATGGGCCTTTTCTGCTGTAGCTCTCTACTTGTGGAATGCTCTCCCCAGGGAGGCCTACCTGGTGCCCTCATTAAGCATCTTTAAGTGCCAGGCAAAAACATTCCTCTTCACCCAGGCCTTTGGCTAATTAAACAATCTATGATGTTTTAAACCACGTGGAAGGTATTTTTGTTGTTGTTATATTATGCATTTTTGTGTTTTTATATTGTAAACCACCCTGTGATCCTTGGATAAAGGGTAGTATAGAAATGTAATAATAAATAAATTATCTATCTATCTATCCTAAATGCTGCATGGTTTTATGTTTGTGTTGGGTTCAGGTTTTGTGCTATGCAAGGCAAAAGTAAAGAATCAGTTTTTTATAACCAGCACTAAACTGAAAGATGATTAACGCTCACTAACATAAAACTCTGATGAGATTTCTGAGCCAGATTCCAAAGCTACACAAGGAATAAACCAGCTACAGCTTCAAATATTTTATATAGATATATAGGCATATATTAGCCTGGGAATCTGTTAGATGATGTCCTGACAACAAGCCTGATGCATACTAGAAATGTTTGATCACACTTTTGTCCACTTTCCAGATCTCTCTTTATGTCCTTTTTCAATACTCCAGGTAACTTGACCAGATGTCTCTGTTTGATTGCTCAAGCTCCAATTTTTAATGGACTGGATAAGCATCCAACCAATTTATGCAGAAACACCCTATTGTCATTTGGCCATAGATACACCCTCAGTATAGAAGCAGCTGATAGGCAGCCCCTGTTCCTCCTTCACTGTATGTTGTCTCTCCAGCGAACGATTAAATTGTCATCAACCCAAGGAAAGAATGCAGCCTGATACCTGCAAAATATTTTTAGATGCAAATGCTTAATGTCTCTTGGCAGTACCGGCCTTCTGGAGGAAGCCAAATGTTTCTGTAAGCCAGGAATTTATTCCACAAGATCTCTGCCCTGAGGCCATTTAACTTAGATGTGAGGGCTGGGCATAAAGCCTGCTCACTTGCTTGATCTCCATCTGGGTCCCACTTATCCATTACCACATATGTGTTGTCCCTGTTTAGCTGCCTCTTCTGTTTTCTGCTTCCAAATCTAACCAGATGGAAAGGTTGGTCTCATAATCAAGCTCCACACAAGTAGGGCAGGGTAAGGACTGGGAAGAGGGTTGGTCTACAACATCTAGACGGGTATTTCTTTTCTTGGAGATATTTATACCACTAACAAAAACATGATACTATTTAGATTAGATACTACTCAGATTGCCATAATGTGGATCTGTAGTGAGAAGGAGTGGTTGGAAAGAGCAAAGTGAAGCCATTCAAGTACCGGTTTGTTCTGCACCTTTAATTTTACTGACACTCTCCAACCAAACTGGGATTTCAAGTGCCACAGTAGTGTACTTATAGGTTGGCATCTTGACCTGTAGAGTGGACCAGTACATTATCTTAAACAACTTGTAAAGGGGTAAGCCTAATAAAATAGTGTGACTTCCTTCTGAGTAAATGTGTATTGGATTCTGCTGTAAATATATACTGAATATTAAGTTAAGCGGTAATTCTACAGAAAAAGAGGCTAAGTTGACATTATTGATGTTTCTTTTGACTGACCAGTTTGAATATTTTCTTCTGGAAATAAGGAACAAAAAAATCATTTTGTATCAGTTTTTGGTAGTGACTGTTGTCTCCCTATTGTCTCTTAGCCTCATTTCCTTCCTTCTCAGTGACAGCAGAAAACGGAAGGAGTTAGGGAAGTATACAATGTCAGGCACCCTGGGCAATTATGTCCCAAGTATCTAGACCCTGGAATGCTGCTGTAACAGCCATTTAAGAGTCAAAGATGGGAGAAGAGATGAACTGAGAGAGAACAGTCAATACAGTAGGTATGAGTTCTTCTGCGGCTCATAATAAAATCTGTGTTGGAGAGGAACTCAGGAGTCCATAATTCTGCTCTTGACATTGAAGGCAGGTGATATGCATTTTCTTGGCTCCTGCAGTTTGCACTTTCCAACGCTTGGCAAAAAAATAAATCAATGACCCGGAACGGTGCCATTGCAATCCACATAGCTGCTTTTCCTCCCTTTTCTGGGAAAAACCTAATGGAATGTTCAGCGCCTGGCTCACTGTTCAGCTTTCCATCCGGTGGCAACAGAGTCCAACTTTCACAGGCCAGACCAGCTCTTAAAGGTATTGCATCCCATTCTTGCCTCCCCTCCTTTTGTAGCTTGCAGGAAATGGTCCCAGCAATTGTCTTGGCTAGCGGTCACCTTCAGAAAAAGCAGAACTAGAAAGGCAATTCTTCTTCTTCCTCTCTCTTTCTTGATAGAACAGATGTGGGCACTGTTGTTGCTTTTTCAAGAACATAAGATGCCAGAACTGCAGTCCGGCGCATTCCACCAGTAAAAAAGCACTGGTTATAATAGAGCACTGGTTATAATAGAAGCACTGGTTATAATAGAATTGATGTTTTTTGAATTATGGTGCTGGAGGAGACTCTTGAGAGTCCCATGGACTGCAAGAAGATCAAACCTATCCATTCTTAAGGAAATCAGCCCTGAGTGCTCACTGGAAGGACAGAACCTGAAGCTGAGGCTCCAATACTTTGGCCACCTCATGAGAAGAGAAGACTTCCTGGAAAAGACCCTGATGTTGGGAAATATGGAGGGCACAAGGAGAAGGGGACGACAGAGAACAAGATGGTTGGATAGTGTTCTCGAAGCTACCAGCATGAGTTTGAGGAAACTGCGGGAGGCAGTGGAAGACAGAAGTGCCTGGCGTGCTCTGGTCCATGGGGTCACGAAGAGTCGGACACGGCTAAACAACTAAACAACAACATAATAGAGTCATCAGAGATATTTTTTCCCATTTATAGAAAATTGAACAAACCAACAGTGTGCTATTTAGCACATAACTCAAAAAGGTGAGGAGTATAACCCATACACTCTTTGGGGGCAATGTGCACTTGCTTTGATAGGGGCTTGCACAGAAAGCATTGCTTGACAGATTTCATTTTTAATACACCAGACACTTATAATGAATATAAATCACAGTAAAATATAATTCAGCATTTCTAGGGAAATTTTTATTCTCTCCCCCCCCCTCCATCAAAAAGATGAAGAAAACATTTACAAAGATTAATACACTTCATAGACTGTAGCGACATGCACCATTAAGAAAAAGTGGTGACTTTAGGCCTTAGGCATAAAGCTCCCCTCTGCATGCCCTGAAGCTACAATGGATATTAAATTCACTGAAGTGAAAGTTAACGCCATTTCTGTAACCCCATGCTGAACAAACATTTTAATCTGTCAGCAGACACATGCACAGATGAAGAGCAACAGAGAAGGCTACTTGAATAGTGCTCAATAAATGGTCACCAGGCTGGCAAATTATGGTTCCTGCTCTTATTATGAAATTGGAAAATGCTAATTCTGAAGCTTAAGAAGTAAGATCAACATGAACATTACTTATCCCTGAAGTACAATTCTGCTTTACCTACACCTGTACACTACATCTGCAATGCTCATGTGCTATCAGTCACAGCCATTCAGGGCTAGAATCTTGCAATAGATTCTTCTGGGACACTTTCAGAAACCTGCACCAGAAATGCCATATGCAAGTATCCATTGGAATATATATTAAATATCCCATGTCTTGATATCACAAAGTCAATTTGGATTGAGGGCTATAGTATCATGACCACTTTTTAACCAATCACTGAAAAATTGCTAAAAGAATTTTACAGTGCTGTTGAATATGTTCATGAAAATGAGAGAATATTTTCAAATCAATTCTAGTTAAATTCCACAAAGTGCACTTTACTGACTTATTTCTTTGACGGTGCAGATAGCTGATCTTAGGGTTAGAAGCCCTATGGCAGATGGTTATTTTAAATAGTTTGACCTAATTTCTTAATGGGGTGATCCTGTGTTAGCATAAAGTCTTATTGAAGAACTATTCTTTCATATGAAAATAACAGAAGAAAAGGCTAAATATATATAGCAGAAGAATTGGTGGGTGTCAGCTTAATCTCTAATGCACAGCTGTCTATATCCACAAACTGTCATATGGCATTAGGAAAAATTGCCAGCCTAAGAGAGGGAGGAGGAGAAACATCCCTCAAACAGTTAATTTTTTTATGGACTACAAAATAATCCTTTCTACTGAGGTACATTTCCTTTCTAAGATACATTGTGGCACAGAAACAAAGAGAGGGATGGAATGAATCTAATGTGAATCACTTTGCTATTCAGAGAACATTTTAGGGTTCATTGTATCTGTGGATGGGAGGGAGAAATGTTCAAACATGCCCCACTCCCAGTATCCTTGTAATTCTACCTGCTTCTCTAACCTTCACCATGCTGAATTCAGAAAGTCTGCAGGAGACTTTTACATTCATTTGCTTGCATGAAAGCAGAACTCCCCATATAATCAATTATCCTGACAAAGCTCTGAGTGCATGTAGTGACTTGCACGGGGACATTGGGGTTCTAATGTGAATCCCTGCTGTACATCCATGGATACAAAGTTCAAAATATTCTCTTTCTTTTTTCTTCTGTGCTGGCCCTGAAAGGTGGCAATGTCACTAGGATGCAAGGAGAAATGGTAATACAAGGCAAAGGTAAAGGACTCCTGGATGGCTAAGTCCAGTCAAAGGCAACTATGGGGTGCGGCACTCATCTCACTTTTCAGGCCAAGGGAGCCTGCATTTGTCCACAGACAGCTTTCTGTGTTGTGTGGCCAGCATGACTAAACAGCTTGTGGCACAACAGGACACTGATCAGAGAGCACAGAAACACCGTTTACCTTCCCACTATTTATCTACTTGTCCTAGCATGGTTTTGAACTGCAAGGTTGGGAGAAGCTGGGACAGAGCAATGGGAGCTCACCCCGTCACGGGGATTCGAACCGCCAACCTTCAGAGCAGCAAGCCCAAGAGGCACAGTGGTTTAGATAGGGTTGCCATATTTCAAAAAGTGAAAATCAGGACAGAAAAGTTGTCCAGCTTTTTTGAACTAGGTTGTTGAGCTTTTCTGGCAAAATCACAAAGAAATTGGTTTTTGAGCTATTTCTGAGGAAAATGAGCAAAAACAACACTGCTGACATGGGCCCAGACACTGCTTGTGGCTGCAGTATTCTGGATATGTCCAGGAAATTCTGGACATATGGCAACTCTAGGTTTAGACCACAGCGCCACCCGTGTCCCTGGTAATACAAGGATCAGAATTGGGCACAATATTGTATATTTAAATCAAATGCAAAGAAGAGAGATCTGGGAATGGTCATTTGGGGACATGTACAGGTAAACTCTGAGCATCATTTCCCCCCCTATACCACTCATACATTTTACTCATGAATATGACACTCGTGGTAGCAGCAGGATCAGTATCATATTTCTTGGCCTACGAGAGTGGTCACCTCTGCAATTGGGTGCCCCAGTTGCATGTAGCCACTATCCAGAAGTAAATGCTTACACAGAGAGTTCTCCCCCCCCCCCCGACTTCTGCACTCATCACAGGCTTTAGGCATTGTGGAAATACAACTTCCAGGGCAGGCCATGAAGTGCAGCCCCACCCTTGTTGCTACAAATGGAAACCCTACATGTGAGAGTATGCATTGATAGGGCTTTGATGGCAGGACAATCTTAGGAATGATGACGCAACCCTAAAGCATTTCACAATCATCGGAAAGGAGAGAGGAAGAGAAGTTGGCAGAGGAGGCTGTAGGTTGTCCTGCTTCACAAAAGGAATGAAAAAGGGATCAGGGCAGAGAAAAGTGGTTTGCAAGTAAAATCTTTCTGTCTGGTTCTGTCTTCCTAAAGAGGAGCTGCTTTCTGCTGGAGATTCAGTCATCACTCTATTCATATAGACATTCAGTCTTTAACTTCTCCCCATGCTTCACTTCACCCATCCAACCATCCAAAAGCTTTGCTATTTCCATTTCAACATCTTCAATGTGTCCATTTTGATTCTGTGCCTACTGCTAATAACCTTGGCCATATCACTGTCACTCCCTCATAGCTGATTGCAATTCCTTTTGTGATGACCTTCCCTCTTGCCATTCCCTTTCTCTTCAATGTAAAATGTCATTGTTCACTAATGTCCCCTTATTGTCACTGTGATCATGTCACCTCTCATTATGTCCTTACTCGCTGTCTGCATAATCTCCCATTGTTCGAAGTTCTCTACCTGTCTGCTTCTGATGAAGGCCAGTTGAGACACTACACTTGGTACAACATTGTCACCAAGATCACCTTCCCCAATGCTAAGTGAGCCCAACCCCAGCCATAATGTTTAGAACTGATGGTTTCTATGATCGTGTTGACTGTCTCCATAGCACTGCTGAATTTCAGTGTTTTTTAGTATGATTGTTTAAGCAAAGGTATGATATTTGCCTACTCTGTCCCTGGAAAGAACTGACAGTATTGTGGGTGGCAGCATTCACCTGATCTCTGGTTGGTTGGGTCACAGCTGCTTAACAAGAGGTAGAGAAAAAGGTTGCCATAAAACAAACATACTGACAGGAGCAATGGATTTGCTCCCCCAGAGTATTTCCTGGTAAGGTAAAGGTAAAGGGACCCCTGACCATTGGGTCCAGTCATGCACGACTCTGGGGCTGCAGCGCTCATCTCGCTTTACTGGCTGAGGGAGTCGGCGTCCAGCTTCTGGGTCATGTGGCCAGCATGACTAAGCCACTTCTGGCGAACCAAAGCAGCGCACGGAAATGCTGTTTACCTTGCTGCCAGAGTGGTACCTATTTATCTACTTGCACTTTGATGTGCTTTCGAACTGGTAGGTTGGCAGGAGCAGAGACCGAGCAACGGGAGCTCACTCCGTCTCCAGAAATCAAACCACCGATCTTCCAGTCAGCAAGCCCTAGGCTCTGTGGTTTAGACCACAGTGCCACCCACATCCCATACCTCCTGGTAAGCAGCAACAATTCAACCAACCAGTGGTTATGCGAATGTGGCTGTCCCCACAATGCTGTCCACGAAGGAGAATAAAGAGGTATTTTCTCTAACTTTCTGTCCATAATTTTCAGTGCTAAAAATTTGACATTTTGATTGAGGAATGCCAAATCTCATGTGATCTTGAAAGTAAACAAATGGTAGCATTGCAGTTATGAAATTTGTGTTTTGACAAGACACTAGTATACAAGGATAATTCCCTCAGCAGATGGTATCTCTGAAAACCCTTTTCAGAAGCTACTCTCTGTGAGTTCCAATAATGCATAGAAGGGAAAGCAGATCCTTGCCTTCTGACTCCACATCCTAACATCCCCTTCCCCGCTGTCTTATACCCTGGCTTAGACCTTTGTGTATTGGACAGAATGTCTAAAGAGGGAACCCATGTGTGTTCACCTGAACATATGGATGTTCCCCTCTTCTACCTAATCTGGGATGGTCTGAAGACACTGCTGGTGAGCCTTAAATGTTGAGCTCAGGACCAGCAAACACAGTTCTGCCCCCATGCATTCTCTCACACATTCTTGGAAGTTTTGAAGGGTCCTTCAATCAAGCTTTGCTGCACTTCCACTAGAGCTACAAAGTGGACAATTTGTTTCTGAAGTTGTTTCACACAATATGCTGAGAGCAATAGCTTCTTCACAATGTGCATTAGGCCATCAGCTCTTTGCTAATGAACCCCTTTTAGAAGTTTACTGCATTCATATACCATGTGCTTAACAATCCATGAACTGTGATTGGTTAAGGCTATTAGTGTGCTTATTAACTCTGCAGCAAAGTTTGTAACTCTCTGAAAGTGCTAAAAGAGAGATCAGTATACTAATTGGGTTTCAGCCAGCCAACATATACACATCATATAGGATTTAGAATATTACAAATCAGAGAGAATCATTTTCTGTTTGTAGAATCATGCAAAATTTCTTTAAAGATTATTCATTGTCACTGATTATAACTTCCACTGAGTCATCTGTGAATGAAGCATTTAATTCATAGATATTGAAAAGAGGAAATTGGTTTCATGATACCAATTTGGGCTTCTTTCCCACATTAGAAGAAGCTCCTATTATATAATTGCTGAGCATCATAATTGGTCTTCCTTCCCATGAAATAGAATGGTTTTGGTATTCAGTAGTTGCCAATACAGGGGCCCTCCAGACAAGTGCTTTATTGTGGGTGTATGCAGCAACAAGCATTTTATACTTTCAATATAGATTAATAATGGATCTGTATGGGACCATCTGATCCTCCTCCCACTGAACAAATGTTCTTCAGTACTCCTGGATTCCTGATTCTGCACTGGTCTCATTTGACTCCTCCCAGGCCATTGTATCCATCACCAGCATTCCTGCTCTCTGCCCTTCCACTTTTTATCCAACAGTGGAAGCTAGTTGTGCTATGATGCCATGCTTCTATGCCACCCTAATCATTTCCACCAGCCCTTGAAGCTGCCATTCTTGCTAGTGACAGCAGCACTGTTGCTGCTTTTCTCTCTCCTTCACCTGTAGCAAGAAACTCAGTCTCTTCTCCCTCCCTCCTTGCATCCTGCAACTGGGTAAAGGTGCAGGCCCTGGAAGGAAGGGAGGAAGTAGGGAGAAAGGGAAGGAAATACATACCTGGTCCCCACTGCTTAGTTGCCTCAGCACACACACACCACACACACCGACCCTAATTTCTCTCTCTGCACACACTGTTCTCTTGTGTGTACATGTATCCTTTGTTTGGGCTCTCTCCACTTTCATGCAAACACACACCCCTGAGCCAAACATAACTCCTTATCTTTTTTCCCTTCCTCCTTCTGGGTACCTATTGTGAGGAACTTTGTCCACTGAAAGATTTCAATAGACGTTTCCATTACATACAACAAGCTGGAGCACTTACATCCACTCATAGATAGGCACCCTGTCATGCAATTTATTGCTTTAAGCTGACAATGATAGGGGGGGAAAGGAAGCTGCTTTGTACTATGTTGGGCCATTGGTCTATCAATACTGAATAGCTCTCCAGGGCATCAGACAGCGGGGATTCTCAGATCTACCAGGAGATGCTGTAGACTGAAATTCATGCAGGTGCTGTACCATTGAGCTATGGCGCTTCCTGTTCACAAGTGGGTCTACACAAGATGAGTAACTGGTCCGGTCTATAGCAGACAGCAGCATCAGTGTCAATGATGCAGCAACTGGAGAAGTTGCCTGCCAGTAGATCTCCTTGTGATCTGAAGCCCCATCCAGCCACCGAAAAAACCAGAAGTATCTGCTGATTAGTGAGATTGTGCTCCATTAGTGGAAACTGGTGGAAACTGCTGGCATGCAGCTCTTATTTTTCCATCAGATCTACTCACAAGTCATCGTCCCCATGCAATTTTTCACAACAAACTGGAGCACTATCCTACCAGACCTGCTCCAAAGTGCTTCAGCTTACAATAAAAAGGGGTTCAGTTATACAATCTCCAGATTTCAAAAAGAAATAGTGGAAGAGAATTTTAAATTGTTTTTTAAAAAGCATATAGTATTTTATTAGAGTGGGAAACCAAAGAGGAAGACGTTAAATCAGTTATGATTAAATGGGCTCAGGATGTGGGACACAACATCCAATTTGAAAGTAGGGGAAAATTATGGAAAGTTGATATAAAATTCACAGATTGCATATTATTAAGAGACAATTACATGAAAATGATGTACACATGGTATATCACACCAGTGAAAGTGGCAAAGATGTTTAGGAAAGAAAATAACAGATGTTGGAGATGTAAGGAAAAGGAAGGGACATTTTATCTCATGTGGTGAGAATGCAAATGCATTGGGAAATGATATACAATGAATTGGGAAAAAAATCTTTCAAATGAATTTTGTTAAACACCCTGAAGGCTTTTTGTTAGGTATTTCAAATCAAGAGCTACCAAAAGAAAAATGGACATTATTTATGCATGCTACAACAGCAGCAAAAATCTTGATTGCACAATATTGGAAGACAGAAGAAATACCATCAAAGGAACAATGGCAAGAAAAGCTGATGAACTATGTGGAATTGGCTAAGCTAACAGACAAACTACGAGAGAAGGACAAAAAGAACTTCAAAAGAGTCTGGGAACCATTTACATTTTATCTGCAGAAACAACAGAATGGACTGGATTCACTGGCAGGATTTGAATAAACTTTCACAATTTCACTTTGAGTAACAGATATTTCAGAGAAATGATAAGGGGTTTTATTTTTGTGTAGGAAAAGCAGGATACGATAAATAAAACTAAATAACTCAGCAGAGGGGAAGTCCAGTGGAGGGGAGGGAGAATAATTATAAATAACATGATGAATGAGATTTGTATCGTTAATTGTTATAAAATTCAATAAATATTCAAAAACAACAACAACAGCAAAGTGCTTCAGCCGGACATTTGACCAAACATGATAGGCTGTCCAACTCACAAATAATTCCATTACATGTTCCTGCAAAATCAACACAGTTATCTCACGGACCAAGAGGATCAAGAGAACATTCAAAAGAAAAGAGAGAAAGAGAGCTGGTGTAAACAGCCTCTGTGTTGTTTAAAAAATACACACACCTCCCAACATCTGTTACTGTGGTGAAAATTGTGCCTAGGGCTTCCTAATAAAGTTGAGGCTGAGTTCAGATATGGCCTCTCAGAAAATAAATAACCATCATCTTGAAAAGCAGGCACTAGAAATCTTTGATTTTCTCCCTGTTATGTCAGCTAAATATAAAACTTGTATATGATGCAGATTTTGTTGAAACTCTAACCCATTCATTAGCTGTGGGTGGTCCTTTCAATATCTAAATGCAATTTTAGTTGCCAGCATGATACATTTTTTTCCTTATCCTTCCTTAGTTTTCTTCAAACATTATTGTTATTACCTGTCGTTAGATTTATTGAGTGAGGTCCATATGTCATAGTTACTTAAAGTTGCCAGGAACAGTAAATTTCTGTGGAAACAAGAGGGGGGACACTATGCTGACTTAAAAATATGAAAGTAAACTATATTTCCATGATTATTATTTTTACATGATTTGCACCACACAGTTCTACTGTTTGTTTGCATGAGACCTTGTTTTGCAAAGCCCATTGCACTTATAATCCCACCCCAAAGCTGCACTCTTTTGCTGAATTTCTGGATTAAATGTAGTAGCTCCGCTCTCTGAAATTGCTTTAAGAATGTCCACCTTAAGGTCAGCCACAGAGTGTCCTGGTAGATTAAAAAGTTATTTTATTGGTTTCTGAATATGTCCATATGTGAGGTTCATATTTTTATAGCAACCAGCATGTTTGTCCTATGTAGAAGGTCATTTCAGAAAGATTAATTTCAAGCAAAAGAAATTATACTGAAGCTGTAGCTTCAAGTGAAAAGCTTGAGGTAAACTTAGAAATGGGTGAAACATGTTAGGTCCCCTTGGAAGTTCTTCTTTACATTAGCAATGTTTAAACACAGAGCTATTTTTTCTGTGCATGCAAAGATGAATTCTTATTAGCCTGGAGTGTTTGCTCTCTTCAACTTCATATGTTACACATGAGTTTCACTGATATTAATATAGCAGAATTGGACTCAGACATATCTAAAATAGTCAAGGATTACTAAAATGATATATAACACCATTTCTAAAGACAAATACTGGAACTACACTCTTGGTTATCCTTGTCAATCACACAAGAAACACCTTTTCTCTCTATCTCCCCAGCCCCCAGTGTGGCAGATTCCTTTTATGGAAATATTGAGGCACTTGTGATAGGTGCAAAAGTGTGAAATGGACTCGACAAGAGCTTTTCTTAAAGCTTTTTAGAAAATTAAAAAGCATCCTCGGAAGCTCAAAGTGAGTCTTAAGCTTTAGCAATAGCCTGCTATACTTCACACTACTTTCGGCCAGAGTAATCTTAGTTCAAAGGCATTTTCAATATATCTGAAACAGGTAACTTTGTCTTGGAAGTTGGGCTTTGTAGAACAACCCTAGCAACAACCACCAAATGTGAAGAACAGGTGGAGCTATAGATTGCAAAGTTCAGCCTTATCCCCCGCCAGACTACAGTATCATTATGTGACTCTCTTATTCTTTTTTTCCAGTTTCTTAATTTTTGCTTTATCCCATTTTGACCACAAGACCCTGAGTATCACTCATCAGAAGCTTCACAAAGTTTAGGAAGATACCTCACCAAGGGGATTCCTGGCCCAGTTCCTTCAAGCCATGTAATTCTGGGGTGCTGTTCTGAAGAGGCACCTTTGATATATTGTCTTAGGACAATATATCCCAGTGTTTCCTGTTCTCAGCCATTTTCTGTACATTCCCCCTCTTCTGCTCCAGCTCTTAACAGCTAGAACAGTAAGTGCCTGAAGACAATGCTGAAAGTTACAGCTTTTCACATTTAATCAACCAATTGGCTCAAGGAATAATATAATTTAACCTGTTCCATATTTCTGATTCGATGGGAGCAGTGTGGCTATGAAAAATATGAATTCTTGCAGAAGAGCTGTAATGAATTATAAAGAACTTCCTTCTTCCATCCAGATATTATCCTTTCATTAAAGAGAAGTGAACAAGAAAGAAAATATCCCCCACTGGAATGACCTCCTAGATAATATTGCTTTTATCTCTCCTGGCTTGAAGACTGAGAAGCCTGCAAGGTCTCTTAATATATTTCAGAGAGGATCTGTGAACATCTTACTCATCCTTCATTGGGTCAAGTTTGGAGGGCATTTTCCAATTAACTGAAATGAGATGCACAGAATATTCCCAACAAAACCTCACACAGGGCTTCATTATTCCTGAGATCAGCAGATGGGGCAGAACTTTGCTGCTCTAAAATGCAGGGTTAAGCACATCTACTGCTGACATAGTTTCAGGAGGATGCAATCTGCTCCCCCCCCCCCAGATGTGTAGTCAAATCCCTCTGGCTTTTACAGGAGAGAAGAAATGAAGTCCTAGCTCCTTTCATCAAGCTTTGGTAGACTCACTACTTCAACGATGGCTTAGCGAAACAGGAGGTAAAGCAGATGGAAACTTACCACACTCTCTTTTATTGAAGAAAAACAACCCAGCCAGAGCCAGATTCATAAATAGGAAGTGTGTGTTTTTAGTAGATCTTTTATTCAGCTGAGGGAGGAACTGTTGTCTCTCAATTCAGAACAGCATTCAAAATATGCACACGTAGGGATTAGTGCTGCTTGGAATCTAGGTGCATTAAACTGAAATTAAATTAGATCAAATGGGAGTGCAAACTTTTGTTAAAAAGTAAAACTTGGTTACCTAATAAATTATACCAAGACAGAAGCCAATCCATGCCTAAACCTGCCTGCTTGAAGACAAGTATGGACACAGGGTTGTTCACTACCACCAGAGCTGGTTAGCATTAGGTAGTGATGAGTTCCAGAGGAATTGAGTTCAGCTGAGTTCCACCATCCAAGGGAACACCCTTCCTCCTCAATCCAGGTAGCAACGAGGTGGCTGAGTGACCACCCTTTGATCCTGCAGGTGTTCAGGGTGTTTACAACCTCATCTGACCCTGTGCCAGGGTGGTCACTTAATCAAAGTCATTCCCTTAAAAAATGGGCAGGCAACATGATAATTCCTCAAGCCAAAAGAGGCATGAAATTCAATAACCCAACCTCTAATAATCACCAGTGTAGAGTAGGTGAAGACTACTTCTATCCAATTTGACTACCCAAAACATGGGTCACACCTGGCCCCATAAGGTGACTTGCCAGTCCCATGTTGGTACAAGAGGGATGGAGGCTGGGTGCCATGCTGAAAGCAAAATTGAAGCAGAGGGGACTGGGAACAGCTTATAAGCCTGAGCATCCCATGTGGCAAGTTCCTTTGTCACCTCAAGATTGTCACATGCTTTCACCCAAATCAGAGTTGGTGAGGCAAGGAGTTGTTAGGAGCGGAGTAAATGAACTATTTATTAGAGAGAGAGAGAAAACAAGGTCTGTTCAGGAGCACCAGGCCTAATGAGCACAGCAATTCTTCTCAGTAAGTCTTGCCCCAATGAGGCAGTTGTGGTGGCTGAAGATTCCCGCCTTCCCACAGCTGCCTAAATCTTCTCTCCCCTGGGTCCTTCCCAATCAGCCTAAGACTATGCCAATATGTATGTCTCTGCTGATCCCTCTTCATACCTGTTCTGGTCCTGGGAGACCAGTGGGGAGGGGAGTTTGTCACAGCAGTAGCAGGACACATCCTGGCTTCTTCACCAGCCTGACTCATCTCCGCCATCTTGTCCCCCTCACCTCCTTCTTCTGCCTCCGCCTTCTGCCTCTCCCACTGCTCACTATCCCGAGTTACCTCTTCAGTTTCTGACAACTCCTCCTCTTAGGCTTCTCCCTCTTTTCCCTCTGACTATTCATTGTCATCCCATCACCATTCCCGGGCTCTGAGCCGCCTTCCCTTGGGGGCTCCCCAGCTGGCGCCTCCCACCATTCCTCTGCATCTAGCCAGTCCATGACAGGAGTGCTCTCCATGCCACTTCTTCAGAAGCCAATGATGCTGACTAACTCTGGGGAAACACATAATCTCATGATGCCATGTCATGCTACTAGACATTACAGAGGAGGAGAGGAATGGGATACAGGATGTCTATTTTGGGTGGCACTTGCACATTTACCATGTTTGGCCATTTCTCTAGCAAGTGGTGCAGCATATGCATAAAGTCCCTGGTCCAATCCTTATTTTTATGATTGTAAAGTGTTTTCAACTGTTTTTTAATAGGACAACCCACCCTGGGGGTGCGGGTGGGTTAAACCACAGAGCCTAGGGCTTGCCAATCAGATGGTCAGCGGTTTGAATCCCCGCGGACGGGGTGAGCTCCCATTGCTCTGTCCCTGCTCCTGCCAACCTAGCAGTTCAAAAGCACATCAAAGTGCAAGTAGATAAATAGGTACCACTCCGGTGGGAAGGTAAACGGCATTTCTGTGCACTGCTCTGGTTCACCAGAAGTGGCTTAGTCATGCTGGCCACATGACCCGGAAGCTGTACGCCAGCTCCCTCAGCCAAGAAAGCAAGATGAGCGCCGCAACCCCAGAGTCGTCCGCGACTGGACCTAATGGTCAGGGGTCCCTTTACCTTTACCTAACCAACCCTGGGACCATAGGGTGAACAGCGGGTCATCAGCATCCCTGGCATCTCTAGTTAAAAAAAATTAGGTAACAAGTGATGGGAAAGAGGTCTCTATGCCTGAGAGGGGTAGCCAACAAAGTGCTTTCAGTAAGTTATTGGACTACAAACTCCCTTCAACCCTAGCTTTTCTGGATAATGGTCAGGGATTGTATGGAAGGACACCACATTGACTACTTCTGGAGTGAAATGCATTGGGCTATTTGGCAATCAATTGCCTACCTTCAAGAGGCTTTTTAAAAAACATTAATCTGGAAATATCTCCCCGCTCCTCGCCTATATTAATACACACACGTGCATGCATATACACACACCTTTCCCCACAATTCTACAAGTATATTGGCTGCAGGTGATTTAATTTCCTCTGTACTTTGCAATGGAGAGGGGAAAGGTAGACTTTATAATTTGGGAAGGTTCCCTCATGTAGAACATAATTTCTTTTCTTTTCTTTTTTTGAAACATGTGTCCTTTCTGCCACATTTCATTTCGCATTGTATTGGCAGAGAGGGGAGACAATAAGCTTCATTTTTAGCATTGCTCCCTTCTCGATACGCGTTGTCTAAATCACAGTGGAGTTGCTAACAGCGTGTGACTGACAGTCTTCCTTGATAGACAATCTGTGATCCTTTCAGCCTTTTACTAATAAGCTCATTAGGATAGCAGGGGATGAAAATACTTTCTAGGATATAGCAATGAAGCACAGCAAATGCAGCGCATGTCTGACCACTCAAACTTTAGAGAATCAATCTTTCTTCAATCAAAACTTTGCCAGGTTCTGCTGAATGTCTGCTGAAGGTTACTACTCCCCCCTTTCTTTCTTTTAATAAAGGCTTCTAAGCAAACCCCAACAAGCCTTCCAAATGAATGTAGGTCAAGGTGAAAGGAGATTGAGCACCTTTAATAATACTACTAATAAAAATAAAAATTGCATTTAGAAATTATTGAAAGGGCCTCTATGATCTGTGCTATTGTGTAATAGACTTGTATTATAATTTACTTTGATTCCTATTGTTATAAACTGATTACACACGCTTGGCAAGGCCATGAAGCAAAGTGATCTTGCTAATGATATTAGGTGCCTGGGTTCATTAATAAGTACATCCTGCCTTCTTCCTACATTGAGCTGCTATTTAGAACACTGCAATCACATGAAATTTTACATTTAAATATTTATTTTAAAAATATTCTCTCTCAAAATGCACTTAAAAACCTATTCTGATGCATGTTTTGGACTAAGGACTGAGTGGGAACATTCAGGAAATGCGAAAGCTGGTGAATAATGAAGGTGGATGACTAACTCCAAACATTAGTCTGGAGATGTGGAACAGGTCACTGTTTCAGAATCTGAAAATTTCAAATGGTGGAAACATTAAGCCCATTGAAATTAAAAGGACTAAAATATTCTTAAACTTAGCAGTGTTATGTTGTAATTCCATAAGAGATATTGGGTTGCATCCCTTCAATCTCAGTTCATCATAATTTAACTTTGTTTCCATTGAAATAAATAGAAACCAAAGCTGCAGTATACATTTAAAGAACTTTGCATGCAGAATCTTCTAGATTCAATCCCTGGGATTTTATCTCTATAAAATGAAAAAGGATCAGGAAGCAGATGATGAAAGAGACTTCTGCAAGAGACTCGTGGAGCCCTTGTATGAGGCTAGATAGCCTGGCCTGGTGTGAGCCAACTTCCTATGAGCTGCTGCTGTGTAGCAATCTGGAATGTGGATTGTATTCATTGCCAGGTTAGGCAATAGAAATCAGTTTTACCTGGTGTAGACAAAGCGTGTTCTCCTTCATGGAGAGCACGTGTTGTGGTGGGGGCCGCCAGGATACTCCAAAGTTGGGGGCTGGCTAATTGATCGTTGGCCACTGATGCAATTGGGGCTTCCCTTGTTGTTGGGAAGAAGTTAATGTTTCCATTTGTTGATTGACAGCCAGAAATGCTAAAACTCCTTGCACGAGGCTAGGGCCTCCTCTTTTCGCCAGTGCATCGGATTGCCCGTCCCCCCCTCCCTAGAATTAGGGTTGTTTGCTTTGACCTTGCTATGCCTGTCATGGGGTTGTCTGCTCTTGGGGCAGGGGCCTGGTAGGAATTTTGTCCATCTGGCTGATTGGCTGGGGCCATTTGGTTTTTGCCTACTGCGTAGCAAATCGTCACAACTTGTAAGGTTGCGGTTAGGCATTGGTTTATGGTTTGGTTGGTTGAGGGGCATGGATTGGCTGTGTCTGCCCCTCTAATGCTGCTGCTGCAAGGAATTCCGTTAAAGGAATTGGAGGCTAACTATTGTTTGTCCACTCTGTCAAGGGGGCTCGGGCCATAGCAATGAGCTTCTGGTTGCATTTGGGGAGGGCTGAGGGCAGGTTCCCTGCTCCGTCGCTACCCCCAAGTGTATTCCCCTTTTCTGACTTTTGCCTTGTGCGGAATGTCAGTCTGTCCCCCATGGTGGGGGCAGATAGTCGCAACCAATGCCTAAGCAACCACTCACATTTTTGTATTTTAATAAAGTTGTGGACAAAATTACCGTATTTTTCGCTCTATAACACGCACCCGACCATAACACGCACATAGTTTTTAAAGGAGGAAAATCCGTAGGCATGCCACCCGTAGGCATTTCCTCCATAACACGCACAGACATTTCCCCTTACTTTCTAGGTGGAAAAAAGTGAGTGTTATGGTGCAAAAAATACAGTATGTCAGAAACCTCAAACAAAAATTCTGTGTGATGTGTGAGTTATTTGGGGTGGCCCTGGGGACCTCGACACGCAAAAACAAGATGAAAGAAAAAACAGCACTTTGAAACAAGCAGCAGAATTGTTTTAGGCATTTGTGGCAGTGGACTACTGTTCGGTTGGAGCAAAGGCATTGCCAGGTTCAAAAGAGCCAAGGGAGACCTGCTTTCAGAAGCCCACCACCACCACCTTTGTGCTGCCGCTGCCGCCATTTTCACTCCAGCATCCATCCTGCCTGCCTACCAGTTTTCACATCTCCACCACCACATGCCCACTGCCCAGTCTTCAGCTTTCAAACTGAGGTAGAAGAGCAACTCATGCAGGAAGACAATGATGTTTGCTGGAGCCAAGCCTCTAGCTGCCCACCACTAAGCCCACTTCCTCCCACTTGCTGCTTTGATGCCCTGGTTGACTCTGCAATTCCATAGGTCACATCTGGGTGGCTGACCTCTGGGGAAGCTTTGACCTTTAAAGTGATGGTCAATTGCTGCAGCTTCAGATACTCAGCATAGTGTTTTTCTAGTGTGCTGCTGCTTGCTATCACTGGCCCACTGCCATTGGCAGTCATTGAGGAATCCCTGGGCTGTTGAGCTGCATATATGGTTCTACACCCCTACAGTTTCTATCCCACGTGTACATTAACTGATCATTACAAAGACAGCATGGTCTCTGTTGCTTTATCTTCCAAGAGGAAACTTGCTTTGGAAAGTCTCTCTTGCATTTCCCCAAAACTGAAGAAACAGGAAGTGTTAGAGCTATTGCAAACAAAATCCCTGATCTGGAGCTTGTGCAGAGCAGAAATGAATTTGCTTTCCACCACAGGAATGAGTTTCAAAGCTTTACTTCAGAGCAGTCTCAAATAGTTGCAAATGAATGTTACAAAATACCAAGCAACACATTGCTTTCAGAATAGCAAGCAATGCAGTCGTCTTTTTAATCCGTAAAACAGTTCAATAACTTTCCTCTCTCTGGTCTCTGATAGAGACCTTATGCAAGTAACTTGCTTGTATCAACATGACCAAGACTCTGAGTTCTCAGGTTCCATCTCATACTGAGAGAGATCTCTGCTTGGCTTTCTGGGATGAGTCATCAGTCAGCCCCAACCCTCAAATGGAACAATCCACCCTTTTCCTTGCCACATTTCCTCTGGTTAAACCTCCTGCCTAATGCAAACTTCTCTGCATGGTATTTCAAATATAGTGCATTCAGACATGGCATTTTATGCATATTAAACTTACATCTTTAACAGGGAGTTCACAAAAGCATTGTTACATTGATTTCATAGATGTAAATGTTTTAGATATGTTTTAATTCTATTGTGAGTTCGCTTCAAAAGGAAGCGATTTCATAAATGAAATAAATATTTAAAAATACATTTTCTCCGCATTACTGAAAGATGAGCATAACAAGAGCATTTGGAGACCTATGAAACAGTGGTCATTGGTACAGTGGTACCTCTGGTTACAAACACTTTGGGTTACAGACTCCGCTAACCCGGAAGTAGTACCTCGGGTTAAGAACTTTGCCCCAGGATGAGAACAGAAATCATGTGCTGGTGGCGCAGCGGCAGCAGGAGGCCCCATTAGCTAAAGTGGTACCTCAGGTTAAGAACAGTTTCAGGTTAAGAATGGACAACCGGAACGAATTAAGTTCATAAATCAAGGTACCATTGTACTTCCTGTCTTATGCCATGCATTGGAATAAAGCAATGTACAGTGGTACCTCGGGTTAAGTACTTAATTCGTTCCAGAGGTTCGTTCTTAACCTGAAACTGTTCTTAACCTGAAGCACCACTTTAGCTAATGGGGCCTCCTGCTGCTGCCGTGCCGCCGGCGCACGATTTCTGTTTTCATCCTGAAGCAAAGTTCTTAACCCGAGGTACTATTTCTGGTTTAGTGGAGTTTGTAACCTGAAGCGTATGTAACCTGAAGCGTATGTAACCCGAGGTACCACTGTATATGTATTCAAAATACACAGGTGTACCCCCACTTACAGGGAGGTACACACTGCTTGTGTTATTCTTCTTCCTGGAGTGAACGGCTCATCATCACGCACCTCCCCACCCCAATGTTCTCCTGTTGTTCTTTGTAGAAGACTCAATTTGGTATTAAGACTCTCATCACATTGAATGTATGCGTCACCCTCTGCTCTGCAATCGGTTGCTTGGCTCTTTCCTGCCTAAATTATTATTGAGCAGCCGCATTAAAGTCTAAGGAGAAAGCGATTCTAATTCTGAATAGAACCATTAGTAACCCGCCCCCCCAAACCCTGTGAAGTGCTTTGGGAATCTGGATGCAAGGCACTATCTCCATGTAGTCATTACAGCGTGCCTCAGATTAATTGCCAGGGCAATATAACCTCCCTGGGTGTGTGCTTTAACATTTTACGAAATCACTTCTAGTAATTGAGTAATAAGGGCAGCAGATGGGAAGTGAGGGGATGTAACCTTTCCCCAGCACAGCAGTTCACTTATCTCAAGCAAAGATTGTTCTTGCCAGGTGTATGGAAACATTTATTGTACTGCCTTGTTTTCATCCTGTTGCGATGTATAAAATTGAGCAGCATTAATTGCTCTGTCAATTACTAATAACATACTGCCATCAAACTGCATATTGGGCTCTGCTAGTCTCACAATGAGTTGGGGAGACACCATCCCCCACACCCTGCTCCAAACTTTTTATCGGGGAAATGTTCTCAGCTCTAAGACTGGCTCATTCACCTCCATGTAAGTTGCTATGCCATCCCCTAAACAGGAGCCATCTGACACCCTTGCTTTTTCCTCCACCGTCTGGAGAGAAGCCAGGTGCACTAATGCTAGACAGGAAAATTAATGGACCATGCCTGGTGTGATGAAATGGGGATGAATAATTGGCACAACGAGTAACAGCAACATCACAAAAGTTCACAAGATGCCAGTTGGGACCAATGGAACCAGAAATCGTATGTGATTAGCGAGCTCATGACTGCACAGGAGGCAGAAGAAGCTGAATTTTGGTCTTCCATTACTTTCATAAGTGAGCAAAAGCAAAAAGAAATAGGAAACCTCTTGTTATTGATATCTTCTCCAATGGGTGGCTGGATCTATACTCAAACTGCCTACTTAAACTGGATGAATCCGAGACCACTTGCAGAACAACTACTGCCCCAGTGCTGTTATAAACCATGATGTTTCAGGCCATAACTTCAAATATGTACAACTGGAATGTCAATCAACTTGAATTTTAACAATTTGTTCTTCATCTTTATGGGCTTGCAAATAGTATTCTTGAATTTTCAGGTTGAAAGTAGTGGGTGGTAGTCAACTAAGCGCTTCTCAGAATAGCCTCACTGACAATAACAGACATAACTAAGTTACTTATTTCAATAGGCCTACTCTGAGTAAAACTTAGTTGAATACTATCCAGTGTGCTTGAGGTATGACATAAATATATTTCTTCAAAAAGAAAGAAAGAACACATTTAACTGTGTGGATTCACTGCCTGTCTTTTGTTATGTTCCCTCCTGGTGTAAGGAGCAGTGGGAATCTGTGAGTGGCTGCTCTATGTGGTTGTCGTGGACCAGCTGGATGCCAAGGAGTGGTGGGAGGCACCAGCTGGGGAACCCCCAAGGGAACCTCCAGAGGAAGAAAGCTCAAAGCCAGGGATTTGGTGGTGGGAAAACAATAAGTGGTTAGAGAGAGAAGAGGGAGCAGACTGGGAGGAGGAGGTGTCAGAAGCTGAAGAGGTAACAGGGTTTGGTGAGCAAGAAGAAGCTGTGGCAGAGAGCAGCCCAGAATCAGAAGCAGATGTTGAGGCAGGTTGCTGAAGAATCCAGGGAGTCTTCCACTCCTGCTGTGTCCAGCTCCCCTTCCCCCCGGTCTCCCAGAACACAAAGAGCAATGAAGAAGGTGGAGCAAAGAGGGGAAATATAGAGGAGCCTCAGGTTGCTGGGGAAGGACTTGGGGGAGGAGTCTTAGAGAGGAGTGGGAAGATGGGGATATTCAATCCTCGCAATTGCCTCATTGAGGCAAGACCTACTGGGAAGAGTTGCTGCAATCACTAGCCCTAAGTTGTTTTGGGTTTTTTTGAATAAAGAGTTAACTTTGCTGACACCAAGTGTTTTATTGCTGACCTGTTCCTGACTCCAGCTCCTGAAAGTGGTGAACCACTGCGCTGCACATGGCAGACTTCTCAGTGAATAACCTTCTGAATTTGATCAGCCTACCCAGGTTCTCCACATGTGCTTGGGAATCCTCCATGTGTACCCACCATTGGTGTGATTCCTAAAACACATTTTTGAAAAAACAGAAGCTCCAGAACTTGATGCAGGGTCTTAGCTCCCTTGCAAGCTCTCCAAAATTGCTTTTAAAAATGAGGGAGGGTCATGCAACACTGAATGGAATGTCTGATAAAATCACTCCACATCTTAGCTCACTTTTAGTTTGAATGGCATTTTAGTGTGTTTTTTTTCAAAACAAAACAAAACAAAAAAACCCAAGCAACCCTGAAAATTGACTTTGCTGTATCATGCAGTGCAAATATCATTCCTCCCAGAACAGAAAAAAACAAACACAAAACTATTTTCTGAAAGCATGAATCAGAGGAAGCCCAGCCTTGAAATGAAAGGCTTGGTAATGAATGGCAAGTCCAAGGAAACTGAAAACGCAAGCATCTTTTAAAGCTATCCCTCTAAAGTGTGCTGTGCTATGGATAAAATTTGTTTGGAAGCTTCTTTACTTTCCTTAACTGCTTCACAAAGTATTTCTTCTGCATTGTTGCTTGCTGTGGGATCCTGAGAACCAAGTTCTTTTTTTGGCTCTTAGGAGGTGCTCTAAGGTATTCTAAGGGTTTCATCTGAGAAGATTGTGAGAGAGAGCCCAAGGCAGGTCTTAGGAGAGCTGAAGACTGGAAAGAGGAAAGAGGGACTAAGATTATAGAGACATAGTGAGAGTTAAAAAGGAACCAGTGAGAGTTCAAAGGATGGTGGAGGAGAGAGTAGCTCTGGCAAATGCAGCAGAAAAGGTTGAACGTTTCCATTTCAGTGTTTAGGCTATGGTGGCTCAGCTCCCAATGATGAAAAAGCAAGCTGCTTATGATTTCTTTCTAGGACCAGAGAGAGGGAAGTTTATTGAACTGTGTTAAGGACTAAATGAAGATGGGACTACATTGCTTGCTTGTTTAACAGCAATGTGTCAAAAAAAATGTAATGTTTAATTATAACTATTTTAAGTTTGTCTACTGTAAAGCTCTGAAACTCATTCTTGTGATGGGAAACAAATTCTTTTCTACTCAACAAAGGGATTCCATTGCAGAAAACCTAACAGGCTGTATGGCCCAACTGGAAACTACCATCTTCATCCCAGGACTTTGTAGGCAGGGAGTATGAAAGACTGATGTCTGTCTAACTCAATTATTGGTGTCTGTCCACTCTGACATTGTTGCTTAGGAATTCACTTTAAATTGAATATGAATCTTATTCCCTCAGAGCTGCCTCTCCTGTTTCCTTCTCCCTGTTAAAGGCACCCTAACTCTTGTTTTTTCTAAGGGTGGTGTGAACTATCAAAGAGGAATTCAGAAACATTTCTTGCACTTTCAGTCCCCCTTCTTTTAGGAGAGGAGAAATTATATTGGAAGAGTGGTGTATCATTTTTTAGGTACACTTTGGGGAAATCAAAATGGCTGCTTCAAAGAAAAATGCCTTTCCCATTTTCTAGGACTAATATTATCAGGAATTGGCAACTTCTTCTGGTCCAAGGGCTGCATTCCCTTGTGGCAAACCTAATGACTGCATGTCATCAGTGGACAGGGGCAGAGACAAAAAGGTCTAAAGGCAAAAGTTGTGGAGCAATGGATGTGACCATAACCTTTGTATGATAGGTGATATTCCAGCCATACAAAAGTCAGAGGTTTCTACACACACACACACACACTCCATCCAGACCAGCAGGATGCATTGTCATAGTTAAGGACACATTCCAAGCAGGCAAAAGCATTCAGGTGTGGTAGGATGTGTGGCCTGCACCTGGGGAACAGATGTGGCCCAGAAGAAAGAGTCCAGAGTACCAAACAAAAAGACCAAGAGAGTCACATTAAACCCTAAACCCAACCCTGAGGTTCTCTACCTGGTACACAAGTCGAAACATGTGCAATCTTTCTTTCTTTGGGGATTTTTTGTGTGGTTCCCTTAATAAAGTTTTATTTTTATTAATAAATATGTATGCACACTTACTTGGGAGTGGATTGCATTGAGCTTTGGAATAGACTCACCTGGGGTACTTTTCAGTAGGCCCATAAAGGATCTGGACTGGAAGAATAGTCATAGGCAGAAATGGGGTGAGTATATTGCTGATTTGTGTAGCTCTAGGAATGAGATATTCATGACACCTCTTCAGGTCTATTTACCCTTACAATGTTCAGGAGCAGTATGTCCCCTGAACGTTTCCAATAATTCCAATTTCCCCTGCAAAAAGTCCTAGAGGTGAACAAACTTCTGACTGTAATACGGAAGGAAAAAAGGTAGTCAAGTTAAATGCATCTGGGATAGCAATATGAAAATACAAATGTTTTATTTAATTCAAAGAAGCTTATTCCCAGTTGAATAAGGTTAGGACTTCAGCCTTAAAATCTCAGTTTTGTATAAGAACACTCCTATGTCCACAGCCTGGGGTGTTTCCCCCTGCTCCCTGTTTCCCTATGAAGTTGTTGATTGGTTATTTCCCCTACTGCTTGTCAGGAAATGTGGGAGCAGGTGAGCTAGAGGTATCACATGCTGCTTTGAAACCCTGGTATGCTTGTATCCTGTCCCATTAAGCCCGTGTCTCAGGGAAAATGGGCTTAATTTTGGTGTAAGAGCACATAGCTTTAGGAAGCATTAGTTATTTAGAGCAGTTTAGAGAATATTATGAAAAGACACATTAAATAAGTCTGTTGCGAACAGAGACAATTCAGTAATTGAGTGAATACGTTTTTGGGTTCTTGTTGTTTTTTCTCCTTTCCCATGCCAACAGAGTGGAGCTGTTCTGCTCCTAAGAGAAAAGGGTTAGTAGTTCATTCCATTCATTAACTTTCTCTTCATATACATATGTGTGACTGAATCTTTTATGCATTACATTCCAGCATGCTATTCTGGATAATTTACCCTTTGTAGAAGCAAAGGCTTGACCTTTCCATCTATCTTGTCTGACAGTCAGATCTTTCTTCATGCATGCACTTTGCATGGGAGAAGGAAGAAATATTCTGTAGGGTTCGCCAACTTTTAGGAATGGCTGCCTGAGGCCATGATCTGTCTCTGTATCTCTGTCTTTTCTCTCTCTCTCTCTTTTCACAGCTCCCTACTGATCTTGCTGAATTGCCTTTTCTGAGAATTTCTCCCTACACCTCTTCTCAAGCTGGCTCAGGTGGGCCATTTTGCCACACATTCCTACTGCACATCTGCATCTCCACATGTGGTAAAATCCTTTGGACAACTTGGCAGGATCATAACAATAAACTGACCGAACCACCCTGGTAACGGAAGATTTTGTCCTCGATAGAGAGAATGAAGAAAGGGTGAAGATGGTGCTTTCCTATTGAAAGAAGACTGAACAATGCAAATGACTCATTATGAAATACAGTCATACCTCGGGATGAATACGCTCCGGGTTAGGCAAATTCGGGTTGCGCTCCGCAGCGACCCGGAAGTAACGGAGTGCGTTACTTCTGGGTTTCGCTGCGCACGCATGCGCAAACAGTCAAAATGACATCATGCACATGCACAGAAGCGCCAAAACGTGACCCGTGCACGCGCAGACGCGCAGACACAGGTTACGTTTGCTTCGGGATGCGAACGGAGCTCCGGAACAGATCCCGTTTGCATCCCGAGGTACCACTGTACAGAATGCTCTGTGTCTTTGATCATGTGAACACCACTTTACCGTAGCTCAAAGGATGAAAGGAAACAGAAGTATGAAGCTATTCCTTTATGGGGCCACACTAACTTGGTAGTCCAGTTCATGATTTACTAAAGGCCAGCATTAAAACAGCATGCTGAAAAAGGAGCATAAATGTTAGTAACATTTCCTTGTGGAGTCATTAGTGTCTGAAGTCTCTGAACTCTACATACAAGTTTCCTGAGCACTGGACTGCAGACATTTGGGGAGGTGCTGTATCTTCCTAGTAGCATGCTTAGACCTTGTACATGCACAGGCTAAGTAAGGTGATACTATCATGGTGCTCCCACTGTCAGTGCATGATGATTTGTATCTTCCTTGCATGGTGGATATCGTGGTGACTTGGGCATGTCCCATCATTATCAAGGCAGATTTGCAAGGGTAGGTGTGGGGGAGGCTGTTGGGGATGCCACCAATTGTTTCTATTATAGTGCTGTCGAACTTGTTGCTGGTAGTCCACTGTTCATGACTATTTTATGACAGCATTGCTCCTGTGCAGCAACCGAATAGAATCACAGAATTTTAGAACTGGAAGGTATCTTGGTGATCAGGTGCACAGTGCAAGATCTTGCGACTGCAGCATCCCTAATATAGACTTTGCTTAAACCATGAGTTCCTCTTATCTGTGTATTTCATTGTTTCTATATATATTGCAGCAACCATAGGTGTTTCCCTGCTTTTTTAAGTATTTTAAAATATTGAAGCACTAAAGATTGCAAAAGCTGTTCTAATTCTGAATTTGGTTCTTCAGTTGGAATGAATGACAGCCATCATAATAAACATGGAGTTTACCACTTTGCTGGTGTCAGATTTGCACAACTGACTTAGTTTACTGTTGACAAATATAGTACCTGTACCTAAGCCATCTATCCTGGGCTAGAAGATGGTATAAAAGGTTGACTTGATAGCTTGAATAATTCATAGTGTATGCTCTCTTTCCAGTGAAATAGTGAGTCCTATTTTATATCAAGCTTCCCACTCTGGCAGAGTATTGTCACCTGAAATGATTGGAAATATGTTTGTTACTCTTTAAGCATAGATTGAGTTCTGAAAGAAAATTGAGATTCCCTCACATAATGAAAACATTCTTTACCACAGTTTTTCTAGAAACATGAAATTGTATGTAGCAGATTATGAACTTTTAAAAAGAATCTGAACTATTTTATGAAATTGTGTTTTCTTTAGAGATTTGATTAATTCATTTGGACCAATGCTCATGTTCTGATTCACACAATCCTCAAGCAAATGGCTAATACAAGCTGATAAGCATTGTCAGTTTAAATTCTGGAAAGCAATAAAAAAAATATTGTAAATAGGAAGATCCATCTACCAAGAGTCCTCTTACTTTTGACCCTCAACAATTTATAGCCAGAGGTTAGGAATGCTGGAGAATTTCAGCTGAAACAGGAGCAGAAATCATTGAAGTTTGCTTATTCATCCCAAGTTCAGAACAAAGATCACTTCAGGGAATACTATTCACTTTTGTTGCTATTTTCAATTCACAAACAATATGTAATGGACGACCTTTTTCCCATTTGTATTCCCTTTCCTTTGCACTGAAATGTGGGGAAATCAGGTAGTAATACTGTAATTCATTATATAATTTATTGTGTAAAATTCCACCACAGCAGACAGCAAGAAGAATTGCTTAGTTTTCATTGGAAGCTGAACTGCAGCAGTCAGGAAACAGCACTGCATTCGACAAGCACAAGTTGGAATGGAAACGGACACCTTCTTACATTCCCACCAGTGATATACTGCTTCAAGGTTCCAGATAACATGAATAATAGCCACTGATTGACTTAATCAGTGGCCTTGAGTTCATTGGAAAGCAGTCAAGATATTCGTTTTTTTTAAAATCAATCAAGAAAATCCCCTAGAGAGATGATGGGTTCTCCTTTGCTGGAGTTCTTCCAGGAGAGCTGACTAGCTATCTTTTGTGAATGCTTTAGCTCTGCATTTCCTGCATCACACAGGGGGTTGGCCAAGCTGAACTACAAGCCTTAATCCAGCTCCCTCATTTTATTACAAGGTGGTGCAATGAATTGGTTATGTTGTATTGTTGACCCTTCTGGAGTTTTCCTGTTTGGGAACACAGTGTCTCCATATATTAGGATTGACCTTGCCTGCTTTATATATTCTTATTAAGCAAATATACCACTATGACTTCATAGGGAAATCCTCCTTCCACACAGATGATTTTGCATTCATTTAGTGGCACAAGCAATTGAGCACCTTTGTGTAGGTCATCCAAAATCTTCACTTGTCCATAGCATCCTTGAATGAATTGAAGGCTGTGCATGTAGTTCTGAGTTCAGAGATGAAACCGCTTCACAAAAAGAAGGCTGAAAATTTGGGGTCTATAGGGGTCATTGCTGTTCAAAGGCTTTGTTTCATATACATGAACAATGAGCCAGTTTCAGCCAATGCTTTTAACTGGAGCCCTTGCAGATAAGATTCTTGACTACTACAATATGAGCATGTCGCATTTCTCCAGGCATTTTAAGACAGACAGTGAAAGAAGGAGGAAAAGAAGGGTGGCGGGCATCAGACATGGTCCTTTGATACTAGAAAGGCCCCTTCCAGCAGAAGAAGCAAAGAGTCACAGATGAAACGAAAAGATCAGAGGAGACTAAGAACATGGTAGGAGGTGTCAAAGAACGTTGTACTGTTTCAGTTTCCCACACTTGGCTTAGAGTAAAAGTAGTCAGCTCAATTGTCCCAACACAGAGTTAAAGTTTAATGGATTGCAGTTTTAATTTTTTAGGCTTCAATAAATTTGTTCACATGCTGGAGAGAAATGGAGAGGAGAAAGAAATGCTGAATAAAAGAAATTAGCAGTCAGGAGGAAGCTTAGATTGTGAGGGGAGAGGAGATAAAGATTAAAAAATATTCTCTACATAAAACAGAAGACAAAGAGGGAAGGGGGAACCCTAATTGTTAAAAATGTTGACTTCAATGGAAGCAGAATATTTAAAATGCTCGACACAGAGAGATAAATGGACTGCAAAGCAAGATTATTTTCGGAACAAGCAGTATAAAATGATTTGTTTTTTAAAAAAGGAAGAAGACCAAACTGATTCTGTTATCTCATCCATTTCTCAGTGTTCAGGAACAGGACCACTTTATCATGGGTATAATATGTTATGTTTTTTAATTTTGTTTGTCAGATTGCAAACAAGAAAGAGAGCAGTTATCTTCAAACTGTGGATCTTGAAACACTTGATGCTTGCCATAGAGATGACAAATGAGAGAAATGTCAGTGCTGCTGTTTGGAACCATAGGATGTCATTAGCAGATATCCATAAAACACTCCAGCCACAAGTCTGTTCTGTTCTTGTGCACCTGTTGGACTCCATTACAGTGAAACTCATCTGCCACCAAAGCACTAATCAAGTGCACCGCAGGAGTTTAGAAAATGTGTTTCCGTTATCCGCACCACATAAACGGAAAAGCAGCACGAACAGGAGAAAAGTATCTGTGAAACAGACAGCATCTGCTGTTTCCTTAAACAAGCACTGGCTGCTTTTCATTCTGGAGACATTTCTCATTTTGATCAACAATATTCACAGCTGATACTTGGACTGAAAATATATTCCTGGGATTTGATTTGAAACCCAATGGAAGCTGTCCCTTTTCTCTCTGTGTTCAAAATTTTAGCATTTAAAGCTACTACATAGTAAGCCCATCATGTACTTGTCACAATTTAAGATGCTGAAAAGCTTCTTAAGTGAAGAGCAAGGCTGTTAGTAATATTGTTTTTTGGTTTTTTCCAAATAAACTAAAATCAGAATCATGGGCTTTCACATACCACCCTTTTCCCCTGTAGGGAAAGGTCTCTTGTTTATAACATGACTATATTTAAGCTACACTTTCACACTTTCTCACCGACTATCAAATAAAAAGGTATTGTAAATTTTATTGTGGTACTTCTAAACCTGACATTGCAATATGTAAGGCACCCTCATAGTTCTCTACTTTATATATTATTTTTATGGTGGGAATTAAAGGTTTTATGGGGCTATAATTTCTGACATTACCATCCATTCGTAGAAACGCAGTGCTATCCCATTTATAGACAGTCCATCTGTAGGAGAACTATATCCTTTCAAGGTCATGTGAATGCCTCAAACTTGGGAAAAGAAACATGAATTAGGTGAGACCTTTAGCTGAACAAAAGCATATTGCTTAGTGCATATATGATTTTGGATATATTCAGACAGCGAATTGAAGACAGTAGTACTTCTGAATAATAATGTAGGGGTACTGTTTTGTGAACATTCCTTCCTCATAAATAGAACTCTTCATTTCAACCATTTTTGGATGGATGTGCAAATGGGGAGAATTTGTTTTCACACTCCTGTACCACATGTTTCCCCAAATTTCAGCATTCTACTCCATCTGTTCCCATATTCCCTCCCATCAGGAGCCCGTGTGGTGTAGTGGTTAAGAGCAGTGGACTCCTAATCTGGTGAACCAGGTTCGCTTCCCCTGCAGCTGCTGGGTGACCTTGGGCTAGTCACACTTCTCTGAAGTTTCTCAGCCTCACTCACCTCACAGAGTGTTTGTTGTAGGGGAGGAAAGGAGATTGTTAGCCGTTTTGAGACTCCTTCGGGTAGTGATAAAGCGGGATATCAAATCCAAACTCTTCTTCATCATCATCATCACTAATAACATTTGGATTTGTGTCATAATCAGCAATCTTTTTGAAAAGAAACTTGGGCTTTGGTTCAGATTTTAGGCTTTGCCTGAATGTGGTGCATAGCCCTAGCAAAATATACTTGAGTTGCAGAACTGTTACATAGCTGTGGCTCGACACACAGAGGAGATGGTGTCAGTCATGGTAGAGCAGGGATGAGGGACTTCTGGCTTTCCAGGTATGGTCAGACTCCAACTCCCATCAGTCCCAAGCAGCAAGCCCAATGGTTGGAGATAACGAGATCTGTAGTCCAACAACTTGTGGAGGACCACATGTCTACCATCCCTAGAGTACGCAATACAGGGCAAAATGAACTGATGGTCTTAAGCAGTATAACACACATTTATATGTTCACATGTGTGCTGTCACAAGCCACCTTGAAATCAGGCCATTGGGGCATTTATGATTACAACAGTAAGCTAGCAAAAAATGTTGAAAACTGCATACTTCAGATATAGAATCACAATAATATTAATCTAAGTGCAAAAACATGTACAATTGTACTACCAATATACAGAGATAGACAGATGATAGATAGATAGAAACCTCAATAGAGAAAATGGCTGTCTTATTCTTTGGAGATACTAGAAGGAAAATAAATGGAATATATCAGCTCATTATTTTTATGTTTTATAGAAGAATCTTCCAGTTCCTCTTCCCAGGGACCATAGGTAGCTACAATACATAAGGCGGTGCTCTCTGTTCTCTTCACCTGAAATGTGCCTGGAGCTGCCAATTAAAGTAGACGAGAATCTTTCCATTAATTTAGAAAGGTTTGGGGTCAGAGTCTTTGAACATGCATAAAACAGTTTGACCCAAAGCTTCCCCATAGGATCTTGTTATCCCGGCCTACTGAGTTTTGCAATTACATCATTACCAAATTGAAAATGTGGGCCTAGTGACATTGTTTATTTCCATGAATCCACACCTGTTTCCCACCTTCTGTATGATCCTGCTGAGGCTCTGGACTCTTGCCAGCTTGTTCTGAGTACTTCGTAAGATTATATGAATAAATTGTGAGATTTTTACTTTCAGTGGCGCTCGGTGGATATCTGCTTTAGCTGTTTGAACCTACAGGGAAGATGCACGGCACTGGAATCCTGAATCTTTGTTTATTTTAGAGCCGGAAGATTTGCAATGAAACTTGAACTAGGCAAACTGATAACAGACAATGTCCATAGCTATCCCCCATATGCATCCCCCCATAGAATCTGCTCAAGTCAAGGGTTGTACTGAAAGCAAAAGGCTGAAAGTTTTGACTGAAATTTTGGAGGTTGTGGTTGAAACAAAACCCAAAAGTGTCTTGAAAATTACTGTTCGTGGCAGCTGGCAATTCAACTTAGCCTATATTTAATTATACTGTTGTGAAAAATAAAATGAGACAGTCTATGCACTTTGATGAAAGAATATGATGAATAACTTTTCCCTTTCCATATATCTCTGTCTAATTATGTACCAAAATACTGTACATTCCTCAAGTGTTCTTTGGGAGGAAGCGTGGGATACAAATTTAATAAATAATAGCTGTATCACTTGAATTGAAGGCAGCTCTGTTTAGGGAAGTTTTTAATGTTTTATTCTATTTTTAATATTCTGTTGGGAGCCGCCCAAATAAATAACAATAATAATAATAATTTTGAATGTCACATTTTAAATTTTGAAATTCCTCAAAAGATTGACTTGTAGGACCTATATCGTTCACTTTTTTATTCTGAATGTTTATCCATTACCTCGAACTCTATCAGTATTGAATTGAGCCTGATGCCCTATCTATGTGCAAAATGCATTTCAGCCACCCAAATTTCATTTTAGAATCAAGCAACAGGAAACCAACAATTCAAAAAGGCTTTAACAAATATTGCAGGAGACCTTTTGGAAACAAACTGGAAAGTACAATCAATTTCAGCCTAGTATAAGTGAAGGATTGCCCCATATCAACTCCGCCTGCCTCTATTAAATGAAATGTACTGTGGAATTTGGACTAAACTTGCAAGCTGCAAACATTGCCTGGACTACTGATTCATAACCTTGAACAGCATGAGCCATTGTACTGCTGAGCTGGCCAATGTACCCTGCTGTTATCAGGTCTTCTCCTCAATTTCCTGTTTCCAGACATACTTGCAAAAGACCAAAACCAGTGTTAACCATAACAGATTCTGTGCAACTTCTTTATAGTTAACATTGCCATATTCAAAACCCACAAATCTGATTCACAACCTCTCTGTCCTTACAACAAAAAGCAAACCAAAAAAACCAACCCCCCCTAAAAGTGGATGCTATCCCAATTTAAAATTAAATCATTGACTTATATCAGAATCTCATAGACGATTAAGTCCCTTTCCTGAGTGAAATGGTACTGCAAGTTTGTCCACCTTGATCACTGTGAGTGAGGAACCACAGATTTTAACAAAAGAGCCCTGATGGCCTGTGATAATTAGGAGAATGCTTCCCCACCCCCAATGTAATGGGGTTTAACCTTCAGAAGGTGACATCCATGAAAAGTAGTGTGGCAGGCTGGATCCAGTTTACATTTAGAGGTGAGACAGAAGAAGACACTTGGAATGGTGAGTTGCCTGACTGTGAAACATCTTGGCTTGCAGGGCCTCTCTAGGAGAATCGGATGCAGGAATAGTATATCTGTTGTCTGATGCAAGAGTGTCAATTTGCCTCTACTTGAATATCTGTCAATAATTCTGTAAGGTGCTTACAAGGTTTGCAAACTTCAGTGCCCCTGATTAGCCAGGGCAGGCACTGGCCAAGGGGTCCAGGATTCTGAAGCACTCATCACCAGGCCTGGATCCTATCTGCCTCTGCCCTTCATTTTTCTGCCTCACTTGGGACCTGAGAAAGGACCAAGTAGGTCCTTCTTCATAGGACCTGGTATTCTGGCTGATATGGTCAGGCATTGCCTGTGCCACTGTCACAATTTGCTGCTGTGGCTAGCAAGGCTTTGAAAACTTAGTTTTTTAAATAAAAATATACATTGTTAAACATCTTTGTGGTGATGGTGGTAAACCACAGCAATGCCTCTGTCAATACCTATATGGTAATATTTCCCAGCCTACATCTGTATTGGAATTGTGTGTTTTTTTAATGTTTTCGTTGTTTTATCAGTTATGGTTTGTCACCTTGGGCTCCTTTTAGAGGAAGGATGGGATATAAATTTAATAAATAAATTGGGGGAGCCAATCAGGGGGCAGGGTGTGGCGTCTCAGCTTGACAAAGTGTGGTTTGGGTGCAGTTGCTTAAAGGACAACCTGCTGTTTGCATGCCACCACCTTACAGTTTCCAACCAGCATTGTGAGAATATGGAAGCTTCAAAACTTTGCAAGCCAATTTGGAAATCCCAAGGTGAGAACCGAATGCAGTTGGAAACTAATCCCCATAGAACTGCTCCTGGAATGTGTCCCTGCTCAGCAAAGAGCATGCAACAAGTTTCGGGAGCAGACGGATTGTCCTTCTTCTGCTTTGGCAGCCGCATATTGCATAGAAGTCATTTTTTCCCCTCACACAAGCTGCTAATCCATTTTTGCTCTGAATAACCATTCTGTTGACAGACCTTTTAAATGCCAGCTAGCCTGACTGAAGAGACCTTTGTTCCATTTAAGTACAGTGGATGCTCAGGTTGCGAACGTGATCCATGCGGGAGGCGTCTGCGCACACACAGGTTGCAATTCGGTGCTTCTATGCATGTGCAAAGTGTGATTTAGTGCTTCTGCAGATGCGCGACCGCCAAAACCCAGAAGTAACCCATTCTGGTACTTCCGGGTTTTGGCACATCCGTAACCCGAAAAACCGCAACCTGAAGCGTCTGTAACCCGAGGTATGACTGTATCTACTAAACAGAGTGGTGGATGGTCTGGCAGTTGTGCATGTTGTTGTTGCTTACTGGAAGATGAAGGAGGTTCAGTGAGGTGGTCTTGTCAGTGCATTTCCACTGGGCCAATCTCCCTGCTGCCTTTCACCTCTACGTCAACCTCCCAGTGATTCCACTAAATGGAGGTAAGGTGAGTGGTGCTCCATCACCATGCTGTCTAACACTCATTTTCTTACAAGAACTGTTTTAAAAGAAGGGAGACCTTTCTATTCATTTTTTCCCTTCACACTTTATTTGCTTATCCTCATATTGTCAAGAGTAGGGTACCACCAAAAACAGGGAGTGGCACCAGTGCTAATAGCTAAGCATTTTCCTTTCACAATAGGAGGAACATAATGTGAGGGAAATGCACTAATTAATAGTGAACTTTGTTTTAAGATGTCGCTGACTGATGTCAAGGGCAGGTTTGTTCCTTGAAGTTTCAAATTTTTTATATCTCTTCTGTCATAAAACCCACTTTCCTGGGTTTTTTGGAAGATTCAGTCATTTCTGAGAGATTTGATACAACTTGTGCAACTTTCTTTTATACCTGCTAAAATATATTCCCAGATTGAAACACAAGGAAGCTTTCGCAGTGTCAACTATATTTGCACCTGCTAATTAGTTATCAACTATTGATTGAAGGTACAGAGCTGAAGAAAAATGGGACAGAAGCTGAAAATACATATGCATTGATGTTTGGTGCACTTTCTTTGTTATATTTGAGGAGTATTTCAACTTGGCTCTGGCTTTCACAGCTGACAAACGTAATTCAAATACCAATCAAGCACGAGCCCTCTGAGAAAGCTTTTGAGATGAAAAGACAATGGGAGCCTAAGTAAATAAATAAATCAGCTCTGGTGGATCACTGGTTAAGTTTACTTTGAAGAAGAAAGTCTTCATCCCACCAAACACTGGCCTCTGTTTTAAATGTGAATATAATACATGTTTTCCCTTAAAAAATATATACATTTTATATATTTCCTGAGCCAAGAACTGCATCACAAAATTTGGAGAAGTGAGAAATCTGAAGTATAAGTACATTCCTCCTTCCTCCTTTTCAAGGGAGAAAAAGGTAGCTACATTCACCACTCCATGATCAATGGATGGCAGTGAGGGGATGATCACAGGCTTCATAAGTACCAGGGGAAGACATCAAGGGCCCCATTTTGGTGACCCCCGCTCTAGTCCCACTGAAATGGTCTGAGGACCATTATTCAACAAATCTCTGCCACAGACAAGACCTAAGAACCTCTATCACTTGCTATTACTACACCAGCATTCAGTCCTAGCCATGCTTAGTTCTGGGATAAAGTGACAAGCAATACTCTTATACTATCACTAGAACTCAAGTGCTTGAGAAACAGACTAGGTCTTTGTAGGAGACTTACCACAAGAAATAAGCCCCCTTCCTTGTTTGTGTTGCCAAGACATTTTTTTTTAATTTTTTTTTGCTACACATAGGCAGACTTGGATGAACTTGAAAATGCAATTTCTTGGTCTCCAACCCAGAACTTAATTTTTGTCTAGGTTAGTGGCAGTGGGAATTCACAGCAGGCTGCAAATACTTTGTTGTCTTAAAAGAAAGTGCACCAATGCCAGTGTAGAAGAATCATTGGGTGGGGCGGGAAAAGCAAAAAGAAAGAAGGAAACAATTTCTTTACTAGCCTGAGAACAAAGATGTTCCTGAAGCGATTTCACATTCAAATGAATATAGGAGCATAAAACGTTTTAGCTGGAGCCATTTTCCCATCAGGACTATTGGCTCAGAAGGGCTCATCCATGCTAAGTATTCCATTTCTTTACAATGGCATCTAATTGTTTCTTGAATGATCCTTGCATTTTGCCTAAGCAATAGTGCCTGGTAGGCCATTCCATATGGTTATTATGGTCTAAGTAGGGGGAAAAAGATCTTACTAACATCTGTTGTGCGTTAGCTGCTTTTTAATTTCCATTTATGGCTCTTGAAATTCATGCTCGATGGGAAATAGCAATATACTATCATCCAAACCCACCTCCCAGTTAAATTAAAAGAGCTGAATTCCAGCCAGTTTAGTCCCATTGAATTCTGTGGAATTATATCAGCTTAACTCCAAGGACTTCAATTTACCTGGTTTATCACCTCAGTTGCTTGGCAGCCTGTATTTTTAAAATACGACAGTCAGTTTTTTTCCACCTATTATTTCAAATACCTTCAATTACGGCTGCTTTGCCAGGAAAATGGAGTGTTCTGCACAACAGTACTTTCAATATCTTTAGCAATACATTCAGTGTTAATATCACAGTAAAAAGATACCAAAAAAAAGCATCATGACTGCTAACAGAAGAAGAGTCCTGCTGCATCAGACCAAAGTCCCAGCACCCTGTTCTTGCAGTGGCCAAACAGATGCCAGTGGGACGCCCACAAGCAGGACATGCCCACCTGCAGTTCCCAGAAACTGTTATTCAGAGGCGTACTGTTTTCCCATCGCTGTAGGTAGTACATAGTCAGATATGACTGAGGCCCTGTTAGTAGCTGGCTCTCTAGACTGGATGGATGGGAGGTTGAACCTCATCAACTGCTGAATCAGGTCTTCTGGAGTTCTGGAGTACATTGTCAAAAATATACTACCTCTCCTTTATGTCTACAGGTGTGGCAGTGGATGTGCTGGATCGTTGTCTTGCTCTGGAAATGGACTGGATTGACTGGATGAGAGCCAACAAACTGCAGCTCAATCCAGATAAAACTGAGGCACTGTTATTGGGTGGTTCCCTAGACTGGATGGGTGGGAGGTTGCCTATTCTTGATGGGGTTACACTCCCTCTGAAGGAGCAGGTATGCAGCTTAGGGGTACTTGTGGAAACATTGCTGTTGCTTGAGACTCAAGTACCCTCGGTGGCATGAAATGTCTTCCATCAGCTTCGGCTGGTGGCCCAACTACACCCCTATCTGGAGAGGGATAGCATGACTTCTGTTGTCAATGCTCTGGTAACCTCTAGGTTGGATTACTGCAACATGTTATACATGGGTCTGCCTCTGAAGACAGTTTGGAAAGTTCAGCTGGCGCAGAATTCAGGTTGCTCGTCACAGCAAAAATGGTTTGAGGAAAGAGGAACAGAATTGCCATTTCTAGCAACTGTTTCATTCAAATTACCAAATGAGCACCACTTTTCCTGTTTCTGTAAATTGCTACACTGTAAGGAAGCACAGTACCCACCAACAAGATCCAGATAGATAGACAACCACAGAAAAGCGTAGCTTTTCCCTCCTGTCCTTTTATGTATTCCAGTTTCTCCTGCTCTAGGAATGACTTAATAAAAACCAGATCATCATACAAATATGGGAAGTTCAAAATCCAGTTTAAATTGGCTGTGGCAAAAGCAATGTATGCTGATACTCTTAATGGGTGAAGGGTGAAAACAGTAAAGAGTTAGTCATGCAGGTGCTCTTTGTGGCTTATATTCCAGTAGCAGAGTTACACCAGTCACATTGTTCCCAAGGTTTGCAAAAGTCCTCAGAAGTACAGGGGGAAGTTAAAGGTTAAGTGGAAGGAGAGCAGTTGTGCAGTCAACTGGGTAAATCTACCCCAGCAGTCTTAAGACCTGCTGACTCTGCATGGATCAGAGCCAAGGAAAGGGTCATGATGGGGCAGAGTGCTCAGCCAGCCAGCGTGAGGTCATTTCCTTTCCTTGGTGTCTTTTCTGTTTAATACTTTGATGTTCCTTATGTTCTTTGGGTACTAAACTGGATATTATTAAACTGTGACGTTAACTGTGCACTCCAGCTTTCTCTGGCATACATGAAGGTCAGCAGTTCATGCTGTGAAGGAAATGATCAACCGTACTGTATGTAGACAGGCCCCATTGGGCAGTGAAAGAAGCAGTGGTAAGGCAGGCCATGAACCTTTATTCACAGTTGTGAATAATCAAAAATACAAACCATTATGGGAAAATAATCTCACACAAAAAAATGAACTCAGAACATGTTGCAGGCTACCAAGGTGAGTATGAACTCGCCTCTGGTTGCATGATTCTTTATTAGTCTAGGGTTGTGTTAATCTCTCTGTGTACAAACAGCTTTCCTGTTATACTAATTTTGAATTTGACAATTTGCTCCCAAGTGCCCAGTCCTGTGCTAAAAGATACGAAAAACGCAGGATGATGACTAGAGCACAGGTGGAGTAAATCTGAAAGTGACTATGACTAAACATTAGTACATTTTCATACTTATACTGTGGCAGTGATGGAGATATGTGGTTGATCTCCACCACCTTTGCATCCTTGTTAGCCACCCAGTAGAGCAGGCATGTCCAACAGGTAGATCATGATCTACCGGTAGATCACTGGATGTCTGCGGTAGATCACTGGTAGATCATTGGCTCCACCCCCAAGAAGCTGAACAACTGTGGCTCCCCTTAAAAAAGCTCAACATTTTACCTCCTCCATGAAAAAGCTCAACAACTTTGACCTGAACCACAAAAAAGGAGGTAGATCACTGCTAGTTTTTAACTCTGTGAGTAGATTGCAGTCTCTTGGGAGTTGGCCACCTCTGCAATAGAGGTATGGAGGTGGTTGAACTCTTAAAGGTCTGTTATGCTAAGTTTGCTATGTAATTTAGGGCAGTATCACTCATAATCAGACTGAACTCAAAATCATTATTGATGCAATTCCTGTGCACCATCAGAGCACCATGTGGTTTGGTTTTGGGGATCATTTTTGGTTGACATGGCCTAAGAATGTGGACATGATACTTGGAAAGGTTCTGCTACCCATTTATGTATTCAGTCCTTTCCCATCTTGGCTGTTAACATGAAGGTGGTGGGGATTGAGTAGGTTGGTACAAGAAGTGGTTTTCAGGAAGGAAAAGTGCCACCTGGCTTGAATGAGGCAGTTTTGTGGCTATGCATTATAAGTCTTCTTTGGACTCAGAAGATTGTAATTATGATTGTCAGTTCACTACCAGCCCTTTAGGGAAAGATACTTGAGAAGATGGTTGCAGATTAAGAGTTTAGATAATCTGCTTCATCCAGATAATTTTGGATGAAGTGGATTATCCACTTTGGCATCAATGAAGCATTTTAATTTACAGTTACCTCTTTGAATGTGTGAGATTTGAAAAATTAAGATATCTAACTGCAGATAACTCCTTCAAAGGAGGTTTGAAAATTCTAGGTGGAAAGTGGAGAACTGTATTTAAGATTGGAAAAAGAAGAAACTGAAAGAAACCAGAATTTATGCATTCACCCATCCCTAATTAGGGGTCAAGTGCTTGCTGGAACATCTCACTCTATGACAACCTTTCTATGTCTTAAGATCTCCAGAGAGGCTCTACCATGTAGAATTTAAAAAAATGGCCAAAAAAGAAAAGAAAAGAAAGAAAGAGCCTTCTCAGTGGTAGTGCCCCATGTGTGAAATATCTTTCATGAAGGAGTTTGACTGTCACCATTGATACAATCTTTTCAATGCCAGATCAAAACACATTTATTCACCAGGGCATTTTAAATTCCAAAGTTTTAAAGCAGATTAATATCCAGTCTCTTCTACTTGCTTCTTAAAAAATGCCTCTATTGCTTTTACATTTGCTAATGTTCTTTTATCCTTAATTGTGTTATACTGGATTGTTGTTTAGCTTTATTTTGCTTTATCTTTGTATACCACCCTGCTATCTCTGCAGATGAAGGGCAGTCTATGAGTATGTTTAATAAATCAATCAATAAGAAACTTTTTTATTTTATATTTCATGAGGTTCTTTCTTCTGGTCTTGCCCCAAATATAAAATTTATACATACAACTCAATGCTTCTGGGCTATATATCCACAGAAGGAAGTTCAACTTGTGGATCCCTAGCTGACTAGGGAACTGCATGTGTGAACAGTGGCTTTAATGTGAAATTCCCACGCTAGATCCAACAACGAGGAGAACTGACCTATAATCTCACCAATCTGAATTTCAGTGAAGGAAGCAAGAGGACACTTGAATCATATTTCATTGATAAGAACCATAATTCAAAGTCAGAACATATATACAGCCCTCTAGTTCCCATGCCTTTCTGTAACAGTGTAAGTGAAATATTATTCCATACCCACCAAGTGTCCCATACCCAGGGACAGTCCCGGAATTGCAAAAGCCATCCCAGCTTCTGATTTGATCCCGGAATGTCCCTCTTTCCCCCACCACTGCTAAACTTGGGGAGGGGGACGAGCTGGTGCTTGTCCTGAATGGCGGCAGCAAAGGAGCATCCCCTTGCCTCTCCATGACCTCTCCATGGCCACTGCTGCCTGTTTCCACCCTTGGGCAGCTTTTAGTGGCTTCTGGAGAGCAGAGGAGGAGAGGCTGCTGCTGCTGCTGCTGCTTAGTCCCATGTGATGTACTGGTTCTGAGAGGCAGGCAGAGGGCAAGGCTGCCTTGGCCAGACATCTAATCTTGCCCCTTTTTAAAAGTTATTTATTGATGTGTGTTTTTCTCTTTGTAAATCTACCAAATAACAAAATAAAATTGGAATTAAGGGGTTTTCTCAAGACGGTGGAGGGCATGTGTGTTGTGTCCCATTTTTTAGTGGGCAGCACTTGCCCTTCTTCTGATAGGAAATGCTCTGGGGGGTGACAAAAAAATGGGGGCCCAAAGAGGGTCAGTTGTGGGGAAGTAGGAAATGTCCCTGAGGAATGTTGGAGGATATGGCATCATCAGGACTACAACATGAACAACTTCAGATTGTAACTATGTTAAAACAAGTTATTTTGAGACATTCACTAAGTGCTCTTGAAAATAATTCAGTATACTCAAGTCTGATCTGAATCTGCTGGCGAGGTGGGGAGAGTTTGTTCATCACTAATTAAAAACACCATCATACATACTATAATCAATATTACAGAATTAGAAGTAATAATAAAGAATTACAGTAATAGAAGTAATAATAAAGAATTAGAAGAATCGCCCACAGCATTTTGGTTTATATAATTAATCTAGGATTTGAAAGCTATTTAAGGCTGATTTTAGTTTTAGTTTTTTTACATTATCCAAGGTCTTGGAGTAATTCAGCTCTTTGTGAATTCAAGGGATGTTCTGGTCCTGCATCTGTGATTATGCGTCTTAGCAGGCAGTCTTTTTTTGTACGTTAGGTAAATCATAAAATCTAGCTGGTGTCTTTAGAATGCTATTGCTTTCATCAAAATCTTGATTGAAAAGCTTCAAGTCCCTTTACCAAATTGTATGGTTTGTTAGCTGTTGACAGGAGCGGCTGGCCATTTGTTCTTGCTGGAGTTATTTGTATTTCACACACGTGTGCAGGCTGTCTGCTGTGTTCATGTTGTTTATAGTTCTACGTTTGTCCATGGCTAAAATAATTGTGTCATCCTTAACCCGGTTCACTTACAACAATTCAGTTTGCCCTGACTGGAACATTATCCTTGGGGGACTAGAAAGTGTTGCAATGAACATATTATTATTTTTTGGTGGGATTAAACATGGTAACTCTCTCTCTCTCCAGGAGCAATACATTTAAATCCCTTGTGGTATTCTTGAAATATTATGTGAATAGCAAAATTAACGTATAAGGTGCGCTAGAGGAAATGGGTCACACTAGCAATACCATCATGCATTGATATGGGTTTGAACCACGTAGTCAAATATGGTTCCAAATCACTGAATTGGGGACCTGTGATTGGTCAAGTAATCTTTCATTGTTCTCCTAGACAACAGCTACCTTTTTCTCCATGTAAAATTAAACAGAAGAGGCCACAACATACAATGACATACTGCCACTGCTAGGGGCATTCCTCAGGTACATTTTAAATGCACACAGCAGGGAGGGGTGTTTTCTACTGACTGTGCCACCAGGCTAGCTTAGGGGTCTCAGGAAATGGTCACCACTGCCCCTCCATCATCTGCCAGTTGAAACAGTTGCTTCACTCTTGCCCAATGTTAGAGTTGGCCCTTGCTCCCACCTTTATCCTACCACTGAACTGTTTTTCTCAGACTTCTACCTCAACTGATTCAAGTTGTTTAGCTATCCACAAACAGGTCCTTGTTTGTGGACTTCCTATAGGCCTCTGACTTGCCATGTGAGATCAGAATGCTGGACAAGATGAGTCTTTGGGCTGATGCAGCAGGGCTCTCCTTGTATTGATTGTATATCCCTCAATGACCTCACTTTCCTTTGTCCTGACATTGCTGTAGATCAGCAGGAGAAGCTACAGTTTTCTTAACTCATTGTCCCAGACCAGTATGTTTCTCACTTGCCCTTCAACAGTCTGATGTCCAACTTAGAGAGACACTAACATACAGTCATACCAAAAGGTCATGTAAGTCTTATCACCCGTTGGAATTGCTTTTCTAAAAGTCAGCTGATGGAGAATAGTTGGGATTCTGAGGAAAGAAATCCAAGGGAATCAATAGTCCCCCTAATGATGAGAATGGCCATTGTCCTCATTGAAATACCCTGAAGAGGAGATGCACGAGTAAATAGACTGGAAAATATTCCCGTATTAAACCTACCTAATTTTCTTCTCCATTTAAACTAATTGTATATAAATAAAGTGGCTGTTAAGGCTAATTCTGCTAAATCCACCCTAAATAGATGCCATTGATTTGCATTACAGAATGGATCAATGAGGAAAGTGAAAGTAGGGAGAAGGGGCAATGCACAATTAAAAGTACCCCTTGCAGAAAGACCCTCCAAATGAGCAGGGTTTTAAATGTTCTCTGTATTTTTGCTGGAGCTTTGTGCTGTAATGATTCTTCTGCAGCTTTATGTTAAACTATCATTTTTTATAAGTAAAACCATTATGAATATATACCGGAGCTGCTTGAGAATAAACATTGCACGTTAGAATGAAGCTTCTGAATCTGAGCAGGAAAATAGATCAAGCTGCATATGGTTCCTTACTTTTTACATGTCACCTTATTCCCTTTGTTGGGCAGGGAACTCAAGCAGGTGACTGCCATGCCACTCTGACATACACCTACGATTTTGCAAAAAGAGTGCGAAGATTTTGATGTATCCATATGTAATGTTGCTATCCGAAATTTAATCAATCCAATGATTGAGATGCATGAATGGATATTTGGAATGAGGGTCAAGCTCTTCAAGGTTTCCAAAGAGGAAAAGCCAGTTCTGGTGGCAGATGGCTATTTCAAATAAGCAGAGCTTTGCTTAAACAAATGTTATGCCTTGAAAGAAGAAACTTCACAATGCAGGGCAGTTGTGCCCATTTGCTCAGAGACATCCCAACAAGGCAAGAAAGAATGACCTCTGTGTCATGTAGCCACCAAAAAGGCATGCAAACCAGAAGAACTGAACTGTAAGTATCATTAGTGCTTCTAAAAGCGCAATTTGTGGAGAAGGATGGTTGGGAAAATACACTTTTCTTTGAGGAATGTTCCTCATAAGCAGTGGTGGCTGGATCCGTTAGGGAGAATGTGGCAGTGCCTCACCAACCTCACTTTGTCTTCAGCCAGCTCCCATCTTCCTGCTTTTTTCCAATCAGTCCAGGAGGTTGTTAGTGTCTCAATATTGTAGAATTCTGAAGGGATGAGGATGGAGACAAAGCTAGAATTAGATGACTCTGCCTGTGATTAGCTCTGGATTTGCCAACTGTGGACCTCCCTACCAACCACCCTACCAATGGGTACCAGCTACCATGGCTCGTAAGCCACAGATTTTATGAGGGATGGATGAGACGTTAGAATTAGGAAGTTCTCTAGACCAGAATTAATTGAACCCTTTGGTCAACATGCACTCTTGACTCTTCACAAGATCTTTATGTAGAGCACGAGTCTTTACCTAGTGACTCAGTGTCCACCACTACAGAATTCCAAAGATAATCGATCAACTCTAGAAGGAAAATTTGTTTTTTAAAAGAGAAGAACATTTTTCAATTATATTGATTTGATACAACAACAAACTGGTTTTCCTACTTAAAAATATATGTAAAATAAAAGTTGCCTTAGCAGGATATATAAAACAATTGAGCAAGTTTTAAGCAATACACTGATTTATTCTCAATTTAAAAGAGCGTTTGTTAATAATAAAGCAATTATTAACTGATGTGTTAAAACTGAAATTCAAAACAGATGAGAAAAATGTTTTTGTATTTGTATCAGATCAGCACTAGAAAGTTATGAGATGGGCATAGTTATTCAATTGATATTGTGCTGAAAAAAATCTATCAGATTCTCTTATTAGACTTTTAGATTCTTCAAAAGCAGCAAAAATGTACCCATGTTCTATGGCATTATGTGTGAAATAGGAGGAGTATTGAGCTAATTTTAGACATATCTGATAGAACTGTGAGGAAGTAATAGGGTCTAAATTATCTAAATAACCCATTGCTTTGCTTTTAGATAACCTTGATGGTATGATAACAATTAAGGTTCATAACATGAAAGGAAACAACATATTGAGAGCAGCCTCTCTGGTAGGGGACAAGCATTGGAAAGACCAATGAAAATTGCATTTACCAAAAAAGGTGGAGAGGAAAAGAAATCTATGACATTTAATTAGCATTTTCTCATTTAGAGACTTCAATGGAGAAGTAGTGTACCTTTTTTCTCCCACTGTTATTATTATATAGTATTATACGTGGTAGTCTGAGCATTAGCCTTAAATTACTTAGGCCCCAAATATCCAAAAGACCACTTCCTTCCCCACCCCACAGGTGCTCTTGGGTGTTAAGATCACCAGAGGGAGCCATTTTGTTATTTCTTCCACCCTCAGAAGCGTGGAAGGTTGTGGCCTGTGAATTGTGGAACTCCCTTCCCATAATACAGTTTTTGACAAATACTGAAGGCACACCTTTTTGCCTGATAAGGTTACCAGATTTTTTTCAATAATAATAATAGTAATAGTCTATAATTTGTATCCCACCCACTGGCTGAGTTTCCCCAGCCACTCTGGGAGGCTTCCAACAAAGATTAAAAATACATTAAAATGTCACACATTAAAAACATCCCTTCAGATGTCTTCTAAATGTCAGGTAGTTGTTTATCTCTTTGACATCTGATGGAAGGGCTCCACTACCGAGAAGGCTATCTGCCTGGTTCCCTGTAGCTTTGCTTCTTGCAGTGAGGGAACCACCAGAACGCCCTCAGCACTGGACCTCAGCATCCAGGCTGAACGATGGGGGTGGAGACACTCCTTCAGGTATACTGGGCCGAGGCCGTTTAGGGCTTTAAAGGTCAACACCAACACTTTGAATTGTGCTCGGAAACGTACTGGGAGCCAATGTAGATATTTCAAGAGCAGTGTTATATGGTCTTGGCAGTCGCTCCCAGTCACCAGTCTAGCTGCCGCCTTCTGGATTAGTTGCAGTTTCGGGTCATCTTCAAAGGTAGCCCCACATAAAGTACATTGCAGTAGTCCAAGCGGGAGATAACTAGAGCATGCACCACTCTGGCAAGACAGTCTGCGGGCAGGTAGGTTCTCAGCCTGTGTACCAGATGGAGCTGGTAGACAGCCGCCCTGGACACAGAATTGACCTGAATGAATGAATCTGGGGACACTTTTCAACTTCAGTGGATTTTTTATGGGGACTGATTTGTAAATCCGGGGACTGTCCCCAGGAAATGGAGACGTCTGGTAACCTTATAATGGCCTTTGACAGTTAAGATGCATATTTTTTAGGACCCACTCTATTTTGTGATTGCAAGTTTTAAATTGTTTTTAATGTTGTTTTTAACATTAAGCATGTTTTTAACCCCACCTTGGACTGCGGGGTGAAGGTTGGTAGTAAATGTAATTCTTCATCATCATCAAGGTGCATGTAACTGAATTTCATATATTACTTATCAAGGATATGGCCATAGCGTACATAGGCTTTCCAGAAGTTAGTTAAGGCCAAAGTCTAAGAATAGGATATAGTATATTCCGTCTTGCTGGAATTTGAGAGAAGCGGTTTTAGAAATCTGACAGCTTCCTCAAAATTCCATTAGCAATTAGAACCCATCCCTTTGGTGATAAGTCCACAACATTTGGAGGTATGTGTGAAAAAATCACAAAGCAAAAACTGGCCATTCTTGTATTTGTTTATTTGTGGCATTTTATATACCACTCTTCATCTCAAGCAGTCCCAGGATGGAAGACATTCAAACAAAAGCAATATAAAAACATACAGAAAAACAGTCAAGAAAAGCATATCCTACCTAAAGCATGCAATCTGCTTCCTATAATAGGACTGTCATATGTCCAGGTTTTCCCAGACATGTCTGGGAATCAGACTGTCAAAATGGTGTCTGGGCAGATTTCTGCTGAATCGGCAAAATGTCCAGGAAAACCTTGAGTAAGGCTTAATGCATATATCAGGCCAGCCATATTCATCTGGAGCATGTAGAGGGGCAGTTCCTTTGCCTCTTAACAACTATAGATGCATAAACAGACACTAGAATACTAATAACAGAAACATAAATTTTCTAATTTTTTGTTCAAGAAAAACTTGAATAAAATTATAGAGGGCAAAGAGGACGCACAGCACACATTGGCAAAACATTGCACTTAGTGAAGTTATATTTGCAAGATGACCATGACTTTGACCTGATCACTTATGCAAGCTTTCATGTGACAGGGATCAGCAGTGACCAAGTTCATGAGCATCTTGAAAGTTACTGGTGAAATGCAAATAGCGTCTCATCTAAGATTCAAATTATTTACGATTCTCAATTACTTTCTTCGGAAGTAAGATGGAATATGTGGCTCAGGGGTCCATCACCTCTGACCATTGAGTCACAAGCTCAAATGCAATGAAATTGCCATCACAAGTCATTTCTCTGAACTTCCCTGCAATGTTGGTGTTCTCAGTCAAAAGTCCAGGGAGACAAATATTTAGAATGTTCAAATCCAGATCTGGAGTGGGAGGGGGAGAGAGGTTATTGGTTTGTTCTTCTTGTGTATTTTGTGTTTTTATCTTGTATTTTTATGTTGTGAACTGCCCTGAGAACTACAAATGAAGGGAGGTATACAAAATAGATAGATTAGATAGATAGATAGATAGATGATAGAGAGAGAGATAGAGAGAGAGAGAGATAGATGATAGATAGATAGATAGATGATAGATAGATGATTGATTGATTGATTGATTGATAGATGATAGATAGATAGATAGATAGATAGATAGATAGATGATAGATAGATAGATAGATAGATAGATAGATAGATAGATAGATAGATAGATGATAGATAGATAGATGATAGATAGATGATAGATAGATAGATGATAGATAGATATCAACTTCCCTCATAGCCAGAGGTGTTATGGTGAGGGGATGCTAGGAAACCCAGTGGGGCATTGTTACAAGTTAATGGGACAGAGCAAAAACATAACTGCAGGTAGTTCAATGTGTTTTAAATGTATTTTATTTTAGATTTAATAATATATTAGAGGTGCCAAGAACCTGGACTATATCAGACATTCAACTTTTACAAGCAGACTGTGTTCTGTTCATGCTAGAACATCACCGGTTCCAGCCCATTGGCTTTAATATTGAAGATAGCTTTACTTTTTTATAGAATAATTTGGCAGAATACAACCTGCTCTTTTTATCTCCTTAGAATGAGATCAAACACCATCATCAGAGAGAGTAAGAATCCTATTTGTATATTTACAGGAAGTCCATTGTTGAAATGACTTGAATAAAAACACTCCTCTAAATATGTAGAGAGAGCAAAGCAGATGTGATCAGATCAGATACCTGATTGACCACCCCCTTATGTCTGTGATTCCTTCCTCCACTGATCTACCAACACACTACTTTTACCATTGCAGTACTCTCTTTTCTGTCTACCAGGGAGAAGTTCTCTGCATCATTCCAGTGTCAGTGCAGCACCATAGTTGTGTGCTCTCTTTTTCTCAGTAAGTCATAAAGTGCCAGGGGGATGAGTGATATGATAGTATGATGCGTGTGCACCTATCTCAACTAATTAGGACTAGGACAGAGAGGGAGCACAAAGACAGCATTCATGGTGCTGCAATGCTGTCTTTTCTCTACAGAAAAGGGTATTGCAGTGAGTTCTCCTTGCTACATGTTCAGACTTTAAAGGGTCGGGGCAAGTTATAGGTATATTGCATGCTGCTGTCTCTTCTGAAATGCATCACACTGTAGTTTTTCTTCTCCGAGTCCAAACTCAGCATGAAAGCAAATACCTCTATGTTCCTGAGTAGCCAGATTCTCTTGTGCAGTGTGTAAAACAAGGCAATGAATAACTCAGCACTATGGCACCCTGTTAATTAAATTTCCACTTTGCAAACTACCTTCAGTGTGCTCGTCCAAATTAATGTCGCTTTCACCAACATATTCCAACCTATAAAGTTTCAGACATGGAAAATAAACTTTGTGGACTAAAATCCAAAAAGGAGGCAGCAGGGACTACTCAAATTAGTAAGTACAGTCATTGTGCGAAGTCTCACAAGCCAATCTTGAGCACATTATGCAAAAGAAGTAGGAACCATTGGAATCAATGGGGCTTGCATCCAAGTACTGTAGTTTGGGCTGGAGTGTCAAAGAAAGGTCTTTTAATGAAGTAAACTCCATCCTTTCCCTCTTCAGATGTACTGTAAACTTTGTTTTCAAACCCATATACTGTAAAAAGGAAATAAATGTTGGTGCGTTATTACATCTAAAGCAATGTTTCACAGACTCCCACCCCCCACCTCCCCACACAAACCATGGACTGCTTGAAAATTGCTGAGAGTCTTGGTGGACTGCTTAAAAATTTACCTGCCTGTGGTGGCAATTGTAATGCACTGTACTAGATACTGTATGGTTTTTAATTATATTTTTATAGACACACCATGGCCACCTGAATAAAGCATAGGGACCAGTGGAAGTATGAGGACCATAGTTGAAGAACCCCTGATCTAGGACCGAGAAACTTAGATGTACCTATATGTACCTTAACAGGGCAAACTACCCATAGTTCTAAATTTTCTTTGTTTTGAACCCCCACTCCCACCCCCACCCCCAAAAAACTTGTCCTCCAGCACCGTGAGTCCAATCTAAATTATCCTCCTCACCGTATCTTTACAGAAACTGAAAAATGTAGAAGATTCCATTGCAGATCTAAAATGTCTCATCTATTTTGGCCTTTAGAAATATTGAAGTAAATATTAAATATCCCACTTTGAGATTCACAGGCTAGCAGGAAGCAGGATCACCTGTGACTACATGATGGGGTGACCTTCTCCTCATTGCCATCATACCTGAGGTCCAATCTACATACTGTATTCATTTGATGGCCCTTGATCACTCAATCAATCATTGGCTAGCCACTGTGAGTATAGGATGCTGGACTAGATAGGATTGATCCATCAAGTAGTTCTTTAATTCTTACAATGGGAGATGTAATCCAATAATATCTGGAGAGAGGTTCTCAAATCCTGCCGTAAAAAAAACATAACATTGTTGAATTTTGCAAGATGTAATAATAAAGTGATTGATTTACATGTTATCAACAAAACTTGGGGCTATTTTTTTCTATGTTACATTTTGATTTTTAAAATCTGGCCATGTTCTAAATTTGTTTGACATTGAACTTCTATTCTGTAAATAATATATTTGTTGGATCAAGGATGCAGGAATCAATTACTAGAAGAAGTTGGAAAGTTGAGTAGTAACTTGGAAGAGAATGGGAAACATCTTTGCCTGAAGGGCATGGGTGGCTAACCTGTGTTTTGCAGAGCCTTCTTCTACTGCCACGCTTCTCACTTTCTGTTTGAGCTGAGGCAGGAAGCTCAGCTCAGGGACTTCCTGTGCTGCCCATCTGACAGGTGCCGGAGATGTGCTCCCATGTGCTCTGGCTGAAAAGAAATGTCCTGCTCCCATCAGCTCCAACTAGCATGACCTATGGTCAGGGATGAGGGTCAGTCCAGCAACATTTGTAGGGCCACAGGATTCCCATTCCCAGTAGACAATACTGGGTAAGATGTTTCAATGGTCTGGCTCAATATAAGGCCCCATCCTTGAGCTATATGGAGGTTTCTTGTGGATAAAAGCACTGAAACCCATGTTCAGAGCAAAAATAGACAAAATGCAAACAATAATAATATGGTAGCTTTCTTATTGTTGTCTGCCTATTCTGAGTGTGTCTCATTGCGTTTCCATGCTTTCCCCATCATTACATTTTAGCAGCCTCACATCCATGTTGGAGCTTTGAGAGGCTGTTTCCAGTGCAAGAAACTCTCCCAAGTCTCTGAGTACAAATATGACATGTTTGTAAAGTAATATGAATTAAAGATGTGCTGTTTCAAGTTGAGTGAGCGAATCTTAAAAGGTATTTTCTTTCTCCTGTGAAGAAAACAGCTTTTCTTGAGCATCTTCAATGTGAAGATGTTCAAAGGAGACTTTCTCCTTTGATTATTTACAGCATTTTGACAGGTGAATTCTTACCCTTGTTAATCTCTATGGCTGACAAAGTCTACATTTGACTACATTTTTTGCTACATTAGACAGTTTTATTTCTTTGCTTTAAATGGAGTGGTAAATCTTCTGCCAGGTGGATTTTTCATTTTGGCTACTGGACTGTATAGTCTGACAAGGTAGAGCTTCACAGCACAAGCAGATGGGAATTCCTGCCACCCAGCTTCAAAAGGTTGTGCTTTCTATGTCCCACCTTTAAAAAAAACAGTTCCCACATGCATGTGCACAACTTGACTGCTCATCATTTGATGCTCAACACCTGATATGTAGCTCAATTGCTTGAACTTCCCCCATCAAATAATGTTGTGTTGGAAATGATACAAAGCCACCAGCTGTGATATTTTATCTCTCATGGCTCTTTCACAGGTTTATCACTTCAATATTCAAGTGCTGAGCAGAAGTAATGATACATCCTAGGTGTTGTGCTGGGTAAATAAATCAAATTAACCTAAAATTAATCTCTAGCTGTTTATATAAGGACTACCTACCTTCTCTTTATGCCTGTTCTCCACCTACCAAATGAATTGATGCGCTTTGCCTAATGATGGAGGCAGAAGTGAGTAGCAGCTGATTATTTCATTTCCAAATATGAGGGCTCTGCCATTATATGATTCTTCTTCCTGTGTGACAGTAATGCAACATAAAACTCACAGGCACCTGAAACTGCTCATTTGACCATCTGCTACTTTATCCCATGCTCTTTCTTAAACTTAGTAGAATGTGTACACAGCTATATTTAATACATAACTCCTTTTTGTACATTAATCTGACACTGTATTTGTCCTAAGTATTATGCAGATTGAAAAAAAGTCCAGAGACTTAAGCTGAATGCTCTCAAAACTTTCCTTCAGATAACTAATGGTGCCTTAATAAACACTTGTTTTGCCTTAGTCAACTTGTACCTCTTTTCCAGGCTTTATACAGCTACATATTTTGGCATCTCTGAGAAACTGAGGCTGCTTCACTGTACCATGCATACGGTTGTCAACATGTATGAAAATCCCAGCAGAAAGCTCCCCCCCGTCTTTTAGCCCCATTTTGCCTTAATAGGATTCATTGCTTCCTTAAGCAGCCCTTGTAATTTCCAGCAAGGTCCTTCAACTCATTTAATGTGAAACATTTGTTCATGCCTAATTTGTCTGAGAAGGGCCATGTTTGTGTTTTCCTCGAGTTGCAGAAAGGTTGATTGTGAGGGTGGAACTGCCTTCCTCCAGTGAATACATATCCCCTCGAATTACAGTAATTACTGTAGGTTTCATTTGAATGGTGCTCTCTCCTCCATGCCCTCCTTGACAAGGTTAACAAGCAGAAGGAAACTGAACATCAGAAGAGAAGTGTTGGATTGCACTGGCAGTTTCTTGACAACACTATTTTTATGGTAACAATTGGAAGACTCCTACACACAGAGTTCTGCAGCAGAAACATAAGTTAGAAACCAAATGTCTATTGTTTGGGCGCTAGCAGTAGCCCTTCTTATCTGCTTTTTGCATTTCTGATGATATGTTGTATCTCCAGAACACAGAAGGCACATAAGCCAACCTTTAGAAAAAATAGAGGTCACCCTAATCATTATTATTAGACTACTAGACATGCTTTCTAAGACAGTGCTGAGCTTCCAAAATAAGCTCATCAGACAATTTCCATTTCTTTTGGGACCACGGGAAGTTGCCTTAGACCATTGATCCATCTAACTGAGTATTGTCTACACTGATTGGCAGTAGTTCTCCAAGGCTTCAGGCAACAGTCTTTCCCAGCACAACCTGGGGATGCTGCGGATTGCAACAAATAAATGATTAAATTGGTGGAAGCAGCCGCTGAAGTGCCAGGCTTTGGAGTTTGGTCCAGCCTCATTATCTAGTAGTTCAAGCTCCAGACCTGCTAGAGCCTCAAAGTTACCGTATTTTTCACTCCATAGGACACACCTTTTCCCCTCCAAAAATTAAGGGGAAATGTGTGTGCGTCCTATGGAGTGAATGCAGGCTCCTTGGCTTCAGCGATAGCAACGCGAAGCCTCTGAAGCACAGCGGGAGCGCTCCCTCAACGCTCCTTGGCTTCGCGTTGCTTTCGCTGAAGCCGGGAGAGCAAGAGGGTCGGTGCGCACCAACCCCTCTCGCTCTCCAGGCTTCAGGGATAGCCACCTGAAGCCTTTGGAGCACAGCGCAAGTTCCCGCTGCACTCCACAGGCTTCAGGTTCCTTTCACTGAAGCCAGGAGAGCAAGACTCTCCTGGCTTCAGCAGAGAGGGAGAGCTGTGTAGTGCCCCTTCAGCCAAGCAGGAGGAGAAATGGAAGGGGCTCCGTTTCTCCTGCCGCTTCACTGAAGGGGTGCTGAGCAGAGAGGGGGAGATTATTATTTTTCTTGTTTTCCCCCTCTAAAACAAGGTGCGTCCTATGGCCCTGTGCGTCCTATAGAGCGAAAAATACGGTAGTTTCAGTCTACTCTGAAGCTCTAGAGCAGACTGAAGCTAGCACTGAAATTTTTTCCTTTGATTTCCTAAATAAATAAAGTTTCAGAAGACAGCAGGAAGCTACTTTATACTGCTTTCCTGATCATGTCTAGTTCCACTGAGTACAATGGGGCTTGCATCCAAGTGCATATAAAATTACAACCCTAATGAAATATGGTGCTGGCTGTTCATTTCAACCGGCCAACTGATGTGGGTCAGACTTCTACTTTCCGCTGAAAGTTTTATGGGAACAGTATCAGCAATTGTATCATTCTGAATTTCTCTCTCTCTCTCTCTATATATATATATATATCCCCACATACATTTTTTAAAATGTGATTTTCTACAAACATAATAATGCTGACAGTTAGGTTTGGGGTTCTTTTTGGGTCAGGAAGCTGATACTGATTTACATGTATATTACTATTCAGAACTACTCAGTGCTCATCAGCTCATTTCACAGTAGATAAAGAGAGAGAAAATTGTAGGCTTGAGCACAAGCTAACCACACTTTCTTTTCTTTTTTCTCACTCTAATAGTAAATTGAAGTTGATACAATGTTTTGTTCACAAATGGCAATGAAACCCAGCTGAAGCATTTTACATACGGTTATTTTACATACAGTGTGGTTAATTTTCAAGAGCAGAAACTCATCATTACAGTCCCGATAGCCATTCTCCAATGAGACTTCAAATATACAGGAAGCTGTAATTACCCATTAGTGCAGATATATAATATATGCAACACATAGTAGACTGCATGACTGTAACACTCTTTGTAAGTAAGCTTCATTGAACTTAGAGGTGCTTGCTTCAGACTGTACCACTTCAACTTATAGTGGGTTTAAGGAAAAATCATCAGTCACCTGAAATTCAGCCTTTAGTTTTTAATCAGAAGTGCAAATCTTAGAAAGAAATGTTAGCTTTTAAACTGCTAGTATGAAGTAGGAAACCAAATGAAAAAAAATGACTAAGTTGCAGGCTCTTATGCGTAATTTTGAATACTGACCTAGCACCATTGTTGCTGTTTAATTACTACAGTGGTACCTCTGGTTAAGCACTTAATTAGTTCAGAGGTCATTCCTTAACCTGAAACTGTTCTTAACCTGAGGTACCACTTTTGCTAATGGGGCCTCTCGCTGCTGCCGTGCCGCCGCATGAGTTCTGTTCTCATCCTGAAGCAAAGTTCTTAACCCGAGGTACTATTTCTGGGTTAGCAGAGTCTGTAACCTGAAGCATCGGTAATTTGAAGCGTCTGTAACCCGAGGTACCACTGTAGTTAGAATTATTTCCTGCTCTATAACATGAGTTTCTGGTGCAGGTTACAACTATTAAAAAACATAATATTAAAAACAGGTAAAATAAATTCAAGAGAATATATACATACATTTTACCTGGAAAGGGGGCAGAACAGGCCTCAGTGACAGTGAGCTCTGCCAAGGCATCCAGAGAATAGGAACATACCACAGCTGCTATACTAGAGAAGGAAACTCTACAACTGTTTCATTCTCTATTTTTTGGAGGGGGGGAGTTTTAAATATTGCTAGAGGGTCAGATTCTGAAGTCTGTTTGCTAAGTAACTGCACTGGGACCTGGGGAAGATTCAGCTAGTGAGAACATGCAGTGAAAATATGTGTGGGGATCTAAACTATTATTTCATTTATTTGAAATGTGTGTATTATTTGAAATGTGTGTATTAAATTTATTTGAAATTTTGTGTTGTTTACTGACAGGTCTTTATTTATTTATTTTTATTTAAATAATAATTTATGCTGCAAATCCAGCCTTAAATTTTTGTTGCTGACTGGCCTGAAGGATGTGTTGACCTTTTCATCTTTCCCCTTACAGTGCATCCTACAACCTCAGAAAGTGCTTCACCCACATCCAGCCAGCATATTTTTACAGCCTGTTGCTGCACACTCTGTCACCTCATTTGCACTTGTCTTGTTGATTCACTTTTCTTACTGATAAAGAGATTTCATGGAGAAATAAAGGTCCTGAGTTCACAGAGGAAGATCAAACGCACAACGTATTTTCCTAGTGCGATCTTGAATCTTCATCGACACATAATATCTGCTCTTTTTCTTGCTCATTCTTCAAGGTAATTTTTCCCACACCAAGGTAATTATTTTTCTTTTGCTACTCTGTTACTTTTTTTGTCAAAGAAGTAGGAGAAGACAGTTCAGTATTACAGGAAGTTAACAAACTTCCTAGGCAACATATGGAACACAAAACGTCCAGAGACCTCACTTCCAGAGAGTAAAGGACCCCCAGTCAAAGGTGACTATGGGGTTGCAGCGCTCATCTCGCTTTCAGGCCAAGGGAGCTGGCATTTTTCCACAGACAGCATGACTAAACTGCTTCTGGTGCAATGGGACACCGTGACGGAAACCAAAGCACACGGAAACGCCGTTTACCTTCCCACCACAGTGGTAACTATTTATCTACTTGCACTGGCATGCTTTCAAACCGGTAGGTTGGCAGGAGCTGCAACAGAGCGACGGGAGCTCATTCCGTCGTGGGGATTTGAACCGCCAACCTTCTGATCAGCAAGTCCAAGAGGCTCAGTGGTTTAGACCATAGTGCCACCAGCGTCCAGAGAGTAGAGATGGCAGAGAATAGAGATTCTCCACAGTTCAGTGGTGGGGAAGATTTTCAGCCACACTCATTCATGGGCAGCCACCTGGAGCCTGCATACCAGTGGTAGGTGGGACCCAGAGAATGGATGAGACTCTTGTGTTACCTTAGTCTACACACACATACAAGACTACATATCTTTCCATCTTCCCTCCAGTCCACCCAAGAGGCAGTATTGCAGTTCACAAACACATTTTACCCAGACAGAAAAGCACTCAGGGAAAGTGCGACTTCAGGGAAGAGAGGTGCTCTGGAAAGAGTCCCAGTGACTAAATAGAGAGATCTGGAGGACTACATTTTTTTTGCAGCCTGTTGCAGCAGGATTTATGAACCACCTTGAAGACAAAATCACATGTAGCATTACCTGCTTGACATATTGATGCTTAGCAGTGCAATCCTAAACAATTCTACTCTTTGAGCCCCATCAGGTGAGTGTGTATTGCAGTGATAAGAAACATGTGGCCCTCTAGAATTTGCTGAACTGCAACTCCCATCACCCCTGAACTTTCATAATGCTGGCTGAGGCTGATGAAGTCCAACAGCATCTTAAAACTACTCACTGGTTCCCTACTCCGGTGTACAGGATTATTATTATTTTATTTGACTAACAAGATTTATGCAGTATATCACGTGATTATAAACAACCTATAAGCAGTTTCTAAGAGACATTAAAACACAATGAAAACAGTTAAAAAACTTTTTGGAATAATTAAAATTTACAGGAAAAGAGATTTAAAAACATCAACATCTATGTGTTTGAAGCAGGCACCATAATGACAACAGTGAAAGTGCTTGCCTGAGGGAGTTTCAAAGTCTAGGTACCAGCACACTTAAAAAAAAAAAAGATTTATTACAATTGTAGAACAAGTATTATGTGGCACTTGTAACAGCCCCAGTGCTACAGGTCAAAGCAGTCAAGTGAGCACCTATAGGCCTGCGCAAATAAAAACACTAAATGACTCACTGAAATGTAAGTTTTATGCATAATGTGGAAACTGACCCCTTAAATTTGCCATGTCTCTGTGTTGTGGGTGGGGGGAGGGAATCACCTTATGTGGATAGAAGGAAGGTATTTACTACATTTTGCAAGCTACTTTTATAGGCTTAAATGCAGACATTTAAATGCCAGAAGGGTGTGGAATCTTGTTTTACTACACAAAAGGTAACTATATTAAAAAATACTTCAATTAAAACGTCTGTGGGCTTCTACTAGCCTAATGTCAATCAGCCCTGGAGTAATGACAGTAATATGGGGAAAGTGCACATCTACATTGCTTATATTTATTACTCAAGTTTCCACAGGAAACAGTTTTCAAGTTTACATAAATACCTCCGCATTCACTTACCTCACCTAAATAGAACAGTGATAGAAATTTACTGCTTTTCCCCATATTCATTTTCAGATTGATTAACATTGTAATTACCACACTGTGAATCACTTTTTAAAATAACAGCTGAAAAAGAATTAAAAAGTCAGCTACTTAGGCAGAATTGTATCATCTTAAAATATCTGCAATTAAAGAAGACACTTCTTCTGCTGGCATTAACTCAAATCATTATTCATTTTTTATGCTTCCCTAAGTTTCAATGAAAGGAAAATAGAATATGTGTGTGGAGATAAATACAGGTACACTGCAATAGAAATATTACATCATTATAGTAGCAAGTTATATACACCTGCACTTATTAGTCATCCACACAGCATACATAACATTAGACTGTTAAAGAACAGAGATTGCAATTGCTTCTCAGTGGAAAATCTTTTCCAGCTTTTGACAAATAGCCTTGGTCGAGGAATAAAATCACTTTGGGGTGAAACTGTCAGGCAGGGCTGGCTCTTATGTAAAGCCAACCTTGGATTTTCCTTCTCAAATTACTGTTGAAATGAAATATGGTAAACATTTTGAAATTACTTTTGAACTTTGCATATGCAAGTCACCTTGATCTCCTGAAGGGAGCTGTTTACAGCTAAGCTAGCATTGGGTTCTGGCCCAATTTCAACATGAGTTGACAGATCTGAGTCTTAAGGCCAGCCCATCAATGAGGCAGAATGAGACAACTGTCTGAGGTCCCACAAACTGATGCCCCTCCAGGGTCCCCTCACATCCTGGCAATATAGCACAAGGCAAGGTTTCCTGTCACCCCTTCTACCTCTTCCCCTTGCCTGAACCTCACTTCGAGAAAGAAGGCAAGGGGATCCTTTCTTAGAGTGAGGCATTCTGGGTGAGGTGGCCTAGAGAGTGCTGCTGTCGTTCCTGCCATGGCTAGGATGGCTGCTTAAATTTAGAAACAAATTGGAAGTTGCCCGTTGTAAGTAATGCACATGACTTAGGTCCATTGATTTCATTGGATCTACACGGAGTGAAACTGAGTTGAATGCCACCCACAGCAGCTTTAAAAACATATGTATATGTATATGTATATGTATATGTATATGTATATGTATATGTATATGTGTTAAGTTGTGGGTGAACATATCAGACAACACAGCGATTCTTCAAACAGCTCTTGTTTATTCACAGGCCAGAAGAGAACTGAACTGAAGGGTTCAGCCAGCCTGCTTATATAGAGCTCCAGTACAACGTAACTGTAACAACTTTCTGTAACTATCCAATCACTGAACGTCACTTTCAATCCCTTATTTGCATATGTGGACCTGAACTATCTACAGTATCCCCCTGCTGGCCCAGGGTGAGAACTTCAGTACATGACAATATGTATATGTACCGGTATATGTTTGAGCAAATTTTCTAGCTGTGCAGCAGCAAGGTACAGCAATGGCACACACCTCACCCAGAATACCTAGCTGTGAGAAAGGAACCCGTCCTTGGCCTATTTCTCAGAGTAAGACTCAGGAAGGCAGGAGATGGTGGAGAATTTACCAGTGCTGCTGCCACCGATGCAAGGGCAAAATACGGTTAAAAGTGAAGGAATGGGAGAATACAATGCAGTGAATCCTAAATGTCAAAACAAAATTCTGGCATATCTCCAGCTTAGCCAGGGGTTGAGAACTTTGCATTGACTGAGCCCAACTAAGCCAGGAATCTGCCGGCTGAGCCAGAGATCCAATACATTCTAAGCTGCTCATCTTGACGGATCTTGCCATAGGATTTCCTCCTTAATATGTAGATCCCCGTATTCCTATGTGTCTGTAATGCAATGGAGCTACATAGATAGCAACCATAACATTCTGGTAGCTATGTGAATCCCTGGCACAGCAGGATATTTTGGTGGCAACTCCAAAACCAAAGGAACATTTAAACTTGGCTTCACTGTTGAATTCCAGGAATAACAAAGTCCCTTTTGAAACAGCAAGCATCTTTTACATTATACTGTGTCTAATAATTTGGGTAGTGGTTTTGAAAAACACTCTCACACAAATGAAATCTATATACACTGTGACTAAACAAAAGGTTAGGATAATGAAAATGAAATTCTATTTTTCTCCTCAAAGGGAAGATATTATACTATTAATTCACACCCTACCGAGAACCTCGAGTTATACAGCACTATTACAAGGACACCATGCCAAATTTAGTCCCTCTTCCACTCAGACTCAATTTGGAAGCTAAAAATGTTTGGATTGCTTCCTGGAATAAGACAACAGTTCTTTCAATTCAGTTAAATGCTAAGCAAACAGCGCCTTCTGGTCTTGAAGTGACAGACCAATGTGTATTTGTTTACCATCAGGGATCTGTATTAGGTAAAGCTGGCTTACACTTCATTACTGTTTGCTGTCCTTTCTCTTGCTATTTACCCTCACATTTGAAGGAAAACCTGACAACAGAAAAGTTGGGATTTGTAAATGGATTAATACTTTGTCTCACAAAGATAACTGAAGACATCAATGACAGCTGGACCTCCCTTTGGGGCCCAGATTAGCTGCCTCATAAGAGGTAGTTTTTCAGATCTATTTGTGTTTTGTCTCTAATGCCTAGTCTCTTGGTGCTTTTCTTTTCTTTTTCCTTCCTTCCTCCCCCCCCCCCCTTTTTTTTAGAGTGGCAAAATGGCACAGCATTCTTTTGCAGGTAGAAGTCATTTTGACTTGCAAAGGAAATAATAAAAAAGAGGATTGAAGGAGATAAACCTAATATATCAGGATATAATGAACCACGGCATGTTATAAACAATAAATTAGGCAATCCAGGAATCATAAAGGGTGCCCTTGATATTCACTGGCAAGCACAAATGGCTGACTCTGAAAGTGTCACCATAACTTTGAAGAAAAGTTGTGTTTTTATTATCTTGCTCATCACTCATGGCAACGCAAGATCAAGTCGATCAAATAGAGACGCCTGGAACAGTTATAAGTATTCAGAGCTGTTGTCCAAAACCATTTTTATTAATAGACTTGCTTCTTTGTTTACTCATTTTTCAATTACAGCTTTTCCAAAATGAAAGCCCAGTAAAAATGAAAAAAATAAAATGTCAGGCTATAATTACAAGAACAGTCTGTAGCACAGAGCTGCAAGGATGTCGTGCTCAAGTATTAAGTTTGGACATTGCTTCAAGTCTATGGGAATAGGCCTCTCTAAGTGCATCACAGCATGCATCCAGCAAGTTAAAGTGGAACTTCTAGAAAGTATTGTGATGGAGATGTGGAGATACTTCCATATTGCATTTGAACTTGCTTATGCATGTGCAAGACTACTTCTGTATGAGGATCTTACTTGCTGGGGTAGGGCCAACAGGAATATTTATTATCTTGATTAAACTAGTCTTTGCAAGTTAGACTAAAACAAAGACATTTCTCAAGAGGCCAAAATAATTCATTGGCACAACATAAAACATGTTTGCAGACAGAAAGGACTATATCTATTCAGCTGTAATTAAAAAACTTCCTCCCTGAATGGTAGTGAATTATCTTAAAGATACTAGACCCAAGAGGGGCATCTGATTCAGTTTGTGTGAGTAGTGTTTAATTTCCATAGGGCATTTTGTCTGAGTAAAACTCTTCCTGTTTGACCCTTAAGGGGAAAAAATCTTTTCCATATCTTTGTTCTCCTGGAGTAAATCATTAGATACATCAGTTTAGATTAATGAAAAATTCAGCCTTTGCATAGAATAACATAAAGAAGCCATTGGGCTACTTCTGCTGAATGTTAGTAACCCGTTTAATGTCACAGACTAAGGAGTCATTAGGAAAACTGTCACTAGCTGAGAGAATGGGCTAATATTCATGCTGATATACTTCACAGGCCTGCTCCCTATTCTCAAGGTTCAATGCTGGTCCTGTCACATATATTTTTTTAAGACATACTGTACAAAATCCTTGAACTATATTATGCAGAGCTGTAAAGCTTGCTTGCTCCACACAGCTGTCCATACTGCCGCATTTGCTTTGTCAACTAACGTTGCAAGGATTAAGCACTGTGTCTCCTGTCCAGGATTTGTTAGCTCTCATTGATCTAGGCTAAGCACATCAGTGTCCCACTTAGTACCCTGCTCTCATCCATGTTGTACTTTCAGTATCCTCCATGCTGAAATAATGTTACTCACATTAGATAGCTATGACCACTCTGACTCTACAGTTTTCTGACTCTACAGCTAATAGTTGACCTACCTGAAAAAAACAACCTGTCTGTATTATCCGGAGTATTGACTAATTAGCATGTCTCATTACATAAAATTTCATTAAGACAGAAGTTATTATTATTATTATAATTCAAAATATGGGAAAATATAATTCCACAAGGAATCTAACCCATTAGGCTAACTGTGCCCTGTTCTGTAATTGGTAGGCCACAAGTTCAGCACTAACCATGCACTAAGATATTTAGAAAAGTTTTGTATTTCATGCACGATAGAAAAGAGAACTTTTGTTTGACACCTTGACCTTTGATCAATGGTGTTCCACAGTTTTCATCTTGCCTTTCATAATATCTACATGAAACCACTTGGAGATGTCATCCAGGGAATTGGAGATCACTGCCATAGGTATGTAGAAGACACTCAACCCTATCTCTTTTTCCATCCCATTCCAGAGAGGTTGTAGAGGTCCTAAACTGCTGCCTTGAAGCAGTAATGGACTGTGGGGGGGGGCAAAAATAAAAATAAAATTGAAGCTTAATCCAGACAAGACAAACATGCTTCTGGTCAATAGAGCTGACCCAGAAATAGGGGTTGACTCAGTGATGGGTGTACATGTTGGGCTTTCCTGGCTTTGACCATGGGTGTTCACTTCTTTGCTGTGTTCAGGAGTGCCTTTAGCCAGCTTTGAATGGTGTACCAACTACTCCCATTCCTGGAGACTGCAGACTGCAGACCTGGCCAGGTTGGCACATACCATAGTTCCATCACAACTGCATTACTGCAATGTGCTCTACATAGAACTGCCTTTGAAGAGTGCTCAGAAACTACAATGCATCCAGAATACTGTGGCCAGGCTGCTAATAGAGGTCACATATAGGGAAATCCTTATTGAAAAAGTTATGCTGGCTTCCAATATCTTCCCAGGCCCAATTTAATGTGCCTGTGATGACCTTTAAAGCTCTTAATAAGGGGATTCAAATAACTGTTGAAAGTAAGTAAAAGGTGATTTTCTCCACTGTTAGTAGTTTTGTGTGAAGGCTAAGAAATATTGGCAACTTATACTTAAGGATATTCTGAGAGAAAGGTTAACAATGAATTCCAAAACGATCCTATTAGCATTTTTAAAAGGAAATGTTTCCAAAGAGAAGTCTCACTCTTCCACCTGATTGTGGCCACCTAATTTTATCTACTAAATATTAGAAGTCCCCATCCTCATTCATATGGCAGATCCTCAGATTTAGAGAATGGTATCTGCAAGTGTGAGATTTAACTATACATGGTAACTTTACAGGACAAATCTGACAACAACAAATCTTGCAGAGTCAACACCTTTGAAGGAGATTTGAAACCTTTTAAACTATTGGACTGATAAACAAGAGCAACAGGCTGATTGATAAGCTTTCCCCATTATTGTAAAGATATTTTCGGGTGCTTCTGATGCATGTACAGTATAGGTAAGAGTTTCTTGTTTTTCCTTTGTTTCTCTTTCTTGCAATGTTTTGATGTAATGAAATGGGTAGGAAATAAATGTTTTTTTATAGTTTGTAGCCTAGATAACTGGAAGACTGCCTTGTCCCATATGAACCTGTCTGCTTATTTACATCATCATCAGATGCCCTTCTGTGTGTTCCAGCATTTCCAGACAGTTGGGACCAAGGAGAACATATTTTACTTGGATGCACCAAGTAAACATATTTCTGACAAAGGCTCCTCCTCTCTCACTGCCTTTCTCTGAATGGCCCAAACTGTCCTTTATAGGAAGGCTTTTGATGCATAAATAGTTGTTCCTTTTTGAAGTGGATGTAATTGCGCTGGTAAAAATGCTTTGTCTGCATTTCTTTCTTTTAGAAAAAAATCTCTGGCACTTTAGTTCTTTGTGGCTGTCAGACTATGATTAGTTTGTTTTAAATGATGTGAGCTTTCCATATCAGCTTATGTTGTTCATTGCCTTGGGTCTTTTGAGGAATGGTGAAGTTTAAAGGGTTAAAATAAATATTCGTGGGAGTAGATATAGAAAGGAAAGCAAACTGAGGATCTGTTTTTGCATTTTCCAGTCTTGAAGGCCATTGTGGAGCCACCCACAGAGTCCCCTCCCAAAGGGTGAAACCCAGGCAACAACAGGTGTAAACTAAGCAGACAGGACATTGTTCTGGGGTTTAAAATTGACCACAACTTTTATTGATTACAGATGTAGGTAGGCTTTGGCTCAGGCATTGGGTGTATATCCTTTATCAGCCTCCAGATGGAGGGCTGATGCTTTAGCACAGTCATGCCTGAGATGGAGGGCCATTCAAGATGTGGGTTTACCAAGGTCTACTAGGCTGCTGAGGGAAGCTCTATGGCCCATCTGCCCCATGCTTGGCTTCTGGACAGAGACTTCAGTTTAGACTCCTCTAACTCTTTGATCATACCTGTTTGAGGCTGTGATGATGCGATGCCATGCTTGGGCGCAGTTGGTCTTTATCTCCAGGAGGCAGACCAGAGTGAAGACTTATCCACTCTGGTCTGCCACCCAGGGAGGTATTACAATGGCTGGCCACCAAGACTAAATTATTCCAGCCCCTGGATGTGTGAGGGGCTGTTGTGCCAGGCTGCAACCACCGCCCACCTCCATACCAGGTAAGCGGTCATTCCACAAACACTCATGTGCACTATAATTTATCATAGTTCCTGGAAAACCATGCAATGGTAGTTAGTAGGATGTTGTATAATGATCTATTGCTTTTCATCTTTTTCATTAAAAATGTGGACTTTGTGTGGCTTAAATGGAAATCTCGAACTGTTCTATTAAGGACACTTTCAATGCCAGTATTCAGAATTTCCTTATACAGGGTGTAATAATTTATTGTGTGGTGAAAAATGTACAGCTTGGTTTCTGACAGTAAACATATCTACACTGTATTTTGTGTGGTTTTGATGCCTTCCTTTTGATTTTTCATCACTCTTCAGGCATTTAATGGATTTTTGAGATGTTACTCCTTGCATATAAATTCCCATGACCAGTTCTCATGAACATATTGGATTCACTGTTGTTATAAAGCTCAGCATGACAGTGTGAGATTGAACTGGGTTTGATAAGCATTGCTGTATCTGTTTACTGATTTCATACTGTATAACTCTTTGGGAATAGTTGGAACAAAAAGATTGATGGTAGAGTCCCTAAAAGTCCAATATGAATGTATTTAATACAATACCATGCTTTAAATCCTCTTTTTGTTTTATTTTTAAGGCAGCCTAAGCCCAGTCCTTTAATTGATTATTATCAAATATAGATTAAATAGTGCTTATATCTCAGAAACATGGGGGGGCATCACAATAGGTTAAAGTTTATTTGTCTTAATTTGGCTATTGTGAAAAATAAACCAAAACAAGGCTCACCTAATAAACATAAGTGAGGTATACTAAATATTTTTTAAAATAAATTATTATTAATAATAATTGCAGTTGTTAAATGCAAAGAAAATCCTTCACCTTTGCTATTTTGCTTTATGTACCAAGACAGCTTAGCAAAGCAGAAACATAGTGGATTCTCAATATCTACATGTGTGGTATCTAGTTACTCAGCAATCCAAGTATATATCTACCTATGTTAAGGCTGAATCAAAATTTCCCAGGAAAAGAATATCTGACACATTCATGACAATTTTTCTTTTTTAAACTCTTCTTCAACTGTGGAGAATGATGTTGGTCCTCACCTGGAAAATAATCATCAAAATGACCTCCTCAATTTTGCCACCCATGAACTTGGGGCACAACTGTGTATCTAGTTTTGATAGTTGACAAACTCCTGCCCCTAATGTCAGCATTCACAAATAAGACTGAGATTATTGGGACACAATTTCAAGCCCATCCCTGTTATGTACATGCAGACTCTATCTGCCACTGAACATTGCCACTGAAAATCTGCTTAGAGCTAAAGTCTGGCTTCAGTGGAAAAGCTCCATGCATGGATCAGTCTTGAGACTCCATG